>NC_138769.1:561280885-562645885 GCF_965119305.1 Pelophylax lessonae | reverse complement strand
TATCAGCTAGACAAACCTGAAATACAAACTATTAAAACTTTATGTGATGTAATGTGACCTTTTTTAGCAAATAGTGGATGTCTGTCAATTATTATTTACAACAAGCTGGTAAAATATTTTCTACAGCTAGACAGATGGTATCAAGAGATGGAATTCTGTGTGCTAGTAATGCGTATGTGGTTAGTTATGAATGGATAATAATCTAAAATACCCCTACTTCTGGATATAAATTACTTGAAATATGTTTTCCTCTCCACCTATCCTCCATAATTTCTCAAATACAGGATTGTTTCCCATATTATTCCTATTTAGCATGCAGGTTTGGGGTGAGTGGTGGGGGTTCTGCAAGGTAGGAGATAGTCTATGCATCTTTCCACCAAAGTGTCTCTTTATATACCGTATGCTCTTCTTAAGCTTCACCTCATACATAAGCCCCGTACACACGCAGCGATTATCGGCCGACCGATCGGCCGACTTTTGTCCAGTGTTGTTGTGTTGGTTGAAATGTGCTCTAGACTGCACACAAATTTTCTCGGCCAACAAAAATCTACTTCAGAAGTGATGTCATGTGCTGATTTACTTTCCGTGTGTTTTTTCTTCTCTGAGCATGCCCAGTCTTGCTCATCAGATTTTTGTCTGCCGAAATTTGTACTGACTGACGGAAAATCGGCCGTTGTGTTGACGGCCAACAAAAATTTTATAGCCTGCACACCAGTTTTTTTTCGGCCGAAGAGTCGGAGTCGGTTGTGGAAAGCATCATACTAACAAGCCGAAAATCGGCCGATCGGACGTTGGCCAAAAATTCCCGGTCAATAATCGATGCGTGTGTGCGAGTCATTAGACATCTCTACTGCCAGATATCTAAAAAAAAAAGAGAAAAATGTCAGTTCAACAACGTGTAGCACACAGAGCTCCAATGACCTGTAGACCAGTCCACAGCCCCAGGAATAGAAGCATGGATCCAGCCCAGGGCAACCCAGGAAACTTCAGGGCAGGATCAACAACACAGGAACCGTAGATGTCCCCCCAGCAGCAATAGAGGAGGCAGACCGTGCGTAGACAGGAGCTGCAAATAGGGAGTACAGTGTAGCAGGGCCCCAAGAGCCCCATATCATCCAAGATAGCAGGTGCAGCAGAGGAAATTAAATGGAGTCCAACCAGTCAGCAGCCTCCCCCGCCGAATTGAAGAAAAGGACAGATCCCTTGTAATCCACACGCAAGCGGCTCGGGTACATCATGCCATATTTCAGGCCCTTGGTTCGCAGGAGTTTGCGCACTTCAGTAAATGATCTGCGTTTCTTCTGCGTTTCCACAGAGAAGTCAGGAAAAAACATTATCTTGCTGTTCTCAAACTGCAATTCCTCCTGCTTCCTGGCCTCAGAGAGGACACGATCCCTGTCACGGAAGTTCAAAAAGCGGACCAGAAACGGGCGCGGGGGGGCCCCGGGTGGCCGAGGTCCTGTGGGAACCCTATGGGCCCTCTCCACCACATATGTCGGGGGAGGGGGAGGCAATTTGAGTAGATCACAAAAGAACTTCTCAGCAAACAATGTAGAATTAGATCCCTCAGCCTTCTCTGGCAAGCCGACCACCCTGATATTGTTGCGACGCTGTCGGTTCTCAGCATCCTCCATCTTGTCCGCCAAAGCATTCACCTGGGCCTGCATGGCAATGATTTGTGCCGAATGGGAAGCGGTAACATCCTCCACCTCAGACACCCTGCCCTCAGTCTCAGTCAGGCGCCCCCTGATTTTATCCAGATCATGGCGGATTAGGGTACATTCAGAGGCCAGGTGGTCAATCCGGAGCATCAGGGCAGTTTTTGAGGCGTCTATAGCAGCCAGTATGGGAGCAGTAATATCCCCCCCTCCATGCGACCCTCCATTCTGACCAGCGGTCCCCGGCAGAGACCCCCCGGTACCTGAGTTCATAGGCTGCGCCATAGGAGGGTCCCCGGCCCCCGCGGACATCTTTCCCGACTTCAAGAAGGCCTGGGCGCCTGTGGCTGCAGAGGAAGAAGATGAGGCCTGGACCTGCAAGATGGCGGCGGCCGCTTTTGCGCCTCGCGGCGGGACCGCTCGTTTAGGCCGCGGGGTCGGTGCTGAAACCCGGGATTTTCTCCCCGACATCCGTGCCCCACCTGTGCCCGATGCGGAGGAGGGCAAAACCGCCGCGATCCGAGGCACAGGGGCCGTGGATGGAGCCGTATAAGATCAGGATGGTGGAGAGCTCTGCCAACACACGTCCGGCGCCGTCTACATCCCGGCCACGCCCCCTACTGCCAGATATCTAATGTATTATACAATAAATGTATTATTTGTTGCAGATTTCAAAGTTTATTTTAGGAACTGCTTATGTATTCTTATTGCATTTTGGAGTCATGCAGCCTCCTTGTGAATGGGCACTGAGAAGTGTTACATGCTGGGAGTAGAAGATCTAAGCACTAAGGCACAATTCAACCAGGGTATGGGCTATCTTGAAAAGATGAGGGTTGTCACCAATAGGGAATGTGATGAATAAACAGACATGAGAAGGCGACGGGGTTTTCGGTCAGCTCTGCAGTCTTTCCACTGTTTATAGTCATTCAAAGTCACCCCAAGGGGGGCCTCCTTCATTCAAAAGGCACTTTGTCGTAGTGACACATTCTGCATCCTCTTGTCTATTTTTACCCTCCTAACTACAATGGGTCCCTAGCTGAGCCTGTATTCCCTCCCTTCACAAGCATCTGAATCATTGGTCTTTTATGAAGTCAGAACACAGACTGAGTTAAAGAAGCTGCTTACACCCAACAAGTATGAGAAAATAAAAAACATGTTTATGAGGGACTGGATCAGCTACAAGGAAGTGATTGATGCAAATGACTTTTGAAACAACACCTTCTAGAAGGCAAGTGAAACAGCAGGTGTTGTGCCCAGTGAATCTGCCTAAAAGCCAAGTTATTCCAAATTATGGTTTGGTTTAGATAAAGAAGCCTTTAACCACTTAAGCCCCGGAAGATTTTACCCCCTTCCTGACCAGGGCCTATTTTGCGATTTGGCACTGCGTGACTTTAACGGACAATTGCGCGGTCGTGCGACGCTATACCTAAACGAATTTTGACGTCCTTTTTTTCCCACAAACAGAGCTTTCTTTTGGTGGTATTTGATCACCTGTGCGATTTTTTGATCATGCGCTATAAACAAAAAAATAGCGTCAATTTTGCAAAAATAACAATATTTTTCACATTTTTTTTATATGAAATTCCCCCCCAAAAAAATGTAAAAATCTAAATTTTTAACATTTTTGGCCAATTTGTTTTATGCTACATATGCTTGGTAAAAAAAATTGCAAAAAGCGTATTTTGATTGGTTTGCGCAAAAGTTATCGCGTTTACTAACAAAGGGAAAGATTTTTGTCATTTTTGTTGTTTTTTTTAACGCGTAATGGCGGCGATCTGCGATTTTTTTGCGGTACTGCGACATTGCGGCGGACATATCGGACCCTTGACTGACATTTTTGACACTTTTGGGGTTACCAGTGACATTTCTACAGTAATCAGTGCTATACATATGCACTGTTACTGTAAAATTACACTGGCAGTGAAGGGGTTAACTTTTTTGAGCGGGAAGGGGTTATGTGTGTCCCTAGGGGCGTGATTCTAACTGTGGCTTGAGGTGTAGGAACAGTGATCGACGGTCCTACATAGTAGAACCGTATGATTACTATTTCTACACAGGGGAGAATGACAGGCGGCTTGTTTACATCAGCCGCCTGCCTTTCTCCCTCTGCACCGATGATCGCCGAGTGACACACGCGCGGGGGGGTCCGTGACCATGCGGGAGCGCGTCTCCGGGGGGCGCGCGCTCGCTCCCTAGACCCTCACAGGCTAGCGACGTAGTACTACGTTGCTCTGCCTGTGAGGGGCTGACCGCCGCAGTAAATAGTCGTGCGGAGGTCGGCAAGTGGTTAAAAGGGGACACAACAATGTATGCAAGGGTTCCAGATGTTTCATCGACTGAAGGACTCTTTACAGTCAAGGAGGCTTTAGGCCACCTCAGACATGTCTCCACTGGCTCTAAAATAAAAAATAAAATAGAGATGTAACAAGTATTATGCATTTCTACGCTAACATACAATTGTTCCTACTGCGTAAATTATATAAACAGGAATCCGGCCAAATATAAACCATTTTAGCTAGGTCCTTGTTTAGGCAGTTAAAGCGGAGTTCCCGCCACAGAATAGTTTTTTTTTTTTTACTAATACTTCCCAAACTGTCACCCCCCCCCCCCCCTTCATACATCAACCAATCCGGTTTTCTACAGTATAGTAATCGATTGGCAATTATAAAATCTTACTTTATAAAATGTGCCCTGAGCACCGCCATCTTTGTCCGGGTTCCCCTGAAGCCCCTGTGTGTAAATGGATGCCCTGCTTCCTGGTTTGAGATGGAGGGGGGCCTCCTCCTGTTTGTAAATAACGCGATGAAAGGAGCGGCCGGCCGCCTACGTCACTGCCCATTGCAACCTGGGAGTGATGAGTAAGAGCTCCCAGGACGCATTGCGGGACAGGAAGTGACGGCGCGGGCTGCGGCCGCAGTGGGAGGAAGTGGAAGGAAAGGTGAGTATATTTTCTTCAATAATAAGGTAAGTAAAAAGAAAAAAAATTGTAACTACCCATTTGTTTTTTAAGTAACAAATAGCAAGCGGATGGCCCCAAAATCGATTAGGTCGATTTTGTGTCCGGAACACTTTAAGTAGAAAATAAAAAATACATTTCTAAACTATATACATTGTTATAATGTTGTGTTAAATAGAAGGGACTTCAAAGCCTAAGTTTAAGAAAAATGTTTTAAAAAATTAGCAAGAGATATTACTTACATTTAATCCAAAGTGTCCACTGTGCTGGTGCCAGCTGTTATAGTGGAAATCCAAAGTCCTCTGCCCCCTCCCATACCCTGCAGCTGTAATCTTCCAGTGTTGAATGAAGAGCAAACTATGAATGGAGGATGGATAGATGAATTAAAGGTCCGCTTCTTACATTCATAGGTGCTAAAGTACAGCTTCTATGAATGAAAAGGGGGGGGAGCTAAAGGGCTGGCAGATTTGGCACCTTTGATGAGTGCAGAAAACACACTCTATTAAAACATACAGCACCAGAAGCTTACGGTTGTGGTGTATGGGAGGGGGGAAGAGGACACTCGATTTTCAGTGTTAGGGCTCTTTCACACGGTCCGCCTCCGTAGGCGGATCTGTGTTGCTCAGCGGGGATCGATCCGCGATCCCCGCTGAGCCGGGCGGATGACAGCTCCGTCTCCGCTTGCAGAGCGGAGAGGGAGGTGTCTCAGCACCCGCTGCCCTCTATGGGGGATCGGATGAGAGCGGACCGCTTGTCCGCTCTCATCAGATCCGATCCGATTACTGAACGGATGGAAAAATAGGGTTTCCATCCGTCCAGATTTCAAGCACAGGATCGGATGCGGATGGCAGCGGGTGTCAGCGGAGGTGTCTCCGCTGACACCCGCTGCCCCATAGAGCTTCATGGAGGATCCGATCAGATCCGCCTAAAAAACTGACAGGCGGATCTGATCGGACCGCCCGTGTGAAAGAGCCCTTACAGACAGCACTAAAGTTATTGCCATAAAAAGTGTATGGGGCCCTGGGTACTGCCCTGGGGGGACATGTATCAAAGCAAAAAAAAACATTTTTTAAATGATCGTTTTTAAAGGAGCAGTGATTTTAATGATGCTTAATATGAAACAATAAAAATGAAAAATTCCTGCCGGGGGGTCCCGATGCCGTTTGTTTTTTAATTTTGCGGTGGAGTTCCCCTTAAAATTTTTACCAGACCCAAAGGGCCTGTTATAGATTTTGGGGGAGACCCCACGCTGTTTTTTTTTTCAAATTCTGTCGTAGGGTTCCCCTTAACCACCTACTGTAAATACAGGGCATTTTCACCCACAATTTTCAGCTTTCAGTGCTCATTGGCGTCTATGGGAAATATTGGTCAGCTTGACATGGCACTGCTCCAGGTCTTTAGCATTGATGTCTATGGGAAATATTGGTCAGCTTGGCATAGCACTGCTCCTGAACTATGAGTGACAGGGACACCATACTTGGGGAGTACCGAGAGGGGACCCAGGACTATTAATATTATACATTATTATACAGGATTTATATAATGCCAACAGTTTGCACAGCGCTTTACAATATGAGGGAAGACAATACAGTTACAATACAATTCAATACAGGCGGAATTAGAGGGCCCTGCACGTTGCAGTTTACAATCTAGAAGGACTACAACATATCCATACATTTTAAAAGTGGAGTATGCCTGTACACTACACTGACTGCACTAAACTGACTGAACTCACTATCCACTAACTACCTGCCTAATCTCCATTGTCACACACTATACACGGCTGCCGTGTAAGCAGCAGCCTTATATAGTGTGGGGCGTGGACGTAGCCCTGAGCCATGATTGGCCAAAGGCACTCTGCCTTAGGCCAATCATGGCTCTTGCATTACATTGTGCTGTGATTGGCTAAAGCATACAAGTCAGGTGCATGCTTTGACCAATCATCAGCAATCAATGCACTGCAAGAGCGCAGTGCATTATGGGGCATTCATCGGCAGGCAAACTTCCTGCTGAGCGCCCCATTTATCTGTGTGTTCAGCCAACACACAAACAGCTGATGTTCGTATCGAACTTACGTTGGACTCAAACACACAGCCCATCCCTAGACAGCACCAGCACAAGCGACACTTTGGATTAAATGTAAATAATATCCCTTTTGTTGATTATTTAAAAATGTTTTATTCCTAAACGTAAGCTTTAATTCCACACTGCGATATGTTGTACTATTTTTTACCATCCAGATCAGGAATATGAAGCATTGCAACCAATCATACAGTATGTTTGCACATGTGCAGACAAGGAACATGCTGGCAGAAGGAGAGTGCTGACCTCATTGGTGTTCTGCTGCTCCATTCAAAAGCTGGGGGAAGAGAGAGTTCTAAGCTGTATTACCTAACTACATTAGGAAAACGTTAAATTACTGACCTAGCTGAGCTGAATAAATCTCAGACCTTGCTGAGCAGAACTATAAGTCCTTAGCTATTTGGCTGGAATTTAGCTTTAATTAATTGTATTTTATTCAGCAGTGCAAGGTAGTACTTTATAAAGAGCTATGCATCTTTTACAACCGCTCTGCCCTACACAATAAAAGGAAAGCAGGGGCACACTACTGAATATATGGAAAGTGGCAGGAACCAGGATCACCCAAGAAGCCCTTAAAACCATGTAAAAAACATACTAACTGATAGGTCTCTGGATGGATGGATGAAAACAACCAGACCGGCCACCAATCTCTTGTCTATGTATGAGACCGGCAGCCATCGGCCAAATGTTGTTCGGGAAGAATGTTGTTCAAACAGGTTCACAAACCTGTTCTTATCGTCATTTTTCTCATGAGAAAAGTGGTATTAGCAATGTTTGCCTGCACCAATCTTCTCTCCTCCTCCTTTTTTCTGCAGATGAGTTAAGTGTACATGTTACAAGCGAATTGAGACCCGGAGGTGCTGGAGGTTGGCTAAATCATACCTGCACATACCTCCTAGTTGGGGCGTCTTTTAGAGTAAACCCATAATCAAAGGCAACACCCTTACATCGCCTTTCGTCATAAAGACCAAAAACATACTAATTTACAGATGCCAGCAATGGTCAACATAAACAAAAAAAAAAGGGTAGTGCAAAAAAATACAAAAAGCCTAAAAAAAGTTGTGCTTTTTGCACCAAGTGTTTGCCCTGGTGACCACTTTCCCTGAGACAAAAAAGGATAGGAAATCCAAAATGTTAGAGATGTCAACAACAATAGAGGTGAGAGTAAATCTTCCAACAGGGACACCAGTTTCAGTGACAACGATTGTTGTTAGGAAAACGACGTAAGGGAAGTCTCCAAAATAGGGCACAAATGGCAAAAAATAACCGAATATACCTACTCCACCAAAATCAAAACAAAATAAAGAAAATTATATGGATATAGATACATGTAAAATAGTTCAGGTAATATGCAGATTTATACATAAGACATAAAAAGAGGGGCAACTGTGGAGGAGAAAGGGTCAAGGGATTTTGTTGCAAAGTATGAACTGTATCTCCAAAAGTCGGGAGCTTATGGTTCCATGTTTGACCTCCCTTTCACGGCAGGTTAGACAATGATAGATAAGGATGATTGGTTGCTGTAGGTAATCATAGAGATTCATTGTTTTCTTTTCAATACCTTCAGTCATGAGGTCCAACCTAAACTTACAAGTTAAAGCAGAACTGATGTTTAAAAAGAAAAAAGTGGCTTTATTGCAGAGGAGATATGCAATTTCTATTCTGTAATAAAATAAACCTACCTGCTATCTCACAGTCTGTAGAATGTAGAGGTCAGTCAACACCCTGGCATAGTCCCTGTATGCTGGGATGACTGCACCGCTACACATGCGGGGGAGTCACGTCACCCTGCATCGGCGAATCAAGATGGCCAAAGGCAGGCACCCAAAATAAGCCAGGGAGAAGATGCCAGTCCCAGCAATGGATCTCAAGGGCATTTCACCGTTGAAGCCGAGTTGTTATAACTGGTGTTATAGCTAATCACATGTGCAGCATCATGGTAACTGCAGATCAAACAGAGGCTAAGATGTCAGCTTCCTTGGTTGTAAAGGAGAAAGCCGGTGACTGACAGTCTGCTCTGCCCCTCCAGTTCTCACTGAAGCACCAGGCTGTATAGGGGGCGGGAGCGGCTGGCTCAGGCTCTCACTGGTGTGCTGAGAGGCTAAGCCAGCTGCCGCTCAGGGACCTGGGTGGATCGCAACATTAAAATGGGGATCTTTCCAGAGTATGGACTGCGTGGAGCGCTGAGACCTCACTAGAGTGCTGGGCTGTGGATGGGGCGGGAGCGCCTGGTTTAGGCTCTCAGTGGCCCACTGTGAGGCTGAGTCAGGTGTCAGTCCAGGTCCAAGATCCATATGGTTGTGATCTTTCTCCAGGCCTGGACCGGCTCTGTGATGTCAGCCGACAGCGGGCTTCAAAATTAAAAGAAAGAAATGCTTGAAATATATCACTCTGTGTGTAATTAATCTATATAATATATGTTTCACTTTTTGAATTGAATTAATGAAAAAAATTAACTTTCAAATGATATTCACATTTTTTGAGATGCACCTGTGTATATATAATTTGTGTAAGGGGACTTTAACTTTATTAGGGCTCTTTCACACGGGAGCTTCGTATGTCCGTATTTTATCCCATTTTTTTGCGGATGAAATACGGACATAATGTAAGTCAATGGGATTGCGGATGTCAGCGGATGACCATCCGCTGACATCCGATTTTCGTCCTTTCAGTTCTGTTCCATTTTTTGGAAAGGAACAGAACCCTATTTTTCTTCCGTTTAAAAAACGGAAAGGAAGCAAAATCGGATGTCAGCGGTGTCATCCGCTGACATCCGCAATCCCCATAGACATGCATTATGTCCGTATATCATCCGCAAACGGATGGGATTATATGCGGACATACGGAGCGGATGACACAAGTGTCATCCGTGTCCGTGAAAAAAAAAAAGTGCCACAGCGTAATTAAAAAATTGGAGCGGCCGTGTGAAAGAGCCCTTATTTGATTAATATTCAATGTAGTGTGAGGTACTGAGGAGAGCGGTCTCCTCTAAAATTGACCATGTACTCAGCAGCAGTCATTTACCGCTGCATAATATACGGACACCTCTGTGTTTCACTGATTTCCTGTCACCATAATCTCGCTATGTCCCACGAGATTACAGCAACAGGAGGTATTCTTCAGAGTTTGAGGCGCTTGTAAATCACCTCACTGCTCAAAAGGAGAAGCGATCTACACCGCTTCGTAAACACATCTCCTCTGAGAATGCCGGAGAACCCAGCAGTGGTTATTTTCCTCTGCTTGATAAACGGACACCATAGTGTTGAACCCCAGATATCACTCAAAGCTGATGGTTTGATCATAGAATCCGGACAGAACCTACTGTAATGGCCAAGTCCCAATTACATTTTAAAATGCCTGGAGGATTAAATACATAACTGCATTCATTTTGTATATCTGCCTAAACTTCAGCTTTAAAGGAGAAGAAGGGCCAAAGCACTCTCACAGGAGAGCACTTCGTTCTGTATTCCTGTGACCCATTTCCAGCTGACAGCTGGCTAAAGTCTGCTGTCGGGTGATGTCAATCAGGCGGTCTAGACTCTGGAGACATCTTGATTTTAATGTGGGGATCCACCCAGATCTCTGACTGGCAGCTGACTCAGCCTCTCAGCACACCATTGAGAACCTGAGCCAGCCGCTCCCGCCCCCTATACAGCCTTGCGCTTCAGTGAGGACTGGAGGGGAAGAGCAAACTTTCAGTCACTGGCTCTCTGCTCACTGAAGACCGAGAACTGAGCGATCAGCAGTCTTTGATTGCTCAGTTCTTGGTCTTAAAGGCTATGGGAGACCACCTAGATGAGTATGATGTTTTTTTTTTAAATACTACACTTCTCTTTTCAACCTTTAAAGATGGTGTCTGTAGTTTATATGAGCATTTATAGCTTGTTTTTCTGAAATCCAGCGAAAAGTTCCTATTGACTTTGAAAGGGTATTTCTAACACTCTCTAAGTGCTGTGTTTATAAGCAATTTTACTTGCAGAGGAGTTACTTTGGATTTTGCACTTTGCCATGTAAATAAGTGCACCAAGTAATCTCTAGAGCAGGGTACAAGGAAGGAAATTAATGAATAACAAGGCATTCCACTGTGTCTTATGTGCAGAGAAATCTCTCTACACCAATATTTTACTCTACGAAGTGTGTGCTAATGGAAAGGTCATGTTTCCCTTAGTAACCAATCACAATTTTTGTTTCAATTTTAACCTAGGCTGCAATATGGAAAGTTAAAGCTGATAAGTTGCAATTTGTACATGGCAGTAGCACCTCCTGAACACCTGCCAGTTGCCGCAGTACCGTCCTCTGAAAAGTGATCCACCACAAATTGCTTCTCAGACGGCAGTAAGCATTACCACCAGTTTGAAAGAGCCCTAACAATGTTAAAACACCTTACTGTGCTCTTGACCTTCTGTAGCTCTCTGTTCTCCATACGCCTGACATTTGTTTATTTGGTATACGAGACCAAGAATATTGGTCACACTATACTAGAATATTCTTGCAAGAATCTGTTTATGGCTCCAAAGCTATAGCTATTAAAGAGAGTCCAACTACTGCAGCCCAGTAGAAATCAATAGTTAATCAGATTAACCCTTATGGAAGAGATATATTTGGAAATAGGAACTCTATCTTAAGATTTCATAAAACTTGGTGGTGTCATTTTACTCACTTAAAATTTGGGGTGACCTTAAAGTTATAACTACCCACCCAGTATATCTGAACTTCTTGGCAACATGTTTTGGAATGTATGTACAGTATGTAACAAAAGCACACATGACACTCTTACTGTTTCAGTTCTTTTTTTTCTGAAACATATTTGTACTCAGATGTTTTTATATGATTACTGTAATTGTCAATATATATATATATGTACTTTTATTCCAGCACCGCCTGTAAAACCTGTCCATGACATTACCTGCCTGGAGTCTGCCCTTTCTCCCTGCGCCTGCGTGGGTTTCCTCCGGTACTCGGGTTTCCTCCCACACTCCAAAGAATGCTGGTAGTTAATTGGCTCCTGTCTAAATTGGCCCTAGTATGTGTATGAATGAATATGAGTTAGGGACCTTAGATTGTAAACTCCTTGAGGGCAGAAACTGATCTGAATGTACAATATGTACACTATATTGTCAAAAGTATTGGGGCGCCTGCGTCTACACGCACATGAATTTTAATGGTATCCTAGTCCTAGTCCATATGGTTCAATGTTGAGTTAGCAAAACCTTTGCAGCTATAACAGCTTCAGCTCTTCTGGGAAGGCTGTCCACAAGGTTTAGGAGTGTCTATGGGAATGTTTGACCATTTTTCCAGAAGCACATTTGAAGGTCAGGCATTGATGTGGATGAGAAGGCCTGGCTCGCAGTCTCCACTCGAGCTCATCCATGTCTTTATGGACCTTGCTTTGTGCACTGGTCCAAATCATTTGGTGGAGGGGGATTATGGTGTGGGGTTGTTTTTCCAGGGTTTGGACTTCGCCCCTTAGTTCAAGTGAGGGGCAACTCTTAAGGTGTCAGCATATCAAGACATTTTGGACAATTTCATGCTCCCAATTTTGTGGGAACAGTTTGGGGATTGCCCTATCCTGGTCCAACATGACTGCGCACCGGTGCACAAAGCAAGGTCCATAAAGACATGAATGGTGTAGAGGAACTTGACTGGCCTGCACAGAGTCCTGACCTCAACCCGATAGAACAGCTTTGCAATGAATTAGAGCGGAGGCCTTCTCTCCAACATTAGTGCCTGACCTCACAAATATACTTCTGGAAGAATGGTCAAACATTCCCATAGGCACACTCCTAAACCTTGTGGACAGCCTTCCCAGAAGAGTTGAAGCTGTTATAGCTGCAAAGGGTGGGCCAACTCAATATTGAACCCTACAGACTAAGACTGGGCTGCCATCGAAGTTCATATGCGTGTAAAGGCAGGCGTCCCTATACTTTTGACAATATAGTGTATGTAGTGCGCTGCATACAATTTACAGCGTTATATAAGTACCTGTAATAATAATAATTGAGATCAATAGGGCCACACTACAACCGTGAATGGAATGCTTTGCTCACAGCTGTGTCAATGTAAAATAGGCACAAAGCAATTAAAAAAAGTAAAGAAAAAAAAACATGCATCAGGAGGCGGCAGTAGGGCCTCCAGAATGCCTGTCAGGCACTGCTATGCTGCTTTACCGCCCCCTGAAAAGTGATCCACCATAGATCGTTTTTTAGAGGGTGGTAAGCATACCACCAAAGTGAAGGAAGCCTTAGACCCCGTTCACATTAGGTCGCTCCGACTTCGGGGGCGACCTGTGAAGTCGGGGGCGACCTGTGAAGTCGCGTGCACCGCGACTTCGGCGCGACTTGCACGGACTTCATATAATTGAAGTCAATGCAAGTCGCCTCCAGGTCGCCCCGAAGTAGTACAGGACCCTTTTTCTAAGTCGGAGCGACTTGTGTCGCTCCTATTAGAACGGGTCCTGTACTACTCAATGGACCCGACGGTGCGCGACTTGCCAGGCTGACCAAGTCGTCTGGCAAGTCTTAATAGTGTGAACCGACTCTCAGAATTAATTTCTTTATTCAAGTACATGTATTTATAAGACAAAATGTGAGTTATTATTAATTAACATACAAATCATAGTAACCACACAAGGTTTATATGTCCCCCATCTTCCTCGCCATCCTATTCCTGGAACAGAATTTTTCATTGCTGTAATCTGCCAGCATTCTGCACTTGGAGTCAGCTGGCATCTGGGTATGGATGGTATGTGGCAGGAATCTGCCCTGATCCCGTGTTCAGCCTCTTGAATGAATTTTCGGAGAAGTGGGTGGGAGATTTGAGCCCTCAGGAGAACTCTTTTACTGACTTGCACACGGGACATAAAATAAGACAACGCATGGAATTTCTCACTGCTCTATAATTCTCCATTATGGATCCCTGGCACATTTGGAACCTGTAACACGAACAGTGAAGCATTCCAACTCTCACAGCTTCTTCAATAGGCACCATTGTTAGGGAGGGCCTTTAATCAATACAGGCATGTGAATAAGTTATGGCTGTCACTGCCATTTGTGACAATGCAAAGTAAAAGGCAACAGAACAAATGCAAATAGAAACATAATTATGTTTTTAAGTGTTACTTACAAGGGAACAAAAAAAAAAAACTGAACTGCAGGTGCACCGATGTGAGTGGGAGGACAGCGGTCCCTTTTGTAGAGCCTGTTTTGCCGGGCTTTGATTGTTGTGTGATTTTAAGTAAAGTCAAGTCTTTTGTCAACCTATGAAATTTCATTGTCTATGAAAAGAATATAAACTTGTTTACCAGAGTAAAGACGTCGTACTGAAACAATACGCACGTTAAACATAAGATATGTGTTCCATAGCCTCCCCTTTTTACAGAAAAACAATCCCAGCGCCTGTGAGAGAGCTTTTGATATGAAGGTTTCCTATGATAAAGAACAGAAAGTGGACTTCATAACCAAGCTTGGAAGAAGCCGTGTTTGATGGATTAATACAAAGGGCCCATTCAGTAAGGATATGGGAAATGTGTGCTAACTCCTAACAGCCAGTCATAATTCATCTTTCTGATGTGACAGCGAGTTGAGATCATGGCCTTGCTGCACTGAGCTGATTAACATTTAGTTATTAAAGTGTTACTAAACCCAGAACCTGCATTCACTATATCTGGCCTCCCACAGTACATGGAAATGCAATTATTTTAGTAAATATAAACTGCTAAATACCTTTTCTCATCAGCAGTTAGAGCAGTCTTGTGACTTCTATCAGTGTCTGGCTGAGCACTGGTTAAAGCTTGTAGGAGGAGTTGTCATTCTTACCCTATGGGGCTACAGGACCCCTGACCCTCTGTCTGGACAGTGCTGATTGGTCCTGTGCTGATCACATGCACTCTCCCAAGAAAATAAAAACTCTCTAGCAATAGGCACAAAACTGAGCATGTGCAGAGTGCCCCCCAAGGCTCTGTTCTGTCAGATGGTTTGGGGACTGTAGTAGAAGGGGAGAATCAGAGAAGACAGGATCAAACTGCCTTTTTACACAATGCGGAGGATTAAAGTGTTACTAAATCCACAACAGTAAAATCAGTCTGTGTATGCAGTAAAGCATGCGTGTTTTACTTACTGTGGAACCTAAGGGGTTAATTCTTTGCATTATGTATAAAAGCTATTTGATCCTGTCTCTCTGATCCTCCTCTTCCTCCACTGTCTTCAAAGAATAACCTGATATTTACAGAGCCAGGGCATGGGCTGGAAATGCTCAGTTTGGTGTGTATTGCTAGAGAATTTTTTTTTATCTTGGGAGAGTGCATGTGATCAGCACAGGACCAATCAGCACTGTTCAGACATGTCCAGACACAGGATCAGGGGAAAATCAAACTCCTCCTACAGGCTTTACTAGGAACTGATACATTTCACAAGACTGCTATATACTGCTGATGAGAAAAGATATTTATCAGTTTATATTTACTAAAATAATTGCATTTCCATGTTCTGTGCACTGTGGGAGACCAGTGAATGCAGGTGCTGGGTTTAATAACACTCTTGCTTTACTGCATATACAGAATGATTTTACTGTTATGGGGTTAGTAACACTTTAAACACTTTGGAAAATGCATCCAAAGTAAAACTTTATTTGTACAAAGCCATTGTCATGACACTTTGTTGAGCATGGCAACAAAGTAAACTGTCCTGTAATTATTATTTTTTTTACTTCTTTAGATTTAATACTATTGGGGTTTTAAATTGTTCTAACAACAATTGAAGCCAAACTCTAGACAAAAATGATTTTTTGCTAAGCAAAAAATAAGTTACCTCTGATGATGGATGTCTCATGTGTGGATGGCGCTGAGATGGTTTTATTAATCCTGGACACTACTGCATGAGAGATGGAAATTCAGCACTTACAGTAAAGGATAAGGGGTCGCTCATTCTCCTCTTTCTTTTAGCTTGTCCTTTTACAAAACATATTTTTCTTTTCTTTCATGGCATAGAAGATGTTCCAGGAATGGACAGTGGGAGATTGTTATATTCATCCTCCCCTCCCCTTCAATACATGGAACTCATTGTATTCTAACACACCAGCATCCACCCATCATTAAAGATAAATACATTTTTACATAGCAAATGACCAAAAACAGTTTTTCCTGGAATTTACCTTTAATCTAAAATTTACCTGTGTTAGGCAGAGCAGAATTAAAGTGGTACTCCATGCACTGACATATCTGCACCATAGCAACCAACATCGCTGTGCAGTCCAGTCACCTGCATCCTCACAACCAATGACGATGTGCAGTCTGCCTGCCAGCGTCCTAGCAACCAATGATACTGTGCAGCCTGGTCGCCAGTGTCCTAGCAACCAGTGATGCTGTGCAGCCTGGTCGCCAGTGTCCTAGCAACCAGTGGCGCTGTGTGGTCCAGTGCCACCAACAATGAGGATGGGAGAGGAAGTGGGCCAACCCTGCCATTATCTGCCCCTGGCAGAGCTCTTTGGACCAGATACATTCCTATCCAGTTACAATATGTAGCACCCTACTAGGTAGGCGCTAGTGAGAAAGTATAGTTTGTGCTCTGTCTGCTTACCAGAAGAGCTGCAGGTAAACCTATATTGTTCTCTGCCTACCAGAGAGCAGGATCTGTTAGTGAGGTCTGCTCATTGTGCTCAGGATGCAACTCATTCTGTCTAGAGAGTGTTTCACACTGGTCCAATGGTCCAATAGGAAGGCATGTTGGATAGTGTGAGGAAACATGACGAATGGGCTTTTGATACAGTCCTGATGATTGGCAGAGGGAAAGTTGCCTCAGCTCGGATACTGTATAAAAGCCAGGAGCTCAAGGTCTTTTGGCTAGATAGCAGAGTCCCAGGGGGAGGGAACGGCTGCCTCCTCCTCTGTAGAAGTGACATGCAGCCTCAGGGGGTCATCCTGAGGGCCTAAAGAGTAGCAGTGAGGAACTGAACCTGGAGGTGCAGAGGAGCTGACTGAGAGGGGAGACTCTGGAAGATCTGTCTCTGCAGTACAGTGAGTACAGAAACTCGTGTCAAGGGGCCTGACCTGAGAGGGGCCACCCCTGCTCCTAGGATAGTCCGTGGATGAGTGTCAGTGGAAAGGGGATGCTAGTGAAAGTGTCCTGAAGATAAGTTATTGCCCAGCAAGTTGTCTTGTCAGAGAGTAAAGAGAGCAAGAGACTTAACCCCATCTACACTTGTGGCAGTGTGGATTAACAGCCAGGCTGTTCCTAATTACCAGGAAAGTTCTGAAGATAGAAGTCCTCAACCAGTGTGAATAGTTCAGTTGGAGTATTCCCTTCTCCTATCCCAATTACCAATAAACAACAAAAAAAGCAACACCTCTAGAAGCAACACGTCATTTGTGTGACGAGCCATCAAGAGCAAGGAGGGATTCAGGGACTTTATCTAAAGGTAACTGTGTGCTGGTAACATGGGGAGCCCGTCAAGATACTACTCAGCAGTTCCTGCAGGGACAGTGCAACAAATGTAAAATCATTCTATACCATTACAGAAAATAAAGCCAAGTTACTGTTTTTTTCTTCTTTTTTTTAAGCTGGTACAACATGAATGTCAAAATGTCAGTCAAACACACAACCAGGCTGCCAGTGTCCTAGAAACCCAGTATGCTATACAGCCCAACTGGGTATCAGGACAATATCCCCCTGGACATTATCCCCCCCGGAAAACATCCCCCTGGACATAATCCCCCCGGGACAACATCCCCCCGGACAGTTGGGCGATTCTAGGACAATATCCCCCCGGACAATATCCCCCGGACATTATCCCCCCGGACAATATCCACTGGATAATATCCCCCAGGGCAATATCCCCCCAGAAAACACCCCCCGTGACATAGGGTTAGAGGGGGGATATTGTCTAGGGGGATATTGTCCAGGGAGGATATTGTCCGGGGGATGTTGTCCAGGGGGGATATTGTCCGGGGGGATGTTGTCCAGGGGGGATATTGTCCGGGGGGATATTGTCCGGGGGGATATTGTCCTAGAATCGCCCAACTGCCCGCATCCTAGTGATGGGACCAGGGGGGAGTTGCCATCAAAAATGGCCACCACAGCATTCTACCTTGGAAAGACACTGTGGCCCAGATACTTTCTTTCCCAGCTATAATATAATACCATTCTAAACCATTACATAAAATAAAGCCAAGTTCCTGTTCTCTTCTCCTTTTTTAAGTTGGTGTTAGACAACTCGAACGCCAAAATGTCAGTCAAATTCACATACAAAGACATGAGCTCATGCTTCGATATATATGCCAGTAGGTGCTAAATATTATCTTGGTAGTGGATTTCTGTCCAGGGGTCATTAATGTTTTGCTGTTACGTCTATCTGTTAGGATTGCTTCCACCCAGGAGAGGCTGAATACAGGCCGCCTTTTGTAATGCAGAGTCCCACTGCAGCCGTTGTGTATGTGTGCTTTTGGCTACTGTGCAGAGAAATTAATTAGATGGTAAACCACATCCTACACTGAGTGAGTAATACAAAGATGAAGGGCCTAATCTCTCCTGCTGCTTTTGCCAGTGTTTAGGAGGCCTGGAAAGTATACAAGGTCTGCTCTGTTTTCCTGTCACCTCCACTGGAGGACAAGCGGGGACACTGTACAGAGACCCAGTCTTATCTGTTGACCCAGGAATGCCACCAGGCTCTTAAAGAGACATCATTCTGCAGAAGAATTTACCTCTGGGCCTAATAAGGTTTCCCATAGAGAGCATGAAAGAGAACAAATTGAAATCTATTAATGTGCAGATAGGTTAGATTGATGACCTGAGACTGAAATATTCATTATCTTCCTATTGGTTAACTAGTCGTGCTAAACGCTCAGTGGTGTGGAAAATCAGAACTCAGCAATTACTTAAGTCATAAAGAGTTGTGTCACCATAAACCGCGTTACCGCCAATCAATAGATGTAGCATGTTATGTTGTCAGCAAGGAAAGTTTTCCTTTTCCATTTAAAACTAAAAAATCTTTATAAATTAAATGTATTTAAACTAGTGATCGACTGATATCGGTTTTTCGTTGCCGATACCGATATTTTGGCAATTGCATATCGGTATCGGCCAATATTGGCGGATATTTTTGTACGTTTAAAAAAAATGTTTTTATCACTTGACAGGCACTCTTGTGGAGGGATTTGGGGGTCTAAAAGACCACAAACCCCTCCTCTGCACTTAAAAGCATTCAAAACGCCAAGTTTGGCTGTTTTGAATGCTGTAAATTTTTTTAATCTGGTGCCGAGTACCCAGAAGTGATGTCATAACATCACTTCCGGGTTTTTACATGGAGACCCGATCAGAGGCGAATGCGGCTTTGATCTGGTATTTGGTGGCCGTGCAGGCTGGTTCCCCGGGAGACCCAGGCGAGCCGCGGGAGGGGGGATGTCCCCTCCCGCTCCTTGTAATAACAGCGCACAGCGGCTGGCATTGGTTGTCATTACAAGACAGCCGACCGTCGGCTATGGACGCCGGTACCTGGGTGATGCCTTTAGCTGCAGGCATCACTCCGGTACATGCAGTTTCCTGAAATATCGGCAATATCGCTACCTTGGTGGGCAATTCCGATATATCAGGGGAAGTGCAGATCAGCCCTCGATATATCAGCTTTGCCGATAATCGGTCGATCACTAATTTAAACTTTGTTTTGTTTTTGTTTTTTTAAATCAAAAAAATGTTTATTAAAGTGGAATTTTACCCATAAGAACATAAAAAATATTGTTCTTTAGCAAGGAACATATATTCCACATTATTAATTATGCTACCAAAATTAGTGTGTGCTGTAAATTGTCTCCAGCATTGCTCTTGTTTCTTCTTGCTGGAGGCGGCCATTTTGCTAAAGCCCACAGCCCCAGCAATACATCATAAAGTGGAACTAAACCCATTGATTTAATGGTTTAAAAAAAACAATTACATTCCTGGAATGCTGGGATTGCTAATTGTTACATTTGCTTGTGTTCTCAACCAAGCTTTCAAACCATCAAATGGTTGGTGTCATAACTGATCACATGTGCAGCACCATGGCAGTTGCAGATCAAACAGAGGCAGCTTCTTTGGCTGTACAGGATAGGAGGGTTTAATTCTGCTTTAAGGCTGTCAGCAATTTCAGCAGTGCCTAAAAATAGCTGAGCATGTGCAGAGCAGAATGAGACAGTGTGTTACTGGATTTTAAACAACGTAGGCACTATTTTTAATTGTTTTACATAGCTATACCTGCAAAAGGGGCCAGCCTGAAGTCATCTAGCAGGACTTCATTTTCTGACCAAAGTTACACTTTAAACACAAACAGTTTGACAATCCAGGACAAGGCAGTACAGAACGTTTTGTACAAAAAAAAACCAGAAAATACATTTGTACATATAGTCAAATACAGATATAGGTGCCATCTAACCTTAAAGAGGAAGTAAAGTTTTATTTTGTAATTGTACCTTCAGGTAAGCCTATATATCAGGGGTGGGGAACCTAAGGTTTGGGGGCCGTATGCGGCCCTCGGAGTCATCTGGTCCGGCCCCCCATGCAGCTGAGTCTGTGTCTCTCAGCTGATCTGTCAGAATAGAGCCGATGCTTTCTGTATAGTTCCTGCTCCATTATGACAGTCTGAGTGAGTCACAGGCGGAGTGATATCAAATGCACTCCGCCTGTGACCAATACAGGAAACATCACCTCTTCCAGCCAGAGCCAGCAGTACCAGCCAGAGCCAGTAGTACCAGCCAGAACCAGCAGTACCAGCCAGAGCCAGCAGTACTCACAGCAGTACCAGCCAGAACCAGCAGTACACACAGCAGAACCAGCAGTACTAGCCAGAGCCAGCAGTACCCACAGCAGTACCAGCCAGAGTCAGCAGTACCTACAACAGTACCAGCCAGCAGTACCTACAGCACAGTACCAGCCAGCAGTACCAGCCTGAGCCAGCAGTACCCACAGCAATACCAGCCAGCAGTACCAGCCTGAGCTAGCAGTACCCACAGCAGTACCCACCTGAGCCAGCAGTACCCACAGCACAGTACCAGCCATCAGTTCCAGCCTGAGCCAGCAGTACCCACAGCAGTACCAGCCAGCAGTACCCACAACAGTATCAGCCTGAGCCAGCAACACCAGCTAGCAGTACCCACAGCAGTACCAGCCAGCAGTACTCACAGCACAGTACAAGCCAGCAGTACCAGCCTGAGCCAGCAGTACCCACAGCAGTACCAGCCAGCTGTACCCACCAGCAGTACCAGCCAGCTGTACCCACCAGCAGTACCAGCCAGCTGTACCCACCAGCAGTACCCGCCAGCAGTTCTTTTCAAAACTTACCACCACAAAAAAGTCGACTGCGCTCCAGACTGACCGACGCAAACCTGGAAAACCTGTTGCGAGTAGCAACATCATCAATACCATCTAACATCACACACCTCACCAAAGAGAAGCAGTTGCAGCCATCATATTAGGGGTGAGTTAATTCAATGTTTGACCAAATATAACAGGCTCATTTTTAAGGTGATAATTTTGTACGGCCCCTGAATGATTTTATAAATACCCAAATGGCCCTTGGCAGAAAAAAGGTTCCCCACCCCTGCTATATATAATAAAGCTTACCTATAGGTACTGTGACTATCTCCTAAACTTGCACAGTTTAGGAGATATTCGGAGTGCATGCAGCCAATGACGTCATCGGCGCATTTGCTCTGAAGGTCTGGCTTACCGTGCCGGACCTTTAGAGCCTGTGTTGTAAATGGACGTACGTATCCTTGGGAATGACATCATTGCAGCTCCGGCCACTCACAGCACCGGAGCCTGTGAACCCAGAAGAAACACCAGGGAAGATGATAGCTGTCTCAGCGGTGTGCAGGCACCACTTGAGGGCTTCGTTCTAAGGTAAGTATTTCATAATGAGCTAGTATGCAATGCATACTAGGCCATTATGCCTTTGTCCTACCGTTTTTTTTTTTATTGTTTTTTTTTTCTCGATGTTTACAACCTCTTTAACCACTTGCCGACCGCCACACGACTATCTACGTCGGCGGTCAGCCCCTCACAGGCAAACTAACGTAGGGCTACGTTGCTTGCTTGTGAGGGTCTAGGGAGCGAGCGCGCGCCCCCGGGGGCGCGCTCCCGCTCCCGCGTGGTCACGGACCCCCCCGCGCGTGTGACCAGCGGACCCGATGTCCGCCGGTCACTCGGCGATCGGCGGGGGAGAGGGAGAATGTCAGGCAGCTTGTGTAAACAAACTGCCTGTCATGCTCCTCGCTGCAAAGACACTGATAAAACGGATCTGGTATGTAGATCCGTTGATCAGTGTCCTTACAGCTAGAGCCACAGCCAATCACAGTAGAAACCACGCCCCTAGGGACACACACAGCCCCTCCCTTCCAAATAAAGTTAACCCCTTCACTACCAGTGTATTTTTACAGTAACAGTGCATATGTATAGCACTGATTACTGTAGAAATGTCACTGGTAACCCCAAAAGTGTCAAAAATGTCAGTCAAGGGTCCGATCTGTCCGCCGCAATGTCGCAGTACCGCAAAAAAAAATCGCAGATCGCCGTCATTACGCGTTAAAAAAAAAAACAACAAAAATGACAAAAATCTTTCCCTTTGTTAGTAAACGCGATAACTTTTGCGCAAACCAATCAAAATACGCTTTTTGCGATTTTTTTTACCAAACATAGGTAGCATAAAACAAATTGGCCGAAAATTTTTAAAAATTTTGATTTTTACATTTTTTTTGGGGGAATTTCATATAAAAAAATGTGAAAAATATTGCTATTTTTGCAAAATTGACGCTCTTTTTTTGTTTATAGCGCGTGATCAAAAAATCGCACAGGTGATCAAATACCACCAAAAGAAAGCTCTGTTTGTGGGAAAAAAAGGACGTCAAATTCGTTTAGGTACAGCGTCGCACGACCGCGCAATTGTGCGTTAAATTCACGCAGTGCCGAATCGCAAAATACCCCCTGGTCGGAATGGGGGTAAAATCTTCCGGGGCTTAAGTGGTTAAACTTAGTTAACCTTTGGACATTTCCTTAAAGCTAACTACAGGTAAACAAAATATTTAGTTAAAACACCTACATGAGAGCGGTTTTACCTGCTGAAGATTCCTGGGCCTGCAGCAGTAGATGTGGGTTATATGCTCTGGTTGCCAGTGGCTAGTGATGCCCCTGGCATAAGAAGCAAATCCAATGTAGACAAACTGCCACCAATAAAGCTTTACTGTCAAAAAAGCAACTAGAGCCTAAAGCAACTAATATATATTAAAATTTATATAAATAATATATTTTATTTAAGCTCAAGTGATTCATTTTTGTCTGGTAGTATTGTGATATCCTGATACAGAACAGTTAGGCTCTGTTCACATCCAGGCGTTGCTATTTTTACAGACATTTTACAGGCGTTTTTTTCGGGTGTGTTTGTAGTGTTTTTGCAGCATTTTTGTGCAGGTGTTTTTAGGTTGACAAGTGGACAATGAAAAAAAAATAAAAACATCTGTAATATGCCAAAAAAGAGGCTCATGTACTTGCTCATCATGTCCCACCTACAGCCAACCCCTTTTGGCTATTTAGGCTGCCTTTTTCATTCCTTTTCTGCCTTCACCTTTTCAAGATATCCTGAGTTTCTCTGCTGTGTTCCTGTTTAAGACTTTGCCGGGCTGACGTCCCTTCTGGTTATGGATCTCAAACTTCTGCTTTTGACTATGCTGATTTCTGGCTCCCTGATCACTGGCTTGTCTGATTTCCCATTTTGGCTTCTGAACCCTGGCTTATGTTTTGACTATGTTCCTGATCTCTACGATACTATCAGCATTTTCTGCCTGTCTGATTCATGGTTCCTGACGGTATCATATGTATGTGTCATATGTATGTAAATGAAGCACACAAGATATAGGGCTCTCTGAATAATCAAGAAAAAATGTTGCCTAAATCAATATATACATGACAACATATTTATCCCCATCTCTGGGAACCTGCCACCCCGGCCCACACTTAACATGTCCTCCTTCCGGGCAGCCTTATCAAGATCACAACCACTTTCTGGAAAGTCCTGCCCTTAATTATGTGAGAACCAACTACTTGCAGCAGTGATTCGTAATTTGAAAAAGGATGATGCTGAGCTTTCCAGATGCAGCCTGGGACACAACAGCACTGGAAAAGAGCACCTAGATGCAGGGCTGCCGGTAATGGACAGTTGGCATCTATGTCAATGATATCTGTTTCAAAACTATTAAGATTTTCACCACCACTGTGGAAAGGTTGTTACGTATAATGAAGGCCTGCCAGGTCTTTTGCCACCAAGCCCAGATTTATATAGGTTCTACATTGTTTATTAAATAGTCCGTTGCTCTGTTTTGCACATTGTATAGTAAGTTAAAATAAAAAAAAAAAAAAAAGGCCATGATATTGTTCTCATTATTCTCTTTTTATAAAAGCAATTTCCCTGTATGGCAAGGTTCAGAGATATGGACAGAGAGCAGATGAAATTCCATAGCTCATCTGTCAGCAGTCTCCCAGCACTTGGAGCTGAAGGGGGTAGCTGCTTATCTCTAACAGCTCCCCCAGTGTGCCACTCATCACTGATGCTAATGTATTACTTCTTCAGTCTAAATCAGCTCACTGCAAATAACACAGCAATCTGTAAGGGGAGTTGGATGTACCTGGAGCAACTTGATTTAAATGGCTCATCTTGTTTAGACTTTTTTCTCTACTTTCATTGTAATCTCCTTCCTAGGCACTCTGCCCTCATACAGGACATAACGCACATTGAAATGTAGCTATCTGTTGCTTTTCAGTTAATTTTGAAAGCATAGGGCATCCGAAAACTATGTTCTTTCTAGTTTTTGGGTAGAGTTGAAATTAGTTAAAACCACTGGTATTTTTTTTTTTTTTTTTTTGCCATCTGTGTCCTGAACACATAACAGAAAATAGAAGAAGGAAAATTTTCCAAAACAAGGAAAAATTCCCTCCTAGACAGTCTCCGGTACAATATTTTCCATCCTGTTCCTGTTTTGCTGATAACTGTAAAATTATACAGGTCCCTCTCAAATAATTAGCATATTGTGATAAAGTTCATTATTTTCTGTAATGTACTGATAAACATTAGACTTTCATATATTTTAGATTCATTACACACAACTGAAGTAGTGCAAGCCTTTTATTGTTTTAATATTGATGATTTTGGCATACAGCTCATGAAAACCCCAAATTCCTATCTCAAAAAATTGTAGGAGGATTTGTTTCATCTGTGTATCACCTGAGGCCAGCCCCCTTACTGGGTATATGTAAGGGTTTACAACCACTTCAATCATATGTACATATTTAAAAAAATATTCTTTACTCGACTGTATAAAAAGTATTAAAAGCAAGACTTCAATTGGATTTTAACCACTTCCCTTCCAGGCCTATTTCGGACACTTTTTGTTTACAAGTTAAAACCAGTATTTTTTCCTAGAAAACTACTTAGAACCCCCAAACATTATATATATTTTTTTAGAAAAGACTCTGGAGAATAAAATGGCGGTCATTGCAATATTTTTTGTCACGCGGTATTTGCGCAGCGGTCTTTAAAACGCCATTTTTTTGGGGAAAAATTACATTTCACTGCATTTAAAAAATACTATACAGTAAAGTTAGCCCATTTTTTTTGTATATTGTGAAAGATGATGTCACGCCGAGTAAATAGATACCCAACATGTTACGGTTTAAAATTGCGCCCCCCCCCCGTGGGATGGCGACAAACTATGGTCAATAGAGATCTCAATAGGCGACACTTTAAATTTATTTAACGGTTACCAGTTTAGAGTGTAGCTCTTTTTTTTTAATTATTGCTCACGCTCTGGCGATCGCGGCGATACCTCACATGTGTGGTTTGAACAGCGATTTCATTCGCGGCTCGACTTCCGTATACGTTTTTTTTTTTGTGCGTGAGCTAACGGTGATCGGGGCGGCTAAATTTTTATTTTTTTTTCCCATTTATTTTTTTAACTTTATTACAGTTTTTTTTTTAAAAAAAAATCTGATCACTTTTATTGCTGTCACAAGCAATGTAAACATCCCTTGTGACAGCAATATGCAGTGACAGGTACACTTTATGGAGGGATCGAGGGTCTAAAAGACCCTAGACCCCTCCACTACACTTCCCTGTATGCAAAACGCCGAAAAACGGCGTTTTTGCATACAGCCGTTTTTCAAATTTGCCGCCGTTTTGCAGCACACTAACCCGGAAGTGACGTCATGGACGCCGCCTCTGGGTTACGTCATCGGAGACCCGATCGATGCCGTTTTCGGCTTTCATCGGGACTCCATCCAGCCGGCGGACGCGCCGGCTGGGTGCTCGGGGCTCCCGTCCCACGCGGAAGGCGGCGGGAGGGGGGGGACGTCCCCTCCCGCCCCCCCGGGTAACGATCGAGTGGCTCCCGAGCCGCATCGATCAGTACCGACAGAAAGCCGACCGTCGGCTTCAAACAACGGTACCAGGATGATGCCTCTAGCTAGAGGCATCATCCCGGTATACCCCCGCAAAGTTTACGACGTCATATGACGTCCACCCAGGGGGAAGTGGTTAACACGAAAATCTAGATAGTATTATTTGGTGGAGACAAACTAGTAAAAATATGAGTAAATTACAGCTGTTTGCCAAATTTGCCATTTGTGAGAAGAACACAATTCTATAAATCTATTAACCACTTGCCTACTGGGTACTTTTATCCCCTTCTTGCCCAGGCCATTTTTCAGCTTTTAGCCCTGTCACAATTTGAATGACAATTGCGTGGTCATGCAACACTGTACTCAAATTAAATTTTTATCATTTTTTTCCACACAAATAGAGCTTTTTTTGGTGATATTTAATCACTACTGGGTTTTTATTTTTTACTAAAAAAAGAAAAAAGACCTAAAATTTTGAAAAAACAAGTTTTTCTTAGTTTCTGTAGGTAAATTTTGTAAATAAGTATTTTTTTCTCCTTCACTAATGTACGCTGCTGAGGCTGCACTGATGGGCACTGATGAGGTGGCACTGATTAGGAGGCACCGGTGAGAAGGCACTAATAGGTGGCACTGATATGCAGCAATAATGAGCACTGATAGGCGGCACTGGTGGGTGGCATTGATGGTCACTGATGGGCAACACTAATGGGCAACACTAATGGGCAGAACCAATGAGCAGGCACTGATGGGCACTGACTGGTATCACTAATAGACACTGATTGGGGTCACTAATGTCCACTGATTGGTGTCACTGATGGGCACTGCTGGGGCTTTACTATGTATTCAGGGCACTGATGATCAGTGCCCTGATTTTTTGTCCTGGTCATGCTCTCAAAGAGATGCCACTGAACGGCTCTCCTCCCCACACACTCTGACAGTGTGAGGTGAGAAGCGCTGATAAACGGCACTTCCACATTTACATGTGACCGGCTGTGATTGGACACAGCCGATCACATGGGTAAAGAGCCGCGCCATTGGCTCTTTACTGAGATCAGGGTTGCGCCTTGTCCTAGGAACACGGCGCAGCCGCGAACAGCTTGCTGCATGCCCCCTAGGCGCACGAGAATGACCGTTCTGGGGCGTGTCCCAGAACAAGAGCCGCACCACTCTGCCGTCATTTGACGGTGGGCGGGCGGTAAGTAGTTAACGTGAGCTACACAATTTATTTGACTACTTATACTCCACATAATTCACTTTTTAAAAGTTGGTTTAAATTTATAGTTATATGATTCTACAATAGCAAGTACTTATACTAGTCAGTGCATTGATACTATTAAAGCCTGCATATAGTAAGTGCATATAGTCTTTCTGTGTGTGTAGACATGCATGTTGCATTGAATGCAGTAATGTCCACAGACTTGTTATGGGAATGGGGGTTAAGAAATTCTTTACTATTTACATCCAGACCTAACTTTTTTTTCGTTCCTGCCCCTTGAGTCTCTCATCGGATTCTTGTTCGGGGCACAATGAGAGGCTGTGTCCAGACACAGAGAAGGACACATTGTGTCCAGCAGAGAGAGGAGCCATTCTCTCCGGGACAGGCAGAGGCGGGGGCAGCATTGCTTGGACACTTGTCAATGTACTTGGGTTTGTTTGGATCCTTTCTAATGCCTGACCTTTCCCATTTTTACGTCTTGAGGGGGAAAATCACCCTTATCCATCACTTAGCTTCCCTCTTATTTGAATTATTCACAACTGCTATGAAAGAAATGACAAGCTTTGCGCACTAGAAGCCATTTCCATAATTAGATTGTCTATTGTTCAGCAGAGGATTGTAAAATATCTATGGACCAGAAAATGGTTCACTTGTCCAGTGCTGACAATCTAGACCTGGAACTGTGGAATTTACTATACACAGCTGTGAAAACATGGTATGGTGACCCATTATGTGTTGACCAGTACATGTCAAAGCCTGATAAAGACTAAGCAGGGCCCTAGACAGTACAACAACTTTGGGCCCACTGCTTCAACCCCACATGCAGAAGTTTTAATTGAAAATTTCATAAACTTCTGAATCAATTACAAGTCATTTCAATATTTTACATTTGCAGCTTGTGCAGATACTTTCTGTTATGGATGGCAATGCTCGGTCCCTGTCAATGGACTTCCAATGGAGATTACAGGTGGCTGTGCTGACGAACATTACCCAGACATGTTCGCTATTTTCACTAACAAAATCCACCTTGAGAAATACAATTGTAATTCTGTTGGACAGAAAGTGACTGCAAAGAGAATACAGGAGACCAGCAGCACCGAGATGAAACAAAGGCTGAAAAAAAAGATGAAAAGGAGTATTGTATGGAAAAAGGCAATTGTTTGTAACACACAGTGCTTTATCGAACTTAAAGCCTAGTAGGCACAGGCTGAATGTCGGGCAATATTGGCAGGTTCAGTAAAAAATGGCCGTGTGTATGGCAGCCAGGCCAGTTTTTGCCAGAGAAGCATGCTGGGAAACCAGAAGCCGACCGCCTCCTGATCAGCGCTTTCAGCCAATGTCTGAGAGCGCTGGCTGGAGTGTTCTGGCGGGGGGAGGGGGGGGGGCTTTCCCCGGTCAGAACACAATAGAACAGCAGGGGCATTCACTGTACTAACATCGGATTGTTAGTACAGCGGCTTTGACCGCCCGCTGAGTTGAACGAAAAATAAAACTGATGGTGTGCACCAGGCTTAACAATCCAATGTTAGCACAGCAATCTCCCCTGCTGTTATATTGTGTTCTGACAGGGGGACGGCCCCCCCCCCCCCCTCCAGAACACTCTGTTTAGCGCTCTCAGTCATTGGTCGTCGGCTGCTGGTTTTCCAGCATGCTGGTCCAACAGAAGCCTGTCCAGCTGCCATACACATGGGCCTGAATGTTGTACGGTTTTTGTTGAACCGACCGATGTCACCCAACATTCGGCCTGTGTGTACTAGGCTTAAATGTCTTTCACTTGGGGATTACATCTACTAAATTAAGAAAAAAAAAATTGGTTATCTGCAGACTGAGAATTTTCTGCTTGAATTTGATAGGTACTGGAAGGTTTTATTCATTTGCATATTTTGGTATATGCATATATTGTATAGTTCTAATTATTAAGAAGATCTATTATTCACAATGCTCCACAATACTAAAAATAAAGTAAAAAAATAAATACAAATCCCATACTGTTGATGACAACCATATTTTCTCAAAAATGTACTAGTATGTATAGAAGTTTTATGCAATTACTAAATCCCTGTATGCAAAATCAAAATAAAGGCAAGTTAGTCTCATGGCATATTTTGTTGCAGGAAAATAGCTACATATTTTTTGTTGTAATACTTTACTGTTACAAACAGTGGATATAAATATAATGCTGATGAAATCCGGGAACTTTACATAATATATATTTAGACATTAGCTAAAAAAGGTATGACCTAAAAACACAGCATATATCAATGTACTGCCTTTTGCCTTACAGGACAGTATTATAACAAAATTCAGCAAGAACTACAGTATCTAAGAGACAAAATGCCACTTGTTTTGCCCATGTACCTTATAGCCACGTCTACTTACTCACATTACAAATTGCCTAGCCTAGCACTTATTGCATTAGGGCCTGTGGCAACAAGCTTTGGGCTTGTCTGTATGGGCAAATGCAGCTCATATTTTGGTTAATTCCACTTGCATTTGAGATCAGTTTGAGATGCACTTGAGATCCTTCACAGTTCATTGACAGGTGTCTTTGACATGCATGTAACCTCCTTCTGACCTGTAGCTGACATTCTTCTAAGCAGCTTCAAACTGCTACTGCATTCCCAAAGACCTTTATGGGGGGGGGGGGGGGGGAAGCAGTTTTGGTGCAAACAAAACCATTTCAAGACAGGCCCTAATACTGCTTCGGGCCTGAATGCCATTGAGGTGGGCCCACCATGATGACCATAGAGGTGGGCCCATTAATGTTTTAAAAAAATATATATAGATGAGCAGGGTTGCCCACAAGGTTGAGATCTCTGTTTTTTTTGCATTCAGTTAAGTTCTTGCTAAAGACTCTTACATACTGTCTTGAAATGACTAATCTTCCATTAGGAGAACCTGTAAAGTCATGCAAATGTTTATCTAAAATGTATTATGCTAACCTCAAAGCTAAATTTATGTAGATAATACACAATAATGTGCCACATATATTCAACAATAAAATTGTACCTACGTCCTAAAAATTCAGTTGTAATTTGGAAAATTGGTTTGAGGCACTGGGGACTTTCATGGAACCGCAAAGACTTACAAGACAATAATTATAAAAAATATATACATTTTTATTGTATCCACAAATATTAAAAGCAACCACCCATAAAGGGAGGAAAATATACAATACACTGCATAACTGAAGGCACCTAGGCCAAAAAGTGAACTAGATCCAAGCAATGATAAAATGGAAAAAAAAAACCTCTGATTGGATACTCATAGAGTCCCCCATATATGGGAGCCACTTTAAATTCCTCCAATCTTACTCCACATGTTTCGTAGGGGTTCCCCTTCATCAGGAGTATTGGTTTCAAGAGGAATTGATCTAAAAGAATAAAATAGAAATGAAGGTAGTGATCTAACGAACAAAAAAAAAACAACAAATAATGCATAGTACACATACCACCATTATAAACAAATCAACACATCTTATATAAATGAAAAAATTGCGATCCTTCACAGTTCATTGACAGACCTTAATGGGGTAAGAAGCAGTTTTGGTGCAAACAAAACTGTATCAAGACAGGCCCTAATACTGCTTAGGACCTGAATATCATTGAGGTGGGCCCAACATGATAGATTAGCAGGGTTGCCCACAGGGCTGAGATCTCTGTTTTATTGCATTCAGTTGGGTTCTTGCTAAAGACTCTTACATACTGACTTGAAATGACTAATTCTTCCATTAAGAAAACCTGTAAAATCATGCAAATGTTGATCTAAAATGTATTATGCTAACTTCAAAGCTGAATTTATGTAGGTAATAAACCACCAATAATGCAGTTATGGAATTTATTAAAAACCATGAAATAAATTGTTCCATATTTCAGTTAAAAGTACTTTCATCTGTTCAGATAAGCCTTAAGTAATCCCCAGCACACAAACTGGCAATGAGAAAACATGCACCAGGGACCAGTTAGGTTCTATTGCATTGAACACTGCAATCTTATTGAGCAGATTGATTACCTCATCAGTGTTGTGCTGTCCTGTAATGGTCCAATCACATGCTGAGCTGAGTCTTTAACACGGCTGTATTGCTCAACGGCAATGACGTCTGAAGACAGCTCATAGAAGGCAGGGCCTGGTTGTATGTTTTTATAGAGGAGCATAAATCTGGCAAAACAAAGTAACAAATCATTAGTCAGATCCAAGAGTTCACGTATTTGTATTTCAAGCATGTATTTAGCTCTTTGCTTGGAACACAGCTTTTAAAAATATCCGTAATATATATCATAATTCAGGACATTGCATATTGATACTTCATAGTCCTTATCTGGATCTCTAATGGCTTGTTTCCACTGAGCGGTACGGTTCGGTTCGGTACGGTACGCTATTTATGCCGTTTCCATTATGAATGGTACCCTAATTCCGAACCGTACCGTACCACTTTTTTGGGACCCTTTAGTTGGGGTACCAAGCACATTAGTACTGTACCAACAGGGTGGAGCTACACTCTGCAGAACTTTGATTGGTTGACATAGAATCGTCTATCACAGCTTTCCTGCTACACCACGCCTATCATGAAAGGGTACTATTGGCAGTGGAAACGCAAGGTGTACCGTACCGAACCCGACCGTACTGAACCGAACCGGAACTGCCTGGAAACGAGGCATACGTTTCAGACTTGATTTTTTTTTCTAGTATTGCAAAATTTTTTGAATCCCATCCAATAAGTTCCTCATCACTCATTGAGTTCACCGTTACAGATTGCTTTTCCCAAACCCCGAGCACACCCACATTTATGCTTCACTTCTCTTCTGTGGTGTTCTCAGGAATAAGGAAACAATTTCTTGATAAAAAGCTGAGCTCCAGGTAGATATAAAATACACAAATGGAAGAAAAGGGCTTTTACAAGATGCCTTACTTGAAGTATAGGCTTGTTAAAGCTGAACTCTAGGCAAACAGCTAAAGTGGAGTCCCGAGTGAATTTATTATTTTTTTAAACACCCCTAGTATAGTTAGGGCTCGTGCATTTACGCTAAGTTATCCTGTAAACTGTCCCCTGTTTTGTTTTTGTGCAGCATGTCTCACTTACTTTATTCTTCTCCTGTACAGCGCGGCCATCTGTAGTCTGGGCATCTGAAGCCGCACTGTTCTTCTTCCGGGATTCTGTGCATGCTGGCTACCCAGCATGCACCTCCCGTTCTCGCGCATGCGCAGTGCGTCGCAGTGAGTCCCACAGCTTGCTATGAGCCGGTGATGCCCATTGACTCCTGGGATTGATAACACTCATCTCCCAGGAGCAAAATGCAAAGCAGGAAATTACATAGGCGGCCGCTGCGCAATAAGGAGGAAGTGAAGAGATTTTTAAGTAAAAATAGGGTTAAGGAACTGAAAAAAAAATAGCCAAATCGTTTTTAGCATGTAAAAAAGTTATGCATGATAGGAAGAAAATGTAGCCGAAACTCTGCTTAAACACACAGGTGGAACACATATATGGGACCTGTTTTACCTGCAAAATGATTTGTATTTGTGTCCATCCAATCCTGAAATGTACCAAGCTCTACTGCAAAGCCTTATCTGGCAAGGCAGGAGACCAGATTTTTATTTGATGCAGTTCACTAACACTTTCAGGTCTTGGCTTTTCTGCAGCCTGTGACTGGACAGTGAAAGAAGAAGCAGCGTACTGATGAGCTCATTTTTTCACTCTGCGCTCTCCACCTATCAGCATGTTTCAGCACATAAGCACTGCAGCACAACTGATTAACTCCTTGTGCTGCTTCTCCCTCTGTCAGTCTGAACTTTGCTATATAGGGCATTGCTAAAGGCTAATACCAAGTTAAAGTCAGCTATATACATTGGTTACATTCAGGGCTGCTGTTAGAAATCACGGGGCCCCATACGGCCTACCTGACAAGGCCCCTGCCCCAGCCAGAAGTGACTGTTGACATAGATTTATCAGATCCTTTCTTTGCAGCTTCAATTGCAAAGATGAATTCATTGGGAGTGCTCTAAAGCTTCTTGCTTATTCACAAACTGAAGAATAGTAAACACAGTTTACTATGCTTCAGTAGTGAATGGACACAGGAGTGATTGGTACTGATCACTCGCTGTGTTCATTTAGGAAAGGAAGGGGCCAAAAAATTATATATTTACTGGTCACTTCCCCCGCTCTTCATCCTGAAACATCCCCTTGTGTGCCCACAGCTGCCAGTGAGAGAAGCAGGAAGCCGGCAACGCTGCGGGGGAAAGGGACACACAAGGATGCCCAGACAGCAGATGGAAGGCATGTGCTAAAACCACTCCCCTTCTGTGCAGTCCGTGGGAGAAGCTGGCAGCATTGCAGGGGAAGGAAGAAAAGGAATGGTGTCTGCAATAAGATAGTACAGCAGATGCCTTGGCCCCCCCTTTTGAACTGATGGGGCCGGGGCCCAATACAGGAGGGGCTGGCTGCACTGCCTTATCAGCGGCCTTGCTTACATTTAAAAAGATACATTTGATAATGCATTAAAAAATACAGAGCTACATTCAATTGTGTATTTCATATCTGCCTGGAGCTTAGCTTTAATAAAAATGCAATGGAAAAAAAAAACTGCAATGCTCTTCCTTGGAATCGGTTATATCTATTATTCAGTAAAGGAAATGTAAATATGATGGGCAGCATTTGCATAATGTAACTGTGTATCGGCACTTCCAACTTATTCCATTCTATTACTCCTCCATATTGATTTTCATACTGTCATGGAGGAAGGAATGGTTGCTATTAAACTTTTACCTGTAGTTAATATGTAAGAAACACAGAAAAATCAGTAACACACTAATCTGGCATAGTGATCATTGTAATGATTCAGTTTTTTGGAATGTTTTATGTTTAACCGTCTAACAATGCTTCTTTGAAATTTGCAGTTTCTTGGCAGTTCTCCTAGTTCACCTGTAAATGTATCCAGCCCTCTTCTGTAACTGTCAATCATTACATACCCTGGGTGGTAATACATGGTCCACTTGATACATATACTGTATACTCTCCCCATAACAGGTTTAGTCTATCGGCGTTTTCATTTTTCCTGCACGTGAGTAGGTCGGCAGCTTCATTTTTGTAGCAGTAAAAGAAAAACCTCACTGATCAAGGTGCTGCCTCCCTAATGGCCCATATAACGTATATATAATGGCCCGTACACTATAAGAAAATTGGGTGAACATTTACTTCCGAGGAATGATCGTGCGATTTTCTGATAGTGTGAACACAACTGTCGATAGGCGATTCCGACCTTCCAAACGAAAATTTCCGAAGGGACAAACTCCCAAATTTTTCTCGTATGGAAACAGAATGATTTTTGTTTAATGTGTACCATTTTCATACAATTTTTATACAAGAAATATCAGATTTGAAAGATACAAATAACAAAAAAAAAACAACAAAAATGTTGTACGAGAATTTATGTACATTATTTCTATCCTCAGTTTCGACTTGCTGTGAATCGTTCATCCGATTTTCTTACAGTGTGTACAGGGCTTAAACAAATCACTTTAAAGATTTAGGCTATTCATTCATACTTAAATCTATCTTGTTCAGCCCAGCAGGCTGAAAAAGTGAAATCAATCGATTTCCCAATCCACACATATAGAGGAATGTTGTATTCAGGCAGCAGCAGCATCCGCCTCCTGAACAGTGACTGCATCTGTCTGGATGCAGTCTCTGTTTGTCTGACAATTTTCCACCAAGCTCCTTTGATTTTTAGCAGTTATCGCCCAAAATTCCAGCTATATACAGTATATCTGTAGGGAACATTTTCATACCCTTGCTGCCCCTCTGAAAAGCGATATGTTGTGGATCACTTTTGAGAAGGTGTTTGGCAGGCGGTGTCACCATCTGTTTTAACCCTAAAAGGGCTGAACCACCACGCCTGCAGAGCACTTAGAGCACGGCTCTATTCACTTGAATGGGTTGTGTACGGCGTTGGTATCACCCTGAGAATTTGGCATGTGGTTTTTATATATGGTGCACCCTCAGGCAAAACATAGCTGTCACCCCATGTGTACAGCTGAATGCCTTTCTTTAGGAGGGTGGTCAGGGAGAGCTAAAACTACAGCTCTTCTGCCTGCTTTTACCCCCCACCCCCCGATACCCATGTGTAGAAGCCCTTAGGCAGACCGTATGCGAGATCTGAGCCGTGTATGGGCAGGCTGAATATACCAAAGTGATCAATCGATTAACTTGGGTACAACCAGCATGCCGGGTTTTACCTGTGATTATCAGTAGCAGCTTCTATAGCCGCTAGCAACGACTTCAAAGTAGACCCTTCAATACTTTGGGCAGATTTTAATGCGTTTTGAGGTACTCCACAATTTACAATGAGTACCATTAATATCTGTATGACTTCAAGACACAGCGACTTCAAAGTAGACCTTTCACTACTTTGGGCCGATTTTAATGCATTTTGAGGTCCAAAGACAAAGGCATTGCTTCAAGTCTAGCCAAAATGGTGGTAAAATCGCAGCAAAATCGCAATAAAATTGCGTGGCTTTTAGGTCGCACAACTGTGAAAGGGGCCTTGATGGGGGAATCGTGCAACCCGTGGTTGCAGGAAAGAAATTTGCTTTGTGTAAGGCTGGCCATAGAATGCTGCAGGCAAGGATGGAATTATACAGGTAGAAAACAATAGTGTAAGCATCTGCCCTTTAAAACTTAAAGGTTTTGAAAGTATAAGTGTGAGTTACCCTATAAATAAATAATCTGCCTTCTTCTGTATGGATGTATTATTCCTGATTTTGTGTCTATAAGGCATATATTAGGTTTCACTTTTATAAAATCGCCTTTTTTATGGAAAAGAGATTTTCTTTGTTTTCCTAAGTACATTTTTTCTGTTTCTTACAGTTTGTACTGGGACAGTGAATGGTCTCAGTGTTACGGGTGAGGCTGAATACCAGCATCTGACCTTGAAGAACATGTACAACAACTGTCATATCGTGATGGGTAACCTGGAGATTGTGCTGGTTGAGAACAATAAAGATCTGTCATTCTTAAAGGTGAGATTTAAAGACGCAATATAAACACTGTCCGATTTGTGTTTTAAAGGGTAACTCCAATTTCATGGGGAAAAAATAGCAAAAAATAAAAAAATAATAATAATATAGCGTATACAATTGCGACACAAGTCATATTGTAATTGAATGTTATTAAAATTATATTTCCTTTTCAATCTGTAGCCCTCTGTAAAATGCAATATGGCTACCTGGGGGTATTCTGTACACAGAATGTGTACAGACCACACCCCAGAAACATCATTTCCTGCTTGTGTGATTGGCTCACCAATTTTCCCACAAGTCTGCCTAAGATACAAGTCAGATTTTTGGCATCCCCTGCAACCAAAATGTCATTTTTTTGATGAGATACTCCCAATAAGAAATCAACATCTAAAGGGATGCAGACCTTGCAGTTTTTCTCATTAGAGCCCTGCAGGTGCAGCAGCTGGTTGAATTATGAAACCACTCCCATACAGATTAACTCTGCACATGGAGACAAACAGCTATTTCTTCAGAATAGCAGAAGGTATGAATCTGCAAAAAAGTTTGGTAAAATCCTTGCAATGTACAGAGATCACCCAGAGGGGAAGGTTTAAGTGAAGTTACTCTTTAATGTAGAACTGAACCCAAAATGTTGTATATGGCTTTGAAAAGAGAAGGGTTGGCATCTCTCTCAGTGTGTTTTCTAATTGTGAAGATTTGTGACTTGCTGTTCCAAAGACAACAGAAAATGAAATTACATGTTCACAAAATCCTATTCTTTGAATGCCATCGCTGGAAAAGGTGTCCCCAGATCTCCCCTTTTCTCCTTTGATAACAACTGTAACAATTTAGATTTCCCTGTGCTTTCTATTGTGCTGACAAGGACAAGGCAAGGACTTGAGGTGAATTTCCCTAAAAAAGATACAGACATCAATAAAAACCTGACAACCTTTCTAACCCTTCCAATCTGTATCCAAACCTATTGACTGGTGTTTTACTTTAAAGCTGAACTCCAGGATAAGCAAATATTGTCTAAATACAGGAGGCTTGTGTATTCATACTTTAATCTTGGTATGCGTTGTATATTTCTTCCATATCTTTGCAGTGATTTGCTAGGAAACATCTCTACTTTGCCTCCTATACAGGATCCACCTGTAATAAAGACCAGTCACCGCTGCTCTCTCTTCTTGTACAGGATGACTGGTCTTGTCTCCGCCCCCTCCTGTAGTTTTCTACAGTCAGCTTTAGTGGGTGGAGCCTGCAGTGTCCCTCTCACATGCCTACTGCCTTTACAAGCTATATACAGCACAGTGGTGATGTCACTGCTATTTTTTAAGGGAATAGATGGGTTTACAAAGACATTTGGTGTGCAAAAGGTGAGTTTATATCCTTTTACCTATTAGGGAATATATTTAAATGAACTTTTTTGAACCCAGAGCTTTAAAGTTTAACTAAAGGCAAAACTTTTTTTTTTAGTTTTGAAGGAATGGACAGGGATTAGAGCCTCTGTCAATTTTTATTGCTGTCTGTGCCCCCATTAAGGAGATTCACCCTCTCTATTTGTTCTGTATGCCATTAACCACTTTAAGACCGGAAAGGATTTGCCCCCTTAATGACCAGGCCCTATTTTGCGATTCGGCACTGCGTTACTTTAACGGACAATTAACGGATTTTTTTTTTTTTGCGCTATAAACAAAAAAAGAGCGACAATTATGAAAAAAAAAATATATATATTTTTCACATTCTGTTATATGACATTCTCAAAAAAAAAAAAAAAACGTAAAAATCTAAATTTTTGTAACATTTTAGGCAAATTTGTTTTCTGCTACATATTTTTGGTAAAAAAAAAAATCGCAATAAGCGTATTTTGATTGGTTTGCGCAAAAGTTATTGCGTCTACTAACTACGGAAAGATTTATGTCATTTTTATTGTTTGTTTTTTTTTTTTTACTAGTAATGGTGGCGATCTGTGATTTTTTGTGGGACTGCGACATTGCGGCGGACAGATCGGACCCCTAACTGACATTTTTGACACTTTTGGGGGGTACCAGTGACATTACTACAGTAATCAGTGCTAAAAATTTTCACTGTTACTGTAATAATGCCATTGGCAAGGAAGGGGCTAACAAGGGGTTAAATGTGAGCCTAGGGGAGTGATTCTAACTGCGGGGGGCGTGGCTTCTGAAATGACCATAGAGACATGTGATCCTGTATGGAAGGATCACAGGGGCTCTATGATCATTCCAGGGAAAAGGACTGTCGGATGTGTTTACAACAGCTGCCTGTCCTTTTCTCTCAGCAGGGAGCGATCGTGGGTGGCAATCAGAGCCACCTGACCCGTGCATCGGCTTCCCCGCTGCCGAGTGGGGGCAGGAGCGTGCCGGCGGCACGTGCTCGCCCCCTAGCTTTCCATGTTCGACTGATGTAGGTCTACGTCGGTTTGTCCAGGAGAGCCACCCTGCCACAGTAAAAAGGCGGCGGGTGGTCAGGAAGCGGTTAATATTAGGAGTGAACGTAAAAGAAAATCAAAAAGTTTGGGTTGTCCTCAGAAAAGTGATATATGGGAAATCTTCCAATGGGGACACTAGTTCTGGTGACCTGGGGGTCCCCAAGAAATTCCTTTAATTTGCAGAGATTTCCTCTCACTTTCTGTTTGGCTATGGGACAGGAAGTGAAGGGAAGTCTCCCCACTGGGACACAGATGGCAAAAAAAAAAAAAAAAAAATCTAACGGGTTATAACTCTCCCTTACTCTATCCAAAATGAAAAAAAAAGTTTTGCCCATAGTTCTACTTTAGGAAAACTGTGGTCAGGAATCCCTAATAGAAAGTCAGCTGCATTAATACAGTGGGTACGGAAAGTATTCAGACCCCCTTAAATTTTTCACTCTTTGTTATATTGCAGCCATTTGCTAAAATCATTTAGGTTCATTCTTCTTCCTCATGAATGTACACATAGCACCCCATACTGACAGAAAAACACAGAATTGTTGACATTGTTGCAGATTTATTAAAAAAGAAAAACTGAAATATCACATGGTCCTAAGTATTCAGACCCTTTGCTCAGTATTTAGTAGAAGCCCCCTTTTGATCTAATACAGCCAGGAGTCTTTTTGGGAAAGATGCAACAAGTCTTTCACACCTGGATTTGGGGATCCTCTGCCATTCCTCCTTGCAGATCCTCTCCAGTTCTGTCAGGTTGGATGGTAAACGTTGGTGGACAGCCATTTTTAGGTCTCTCCAGAGATGCTCAATTGGGTTTAAGTCAGGGCTCTGGCTGGGCCATTCAAGAACAGTCACAGAGTTGTTGTGAAGCCACTCCTTCGTTATTTTAGCTGTGTGCTTAGGGTCATTGTCTTGTTGGAAGGTAAACCTTCGGCCCAGTCTGAGGTCCAGAGCACTCTGGAGAAGGTTTTTGTCCAGGATATCCCTGTACTTGGCCGCATTCATCTTTCCCTCGATTGCAACCAGTCGTCCTGTCCCTGCAGCTGAAAAACACCCCCACAGCATGATGCTGCCACCACCATGCTTCACTGTTGGGACTGTATTGGACAGGTGATGAGCAGTGCCTGGTTTTCTCCACACATACCGCTTAGAATTAAGGCCAAAAAGTTCTATTTTGGTCTCATCAGACCAGAGAATCGTATTTCTCACCATCTTGGAGTCCTTCAGGTGTTTTTTTAGCAAACTCCATGCGGGCTTTCATGTGTCTTACACTGAGGAGAGGATTCCGTCGGGCCACTCTGCCATAAAGCCCCGACTGGTGGAGGGCTGCAGTGATGGTTGACTTTCTACAACTTTCTCCCATCTCCTGACTGCATCTCTGGAGCTCAGCCACAGTGATCTTTGGGTTCTTCTTTACCTCTCTCACCAAGGCTCTTCTCCCCCGATAGCTCAGTTTGGCCGGACGGCCAGCTCTAGGAAGGGTTCTGGTCGTCCCAAACGTCTTCCATTTGAGGATTATGGAGGCCACTGTGCTCTTAGGAACCTTAAGTGCAGCAGAAATCTTTTTGTAACCTTGGCCAGATCTGTGCCTTGCCACAATTCTGTCTCTGAGCTCTTCAGGCAGTTCCTTTGACCTCATGATTCTCATTTGCTCTGACATGCATTGTGATCTGGAAGGTCTTATATAGACAGGTGTGTGGCTTTCCTAATCAAGTCCAATCAGTATAATCAAACACAGCTGGACTCAAATGAAGGTGTAGAACCATCTCAAGGAAGATCAGAAGAAATGGAAAGCACCTGAGTTAAATATATGAGTGTCACAGCAAAGGGTCTGAATACTTAGGACCATGTGATATTTCAGTTTTTCTTTTTTAATAAATCTGCAACAATGTCAACAATTCTGTGTTTTTCTGTCAGTATGGGGTGCTATGTGTACATTCATGAGGAAGAAGAATGAACAAAAATGATTTTAGCAAATGGCTGCAATATAACAAAGAGTGAAAAATTTAAGGGGGTCTGATTACTTTCCGTACCCACTGTATAATAATACATTTTGACATATTCTGAAATTCTGAATATGAAAGACCATATAGTTTATGTTAGATATCATTCTGAGTTTCAAATATGCTGTAACCACTACTCAAGAAAATAGTGGATGAAAACACACCGATCCTAGTCTTTATACAGTACTGAGCATCGGGGGTTTTTTTCAGCAGGAACGCGCAGGAACACAGTTCTGGCACCTCCAGCAATAAATGTATGTAATGGCAAGGGATGGCGGGGTGTGCTGGAAGGTCAGTTGATGCTGGCTGCTGGTGAATCTATTGTCCCCGGGGGAGATCTATTGTTGCAGGTAGTCCAATGTTTCTGGGGGATTAATTGTTACTGGGAGGGATCTAATGTTGAGGGAGGGGTCTACTGATGCTGGCAGATTTATTGTTGCTGGGGGGAAGATCTATTGTTGCTGGTGGTATATTGTTGCAGCGGATCTACCCAAATAGCAAGGATGAATTGCCACAATTTGGTCTCAGTGTAGAATTATAAGTCTGTAACTTGCTGCACATTTTTACTGGCACGTTGTACACATGCAGAGCACTTGAAGCGCAAGTTCGAGTTGATACCAGTGTTAATTTCGTAGACTAAAATATTTTCGTCCACTAAATTAACACTATTTTAGTAGACTAAAATACAATGAAAACAATTCAGATGACTAAAATACAACAAACTAAAATGGCATTTTAGTCATAAGACTAAAATACGACTAAAACTAAAATTACATTTTAGTCAAAAGACTATGACAAAAACTATTTGTAAATAAAAAATTAACTCTACTCTGCTGGCCATTTCTAAATCAGCAACACAATTCCATCCAGAGTCTGTAATAATAGCACATTAAAGTTTAAACCTGTATTACACCACCGCAGAAGCATGGGGCATCTACTAAACTGCTGAAAGAGAAAAAAAAATAAGAAATAGGCTTCTCTTTTATTTTTAATTAATAATTAATATTGATAATATATTTAGATAATATGGCCAATGACATTGCAGCCAATAGAGTTTACAGTTTTTTGTTTTGTTTTTTTGTGTTTTAAAGTTGCACTTCTGTTTGTCAAAAAACAATATTTTTGTTTGTTTATGAACTTGGTTTTATTTATAAAGTTATAACTTACAATAGCTAAGTCTGTGTAGTGCGTGTTCAAACCTTAGTACCATAAACCATAACATATTATTCAATTTTTACTCCAGGAGTATATAATTAGTTTGTATTATCTAGAGAAATGTTTAAATAATGCATTACAAATATTAACCTAAACCTATTTGATTTGTAGTTGACTAAAAATTATGTATTTGTAGTTGACTAAAATATGACTAAAACTAAAACAATTCAGATGACTACAATACCACTAAAACTAAAATAGCATTTTAGTCAAAAGATCATGACTAAAACTAAAACTAAATGGAAATTTTCTGCCAAAATGAACACTGGTTGACACTTTTCAAATCAGTAGCAAATTTGGTGGCTCTAGCAAGAGCAAAGTTAAAGTGGTGAGTCTACAGCAAGAGCTCTGCAGGTCTACAGCATGAAATTCAGCCACAGTGACCCCTGTGGTGGGATGACTATTGCACAACATAACTGAACCAGAACTTGCAGCAGACTTGCAGAATGTTTGCAAAGAAAGTTAAACTGGAGTCATGCAATGTGGACTTGCTGCAATTGTGCAACAGACTTATGAAGCCTGGCAAGTCTAGCAATAGCTTAGCAAGTCATTTCAAACTTGCAGCACAATTGCTTGCTATCTGAGTATTGTTGCTGCGGGAGCTATATTGCTGCTGAAGGAGATCTATTGTTGCTGATGGGGAAATATTGTTGTTGGGGGATCTATCGTTGCTGGGGGATCTATTGTTGCTGAGGAGATCTATTGTTGCTGGGGAACTATTGTTGCTGGGGGATCTATTGTTGCATTGGAGATCTATTGTTGCATGGGAGATATATTGTTGCTGGGGGAACTATTGTTGCTGGGGGAACTATTGTTGCTGGGGAGATCTATTGTTGCTGGGGGGGTCTATTGTTGCTGGGTGAACTATTGTTGCTGGGGGAACTATTGTTGCTAGGGAGATCTATTGTTGCTGAGGAACTATTGTTGCTGGGGGAACTATTGTTGCTAGCTGCAAGGGATCCATTTTACTGTCTTTCTTGTTATCATTCCATATAAGTGACTTAATACCACAAATTGATTCTTGGATCTCTAAAAGGGGTGGTAGCGGGAGGTGGGTACGGGGTGGCCGTTCAGCCGAAAAAAACGAAGGACAAGTTTAGAAATTTTCTGCCTAACAAACCATAAATTGAAAGGTTAATGTGTTTCTCGTCCAATCTGTTTGCACTAGGTATATGTGAAAAAAAGAACAAAAAACAGATTAATTTATGTCCATTGAAATATTTATCGGTCATTCCATGATGGCACGATCGTTTTCTCTCATGGCCGAGTGTTCGTTTTTCGAAAATGAGTTTGAACAATTTTCCGTATAATGTATGGCCAGCATTACAGCTTATGACTATCAGACAAGTGTCTCCTTCCTTCCTTTATTAAAAAAATAAGTCTTACTAGGCTTTTTAAACTTTTATTTAACCCTTTGGGGGATGAAGTGAATGTAGCGCTTGATCTTATTGGAATCTGTTCTGCCGTTGCTAAGCATTGTGATTGGACAGTTTTCCCCCTGCTGTCCGACCATGCTTCAAGAATGGAGACAGAATTTGGAATGACAGTTCTTGTGGCTGGCCGCAGTGGCCGCTCTGGAATCCGGCGCTGACATTCACAATAGATCGCACAGCCTGCGGGACTTTGTGTCTATCTACGCTTGCTTGTGAACATACACAGCCCTGCAGCGCTGAGCGACCTTTCACTTTTATGATGGAACGATCAGCACTGTGGGCCTGTGTAATACGCAGCACTGGTCCCAATAGCCCTGATTGCTTATTCATAATAGTGAGACATCACTCAGTGCTGCGGGGACTATGTATGTGCACCAGCATTGGCAGATAGATCACAGAGAGCCTCAGAGCCGAGTGAACTTTTACTATTACGAAAGAACTATCCGTGCTGTAGAGGCAACAACGATTATTCAGAATAGTAAAAGAACAGTCAGCTTACAGAGGGGGCAGGGCTTACTGCTGGATGTACCTCCCCCCACAGAAATACCCGTAATTTGGGCTTCAGACAGGGGTGGAGCTACAGCGAGCAAAATAGGGACTATTAATCCCCAGCAGTGCCACTGATCCAAGCAGGACCAAGTGCTATATGCACTTGGCCCCTTCAGGATTAAATAAAAATGTAAACATTTTAATAAGAGTTCTTTAAATCAGGCAAGCTTGCTTATCATGCAACCAGAACCTTTATTGAACTTTCCTTCATGGCAGTCACAGTTTTCACACAGAATGTACTGAAGGTATGCTAAAATTACACTGCACCATTCACCCACAATACAGGTGTCTGTTGTTTCATGTGTGAATAAATGGTTTGAAATGTTAGCGAGTTCACCGAGTTAGCACCTCTGTCACAGGAATGTTGCTCCAGCCAGTCCTGTTTAACCAGCCTTTATACTGGAATATTGCACAACTTGTTTCCCCTCCCTACTCCTCCCTACAGCTTAGAGCAGGTAAAGTACAGCCCCAGCCAGTGGGAGAGGCTTGCCATCACTGCAGGTGAATACAGAAAGCCATACCCTGCACCACAGCAATGCATTCCTAGCGTGTAACAATGCCACTTCAATCATCACTTATTGGTTGGATTTCATTTGCACAATGTACTTGCATTAACATATTTAGTAGAATATTTATATTGGAGATAAGAGCTTAAGTGGGATGTATGCCAGGGCTGAAAAACATCTCACAATCTCTTTTGTTCTGGTGCAGGGGGTGGGTGGTTTCAGGGAGGAGAAGGCAAGTATGTATGAGATGGTAAAGTTTACTGTATGTCCAGCCAAACTGTTTTTGTTTTCTAAGTTGTTGATGGAGAAAGGAAAGGATAGATTTTTACTTTTTTTTTTTATTTTTTTTTTACTTTTTTTTTTCCAGAGCCCAGGCCTTAGATTATCCCTAAACTCCCTTGAGTCCCATAATGTTTTTTTTTCTTGCAATGTTTTTGTTCCTAACATCATCTTTTGGTTTTTTTTAGACAACCCTAACATATTTACATCCTTTTTTTTTTTTTTTTTTTTTACTTTTTCTTTCCAGAGCCCAGGCCTTAGATTATCCCTAAACTCCCTTGAGTCCCATAATGTTTTTTTTTTTTTTTGCAATGATTTCGTTCCTAACCTCAGCTTTTTTTTTTTTTTTTTTTTTAGACAACCCTAATATATTTACATACTTATTTTTTTTTGGGACAGACATGTCTATAATTTGTTAACAAATTTTGATACATATATTTTTGCTTCCTTGGCTTTTATTGAGAAAAAGTATTAAAAAAATGTGAAAATTTGTTTTTTTTTTCAACACAATATTTACATAGTTTGTGTGCCACCAAAAATTGACCACAAAATATAATCAACAAAGTCTTCTGAATAAAATGATATCACATTAGCATGACTTGTATATAATGTAGTAGAATGGTAAAGCTCAAAATGATAGTATGAGGAGAGCTCTATTCGCTTTTCCATGCTTTGCTTAGATTGTTAGTGTAACATTAAGGTAAGATTACGTTGGCTTGACAAGGGCACAAATTAGCAAGAAAGCAACTTTTTTTTTTTTTTTTTTTACAGGTTGGGGATCGCTAAAAATTTGAAAACACTGCATTTATGTGAACATTTGATGCTTGTGCAGTGTACACAGATGTCATCCAGATCATTTATAGTCTTTGCTGGGACATGAGGATTAACCGCTTGCCACCCCGCCACAGTATATTTACTGTGGCAGGGCAGCGATACGGGATTCTGCCTCTTCAAGGTTAGGAGCACACAGCCTGCTCCTCCTGTGACCGCTCTTTCCACCGGTGGACACAGCGGTTTACTGTTACTGCTATGACTGGGGATGACATGATAACAATGTAAACAACCTGTCATAAATGGCTTTCCATTCATGAACAGCTTGCTTAAGGGACGTACACACTTGACAAAAATCAGACGAAATATCCTGCGATTTTTCTCTCTCATGCTCGCGTTCACAACCGTTTTTAGTAGACAGTGTATAAATGTTCATGAAATTTCTTGTCCGATTTATTTATTTTTTTTGGGGACATTTGTTGCTAGACTTCCGGGTCATCAGCAACTTCAAATCATGCACTGCCTTTCGTATCCGATTTTTCACGGACGTACTGCATACACATTAAATGAAAATTGGTTGTCTGGGGACGGACGATAAAAATTTTGGTGTTTGTCCCTCCGTTTTTTTTTCGTTGAAAATGTCGGGATCGGCTGATGAAAGTTGTGTACACACTAGCCGAAAATCGTACGATTTCACCTCGGGCGGGAATTTTCAGCAGATTTTCTACTAGTGTGTACCCCACTTTACTGTTGTGATCTGTGATTGGCCCACAGCAATTACCTGGTACCTGGCTACCTATACCATGAGATTAGCTGTAGCCAATCATGAATCAAAATCATAAGCAAGCTGTTCATGAATGTGAAACCCATTCAAGACAGCTAAAACAATTGCTTATACATTGATCATCACTGTACACGCAATAACAACGTAAAAAAAAAATTCCCTGATTACCCCCTCCAGAGTAGTACAGTGTCACTATGGTGACACTGAGCTACTCTAATGACAGGATGTAAAAAGAAAATAGGAAAAAAATATATATATATTTTGCATGCTGTCATCAGTCAGTACCCCTTATCACCACAACTTCAGACATATGGGGGTTTATGGTTTATTTACTAAAACTAGAGGGGGCAAAATTAGTCACAATTCTGCAGAGAAACCAATCAGCTTCTAACCTCAGCTCAGCAATAAAACCTGAAAGCTGATTGGTTGCTCTGCAGAATTGTGACTCATTTTGCCCTCTTTAGCTTTAGTAAATAAACCCCATGATTAGAGCTCTCTCTTTTTCAAAATCCAATAGTCACAAAAGTGAGGTGAAATCTTTTGAACAGGAGCACAGACAGCAAAAAAAAAAAAAAAAATGTTACAGGGGTGTTAACCCTTCCCAATGCTATGCAAAAAAAAAAAAAACAACAACTATTTGTTGGCTGCAGTTACACTTAAAAAATTTACCTGTTCCAACTTATATACAAATTCAACTTAAGAAGAAACCTGCAAAGCCTATCTTGTTTTCAACCCAGGGACTGTCTGTCTGTATATATATATATAAATATACCGTATATATATATATATATATATACACCGTATATATATATATATATATATATATATATAATATACATACACACATATATATATATATATATACACACACACATATATATATATATACACACACACATATATATATATATACACACACACATATATATATATATACACACACACATATATATATATATATATATATATACACACACACATATATATATATATATATATATATATATATATATATATATATATATATATATATATATATATATATATATATATATATATATATACACACACACATATATATATATATATATATATATACACACATATATATATGTATATATATTTTTTTTATAGCTGGAATTTTGTTGCTGCAGGGAGACAGTTCTCCCTACAGCAACAAATTCAGAGGAAGTGGTGGGAATGTTTTAGACAATAATGTCTGGCCTTTGTGAATAGAAGCCTGAACAGTCTGACAGAACTTCCATAGTGTGCCATATTGGATGACGTGACAAGAGAAATTAATGCCTTCTTTCCATTAATGTACAACATGTAATTTTCTCATCCAGAGTTGTTATTATAGAATGATGAATGAATAGTGAAGTGCCCTGTTTATGACCTTACTGCAATAAACTTTGCATGAAGATGGTAATGTATGTTTCACTTGTGTCTTTTTAGTCTATACGTGAAGTGACGGGGTACGTTTTGATCGCTTTGAACATTTTTCAATATCTGCCGCTAGACAACCTGCGTGTGATTCGAGGACAAAGTCTGTATGAGGATAAATATTCCCTTTATATGACCCTAAACAACCAGGTTAATGGCACACGGGGCCTTCAGATGCTTGGCTTTCACCAGCTAACAGGTGAGAACAATTGATTACAATAATGATCCAACAGATGCAAATCTTTAAGGGGCATGTGCCCATTATAGAGTAGGTTGGTGATTTGTATAATAGTTTGTGTGATGTAACAGTTCAGAAATATAGGTCTGTAGTATATTAGCTTCAGCAGATGTCCGCAGCTTTGATTTTTTAAATACAATAAGCAAATGAAAAATACTTGAGTTTTCCCTCATTATGCATTTAAGTGGATTTGTCAAACTTCACATTATTTAGAGGGCACATGTCAGAATTATCTGCTTAATAAAAAAATGTGCTGCACTTAAAAGAGATGTTTTTTTTTTGTTTTTTTTTAGCTTCATACTTACCTAGCTGTCCCCAGTGCCTCTAACACTGAGAACCGAGCGATCGAACACCGCTGATCGCTCGGTTCTCACAGCTCCCCAAGCAGAGAGCTGCTGACTGTCAGTCAGCAGCTCTAGCTCTCTGCTCTGCCCCCTCCTCGCTCATTGGATCGCTGGGCTGTTGAGGGGGCGGTAGCGGCCGGCTCAGGCTCTCAGCGGCTCCCTGAGAGGCTGAGCCGGGTGGCGGTCCAGGCATGTGGGCGAATCCCAACTCCACAGTCCTGATGACGTCTGAACCTGGACTGGCTCTGTGATTTCAGCGTCTACATTATTTCCAGCCCCTCGTCCTTCCCCCTGTTGCTTTCTGGGACACACAGAGGTCCTAGAAGACAGCGGGACCATTCAGAAGGTGCAGCGCAACTCGCCCATGCGCAGTAGGAAACAGGCTGTGAAGCCGCGAGGCTTCACTTCCTATTTCCCTTACTACAGATGCCGGCGCCTGCACCTAAAGCCTATTGATGAATCAGCTAGGGGTGCCCACATAATAGGGTCCCTGGAGGACAGGTAAGTTTCCTTATTTTAAAAGTCAGCAGCTACAGTATTTGTAGCTGCTGACTTTGATTTTTTTTTTTTTTTTACAGCCTGGAGCTCTTCTTGAAGGACAATTTTGCTTAATTAGTTAATTAGTTAAAGTATAAATAATTTGTTAAAGAAGTATAACTAAAGGAAAAACTTTTTTGGGGGATTTGGAGAGGGATTAGATTTTAAACCTCCCCTACATTATCCAAAATTAAAGAAAAAGTTTTTGCTATGTTTTTTTTTTTTTTTTACTTTAAAGTAAGTTGTAAAGCCTTACATACTACCCAGTGATACCTCAGGGATATCCTTAGTGACACACAAATCCTCCTACATAAGTTGTATCTGTTTATCTGTAGTCTTCTCTCCTCTACTTCTGTTCAAAGTGAAGAATTTATAAGCTTGTCAGAGAGTTAAAAAAAAAGGGGCGGAGAGCTGAAGTTACACTCTGCAGAGCTCAATGAGGAGAGCTCTGAGAGGTGATTGGAGGGAAGAGACCCCCCCCCCCCCTTCACAGAGCACACAGGAACAGAGCTGAAGCTGTCAATCAGCTATAGGTCCCTTCCGCCACCATTTTTCTCTTGGTGTCAGGAAAACTTGTCAGAAGTGATTCATTCTGATAGCAAAGGAACAATTGCAATATAGTTTTAAATAACCAGGTGGACTTTAGTGGCACAACATAGTTTACAAACAACCATAGTTTATGTAAAAAGTATTAAAATTCAAAAATTTCCAAGAGACAATATACAACATACATTCAAAAAAAATGTTTTGGGGACAATGCATCAAAAAAGTAAAAAACAACCCTTGGATAAACCTTAGTAAGTTGATGCAAGCAGAGGTCACTCTCAGGCCTATAGAGTGCCCCAACTCCTATCCAGGAGTGTGCAAAATGATAAAATGCCAACATCGACTAGGGGACCTCAATTTTGACACTCAGTTTTACATGTTTCGTGCCCTAGCGCTTCTTCTGGAACATGTCCTCATATAAAGGAGTAAATTTAATCAAAAATATAGCACATAAGATCGCATCAGATTAAATTGGGATAGCCGGAAACGTCCCACAATCAAGGAGGCGGGGGCATATCATTCTACTTGACTATTAGTACTTAGGATCAAGAGGATTTCGCTATGGCTGAAATACTTTATAAAATGATATAACCTTGTTAGGCATTAATTAATGATATAACCCCCTGTTAGGCAGTATCAATGCACAGTGATCATTGAGTAGGCTGTGGATAGTTAATCCAGATACCATGTAGTCTGTATTGAATATCTTTAAAATGTTTCTTCTCCTATCTAGATAAGTATCTCCTCGTAAATTTCAGATGGTGGTCTCCCCTTTCCTCTCTCTGGTTTCCGGTATCAACGGAACGATTTAACAGACAAAAATTACACTAGGTGCTATTAATTGAGACAAATACATACTATAGGGAGATATGCTTTGTTCATATTTCATGTCTGAGGTTTACAACCACTTTAAGTAAAGGGAAAGCTTTTCATTGGGCATTGTATTGTAGTAAAAACCCAATACTCTTAGCACGCACGCACAAACACATTCTGTCCAAAACTAAAGAAACATTTTGACTGGACTACAGGCAGGGATCTTATGGAGTGAAGTTCAACCACCTTCTGATGAACCAGCTGAAATCTGAGCTATGGGTGAACCTGTCTTCTTCCCACCGTCCAACATCCTTCGACCTGAAGATCAAGGGAGTCAGGCTGAAGATTGTCAGCTAAACAGCGACTGCATCCAATCAGTTGTAGCCACTGTTCAGCTACATCTGACAGGTGCTATCTGTCAGAAAACAATAGCTTGCAGAGATTCGTCCATCCTCACTGTTTAGCATGGCTCGGAGACTCGAGTGAACTCTTGTGTTGCCAGCTTTACACCCTAAAGTAATGTTTGATTTTTCAGTGCCAGGCATTTGCATTCATTTGGAGCTTGGCCTGCAAATTAGAACTAGGCAGTTTTAGCCTCCGTTCACATTAGGTCGTTCCGACTTAGGGGGCGACCTGTGAAGTCGCATGCAGCGTGACTTGCACGGACTTCACATAATGGAAGTCAATGCAAGTCGCCTCCAGGTCGCACCGAAGTAGTATAGGACCCTTTTTCTAAGTTGGAGCGACTTGTGTCGCTCCTATTAGAACGGCTCCTGTACTACACAATGGGAGCGTGAGGACCGCGACTTGTCAGTACCAGTGTGAATGTGGTCTTAAAGGGACTGATTTAATCACTACAATATTTTTTAAAACCACCAAGTTACAGTTTTAAACTAAATGCATTCCCAGAACAGTGAGGGTTGTCGGGGTGACAAACTGTCATGCCATGAGTTCAGAATCCTACAATAACCTCTGTATGTGGGAGTCGCATTCTGCAGTCACTCTTAATTGTGACTGACCAGCACACAGTGACCTCAGTACTCCTTTCATAGCAGTAATCCTCACATTATGTTTATGCAGGAACACCCTGATGGACTTTGGCCAGTGTTTTTGGCCTTTAATGCTTTACTACTAGTGGCAGTATGCCAATACTATTGTGTTTTTCACATTACCAGACAAACAGATAAAATATGAACCTGGGTCTATCTGGATAGGTGCACTGGTTATACAGGTTTCAGAGTTTAGCAAACAACACAATCACAATAGAACTTATACTTTCCCAGGTCTTAGTCAAATCTCTGTAAATGATCCTGTGCACCCTCTGTAGATCACTTTGACTTCTAGCTAGGTTACAGGGGAGGCAGTCATAGTTACATAGTTAGTCAGGTTAAAAAAAGACACAAGTCTATCTGGCTCAACCAATAAAAAAAAAAAAAAAAAAAGAGGAAAGAAAATCCAACCATACAATCCCATATATACAATCCTATACCTGCCGCTGAGAGCCTGAACCAGCCACTCTCCAGGCCCCTCCACAGCGCTTCTGTGAGAAGTGGGGGGGAGAGCAGACAACATCGACAGTTACCAGACCTCGGCTCAGGACGCCCTGAGAACAGGGCGATTGGCGGTGTTTGATCCCACAGTTACCAGTCTTAGAGCCAGCAGGGGACCAATGCTACATCCATCTAGGTAAGTATGATTATGAAAAAAAATGAAATAAACCCATACTTCTCTTTTAAGAAAAATGAACCCTGTCCAGTTACTGACAAGGGTGTCACATTGGTCTAACTGTCAGTGTTTTGTATTATAAATACAGTGGCAGTTATATCAGTGTGACACTAACTTTGCTATGTATTAGCATTCATGTTAGATTAAAGAGGGTGAACTATAAGACATATGGTGCTGTTTTGCTGGTTCACTTAGCAGGAACCGGTAACAAAACTGCAAGAAACATTTACTTTAACTACAGACATTGTCTGCTAATTTTTCTTTTCTTTTGATATTTATCCCAGAAATCCTGGCTGGAGGCATCCATATAATCAATAATGAACAGCTGTGCTACACTGATACCATTGACTGGAAAGATATCATCTGGGATCCAAAGGCGCAGGTTGAAATTGAGGATAATGCTATAAACTGTAAGTCCTGGCATGGGCAAAAAGAAATGTATTTATTTTTATCCTGTTGATATAATGTCCAAAACATGCATGCATACTGAGATGTAAAATGTGGTACAAACACATCCATGAGTATGAAAACCCATAAATGAGTTCTATAAACTGACAAAACAATCAGCTTGAAAGTAAACCTGTGTTCACCCTGAAGCTATCTACTCTAACTTGGTGCTAAAGACAATGGGCAGTTGTCTCCCCAACACTTGTTCTCAGGGAGACATCTGTTAGTCTATAGCTATCCATACTCCAAGAAAGCTTTGATTGGTCACGTATAGCTTTGCACCATGAGTCATGTCTTGGCATTTCATACATGTTTTTATATAACTAACCTTTCTAGAATGCATACAGCAAAGAATATCTTGAGACAAAGCAAAGATGTTAAATTCCAAATTAACTTTAAGTCAGCTTAATACACTTCAGGTGCATCAAAACAAAATGTATGCAAAGTATAACCGCCGGTTCACACTAACGCGGCAGGACTTCGGTGGCGACCTGTGAAGTCACGTGCACCGCGACTTCGGCGCGACTTGCACGGACTTCATATAATGAATGTCTATGCAAGTCGCTCCGATGTCGCTCCCGAAGTAGTACAGGACCCTTTTTCTAAGTCGGAGCGACTTGAGTCACTCCTATTAGAACGGTTCCCGTAGCACTGCATGGGCCGCCACTTGTCAGGCTGACCAGTCGCGGTAGTGTGAATGGGGACTTACGGTTTGTTTTCTTTAGAATGCAGCCCAAGGAGTGATGTCTGTAACATAATTACCAAGGTAACATAACGCCAAATTGCCGATTATCCTTTCCTATACTATTTCATTACCCCGATTAATCGGTGGGGTCCTGTAAACGTTCTTTGATGACTCACCTCCTCAACGCATGTGAATGTCACTGGAAATTCCCAGCAGCACCTACAATTAAGGAATGGCTGTTGAAGGTACATGATATTATGGAGGCAGAGGAGTGGAGGCATCACTGTTCTAACACATATTCTAAATTTTATAAATGTTGGGCCTTATAAATAGACTTTTGTATAACCAACTTACACTTTAATTGTAAAGTACTGTTATGTTATATTGTAATACTTATGATCCCTTCAAAGGCTAAATGACCAGGAAAAATGTATATACACTATATTACCAAACGTATTGGGACACCTGCCTTTACACACACATGAAATTTAATGGCATCCCAGTCTTGGTCCATAGGGTTCAATATTGGCCCATCCTTTGCAGGGTGGGCCAATATCAAATATTGTATAAAAAGAGAAAACAAGGTGCCTCTAAATGCAGACTGTAGACAATTATTAAACATGACACATATGGTTGCACTCACATGTTCCAAAAAGTACATGAGCCTGAAGATTGGGGGGGCAATCAGTCCCTCTATGGCATCCTGGGCAGGTCGATTCTAGTGCTCGTAATCTGTTATCCTCTTCCTTCCTCCTCGAATATTGGCCCACGCTTTGGAGCTTTAACAGCTTCAACTTTTCTCTGAGGTCTGTCCGCAAGGTTTAAGAGTATGTCTATAGGAATGTTTAACCATTCTTCCAGAAGCACATTTATGAGATCAGGCACTGATGTGGCCTGCAGTCTCCGCTCTATTTCATCCCAAAGGTGTTCTATTGGGTTGAGATCAGAACTTTGTGCAGGCCAGTCAAGTTCCTTCACCCCAAACTCGCTCATCTATGTCTTTATGGACCTTGCTTTGTGCACTGGTCCAAATAATTTGGTGGAGAGGGGATTATGGTGTGGCCTTGTTTTTAAGGGGTTGGACTTGGCCCCTTAGCTCTAGTTCAGGGAACTCTTAAGGCGTCAGCATACCAAGACATTTTGGACAATTTCATGCTCCCAACTTTGTGGGGACAGTTTGGGGTTGGCCCCTTCCTGTTCCAACATGACTGCACAGCAGTGCACAAACAAGGTCCATAAAGACATGGATGAACAAGTTTGATGGTGGAGGAACTTGACTGGCCTGCAGTACTGGCATCCGATAGAACAACTTTGGGATAAATAGGAGCGGAGACTGCGAGCCAGGCATTCTCGTCCACATCAGTGCCTGACCTCACAAATGCACTTCTGGAAGAATGGTCAAACATTCCCATAGACACATTCCTAAACCTTGTGGACATCCTTCCCAGAAGAGTTGAGGCTGTTTTAGCTGCAAGGGTGGACCAACTCAATATTGAACCGTACGGACTAAGACTGGAAGTTCATGTGCGTGTAAAGGCAGGTGTCCCAATACTTTTGGTAATGTAATGTACAAGCTGTGTTTGCAGTAAAAGTTGTCTTATTTTTTATGATTTTCTTTCTTTGGAGTTGGATGGGATGTTTTCTCCCTTCCCTCCAACCTATGACCAGCTTTGTGGTGTTTTTCTATATGCCTGTTTGCTTTTGTTGTTCCTCCCTCTTACCCCCTTGCCCCTATCCTATATGTTCCCCTTTGCATCTATCTACATGATGCTGGGTTCCCTGCATCTCCAATTACGATAAGATTAATGGGGTTATCTCTCCAACCAACTATGTGGAACCCAATCATTGTTCTAACATGACATGCCTTGTTCACCTTTTTGGGAATCTATATGTCTGTACTATTTTCTTATTTTCTGTTTTCTGATAATAAAATAAAATAAAGATTTTTTCAAAAAAAAAGAAAGCAGCCTTAGTGAAATGACTGTCCCCTGCCAGCAAGCTTCAGAGAAAGACCATTTCTCACTGTGGGAAAACAGTGGTCTCTCTGCACAGGTCTGCTGAGTCTGACCTGTAGCTCTGTAACCAGCAAAGGTCATGCTCCTTGTTGTTTGGTGAGCTCCAGCTTTGACTCCATAGGGGACATGTTGGACATATCCAGAGAGACCACTGCTTTCACACATAGAGTGAGGAACTTTCTCTCCAACGTGCTGGCAGTTACCAAACTTTCTACTCAGGCTTTGTTTTCTTTCTACAAAAGAAAACAGAGATAGCTGTATGCTATCTCTTCTGTGCTCCAATTCGAAGGGTGAGGCTATAGGCATCTTTATGGATTTAGGTTGTTGGGTAGGCATCTCAACACAAGATAAATGGTTGGTTAAAATAAGAACCATACAACAGGTAGTCCGTTTGATCATATTTATTTTATTTTTTTTGCTTTTTGAAATGTACAGATATAGTTTATCATTTCATTTTTCTCTGAATACTGAATTTCTCTTCATTAGTAATTTTTGGTTCAGAGGATAATATGTTCTGTTTGTAATGTAACTTGGAGGTTGGGTTGTTGTGTAATCTAATTTCTGAGAATGCAGAGGTTGCCATCTCGTTCTGTATAGAAACATCTTTGTGCTCAGGTGTTCAGGGCTTTGTGGGTTTATCTATAAACAAAAACGCAAAATATGGTTCAAGCGCTAGTCCTTGATGCAGGTTCCTGCTAAGTCATAAACCCAGATGTTATTGTCCTATGGAAAATGTACATCAATTGCACCTAAGCTGCCCAATCCTTAACACGGGATGGTGTTTGAAAACAATTAAGACAAAAAAGAAGGATGGCGCTCTGTTGTGCGCATATGGTTAAGCCTCGTACCGACGCAACGATTATCGGCCGACCGATCGTCCGACTTTTGTCCAAGTTGTGTTTTGTTGGTTGGAATGTGCCTAGACTGCACACGAATTTTCTCGGCCAACAAAATTCTACTTCAGAAGTGATGTCATGTGTTGGTTTGCTTTATTTGTGTTTTTTCTTCTCTGAGCATGCCCAGACTTGCTCATCAGATTTTTCCCAGTCGAAATCTGTACTGACTGCACGAAAATCGGCCGTTGTGTTGACGGCCAACAAAAATTTTATAGTCTGCACACCAGATTTTAATTCGGCCGAAAAGTCGGAGTTGGTTGTCGGAAGCATCATACTAACAAGCCAAAAATCGGCCGATCGGACGTTGGCCGAAAATTCCCTGCCAATTTTTGACGCGTGTGTACGGGGCATTAGTCACTATATAAGTAATGGACCAAAAATAGTCTCAAAATAAGCCATAAAGGTTTAATAAACATAAGTCAAATTAAAATAAATAAATAGTCTTCCAACCCAGTCCCTGAAGCTTCCGGATCTCCTTGGCGTGCTGTAGGGATCCCTGGTGATTTATAGGGTAATCCAATGGCATCGGGTAACCCAAGATGAAAAAAAAGGTAATCCCAGATGATTAGAACCACGGTGGTGAAAGCTCACTCGGTCCCGTGTGCGGCCGCTAATTTGTCTTAATTATCTATAAACAACAGTGTTGTGTCTCAAAAAAACCCAAACCTGGCTAATGCCTAGTTTTAGCCCAGGTTTAATGAAGAGTTCAAAGTTTTTATTTCATCTATTTTTTTTTTTTCAAATTGCAAAACAGTCCAAGACAAACATTTTTTTTTTTTATTGATTGCAGAGATATGGGAGAGAGACCTGTTGTCTCTCTGCACAGGTCTGCTGCGTCTGACCTTTAGCTCTGTAACCAGTAAAAGGTCCTGCTCCCTGCTGTTTGGAGAGCTCCAGCTTTGACTCCATAGGGGACATGTTGGACATATCCAGAGAGACCACTGCTTTCACTCATAGAGTGAGGGTCTTTCTCTCCAATGTGCTGGCAGTTACCAAACTTTCTACTCAAGCTTTGGTTTCTTTCTACAGAAATTACCTATCAGACCTTTTACACCTTTTGTTCTCACTTTCCTGGAATGTATGCAACTGATTTCAACTAAAAGTTCAGTTGAGCATAAAACAAAAAAAAATCATGTAATTGTAAACCTGTTTGTTACTGACCACAGTTTCATTACTTTATATATAAATAGCAACCAGAGTGGAGCAGAAGGTTAGTTACAACACAACACTAGGTCTGTTACTATGTCTCCCTGGAGTGTCTGCATCCACCACGCTAAATAACTTGGCAGCCTCACTTGAGACTTGGCCAGATGTCTTATCAATAAGATTAGAACTGGATGGCAAAGTTCTCCACAGTGAGACGTGTGAACCCTCATGCAATGTCTTAGGTGTCAAGAGAAACAACCTCCGCCCCTTGTCCCTGATTGATACCAAAATGTATTCGATTTCCGTGTCAGAGAAATTGTAAATGCATAAAAAAATCAGTGTAAAGGATATGCGCTTCCGTATTTACATTACTCTGCTTAAGCATAGTAGTAGCCCAAGATCGCTGAGGGCCCCATCTACAGAGACTGCAGTTATTAACTACAGTTATTTATTGGCTATGTGGTCCTATTTACACCTAGCCCCAAGAACTAATTATCATAAAGGCTTTTGTAGACCATGGCATGATCTGTATACTGTATCTGTTCAAGGTCTGTGTCTCAGAAAGTACTGAAGAGATTGGATCACCATGATAACTAGGTAACTAGCATTTTCATACCCCCGTATTCTTCTAGTACAGGTCTACTGGAGGTCTGATTGCAATAAAATGGTGCATGTAAAATTTTAATATTGTAATAAAAAAAAAATTGTGAATAGTCAGTCTGTTATATCCACCTGCAACTGCAAGCGAGTGTGGGGTGAGGTCCTCTCACACTCAAGACGATGATGCCAAAGCGCAACACCTTCTGATCCCAGGTTTTTAATTAACACAATAAAACATATGGAAAAGGTTTACATGCAAACAGTAAAAAAAAATAGCAAAGGGTGAGAATTAGTGGAGTAATAAAAAAACCTATTAGGGTAAAACTATCCTGGATAATGATTAATCAGCGCCTATCGGCCATACTTACTGATAAAGTGCAACTTTTTGAAAAGGTTTGGAGCCCGTGGCTCAGGTATCTAGAGGGGGACTCCCCGAGCTGGACAGTTGTAGTCCCCATCGGCGAGCCTACATTAAGCGTATAGGAAATGCCGTGTACTCGGCAGCATACGCTCTACCTACCATTGACCTGGAGAATTTTTTTTTTTCCCTATCCAATATTCTCTACCTCTGTTGCGCTATTCTCTTCCCTGTGTTTCTCTTCCTTTCCTTTCTTCCTTTCTCTCTCTCTTGGGTGGTCTTTCCCAACCCGACCTCTTTGAGGTTCCCTTGTGGGTCCCACCTTATTCTAACTGACTCCATGCAAGGAAGAGCCCCAGAGTATAAGAGTTGGGGATCATAAAGGGCCTAATTTGTACTGCAGTGCTTACTGATATTTATTTTGGTTGTAGTCCACCCCACTCATATATGTCCCTTCAGTGATACTGAAGGTAGTCAGCTCTAAGATTGTTACGGTTCATCTGCCAAATTGCTTGTTCAATATTGCTTACTTGTTTTTTATGTTGTGAAATGAAAACTTCAATTAAAACATTGAAACGAAAAACCTATTAGGGTTAACTAAAATCTGAACTACAAATTTTACGGTTATTAAACTAGATTTACATTAAAATGTTCATTTGCGACTTGTCTCTTTTAGTCATGTTTCTGGTACATAACATTTGTAGGATTCAGTGCTAAAAAATATGACCAAATAAGAAATTTAAAAGTTTACATACAAATGAGAAAAATATAAACTAGTATTAAACAAAAAATGCTGAGGGAAGAAGGGAATTAGGAAGTTAATTAAAACTAATAAGGATAACAAAGGGCTCATAAAAGGCTAAATTGTTGGAAAAAAAAAAATTGTTATTCAAAAGAAAAAAAAACACATTTATTTATCTATTTTTACACTTATACATGACAGTAATTTAATAAATGAATGCAAAGCCCCATTGACAGCACAGTCTTGCGGATTACACAGGAACAACATTACTGTATTATCTGCAGGACTAAGCTGTCAGTTTGACAGCTTGGTCATGCATGGTTCAGGGGATGGCTGCAGCACGAGATGTTGTGAAAGTTGTACAAGTCAGCTTCACTTAATATAGAAAAATAAACTTATGCGCTATAATGAGGTAAGCGACCCGATGAATGCTACAAATAGGAAACTAGTAATGGACGTGGAACTCCTCCAAGCAAGCAGCTGATTTTGATAGTGTCCCCACGTATCACAGTATTATTATAAATAAGAAAATCAGCGCTAAACTCTAAATTAGGGGGACCACTCTCTCTACCTTCAATATCCAATGCTCAATGGTCTCAAAAAGCTGTAGATCACAATGATCAAGTGATAAATAAATATATATAGGTGTGTAGGTGGATGACTAACGAAAAATGTGAAAAATGAGGAAAATCAAAAAATGATAGTGGAAAAGTCAAATAAAATATTCTCAAATGATCATCAAATAGTGGACGATCTGCTGAATCCAGATCTAAGTGCTCATATACAATCACAGGTGACTAGCAGTAAAGAACAAATAATATGTGAATAGTTTCTACTCATACAAATGATGAACAACAATAAACAATGTAGAGATGTGCAAATAACAGTATAAGGTGATAATGTTGATATAAACAATTCAAAAAGTGCAGCAGTGCCAAATTAAAAGTGCATAGATTGTCCACAAAATAACTCTTAAGTTAATAACAGTCCAATGCAGTGATTAAAGTGCAGGGTGCCAAAAATGGTGATATCTTCCAGTGCAATCTACAGGTGAGGTTACACTTTCAAACACAGCAAAGTGAGTGTGTCCCGGTGAGCTCGCAATCCAACACCGAGTGCAGTGGCCGCTCACCTCCACAACACTCAAAAAGAGCGTTAGGTATAACTATCCAAGCTCCTCTCAATCTTCCGACAGCTGTTATGGGTTAAGTGGTTTAGAGTCGGTCCACGCAGGTATCTCTTACTCCCTGTGTCTAGTACTTAAACAAGAGAGGCTCTCATGGTGCAGTACGTAGGGTATACTTTATTAATGTCAAAGTTACAAACTACTTACAAAGAAGAAGATCAAAAAGTGCAGACAGTCTCCAATGCAACCGCCGATGCGGTGAGATCCGAAGCTTCCGGTCTCGGCCGAAGACCGGAAGTGACGCCAATACGGCTTGTCTCTGACGCGTTGCGCTACGAACACCCGTAGCTTTCTCAAAGGGGAAAAAGATACTCACTATTTTATTAAATACAAAAAAGTGTAAATTTATGCAAATTACAACTTTAAGAAAGTTGGGCACCTCAGTAGAGCAATTCATTGGACATTACTGCAATAACGTTATGAGCCGACATCTTATACTGTTTGCTACATGCTACAGTTCTTCAAGTATAGGTTTAGGTTTCCCACAGCTTCATTTTAAGGCAACAAAAAAACAGTAATTACAGAGTAAAAGAGGAAGCTATTCTGAAGTGACACTGAAGGTTCATATCCAATGAATTGCTTTTATTGTTACACTGTCATTTTCTAGTTCCTAAAGCTCTCTTACTGTATCAGCCAAAACATGAATCGTTTCCTTTTCTAGGTTCTGGTGTTTAGTCTTTCTTTTCTGCCATTCTGAGTGTCAGTATGCTATTATTATGCCTTCATTCTGCATCAGGGTACTATTCTACTTTAAATACCAAATGGCAACCCAGGCATTCCTGATGTATAATACGTGAGTTCTCCTCAGAATCAATGCTTGAACCTCTAGTAGAATACTAATATACACATTTCTAACCTTTGCTCTGGTCTACCCAGTAAACATATATAATATTAAATAGAAAAGATTTATTGTGCAGATAGAAAGATAAAAGTAAAGCCCCGTACACACGTACCGATCGTCGGCCGAACGATCGGCCGTCTTTTGTCCAGGGCTGTCGTGTCTGTTGAAAACTGCAAAAGACTGCACACAAATTTTGTCAGCCAACAACAGCCGACTGCAGAAGTGATGTCATGTGATGGTTAACTTTCCTTGTCTTTTTTCTTTTCTGAGCATGTCCAGTCTTGCAAATCTGCTGTCTTTCGGCCGAAATCTGTACTGACTGGCGAACAATCGGCCGTTCTGGTGTTGGCCAACAAAAATTTTAATGCCTGCACGACAGATTCTGTTCGGCCGAAAATGCGCTGTCGGCTGTCGGAAGCATCATACTAACAAGCCTACAATCGGCCGATCGGTCGTCGGCCGAATATTTTCGGCCGACGATCGGTACGTGTGTACGGGGCATAAGAGTAGGCTGCTGGCAAAAATATTCAAGAAAAAAAAATGTATTGAAAAAAAAGTCTTTGAAAGTCTATGAACAGAAACCTAGGCTCCAAAGTATAAGAGTCTAAAAATGTGCTGTTCACAAGCCCAGAAGGTCTAATCGTCCCCCTCTGTGGTACTGAAGAGGGTAATGTCATGGCTGGTGGTGAGGATCGCTCAATCTGTAAACTGGAGGTCTCTAGGGACCACCTTAAAGCCTCCTGAGGAGGGTCTAGAGTGCCTGGTTATCCAAATTTTTTAAAGGTAATCTGTTACCCATATTTAGAAAAACATCTTGTCCTCATCCAGCTGCTAAAGCCACCACCATTACAATGGCACCTGAAAGGTGAGGACAGTGAAGACAAGACATTTTTCTAAATATGGGTAACCAGGCACTCTATACCCTCAGGAGGCTTTGAGGTGGTCCCTAGAAACTAATTTGTAGACTAATTTAGACTTATTTGGAGTCTAGATTTCCAGTACGGAGGCATTTTATATGATTTATGGTGGAAGTGCACCTGGGTGGTGATCGGCACTTTTATTCACCTATTCACTCAAATAAAATGATACTAGGAGAATTTCGGTTTTTAAATGACCATTTCTGTCATTATGTAGAATAGCATGAACTGCTTCACTTCATAGACTTTTTTTCAATACATTTTCTTTTTTTTCTTCAGCGTTTAGCACGGCAACCCTCTGTTTTTAAACATATATAATATACATTTAATTTTTGCTCCACCTGTCTTTATACCTCTCCATACATCCTGAATATTATCAACAAAATATCCATGATTTGTAAAAAAAAAAAAAAAAGTTATCATATCTATCTAGTCTTACCTGTTCACTTATTATCATCTTTTTCACTTTTGTGTCATGTTTTATCACATATTACACATTTATCATATATTTCTAGTCACTGACATCTCCTTTAAATATTTTTCCCCCGACAGTGAGACATACTGATCGGTCAATAGGCTTCCATTCTCAATGACCATACTGTGTATATATGACTGTGGTAGAGACATTACACTCTAATGCCCCGTACACACGTGCAGATTATCTGCAGACTTTTGTCTGCAGACTTACCTTTTCTATGTAGTGCAAGGGCCTGCCGGATTGCATACAAATTGAAATTGTTTAGGTTTGACCTCATATTATATGGTTTTGGTATGTCTGCAGACAAAAGTCTGCAGATAATCTGCACGTGTGTATGGGGCATAAGGGCCTTCAGAGGCAAAGACTGAATTTGTTTTGTATGAAGTACTGCAAAGAATGTCAGTCAAGTAAAGAAATTCTCAAACTGCAAATATTTTTGTACCACTCCTTATATTTGTCTATCGTGTTGCAAAAGGGCGATGACATTTTTACAGTTGGTGACATCTGCAGACAAATTCAAGTTTTAATTATGTTAAAGTATGTCCAATATTAAAAAAATGCAAGAAGATCGCAGAAAAGGCCTTTCTGGAGGTCATTTTTATGTTGAAATGAATTAGGACAGAATAGGGGCCTATGCATGGTAGGAGCTCTGACCACTTTAAAGGATAAGTTCACCTTTTTTTTTAAAAAGCACACCTTTTTGCAGGTAAAAAAAAATGTGCATTTATTTATTTATTTATTTATTTCACTAGGAGCCTGAAAAGCATTTCCATGCAGGGCTCCTGCAGACTTCTTAGTGTATCTGTCTGCTCGTACCTCGTACATGCAGCTAGACACACACAAGAGGAGACCACAAACTACCAGAGCACCCAACAGCGCCCTGGGGATTCATTGAGAACTACAAGCCGAAACGCACACGGCTGCATTTTTAAATAAATAGTAACAGCTAGCTGGAGTAGATCTCCCACTTGCTGCCACTAGATGCCAGGGATCGGTGAGACGTTGCAGGAGTGGGAACCTGTTACATGTTCTACCCTAAAAACAGGTGGAACATGTAATATGTTCCCAAAGGTGAACTTATCTTTTAACCTCTGTCCCTTTGTATTGATATGGAGCACCCAATAAAATACTAACTGCTTACAAATTCATCCTGTCTTGTGAAGTGATAGGCAGGTGTACAGCGCTGGCCAACTCGCTATCACGACTGGAGATGATGGTTGCAGCTGGGCCCCTTGGACATTCCCCAGACCTAAGCACTTGCCTAGGTTACCTTATAATTAATTCAGCTCTGATCATACATAACATTTTATGGGGCATAGGGATATGGCATGCAGGGCCGGTGCTTCCACTAGGCAAACTAGGCAGCCGCCTAGGGCGCATTGCCACCTAGGGGCGCAGCCAGGAGTCGGTACTCTCTCTCCATCATGAGTGATTATTGTGAGCTGAGGGGAGAGGTGGCGGTAGGGGAGGAAGAAGGGACAGAGAAAGATGCCAGGTGTCTTGGGCAGTGGCGGAACTATCAGGCCCTGGCTTTCCACCACTGTTTGAGGGGCCCCAAGAGGCAGGAATGGAGCCCACCAGAGTGCTGCCTGCATGATGATCCTCTTCAGCGTGAGCTGAACGGCCTTAACCCCAGGCAGGAAGTGACTCTCTGCACTGAGCTGGTAGGCAGCTTTTTCATTTCCCTGGGTAGGTATTAAGCAGGGAGCGGAGGAGAGCTGAACCTGAGCCGGAGCTCGGCACTGGAGGGCGGAACCTTTACTGGGGCAGAAGCGACGAGGCACTGGAATGGTCTGAGCAGGTTGGTGATTAAGGAAATGCGGAGCGCTCTGACTGCTGCTTTTCACCCCACCAGGAGCCGGTTGGAGCTGTGGTGAGCACTGTGGTCCAGGAGAGGAACGTCCTGGGAGAAGGAATCAGCAGGATCACTGTGAAGAAGGGCAGAGTGGGGGCCACTCTCTTCATACCGCCCAGTTAGTGTGCCCAGAACAGGGGATCGGGGTCCCTGGGTGTTACATGGAGCATCCCTGGTATGAAAGGGAATCGGGGTCACCAGGTGTGCCATGGGGAATCAGAGTCACCAGGTGTGACATGGAGGATAGGGGTCACCGGGTGAAACAGGAGTTCGGGGTCACCAGGTGTGCCATGAGGAATTGGGGTCCCTGGGTGTGCTATGGGGGATTGGGGTCCCCAAGTGTGACACGGAGGAACATCAGGGTCCCCAGGTGTGACATGGAGGAACATCAGGGTCCCCAACTGTGACATGGAAAAACATCAGGGTCTGACATAGAGGAACATTGGGGTCACTGAGTATGACAGCATGACATGGAGGAACACGGGGGTCCCTGGGTGTGACATGGAGGAACATCAGGGTCAGTGGGTATGACAGCATGACATGGAGGAATATTGGGGTCCAAGGGTGTGACATGGAAAAACATCAAAGTCCCTGAGTGTGACACGGAGGGACATTAGGGTCCCCGAGTGTGACATGGAGGAATATGGGGGGGTCACTGGGTATGAAAGCATAACATGGAGGAACCATCGGATCAGGGTCACTGGGTATGACATAGAGGAGTATTTAACCCCCTTCCCTTTTTTTTTTTTTTTTGGGGGGGCGCAAGTAGCTGGTCTTGCCTAGGGCTTAAAATAGTCTAGCACCGGCCCTGATGGCATGCCACCTATATCACAGGGCGGTCTTCTATGAATTCTCTCTAAACCTTAAGGAATCCAAATCAATCTACAAAATAACATCAGATACTGCAGAATGGCATAATGTATATGTCTTTATTCAAAGGGCAATTTCAGCCATGAAGCCAAATCCACATCTGAAAACAATGCAAACAATATATAGGAGCTTGCCAAAGGATTTGTGAAAAGAATAAATATACTCTCATCATCCACTCAAACCTGATTTTAACTCTTAGATGGTATGTGGCAGCCCAAGTATAAAAACATAGTTCATTTAACTAGAATAACTGAACTGAAAAATTAATTTATTGAATATGTGACTGGAAATAGCAGTGGTACTCAGATATAGAAACCAGATTTTCAACGTAGTCAGGCCATTAAACATTAAATTCTGATTAGTTACCTTTAAATTCTGTACTTTGCAACTTGGTCTTTGCTTATGAAATAGTAAATGAACTATACTCTTATATGACCGGTTTTATTCGGGTTTTAACTGAAAGACATTCCAATACAATTGTTTGCTACAGGTGCTTTTCATTGTACCTGGGCTTGTTTAACTTACTGATTACACCTGCTTGTCTTACTCAGGATTCTTGATGCAGACAACAGTTATTAGTGGTTCTGACACGGGTGTCACTTTGTTCATCTATGTTTATCTGTAACTCCGTATATATGTGTGGTGACGGTCACAAACTAATTTCAGGTGCCGTACAGTTCAGCTCCACAAACCCTTTTAGCAAATATTAGCTCATGCCACCAGAGAGCCAAAGTAAACCTTGCCTTTGCACAACTTCTGCCATCTCTTATCCTATTTCAAGACAACAGCCATACCTCTGCATTTAAGTAAACACTTTATAAGATGAAGTTATTTTTTTAGCATTCATAAATGTTATCACAGTAGTGAAATGTCGCTGGAACCAGCTCTTTTAAAGCTGATCTGCAGCCAAAATAGGATGAAGTTATATATTTTATTTATGCCCAGTTATGTTGTAAAATGTATTTCTGTATTAATTTCTAGGGTTTGCATTGCAAATCACTTGCAGTTCCCATAGTGACAGCAAATGCAGGGCAGCAGGGGACTGTCTTTGACTATTGTGGGCAAAGCACTAATGAGTTAAGCCCCGTGCACACGCACAGATTGTTGGCCAACCGATCGGCCGTCTTTTGTCCAGTGTTGTTTGTTGGTTGAAATGTGCTCTAGACTTGCACTGGACTTTTGTTGGCCAACAAAATCCAACTTCAGAAGTGATGTCATGTGCTGGTTGACTTTCCCTGTGTTTTTTCTTCTCTTAGCATGCCCAGTCTTGCTCATCTGATTTTTGTCTGCCGAAATCTGTACTGACTGAGGAACAATCGGCCGTTCTTTGTTGGCCAACAAAAATTTTATAGCATGCACACCAGATTTTTTTCGGCCGAAAATTCGCAGTTGGTTGTCGGAAGAATCATACTAACAAGCCTACAATCGGCAGATCGGACGTTGGCCGACAATTTACGGCCAACAATCTGTGCGTGTGTACGGGGCTTTAGTTGAGAGCAATCACCAGCACACCTCCATCTCAAATTGTTCCACAGCAACAATACATTTATAGAATATGTCATTGATGAAACTGAATAGGTGGATCTTGAGTGGTGTTTTTCTGAATATCACCCCAGACCACTCTGCAGCCAGGCCTAGTGACAGGAGTCAATTCTTCAGCAGAAATTGATATCAGTAGAAGATAAAGAATTAACATTGCAAATACATTTGTAGCGCTCACCCCGCTGAACATAACCCAGGTCTCCCTCACCAGTTCAGAGTCTGCCAGGCCCAACACTGGACCCCAAGCACATCGACACACAGCCTCAGTCAAGGGGTTATATTTTGTGAATTTATTGTAGCAATCAACAGGAGAGTGGGAAGGGGTGCAAGATAGTCCATAACGCAAAACAGATATAGGAGGACAGTCTCTAAATCACAAATCCTCTAGCAGCAGCCTTTGTTGGAGGTATAGGGGAGAGCTTGGTAATCTGGGACTCTTTATGGGCAGCCCCAGTTCTTACAGCAACTTCTGGCATTCAGCACCTAAACGCACATGCACACCTGGAGTCTTAAGCAAGTGTCCTACTCACAATGTCCAAGGACAGCTGTCGCCCACCAGCTTCCATGCAACATTCACCTGTGATAAAAGGATCCTTCTTTAGGTCAGTTTCCATAGGATGATGCCCTCCAGGAAGTATCTTTCAATCAGGATTTCTTTAGCCAATCACCTAGCCACCTTCTGGGTGCCACTACCAGGGATTGACTGAAAACAAATAAATATTCATAACTTCAGTGGCTGACCCTCTTACCCTATTCTCTTCCAGAGGAGGAGTTAACAACCACCAAGCTTAGGGAGACCTGAGCAGACCTAGGAAACAAGATTACTATTTCACTATACAGCAGAGCCAAAAATGAAATGTAGGGCAGGGAGCTAAATATTTTACAAAAACATTTTGTTCAGGTGTGTGCCATGGGAATAAGGAGAGGCCGGACATGATGGAGATCGCAGTGCAGCAGTCTTACCAGGAAGTGGGAGGGGGTACCTGTCAAAAACAGGTACCCCTTCCCCCCTCCCCAAAAAGTGCCAAATGTGGCAGTGGGGGGGGGGGGTGCGCATAGCTTAGCTTCCCTCTTTGAGTTAATTAGCCTGCTCATACTAACCTGGCAAAAGCTGATTCCTACATCATAGTTATACTGGAAGCAATTGCAGTCCATTATAAAATATGTCCCCTAATATAAAGTTTTAGCGTTTTACTGTATAGTCACAAATTTGTTGTAGTTTGAATGGATTCAAATTTTTGAAAGTGGTATGACTGATCACAGAAGATATTAATGGATTCGTCTTTTGTACATAACCTATTTTTTAATCTTTAATCTTTTTGTTCCTGTCGCACCTCTGTTTTTTAAGGGACAATACTGATGAAGAATTTCAAGACACATGTTTACCAGTGTGACCATAACATTTATTAAGAAAAAAAATGTTTTTAAGAATTGCCTTAAGGCTGACAGGGAAGGAGATAATCTAACATACTGTGGTAGGGACTTCCAGAGGATAGGAGAAGTTCTGGAGGTGAGCATGGGAGGAGGTAACATGGGAGCTACAGAGCAAGATGTCTTGGGAGGAGCAGAGAGGACAATTTGAGCGATGTCTGCTGCGGTTGATGACGTAGCTAGGGGCAGAGTTGTGGATGACTTTGTATAGCATTTTCATTACAAATTAAAATGAATTTTGGATTCACAATAATCATTGATCATTCTTTTTCTTTGTGAATGCAGGTAAGCCTTGCCATGCTGGCTGTAATGGAAAGTGTTGGAGTGCAGAAGAGGGAGACTGCCAGAAATGTGAGTACTTGGTGTCTTACTTTTCATCTCAAAACTTTATTGGCAAAGAAAGCGATAATAATGTCAGTATTCATTTTATACTAGTAGGGCAGGATTGCTGTAAACTATAAGGATCTTTGTGTTACAGTAGAATTCTCAAAGCCAAATATGAAGTGCTCTTTTACAGGTATGCAGGTGATTTCTAAAGGATGGGATGAATTTATGAAGCCAAGAAAGTGCATGCTTGAGAAATGTGAAGTTTCAGTATGAGGGTCCAGGGAGGCTAAGGCTAAGTTCACATTTAGGCGTTTTGGGGCGTTTTTGGGGAGTTTTTCTGCTCTAGGATCAGCTCAAAAAACGCCCAACAAGACAAATCCTATTCATTTCAACGGCCCCTGTTCAAATCTGAGCATTTTAACGTTTTAAGCGAAACGCCCAACGCTCAAAAAAGTACATGAGCTTCTTTTTGGGCAGATTACAGGCATTTTTATTTTTTCCATTGGTTACTAGTCAACCTAAAAACGCCTGCACAAAAACACCTGTAAAAACACCTATGAAACGCCTGTAAAACGCCTGAAAAACGCCCATAAAAACGCCTGAAAAAACGCCTAAAAACGCCTGTTAATAGCAACGCCAAGATGTGAACGTAGCCTTAAGGAAAGCACAGACAGTAATAAAAACCTCTCAGAGGTCCTACATTTTACCCCTCTCTGATAAAACCCAAATAAGTTAAAAAAGTAGAGGTATTACCACATAGCAAGACCTAGGATAGCGCCCGTTTTACTGTTTTTATTTGGTAGGTCTTGTCATTGTTTAAAGTAGTACTAAAGGCAAAATACAAAATATATATATGTGATGCAGTCTGTCAGGCATGCAGCTTATTTTCAATATGAAGGATATACTCAACAGTATTTTTTTTCTGAATCCCTCTGAGTCTGTAACTTAGTTGTTTTTACCTGTTCCCTACTGTTATTTTTCAAACTCCTTTAACAGACCAAGCTGTGTGGCAAAAATGGCAGTTAGAGGGTCGAGTAAACCATTCAACATTGACAGGGGTGCTTACAATGTTTAGCTTTTATTAATTTAATTCAAGTTATTCCAAGAAGAAAAACTTGATAGTCACATAAATAAATGTTCCCGAAAACTGCTAGTCTTTAACACTACCCCCAGACAGTTTTGCTGTCGAAGGCTGACTCCATTTTTCCTTCATAGATAGAAGAACCACCCTAAAATAGGACCTGTGTTACAGGCTAAGTCACCAGAGGAAAATAGTTATTATTATACAGGATTTATATAGTGCCAACAGTTTAAGCAGCGCTTTACAACATACAGTACATTTACAATACATTTGAATACAGTAGGAATCAGGGAGCCCTGCTCGTTAGAGCTTACAATTGTTAGGTGGGGGCCGAATAGGCTTCTCTGAAGAGATGAGTTTTTAGGGATCCTTTAAAAGTGGACATAGTAGGAGATAGTCAGAGAGATTAGGGTAGGGAGTTCCAGAGGATGGGAGAGGCTCTGGAGAAGTCCCAGGGATGAGCATGGGAGGAGGTGACAAAATAACTAGAGAGCAGGAGGTCTTGGGAGGATCGAAGAGAATGAGTAGGTTTGTATTTTAAAACTAGGTTAGTGATGTAGCTGGGGGCTGAGGTTTGGATGACTTTGTAAGTTGTTGCTAGTATCTTGAATGGAAGCCAGTGGAGGGATTGGCATAGAGGGGGGTAGCAGACACGGAATGATTGGTAAGGTGGATGAATCTGGCAGCAGCATTCATGACTGAAGGGGCAATAGCCTATGTAAAGGTAAGCCAATGAGGAGGGAGTTGTAGTAGTCTAGGTGGGAGATGACCAGGATGTGAATTAGAAACTTTATGGTGTCTTTGGAAAGGAAGTGGCGTATCTTGGAGACGTTGCAGAGTTTGAGGCAGCAAGCTTTGGACAGTGATTGGGTACGGGGCCGAAAGGAAAGTTCAGAGTCCAGAATTACACCTAGAACCTTGGCATGTGGGGACAGGTTGGTAGTTGAGCTGTTGATTTTGATGGAGAAGTCAGGGGAAGGGGCACGTGGGGAAGGAAATATTATGAGCTCAGTTTTGGATAGATTGAGTTTCAGGAAGTGGTGTGACATCCAGGCTAATATGTCTGTTAGTAGATTAGTGATGCCTAAAAAAAAAAAAACTAAGGCAGCCACCACATTTAAAGTTGAAGTATAGGCTAATATAGGTCTGCTGGAAAATGTTGCTTCCTGCCTCCTCCTACCTATGCTGCATACTTTTTTATAAAATAGATTATAAATGCTTTTTTTTTTTTAATTCAAATTGGGTGATCCAGAAGCAGCAGCTCCCCTGTGTCAGTAAGCAACTGCTGCAGGAGATGGGAGGGAGCACCCACAACAGAGGGGCAATGGAAGCTGGCACGTGACGTCACGGCTCTGTGAATTCAGAACTGTTGTCAAGTGCTCCCTGACACGGGAACCTCTGCTTCTGGGTCATGTCAGGTATTTATGCTGCTCTCTTTTCCAAGCGGTATGCAGTATAGGTAGGAGGAGGGGGAGGCAACGTTTTTTATGCGGTTAATACCGCTTTAACTCTTGATTGTAAAATGTAGTGCTTGTCCAGTCATTGTTATACTGTGTTAAATTAAAGATAGATCGATTTGTAAATTAGTCCCAGATCTGGCAGTATTACCTATGCAGGTATATTGTTATGCTGAATTTTCAGGATTTGTGTTAAGCAGAATTTTCTGATTATTTTATATATTAGCAATCTTCTATATTCTTTCTTTCTGCAGTGACAAAGACCATTTGTGCGCAGCAGTGCAATGGCCGTTGCTATGGACAGGCCCCCACAGAATGCTGCCATGATGAGTGTGCTGGGGGCTGCACTGGATCCTTAAACACTCAGTGCTTTGTAAGTACTTTACACTGAATTTCAGCCGGGGCCTCCTGAGTCCAACCAAATATGTCCCTTACGTGTAACTTTTTTTTCTTACAGGCTTGTCGCAACTTTAACGATAATGGAACTTGTGTACCCCAATGTTCTCAGCTGATTTACAACCCAGTGACTGGTCAGATGGAACACAGCCCTGATGCTAAATTCCAATATGGTGGATCATGCGTCAAGAACTGCCCCCGTATGTATAGACAGGGACATGTTTTCTATATAAGTACAATTTGTGTATGCAGTTTATTGGAAATTGAGAAATGCAAAGTGCAAAATATGGCTGACAATGACAACAGCTGATGTGGAGAAAGTAAGTTGACTGTAGGTGACTCATCCAGGAAATATTTGTTTATGCAAAGCAGGGGGCTCCAAACCTTTTAGTACAAGGAACACATTGTATATTTTTTTTTAAATATTCACAGGTCAAAAAAAAAATCAGTTTAATAAATTAATAAATAAGAGGTAAATAAATAAATAAACATGCCCAAGAAATAACTTCATATCAAACATCCCCATCATCAAAAGTCCCCCCTTCACATCAGATGCCTCCCCAGCACATCAGAGCCTTCCTTTTAGATGAGAAGCCTCCTATCACTTCAGAGTTCCCCCATACATCAGGGTCCTCTTCAGAGTCCCCCCTTACCTTAGGCTCCCCATCAGAAGCGTAGACAACATCTGGTCTGCTGGCCATAGTTTGGAGACATCTGATCTATAGGATGCTTGTGTAAAACATTGTATGGGTATTTTTCATTACAGCATTACAGGAGTTGATGTATATATTATGTATATTTTATGGTAGAAGGACAGGTTGATACGTACAGAGTTATAAAATCATTTGACCTATTTGGCCTTGTACACACTTGAGCTCAAAAACGCCTTTTTTTTTTTTTTTTACAGGCTTCTGGCATTTTTTTCTAGTTTTAACACCCCTCCATGTTAGCCTTTGTGTCCATTCACACATAGGGCTCTTTCACACGGGCGATCCGATCAGATCCGCCTGTCAGTTTTTTAGGCGGATCTGATCGGATCCTCCATGCAGCTCTATGGGGCAGCGGATGTCAGCGGAGACACCTCCGCTGACACCCGCTGCCATCCGTATCCAATCCTGTCCGTGAAATCTGGATGGATGGAAATCCTATTTTTCCATCCGTTCAGGGATCGGATCGGATGAGAGCGGACAGGCGGTTAAGAAGAACGCACAGTAAAAAAAAATCATATGTAAATAGTTGGTTTGGGCTGCTCATTCTTAAAGCGGTTGTACACCCGAGAACGAAAAAAAAAAAACCTGCAAGACAAAGGCATAATGAGCTAGTATGCATCGCATACTAGCTCATTATGTATTACTTACCTTAGAACGAAGCCCCAAGACGGATCCCCGGACATCGCTCCGGACGCCGCCATGATCCCTCGGCGTCTCTTCCGGGTTCGGCGGCTCCGGCGCTGTGATTGGCCAGAGCCGCGATGACGTCGCGGGAGTGATTTTCCGGCAAGCTCCCGGCAAGACTGGAGGTCCCCCCGGACCTTCAGAGCGCATGCGCCGCTCGCGTGAGCGGCTGCATGCACTGCAAATATCTCCTAAACCGTGCCGGTTTAGGAGATATTAATTGTACCTACAGGTAAGCCTTATTATAGGCTTACCTGTAGGTAAAAGTGTCAAAAAGCGGGATACTACCGCTTCAAGAATTACTTGCAAAATAATGGTACCGCTTTCAGCACCTAAAATCCGAAAGAATCTTACCGCCAGGGAGGTTAATGCAGAGATTGCATTAAGGTTAAAAAAAATAATAATTTTTAAATGATTAGAGTGTTTCTGTGTATATTTCCTTGTATTAGCTATATTCAAATTTTATTTTTCTGTATTTATATTCGATACTTGTTTTGCTGATATGTGCCTTTTGCTTACCCTAGATAACTTTGTGGTGGATCAGAATTCTTGTGTTCGCGCTTGTCCCAGCAATAAGATGGAAGTTACAAAGAATGGGGTGAAGATGTGTGAACCATGTTCAGGCCTGTGCCCTAAAGGTATTCACTGGATCCAGTCCTTATTTAATACAGTAATTGCAATAAAAGTAACTAGACAGAAATAATGTTTCTTTGGCTTCACTGCTTAGCCTGCTGAGTGCTGAAATCAAATTGGTTTTCATATGTAAAGCATGGCAATGTTCTTCGCAAAAGCATATGAATTTAATGCATGAAAAAAATTTGCTTCATATATTGTTCAAAAGCTGGTATCGGCCTGCTAGTGAATGTCAGCTACTTCAAACATGAGTGCTTGTAATATGAGAAATTACTGTATCATGTGGCAGCAAATTCTAATAAATTAATTCAAAAGATTTGATTAGATTCTAAATAGATGATTAGGGATTTCATTATTGAGCTACGACTATTTGAACAGACCTTAATATAAATATCAATTCCTTAAGGATTCTTATGGATTGCTATTTCCAGCAGTAAGGACTGAAACGGCTTTTTAATCGCTAATAAGGAAAATTTGTCCCATAAAAATTCAGTTTGGATGGTTGTTTCTGTTTTTATAATGCTGTTTAAAGAATTAGTGAAACAAGCAGTTTTTCTTTATAGTAAAATGAAAAGTCTGCACCACAATTGTATTATGGGTTTTATTGTACTGCTGTATAAAGGAACTCTAACAATTACGAATTAAAAAACAAAATGCATTTTCTATTTTTAAAAGGTAAGCCTATTAGTATGTCTCTAGACTACACAGTGTTAAGCAACAAGGGCAGGCACTCAGATCAATTTAAACTAGGAAAAAGGGCACATGGGAAGGGCAGTACACAGAGCAATATACAGTGGGGATCAAAAGTTTGGGCACCCCAGGTAAAAATTTATATTAATATGCATAAAGAAGCCAAGGAAAGATGGAAAAATCTCCAAAATGCATCAAATTACAGATTAAACATTCTTATAATATGCCAACAAAAGTTAGATTTTATTTCCATCATTTAAGCTTTCAAAATTACAGAAAACAAAAAAATGGCGTCTGCAAAAGTTTGGGCACCCTGCAGAATTTATAGCATGCACTGCACCCTTTGCAAGGCTGAGACCTGCCAGTGTCATGGATTGTTCTCAATCATCGTCTGGGAAGACCAGGTGATGTCAATCTCAAAGGCTTTAAATGCCCAGACTCATATAACCTTGCCCCAACAATCAGCACTATGGGATCTTCTAAGCAGTTGTCTAGAAAACTGAAACTGAAAATAGTTGACGCTCACAAAGCTGAAGAAGGCTATAAGAAGATAGCAAAGCATTTTCAGATGTCAATATCCTCTGTTGGGAATGTAATTAAGAAATGGCAGTCATGAGGAACAGTGGAAGTTAAAGCAAGATCTGGAAGACCAAGAAAAATATCAGACAGAACAGCTCGCAGGATTGTGAGAAAAACAATTCAAAACCCACGTTTGACTGCACGATCCCTCCAGAAAGATCTGGCAGACACTGGAGTTGTGGTACACTATTCCACTATAAAGAGATACTTGTACAAATATGGTCTTCATGGAAGAGTCATCAGAAGAAACCTCTTCGACGTCCTCACCACAAAAATCAGCGTTTGAACTTAGCAAATGAACATATAGACAAGCCTGATGCATTTTGGAAACAAGTTCTGTAGACCGATGAGGTTAAAATTTAACTTTTTGGCCGGAATGAGCAAAGGTACGTTTGGAGAAGAAGGGGCACAAAATTTAATGAAGAGAACCTCTGTCCAGCGTTTACAAGCTGTGATACTTGCCAAAGGGGGCAGTACAAGATATTAACTCTGCAGGGTGCCCAAACATTTGCAGACGCCATTTTTTTGTTTTCTGTTATTTTGAAAGTGTAAATGATAGAAATAAAATCTAACTTTTGTTGAAATATTATATGAATGTCTAATCTGTAATTTGATGCCTTTTGGAGATTTTTCCATCTTTCCTTGGCTTCTTTATGCACATAAATACCATTTTTTACCTGGGGTGCCCAAACTTTCGATCACCACTGTAGTAAATGTTTCCCAGCACATTTCATACTAGCCATTAGGAAATTCTGTTTTTTTGAGCTTTTTATTTTTTCTTTTTTTTCTCAAATATAATTTCGATCACCACTGTAGTAAATGTTTCCCAGCACATTTCATACTAGCCATTAGGAAATTCTGTTTTTTTGAGCTTTTTATTTTTTCTTTTTTTTCTCAAATATAATTTGTATTTAACTTTCTTTTTTTTTTTTTTACAGTCTCCATATTTAGTTTACTATGATTCATCTCTTTCTGTTTTACAGCCTGTGAGGGAACAGGACCTGGTAGTAAATATCAAACAGTTGATTCTAGTAATATTGATAAATTTGTTAACTGCACCAAAATCCTTGGTAATCTGGACTTCCTCACTATTGGTCTATATGGGTAAGATATACATTTATTTATTCATGTATATAACAGCACCACATTTTCTACATTACTTTTCAGCATGTACAACCTTTGACATCAGTCCCTTCGCTTTTAAGAAGCTTAACCACTTAAGCCCCGGAAGATTTTACCCCCTTCCTGACCAGGGGGTATTTTGCGATTCGGCACTGCGTGACTTTAACGGACAATTGCGCGGTCGCGCGACGCTGTACCTAAACAAATTTGACGTCCTTTTTTTCCCACAAACAGAGCTTTCTTTTGGTGGTATTTGATCACCTGTGCGATTTTTTGATCACGCGCTATAAACAAAAAAAGAGCGTCAATTTTGCAAAAATAACAAAATTTTTCACATTTTTTTATATGAAATTCCCCAAAAAAAAAAGTAAAAATCAAAATTTTTTAACATTTTCGGCCAATTTGTTTTATGCTACCTATGTTTGGTAAAAAAAATTGCAAAAAGCGTATTTTGATTGGTTTGCGCAAAAGTTTTTGCGTTTACTAACAAAGGGAAAGATTTTTGTAATTTTTGTTGTTTTTTTTTAACGCGTAATGGCGGCGATCTGCGATTTTTTTGCGGTACTCCGACATTGCGGCGGACAGATCGGACCCTTGACTGACATTTTTGACACTTTTGGGGTTACCAGTGACATTTCTACAGTAATCAGTGCTATACATATGCACTGTTACTGTAAAAATACACTGGCAGTGAAGGGGTTAACTTTATTTGAGAGGGAGGGGCTGTGTGTGTCCCTAGGGGCGTGATTCTAACTGTGATTGGCTGTCTGTTGAGCTGTAGTTACACTGATCAACGGTCCTACATAGTAGAACCGTATGATCGGTGTTTCTACACAGGGGAGAATGACAGGTAGCTTGTTTACACAAGCTGCCTGACTTTCTTTCTCTCCCCCGCCGATCGCGGAGTGAGCAGCGGACATCGGGTCCGCCGGTCACACGCGCGGGGGGGTCCGTGACCGCGCGGGAGCGCGCCGCCGGCGACGCACGCTCGCTCCCCAGAGCCTCACAGGCTAGTGACGTATATTTACGTCACTTTGCCTGTGAGGGGCTGACCGCCGCAGTAAATCTACTTGCGGCGATCGGCAAGTGGTTAAAGCGGTTGTATACTCACCTAAAAAAACAAACAAACCCTGCAGGAGAAAGGCATAATGAGCTAGTATGCATCGCATACTAGCTCATTGCGAAATACTTACCTTAAAAGCAAGCCCCGACACGGTCACCCGATCACCGCTGCGGGAGCCGTCATGTTATTAATTATACCTACAGGTAAGCCTTATTGTTGGCTTACCTGTAGGTAAAAGGTAAAAAGTGGAGTATACTACCACTTTAAATGTTAACGTCTATACGGCAGTCAAGCTACATTCCCCTAAGATGCAATTTGAGCAAGGATCAATTAACTTATTTAACATCTTCAATACCAGGCACTTTCACCCCCTTCCTGCTCAGGCCAATTTTCAGCTTTCAGCGTTCTCACACTTTGAATGCCAATTGCACGGTCATGCAACAATGTACCCAAATTAAATTAAATTTAAAAAAAACGAAAAAAGACAAAAAAAATTTAAAAATAATATTTTCTTTCTTAGTTTCTGTTAGAAAATTTTGTAACTAAGTAATTTTTCTGCTTCACTGATGGGCACTGATAAGATGGCACTGAAGGGCACCGATGAGGAGGCACTAATATGCAGCATTGATGGGCACGGATATGCAGCACTGATGAGAACTGATAGGCAGCACTGATGGACATTGATAAGTGGCACGTATGAGCACTAATAGGTGGCATGGATAGGTTGATCTGATGGGCAGCACTGATGAGCAGGCACTGATGGGAACTGAAAGGCGGCACTGATTGGCATCCCTATTTGGCGCTGATTGGCATCACTGACAGGCACTGATTTGCGGCACTGTTGGGCATTGACTGGCATCACTGATAGGCACTCTGAGTGGCACACTGACACTGATGGGCGCTGTTAGGGCTGCACTGATAATCAGGGCACTGATGGGCACTCCCCTGTAAGGAAATGCCGCTGATCTCTGTCAGTGTGAGGAGAGGAAAGCCGATAACTGGCATTTACTTGTTTACATGTGATCAGCTGTCATTGGACACAGCTGATCACGTGGGTAAAGAGCCACGTCATCTGCTCCTTACCGAGATCGAGGATTACCAAGACATTAAAAAACCCCATACCAAGCCAAATCAGCTAAGCTTTTCATGGTATAATAAGTTCCTATGGGCTAAGGAAAGTACCTCACACAAAGTGCGCCAGTGGTTGGTGGCCATGTTGAAAGGGACCAAGGTTTATTGGAGCACACCTTTTTACATATACATAACAAAAAGGTAAGGATTATAAAGGATGAATTTTATACAAAGAAATGCATTATAAGCTGAATAAGATAACTGCTGCTCTGGGAAAATGATATGGACTACCTAAATAAAATACCATTCCATAGTCCCCCAAAAAATCATTCAGTTCCCTCTAACAAATTAGCACAACGCATATGACAATTTTGCATTCTTCCAGCACTGACCTCCTTTTACAGCTCTCTGTATTTGGTCACATAATATTTCAGGGCTACAAAGAAAATCAGTGCTGGAAGATGTCCCTGTGCCAGGCACGGTGATCACAGGTCTGAACCTGGATCTGATTGCTATAAGACCCAGAATGTGTCACTGACTGCCGGGTCCAATTCTGATGGGGGTCTGAAGGGGAAAGTACCCCCCCCCCCCATCTAAACATACTAGATTTTATTTGTGGTGGTCTCACAGTCCAGTCCTCCTTTGGGTTCAATAATTTAACAAAGTTCAATGATAAGAACTAAAAAGTATAGCAAATGTGTGCAATACTGTATAATAATAACTAACAAATATATAGAACAGTTGTACTCTCTGTGTGCTTCCTGTTCAGAAATGTCACATGTATTTTCCCTGTCAGCTAATATTTAGTTGTTTTTAGGAGCTAACAATGCAATTTATTGAGATTTTGTCTGTGATGTAATTATTCAGATATTGCTTCAATTCATTCTATCAAGGACCTTTATCAGAATCTCAATTTTCTAGCTGCATTTTAAATGCTAAAAGAATTCAATATGCCTATTGTGGGTGGAGGAGGCATCAACAGACCACCATGTCCAACCTCATCTTAGTCTTGACCTTCAGTTTGACCTCAAAGATCCAACAGGATCTGACTAATCTGGCCACCCAAATGTGTAGCAAAACTGGCACAAAAGACAGGATCTGCCCATGTGTGGGCAGCCTCAGTAGTGATTATGAATCACTGTCACATGACTACACCACTGGCAAAGCTGACAATAATCGAGTAACCTAGATTGAACATGATTAAGGCAGTGTACAAAAATCTAGTAAATGAGGTAAAGGTGGGGCTGTACGCTGTTTATTCACAGTATATGTAGATTGCTAATAAGCCATAATGTATTGTGGAATAGTTTCCGCCAACCTGGAATCCTCACTTTCATGTGAGATGAGGACATCATGCACAGAAGTAATGGATGAGCAATTCTTGTACATAGCAACCAGTCAGATTCTCCCTTTAACACATTTCAGGGAACATGGATCTGATAGGTTACATTGGGAAATAGGAGTTCCAGTTTTTTCCTTTTATGTCTTCCATCTGTAGTGATAGACGGGTATTCAAATAGCGAAAAGAAAAATGGGAGCATTGTCTATAGCAGCCCGTTAACTTTTAGCTGTATTTGCTCCAGCACAGGTCAGAGAATGAGAGCTATTCCCCAAATGCCGCATATTGTAAGCTGTTTTATATTTACTTGCACCAGCTTTTTAAATTAAAGCACAATTTCTTGCATTTTTTTTTTATTTATATGCATTTTAATCAGATTTTAATCAAACATAAGTTTGAAACTGAAGCTTCCCATACCATAGTAACTGTACCAACCAATAATTCTGATGTTTGAGATTCTGTAACATAGTATTATATCATTTTAGGGATGAGTGGTTGAATATCCCAGCTTTGGATCCCAACAAATTGAATATTTTCAGAACAGTGCAAGAGATTACAGGTAGGAGGACCAACATTGAAATACTGAGATGAGTGGATGTAGTATGTAAAGGTAGTACCAAATATATCATATAATAAAAATAATGATTACCTGTCTCTCTTCTTAGGATACTTAAATATCCAATGCTGGCCAAAGCATATGAGTGACTTCAGTGTCTTCTCCAGTCTTACAACCATAGGAGGTCGAACTCTTTACAAGTGAGTGTCGTATGTGTTTGTGTTATGAGAATATATTTATTTTTCTATTTTATTACTGGTACTTACATAGCCCCAACAATTTTGCAAAAATAACAATATTTTTCAAATTTTTTTTATATGAAACCCCCCCCCCCCCAAAAAAAATGTAAAAATAAAAATGTTTTAACATTTTAGGCCAATTTGTTTTCTGCTATATATGTTTGGTAAAAAAAATTGCAAAAAGCGTATTTTGATTGGTTTGCGCAAAAGTTATTGCATTTACTAACTAAGGGAAAGATTTTTGTCATTTTTATTGTTTTTTTAACGAGTAATGGCGGCGATCTGCGATTTTTTTTTGCGGGACTGCGACATTGCGGCGGACAGATCGGACCCTTGACTGACATTTTTGACACTTTTGGGGTTACCAGTGACATTACTACAGTAATCAGTGCTATACATATGCACTGTTACTGTAAAAATAACACTGGCAGGGAAGGGGTTAACTTTATTGGAGAGGGAGGGGTTAAGTGTGTCCCTAGGGGCGTGCTTCTAACTGTGATTGGATGTGGCTGTGTGTGTAACAGCACAGATCAACGGTCCTACATAGCAGGACCGTATGATCTGTGCTTTTACACAGGGAAGAATGACAGGCGGCTTTGTTTACATTAGCCGCCTGCCTTTCTCCCTCTCCACCCGACGATCGCGAGTGACCGGCGGACATCGGGTCCGCCGGTCACACGCGCGGGCTTCTTAGGGTAGGAGCGGGGGCGGGAGCACGCCTCAGGTGGCGCGCGCTCGCCCCCTATTGGCTCCCAGGCTAGTGACGTACAGGTACGTCACTTTGCCTGGGAGGGGCTGACCGCCGCCGTATATAGTTGGGCGGCGGTTGGCAAGTGGTTAATTTATTTCAGTGATTCAATACAAAGAGTGAAACTCATATATTTTATATAGATGTTTTACACACTGAATGATATATTTCAAGCATTTCTTTCTTTTAATTTTGATGATTATGGGTTGCATCTAGTGACAACACAAAATTCAGTATCTAAGAAAATTAGAATATTACATAAGACCAAAGAAAAAAGTTTTTTTAATACAGAAATGTTGACTTACTGAAAAGCATTTCCATGTACAGTATACTGGAAAAGAAAAAAAGCGCCACTCTAAGTGCAGTATGACTCGGTATTTATTGAACATTTACCATACTGGGTACTCACAAGATTCAGAAAGCAAAAACATGGTGAATAATCCTCAAAGGATCAGTTGGTCCAATGCCTGGGCGAGGAGGGACTGATGTGCTCCGGAAGGATCCGTGTCTGACCGCGGGAGTCAGCGATTTTTGAGTCCTCTGAGTCCTGTTGCTCCAGTCCATTTTGTCCATGTACAGTATAGTATGCACTCAATACTTAGTCGGGGCTTCTTTTGCATGAATTACTGCATCAATGCAGCATGGCATGGAGGCGACCAGCCTTTGGCACTGCTGAGGTGTTGTGGAAGCCCAGGTTTCTTTGATAGTGGCCTTCAGCTCGTCTGCATTGTTGGGTTTGGTGTCTCTCATCTTCCTCTTGACAATACCCCACAGATTCTCTATGGGGTTTAGGTCAGGCGAGTTTGCTGGCCAATCAAGCACAGTGATACCATATAATATGACAGCTTAAATGCCCACCGAAAACCAAATAAAGGTATAAGCTATCCCAAGCGCTTCGAATGAGGACCACTCACCAATAAATAAATTGGCTATGCAGCTACTTAACTAAAACATATGGAAAAAGATATATAATAGATAGATACTCAACAATATCCCTATATATATATAGTAGCGCAAACTTGTCAAGAAGCAAGTGCCAAAAAAATACTGTGCCCACTGCACAAAAGTCTGAAATGCAATGAATGTCACATAGGCAGCAGGAAAAAGTTCAGAAATGACTCAAACAGTCCATAATCCTTCACTTTATCTCCTGGGATGATAATGTACAAAGACGTGTTTCTTAAAAGGATCACCACCACCACCGTGCTCCAAGGGGGGAGGAGAATTGCCCACTCACCAGATGCTGTGGCCCAACCCACTTTCGTGTTTGAGCATTCAGGCTTATAATGATGGTCACTGGTCCAGAGTATCCACAACAGGAATCACACCAGCACAGTCAAAAAAAGCTCAGCAGCATATGGGGAGGAGAGAACATAATCCCAATAGCGTGATACCGTTTAAAAGGGTTTTATTAAATAAAAAATAAAACATAAGGTAACACACTCACATGTCTTGTATGTCATCAAACGCAAAAAAACAGTCACGAATAGGAGAGGGATGCCCTTCGGGAGATGATGTCCAGGCTCCACGCCGTGGACGCCGCGCCTTCTGGGTAATCCGAACTCCTCTTACACAGCCTGGTTACACCGCCTGGTCACTCCCCGACGCGTTTCGTGATTTCCACTTCTTCCCCGGGGAAGAAGTGGAAATCACGAAACGCGTCGGGGCGTGACCAGGCGGTGTAAACAGGCTGTGTAAGAGGAGTTCGGATTACCCAGAAGGCGTGGCGTCCACGGCGTGGAGCCTGGACATCATCTCCCGAAGGGCATCCCTCTCCTATTCGTGACTGTTTTTTTGCGTTTGATGACATACAAGACATGTGAGTGTGTTACCTTATGTTTTATTTTTTATTTAATAAAACCCTTTTAAACGGTATCACGCTATTGGGATTATGTTCTCTCCTCCCCATATGCTGCTGAGCTTTTTTTGACTGTGCTGGTGTGATTCCTGTTGTGGATACTCTGGACCAGTGACCATCATTATAAGCCTGAATGCTCAAACACGAAAGTGGGTTGGGCCACAGCATCTGGTGAGTGGGCAATTCTCCTCCCCCCTTGGAGCACGGTGGTGGTGGTGATCCTTTTAAGAAACACGTCTTTGTACATTATCATCCCAGGAGATAGAGTGAAGGATTATGGACTGTTTGAGTCATTTCTGAACTTTTTCCTGCTGCCTATGTGACAGTGATACCATGATCATTAAACCAGGTATTGGTACTTTGGCAGTGTGGGCATTTTCCAAGTCCTGCTGGAAATAGAAATCAGCATCTCCATAAAGCTGGTTAGCAGATGGAAGCATGAAGTGCTCTAGAATTTCCTGATAGAGGGCTGCACTGACTTTGGACTTGATAAAAATAAAGTGGACCAACACCAGCAGTTGACATGGCTCCCCAAATCATCAAGGACTGTGGAAAATGTTGCATTTCATTTGGAAATCAAGGTTTCAGAGTCTGAAGGAAGAGTGGAGAGGCACAGAATCCAAGTTGCATGAGGTCCAGTATGAAGTTTCCACAGTCAGTGATGATTTGGGGAGCCAGGTCATCTGCTGGTGTTGATCCACTGTTTTATCAAGTAAAAGCAAATTGCTCCCTCTAAGGCCGGCCTAAGGTATAGATCAGGATAGGAAGGAATCCTAATCTTGACAACTTCCCCCTAAATATAAAATCCATCCAGAGCTGAAATATTAATTTGGTTGGACTTAGCTCATATTGTAATGCCTTCATTTTGTAGTATGTATAGTTTTTTTGTACGTTCTCCAGGGTATGTGACCTTTCTTTTACTCTTTTTTTCAGCCGAGGAGTCTCTCTTCTTATAATGAAAAACAGTAATGTGACATCTCTGGGGTTACGCTCACTACGGGATATTAGTGGTGGCAAGGTTTACATTACAGAGAATGAGAACCTTTGTTATTACCACACTATAAAATGGTCACGATTATTTTCAAACAGGCGGCAAAACACTGATCTGAAGAATAACAGAGCTGCAGCTACCTGTAGTAAGTATTCCTTTTGCTATGTATTTTTCTTTATGGTGATTGCATAGGAGCTGCCTATATTCATGTCTGTATTATTGAATTAAATCAGTTTGGTGCCTTTTGTTATTTGACTTGCACAATTGTGCTATATTAATTGTAACCAATATACTGAAAAGGAATTATAAATGAACATTTGCTTCCAAAAATGTTAAATATATTCTCTTACCTTTCTCTGATTAGTGGATTTTGTTAAATCGAGTAAAATACCTAATTTTTTTTCTGTTGAAATCAGGGTAGGGTGATTAAAGAGGCAAACAACAGAGTCTGGTCAGCCTTCACATTACAGTCGTTGGTAAATCTAAAGGAAATTGTACAATAAGATTTTAATGTGTATGACCAGCTTTATACTAGTGATCGACCGATATCGGTTTTTCATTACCGATACCGATATTTTGGTCAATGCATACCGATATTTTCGTACATTTGTTTTTTTTTTCTTTGACAGGTACTCTTATGGAGGGATCTGGGGGTCTAAAAGACCCAAAACCCCTCCTCTGCACTTAAAAGCATTCAAAACGCCAAGTTTGGCTGTTTTGAATGCTGTCATTTTTTTAATCTGGCGCCAGTACCCGGAAGTGATGTCATGACATCGCCTCCTGGTTTTTGCATGGAGACCCGATCAGAGCCGAATGCGGCTTTGATCGGGACTTCGGCGGCCATGCAGGCTGGTTGCTCGGGTCTCAGCCTCATCGGTTGTCATTACAAGACAGCTGACCATCAGCTATGGACACCAGTACCGGGGTGATGCCTCTAGCTGCAGGCATCACTCCGGTACAAGCACTTTCCCGAAATATCGGCAATATCGGTCACCTCGGGGAAAGTGCAGATCTGCCCTCGATATATCGGCTTTGCCTATGTTGGTCAATCCCTACTTTATACCCCACCCAGCCCAGACTTTTATGTCCTTGAACTAGCTGGATATTTCCCTTTACCTCTTCTCCTAGTAGCAATGTTGTCACCAAGATAGGTAGCAAGTGAAACTCTCCTCACAAGGCTCCTACGGACAGCAATACAAACCAGAGGAATCAACTCTTACCCACTCTATCCAAAAAGAGAAGATGTTGGAAGAAAAGGCTAACTAACTAACAAATGTTCCCTCCACCCTCCTCCTGCCTAAACTGTAAAAAAACAAAAAAAGAATTGTCTCCTTACCTATTTTTAATATTGTCCGGTCACATGATCCAGCAGCTACAGCTCCCCTATGTCAGTGAGCTGCTGCTGCAGGGGAGAGGAGGGAGTGCCAACAGTGGCTGGGTTATAGGAGCCTATGGGCGACGTCATGGCTCCGGGAATTCACAGCTCTTGTGGAGCTCTCCCTTACACAGGGTAGCCAGAGCTGCTGAATCACATGATAGGACCGGTTTATCCACTTGCCCTCTGGAGGATTTACCCCCCCTTCATGACTAGACAATTTTTTGCGATACGGCACTGCATTACTGTTACTGACAATTGCACAGTCGTGCAACGCTGTACCTAAACAACATTTTTGTCCCTTTTCCCTTAAAAAGAGCTTTCTTTTATTTGCATTTGATCACCTCTCCTGTTTTTGTTTTTCCTCTATAAACAAAAAAAATATTTTTTACATTCTGCTATAAAACATCAAATTTCTTCATCAATTTAGGCCATTATGTATTCTGCTACATATTTTTGGTAAAAAAAAAATCCCAATTTGCATATATAGATTGGTTTGCACAAAAGGTAGTGTGTCTACAAACTATTGGATATTTTTATTTATTTTTTACAAGTAATGGCAGTGATCAACAACTTATAGCAGGACTGTGATATTGCGGCGGACAGTCGGGACACTAACTGACACTTTTTGGGGACCAGTGACACTAATACAGTGATCAGTGCTAAAAACATGCACTGTCACTGTACTAACAAAACTTGCTTGGAAGGGGTTAAACATCAGGGGCGATCAAAGGGTTAACTGTTTGCCTAGCCAGTGTTTGTGCACTGTGTGGAAGGTGCTTTTACTAGGGAAAGGCATTGATTCATGTTCACAGGAACACAGGATCACTTTCCCTAGTGACATAACGGCGATCTGCCTTGTATACATTAGGCAGATCGCTGTTCTGGCTCTCTGCCTAATGATCAGCAGGTGACATTGAGTCCATAGTACCCGCAGATCAGCTTTGGCTGTGTCTAATCATGCGCGCCCTAGACCCATAAGTGTCAGATCACGTACTAGGTACGTGATCCGGTGTAGAGTGGCCGCCCTGCTGCCGTATATGTATGGTGGGAGGTCCGCAAGTGGTTAAAAATTGATAAGTATACAGATATTTTTTATATAGGGTATACAAGATAAGTAGGGGGGAAAAGAATGTTTATAAAAATTGTTAGCTAGCCTATGCCAACACTTTAAGCTTTCTTTTATTATGAGTTTTATTAATGTGTTCAGGATGGTTCAGCATGAAACTACTGGGGAAATTTGTAGTAGACTAGTATTAAAAATGTAAATTATTTTAACTCAATGAAGGAAAGCAGCAGTGTAATTAATGAACAACGTGTAAGTGAACAAAGCATAATTATTTTTTTAGTAGGTGAAATATTTATTCATTTATTCACAGTTGAGGAGGACAGAGTATGCGATCCACTTTGTTCCGATAATGGATGCTGGGGTCCTGGGCCCAGCCAATGCCTGTCATGCAAGAACTTTAGCCGAGACAGCATATGTGTACCATTCTGCAACCTTTTCCAGGGGTAAATCTTGATAATGTTAATTGTCTATTTTTTGCTACTGTTTGCTGATTCTTCCCCATTAAACTTCATCTATCTTTGTTTTTATGTGTAGAGATAAGAGGGAGTTTGCTAAAGATGGCCTTTGCCTCCAGTGTCATGCAGAGTGTCAGAAAATGGAAGAAACTCTAAGTTGTAATGGAACAGTGAGTACTGAACATTGCCCCTACTATCCCCCCGTATATAACTCTTTAATATCATTGCCTTGTATCATGCAATATTCTTTATTCTGGCAGGGTGCAGACTCTTGCATTCAGTGTGCACACTTTCGTGATGGGTTACATTGTGTGTCTGAGTGTCCTCACGGAGTGATGGGGGAAAAAGGACGAGTGTATAAATACCCTAGTGCAAATAAGATCTGTTTGCCTTGCCATGAGAACTGTACAGCAGGGTGAGTTTCCACTTGGTGTCCTCAATGGAAAACCAGTTTTAAAATTCCAAGACAGCCATTTTACTTATAGATATAATCACTGTTCCAGATGCCTGGATACCCATATCCATTTACAGCTGCCATGATAAATGGCAAAACCCATCTCACATGGGAATTTTACTTTCCCCTACTTTACATTGTATATCATCAATTCATGGATCACAAATTAAAACGATAAAACTTTTTTATTATGGAAAAATTAGGATTATGAGGAATCCCCCCAATGCTCCTTTGCACAAACCATAATATTCTATTTAGAGTAATAGTATTCTACCTTTATGACTTGTTTTAGAGCATTTATTCTGGCCAAAAAGGCTGACTAGAGTTATCCTTCTACGTGATAATATTTCTGTATTGGTTCTGTATATGACATTGGCATCTCTTTCTGTGTGACAGGTGTGTAGGACCTGGGATAAACAACTGCATCGACATAGTTCCACATCCGGCTGAAAGGTAAAAATTACATATAATGCTAATTTTGTTAGGCGTTATTAAAAGCACCTGCCTTGGAGAATGAAAAAAAAAAAGAAATCCTGCCAAGTAGGTGGGAGGGAAAAGTAGGCAATGACCATTGTAGACAACATGCTTTCAGAATTCATTGGAACTTTTACTAATTGAAGCCAAGAATATTGTGTGACTCTCTAACTCTCCTTCCTCAAAGCAATATATGCATTGCCTAAATACAGGGGCATATTAAATATCCAATATTATTTAAAGGAATTTGTTGTGCATGGTTAGATCAGTCTGTGCGATCTTCACTTGAGAGTCTAAATTTGTCTTAAAATGGTTTTCCACTTTCAAGTGCAAAGGATCTGTACTTCATTACATTTACATCAATTGTTTGTCTATAAAATAATTTCTTAGGTTGTAGACATACTTGGATCTCTCAAAGTCAACATATTATGCACCCCCACACCCTGTGATTCTGTTACCTAACCTGCCAATAACAATGGTGTGTTCTTTACCTGCCTGCAACTCTAGGCATTCAAAGCCAACCACAATGGTGAAGCACAAGATTATTGTCGGGGAGAGGGGGTGCTTGGGGCAGTCAACATTCAGATAAGACTAGTCAATCATTGGCTGTGAAAGATGGTAGATCTTTGACGACAACAAGAGAGTCACAAGCCCATGTGGTTGATTTACTAAAGGCACATAGGCTGTTCACTTTGCAAGGAAATGTTCACTTTCTACAGGAGGAATTTTCCCTTAGCTTAGTGAGCGTAGTGAAGCTTTGCTGACTTCCATCATCCAATCATGTTAAAGCAAAAATCCTTTTTTATTTTTTTCCAATGTACGGGATTGGGTATTCTTTGGGTAAATTTTTACCATATTCACTAAGCTAAGAGAAAATTCCCTTGCAAAGTGAAGAGCCTATTTGCCTTTAGTAAATAACCCCCATGTATCCATTTGCCTGCAGAAAGGTCTCTTAAGGTATAAAATGTATTAAAGGTCAATAATATATTCTTAATAATATATTTGAATGGAAAAAGTTAAGACAATGCAACACGTTTTACCATGCAACTCTAATGCCTCGTTTCCACTGAGTGGGACGGTTCGGTTCAGTATGGTATGGTTCAGAACGGTACACCTTGCGTTTCCACTGCCAATAGTACCCTTTCATGATAGGCGTGGTGTAGCCGGAAAGCTGTGATGGACGATTCTCTGTCAACCAATCAAAGTCTACAGAGTGTAGCTCCACCCTGTTGGTACGGTACTAATGTGCTTGGTACCCCAACGAAAGAGTCCCAAAAAAGTGGTACGGTACAGTTCAGAATTAGGGTACCATCCACAATGGAAACGGCAAAAATTGCGTACCGTACCAAACCGAACCGTACCATAACGCTCAGTGGAAACGAGCCATTAGAAATTTGATATAAAATACATTTACTACTTTACTGCTAGATACAGTATGATCATTCCTGCTGTCACAATGGAAGTACAAAGAATGGGTATAGTGGACATATTGTTGAACTTGTCCTGGAATTTCCCCTACACTATCTAGTAGATGAATAGAAGCTACAATCCTTGGCTCTATTTCTTTTCTCAATAATAACTGGTATTACACTGAGAGAGGAACTGTCCGGACAATCAGCTTGTGTTTCCACCACAGTCGGCTTATGATGTCAGCCTTGTCCGCAGCAGCTGCTTGTAAATTAACAGAATTAAAAGAAGTATGGTTTGCCGAAGATTCAAATTAAAAGGCAATTGAGTCAATACAAATGGAGGGACAATAATTGCAGGGCTTGGTTATATTGTCAATGCATAACGCCCTTCCTGTCAAGATCATTTATGCGCCGGGAAGGAGGACAGGCTACTTCAATCATCAGCACTCTGAAATGACTTGTGCGTGATATCACTGCAATTATCCCAGCTTTCTGCTCCTTTTAAAAGTACAATAGGATGATCTATAAACAGTGTTTGTAGTAAACAAGCACTTGTTGTTTTAACTCTACACTTTTTCACTTAGACACCTTTTTTGAATGTTGCTGCCTTTGGCCAAAGTATCTTTGGTCTGTCTCTAAAACTTCCCCAACCTGTTTGTTTTCTACAGTGTGCTGTAGCGATGTCAATCTAAAAGGTCTTTGCTTCAAAGCATTATACACTCTGTGGCTAAATGTTTGTGGAAACCTGACCATTACACCTATATAACCTTGCTGGACATCCCATTCCAAAACCATGGACATTAGTATGGAGTTGGCCTCCTATGGCTTCCACTCTTATAATAAAGCTTTTCACAAGGTTTGGCGTGTGCAGTGGTAGTCTGTGCCCATTCAGCCAAAAGTTAATTTGCATGGTCTGGTACCAATTGTGGATGAGAAGTCCTGGCTCCCAGTTGGTGTTCCAGTTCAATCTAAAAGTTTTAGTTGTATTGAAGCCTATGCTGGCCATGTGGGTTCCTCCATGCCAAACTTATCATGTTATGTTTTTGTAGACCTAGTGTAGTGCTACCCCCTAGAGGGCCTCTAGGTTTTGGGTCCATCTAATTCCACACCAAGGGCGTACCATGGGGTTGGCCAGACTGGCGCCCGCCAGGGGCGCAGGTTGAGGGGGGGGCAGGGGCATACCATGGGGTTGGCCAGACTGGCGCCCGCCAGGGGCGCAGGCCTAGGGGGGGGGCGCAAAAAATTGGCAGTGTTAGCAGTGATTTTTGCGCCCTCCACTTAGCCTGTGCCCCCAGGCATTATGCGGCTTCAATCCCGAAGCCCTGTGTCCACTCCAGGCAGAACAGCGGCAGTGCAGGCTCTCTGGAGCTCTGTCTCCACCCACACATATGCGCGGTCAGCAGTCACATGACCGTGACATCATTAATCGGCTCGGCGGCAGGCTGGGGATGGGGACTGCACTTAGCTGTCAGAGGAGACTGTACGGCCGCTCAGAACCTTCAACTGTCACCCCCCTCCCTCCCTCCCTGTCACCCCCTCTCTCTCTGTTACCCCCCTCCCTCTCTCTCACCCCCCCTCTCTCTTTTACCCCCTCTCTCTGTCACCCCCTCCCTCTCTGTCACCCCCCTCTCTCTCTGTCACCCCCCTCTCTCTCACGGTCACCCCCTCTCTTTCACCTCCCTCTCTCTGTCACCCCCTTCCTCTCTGTCACCCCCCTCTCTCTCTTTCACCCCCTCTCTCTGTCACCCCCTCCCTCTCTGTCACCCCCTTCCCTCTCTGCCACCCCCCTCCCTCTCTGTCACACCTCCTCTCTCTCTGTGTCACCCCCCTCTCTGTCTGTCAGCCTCCCTCTCTATCTGTCAAACCCCCCTCTCTCTCTGTCACCCCCCCCTCTCTCTCTCTCTCTGTCACCCCCTCTCTCTCTCTGTCACTCCCCTCTCTCTATCAAACCCCCCTCTCTCTTTCACCCCCTATCTCTGTTACCCTCCTCTCTCTGTCACCCCATCTCTTTTTGTCACCCCCCCTCTCTCTCTCTGTCATCCCCCCCTCTCTCTGTCCCCCTCCCTCGCCAAGGGCTCCTCGCCAAGGGCGCCGGAGACCATAGGTACGCCTCTTTTCCACACAGCCAGGTAACACACATATTGCAGCTTGAATTCACAGACAGAAAACAGTCCTTGGGCTTGTTTTAATATTTTATTTAAGACAATAAAAACTTGGATGGCGATAAGCTGTTATGGGATACCCAAACTGAGTTCAACAACAACTTGGAGGACACCTTCTCTATGTAAAACTTGCAGTAAAATGGTTCCTAGACTGTACTCCCTCTGGAATAATGTCAGTCCTTAATGGATCAATAGAAAATATATATGTCCCTTCAGTAGAAATAGCAAAGTCCCAATTGTATGCAGGAGCCCTATGTCCTGTTAGTGAAAAATAACAAAGTCTTATTGTATGTAGGAGCTTGGGGACCCTTAGTAGAAAATAGCAAAGCCTCAACTGTATGTAGGAGCTCTGTGTCCCTTTAGTAGAAAATAGCAAAATGTCAGCACATCTGGCTTTTTTTAAATAGATCCCAGAGCAAGGGGTTTAGGTAAGCTGTGACAGTGTCCCTCATAAAGGCTGTCTAAATATTGCATCCAGCTGCCTTCTCCCTTTGTTGGCTCTTAAGGGTGGTAGGTAGGGGTACTCACTCTTTCCCTTGAAATCCTGCTGCTTGGCAAAGACTGCTGTTCAGGCCTCCTTCTGTACAGGTCCCTCCTTGCAATGCAGGGTGTCTACTGGATGAGACTGTAGGGTGGTGAAGATCCCTCTAATCAAACTGCTTCCTTCCTTCCTTCCTTGATTCCTTCCTTCCTCCCTCCCTTCCTGCTTTCCTTCCTTCCTCAGCTCCTGCCTGGAGGCAGAGCCCCAAGCCTTGGGGTCCCCTCCAGGCCTCATGGTCCCCAATGCAGCCCTCCATACTCCAACCAGCAACCACCCCTGGCTGGCCAGGCTCTTCTACATTTATGGGCACATCTTACCACCCTGCCACGCCTGGGAATTGGTCAAACTCCCACAATTATTCAGATCCCTGCTTTTGTACCTCCGCCCATTAGCTTCTAGAAGTTTCTGGAAACTTCCAGAACCAGGGGAAGGTGACAGAGGCCTGACCTGCAGATGCCTCTAGCCTGATCTGAGCTTGAACCCACAGACATGCTCACTTTAGCTACTGTGAGCCAAACTAAATTTGCCTATGCTGCTTACATCTAACATATTAATACTATGTACACCAGGAGGTGCTACGCTAGCATTATGCACATGGGCACAGTATTGCTGGAACAGAAAAGAACCTTTCCAAACTGTTACCATGATGTTGGAAGCACACAATTCTCTAAAATATCTTTCTATGCTGAAGCATTAACAGTAGCTCTAACTGAAAACACCTGAGCTTAATCATTTAGAGCAGTGGTTCTCAACTCCGGTCCTCAGGACCCATTAACAGGCCAAGTTTGCAAGATAACTGAAATACATCCCAGGTGATATAATTTTCTGCTTAGTGATTGCAGTACTCTAGTCTGCATCTCCCCAAGGTAATACTAAAAATCTGGCCTATTAGTGGGTCCTGAGGACTGGAGTTGACAACCACTGATTTAGAGGGATGTCCACATCATTTTGGCCATAGGTACATATTTTTTATAGGTTGCTACACAGGGAATAGAGAGGTCCATAAAAATAATATAGTGTCTTGACCCAATGTGAATTTCTTACAAATAAGTGCAAGCAATATCTAACCTGTTGTCGACAGGGTCAGATTTACCATAAGGCATAGTAGGCAGGTGCTTTTAGGTGGCACAGGCAAAAAGGACGTTTTCCCCTCCATAATTATTGACAACACATTTTTTTCCCATGATCAGTATGAATTTGTATCTTATATAAGGTTATTTAAATATTCTATGTCAGGTTAGGACTAAGGATGAGTCACATTAGGCCTTGGGATGAACTTAGTTAGGCCTGAACCCACGGGAAACTGCCACATGACAGCAGACCACAACCTACTCATCTGCAGCCATGCAATTCCATGCCCTGTAGCCACACAAAAAACAAAGTGGTGAGGATACTGGCGGTATTATTCACCATATTTGTCCTGAACCTTACCTCAACCTTAGTTAAGCCCAGAAGAGCAAGAAAAATATCTGCATAAAGGAGGTTACCTTAGCAGAGGGGTGTTACATATACCAATAAAATGTGTGTTCCTAGAGGCGTCAGTAATTAAAATCTGGCCCTGATTCTAAAGAAATAATATTTAAAATCTGAGAAAGATACATATGCTGACATTGTTGTCATGCTAGTTGGGTGGCTGTTATGTAGACCCCATTGGCTTTGGTGCTTTCTGACTTACTGACACAGAACAAGCAAATGGACTAGGAAATTTTACTTTACTTGTTGATACTTGATCTGGGTTTGTGACTCCATAAGTATTAAAGCCAGACAACGAATGTTATTGAAGGAGCTCAGCAACGGCAATGCACATAATTCATAACTTGACACCCTTTGTTTAAATGTTGCACCTGTTTGGGGATTAAAGAAAGCTTGTGCTTCACTGCCCTCTAGTGAAACAATATGGCAATACATCCAAAGTAAGTAACTATGATATGAATCATGATATAGGGTAAACTAGGAAAGTAAAACACCATTGCACAGGAACACTCATATTATTAAATTGACTAAGGAGCGTTTGTAATCAGGGACTAAGTTTTTCTAACATAATTCTTTATTGGTCTACAGTAAAACTCAAGCAATGGTGGCAATATCAGTTGTAGCATCCATCTTTGTTCTGTGTTGTTGCATCCTTCTGGCACTTCTGTACTGGAGAGGACTGAAAATCCGCAAAAAGCGAGCTATGAGGCGCTACTTGGAGAGAGCAGAGGTAAGTCACATTCAGCTAATCTCTCGTCTAATGTACGTTGTAAATCTATGTGCTAAAATTTACAGCCGCCACCCAGTTCCAAAAATTTACAGTTGGGGTCAAGGTGGGATAGCAGTTTCTTGTGACTTTTTTTTAAATCTGACTTCCAGGAAATTAAGGTAGTTAGGTTTCCATTAAAAACTGTTTGAAATGTATGTAAGGATCTAAATTTGTGTTGATATCAGCCAGCAGGGCCAGAACTGGGAACAATCAGGATCTGCTGAACACACTTGTGCTGGCAGGAGGAGTGAGCATGATCTCATCAGTGTAAGGCCCCTTTCACACTGGCTTTCCGATCAGGTCCGCCTGTCAGTTTTTCAGGTGGACCTGATCGGACGTTCTTTCCCCCCCTTTGGGGCAGCGGATGTCAGCAGTGACAACTCCACTGACACTCGCTGCTATGCAATCTGATCCTGTTCGTGACCCTATTTTCCATCCGAATCAGAACGGATAGGATTGGATGAAAACAGACAAGCGTTTCCATCTGATCTCCCATAGAGGAGAGTGGGGCTCTGACAGGTCCGTCACTGCACAGTGAGCAGAGACGGACCTGTCATCTGCCTGCTCAGCGGGGATCGGCGGATCAATCCCAGCTGAGCAAAATGGAGTCCACCCTCCCGGTGCCTTGTCTGCACTTTGATCAGCCTGTGGGTAGTTGGTACGTGTTCGGTTTTGGAGGGGGGGTAGCACCCTAACACTCTACGACGGCTCAATTTGAATCCTGTGTCGATATAGTGTTTCGTATTTTCGGCACGACACAAGTCGACTCCAGTTGTCACACACCACAGCTTCCTGCACCTTGGTCTCTCTCGTGAGGCTCCTGCCACAAGCAACCAGTCGTTACTCAGACCCATTCATAAGGTCGCATCTACTCAAACACACAATACTCTAGTTTCATAACTCCATACCAAGTGGGCACGATTTGTCCTTGTTTTCGCCTGCCTGTTGAGACTACTTTCTTGTAATCGTTGCAAGCACGTCTCCAGTGGCACACGATCCGACCACTCATTGTCTCCAGTGGCACACATTTTGGCCACTCACACTTTGTTGTCTGTCGTTTCTCCCTTAGGTCAGTCATGTTCAGGTTGTTCTTTCCTGCACTAGGTTGAACATGCTTTCTACAAAAAAAAAAAAATATTTAATAATAAAAATTATAAAATATATAATCCGTTTTTCCAACAGGCACTGTGCTTCTCCAACACGGCCTCCCCCATGAGGTTCCTGCCACAAGCTCTCAGTTACTGCTCATACCACTCATTACCCATTCACAGGTACCACGAGCTTCTGCTACATGGCCTCCTTCTCGAGGTTCTTTGCCACAAGCTCTTAGTCGCCACTCATACCACTCGTTACCCATTTTCAGGCACCACAAGCTTCTGCAGCATAGCCTCCCTCTTGAGGTTCCTGCCCAAGCTCTCAGTCACCACTCATACCACTCATTTGTCCGTTCACACTTACAACTCATGCGACTTCTTAGGTCACAAACGCTGACATTCTTCAACATGCCTCTTTTTAGTGCCAGCTCATTTATTTACGTCACTCGGTCAGCATGGCCTTGGTTATCCCCATACATTTTCTACTTTTCTCTACTGCTTGTTTTCGCCTCTCTTTGAGGCTACTTTCTTGCAACACGTGTTGCAAGCTCGTCTCCAGTGGCACTCAACCTGGCCACTCACGTTTTCTTGTCCATAGGTCAGTGAGGTCAGGTTGTGCCATCCTGCATAAGGTTGGACGTAATATGACATACATACACACATGCAGGGTTTCGCATGCTTTTACCCAGGGGGGAGTTTTGTCACATTTTAGGGGGAGGGGGTGGGCTTAGGGCTCTCCTTCACAATAGGTTAGACCTGGACCTCCATGTTACCTTTTTCAGGTTCCCGGTCGTCAGATTGCCACAACCAGGACCTATTATTCTATCAGGGCACGAGTCAGGTGGGTAGTACTCGGGATACTCTCCCACATCAACCTGCAGCACCCTTTATTCATCTCGATACCTCACATACACTAATTGGACTGCCGGTCTGGCGCTTAGCTACTGTCACATTTTCTTTCGTACCTATTTTCTGAAGGACATCACTTTAAAACTTTCCAGACATGGTTGCTAAACAGTTGCTTGCTGAAAGTGCAGATGTAGCCAGCCAACCATATGTCACCTACTACAGAACGCAACATTCCTACTTAGACCACAACCAGACTGCAGCTTCCCACCCCAGTACGCCCTGGGGCTCTGGTTCCATGCATGACACTGACCAGGCCCCCAAGCTATTGGTTATAACCAAGCTATTGGTTACCTCCTGGCTAACCTCGGTTGCCCCTGCACTCTTCGAGTTTTCTAAATTTCCACTCTTCACTACACGTCGTTCCTTTTTCTGTTCTTCCTTCCCCTTGCTCCTTACTTATTCTTACATACTCAGTCCCTCCTCCATTGTTCTCATTTTCCAAAACTCTTCTTAAACATACACCTCCCCCCCTTTCTCATTATAGCTGGAGTCATGTCACTGTCTGGCAGTGAGGACCTTTCCTCCGCCTCTCCATCACCTAAAGCGGGTTCAGAGCCAGACAGCACTCAGTCCCTCAGGGGATGGACTATTCCCAAGCTCACGGCAGAGCTGCGGCGTAGGGCCATTTCCCACCCCGCCACGGCCAGGACTGCCGAATTATTCAGGATGCTGTTCCCAACAGCAGCAGCAGCTGCACCCGGCACCCAGCAGGCATCCCTGCAGTCCATCTCCTCAGCTCTCGCCCAGCTGCACACCATGATCGGCACGCTGACCGCAGCAGTCTCCGACGTGTAGACGATAGTAGGAGTCCTAAAGGTGCCCCCCCCCCTAGACACAGTTGCACCGCCTTTCTTGGAACTACCACCCAGAGGTACGCCAAACTCTAGTTCCACTATGTTTCCTGCACACCTCATCCGTGCCAGCATAAGAAAGGACATCCTGGGGGAAAAAGATGTTAAATTGGCCTCCCTGCTTATCCCGGTGCACGATCTGGCCGAGAATAAGTCCAACGCCTGGGGGGATGTGTCCATGGTTCTGAAGGCTAAAGGCCCCAGGCTCAATCAAAAACTCTCAATCACCCAGTTTGTACTGGCCTTCAGCATGTTTAGGGACGTGTTGTGCTCGGCCAACCATGGCAGGAGGGAAGAGATGGATTTTTACCTCCATGCCGTTGACTTAGGGTACAAATACGGAAGCTCTGTCTTTTATGACTACCACTGATCTCACGCAGCCAGAGCCGCAGCCAAACTTGCCCATTTCCAAACCAGCACGAATTGGAGCATTGTGTACACCGAGCTGTTCTGCCACCACTTTGCGGGTCTGCGTTCCCCGCTTTGTGACGTTTGCCAGTCCTCCACACACACGGCAAAATGATACTCCAACACGGACGCCAGACGTTCCTTGACCTTCCCCTCTACCTCTAGTGCCACTCAAGGCATGCTTGCCCCTATGCAACATTCTTAGGTGGAAAAGATGGGACAGACCATCCAGTTACTAGGCAAGACGCCCTATCTGCAACAACTTCAACTATAGAACTAGCAGCTTCAACAAATGCCGACTGCTCCACATTTGTGTCAACTGTCATGGAGCTCATCCCAAGAGCACATGCACCCTCAAGTGTCCCAACTCATCCTGACTGAGCCGGGTGAACATGCAGTGGCTGGAGTTCTACCTTTCTTCTCACCCGTCACCCGCATATGCACTATTCCTGGTGCGCGGATTTATCTCCGGATTCCACAAGGGGCTCATCACCCTACCCCACACCACCCATGAGTGCAGGAACCTCGGCTCAGCCTCCACTGACTAGCAGGCTATTGACAATCTGTTGCAGACCAAGCTGGACCTGGGAATCATTATCTGCCCCTTCGCTGAGTCGCCATTTGAGACATGGAGAGTTAGCCCTATTAGGGTTGTCAAGGGCAAATTCTCAAAAGAATTACATTTGGTGTACAACTTGTCCACGCCTCATTCCTCCCACATCCCCAGTCTTAACTCCCTGATTCCTTCCAAAGAGTTCTCTCTCAAGTATGCGTCCGTTGACTTAGCTATACAGTCCATCATTAGCATAGGCACGGGCGCATGGCTGTCTAAGGTGGACATTTCAGATGCTTTTAAGCTCTTACCCATTGAACCTTCCTTATGACAGCAGCACGGCATCACATGGAGAGATACATGCTACTTCACTACCAAAGTAACCTTCAGCCCAATGAGCAGTCCATGGCTCTTCGATACGTTCGCTCAGTCTCTCACCTAGATCCTAACTCACCAGGCGCAGTGCCAAAAAGTCCTGGATGACTTCCTGCTGATCGAACAGAGAGATGAGCCCCCCTCAGATTTAGACAAATTAAGGGTAGTGTTCGGAAACCTCAACGTTCAGTCCATCACCTTCCTAGGAATCACCCTTGACACCTGCTCTATGAAGGCCAGCCTACCCCCTGACAAGCTGTCCTGGATTAGGGCAGTCATTCACGCCTTCACCACCTCATGAAGTTGCACCAAAAGACAGCTGCAGTCCCTGTTAGGCATGCTGAACTTTGCTATGAGAATTGTCCCTCAATTTTGTTCAATTTCATGCTCCCAACTTTGTGGGAACAGTTTGGGGATGGCACCTTTCTGTTCCAACATGACTGTGCACCAGTGCACAAAGCAAGGTCCATAAAGACATCGATGAGCGAGTTTGGGTAGAGGAACTTGACTGGCCTGCACAGAGTCCTGACCCCAACCTGATAGAGTGGAGACATCCAGGCCTTCTGGTCCACATCAGTGCCATGACCTCACAAATGCACTTCTGGAAGAATGGTTAAACATTCCCATAGACAACCCTTCCTAACCCTTGTGAACAGCCTTCCCAGAAGAGTTGAAGCTGTTATAGCTGCAAAGGGTGGACCAACTCAATATTGAACCCTACAGACTAAGACTGGGATGCCATTAAAGTTCATGTGCGTGTAAAGGCAGGTGTCCCAATACTTTTGACAATATAGCATATTAACTTTTTGACTGGATTTAAGCCTTAAGCTAAACATCATAACTTTTCTTAAGTCTCTGTTAGGACAGAAAAGCTAAACGTGTTTTGATTTTTTTATCACATTTACCCACTGTAAATACCATTGTAGCTATACAGTATATGGAATGTCTGCCTAACCTATCAGCTGTCAGGATAATAAATTAATTTAACCTAACATTATTGACAGTGTCCTGAAATGATGGACCCCTCAGAAAAGTCCAATACAGTCCAAGCTCGTATATTCAAAAGCACTGAGCTGAAGAAACTGAAGATCTTAGGCTCTGGAGTGTTTGGCACCGTACACAAGGTATGATATTTTATTTCATACACATCTGTGAGTGTGTGTTGCTTTTATTTCATTCTTTTGCCTTCTTCTTTTCCTTTTTATCATTCACACTTTATTCCCTGTAGGGTGTTTGGATTCCAGAAGGAGACTCTGTTAAAATTCCCGTCAGCATCAAAGTTATTCCAGACCGGAATGGCTCCCAGACATTTCACGCTGTTACAGATGTAAGTTCATGTAGATTTTATTTTAGAAAATGCATTGATTTGAAAACACTATTACATCATACAGGCAGTCCCCCGTGTTACAAACATCCGACTTACAAATGGAGGGAGACAACAGGAAGTGAGAGGAAATCTACCCCTAGAAAGGGAAATTCACTCCTGTAAGAATTCTTATGGAAAAAAACGTGTTTCCACTGAAGGTTTATCACTAATCCTTGGTTCCATAACAACCCAAAATGTTCTAAATCCAATTGTCATAGGGTCAGAAAGTGAGGTGAAATCTTTTTAACAGGGGTACAGACAGCAATACAAATGTTACAGGGGTGTTAACCCTTCCCTATACTATTCAAAAAAACATAAAAATAATTTTTTTGGCTGAAGCTTCAATCAAAAAAGTTACCTGTTCTGACTTCAACTTAAAGCGGTGTTCCAGCCTCACCCCCTCCCCCTCCAAAAATTAAAAGTCAGCAGCTACACATACTGTAGCTGCTGACTTTTAATATTAGGACACTTACCTGTCCTGGAGTCCAGCGATGTTGGCACCACAGCCGATGTTTCCATCGGCTGTCGGGTGCTGCCGCCGCCATATCCGGTGCGGGAACCCAGCAGTGAAGCCTTGCGGCTTCACGGGCAGGTCCCTAATACGCATGCCCATTTGGATTGGCTCGGCGGCGGGGGAAGGTGGAGGGGGGGCCAAACTTCCAAGGGACGGGGCCGCAGCGCCATCTCCTGGAAGTGGGGAAGGGTACCTGTCAAAAACATGTACCCGTTCCCCCCTCCCCCCTGAAAGGTGCCAAATGTTGCACCGGAGGGGGGGGGGGAGCAAATGAGCGAAAGTTCCCCTTTAAGAACAAACCTACAGACCCTTATCTTGTTTGTAACCTGGGGACTGCCTGTATTCTGAACTCAGAGGAATATACAGTATATATGGTAGAATAGAAAACTGCATTACATGTGATTTTTAAATGTATATAATTGTTAAAGGATAACTAAACCCAATAACAAATAATTTAATATAGTTTACCAGTCCTTAGATGAGGAGGCTGAATTCGTTTTCTTTTTTCAGGCTAAGAATATTTTTAGCAAGTATAGGAAATGCCTATTGATCTTACGAAAAAAGCAAAAGCATTTTATCTGTAAACTACCAATGTCCCCACCCGCCATATAAAGGAAATAAAAACAAAAAAGGTAGACATGTTTGAAGTCCAGCCTGGGTAAATAAAGTGGGGAAGTTAGCATAGCTACTTAAGGACAGGTAGTGTGTTATTTGCAGGATCACTATGTGAAAATAAAGTAAAAAAGCCTGAAAAAAGAAAATTCAAGCAGGCACCTCATCAAAAGACTGGAAAGCTTCATTATATGCAGGTTTTTATTTTGGGTTTAGATATACTTTAACAAAGCAGAGAAATTGCTACTAAAGCTGGATACACACTATCCAACTTTTGTGGTTAGATTTCCTTCAGATTTACATTTTCTATGTAGTGCAAGGGTCTGCCAGATTGCATACAAATTGAAAGTGTTTAGGTTTGACCTCATATTATATGGTTTTGGTAAGTCTAAGGGCTCTTTCACACACTCCGTCCGTTGGACGGAGTACGTTTTTCTCAGCGGGGGATCGAGCCGCCGATCCCCCGCTGATCAGCAGGAGGACAGCTGTGTCTCCGCGCTGTGTGCGGAGACACAGCTGACAGTTCCCCATGCATCTCTATGGGGGAAAACGGATGTCAACGGACCGTCAGTCCGTTCTCACCCGATCCCATCCGATCCGATCCGCTGGACGGATGGAAAATAGGGTTTCCATCCGTCCAGATTTGACGGATCAGATCGGGTCGGATGTCAGCGGACATGTCTCCGCTGACATCCGATGCCCCATAGGAATGCATGGGTGGACCGTTCAGATCCGCCAAAAAAACGGACAGGCGGATCTGAACGGTTCGCCTGTGTGAAAGGGGCCTTAAGGAAAAAGTCTTCAGAAAATCTTATAGTGTGTATGGCCCATTAGAAATACAGGTGTTGCTCAGGCAAACCTTGCAATATCTGTATCCTTTAAACCTCAATAAATAAACAGGCTTTAATCACATGGAACGTTTTAGTATAAATTGCAGTGTCATAATATAACATAAAAATCAGTTTATTGAAAGAGACACAAAAAGCTCAAAGACCACACAGTATGTACCTATCCTCCTTGGAAACTTTAAAAGTGAATTCTAGGCATGTATAAAATAAAAGTGGAATCAGATGTACAGTATATAAAAAAGTACATGAATTTGTCCTTATATCAGCTCTGCAACCCTCTGCACAGTGGACTGTGTGTAGGACTGACACTAGTCCAATATAATGACACTGACAAGAGGGGTGAACAGAATACTTCCTAAGCCCCTGTTCACATCGGCGCAATTTGACATACGATTTGAAGGTCAAATCGCATGTCAAATCTCAGCCTATGGCGGGAAATGGCACTGTCCCAATCAGTGCGATGCCAACTTTTCAGCGCCATGTCAATTTCCAAAAGTAGTTTCTGCACTATTTTTGGTGACTTCAATAGATATCTATGCATGAACCCTCACAGACGTCTTTCAAGTTCCCCCGGAAGTCGGACTAAAATGCGGCTTTGAAATCGTGCGAGTTCAGAAGGAGTTGCAACATTCACTGTGAATAAAGGGTTCAAAGGGAAGTAAACTCTGCTATCCCTATTGTGTTTTTAATCTAGTTAGTTATAAACACTTCTTTGCAATATTTATATAATATAATGTTTGCAGTAACGATTCCAACTTACTATTTTTGTAAAGTTTGTAAAAAATTATCTTCCATCTTGAGTACTGTTATCTGAGTCGGCTGTGTACATCATTTCTGCCCTTTCTGCTTTCCCCTGCTGTAATCTCGCACATAGCGATATTGTTTTACCAAGCATCTTTCTCGATCCGCGAAAAAAAAAAAATCCACTAGGTGGATTTGTTCCAAATACATGCGGTTGAAGATAGACATTCCTCTGGGATCTCTGCTATCCACTTGCCTTTACCTTTCCAGTGTTTTACAGCTGTCAGGCTGAAAGCTCCAGATGATTGTAGCTATAGGAGTCTCTATGCCCTAGTTTACTCCGCGTGTGCCACCACACGGACACAAGGGGAGAACCAGGAAGCTATGAATTAATGCCCAGTCAAACGAGTCTTCACAGCTGGGCCGCAGACAGCGGAACTTGCGGACACGGCATGCTGAGACGGCACACGAAGCGTGCCGTGAATCAAAGGACAGGGAGCGCATGCGTCTGTGACGTCAACAAAAATTACAGAACAAATTGCAAAAAAACAAAGTAAAGAGACGTTTACAGGCAGCAATCAGTAGCTTTAGTCATGAGGATTAAAGAGGGAAGACAGCGCAGCGCCTTCTAAGTGCAGCAAGACATTTATTGAAATATGTGCAGCAGTATTACACTCACATTTAGTCGGTGAATAAGATGCAGTTAGTCAAGTAATGTTGATCATCAGGAGCATCACTGGAGCAGGTCCTGGTGGTGGAGGCAGTGGATCCCGGTGAGAGCGGCAGGGGGGTTCTTCCGTGTGTACAGGGATGGCCTCGGTGGTGTCCGTGGGCTCCTCGTCAACTGGTGGAACGTTGGCACTCGTGGGTCCTGGGATCCTGACGTCACTCCTGGCGGTGATGCGGGATGCTACGGCTTACCTGGTCATTAAGGGGGCAAAACCTTATGGGGCTGAAGTGGGTAATGTCAGCTCATCAGATAGAGGTGATGGGAGGGGGTCCTGGACCTAGCAGTACTGCTTACCTGCAGTGGACGTTGATTATATATGTAAAGCACTATGTACCTGTAATAATAATATTTATTATTATCATCATTTAATTCTAGTTTTTTTATGGATTTACTTTCATAAGATTAATTGGACCCAAGAATAAAATACTACTAAACATAAAAGTTAAGTTATTTAGATCTAATCATAAATTATAAGTTCTAGTCTCATGTTTTAATAATTCTTGGTTTATATATACAGGGACAGCTTGAGTCGCATGACATTGGCGGCAAAACCTTAACAACTGGAGCCCCTCTATAATGTCATACAAAAATCTTTGGCAGACAAGTTCAACTGTTTCATTTATTGGGTGTGATATGTTCTTTTACTGTAAACCTAACCTTAATATTAGTTCAAACATCAAGTAACAGAATTAAAAAGGGTTGCGAAAAGATATGCAAGTTTATTCTGTAAAAGCACAATTTGTGCATAACAAGAATAACTAGTCTTAGTTGACCCCATTAACGTATGGCCAAGTAGAATCTGTACCTACTGAATTTTATTTAGACTTAGCCTAAAATAAAAAATAAAAATCTAAATGTAATTGAATCAAAGTTATTTGAAATTAAATATAATTGAAACTGTACTTTCATTTGAAAAGTTTTTTAAAAAGTTTTTAATTTTATAGTAAGGCGCTGTAGGTATACCAAACAAACATTACATACAAATCAATAGTGATATTCAAACCCGTGAATACATTAAATATATAATAATTCAGTCTGTTGAGAGAAAATACTCCAAAATATGCGGAAAAGTTGTGATAAATAATGAAATACAGTCCATAATCAATGAGCGGTACTTTCCACTCAGGGATCCCAACCACCCTCACACATGCGTGTTGAAAAACATCTGTGTGCTTCACCCGAGCTCACCCCAGCTGTCCAAACTTATCTTCTCACAATGTTACCATTCACTCCACTCCCTAATTTCTTCTCCAGTGGCAAGTGACAAGAAGGCAAAAAAATTGAATAATAGTGCATTACTGTTTATTAAATATGTCAATCCTACCACAAGGACAAATGGTTGGCAGTTTACATCAGAAGTGCCTCGACCCGCACAGGCTCCAGTAGCATTTTATTATATCCCACATAAAATGACTAGATCCATCAGCTCATGTTGCTCCGTTCGGCCGGCTGGCCGGCATGCGTTCCACTAGGAGACCGGATGTGACGTCAATGGTTGCCAGACCTCAACGCATTTCGCCTATCAGTTGGCGTAATCAGGAAATTTCCTGATCAGGATTTTCAGTCGGTAATTATTTTTGGGGTTGGCGCCTTCAACAAGTTTTATTGTATTTAATTGTATAGTTATTTAAAAGTGTATATAAGAGGTTTTAAAGATTGTCATAATACCAATGAATATTATCTCGTGAGGTCATCAGTCTTTGTGTACATCACAGATCAAGATCTTGATTTAAACTTTTTCTCTACAGCATATGTTGGCGATGGGAAGCCTTGATCATCCCTGTGTTGTGCGATTATTGGGTATCTGTCCAGGAACACAGCTGCAGCTGGTTACTCAGCTCCTTCCAATGGGCTCATTACTGCAGTATGTTCGCCAGAATAAGAACACCAGTGCTATCGGACCTCAAATGCTGCTTAACTGGTGTGTGCAGATTGCTAAGGTGAGTGAGGTCTACAAACTGTGGAAACAGCATGCTTTCTAAAAATGAATGTATAAGGGACACTTCCAGAGAGCCTAGCAGTGAGTGTAAGTGCAAAGATGCATACAGTATGCATCAGGCATGTAAAGAGTTTGCATTCACCACCCAGTTGGTATCATTAATAATCCAAACATGATAAAAATATCACAAATCCTTCAGTGCTTCTTTGCACAACTACATCTAAACATAAAGAAATGTAAATCTAGCCCTGTTCTAACACAAATGCTGACTTTTGCTAAAAATGTTTGATTCTGCTGTACGCGGTTAAAGTTGAGCTCTGGGTATTAGGCAAAATATAACCTTGCAGTGCCCCCCTGTATTTTAAAATGATGGCAACCACCCCTACCTATAACTGGCCTTTACAGCAAGAAGCACATTGAAGGGCAATGCATGTAAAAAAAACACAAACAAAAATTCCCAGCTCACTTACCAGCCAGCCTGCAAGAAACTGAATTGACCCTGAATTGTCTAATGGTTCATGTTAAAAACAAGAGGTTTATCCTGCAAATATGTATATGCTTAAGCTTCAGCGACCACCAGAGTTGTAAAAAGTACTCAAAACGCATACTTGAGTAAAAGTAAAAGTGCTCGATCAAAAAGTGACTTGAGTAGAAGTGGAAGTGCTCGATCAAAAAGTGACTTGATTAGAAGTACTAAAGTATTCAACATTTTTTGTACTTAAGTATTGCAAGTAGTTTTTTTAAACATTTTGCTACTCAAGTACTGAAAGTAAAAGTACCTGTAGTTTTTAAAAAAAAATTGCTACTCAAGTACTAAAAGTAAAAGTACAAGTACTGTGTAATGTAGGGTTTCTATTTTCTATACAGCAGCTGCCATTTCACTTATTTATATATTTATTTATCAATATTAGATTGCACTATACTACCCTATTTAACCCTTTTTCCAGTGGCGCGTGGAAATACACCAGTATTTTTTGCACACTGTGTAATGTAGTTATTAAAGAAAGAAGTCAAAAGAAGTCAAAAGTACACATGACATTATACACATTTTTATGAGCTTCATGAAACCTGCCATCTACTGTTTTGGCAGTGGTAATTTTTATAATTGTAACGAGTAACTATGCAGCACAAAAAAAAAATATCAGAGTAGAAGTATTGAAATCATCGAAAAAATATAGTGAAGTAAAAGTGGAAGTAGGAGAAAAAAATTCTACTCTAGGAAAGTATATTATTCACAGGGTTGTAGGCAGAGATGTATAGTAACGAAGTAGAACCACTTCACTACTGTACTTAAGTACCGAAAGGCGGTATCTGTACTTTCCTAGAGTAGAATTTTTTTCTCCTACTTCCACTTTTACTTCACTACATTTTTTCGATGATTTCAATACTTCTACTCCAATATTTTTTTTTTGTGCTGCATAGTTACTAGTTACTATTATAAAAATTACCACTGCCAGAACAGTAGATGGCAGGTTTCATGAAGCTCAAAACGTGTGTATTATCAGCGCATACGAAAATAAATGCTACTGTATGTATAAATAAAAGCTGCATTTGAAATAATAAAAAACAATATGATGTTCAAACTTTTGACTTCTTTCTTTAATAACTACATAACACAGTACTTGTACTTTTACTTTCAGAACTTGAGTAGCAAAATTTAAAAAAAAAAACTACTTGCAATACTTAAGTACAAAAAATGTTGAATACTTTAGTAGTTCTACTCAAGTCACTTTTTGATCGAGCACTTGTACTTTTACTCAAGTATGGGTTTCGAGTACTTTATACAACTCTGTTTGTAGGTATGTCACTATGGCTCCTCTACAGGACAGCAGGACCTGTGCATCCCCTATGTATGGAGCTACTCCCTTAGAGGGACACTTTATATTTAAAGTACTTTTTTTTTTTTTTTTTTCATTTAAGTAACTTTTAAAAAATAAAAAAGTAAAAGGCATCATAATACACAGACAGTCAATTGTTCAGTTACAACAATGGAGAACGATACTGAAGTCTTGTGCAACATCAACGAAGGTGAAAACGTCAGCATTTAAAGTATATTTAAAGCCAAAACTTTTTTTTTTCATTACGAATAGAATAGGGGACTATTAAAACGGTGTCAGTTGTTTTGTAATCTGTCTCTCATTAAGGAAAATGTCCTGTCCTGTAGACTCAACAGGAAATAAGATGCTATTCAGTATGGGCAATATTCCTTCTTAGACAGTTGTCACAGGAACAAGGGTTACCATTTGATGATTTCCCATTTATTCTTTTGGTGGGAACTCAAATTTTGGATTCATCCTCACATATATTCCCAGTGACATTGGTGGTTAGGACAAAGAGGGTGAATCCCCCTAATAGGAAACACAGACAGCAATATAAAAAAAAAAAAAAAAAAAAGGTTTTGCCTTTAGATATGTTTTCATGTAAACACGGCACAAGTACAATAACGTGTCATATGAGGAGAGTATTTTCATCAAGCTGATTACTTTCACTTGTATATCAAACTAAAACATTAAATATTTTATAGCTACCCTTTGTGAAAGAACAGATAGACGTAGAGAGTAAAACATAATTAATACTTGATTATCATAACATGTATTCTCTTTTAACTCTGAGCTGTCAAAAGTAGTATCTGAAAAAATGATTACTCATTTTAATAAAAGAGCTAGGGACCAGTCATATAAACAGACCCGAGTAATTGCAAAGAAAATCTTTATTCATCCACCCCTCCAGTCAAAGTAAATTTGTACTGCAGAAAATATTTAATCAACATTTAACAACTTGCCGACCAGGCTTTTACTGGCACTTTTTGTGTACAAATTTAAATATGTATTTTTTGCTAGAAACATTGCACACTTTTTTTTTTTTTTTAGCAGAGACCCTAGGAAATAAAATGCAGATCGATGCAATTTTTTTTTATCACGTTTTATTTGCGCAGTGGTTTTTCAAACGCAATTGTTTTGGAAAAAAAATTTTTTAAATAATTTATAAAACAAAAAACACAACATATACCCCAATTTTTTTGTAAAATGGAAAAGATTATGTTACACCAAGTAAATAGTTATCTAACATGTCATTCTTTAGAATTGTTTGTGGAGCGGTGACAAACTACAATACTTAAAAATCTCCATAGGCGAAAATTAAAACGTCTTTACAGGTTACCTATTTTGAGTTACAGAGGTGGTCTAGCACTAGAATTGTTGCTCTTGCTCTAAAGTTTGCGGCGATACCTCACATTTGTGGTGCGAACACCGTTTACTTATGCATTTTCTTCTGCGCGCGAGCACGGAGGGATGGGAGCGCTTTAAATTAATTTATTTTTCTTCATTTTGCTTTTTATTTTTACACCGTTCCTTTTTTTTTTTTATCACTTTTATTCCTATTACAAGGAATATAATTATCCCTTGTAATAGAAAAAAAGATGACAGGTCCTCTTTATGGAGAAATCTGGGGTCAAAAAGACCCCAGATCTCTTCTTTACCGTTTAAAAGCAAAATATAAAAAAAAAATGTATCTTTTTTTAAAATAAATTATTAATTTAAATTATTTACTTCCAGCCTAGACTGGAGGTGACGTCCCTCCCGTCCTCCAAGGCCATAGAGGTGATCAAAGAGTATCTACACTCTTCGATTGGCTATGGGAGCAGCCGGCCGCACCATCGAACCAACAACCTGAGAAAGACCGGCGAGCGATGGGAGGGGAAGACGTCCCCTCCCACCGCTTTGGAAAGCGTTCCAGCTACTCATGAGCTGCTCAGACCGCTTTAATGAGAGGGCCAGCCGCCGGCTGCAAAAAACAGTAATGGGATTATGGTTGGTATCTTCAACCATAATCCTGGTAAACCACTTGCAAACCGCAATGTATATATAGTTATACATATTGCGGTCAGCAAGTGGTTTAATATATTTCAAAACCTTCTCCTAATTGTGATACCAGACTGACACTAAAAGCAAAGTCCATAAAAGTCCAAAACAATATTATTGATAAATTCCAGGACCAAACTCCCTTAAGGGTATGTGCTTACCAGATGAAGGTAAGGAAAAGGCAGTCTCGCTGCGTGGAAACTTGTCACCTTGACAGTAGATCCAAGCTTCTATGATCGATCAACTCAGTGGACATGGGATCATGAAAAGCAAAAAAAAAGTACCGCAATAGCGTAAAACCCAACAAACAAATTGTGACTATCACCAAAGGTGTGGGTAAATGAAAATTGTGATGTGATATGACCTCCACCACAATAAATGAAATAAATAAATCATGCAAAAATATAGGGAAATTAGGGTGAATAACCCCTACCAGAAAGGTTAAGGGTTGATGCCTTGAGTGATTAGTGTGTATCGGTTGGAGTAGCCTCTTACCAAACAGAAAAAATAATGACACAGTGAAGAAAACGTTGAAAAAAAGGGTAATCGTGCTGAACCACCACCAGCTGAATTCGCCTCTTACCCTGGATAGATATAGATTAGCCAAAGTGCACTAAACAAATCCAGTGTACCACTCAGGAGCCAGCAATTTCACACCTGTGAGAGTTGCCTCTTACCACATATGAAGTTGTATCAAGCCTGTAGGGTAAATCAAGTGGCCAAAGACCGACCCCAAATTGAATCCAAGCCTGTGTGTATACGAATAACCAGGGGATCCGACCAGAGGTGTAGGTAACTGGGTCTCAGAAGTTTCAGCAATATAGGATATCACCACCATAAGAAGAAAGAAAGGGCTCCCATAGCGTAAAACCATAAAAGCATTTTATTCCATAAAAGCAAAAAAACTTACAAAGACCAGGAATGGGTGAGCAATGGAGGTTGCCGCCGGCCGGACGGCTCCGCTCGTCCGCACTCGTGGGTCGCAGTCAGATGACGTCAGTACGCCGTTGCCCTGACGACGTTTCGTCACAGATGACGTTATCAAAGACCTTTGATAACGTCATCTGTGACGAAACGTCGTCAGGGCAACGGCGTACTGACGTCATCTGACTGCGACCCACGAGTGCGGACGAGCGGAGCCGTCCGGCCGGCGGCAACCTCCATTGCTCACCCATTCCTGGTCTTTGTAAGTTTTTTTGCTTTTATGGAATAAAATGCTTTTATGGTTTTACGCTATGGGAGCCCTTTCTTTCTTCTTATGGTGGTGATATCCTATATTGCTGAAACTTCTGAGACCCAGTTACCTACACCTCTGGTCGGATCCCCTGGTTATTCGTATACACACAGGCTTGGATTCAATTTGGGGTCGGTCTTTGGCCACTTGATTTACCCTACAGGCTTGATACAACTTCATATGTGGTAAGAGGCAACTCTCACAGGTGTGAAATTGCTGGCTCCTGAGTGGTACACTGGATTTGTTTAGTGCACTTTGGCTAATCTATATCTATCCAGGGTAAGAGGCGAATTCAGCTGGTGGTGGTTCAGCACGATTACCCTTTTTTTCAACGTTTTCTTCACTGTGTCATTATTTTTTCTGTTTGGTAAGAGGCTACTCCAACCGATACACACTAATCACTCAAGGCATCAACCCTTAACCTTTCTGGTAGGGGTTATTCACCCTAATTTCCCTATATTTTTGCATGATTTATTTATTTCATTTATTGTGGTGGAGGTCATATCACATCACAATTTTCATTTACCCACACCTTTGGTGATAGTCACAATTTGTTTGTTGGGTTTTACGCTATTGCGGTACTTTTTTTTTGCTTTTCATGATCCCATGTCCACTGAGTTGATCGATCATAGAAGCTTGGATCTACTGTCAAGGTGACAAGTTTCCACGCAGCGAGACTGCCTTTTCCTTACCTTCTTCTGGTAAGCACATACCCTTAAGGGAGTTTGGTCCTGGAATTTATCAATAATATTGTTTTGGACTTTTATGGACTTCACATCTCCATCTAATATTTAGCGCGACTTATATGTATAATATTTATTAGGGTGTGGTCACACTTGAAGTTGCTGCTGTTCTAATTTATCTGTTCCTTTAGCGCGGTTATTATTCCCTTATTCCACTAAAAGCAAAGTGTTCTTGTTGTAATTCATATGTTATACTTGGGATAAAAAAAGGTTAAGGAAACTGATAATTGCCCTAGCCTTTTTTTTTGTCTTCTGTATTTATGTCTCTTTTTTTTGTACAGGGCATGTATTACCTGGAGGAACATCGCATGGTTCACAGGAACCTCTCAGCTCGTAACATCCTCATGAAAACAGCCAATCACGTTCAAGTGTCAGATTTTGGTGTGGCAGATCTGTTGTACCCAGATGACAAGAAATTTTGCTACAATGAAATCAAGGTGAAATTAATAAACTTTCAATATTCTTTACTATCATCCTCTTATGTACTAGAAGCTAAACGCAGATCATGTGTGCAGGTTTGCAGCAAGAGATATTCTGAAACCAAAAATGTATTGTTTCACATGAACGCAGTATTGTTTTGTACAGATCTATAGAATATTGGCTACTTGTAAGGCATGCGCCATTAAAAAAACTTGCTGGTGATAGTTTAAGATATCCATGCGGTCACCTTAAAAGTGGATCAGTAAGTGTAAGACAGCACCAGAATCTTTTGGCACAGGAATAGTTAGTCCTCAGTACACGAGATACAAGTGCAGGAGGGATGACCATGCTAAGAAGGGAGTTAAAGGCCAGAAGCGCTCTCTGCATCATTGCACTATATGTGTGTGTAGGGTGCCATAGCTGGCCATCATTAGATCCAGAAGACCAAGGGCATCTTGTGGAAGAAAGGAATGACTGCAGGGGACACAACTGAGGGAGGAGGTGAGTATTGAGGCCGGAGTTTTTTTTTTTTTGTTCTAAGCACCTGCTGAGGCACCATTTTTATTTTTTCCTGGAGTTGGATTTAAGGGTTACTTACCAGTATATTAGTGTTAGAATTACATTAGGAATTTGTTTGACAATTAAGCTGGCCATACACAGTTTGAGTTTTGGCTATTTCCTGTGTAGCGGCCAAAATTTGAACGGTGGATGGCTCTGCCAACACCACCTGATTTGACAAACTTCGACTGGAATATAGAAGCAGCTGGGTGGAAAAAAAGTAAACTGAACAGCGACTGCAGGCAATAAGTTGCAGTAAACTGTTCTGGTATTCTAACAGCTGAGAGTGCCAGCTGGTAAAATACATAGCCAGCAGCAAGAGAATCGTCCATCCACACTGGAGAAATCTACTGTATGGATTTTTCTCATTCAGGCCAACAACCAGCTTAATTGTTAAAGTTACAGGGAAGGTAAAGTTCCGGAGAGCTTAAAGTGATTGTAAACCCTAATTAAAAACAAAAAAAAACAAAAAAAACAAACATGTCATACTTACCTGCTGTGTGCAATGGTTTTGCACAGAGCAGCCCCGGTCCTCCTCTTCACGGGTTCTGCCAGCAGCGCTCCTTCCTCCTCCCACCCGCTGACTGCCCACCATAGCAAGCCATGTCCTATGAGGGCACTCATGTGGGCTGGCTCCTGACCCAGCTCTGTGTGTCCATTGGCACACAAAGCACGGCTCGACCCACCCCCCAATGCCCCCCCCCCCACCCCGAGCCATCCTCACTGGCTGTGATTTTCTCTGAGCCTATGAGGAGAGAGAAAGCCGAGAGAGCCATTGCTTTTGTGCACATCGCTGCATCTCGATCAGGCTCAGGTAAATTCAAGGGGGAGCTGCACTACAAAGGTTTTTTACCTTTATTGCAGAGAATGCATTAGGGTAAAAAAAAACTTTCAGCCTTTAAAATTAATATAAGCTAGGGTATCATTCTGTGCACCAGTAGCTCTATACTGAACCCTACCAGTGTCGATGTCCAAGCACTAAAAGCAATTATATTTGCAGGAGATGTCTGCATTTGTACACAAATGCCTTATTCAGAGCTCCAACAGCATAAAAGGTGTGGGCATCTGATATGCAAATAGCCCAGCCACTTCGGGGATATTAGGTTCTTGAATTTCTTTTTCCATGTCAGATCAATACGCCTGTTGGAGCAGTATGCAAAATATGTGAGCACATATTACTTCTTAATGATACTAATGCACATATACGTATAACTTTAAATCTTGTGCCTTTGTGTAATAGTTATGACTTTATTATGTTTAACTGCCCCTAAGTTGTGCTCCTTTTTCATTGTACCCAACACAGACACCCATTAAATGGATGGCTTTGGAAAGCATACACTTTGGCAAATACACTCATCAAAGTGACGTGTGGAGTTATGGTAAGTGTCACACCGGCCCCCCTTGTGAATGTGACCACATTTTGCTGAGCCTGATGAAGTCATAAAGTTTATGTATTAGCCATAGCCAACTCACTATTGCTATTGGACCCATTCCCAGAATGTACAAAAACTACAGTGACCCTTGTCTTTAATATTAAAACAACCCAACTGCCAAATCAGGCCTAAAGATTTATTGTCTATACTTTTTATGAAGTGTATTTTCTGCTGTGTCATGTAGGAGTAACACTGTGGGAAATGATGACGTTTGGAGATGAGCCATATCCAGGTATTCGTTTGTCTGAAGTGCCAGACCTCTTAGAAAAAGGCGAGAGGCTTCCCCAACCAGTTATCTGTACTATTGATGTCTACATGGTCATGGTGAAATGTGAGTCATTGCTGGTTATTGTTTGTATATTTTAGAACTGCTTTTTTATGATAGGAACACTAACATTTTCTCATGTGACATGTTTAGGTTGGATGATTGATGAAAATGTTCGACCCACATTCAAAGAACTGGGTAATGAATTTACTCGAATGGCCCGAGATCCACCTCGGTACCTGGTCATAAAGGTGAGATGCCCTAACTTAAACTAGGACAACTGCCAAGGCTGAAGTCTTTGGAATTAGGCTCCTAGTTCATTTATTGTCTCATAATGGATTTGGTATTTCATTAAACAAAAAGCAGTTTTACTGATTCACCTCCAACACTTTTTCATTCACAAGGAGTTTTTAAAATCTATGTACACTACATAACCAAAAAAATCTCCTCATGGGCTAGAAATATAACCTGGATAAAGCAGCCAACACTACAATTTTGTGATACTAAACTTAAAGAACAAAAAAAAAAAAAGTGTGGTACTGTACCCAAATTAATATATTTTAAATCAAATATATGACATGCAACATTGGAAAAGACATATTAAAATAAAGTAATATAAATGCATAACATACAAACCTCCGTACACTGGCCAATCTCGTAAATATTGACCAATCTCAAACCAGTCAAATGATAATATGATAAACAATGTCCAATGATAATAGTCCCACACCAAAAGCTAATTTCTGCATCGACTGCCACGATGTGATGTCATCACGCACAAGAACCAACAACAGACTGGCTTTAGAGTATCTGCCTGTTTACATGGATTGAAGCAATAATTTGGATTTTTAACTAGAGTGCATGTGTTTTACATATTACACATGGCTTGTGTTTTCTGTCTTTTATCCTGGGCTGCTGTGAACACATTCTGATGTTGAGGGGCATTGGAATCTGGGCAATAGCTGCAGTACATAGAGTGCTTTCTGACCATTTCTTTTACTGGTTATTGCAGTCTAGTAAGAGGCTTTATATCTGGCTGCTTTCACGTCTATAGGTATTAGCATTTACAAGTTGGCATGGTTTTATAGAGTGTGATGCTTACATGGATTTGTGGAAATGGGAAATTTACTTTTGGAGTGGGACTATTATCTTTGGACACAGTTTTTCAGTTTATCACCTAACTGGTTTAAGATTGAACAAAATTTACAAGATTACCGCCAGTAGGTGAGGTGTGAGGTTTGCATTTTATGCATTTATAACATTTTATTTTAATATTTCTTTTCTGATGTTGCATGTCATATAGAGTCACATATTCGATTTGACATATATTATTTTGGGTATAGTACTGCACTTTTTAAAATGTATGTACATGACATACAAACCTTCCTGTCACATGAATTTCCCCTTTTTATTTCTTGCTTTTTCGTTTCGGTTTGCCCTGCCATCCTCCATTCTTGCCCAGGCAAAAATGACAAGTGACATGCTCTGCTCCTGGTGTCTTCAGGAGTTTGCATGTCTCATATCACTTGAGGTATCAACTTCCATTCACCAGATGGAGGAGGGGGGTGGGCCTGGCATTGAATCATTGGGGGCTCCCGAAAGAGACAATTGTCACAAAGAAGTATGGAGACGCAAGACCCGGGTGGTGGCAATTTAAAAGCTGATTGCAGCAGGAAAAGGCTGGATCTGCTGGGTGGGTGAATATCTGAATTAAGGACAACCCACCATGAGGTAAGTAGGGGTAAAAAAAGAAAAGGGTAACTTAGCATTGTCCCCCCGACAATGCTATCTTGGCTCAACTTTGTTTAAGTTTCTCACACTAATAAACATCAACCATTGGACTTCTCTTGGTGTTGAATACCTAGACCATTTATTCACTTCAGGAGAATTGAGGACACTTCAACGGTTCCAAGAAAACTTTGCACTTTCTTTATGCTCCAACTGAGACGTTATGCAATTTGGTTTACACAATGGACCCTTTGAGTACCCACGCCTAGATCAATTCCTCAGATGAACAGATCTAAACTAATCTACAAATACTAATCGACACTTTTAAAGTAAAGCACATCTATATTCAACAGAGCAAGGGAGAAATAGGAGGGACAGGTGATGCCACTCTCTGACTTAGGAGTTAGAATTTGAATTTATCTACATGACTATACTAATATCCTCTAAAAAACAGGAAATTCAGCTGAATCTCTTTCACCAGGTCTATTGTACCCTTGTTAAATCATTTAAACTAGGCCTTCAAACTTCTAATATGTATTTTTTGGGGGGCTGTGGAGAAGAGGCCAAATGTATACATGCTCTTTGGAATTATAAATTGTAACTTGACATCAATTTTTTTTTTTCTTTTTTTACAGCGGGACAGTGAAATCCCACAGTCACCTGTCTTTGGAGAACCACCAGTACTGTGTGAAAAAGAAGTGGAGGTGGATACTGATTTAGACACAGAGGAAGATGAAGATATGAATTCACATCCTAAAACTCCCAGTACTGTCTATACATCACGGCAAAGAATAGACTATTCAAGGGTAAGGCCTTAAAAAGAAAAAAATCTTCAGATCTGCTACAGTAATATACATTGCAAGTATTTCAACAAAGTTTTTTTTCAGATCCTTACCTGCTTCTGCCTTGTGAATAATGAGAGAAGACTTTCACATGCTTTTGCTGAAATCTCTCTTAGTGCTAACTGGGAGTTTTTTTGCATTAAAACAGTTCTAGTAATAAGAAACTCTTGATGGGGTGGGTAGTTCTAGGAAATTTAATTTAATTTAATTTTAATTGCCATAAAAAAAAAAAAAAGAAAAATGATAGAAATCATAGCTAGTTGCTTGAAGTACTCTTTAATAATATTAGATTCCAAAATTGTTTGTGCAGCAGTAATATCGATGTTGAGGAAACTTGTGATTTTACTAAAGTTTTAGACATTTTTTTAAAGAGTCGGGAAGAGAGTTACTGCCCCTAATTTGTATTGCTTTCTTTATTACTTGGACAGGAAGTGAAGCTTTTCTAACGAGAACAGAATCTGTAAGAGTGGGAAACTCTGCTGTGATTTTGTTTTTGTCCCTGTAGGGAAGATGATCCCAACCCTTTTTTTCTGCAAGAAATAGATGTTTTTTTAGATCGGAAGTAAGGGGAATCTCTCTGACACAGGAAAACAAAACTGACAGTGGCTTCTGTTATATCCAAATTAGGGAAAAAAGGATTTATGCTGGAGTGCCAGTTACATAGTTAGTCAGGTTGAAAAAAGACACAAGTCCATCTGGCTCAACCAATAAAAAACAGCAAAGAAAACCCAACCTTACAATCCCATATACACAATCCCACACCTGCAGTTGATCAAGAGGAAGGCAAAAAACCCCAGCAAAGTATGATCCAATTTGCTAGAGTAGGGGAAAAAATTCCTTCCTGATCCCCCGAGAGGCAATTGGATATGCCCTGGATCAACTTTACCTATAAATATTAGTACCCATTTATATTATGTACACCTAGGAAAGAATCCCAGCCTTTTAAAAAAAAAATCTAGTGAGCTAGCCAGAACCACTTCTTAAGGGACTCTATTCCACATTTTCTCAGCTCTTACGGTGAAGAAACCTTTCCGTATTTGGAAACAAAATCTGTTTTCCTCTAGACGTAAAGAGTGCCCCCTTGTCCTCTGTGTTGAATAACTCAACACCAAGTTCTCTATATGGAACCCTTATGTATTTATACATGTTGATCATATCCCCTCTTAATCTCCTCTTCTCAAGAGAGAATAAATTCAGTTCCTCTAATCTTTCCTCATAGCTGAGGTCCTCCATGCCTCTTATCCGTTTGGTTGCCCTTCTCTGCACTTTCTCAAAAAAGTGGTAATAAACCCAAAAACGAAAGGTAATATATTGCAGATTACCAGTCCTTAGATGATGTGGCTGCATTAAGTTTCTTTTTTAGACTTTTTTCTCCTTTATTTCACCTTATGATCTAGCCAGTAACACACTTCCTGTCTTAGGGGGGTTTATTAACTAAAGTTAGAGAGTGCAATATCAGTCACACTTCTGCAGAGAAACCAATCAGCTTCCAGGTTTTATTGCTAAAGCTTAATTGAACAAGCTGAAGTTAGAATATGATTGGTTTCTCTGCAGAAGTGTGACTGATTTTGCACTGTCTAGCTTTAGTAAATAAACCTCAGGGTGTCTGCATTCTGGATGAAGTAGTAAAGCAGACACTTTAGGACAGCAGCATTGTCAGTCTGGTAAAAGATTAGTGGTAAACTAGCAGATTTAGATGGACTTCATTAACAAATTGAAGCTGAACTCCAGCTAGAACTTTATAAGCAGTTACAGCAAACGTTTTTTTCCTTTTTGGGATAAATGTTTTATATAAATCTGACCATGCTACTTCATCTGGACAGCTTGGTCTGGTAAAGGAAGTTGAAAACAGACCTACTGGCTGGATCACCAGGTGAAAATAAAGGAAACAAATGTAGATACCACATCATAGAATTGGTAAGCTGCAATTTAACAAATTGTGTAAAAAGCGGTATTAAACCTAAAAACAACAAATAGATTTTACAGTTGGTTGTGAGCCACAACCAAAGTAAATTTGAGCCTTCCCCACCATCAGAACACCATGATCAGTGTTACTGGCTATAGACGGTGGCACAGATTGTTTGGGGTAAAACCGACAGGGTGGTTGATCGATAGCTTGACCTCTGTACAACCAGGGTGCCCATACGCGAATCAAAATTTGAAAAAAAAAAAAAGGTCCAACCTGGACCAGCCAAATTTCGATCCGTGTATGACTGGCCTAACTGTAAACTCAGCAATAGAGCCTGCTGCAGTGCTTCGGCAATAACATGCCTTAAGGAAGGTCAAAGTGTAGCTACAAAACTGTTTCCCCTCTAGGTCTGTTCGTAACGATCATGTAATTAAATTTTCTGTGCCTCTTAATTGATATCTGAGCAGACAATGGGTGAGTGTAGGAGTCATTAGTTCCCACGCATACTGTAGGTTAATTAGTTCAAGATTAGGTCAAAAAGTAACTGATCTGCCTGAAAATTAGGCTTTCTATGCTTTCTTTCAAAAAATGTAAAAAACAGAAGAAGCATGTTTATTTTTTGAATACGTTTATGTTTCAGAGTCAAAGTGTGCAAAGTTCTCTGGCTGGGTATCTTCCAATGAACCAAACCACTGGCAGCGTTACTAAAAAGGTAATCATTCAATTCCACTCTGGCTTCATCTTCATAATGCGTCTGCAATGTTTAAATATCATGTTTATTTCTGCTCATACTTACCTGGGACAATTACCCATCACAATGCTTCTAACCTCCAGAAAGCTTTTATCTCCCTTGACTATAACCTTCCTTATTTCTCGTAGTGTGTTAAAATGTAAGAATAAATCATTCATAAAAATGTTACCAGATCACAAAATGAAATGAACTAGTCACTCTGACTATAGAATTGAAGTATGCTAAAGTTCTGAAGTTTGGCTAAAATCCAGACAGTGACAAAACCCTGTCTAATGCCACAGTCCATTGCTACTAGCCTAGTTATGCCAAAACGTTAAGATTTCTTGAGGTTGAACAAAAAAAAAATAAAAAATCATTAGATTCCCCTAAACTGTGTGAATGGAGGACTCTTCCTTGCTGGATATTGCTTTCTAATAGCCTCTGCCTCTATGGCTGTCAGAATACCCAAGCAGTGACTGCATTTGATTGGCTGCAGTCATTGTTCGGCTGTGAACTTTTCGCCTGGCTCCATTGATTTTCAAACCAAAATTGGTCAAGCCAGGTGGTGCTGAATTGGCCACCCACTACTCAAAGATTGTTTGATTTATCAGGAAACAGCCAAAGTTCAAGCGTGCATGGCCACCATTACAGAGCATCTGAGTTACGCCTGTATCAGCATTCATTTGACAGTTAAATTAGATCTGGAATTTACCCTCACTTAAATATTGGCCTTACCAAAAGCTTTTACTCACCTTTTCCTGGCTCCTTCACCACTCTGGATTATGGAAGCAAAGAAAATTAACCATGACTAAGCTCTAGGTTTTAACCTGGAATTTACACAAGGATGAGGACACTTTCCCTTGCTCAGTTTAACTTTGCAGAGTTCCTGGGTGGCCAATCTCCAAGCAGTACTGCTGTCACATGGGAAAAAGGGGACTGAATCACATGCACCTTAGACCTGACCTCTAACTTGGTCTGCTATTCTTTTTAAACAGCCTAAGAAGTGTCTAATCATGTCATCATAGGTACCATATAAGTGTACAGAAATTGTTCATCAATATTAGAAAAAAAAGTTAATTTGTTTTCTTTTTAGGGCTCTATTCAACGTGTTGACCCAGTTCCCAGACGGGGGACACGAAGAAGGGAGGACTCCTTAGGCCGCACAGTATCAGAGTCATCAGAGGGATGTTGTACCTTATCTGATATGGACACAGCAGAATATTTGTCATATGGTGGTGGAAGCCTGAGTCGCAGTTCCCGCTCTCGCCTTGACAGCGCCTATCGTTCTCAAAGGGAAAGCTTTCTTCCTGATACACCAGATACAGATAGCGAGTATATTATTCCACAGCTCAGCCAAGGAGGTATGTATGGATCTACATTTTATAGTTTTACAATAAAAATAGTAACAAAAAAATAATTTATAGAAAAATATTAAGGGTTTCAGTTACACATCTTAACCACTTCAGCTCTGGAAGGTTTATCCCCCCCTTCATGACCATGCCTTTTTTTGCGATACGACACTGCATTGTTTTAACTGACTATTGCGCAGTTGTGCAACGCTATACACAAATACAATTGATGTCCTTTTTTCCCCACAAATAGAAATTTCTTTTGGTGGTATTTGATCACCTTTGTAGTTTATTTTTTGCACTATAAACAAACAAAAACTAATAATTTTGAAAAAAAAAAAATACAATATTTTTTACTTTCTGCTATAAAAGACATCCAATAAAAAACAAAAAATGAAAAAATACATTTTTTTCATCAATGTAGGCCAATATGTATTCTGCTACATGTTTTTGATAAACAAAATCCCAATAAGCGTATATATAAATTGGTTTTCGCAAAAGTTATACCATCTACAAACTATGGGATTTTTTTTTATCTAATTTTTATTTATTTACTAGTAATGGCAGTTATTAGTGACTTATAGTGGGACTTCAACGTTGCTGCAGACCAATCGGACACTAAATTACACTTTTTTGGGGACCAGTGACACTAATACAGTAATCAGTGCCAAAAGAATATGCACTGTCCCAGTACTAATGACACTGGCAGGGAGGGGGGTTAAAATCAGGGGCGATCAAAGGGTTAAATGTGTCCCTAGGGAGTGCTTACAAACTTTGGGGGGGGGGGTGCTTTAACTTTGGGAAGACAGGGATCCATGTTCCTGCTTAACATAAACACAGGATCTCTGTCTTCTCTTGCCTCAGAATGGAGATCTGCCTTGTTTACATGGGCAGACCACCATTCTGCACCTCCTGGAAACAATTGGTGGGTCCCAGTAGACATCTGGTCCTCTGAACCCACTGATTGGCTCCCATTGTGTCCAATCACAGCGGGAGATAGTCTCCGGCAACGCAGACCCGGAAACGCAAAATCGCATATCTGTACGTGATTTCATGCAGAAGAGCCGCCGCCCTGCAGTATATGAACGTGGGGCTGTTGGCAAGAGGATAATACTATGTTTCAGATAAAGTTCTGTTCATGGTTTGAACCTTTCCTGTACACAGAGGGGGACATTTATCAATTCTGTCATACAGTAAAACAATGCTAAATCAGAGGAGTTAGATGTATCGTGAGACAGGTTTATTACAAGGTTACAGCCTTGTCATACATTCCTTTTTTGACTGCTCTACAGTTGCACTGTGAACGAAACATATGTATGAAACTTGACCCTGACCACTTCTTTATTATACATCTTTTTAGAGTATAAATGTCTCTCGTCTTCAGTAAATCTGTCTTTGAAATTTGCAAACTGTCACTCTTGGTTGCCTAGGAATACATACGCACAGATCTATAAGCCTGTTGCAAAGACTTTGATAAAGGAGATCCAACCTTATTTGCTCCTTGTCTCTAATTTTTATGATAAATGTCCCCCAGAGTGCTTGTAAAGAGGTGCATGAGCTCAGGTTTAGGCTGATTATACTTTACATTTCAAACTACTATGTAACTCACAATACAAGGTCACTTTGCACAGTGGCTGTCTCTGGAGGTACCATTGAGTGGAGCCTTTAGCAGAATTTGGGGCTATAGCATGAATTAGACACAGCAGTAAGTGAAGTAATCAAAATAGATACAGTGTAGCGCAAAAATAAGAAATCAGTCCAAAGAGTCCCATACAGATGTGGTGATATACACATCCAATTTAACCATGGAATATTCGTAAAATGAACATAAAAAAAACACAACAGGTGAAATCCTCTGTGAATGTCGAATTGATTGCTTCCAAACATGCGGTGCCTAATCTTCACACACTGTGATTATTTGTCACCGAGCAAAGTGCCTGCTCACCTCCATATAGATAAAAAACAGCTTATCTCCTCTCAACCCTGATCAGTGGCTCCACTCCTTCTCTCCTCCTTGAAGGGATATAAGCTCACGTCCTCACAGGTCCCCACGAATAATATGTATTAAGGCAGAAAGGACAGACATAGTGTACTACCGCAATAACAATTTTATTAAACCCCGCTTTAAAATACACTTACAAGAACATAAAAAAAAAAACATGTATGTATCATCCGGCTCACCACCTCACACTCTGCGACTCCGGTAAACGTCACAGAGCTCTGCTACTCCCCTAGACGCGTATCGCCACGTGATAGGGCTTCTTCAGTGGGTAAGTGAAGCAAGCCAAAGGACAGCAATTCAGTTATTTTGACAAATTGTGATTTTATGAACTTCAGGTCTTATAAAAGTTTTACTGACTTTTAAACATAACATTTTTGCACATGATGAAAACCGATCATTTCTGTTTCCACAGACATTTCCCGGGACAGTACTTTGAAATCCCTTGAGTCCAGGTCTCTGACCCCTTGCATGCCCAGTGATGATGATGAGGATGATGATGAATATGAATATATGAACAAGAAAAAGCAGCCATCTGAGAGATTGGAATATGAATACATGGACATCCGAGGAGCAGGAGATACAAGCAGCGAATGCAGAACATCTACAGCAGGGGACAATAACGACGATGATTATGACTATCAGAACAAGGAGGAATACGAATATATGAATGAACGAGGAAGAAGCAATAGCCAAGACCTGATCAGTGAGGATGCAGAGGAGTATACTTACATGAATCGAAATAGCAGAATGAGAATGGACAGCACTTCAGATGAAAAACAGGGCTATGAGGACATGAATTTAATTGCCATTCGCCCTAAGTCCTTTGACAAACCCAAACTGATCCCACAAACATGCCACAGAGAGGCACTCCAAAAAGGGTTCATTCAACCTCTTCGAGAACTGGAAGTGAAGGACTGTGCCTTTGACAATCCAGACTATTGGCACAGCCGCTTGTTTGTCAAGAGCGACTCGCAAAGAACATAATAAAATGGAGACAGCAGGTTTCCAAGACAAACTCACACCTACTTCACTGTATGTTTACTACTCAAAAGGGACAATTTCTTGTATTACCCCTTTATCTTTGAGGCCGGGAACTTGAAGCAGCCTACTTTTAGCAGTCTTCATCTAAGGGAAAACTGAATGAGCCACAGAGTGCCTTAACATTACCAGCTTAATTGTTGGAGAAGGTCAGGCCCTACTGGGAAAGGAAGAATATTCAGATCATTTGAGAGATTAAGAGTTATCACTTACTAGGACTACTATTTTTGTTAAAGTGTTTCTAAACCCACAACAGTAAAATCTGTCTGTATATGCAGTAAAGCATGCTTGTTATACTCACTGTCTAACTTAAGTGATTAATCCTCTGCATTGTGTAAATGCTGTGTGATCCTGTATGAACAGATCCTCCCCCTCCTGCACGTTCACTCTGGACAAGTGCAGATGAGACACAGTAAGTTTAGTTCAGCTGCACATGCTCAGTTTGGTCTTTATTGCTGGAGATAAAGCTTCCTGATTTTAAGCTATTTAGGTCACATGGTATTAACATCACACAGGTGGGCGTGTATACAGATCCTAAATGACAGCCCAGTCCCTCCCTCCTCCTCCATGCCCAGTAACTAAAAAAAAAAAACACTGGGTGGGATGTCACATCTTGATTGATGGATGCTCCGCCCCCCGTAAAAGCACGAGGACACAGGCTGTAATGGATTTCTAGAGGCAGTGAAACCTCCTTCTACATGAACACTCTGGACTTGGGCAGACCCTGCAGAGTATTACGTGACCGCGGTATACAGATCAGCTAACAAGGCCCTGCAGAGTATTACGTGACCGCGGTATACAGATCAGCTAACAAGGTATATAGCTGCAGTATTTTAATGTAAAAAGATTATTTATAAGCTGTGGGCAGTGTTGGGGGGTGGGGTGCTGATGAACATTTTTTATATTACTGGGTTTAGTAACACTTTAGGTAATTGCATCGGTCAAGTGTTGACTCTAGTAGGTGAAAGCCTGTTAAATAGGTTATTGTGAGAAGAGTTACCGTTCAAATGAAGAAGAATGTCTATGCTCATCGAGGGTAAAATTAACAAGAAGGTGTAAGCATGAGAATCATTTTTCAAATAAAGCTAGAATAAACACAAGTGGCAATTTGCTTTGCTGCCTGTATAAAGTAAGCACTAATGATCAAAATGTAAAGAGGTGTTTATATAAATAAACATGGTAGTTTGTCTTTGCTAAAAGACTGCAACTATCTATGATGTATGGACACAAGAGAATGTATTATTCTCCATGTAAGAATGCACAGTTAATGACTACACTGCCAAAACAAACCCATGTGAAGTAAATTGATTCAACATTGATAGATGTTACACGATATTTCTAGAATATCAGATCTTATGTATGAAACTGCTTTTTAGTCCTAGAAAAAGCACAGAAGAAAATTGTAGTGATATCCCTAGCAACTAATCAAGCCATAGTCGGAAGCAACAGAATGGTTCCATTGGTTTACAAGTTTAGCAGTCTTTTATTTGTCTTTTTTTACTATTGTTTCTGGAAACGCGTCCTATTACATTTATTTGGCTGACATGGGTTTGCAGCACTTTATTGGTCTATGCCCAGACAGAAGGCCGAACATGCTACAATCTTCCTTCCTTCTCTGGATCACTGCCATATGCCAATTAGCTTTCTATAATGATGTCTACAATAATATCCTAACATATGTTTAGAGCCCTGCAACTCTTACATAAAAAGCCAGATGTATTAGAATTCATTAGAGGAATTTAAATTGCGAACGTAATTGCTAATTACTCTACTTTTATTTTAATTATGTACAGTAGACTTTCTTCTATTCTGTGCTCTATTTACAACTTATCAAGAACTGCGTTAGGTGGCAGTGTATTTTCAATCACAATAAATGTATATCAAAAATTAAAAATTAAGCCTTGAAATGCATACAGGGCATACTTACTCATGACTCATGCCGGTACAGTATAGCTGTAGCACTTCAGGCCACCCTATTGCTTGACACTTCCACTTCCATTTGATGCCATGTAAATGGCAGGTTAAGTCTTCCCTGCCAGCTCAGCTCCACTCCTTGTAAGATCCTTGCCGACTTTCCAAAAAATGTTTCACTCAGTTCAGTTTTAAAGTTTTTTATTGAAAATAGAGAATCAATAATTAAATTCATTATTGCTGCAAGGAGCGGTTGTATAAATATGATTTCATCATGCAGAGCTACCCTTTCATAAGCATTGGATTGCTGAATAGTCTCTACACTGATTATTTTTCTGGAAGCTTACTTTTTTTTTTAATAATTATGTCTTGTGCACAAAATATGAAGGAAATAACTAGGGCAACTTTCAAACTTTGCAAAGGGGAATCCCCTTAATTGGATACCTGTTTGATTCAAGGTTGATGTGAGATAACAAGGTGGTCATTCTATGAATTACAACCAATTGCAACAGTCAATTTCAGGGCGCAACGTCAGAAGAAACTTATATTTGCTGGGTCTGAAATTTGTATCAAACAGCCTGTACTGCAATGTAATTTTAACGGCATGTGTCATATACTGGTAGTCAGTGCCATGTTTTACATTAATAATATGAAATTCCTCTGTTCTGGATGTATGTTAAGCACTACAGTCTTTTTGGATATTTAGCAAGGACATGCCAATATGTGTAAAATGCTCTGGTAAATGGTGGTCAGTCACTACAGATCATCGAACAACAGGATGAAAACACATGGTTAGCTAATAAATATGCATAAGATTCCATGTACTGTGTATAGTCCTTGTATGGCCACTACTGCTTTGTCATGTATGACCCAACGTGAAAGCCAAAAGACTGGACTTTTTGTTTGCCATATTGGTGTATGACTCTTCATGTCACAGATCCAGCTGCCCTGCTCTCTGCATAAGCCCATGTGTTACCAGATCAGAGGTATTTTGCAGGATATTTTAAATAATGAAGAACAGGTTGAAGATGCTGATTTTGGGGTTTATTTATAAAAGCTGATAAATGTGACAATTCATTTTTGCATGTACTGCATGTGTACCATCCTGGTGCATTTGTTTAAAATTGATTGATGCACCCACAGTCAATGTTTGATGAAAATCACATTCACTGCTTTATTAAAAATGCCCCTTATCTTTTTAAAGAAGGAGCTTGGTTAGTACTGATGTTACTGTTATCAGTATAAGCTGTATTTCTGCACTTGGCCATGGGCTAAAGCTCTATTATTTGATGACAAGGTGCATTTTGCACTGAGGTAACTTCAAAGTATACAGTTAATCAATGTGTTATACATTAATGTTTGTTTTTGCTTTTTTTTTTTTTTTGTTTTTTTAAATGCAATTTTATATACATGTACAGATTTCTGAGTAGAATAGTAGACCGTAGTATTGTCAATAATTGCAAGTCTTCCATTGTGACTTTTTTTATAAATCAAATGAAAAAAATCAATAAATCTAACATCAAACAAATATCACTGTGATGTCACCTCAGTCATGTGACCACTGACTAGTATATAAATTAATAGACTGAGATTTATGACTACTAATTTAATTCACAAATTTGCCACCAGTACAGTATGTTCTAGAACGTGTTTTCCTCTGAATAAACTATAATGACCTTGTGAATGATTTACTGTATTTCCTCATGTTTGTGAAGTAACCTTCTATGAACATTGCTATTCAGAATTTATTTTTGTACATTATTTTTGTACTGTTAAAACAAGCAATGAAGAGTGCATACGTATTTAGCATGCTCTCCTACATGACTTAATTGCAAAAAATGCAATTTAAAAGGAGGCAACGTATCTGTATCTGTAGTCTCCGCTTCAGAGATAGATCATGAGAGACATGTAATATGTTGTATATGTATAAAGTAAAATATGTTTTGTACACAAAATATGCATTTTTGTCTTCTTTTTTTTACTTTGCATAGAAATGACCCCACCACACTGTTCTGGTTTTCCAAACAGTCTGACTTAAAATTTACCCTTAATGCTGAACTATACTTACCCCTGTTGGGGTTGGCATCCACACAAGTGCCAATATTTTCTACCCAACTTCTTTGAGGCTGGGTTCACACTAGCTGCAGCCACGGCTTGCAGCAGAGGGTTCGGTGCGTCCCTGTTCTATGCTTCAGGTGCGAATCTTTGCCTGAATGGGCAACTGAAACGGAGCACAAGACACATAGGACTCTTTTCCAGTGCGGACCACGGCCGCCCTGAAGCTGTGTGAACCGGCTCCGGTTACAGTCTCCTGTCATGCAAATTGGTTGCGGGGAACCCAGATGGCAGATCTGTGCAGTGAGCTACACAGATGCAGCTCAGTATACACACAAAACAAGTAAGAAGATATTACTGCAGAAGAGGCATAGTATGTATTAGTATACTTTGAAATCTTTGGCTATAATTACGCTTATAAAAAACACGAATAAAGCATTATTTTATTTAATTGCAAGCAGTGAAATTATCTGAATTTGACTTTTGCAGATCCCGTACAGCAGAGCTCATACTAAGAAAAGGAGAAGCAACACAAGGAATCAGTCAGTTGTGCTGCAGTGCTTATGAACTAACAAAAAAACATGCTGATAGGAGGAGATTGCAGGATAACAGGCTGAGCCCATCAGTCTCCTGCTTCTCCTTTCACTATGTCATATGTCACATACCTGACTGTGGAACACGAGATGACAAGGGTGGCCTCTTGCGCAATTGTCATCCATGCACCTCTGGAGTGGAGACAGGGATTGATAGGGCGGTGGAAGGGTGCAGGCGCCAAGTTGGAGTAGTAATCTGGAGCTTTGAGAAACAGGAGTCCTTCCAGTGGCAATATGGAGTCTGGTCATAAGCTAGGTTCAGCAGCAGCCAGGCACACAGTTGCAGGGACAGGATCAAACCCAGGGTCAGGAACGGACAGGAGTCGGTAATGTGCTGGCAGTGAGGTACCAATTCAAAAGGCAGAATTGTGGTCAAAAGTCCAAAATGAGGTTGGTAATACAAGCGAACAGCAGACATAACAGGCAGGGGTGTTCCATGAGAGATGTCAGGCTTGGTCAGGTCAGGAACAAGGTAAGCAGATATACATCAGGCTTAAAAAATGTAACATGAAATACAGGGTAAATTCGGAATGAATCCAGAAGTTCCAGTTCGTAGGCCACTGAATTAATTCTCCTTTTAACTAAAGGTCCCCGTTTCTTAGAGGGACATGCTAACTTCAGGGTCGCTGTTGAAAGCCATACACTATCAGATCCAGTTCTCCCCTTCTTTTCATTAAAAAAACTTTTTGTCTTCCTCTGCTTTGAAAATAGTTCCTCTTAGTACCCTGGTTGTTACTGTTAAAGAAGTTCAGCTTGTCCTGGATTGCCGGCAACTGTGAATCTGGCACCAACATAGGCAAAAATTAGGGGTGAAAACTGTATTTTTTTAACCACTTACCGCCCGCCCGCCGTCATATGACGGCGGGACGGTGCGGCTATTATCCTGGGCGGACGTCATATGACGTGACCCAGTAAATGCACGGCAGGCGCGCGATCGCGGGCGCGCCGCCGTGCACTGCCGGTGTCGGCGTGTCCCCGGGACACAGCCGGTCACCGGCAGGGGGGAAACAGCCAATAGGCATGGCTGTTTCCCACGTGATCGGCTGTGTTCCAATGACACAGCCGATCACAATGGAGGCGGCCGGGAGATGACCGCGCATGCGCGATCGGGAGCGCGCAGCGCGGTCATGTCGGTGGCACTGTGTTCCGTAGGAACACAGCTGTCACCGGCGGTAGTAAACAGTCACTGACAGTGACTGTTTACTAAGTGATCGGCTGTGAATCCATTCACAGCCGATCACAAAATGTAAACACAGAGCAGTAACTCAGTGTTACTAGCTCTTCTCCCCTCATACAGTTTCCAGTATGAGGGGAGAAGAGCTAGAAATAGTGAGTTACTGCTCTGTACACATGTAAAAAGTAAAATCACACTAATAAAGGTCCCCACACAGTCCCCAGCCCCCCCCAATGTCACCTGTCACCCAACAGTCACCTCATCAGTGCCCAGAAATTGACACCCATAACGTTCACATGTGAGCGCAGCGATCGCGGGCAAAATCACCGCGATTCTGCCCGCGATCCGGAAATCATTGCAAATTGCGGGACGCCTGTGCGTTGCCCGTGATTTGCAATAGCACCCCAAACGCTGTGCGATGTTGCCGCCATTTCCGCCTGCCAAATCGCAGTAACATCGCGCAAACATCGCATGACGCCCAAAAAAGTACAAGAGTTTCTTTGGGGCGTCATGCGTTGTTTGCGTGATGTTACCGCGATTCGGCAGGCGGAAATCGCAGCAACATCGCACAGCGGGCAACGCACAGGCGTCCCGCCATTTGCAATGATTTCTGGATCGCGGGCAGAATCGCAGTGATTCTGCCCGTGATCGCTACGCTCACATGTGAATGTAGCCTAAAGTTCACCGGTCACCAGAGACTGCCATCAGTACCGCCGTGCACCATCGCCCGTCACCTGTCACCCATCAGTGACCATCGCCCCGTCACCTGTCACCCCATCAATCACCGTCACCTGTCACCCCATCAGTCATCGTCATCTGTCACCCCATCAGTCATCGTAACCTGTCACCCCATCAGTCACCGTCACCTGTCACCCCATCAGTCATCGTCACCTGTCACCCCATCAGTCACCGTCATCTGTCACCCTATCAATCATCGTCACTTGACACCCCATCAGTGATCGTCACTTGTCACCCCATCAATCATCGTCACATGTCACCCGGTCAGTGATTGTCATCTGTCACCTCATCAATCATCGTCACCTGTCACCTCATCAATCATCATCACCTGTCACCCCATCAGTCATCATCACCTGTCACCCCATCCGTCATCGTCACCTGTCACCCCATCAGTCATCGTCACCTGTCACCCCATCAGTCATCGTCACCTGTTTGCCATATACATGCAATCACTTACTGACCGCCTAACGACTATATGCGTCGGCCATTAAAAGCTAAATACTGGGGTTATGGCAGAAGATAGCCCCCATAACCCCGGTATTTTTTGAAACGGCGGGCGGTCGGCTTTCAGATAAGGGTGGTCCCAGTGGCGGATTCGCCGCGGAATTACCCTTACGGTGCAGGGGAAGAGGTGACCCCCCCCCCTCCTGCCGCGTCCCAGACGTTTTCCCAGCTTACCGGACCCGCCGGCAGCGGGGAAAACTATCCGGTCCCGGATCCTCAGAGACAGGAAGTCGAGTGAGGGCAAGATGGCCCTCACTCAACTCTATGGTCTTGGAGGACCGGAGCTACGTCAAAAGATGTTGCCTAGCAACCGGTTTAAAGGGCCGCTTTTTTTTTTTGCTTTTTTTTTTTTCCTCTTTCAACAATTTTTTTTTTTTTTTTTCTTTTTTAGTGTAGTTGTGAGGTGTGAGGTCTTTTTGACCCCAGATCTCACAATAAAGAGGACCTGTCATGCCTATTTCTATTACAAGGGATGTTTACATTCCTTGTAATAGGAATAAAAATTATCAAAACATTTTTTTTTTTTAAACTGTGTAAAAATAAAAAAATAATAAATAAAATAAATAGGAAAAAAAAAAAAAAAAAAATTAAAGCGCCCTGTCCCCGTTAGCTCGCGCGCAGAAGCAAACGCATACGCAAGTCCCGCCCACATATGTAAACGGTGTTCAAACCATACATGTGAGGTATCGCCGCGATCGTTAGAGCGAGAGCAATAATTTAAGCCCTAGACCTCTTCTGTAACTCTAAGCTAGTAACCTGCAGAAATTTTTAAAATGTTGCCTATGGGGATTTTTAAGTACCAATGTTTGGCGCCATTCTGTGAGCATGCGCAATTTTGAAGCATGACATGTTGGGTATCTAATTACTCGGCGTAACATTATCGTTCACATTATGGAAAAAAAATTTGCTAAATTTACTGTTTTCTTATTTTTTAGATCAAAAAAGTGATTTTTTTTCAAAAAAATCGCATTTGGAAGACTGCTGCGCAAATATGGTGTGATAAAAAATATTGCAACGATCTCCATTTTATTCTCTAGGGTCTCTGCTAAAAAAAAATATATAATGTTTGGGGGTTCCAAGTAGTTTTCTAGCAAAAAAATGATTTTAGCTTGTAAACACCAAGTGTCAAAAATAGGCCCAGTCTTAAAGTGGATAAATGGACAACTTTGTGTAAAGCGCTACTTGGATGTTAAGCCTATGTATGTGGCCAGGCTGTGAAAAAGTGTTACACATGTGGTATCGCCATACTCAGGAGGAATAGCAGAATGTATTTTGGGGTGCAATTTTTGCTATGTACATGCTATGTGTTAGAAATATTGCATAAATGGACAGCTTTGTGTAAAAAAAAATGTGTTTTCATTTTCTTTCCACATTTTCCAAAAACTTGTGGAAAAAAATGACATATTCAAAAGACTCATTATGCCTCAAAAATTATACGTTGGGGTGTTTGCTTTCCAAAATGGGGTCATTTTATAGGGGTTTCCATTGTCCTGGTGCTCCAGGGCCTTCAAAAGTACGATAGGTTGTCAGGAAATTATATGTGAAATTTGTGCTCCTAGAATGCCGGACGGTGCTGGTTGGATGTTAGGCCTCTGTATGTGGCCAGGCTGTGAAAAAGTCTCACACATGTGGTATCGCCATACTCAGAAGGAGTAGTAGAATGTGTTTTGGGGTGTAGTTGCAAGTATACATGTGCTGTGTGAGAGAAATAACCTGTTAATACGGCAATTTGTAAAAAAAAAATAAAATAAAAAAAAAAATCTTCATTTTGCAAAGCATTGTGGGAAAAAATTACAACTTCAAAAAACTCACCATGCCCCTTATTAAATACCTTGGAATGTCTACTTTCCAAAAAGGGGTCATTTGGGGGGTATTTGTACTTTCCTGACTTTTTAGTGTCTCAAGAAATGAGATAGGCCTTCAGTACATCAGGTGTGATCAAGTGTGATCAATTTTCAATGATTCACACCATAGCTTGTGGACTCTATAACTTTCACAAAGACCAAATAATATACACTTACTTGGGTTATTTTTACCAAAGATAAGTAGCAGTATAAATTTTGGCCAAAATTTGTGAAGAAAAATTACTAATTTGCAAAATTTTATGACAGAAACAAAGAAAAATGCGTTTTTTCACAATATTTTCAGTCTTTTTTTATTTATAGCACAAAAAATAAAAAACCCAGTAGTGATTAAATACCATCAAAAGAAAGCTCTATTTGTGTGAAAAAAAGGACACAATTTTTGAATGGGTACAGTGTTGCATGACTGAGTAATTCTCAGTCAAAGTGTGAGAGCGCTGAAAGCTGAAAATCGGTCTGGGCAGGAAGGGGGTGAAAGTGCACTGTAGGTAAGTGGTTAAAGAAGGGTGACTGACCCATGGCAGAATCGGTAGAGTTGTTGTGTGTAAATTGACAACAGAAAAACTTAATCATCTTGAGTGAAGAAAAACAGCTTAAATATTGTTCTAGAGGTTTTTTGGTCTGCCCCTTGGTCTGTGGAAGGTAAGGTGAGGAAAAGTTTACCTTGATACCCAGTACCACGTCACTGGGAATTCTGTGCAGCCTTACAATCTCTTTTACAAAAATCATGTCTGATTCTGCTGCTGATGGAGTCCCTTCCGTAGGAATGGAAAGTGCCATTTTGAATAGATGATCAACCACCACAAAGATGGATGAGAACTCCTAAGAAGGAGAAAGCTCGACAATGAAGTCAACTGCAATCATATCTCAAGGCCTCTTGGGAATGGGAAGCTGTCTTATCAATCCCCAGGCCTTGTTTTTGCTGATTTTTTTTCTGTATGCAAATTATGCAGGAATTTACCACCAGAAATGTTGTTGGACCATGTCCATGGTCTTCTATCCCCCAAAGTGACCTGTCAAGTTATAGTCATGACAGACTTTCAAGATAGTAGTGCGCAAGTACCGAGCTACAAAGCTCTTATTTTCATACCATCTCTTTCTTGGAAACTCATGACAGGGAAGCTGTCAGTGATGCTTGTCGAATTTGTAATATCAGGTCACATTGTATTAACAGAAAGCTCCCAGTTGGTGTCCAGTGGAGAAGGAACCTCTGATTCTGCGAATATAGAGGGCAAGGCATCGGGTTTCCCATTCTTGGATCTTGGCTGGTAAGTGATGTGGAAATGAAAGCATGAAAAAAAAAAGAGCCCATCTTTCTTGTCGGGGACTGAGATGCTTAGCAGCTCTGAGGTATTCTAGGTTTTTGTGATGTGTGAAGATCAATATCAGGTGTGCTGCTCCTTCCAGGAAGTAGCGCTATTCTTCCAGTGCTGATTTTATTGTCAAGAGTTCTCAATCTCCCACATCCTAATTCTTCTCCAATAGGCTCAGTTTCTTGGAGAAGAAAGCCACAGGGTGCGTTAGAGATTAAGGTCCTTGGTGTAATCACAAGATAGGCCCTACAGCAGTTTTCAAAGCATCTACCTCTAGAATGTATGGTAAAGCAAAATCTGAATGTTTCAGGACTGGAGGAGCAGAGGTACCTTCAGCTTATCAAACGTGGCCGAGCTGCTTCAGTCTATTTAAAGTGACCTTGCTTCTTTGTGAGTTGGGTAACGTTATGAAGTCTTTAATGAATAACCTGTAAAAACTTGCAAAAACCTTCAAATCATTGTACTTTTTTATCAGTTGGGAGTGGCTAGGCCAAGATAGCTGAAATCTTTTGAGAGTCCATTGCCATGCCCCCGGTTGACATCACTAGACCCAGAAACTGAACAGTTTGACTCTCAAATTCACACTTTTCCACCTTAACGTATAGTCTGTGTTGCCTCAGTCTATAGAGAACCAGCTTTACGTGGATGCGGTGTAGTTCCAAGGAAACAGAGAATATGAGAATGTCACCCAGGCAGACAATCACAAATAAGTCCAAAAAGTCCCTGAAAATGTCATTGACAAAATTCTGAAAGGTAGCTGAAGAATTACAAAGGCCAAAATGTGTTCAGAACGTACATTTTCCACTTGTCACCCTCACAAATCCTGACCAGATTATAAGCAGCCTGCAGATTCAATTTTATGAATATCTTTGAAGAGCAAAGTTTCTATAGTTCTGGAATCAAAGGAATAGGATTACGATTTTTAATTGTCAATACAGTTAGCAGAGACGTGGAGGCCAAAACAAGGTTGATTAATAGGACAGGGTCAGTTCTGGGGGCAGCCAGAGATGTGGTCAGAATGTAGGCAAAGCATTAGTCAAGGTAACAGGCAGAAACTTGGTTGATAAGCAGGCCAGGGTCAGTTTAGATGGTAGGCAGAGACGTGGTCAGTATGCAGGCAAATATTCAGTCCAGGTGGCAGGAAAAAACATGGTCACTTCATAGGCCAGGGTCAGTTTAGGTGGCAGGCAGAGACGTGGTCAGTGTGCAGGCAAAGAATAAGACCAGACAGAAACATGGTAGATAAACAAACCAGGGTCATTTCATGTGGCAGGCCGAGAGGTATCAGTATACAGGTAAAGGGTTGGCCCAGGCAGCAACGTTATTGGAAAAACAGGCAAAAGGTCAGCACACAGAAAATCAAATATAAGCAAATGGCAGATAGTCAGACACATGACAAACACCTTCTTCATACTTTCACTAAAATCAAAGTGATCCCTGTATTGAAGGAACTGGAGTTCATCTTCAGTACCAGCAATAAGTACCAGCAATAAGCACCTTGATCGCCTGTGAGTGGAGAGCAAATTTTGTCGTAAGTCCTCTGGTAGCCCTTGCGGGGAGGCAGATTCCACTGTCCACCTCACTATCCTAAAGTTGGAACATCCCCAGCAGGAAACTTATAGGCTCTGGAAACAGGAGAAAGCTGCTCATTCTCTTCAGAACATTCTCGACCTAAGGATCTCAGACACCTGAAGTATATAAATACTGTTCAAGAGTCTCCAGATTGGGTGATTACTATATACACACTGTTTATTTACAATATCCCTTCTCTTTTTATATACACATATATATATATATATATATATACAGAGGCGTAACTAGAGCCTTCAGGGCCCCGATGCAAGAAACCATGAAGGGCCCCCCCAGATCCCTGGCCGGGGCCCTTCCCTTCAAGCCCAGGGCTCTTCCCACTAATCCTGGGGCTCTTTACTATCGTTGCATGGCCTTTTATTACGGTCCCGCAGCAGGATCCTTTCACAAGTTCTGCAGTGGGCTCCCTTCCTGCAATCTTGGGGCCTCCCCACAGTGGTGCAATGCCAGGACCCGGTCGCAAGTGTGACTTTTGCAATCCTGGAAGTTCACCCACTGGTTTGCTACTGGGCCCCCTGGAGCATGGGGCCCGGTAGCAATCGCAACCCCTGCAACCCCTGTAGTTACGCCCCTGTATATATATATATATATATATATATATATATATATATATATACAGTGCATTGCGAAAGCATTCGGCCCCTTTGAACTTTTCGATCTTTTGCCACATTTCAGGCTTCAAACATAAAGATATAAAACTGTAATTTTTTTTGAAGAATCAACAACAAGTGGGACACAATCATGAAGTGGAACGAAATTTATTGGATATTTCAAACTTTTTTAACAAATAAAAAACTGAAAAATTGGGCGTGCAAATTAGTCAGCCCCCTTAAGTTAATACTTTGTAGCGCCACCTTTTGCTGCGATTACAGCTGTAAGTTGCTTAGGGTATGTCTCGAGAGACTGACATTTTTGCCCATTCCTCCTTGCAGCTCGAGCTCAGTGAGGTTGGATGGAGAGCGTTTGTGAACAGCAGTTTTCAGTTCTTTCCACAGATTCTCGATTGGATTCAGGTCTGGACTTTGACTTGGCCATTCTAACACCTGGATATGTTTATTTGTGAACCATTCCATTGTAGATTTTGCTTTATGTTTTGGATCATTGTCTTGTTGGAAGACAAATCTCCATCCCAGTCTCAGGTCTTTTGCAGACTCCATCAGGTTTTCTTCCAGAATGGTCCTGTATTTGGCTCCATCCATCTTCCCATCAATTTTAACCATCTTCCCTGTCCCTGCTGAAGAAAAGCAGGCCCAAACCATGATGCTGCCACCACCATGTTTGACAGTGGGGATGGTGTGTTCAGGGTGATGAGCTGTGTTGCTTTTACGACAAACATAACGTTTTGCATTGTTGCCAAAAAGTTCGATTTTGGTTTCATCTGTCCAGAGCACCTTCTTCCATATGTTTGCTGTGTCTCCCAGGTGGCTTGTGGCAAACTTTAAACAACACTTTTTATGGATATCTTTAGGAAATGCTTTCTTCTTGCCACTCTTCCATAAAGGGCAGATTTGTGCAGTATACGACTGATTGTTGTCCTATGGACAGAGTCTCTCCCCTCAGCTGTAGATCTCTGCAGTTCATCTAGAGTGATCATGGGCCTCTTGGCTGCATCTCTGATCAGTCTTCTCCTTGTATGAGCTGAAAGTTTAGAGGATCGGCCAGGTCTTCGTAGATTTGCAGTGGTCTGATACTCCTTCCATTTCAATATTATCGTTTGCACAGTGCTCCTTGGAATGTTTAAAGCTTGGGAAATCTTTTTGTATCCAAATCCGGCTTTAAACTTCTCCACAACAGTATCTCGGACCTGCCTGGTGTGTTCCTTGTTCTTCATGATGCACTCTGCGCTTTAAACTGACTTCTGAGACTATCACAGTTCAGGTGCATTTATACGGAGACTTGATTACACACAGGTGGATTCTATTTATCATCATTAGTCATTTAGGTCAACATTGGATCATTCAGAGATCCTCACTGAACTTCTGGAGAGAGTTTGCTGCACTGAAAGTAAAGGGGCTGAATAATTTTGCACGCCCAATTTTTCAGTTTTTTATTTGTTAACAAAGTTTGAAATATCCAATAAATTTCGTTCCACTTCATGATTGTGTCCTACTTGTTGTTGATTCTTCACAAAAAAATTTGTTTTATATCTTTATGTTTGAAGCCTGAAATGTGGCAAAAGGTCGCAAAGTTCAAGGGAGCGGAATACTTTCGCAAGGCACTGTGTGTATATATATATATATATATATATATATATATATATATGATGGCACTGTATTTATTTTAATTTAGGTACCTCTTTTTCATAGTCAATATACAGCTGTTATGTGACTCAGCTCTTTCCAAGCCCATCTGCAGGAGGAGCTTCTAGTCCTCTGCTGTTGCTCACATGTTCAAAAGGGGAAAAATAAAAATATCCTTCAAAATACAAAGGTAAAACATTTTTTATTGCTGCAAACATGTGGTACGGGCTATCTAGAGGGAGGCTCTGCCAATCACAGCCTATTTCATGCCCATCCAGCCTGTGTCTATTGTTTGGATGGGCTTAGAATTACAAGGAGGTGATGCCTCTTTCAATCAACATGCATTATCCTGCCCCCGTAGTGTGGAGTTGTTTAGTGGGCATGGAGGAGGAGGGAGGGAGAGGGCTGTCATTTATCTGGAGTATATACGCCCACGTGTGACTCTATAGTCATGTGGGCTGCACCGATAAGAAAAAGGAGTAAAGGAACAGCTTAGAAGAGAACTGAAACTGGAGCATGCTCAGTAGATGTGGCAAGGGCTGACCTACACAATCCCTGGATGCAGTGGGGACACAGACAAGAAGGAAAGGACAGCAAATAGCAGGATCTGCTGGGTTTTTAGCAGAATACAAAAAAAGGAATCCCATAGGGAGTATGAACAGCATGTAATACAGCATTTACTGACAGTTTTTAACAATGTGGATTTAATGGCACTTTAAGTCTATTCCAGTGGAGCCTCCAGGATTGGATGCATTTCTTTTCATTAAGAATTACTTAGGGTTGTGGAGGGCGATGGAAAGTTGTCTGCACCAAAAATTTCTGATGCAAGCATTTCCAAAGCCCTTTCTGGTCTTCTGAAATAATATCAAACCATTTTGAAAGGGTTGCCTCTCAATGCAATATGGTCAAGTTTCTCATTGGGGCTCTGATGCACTTTCCCACTCATCCGTGGGATTTTGAACATGATTTTGATTTTGGATGTCTTTTGGAATATAATCCATCATGCAAATTAAATCCTGTCTACCGGGACGGAATATCCGTAGACGGAGATGGCATAAATAATCTGTAACACAACTGTAATGGTGCTCCAAGGCATGGCTACAGGGTCATACGTATATTACATCACTTCCTAACCTACACTATAACATTTAAACGTCCAAAAAAAATAATAATAATAATAATAATAATTTTCGTACAATTAATGCCGTCATCGGTTATGGCTTGCTGAGAAACTGAGGAAAATCGGACGATAGTGCACCGATTTTCATAGAGAAACATAGAAAAGTGACCTCAGAAAAAAGACCAAGTAATCTATCGCGTCTGCCTTTTTTTATTATGTTTTGTATTTTTTTTGTCAGAGTATAGATCTACAACTGTCCCAAGCATGTTTAAAGCCATTTACTGTTGACTGTCTCGCTACCTCTGTTGGAAGTCTATTCCAAGCATCAACTACCCTTTCAGTAAAATAATACTTTCTAAGATTAGTTTACTCCAGTTAGTTTGAAGTCATGTTCCTGTGTTCTTGATTTTGGTTGTTTCCTCTGAAACTTGTACCTATAGGTAAGCCTATGATAAGCCTTACCTATAGGTACTTTAAATATCTCCTAAACTTGCACCGTTTAGGAGATATTTACTTTGCATGCAACCAGTGGCATCACTGGCGCATGTGCTCTGAAGGAACGGCCGCTCGTGCCATTCCTTCAGAGCTCTGTGCCGTGAATGGCGGCTCCAGCATGCATGCGTGGGGGTAGCGCCATCGCGGCTCCGGCCAATCAGATGGCCGCAGGATGCAAACCTGGAAGGAAGACGGCTGAACATGTTGGCCACGTCACCAGTGAGCAGGGGGCTTCGTTCTAAGATATTTCATCATGAGCTAGTATGCAATGCATACTAACTCATTATGCCTTTGTCTTTCAAGTTTTTTTTTTCTGAGGTTTACAACCTCCTTAAGGCCTCATTCACACCATGTGCAGAGACGTCAGTTTTTCTGCACACGTTTTGCAAAGGCACAAAAAACAATGGTCCACTATGTGCCCTGTTCACACCACACTGTGCAGATTTTTTCTGCAAAAGAATCTGCAACATGTATGCAGTTTTCTGCATGGGAAAAAACTGAGGGGGCGTGGCGACCGCCGGCGAACATGGCCGCATAGATTCAGAGCTCCGCTCAGGGACACATCGGCTTACATCAAACCTCCCGCTCCCGCTAGAAAGCCACCACTAGCCGCACCAGCTCCGCTATCCTCACCGCCACTCCTGGAGATGCGCAGACGCCGAGTAGATCGCCCACCGGTGAAGAAATTGTCAGCTTTCTTCCCTCCTATGCAGTGTGGAAGGAACCAAGATGGCGCCGCTGCGGGGCTCCGTCCTCCGGCTCAGCATCCCGATCCATCCGCAGAGGGATCTCTCCTAGACCAGCGACATCTTCACCCTCAGGCAAGTCCTCGGTCTCCCTCCCCTCACTCTGAGCCCTCCTCACTGGCGTCCAGAAGCCCGGCCAAATCTAGGACGCGGTTTGAGGCCCTCCCTCATGAGGCCTACTCCGCTGATATGGACACTTTGGCAGCCCCCTCACCGGACTCTTTTCAAGACTTTCCCATATCTGACCAGCCTCTGTCGTTAGCCCTGATGGTAGACATGTTGCGGACCCTAAGAACCTCTATCCATTCGGATACTCAATCCTGCCTCAGAGAATGCAGAGCAGATATTGCTCATTTGGGAGAAAGGGTTAACCAGGTCGAAATACAAATGAGTGAGGTTACATCCTCATTCAACTCTCTTGTGGACTCTCACTCCTCACACCATGAGGTTATTTCCACTATGCAAGCCAAAATAGCAGACTTAGAGGAAAGGTCCCGCAGGAATAACCTGAAGATCCGTGGAATTCCAGAGGAAGTCCAGCCACAGCAACTTCCCCACTTTGCCAAAGATCTATTCCTGGCTGTTCTTCCATCCCTCACCAATGCTGATTTAACCATTGATAGGATCCATAGGGTTCCTAAACCCTCTTTCCTACCCAAAGAAACCCCCCATGATGTGTTGCTCCGCATTAATTTCTTTCATGTTAAAGAAGACCTCCTCTCTGCCTTCCGTCAGAGGAAAGACCTTCCACCTCAGGCTGCCAACCTGCAAGTCCTGCCTGATCTCTCCCAATACACCCTCCAGAGACGCAGCAATCTCTCCTCCATCACGAAGGCCTTACGCAATTATAAGCTGATTTACCGTTGGAAATACCCAGCTAAGTGGGAAGTTTCTCGTGACGGCTCTAAACATTTCATCACCACCATGGAAGAGGGACTGCATCTCCTTAGAACCTGGAACATTTTGCCTGAGGGCCAAGATGGGCATAACCTGGTTGCCCCACGCCCCCTACCTATTTGCGACAGGAGTGGCACAGTCTCCTACCAGCGGTCCTCCAAGAAGAACAAAGGGGCCAGGGAGGCCCTTTTCCTCGCATCAACTCCATTTGTCCCCTGAGTGTACGGCGGGTACTCCCAAATGTACCCGTTACCCCCCTCACCATGCAGTGCCAACTGCTTTGGCACTCCCAAGGCCACTTTTTTACCTTTGGCTTTTTTCTTTTTTTTTGGTGGTTTTTGACCTGATTTTTTCACAGGGTCTCCAGCGATCTCATGGTCAAGCGTTACTTTGAATATCTTCTCATCCTCATTGTGCTCTCCTCCCCTTTTGTGGATCATAGACTTGCATACGTCCCTACTTACTGGCTATCGCTCTACGCACATCTCCTCTCCTTCTTGCTTCAATCCCTGATGTTCATCGCCCCGTCGAGGTGCAGCCCGTTTCTGCTCTTGGAATCACTGCCTCCTCATCTCCCTTATTTCTTACTACAACAACGGTACTTTAACTCTCCTCCTATCCACATGCAATGGGTGTAAAGTTTGTGTCCATTAATGCCCGAGGTCTAAGACACCCGGCCAAGAGAAGATCTTTATGGCAAGAGGCTTTACACCTGAAAGCGGATGTTCTCACAGCCCAGGAGACACTATTTAACATTTTGGCTTCTCCAAAGTGCTCGCATCCAGCCTTCCCTCATGTCTTCCAGGGTTCGGCCGGTGAAAAGAAAAAAGGTGTGCTGATTGCCATACGAGATACTGTCACCTTCTCCCTTACGGACTCCATGATTGATCCAGATGGTCGGTATATAGTTTTAAAGTGTATTATTAATAATCTACCGCTTACTCTTGTGTCTGCATATGCACCTAATTCCAGACAGGTTAAATTTCTCCGCAAGCTTTTGAAAAAAGTGTCACAATCCAGATATGGGAACCTTACTGTATGTGGTGATCTGAATGCGCCAGTTAATCCGAGTCTAGATACGTCCTTCCCTCGCAGCAGAGGTGCCCCTTCTTTGGTGGCTTTGCTGGGGTCGGAGGACCTATACGACGCTTGGCGTTGTCTGCACTCCACCGACAGATCTTACACTTACTACTCCCCGTGTCACAACTCCTATTCTCGCCTAGATTTCATTTTAGTGGACAAAGCACTCCTGCAGAGAGTCTCTGAAGCCTCTATACATGATATTGTGTGGTCTGACCACGCTCCGATATCCATCCTTCTGGAAGAAGGGAATTCCTTTGCCACGGCGAGAGTATGGAGGTGTAACGCGTCCCTCTTTCATGACCCTAACACTCAACAACTTATTTCTCAACAGCTCCAGCAGTATTTCTTGCTGAACTCCTCCTCTGATACCACTGTGTTTAACAATTGGTGTGCCCACAAAGCCTTCATAAGGGGTATCCTCCTTAAACTTAATGCCCAAATCCGTAAATCCTTCCGCCTCAAATTAGACAAAATCCTTGCTGATATCCGCACCTTGGATGTCCAGAACATGACTTCCCCCTCCGAAGCCCTAGCGGATGAGATAGCCGCTCCCTGCCACTCCCTTAGGGGACTCCTGTCCTCCCAACATAATAACTACATGTACAAATTGAAACTTGATTACTATGCCAACAATAACAAGGCTGGCAAACTCCTTGCCAACCGCCTCAAGGCGCGTAGGTCCAAATCGAAGATTTCCTCCCTGGTCCACCCCCATACCCGTGATACTGTGACTAACCCCCAGGCCATAGCTGATGCATTTTCGGACTATTATGGCTTTCTGTACAACTTGTCCTCCTGTACATCTACACCTCAACCCACTGAGTTCCATTGCTGACTTCCTTTCCAAACTTCGCCTCCCCTCCCTCTCACCGTCCCAACTCGAGTCTCTGAATCTCCCCTTCACTGACGAGGAGATATCTAAAGTAGTCCGTTCCTTGCCCAGGGCCCTGACGGTCTGTCCTCAGAATATTTCAAAACGTACCTCCCCATTTTGTCCCCTCACCTCCTTGCAGTTTTCCAATTGGCGGCTTCTGGCGACTCCTTTCCCAAGGAAATGCTCCTAGCCCATGTTGTCACCATCCCTAAACCCAGCAAGCCCCCAGACACCCCGTAAAATTTCCACCCCATATCACTCCTGAATGTGGACGTGAAAATTTACGCCAAACTGTTAGCTAACAGACTCCACCTGGTGCTTCCTTCCCTCATAGCCCTGGACCAGTCTGGCTTTATGCTCGGTCGTCAACCCTCGGACGCCACTCGTCGTATGATCAACCTTATACACCACGCCAAATCAAGTCGGCCGCCCTCTCTGCTTCTTTCCATAGACGAAGAGAAGGCGTTCGACCGAGTCCATTGGGGGTTACCTTACAGCAACTTTGCGCAAATTTGGCTTCCAGGGACAGATTCTGTCCTCCATTCTAGCGTTGTACTCTTGTCCTTCTGCCAAGGTTCTGACCAATGGTATGCTCTCTAAGATGTTTGAGATAACGAATGGTACGCGTCAAGGTTGTCCCCTCTCACCGTCCATCTTCAATCCTGCCATAGAACCCTTAGCCGAAGCAGTCAGGTCCCACCCGCACATCACAGGCTTTAAGCTAAACCACCAATCCCACACCATCAACCTCTTTGCGGACGACATCATCCTCTTCCTTTCAAATCCCACTGTATCCCTCCCCTTTGCTCACCAACTCCTACAAGACTTTAGTGCTATCTCCTTCTATAAGGTGAATTTTTCCAAATCTGTCATCCTTGACCTGGAGTTTAATGCCCACGCTAAATCGCATCTCACTTACTCCCTTTCCTACCCTTGGACCGATCAATGCATAACTTACCTAGGGATCTCCCTGGCTCCCACTATTTCTAAAATGTCCTCTCTCAACCTAGACCATATTCTCCTCCAACTCGCTAAAGACCTGGCAGCCCTGGCCACACATGAACTTTCGTGGGTGGGTAGGGTTGCCCCGTTCAAAATGCTCTTTTTACCTAAGATCTTATACCTCTTCAGAACACTCCCTATCCCCCTCCAAATAAACAAACTGTCTGTTTGCATGAGACGCTTTTTGTGGCAAGGGAAGAAAGCCAGATGTGCCCTCAAATACCTCACACTTCATAGGCGAGCAGGGGGCCTGAGTCTACCCGACATTGGGGACTACTATTTAGCCTCCATCTTGGCTCAACTCCCTCGCTGGTTTGATGACCACAGTGCCTCCTGCTGGGTTTCCCTGGAAGCCGCCTGTTCCTACACATCTGATCTCTCCCTTCTGCTCTTAGCGGACTCTTGGAAACCACTCACTCTCACAAACCTATCCCCTCCCACACGGGCCTCCATCCTAGCGTGGAGGTGCCTCCTATCCCATTCCTTGACTAACGTTAACAACATAAAAAATTAGGCTTCCCCTCAAGATATTGGAGTCTCTAATCCCCCATCTCTCCCTTACCTTATTTCAATCGGCTAACATTATATGGATTGACCAGCTCTATTCAGGTGCAGCTCTGATGTCCTTCGAGACCTTGTCTTCGAAGCACAGTCTTCCAAAAAAGGCCCTCTACTCATACACTCGCATTTCGTCCTTTCTCCTCAAGCACCCCCCTCCAACCCTTAACTTGGACTTCCAGGCATGGCACCACTTATCGAACCCTAAACCTCACACCAAAGGCATCACCCTCTTCTATTCCTTACTTAACAATAAAACCTAATTGTCCAAAACCCCCCCTTATGAAGGCTTGGGAGTCCGACCTTAAAAGAGAATTCTCTCTTCACCAATGGGCCTCGGCTCTTAAACTGGCTTATACCTCATCACACTGCATCAACCACTGGGAAACCTTCCAGAAAATTTTAACTAGGTGGTATAGGACCCCCACGGTACTGTCCCGCTTCTACCCCTCATTGTCTCCACTATGCTGGAGGGAATGTGGGTCTCAAGGGACCATCCTTCATACGTTCTGGTCCTGCAAATCTCTCACAAGGTTCTGGAAGAAAATATTTTCAATCATAGCTCGTATCACGAACATGAGTGTAAGTCCAGATCCAGCCCTTACCTTGCTACTCCTGGGGATTGAGGTCTTCCCATTGACACACCGGACATTCGTTTCCCACATTTTGCTTGCCTCCACACTTGCTATAGCCCGACATTGGCGCAGCCCATCGCCGCCCAACCCTTCGGAGGTGGTTTCACAGGTCCAATTGAATTGCCAATATGAACGTCTACTGGCGTTGCCTTCTTCCTCCTTTGCATCCACTTGGGACCCTTGGTGGCAGTGGTATGGTGGGGGCCTCCCTCCTGCTGCTTCCAACACGGATCCCCCCTCCCTGGCCAAATCACCCCCCCTACCTTCCTCTTCCCCTAGGCCGGTGCTCCCCCCTTAACATACTGTTGATATAGCCTGCCCTGCCTTAGCGGCGCCATACTTGTTCAACCCCTGGTGATTGTTTAATATGCCATGTTGCACATTGTAGGAAGATTATACGCTTTGACCGCTTTTCTTGTTCTTGTAACAATATTGTCTGTTGTAGCTGCCCTGTTCTTTATTACATATCCTATAACTTGCTTTGCGGCTGCGACCGCATCCTTGTTTTCTGTTGTTTGATGTTTTTAAAACTTCAATAAAAATCATTTGAAATAAAAAAAAAAAACGGAGATGACATCAACATTGGTGTGAATAGGGCACATAATTGATTTGCATGAAAACTGATGTCAACGTGCATAAAAACTGAGCTAAACTGATGTCTCTGCAAATAAAATCTGTATGCTTTTCCCATCAGTTTTCATGCACATATGGTGTGTGCGAGCCCTTAGGGCCGGTTCACACAGGTACAATGCGGGAAACCCTGCAAATCCAGTGCGGGTTCCCACATCCCACCTGAATCCCTTGGGGTTCACACTGCCCTCTGTGAACTGCTGCAGGTGTCAAAAGTTAATGACACCCCCAGATCAGTTCGCAGATCGCAGTGCAAACTGTGAATTCAGAGAGGAATCGGATCGCGTGAACCAAAAAATAAAAAAAAAAGGGTCCTGCAGGAGTTTGGTTTAAATGCGATGCAAATTTAGCCATTCAGTTTGTATGGCTGAATTCGCATCGCAGACATTGCATATGATCTGCACAGGAATGAGGTGGGAATCACATGCAATATCTGGCATTACACCAGTGTGAACAGGGCCTAAAGGAAGTATGGTCCGCTGCTGCATCTGTCCCCTGCCAGCTCTAAGCCCCTGTTCACATTGAGGCTGGGTTCCCATATGTCCGGGGCAGCCGCCGTGCGGTTTTCAAAAGGGCACGTGGGGTTTTTGGGTCTGGTTCAGGTGCAAATCCAGGCAAAAATTTGAAACTGAATCGCAGCTGAACCGGTGAACAGAAAAGAACCGGACCCCAGGCTGGAAACCACAGCCGCACCTATGTGAACCGGGCCTTAGCGCATCTTTGAAATTGCTCAATTTCAAAGCCGCATCTCAGTGCGAATTTAAAGACATCTGTGCAACTTCATGCACAGATGTCTATTTAAGTTGCACCTGAAATTACCAAATGTAGCGGATGTACTACTTTTTCAAATCGATGTGGCACCACAAAGTCGGCATCGCATCAATTTCAACACTGCCATTGCCGGCAATAGGATGTGACCTGTCAAATCACATGACAAATTGCTAGAGGGGGGAATGGGGGTTTAGACTGAGAACCAAGCGATCAAACACCGCTGATCACTCGGTTCTAAAAGATCGCTGAGCAGAGAGCTGCTCATCAGTCACCGGCTCCCTATCCTGCCCCTCCACTCAATGGAGTGCTGAGCTGGTGAGGGATGGCTCAGTGGCTCCTCAAGAGGCTAAGCCAGTCCAGCCATGTGGGCAAAACCTGACCATATGGTTGCAATCTTTGCTGAGCCTGGACTGGCCCTGTGACGTCAGCCAGCAGCAGGCTTCAGCCCCGTCTGCTGAAAAGGGGACACCGGAATGTAGAACGAACTGCACTCCTGTGATCAATAGTTGTACAGCCAAACCAGCTTTGGCTGTATTTATCCATTACCTGCTTTCTGACTTCCCCATAGCAGATATACCCTAGGTTCACACCTATGCGTTTTTTGTCTGTTTTGCAGTTTGCGGAAACGCACTACAGTTCATTTAACACGGTTTCCTATGGTACACATTCACATCCATGCGTTCTGCAGCTGGTGCCTTTTCGGAAAGGGTCAGGGACTTTTTATTTCTGCATTTTGCATGTAATAGACTTCAATGGAATCACACCGGAAATGCAAGTACTGAGTTTGTGATGTGATGATTTCATTATGTGTTTTGCGTTTTTATAGGGCTTAACAAGGGGACCTCCAGATCCCCCCCCCCCCATGTGAATGAGTATGGGGTACATTGTACCCCTACCCATTCAACAAAAAAAGTTTAGTGTTACAAAACACGAGACAATTTTTGACAAGTCCTCTATTAAAAATTCTCTCCTTCCTCTTCTCCCTCCGGTGTTTCTTCTCCCTCTACCCTCAGGTGATGTCATATTCTATGTCACCGGATGGCCACACCCCATGGCTATATAAGAAATGGCAGACAGCGGAGGCCAACACAACGAAGGCAGACAGCGACGAAGGAAGACAGTGTTATTTATGTTTAGCGGGCAGCGACACGGACGAAGAAGACCAGAGGGAGAGGAAACCACCGGAAGAAGACACTATTTGGACTTGTCAAAAACCATCTCTAATGTTTTATAACAGTAAACTTTTTTTTTGCTGAATGGGTAGGGGTACAATGTACCCCATATTCATATACATAGGGGGGGCTGGGATCTGGAGGTCTCCTTGTTAAAGGGGGATTCCAGATTCCGATAAGCCCCCTGCCCGCAGACCCCCACAACCACCACCCAGGGTTTTTCGGGAAGAGGCCCTTGCACCGATCAACATGGCCCATGTTGAGGTCATGCAGTCTGGTATGGTTTAGGAGGTGGGGAGGGCCACTCCATTGTCTCCTCCCTTTTCTGACCTCCCAGGCTGCATGCTTGGGCAAGGGTCTGGTATGGATTTTGGGGGAACCCTACACCATTTTTTTTAAATATTTTGCAGGGGGAGTGTCCCTCCAAATCCATACCAGACTTAAAGGGCCTAGTATGGATCTGGGGGGGACACCACGCCGTTTTTTTTTTTTTTCATTCAGCTGTCAGTGGGGACCTGGGCCAACAACAGGTGACTCATCGGTTGTTAAGGATGTGGCGGCCAGCTTCCCAGCCCACTCCTTAGCAACCAGCTACAGTGCATTGCAAAAGTATTCGGCCCCCTTGAGCTTTTCGACCTTTTGCCACATTTCAGGCTTCAAACATAAAGATATAAAACTGTAATTTTTTGTGAAGAATCAACAACAAGTGGGACACAATCATGAAGTGGAACGAAATTTATTGGATATTTCAAACTTTGTTAACAAATAAAAAACTGAAAAATTGGACGTGCAAAATTATTCAGCCCCTTTACTTTCAGTGCAGCAAACTCTCTTCAGAAGTTCAGTGAGGATCTCTGAATGATCCAATGTTGTCCTAAATGACTAATGATGATAAATAGAATCCACCTGTGTGTAATCAAGTCTCCGTATAAATGCACCTGCACTGTGATAGTCTCAGGGGTCCGTTTAAAGCGCAGAGAGCATCATGAAGAACAAGGAACACACCAGGCAGGTCCGAGATACTGTTGTGGAGAAGTTTAAAGCCGGATTTGGATACAAAAAGATTTCCCAAGCTTTAAACATCCCAAGGAGCACTGTGCAAGCGATAATATTGAAATGGAAGGAGTATCAGACCACTGCAAATCTACAAAGACCTGGCCGTCCCTCTAAACTTTCAGCTCATACAAGGAGAAGACTGATCAGAGATGCAGCCAAGAGGCCCATGATCACTCTGGATGAACTGCAGAGATCTACAGCTGAGGTGGGAGACTCTGTCCATAGGACAACAATCAGTCGTATACTGCACAAATCTGGCCTTTATGGAAGAGTGGCAAGAAGAAAGCCATTTCTTAAAGATATCCATAAAAAGTGTGGTTTAAAGTTTGCCACAAGCCACCTGGGAGACACACCAAACATGTGGAAGAAGGTGCTCTGGTCAGATGAAACCAAAATCAAACTTTTTGGCAACAATGCAAAACTTTATGTTTGGCGTAAAAGCAACACAGCTCATCACCCTGAACACACCATCCCCACTGTCAAACATGGTGGTGGCAGCATCATGGTTTGGGCCTGCTTTTCTTCAGCAGGGACAGGGAAGATGGTTAAAATTGATGGGAAGATGGATGGAGCCAAATACAGGACCAATCTGGAAGAAAACCTGATGGAGTCTGCAAAAGACCTGAGACTGGGACGGAGATTTGTCTTCCAACAAGACAATGATCCAAAACATAAAGCAAAATCTACAATGGAATGGTTCACAAATAAACATATCCAGGTGTTAGAATGGCCAAGTCAAAGTCCAGACCTGAATCCAATCGAGAATCTGTGGAAAGAACTGAAAACTGCTGTTCACAAACGCTCTCCATCCAACCTCACTGAACTCGAGCTGTTTTGCAAGGAGGAATGGGCAAAAATGGATTACAACCATACCAGTCATCTAGGATCACCAACACACCAGTCATCTAGGATCACCAACACACCAGTCACCCAGGATTACCACCACACCAGTCACCCAGCATCACCACCACACCAGTCACCCAGCATCACCGCCACACAAGTCACCCAGGATCACCAACACACCATTCACCCAGGATTACCACCACACCAGTCACTTAGGATCCCAACCACACCAATCACCAAGACAGCAGTCACCTAGGATCATCACCACACCAATCATTGTCACACTAGTCATCTAGGATTACCGCCACACCAGTCACCTGGGATCACAAACACACCAGTCATCTAGGATCACCACCACACCAGTCACCTAGAATTACCACCACACCAGTCACCTAGAATTACCACCACACCAGTCACCTAGAATTACCACCACACCAGCCACCTAGTATCACCACCACACCAGTCAAGTAGAATTACAAACACACCAGTCACCTAGGATCACCGCCACACCAGTCACCTAGAATTACCACTACACAAGTCATCTAGGAATACCACTACACCAGTCACCCAGGATTACCACCAGACCAGTCACGCAGCATCACCACCACACCAGTCACCCAGCATCACCACCACACCAGTCACCCAGGATCACCAACACACCATTCTGCCAGGTTTACCACCACACCAATCACCTAGGATCACCACCACACCAATAACCAACACAACAGTCACCTAGGATCACCACCACGCCAATCACCGCCACACTAGTCATCTAGGATCACCAACACACCAGTCACCCAGGATTACCACCACACCAGTCACCCAGCATCACCACCACACCAGTCACCCAGCATCACCACCACACCAGTCACCCAGCATCACTGCCACACAAGTCACCCAGGATCACCAACACACCATTCACCCAGGATTACCACCACACCAGTCACTTAGGATCCCCACCACACCAATCACCAAGACAGCAGTCACCTAGGATCATCACCACACCAATCATTGTCACACTAGTCATCTAGGATTACCGCCACACCAGTCACCTGGGATCACAAACACACCAGTCATCTAGGATCACCACCACACCAGTCACCTAGAATTACCACCACACCAGTCACCTAGAATTACCACCACACCAGCCACCTAGGATCACCACCACACCAGTCAAGTAGAATTACAAACACACCAGTCACCTAGGATCACCGCCACACCAGTCACCTAGAATTACCACTACACAAGTCATCTAGGAATACCACTACACCAGTCACCCAGGATTACCACCAGACCAGTCACGCAGCATCACCACCACACCAGTCACCCAGCATCACCACCACACCAGTCACCCAGGATCACCAACACACCATTCTGCCAGGTTTACCACCACACCAATCACCTAGGATCACCACCACACCAATAACCAACACAACAGTCACCTAGGATCACCACCACGCCAATCACCGCCACACTAGTCATCTAGGATCACCAACACACCAGTCACCCAGGATTACCACCACACCAGTCACCCAGCATCACCACCACACCAGTCACCCAGCATCACCACCACACCAGTCACCCAGCATCACCGCCACACAAGTCACCCAGGATCACCAACACACCATTCACCCAGGATTACCACCACACCAGTCACTTAGGATCCCCACCACACCAATCACCAAGACAGCAGTCACCTAGGATCATCACCACACCAATCATTGTCACACTAGTCATCTAGGATTACCGCCACACCAGTCACCTGGGATCACAAACACACCAGTCATCTAGGATCACCACCACACCAGTCACCTAGAATTACCACCACACCAGTCACCTAGAATTACCACCACACCAGCCACCTAGGATCACCACCACACCAGTCAAGTAGAATTACAAACACACCAGTCACCTAGGATCACCGCCACACCAGTCACCTAGAATTACCACTACACAAGTCATCTAGGAATACCACTACACCAGTCACCCAGGATTACCACCAGACCAGTCACGCAGCATCACCACCACACCAGTCACCCAGCATCACCACCACACCAGTCACCCAGGATCACAGCCACACCAGTCACCCAGCATCACCGCCACACAAGTCACCCAGGATCACCAACACACCATTCACCCAGGATTACCACCACACCAGTCACTTAGGATCCCCACCACACCAATCACCAAGACAGCAGTCACCTAGGATCATCACCACACCAATCATTGTCACACTAGTCATCTAGGATAACCGCCACACCAGTCACCTGGGATCACAAACACACCAGTCATCTAGGATCACCACCACACCAGTCACCTAGAATTACCACCACACCAGTCACCTAGAATTACCACCACACCAGCCACCTAGGATCACCACCACACCAGTCAAGTAGAATTACAAACACACCAGTCACCTAGGATCACCGCCACACCAGTCACCTAGAATTACCACTACACAAGTCATCTAGGAATACCACTACACCAGTCACCCAGGATTACCACCAGACCAGTCACCTAGAATTACCACCACACCAGCCACCTAGGATCACCACCACACCAGTCAAGTAGAATTACAAACACACCAGTCACCTAGGATCACCGCCACACCAGTCACCTAGAATTACCACTACACAAGTCATCTAGGAATACCACTACACCAGTCACCCAGGATTACCACCAGACCAGTCACGCAGCATCACCACCACACCAGTCACCCAGCATCACCACCACACCAGTCACCCAGCATCACCACCACACCAGTCACCCAGGATCACAGCCACACCAGTCACCCAGGATCACCAACACACCATTCTGCCAGGTTTACCACCACACCAATCACCTAGGATCACCACCACACCAAAAACCAACACAACAGTCACCTAGGATCACCACCACGCCAATCACCGCCACACTAGTCATCTAGGATCACCAACACACCAGTCACCCAGGATTACCACCACACCAGTCACCCAGCATCACCACCACACCAGTCACCCAGCATCACCGCCACACCAGTCACCCAGCATCACCGCCACACAAGTCACCCAGGATCACCAACACACCATTCACCCAGGATTACCACCACACCAGTCACTTAGGATCCCCACCACACCAATCACCAAGACAGCAGTCACCTAGGATCATCACCACACCAATCATTGTCACACTAGTCATCTAGGATAACCGCCACACCAGTCACCTGGGATCACAAACACACCAGTCATCTAGGATCACCACCACACCAGTCACCTAGAATTACCACCACACCAGTCACCTAGAATTACCACCACACCAGCCACCTAGGATCACCACCACACCAGTCAAGTAGAATTACAAACACACCAGTCACCTAGGATCACCGCCACACCAGTCACCTAGAATTACCACTACACAAGTCATCTAGGAATACCACTACACCAGTCACCCAGGATTACCATGATTACCACCAGACCAGTCACCTAGAATTACCACCACACCAGCCACCTAGGATCACCACCACACCAGTCAAGTAGAATTACAAACACACCAGTCACCTAGGATCACCGCCACACCAGTCACCTAGAATTACCACTACACAAGTCATCTAGGAATACCACTACACCAGTCACCCAGGATTACCACCAGACCAGTCACGCAGCATCACCACCACACCAGTCACCCAGCATCACCACCACACCAGTCACCCAGCATCACCACCACACCAGTCACCCAGGATCACAGCCACACCAGTCACCCAGGATCACCACCACACCAGTCACGCAGCATCACCACCACACCAGTCACCCAGCATCACCACCACACCAGTCACCCAGGATCACAGCCACACCAGTCACCCAGGATCACCACCACACCAGTCACCCAGCATCACCACCACACCAGTCACCCAGGATCACAGCCACACCAGTCACCCAGGATTACCACCACACCAGTCACGCAGCATCACCACCACACCAGTCACCCAGCATCACCACCACACCAGTCACCCAGGATCACCAACACACCATTCTGCCAGGTTTACCACCACACCAATCACCTAGGATCACCACCACACCAATAACCAACACAACAGTCACCTAGGATCACCACCACGCCAATCACCGCCACACTAGTCATCTAGGATTACCGCCACACCAGTCACTTATGATCACCAACACACCAGTCACTTAGAATTACCAACACACCAGTCATCTAGGATCACTGCCACACCAGTCACCACCACACCAGTCACCTAGAATCACCACCACACTAGTCATCTAGGATCACCACAACACCAGTCACCTAGCAACACCACCACACCAGTCACCTAGGAACAGCACCACACCAGTCTCCTACCATCACCACCACACCAGTCACCAAGGATCACCGCCACACCAGTCGCCAAGGATTACCAACACATCAGTTGCCAAGGATTACCGACACACCAGTCACCAAGGATTACCAACACATCAGTCGCCAAGGATTACCGACACACCAGTCACCAAGGATTACCAACACATCAGTCGCCTAAGATCACCAACACACCAGTCATATAGGATCACCACCACACCAGTCACTTAGGATCACCGCCATACCAGTCACCAAGGATTACCAACACACCAGTCACCAAGGATTACCAACACACCAGTCGCCTAAGATCACCACCACTCCAGTCACTTATGATCACCACCACACCAGTCACCTAGGATCACCACCACTCCAGTCACCTAGGATCACCACCACACCAGTCACCTAAGATCACCGCCACACCAGTCACCCAGGATCACCGCCACACCAGTCACCCAGGATCACCGCCACACCAGTCACCCAGGATCACCACCACACCAGTCACCTAAGATCACCACCACACGGCTGGTACGAGCTCCCAGCAGCCCTGGCCGTCACACATCCCTCCGCCCTGAGTCATTATAGCCCCCTCCATCCCGTAGGGCGCCTCTTGACTACAATTCCCAGCATACATCGCGAGCACACAAATGTGGGTGGCGCAGATTGTCAGCTGTCATCCGTGGGAACTACAACACCCGGCATCCTGTGCGGCTCACCCGCCTGACCCTCAACCTGACGCGTGCGGTGCGCTCCCGCCTCCTGAGCTCTCCTCGCGCTGTGTGTGTCCGCCGCGCGCTCCAGCCAGCAATTCCCGTACAGAGGGGAGACCGCCGAACGTAGACATGTCGGGTGACGATGAGCAGCAGGATCAGACCATCGCCGAGGACCTGGTGGTCACCAAATACAAGATGGGGGGCGACATCGCTAACAGTGAGTGTCCGGAGGGGGCGGTGTGGCCGGCACGGTGGTCATAGAGGGTGACCGAGGGGACCCGGTTGGGGGTGTGTTCTGTCCGTCGGTGGTGGCCCACTCTCCGTACTGTGGGGGAGGGGGGAGCGCACGTGTCCCGCCTGCCATGTGCCTCCCCGGCATCCGTACATCCGCGGGCACCCACGTGTCTGCCGGGCCCGCCGTGTGCTGGGAGCCCGCGGACACGGTGCCTCCATGTGACCGGATCCGGCCTGTCCATTCTACTACAATGGGGGTATTAAAGTCCACACTAAAGTTTATTCCCCTAGAATTGTGGAGGATTAGAGCCTGCGTCAGGTGTTTACTGCTCTATGTATATCTGTAGAGTACAATCCTCTCTATATCCACAATCTGCCCATACATTTCCCCCATTTCCAATTCACAGAAGTTGGTCTGACTTCCCTCCAACAGACTAATTGGAAAATTGTGCGCTGATCGCTGCAGCCAATGGTCAGCAGCGCTGATCGGTGTATTCCCCATTGTCAGAGGACAATGACCTGGTGCATCCATCTCTATTATGTGGATGGGGGAATCTGTTCAGTTTTATTTCTATCAGCCCACCGGTTGATTAAAGAACTCTGATACACCCATGGCCAGCCTTATGTAAAGTGGTTGGAAAGTCAGGCGGGTTTTTTATCTTAAATAGGAGCTTCAGCGCCCCCCCCCCCTACAAAAAATGAAAAGTCAGCAGCTACACATGCTCTACACATACTGTAGCTGCTGACTTTTAATATTGGGACACTTACCTGTCCTGGGATCCAGAGATGTTGGCACCCCAGCCAATGTTTCCATCAGCTCTCCGGTGCGTAATGTATCAAGTCATGTTTGGATTTTGCCAGTGGTGAATAAATGTCAATGTCTATTCGCACCGGAGTGCAGTCATTACTTTTGTGTTTTTAAGTATTGCCTGGACTACGGATCTGACACACCTGATCAGACTCACCTGAGTGGCTTGCCTGTTTTAGACTTCAGCTCTCGGGTGCTGCCATTGCCTGTAAGGGAAACCTGCAGTTAAGCCTAAGGCTCCGTTCAAATGTGAGCGTATGGATCGCGGGCAGAACCGCCGCGGTTCCGCCCGCGATCCGGAGATTTATGCAAATCGTGGGACGCCTAGCGTTGCCCGTTGATTTGCAATGGCCCCCCAAACGCCGAGCGATGTTGCTGCGATTTCCGCCTGCCGGATCGTGGCAACATCGCGCAAACAAAATCGCGGGACGCAATACGCTCCAAAGAAGCTCTTGTACTTTTTGGATCGCGACCCATATGCTCACATGTGAACGGAGCCTTATGGTTTCACTGTTGGTTCCTTGCTGTGCTTGGTGAATGTCCTGGGGGAAGGAGGCCAAACTTCTGGGTAATCTTGCCACGGTGTTGGAACCAGGTACCCACCGAAAGGTGCCAAATGTGGATGCATTAAGATATTTAATAAAAAGCCCCTCTAATACCTGAGCCCCATCTTGATCCAGCGATGTCCATAAGTGCCTCGGCCATCCGGGATTCTCCCTCCTGTGTGGCTGAGACACAGCAGCAGCGCCATTGGCTCCCATTGCTGTCTTTAATTTAGCCAGTGAGGAGAGAGGGGTCGGGGCTGAACCATGGCTCAGTGTCTAAATGGATACATAGAGCAGCGGCATGGCTTGGGTGTCTCCATAGCAAGTTCACACACAACTTTACGTTGCGTAGTTGGCAGATCTAAAGGGGATTAAATGTGTATGGACACCTGAAAGTGACTGTAAACCCTATGAATTGTTTTTTTTTTTTTTTTTAATGAACCTGTCATACTTACCGGCTCTCTACAGTGGTTTTGCACAGAGCTGCCCCAAAACTCCTCTTCTCATGTCCCCTGGCCCCACTCTCAGCTCCTTCTATTCTTGGTGTACCATCATAGAAAGCTGCTTCCTATGGTGGCACACCTGCCATGCTGTTTCCATCTGTGACATGGACAGTGGCTTGGCACCCCTCCCTTATCACAGGATTTAATTAGTAGGAGCCAATGGTTCCTAATGCTATCAATCTGCCCTGTGAGGACAGAGCAGTTGTGCTCAAGAGCATTGCTTTATCAAGATTGGGCTCAGGTAAGTATAAGGGGGGGTGGATTTGGCATGTAACGCATTAAGGTAAAAAAACAACTCTTGCCTTAAGTGGTAGTAAATGCGGCATTTTTATTTTTACCTTCTGGTAAGCTTTATTAGAAGCTTACTTGTAGGTAAAAATACTGTTTAAACGAATATTGTATCTCCTAAACATGTTCTTTGGAGCAGCAGCCTTTGCCGACACCAGCACATACGCTCTGAAGGAACGGCATACATGTGCCATTCCTTCAGAGCCCCGTGTCATCATTGCGGCTCTGCCATCCACATGGCTGCAGCCCACGTACCCAAAAGGAAGACAAGATGAAGATGGAAACCGCTGGAGGGCTTAATTTCAAGGTAAGTCTTTCATGTGCTGGTATGTGATGCATTACGCCTTTACTTTGCAAGGGCGCTTTTATGTTTCCCCATGATAGCCGTCTTAACTGATCTGACTTGAGTCGCTCCAACTTTAGAAAGATTCCTGCACTACCTTCGTCTGACTTTGATACGACTTCAATGCTGTGCCCACCATACTTACCCCCAGGGGATGCTGAGCTGTCGATGCCCATGGTGATGGTCCAGGGTTTAGAAATTGGAGCAGGCACTGACCAATCGGAATCACTGTGGCCCATCCCAGAAGCACTGCATGGAAAAGAGCAGAGACTTCAAAACCCTGGATCAGCTGCGTAAGCACTGACCGCTCACTATTCCCTGGAGGTAAGTACCTTAGGTACTGGGGGTGTGGGGGAAGGGATTACAGTATTCCTCTTAACTTTTTTTTAGGCCCCTTTCACACTAGTGCGACTTTGGACCGCAAAATCGCATGACAAGTTGTTTTCCATTATTTTCAATGAGCCCCATTCATATCAGTGCGTTTTGAAGTCGCATCGACTTCAAAGTAGTTCCTGCACTACTTTGCCACGATTTGATTGCGTTTTGAGCCATAGCCATTGCTTTCAAAATCGCGTCGCATAAGTGTGAAAGGGGCCTTAAGTTTAACCATTAAAGTGATTCTAAATGTTGATTTTTTTCTAAAATAACAAATGTTATACTTACCTGCTCTGTGCAGTTGGTTTCAAAGAGCAGCCCTGAGCTTCCTCCCCTCGGGCCCCCCCGCTGGCTCTCCTGCCTTTTGATTGGTTCGTTTAGGTTGGTGCTTGTATTACATAGTTTTGGTAGATCTAATTTTGGTTGTATAATCAAACTGTCAGAATAGAATGGCATAGGAGTGGGGGGGGGATACCTGCATCCACATTGCTTGTGCTGATGCAGGGATCTGTCAGTTTTTTTTCCATTCAACCCGCTGGTTAAACCAAAAAAAAAATGATCATGTATTCCCAGCTTTAGGCTAAGGCTTGGCTATACATGTTCAGTTTTCTTGTACAATTTTCCTTTAGATTTACTTTAAATTTAGACCCTGATGTTGGGAAACGTGAAAGGAAAAAGATGACCGAAAATGAGATGAATAGATGGCATCATCAAAACAATGAACATGAATTCAAGCAAGCTTCGGGAGGCAGTGGAGGACAGAAAAGCCTGGCACGCTATGGTCCATGAGGTCACAATGAGTCGGACACCACTAAATGACTGAACAACATGTAGTGCAAGGGCCGCATGATTTGATACAATTTGAAACTTGTTTAGTTTTGACCACATTATATACAGTTTTTAGTAAATCTAAGAAACATTGTTTGGCCAGCCTTAGTTCACACTTGTAAAAAATTCTAACACTAACCAATGCGCCTATAGCAATAACACGCATTTTTGACACATTAATGTTTCTGACTCCTTTAAAAAAAAAAAAACTCACCCTAAACCAGTGATGGCGAACCTTGGCACCCCAGTGTTTTGGAACTATATTTCCCATGATGCTCATGTACTCTGCAGTGTAAGTAAGCATCATAGTTACATAGTAGGTGAGGTTGAATAAAGACAATAGTCCATCCAGTTCAACCTGTGTAGGTGTGTGTGGCTGTAATCATCTCACATACCCCTGAATGTTCTGATCCTTGAGATGTACGTCTAAGAGTCTTTTGAAAGCCACCATACTACCCGCAGAAACCACCTCTTGTGGTAGAGAATTCCACAAGCTTGTAGCCCTAACAGTAAAGAATCCCCCACGTTGCCTGAGGTTAAAACGCTTCTCCTCTAATTGCATTGTTTGCCCTCGAGTCCTCATGCAATCCCTTCGACTGAACAGCTTTTTTTCTAAGCTGAGATCCCCATTGAGATATTTAAAAATTGCTATCATGTCCCCCCTCAGGCGTCTCTTCTCCAGGGAGAATAAATCAAGCGATTGCAGCCGCTCTTCATAGTTAAGGTCCTCCAATCCCCTAATCAGTTTAGTTGCCCATCTCTCTCCAGCTCCAACACATCCCTCCTGAGGACATGGCAAATGTAGTTCCAAAACATCTGGGGTAGGGCTGCTGAATATAATCGCCGAATCTATGCATCGCGATGCGACCCTTCGCGATTCTGCATCCATTCGGGGTGGTTGAATAATCAATTACCTAATGACGTCACTTCCGGGGGCGGGGAAAGAAGTGACATGGCCGGGCTTGTGGGATACGGCGCTCCTGCTCGCGGCGCGGGAGAGGAGGAGAGCGGAGCTATCAGTGCTCTCTCTGGCCCCGGGATACACACGGCACGCCCACTTAGCACGCTGCTGCCCGACCGCCCGCTCTGACAGCCCGGCCGCCCGAAGTCGCGGCCTTCCCAGCTCGGTACACTTCTGGTAGCGGTGCGGTTCTCGGCAGACAGCCTGAGTTGACCGCAGGGGAGCGAGGAGGCCCTGCTTTCCGCCTGTACCGTGCACAGCACTAGTCCGAGCTCCAAATTCCCGACATGAGGCTCATCACCCAGGACCTGTCCGAGCCCTACTCCATACACCTACCGCTACTTCATCCACAACTGGCTGCAGCTCTGCTTCCTGGTAAGTTGGGGCACTACAGAGCCCAGCATTCCTCCTTACCAGGGTCTGTTATACTACAACTAGGGGGACTACTACAGACTCTGTAGTCCCCCTAGTTGTTGTATAACAGGCCCTGGTAAGGAGGAATCCTGGGCTCTGTAGTGCCCCTAGTTGTAGTAACAGTAGGCCCTGGTAAGGAGGAATGCTGGGCTCTGTAGTCCCCCTAGTTGTAGTACAGTAGTCCCTGGTAAGGAGGAATGCTGGGCTCTGTAGTCCCCCTAGTTGTAGTATAACAGGCCCTGGTAAGGAGGAATGCTGGGCTCTGTACAGAGCCCAGCATTCCTCCTTACCAGAGCAGGGTCCCCATAGATCCCCCTTTAGAGCTCAGTTCCCCTGGATCCCCTTTAGGACAGGCCCAGGCTCCCCATAGATCCCCCTTTAGAGCAGGGTCCCCATAGATCCCCTTTTAGAGCAGGGTCCCCATAGATCCCCTTTTAGAGCAGGGTCCCCATAGATCCCCTTTTAGAGCAGGGTCCCCATAGATCCCCTTTTAGAGCAGGGTCCCCATAGATCCCCTTTTAGAGCAGGGTCCCCATAGATCCCCTTTTAGAGCAGGGTCCCCATAGATCCCCTTTTAGAGCAGGGTCCCCATAGATCCCCTTTTAGAGCAGGGTCCCCATAGATCCCCCTTTAGAGCAGGGTCCCCATAGATCCCCCTTTAGAGCAGGGTCCCCATAGTAATCGTGATGCATCGCGGAATCGAATCGTATCGAATCGCGACCCTAATGATCGTAATCGAATCGTGAGGTAAGTGAAGATGCGCAGCCCTAATCTGGGGTGCCAAGGTTCGCCATCACTGCCCTAGACGCTCAGATTTTTGTGGGAAGTGTTTTTTTTTTTTTTTTTTGATCAATGAGAAACTCTTCTTCTCCCATGCGCTGTAACCTCTACAGTTGCCTGTACAGCATATTACCATAGATTTGAATGGAGGCAGTTGACTCTCGACTATTTACACTACAACTGTAAATATTGTGAGGCACTAAGCCTGGAATATGTACGTCTTTCTGCCCTATATCTAATTGTTGGCTCTGTTTAAATTATTAAAACCTTTTGTAAAAGAATGGAAGGAGTTGACAAGCTTCAACCCCTCCCAGACTCGGCATGTAGCTTCGTTTTTACCACACAATACGAAGTGCCAAAAATGCTACAGGTTTCAAATGTGAACAGCTCTGTCCGCTGTCCTTATTCTCCATTGTAGGCTGCTGTTAGGTGTTTGGAGAGTTGTAAAAACACCCCAAATGCCGGTTTCTATAGTAGTCTATACTAGGGCCAAAGAGTTGCTGCAAAACTAAGTACCTAAACATATGCAAACCATGTCCATCGGCCCAGCTGTCAGAATACTATAGCCTGGCAGGAGGATATTGCTTCATCCGCAAGGTTTAGTACAGCTAGCTTAATCTATTTTCACTTTATCGCAAATATATAAATATAAAAAGTTATGACTTAAGTTGCACTTTAAAGTGTCCCTGTCATGAGTTGACATAATGGGTTAAATATGTCCCTTAAATGTATACAATAAGCACTTACTGATGTCTGAATACATTCTCCCTTCTTTCAGTAAACACTGCTGCAGATTTCTTCAGCCTACAACTCTTCCAGGAGTGTTGGATGCTTTCTCAACTTAGTGTTACTAAACCCACAATCGTAAAATCATTGTGTATATGCAGTAAAGCATGCTTGTTATACTCAATGTGGAACCTAAGGGGTTAATCCTCTGCATTGGGTATGAAGGCTGTTTGATCTTGTCTTCTCTGATCCTCCGCCTCTTTAACTGATGCCAACCCATCTCATGATAGAACAGAGCCTTAGGAGTCGGGCTGCACATGCTCAGTTTGGTGTGTATTGCTAGAGTTTTTCTTGGGAGAGTGCATGGGATCAGCACAGAGCCAATCAGGGGAGAATGAAAACTACAAGCTTTACTAGGAACTGATAGTAGTCACAAAACTGCTATATACTGCTGATGAGAAAACATGCCTAAAAGAACAATTTGTACCAAAGTTGTTCTTGATGATCAGCTAATATAAATTATATTAGACCTATACCCTACACAAATAAGGTAATGGAGCTGGTCAATGGACCAGTAGTTTGGCAAATGTATTTTGCATCTGATTTTTAAAGACTCCCAATAAAGTGCATTTCTGAGGGAAAACATTCTCAACATCTCTACATTACATGCACATTTACCCTTGTTTTGTCTCAAAAGAAAGTACTAAAACATACCTGTTGATCCTGCCAGAAGTCCAGTAAGCTCCCAACTTCCTGTTTGAGCTGTCAGCAGTGTCTGCATAACCCTGTCTGGAATCTTTTATGGACTATAGAATACCTACCCCTTATCCTATGGAGATGGGGTAGTGTTTTGTAGTCCAGAAGAAAACTTAAACCGCAAAACTGTTGTGGACATTAGAGGTGCCTGTACATATGTAGCAGGTGCCTTCCAAACCTCATCGCATCCCAATCTAGGGCCATTCTGACTTCTGGGTAGTGTCGACATATGCTGCCAAGCCCTGAGTCCAAACATTCCAATTTGCCTATCGCTGTACTGCTGGGGGGGGGGCACAAGTTTTTTAAATTTCTTTAAGGTGAATATGTACTCTAACCTGATATATGGGGTAAAGGGCAACCAGCAGTGCCAGTCATAATTGTTTAGTGCCCATCTGCAACCACAGTACACTAGAGCAGCACGATTCTAGATAAAATGAAAATCATGATTTTTTGCTTGGAATAAAGATTGCGATTCTTGACACATTTTTCACATTATGCAAATAAAATTGGGCTAACTACGGTTTATTTTTTATTTTTTGTAATTAAAGTGTATTTTTTCCCAAAAAACTGCGTTTGAAAGACCACTGCGCAAATACAATGTGACAAAAAATATTGCAGCGATCGCCATTTTTTTTTTTTTTTTTCTCTAGGATCTCTGCTTAAAAAACAAATGTGTGTGTATAATTTGGGGATTCTGTAATTTTCTAGCAAAAAATATGGATTATAACTTGTAAGCATCAAGTTTAAGAAAAAGGCTTTAAAGCGGAGTTCCGGCCTCGGGGGTCAATTTGAGCTAAAAATACCCCCGGGACAGTCAGGGCTAGTACATTCCACAATGGATAGCCTCTGAACTGTCCCGGGTCACACTTGCCTGTAAGAAGAAATACTTGCCTTGAAAATTTCTTCTCCAGCGCTGCTATCTCAGGTGTGGGCAGCTCCGTGACGTCGGAGTCCCACAATGCACCTCACCGGCCCCGCTCCTCGTCACTTCCGGTGCAGGCGCGGCATCTCTGCACAGCTTCTGGGCATGCCCAGAAGCTTTTTAGCAGTGAATGCCGCGCCTGCATCGGAAGTGACGAGAGGGGCCGGTGCAGGCGCATTGATTCCTGGGAGCGGTGATGTTCAGCTCCCAGGAATCATTGCAAACCAGAAGTGACGGCGCGGACCGCGGCCGCAGAGGGAGGAAGTGGAAGGAAGGTGAGTAAATTTTCTTCTATAATAAGGTAAGTGACCAAAAAAAATAATCGAGGTTAATCGAGATCTTAATTTTTTAAATGATTAATCATGCAGCTCTTCAATACACCATTGTAGCCCTCTAAAAAAAAAAAAAAATCTATTTCCAACCCACGATGCAGTGCTCAGTGCCTTAGTGACCTAACACTAGGTCCTAGTACTGTAGTAATGGGGGGAAGGAGGTCAGGGAATCATAATATTGATCTAGGGTGCTACTAAAGGATTGGTGTGGCAGTTAGGCCCTACCAGGAGATGTGGCACCACAGAGTAATTTCTTCATTGCTGTGCTAAAAATGGTTCACAACGTTTATTCTAAAATTGATCTGTCCAGAAGTGTTTAAAGTTCTGTATTAGCAGGTAGCTGACAACATTGACTGTAATAGATGCTTATTGCCAATATGTTAATGAGCAATGCCTACCACCAGTTAGAAATATGTTCTCTTGAATTTTTGGGGGTGATTTTTTTTTTTTTTTTTTTTTGTGTAGAACTATGGCTGAGTGTTCAGCTCTAGTAACGTCTAATCCAGTTCTTTGTGGAAGCAGATAATGGCTGCTTGCTAAGCAGAGCGTATAGTGAGTATGCTGCAGCTATACATTCTGGAAGCTGCCTTTGGCATTATACACACCTTTTTGGAGCACAGTTTTACAATCTATTGGCAGGGTATCCTGCTGCTAGAATTATCTTTTGGGAGTGTGGTCAAACCCCCCCCCCCCCCCCCCCCCTGAGTCCTGCTTCACACTGGTGTGATGCGGGAAACCCTGCGATTCAATGCCGGTTCCCGCATCGCACCTGAATCACATGCTGATTCACACTGACATCTGCAAACCACTTGGGGTTTCAATGTAAAGTTAATGACACCCCCAGATCATTTCGCAGTGCGAACTGTCAAATGGTGCAGTTATCGGCTTGCATAGGTGTTAACACCCATGTGATCCGATTCCGGTGCGAACCGAAAAAGGGTCCTGCACCATATTGGTGCAAATGCGATTTCAGCCATTCAGTTTGGCTGAATTTGCATCACACAGACATTGCATGTGATCTGCACAGCATTGCGGTGTGAATCGCATACAATGTCTGATTGCACAAGTGTGCACCCAGATCATTTCGCAGTGCGAACTGTCAAATGGTGCAGTTATCGGCTTGCATAGGTGTTAACACCCATGTGATCCGATTCCGGTGCGAACCGAAAAAGGGTCCTGCACCATATTGGTGCAAATGCGATTTCAGCCATTCAGTTTGGCTGAATTTGCATCACACAGACATTGCATGTGATCTGCACAGCATTGCGGTGTGAATCGCATACAATGTCTGATTGCACAAGTGTGCACCCAGCCTTAATGTTGAAGTTTATCTTTGACTACTTTTCTGCCTGAAGTGAGTCAAACGTGATGGGAACGATCTTAGTTGAAGCGGCCATTATCAAGTGGAGCTGGATTAGAGCAGCGCAAGGAAGTTTATTGTCTATCTGGACACCATTGCCAAAACGTTAAAGATCAGGTTCCCGGTCAGTTTATGCGCCCTAAAATAGTTCACTTATCTACAGATTTTACTCCCTAAAGTTTAATCTTCAGAAAGGTACAAACTGTCTGCATCCTTTTCCACGGTGGTGGTGTCAGTCACTCTTGAGTAACATGTTTATTTATGGCTCCCTGTCAGCAGGTACAAGGGCAACAGATTTATCACCTAAACTGAAGTCGCTGCTTGACGGCTTATCTGTAACAACTCTTTAGTAGTGTTGGTAATGCTTTATAGGTAACCAATAGGAAGTGCAGCCTGACCAGTGACCACCCAGGGATTTATTATTTTTTTTTTTCATACACCCTGGCGTTCCAGCATTTAGCTTTTCTAAAGGCAGGAAAAGTCATCTGGGAAGTATAAACAATTCTAGGCCTCCCAGATGACTTTTTGCTGATGATCCTGTTTTAAAGCAGGTTTGGCTGGGTTCACACGTGTTTAGCAACGTTTAATTTTTCATTGGATTCCAGATGCACAGATATCTATTTTCTCTAATTGCGGCTGACCTGGACGCACCTAAACTCGGGTAAACCCTAAAGTTTGAATGACGCCATTGAAAAATCATTGTATGCATTTAGAAATGTCCTATGAACATGGGTTTAACACTGCCAGTGGGATCCCTTAGACCAGTGGTCTTCAAACTGCGGCCCCTGTCTTGCCGTTGGCACACTATTCCTCCCACTGACACCAACAATGGCGCACTATTTCGGACACTAACAATGCCAGGACATTTTCTACTCCCACTGGCCACACTTCAGCCCTCCTAAAGTCTGAAGAACAGTAAACTTGGTTCTTTGTTTAGAATGTTTGGAGAACCCTGCCTTAGACAGTTGTATTTTCTTCCTCTCTAAGCAGAGTGCCCCTACTCCTATCCTTATTGATAATGGGCACTCAACCTCTCATAGGAAGAAAGATGCTGTCAGGTTGAAACAAGATTTAAAGGCAGGAGATTAGGTCTGCATTCATGGAGCTTGAAAGCTGAGCTTTTCTGATCTGATGGAGGGGGGGCGAAACAGATGATCAATTACCATAAACACCCATCCCTGATAGGCATGTATTTCGGGCTCTGCTTGCCCATCTGAGGGTCCAGAACCAACATGGCCAGTGGAGGGGAGGGAGAAGATTAGACTCGCATCCGCTCTCCTGCCCTTCTTGCTGTGACCCGGAAGGCATTGTGTAGGGCGTTACTTCTGGGTCAGCCTCTGTGTCCCTGGCTAGCATTGCCGAGAAGGGACATATTTCAATTCATGCAGGGTCTTTTAGACATGTCTCAAAGCGAGCTTGTCACCTAGCGGAATTTGTGTTTCCGATTTTCTTTTGTTTAAAAAAAAAAAAATAGTTACACCCAAGATCATAAAATGCCCCCCAAAAATGTTGAGGCTCTCACATATACACATGTATGGAGGTAAACGAAAGCGTTGGGGCACCTACGCGTGAAAACGTTTGATTGCGATACACATGTTGTCTAACACGCTGCAGTGAGAGCAATAATTCTAGCTAAAGGGCTCCTCGGTAATCAGTTTAGAGTTACAAATAGGGGGCTTTTCAAGCTTTGCCTAAACAAAAAAATAGGGCATTGAAGTTTATCGCCATTTCACAGGCACATACAACTTTAAGGTTTGTCATGTTTGGTATCTATTTACTCAGTGCAACCTCGTCTTTTTTATATTTTACCAACAATTTGGGTAGTTTTTTGCCCTAAAACTCACTTTAGTGTGTTTTACTGAAATTTTGCATCTCCTTGACTTTTGCGGTAATATCAAGTGACATAACCAAATTGCAACTACCACTGTTCGATTCTCTAGGGCAGGGATTCCCAAACTACAGCCCTCCAGTTGTTCAGAAACTACAATTCCCATCATTCCTCATCATATATGTGAATGTCAGAGTTTTACAATGCCTCATGGGATGTGTAGTTCTGCAACAGCTGCAGGGCTGTTTGGGAATCTCTACTCTAGGGTTTCTGCTTTCAGAACCTATATCATGTGGGGCTTTTATGTAATCTTCAGGCCTAAAATTATTTCTTTAAACCTGTGCAAAACATTTTTTCAAAAACTGCCCTGGCAATGAAAGGGGTTAAATCCCATCTCCAGGATAGGGGGATAAAATCCCATGCAGTGGGCCCCTTTTTTAACTATAGGGGATAGAGAAAGAGGCTGTAATACTTGGCGTACCCCTTGCTCCTCTGTGAGCTGCCCCACAATATGTTCCAGGAGAATGCAGGGCTATTAGTCCTGCATTTTATGTGAGGAAGAAAATAAGGGAATGTGCCTGGGAAAGATTTAAAGAGGCTGTGAAGGAACAGTTGCAAAGATGGGAGGGCGGAGCAAGGTAAATAATATAGCCTATTACTTTAATTTCCAATTGTGGAAGATAGTTTCACATCCTTATCTCCCTGACAGTGAAAACCCCTGTACGCAGTTTAACCTCTTCTGGACCGCCCGCTGCAGTTTTACGACGGTACTTTGACGTTGAATACCGGTGTTATGGCAGCAGATGGCTGCCATAACCCTGGTATTTTCTTACAGGACGGGCGGTCCTCTTTCATAAAAAAGTGGTCCCAGTGGTGGATTTGCTGTGGGATTGCTTTTATGGGTGGCGGGGCAGGTCCTCCCCTCCTGCTGCTTCCTTGTCGTTTTCCCCACTTAACGGGAGCCGTTGGTAGCGGAGAAAACGATCCGGTCCTCTCAGGTGCTGTGCAGGAAGTCAAGTGAGGGCAACGTCGTCGTACGTCACCTCCTCCTAAAGGCCTTAAAGGGCCCAGTTTTCTTCTTGCTGAGAAAATATTTTTTTATTTATTTATTTTTTTTAGGGTAGATGTGAGATCTGAGGTCTTTGACCCCCCAGATCTCACATTTCTATTACAAGGGATGTTTGCATTCCTTGTAATAGGAATAAAAGTGATCAAAAACATTTTTTTAAAGCGACAGTGTAAAAATAAAGGGTAAAATAAGAGAAAATTTAAAGCGCCCTGTCGCTCTGAGCTTGCGCGCAGAAGCGAGCGCATGCGCAAGTCGCGCCCACATATATAAACCGTGTTCAAACCACACATGTGAGGTATAGCCGCGATCGTTGGAGCGAGAGCAATAATTCTAGCCCTATACCGCCTCTGTAACCCTAAACTGGTAACCTGCAGACATTTTTAAAGCGTCGCCTATGGAGATATTTTAAAGTACCAAAGTTGTCACCATTCCATGAGCGTGCGCAATTTTGAAGCATGACATGTTGGCGATCTATTTACTCGGCATATCATCTTTCACATTATAGAAAAAACTTTGGATAACTTTACTGTTTTCTAATTTTTTCTAATTCAAAAAAGCGTATTTTTTTTCCCAAAAGAATTGCATTTGTAAGACCGCTGCACAAATACAATGTGACATAGAGTATTGCAACGATCTCCCATTTTTATTCTCTAGGATCTCTGCTAAAAATATTTTGGGGTGTTCGAGATCATTTTCTAGCAAAAAAATCTGATTTTAACTTGTAAACAAGTATCAGAAATAGGCCTGGTCCTTAAGTGGTTAAAGGAAAAGTTCACTTTTTTGGAAAAAAGCACTTTTTTTTTTTTTTTTGCTTTGTAGCCTGTAAAGCATTGCACTAGTGATCAGCAGATTGGTGCCATGCAGGTCTCCTGCAGATCTGTGAGTGTATCTGCTTCCCCTTACATCAGGGCTTGACAAATTTTCCTGAAATCTAGGAGCCAGCTAAAAAAGTTAGGAGCCAGTTTTTTGTTTTTTTTTTTTTAAACTAACAACCAAGCTTTATTAAATAAAACGGATACTAAATTTACACATAAATATGACTAGAACCCCACTCTCCTCTAGCGCAATTGGATGAAAACAGACTGTCTGTCTCCTTCCATCCGATGCCATCTGATCCGATCCACGGGATGGATAGAAAATAGAACCACCATCCGTCTGTTTTTGGCGGACAGGATCAGATGGCGGCAGATTACTGCTCCATAGAGGAGAATGGAAGGGTCCGATCAGGTCTGCCTGAAAAACTGACAGGCGGACCTGATCAGACAGCCCGTGTGAAAGGGGCCTTCGGCTGTGGCATGGCGATGAGGAAAAAAAAGATATATTATATATATATATATATATATATATATATATATATATATATATATATATATATATATATATATATATATATATATATATATATATATATATATATATATATATATAATTTTTTTTTATAATAATTGGAAAAAATATATTTTTTTAATAATAAAAAAAAAAAGAAAAAAATATTTAGTTTTTACATTAAAAGAATTTAAATTAATAAATAACCACACTCTCTGTCAAAGGTAACTAACTGGACAGGGAGATGGTAATGCATTGTGAACAAACAGTGGAAACAGTAATTACAACAGTCATTACTCCCGGCCACCACAAGAGGGCGCCAGTTCCCCATTGGAAGCCTAATCTCAAGTAGGCCGAAAAGCCGGGGCCTCAATTTTCGGACGGCCCGGAAGTCCGTGCACTCCGTGCGTGGAAGTCCGTACAAAAATGACAGGACACCCTCTGCAGGGCACCCCAGGCGCCAGGTCGCTAATTCTAGTCGCAAATGCGACCTGGCGCCCGGGTTTTGTCGAGGCCTGCCTTGCATCATGTACGGGTAAGGAGATACAATCTGACGGGAAGCGTGAATAAACTACCATAGTGCTCCACAGTGCCGTGGTCGTTTATTGAAAACTACAACCTGACAGCTGCAAAGGCTGCCAGACCTTGTAGTTTTCCATGCACTGAGCCCTGTCACTCAGTGACTCGGTCATAACCGCACTCAGCCAAGTTTTTTTAAAATTGTAAAAGCTAGCGGGAAGGAAGAAGAACCCCTGCTAGCTGTCAGTGGGGAGCGGGGAGGTGCGGGGGCTGGTCTCTATGGGTGTAACATGTTACGAAAGGTGAACTTATGCTTTAAGGTGAAACCGCTTCTTTTCCAGTCAGTGTGTGGCCTCATGTCCCCTTACATTTCCTGAGACTGAAAAGTTTCCTGCCCACACAGGGAGCACCATTGAGGTATATCGCTATCCTCTCTCCTCTCAAGTGTTTCTTCTCCAGGGAGAATACGTTTAGCGCTTGTAGTTCCTCGTAATTGAGATACTCCAGTCCCCTTATTACAGCCTTCCAGCCCAGCCTATAGCAGAATGATGGCTGGGTGGGGGGGGCTCCATTGTCCTGACTGGACATCATATGACCTCCTTCAGAACAAGACGCTGTGCGCTCTCCCAGGGGTGCGCAGCGATCGGTGGTGCAGTGTGTCTCCCGGACACACTGGACTCCAATCAGTGTAAATAGGAATTGCCAGTAGCATTCCTCTACTCGTAGAGGAGAGCAACTAAGCCACTCTCCTGACGGGGGTGCCTGCACTGATAACCAGTGCATTGATTATCGGTGCAGCCTCATCAGCGATTCCCGCCTGATATGCAGCACTGACAGGCATCAATGATGGGCACTGATTAGCCCTGCCTGTGCCCCCCAGTGGGGCTAATCCATGCCTGCCTGCTGCAATTCAGTGCAGCCTATCAGTTTCTGTCAGTGCACATCAATGGAGAAAAATCACTTATTTACAAAATTTTGTAACCAAAACTTTTTTTTTTTTTTTCATTTTGTTTAGCAAAAAATAAAAAACTCAGTGATTAAATACCACTGAAAGAAAGCTCTGTCTCAAGAAAATTATAAAAATTTTGTTTGTGTACAGCATTGCATGACCGCAACTGTCATTCAAGGTGCTACCTCGCTGAAAAATGGCTTGGGTAGGAAGAGGGTAAAAGTGTCCAGTATTGAAGTGGTTAATTTAGTTGCCCTTCTCTGGACTCTTTCCAGTACATCCTTTCTGAGGATTGGTGACCAGAACTGGATGGAATACTCCAGATGTGGCCGAAGTGTCATATCCCTCTATAGTGTGTCCCAATTAAGAGCATTTCCGTCTGTCTGCTTCATTCCTCTATCAGCGTGCATTAGAGCTGCATGACTGGATGACATTTAAGTGTATTTTTTCCCCCAAAAAAATTGCTTTTGAAAGACCACCGCACAAATACAGTGTCACAAAATATTGTAACGAGCGCTATTTTATTCCTTTTTATTTTTTATTCCTTAGGTCTCTGCTTTTTTTTTTTTTTTTTTACGATTAAGCGTGCAACTCTAGCATGCATCAATTCTGACACCAAGAGAAAAAAGGTGACATGGGGGGTGTCTAACCTGTGTAATATTTACAACCACTTTTTTTGTGTACTTGAGTCCCCCGTCTGGTTCTATACCATATACATTTTTTTTTTTCTCTTGTCAATCCTTTTGTGCATTAGCTTTGTTTTGACCTCTGCTCATTTAAACATGTTTGAATATGTCGCTGTAAAGGAGGCGTCAAAGGCCATGGACGCTTTCAGCTGAGTGCTTGGTAACTGGGTGTGGTGGTTTATCACAGAAGTCAAACCAACAGTTCTACCCTCAGCTGGTAATTGTCGAGATGGCTGATGCATTCATCAGCACATTGTAAAATTGTACTAGCAATAACTAACTCATGCACCAAACAGAAATCCTCTTTAGTTAATGTGGGGTTTTTTTAAAGCAGTTGGCTATATCTTTTAGTTATCTCTTCCAGCAAACCAATTGTACCATGTAGTTCATGTAATTGACAAACGATCAGAAGCAAAAGTTCTCCTTCCCAAAGTCTTCTGGGACACCTAACCGGTTCTAGAAGACTTTGGACCCAGTCACAGGGTGCAGCCCTGCTTGCGCATGCTCAGTGGGCACCCGGCTTTGAAGCCGCAAAAATGTCACAGCCGGGTGCCCGTAGTAGAGATGCCAGAGCCTCCGAGGGAAAATAGAGGGAGAACACGGCTGGATCGTGGGACAGGGGAGTGGCTGTTTAATGTCAGCAGTTTATTTTTTTTGTAGCTGCTGACTTTTAATTAAAAAAAAAAAAAACTGGAACTCCGATTTAAGCTAGTCATGAATGATTTTTTTTCTGCTAGTAGGCTGATCTCCAAAAAAAAAAAAAAATGGGTCCATCCACACAAGCAAAATGGAGGAAGGAATCCTCTCTGCTGTTGGGACACTGCATTTTGACAGCAGGACTCCAGCTGATGGAAAAAAAAGTTGGTTTTGCTAAACGCGCTATGATAGTTTAAAGCAGGGCTTGACAAATTTTCCTGAAATCTAGGAGCCAGCTAAAAAAGTTAGGAGCCAGTTTTTTTTTTTAAACTAACAACCAAGCTTTATTTAATAAAACGGATACTAAATTTACACATAAATACGACTAGAACCCCACTCTCCTCTAGCGCAATTGGATGAAAACAGACTGTCTGTCTCTTTCCATCCGATGCCATCTGATCCGATCCACGAGATGGATAGAAAATAGAACCACCATCCGTCTGCTTTTTGCGGACAGGATCAGATGGCGGCAGATTACTGCTCCATAGAGGAGAATGAAGGGTCCGATCAGGTCTGCCTGAAAAACTGACAGGCGGACCTGATCAGACAGCCCGTGTGAAAGGGGCCTTCGCTGTGGCATGGCGATGAGGAAAAAAAAGAATATATATATATATATATATATTTTTTTTTATAATAATTGGAAAAAATATATATTTTTTTAATAATTAAAAAAAAAAAAGAAAAAAATATTTAGTTTTTACATTAAAAAAATAAATTTAAATTAATAATAAATAACCACACTCCCTGTCAAAGGTAACTAACTGGACAGGGAGATGGTAATGCATTGTGAACAAACAGTGGAAACCGTAATTACAACAGTCATTACTCCCGGCCACCACAAGAGGGCGCCAGTTCCCCATTGGAAGCCTCATCTCAAGTAGGCCGAAAAGCCGGGGCCTCAATTTTTGGACGGCCCGGAAGTCCGTGCACTCCGTGCGCGGAATTCCGTACAAAAATGACAGGACACCCTCTGCAGGGCACCCCAGGCGCCAGGTCGCTAATTCTAATCGCAAATGCTGGTTTAAAGTGGTATTAAGATTGTTCTGTTTATCTTTTACCTACAGGTAAGCCTCTATAAGGCTTACCTGTAGGTAATGTAAATATCTCCTAAACATGGACCATTTAGGAGATATTTACTTCTGTAGAAGCCGGTGACGTCAACGGTGCTATGTGCCGCGGCCGGGACTGCCACACACATGCACAGAAGTGACGTCTCATGGCTCGTTCAGTCAGAGCCCACAAACCCAGAAGGGAAGACTGGGTGAAGATGGAAGCCCTGTCAGCGGCCGTTCCTTCAGAGTGCATGCACCAGTGACGTCACTGAATGCATCTAAGGTAAATATCTCCTAAACGGTGCATGTTTAGGAGATACAGTACCTATAGGTAAGCCTTATTATAGGCTTACCTATAGGTACAAGTGTCAGAGGAGGGTTTACTTCCTCTTTAAGGTGAATGGGCTTTTTACCTTAACGCATTAAGGTAAAAACCTTTATCTGGGGGGGGGGGGGGTGACCCTGAATTGAAGCCTGATTGCGATCCAGCGATGTGCCTTGTCTGCAGTAGCACTGCTCTTTTCTCCCGTCTTCTCACAGCTCTTGCTGTTGGCCAAATCCTATGAGCAGGGGGCAGGGCTAAGCCACGCTGTGTGTGGCAATAGATGCACACAGTACAGCTTGGGTTCAAGCCTGCATGAGTGCCCCTAAAGCAAGCAGCTTGCTGTGGGAGCACACTGAAGAGGAGGAGCCAAGAGTGCTGGCAGAGGAGGATCGAGGTAAGTATAAAATGTTCTTTATTTTAGAAAAAAAGAAAATGTAAACCTTTTACTCTCAAAGGATTTAATGGCTACCACCTTAAGGTAAAAGTTGTGATGGATGCAGGATTATTACACGTGCAACTTTTCTTGCTCTTCCCCATATCCTCCCTGGTACACGCTTATTATCTTTCCATCCTGTACTTGTGGAGGAGTCGTTTCTTTGTACTGGGAATTTGTCTGCTCTTCATCAGTATTGGAGGCTCATTGGGTCAGCACGTTTGTAGAGCTGAAAAGGTAATGCAATAGGATAATGTAGGATTCGCAGATGCCAGTAATCTTAACACGTTGCCTAAGATACGGTTACATTGATTCTTTTCACTTATTCTGTTGCTATTAGAAAAAAATGAATGGCCTCCATGTCGTCCACTTTGGTTTTTCCTTGGTTTGATAGACTTAAGTGGACCTACAGGGAGTTAATTGTATACTGAATATATTGTCCTGAAATTGCTGGTTTTGGTAGAATAATAAAGCTGTCCATGCAGACTCCCACACAAGAGGGCAAAATGCTCAATGAATGTGCTCAGCTCTCTTTCGAGAACAATGTAGTCCTTAAAAAGGAAGGTTTGTCATCTAATTAACCTTGTGGCTTTTTCCATTTTAGGGGTCCTGCGTACACTAGTGGAGACAGCTACAGCAGAGGCTTCCATCCTAAGCCTCTGTGAAAAGGGAGATGCTATGATAATGGAGGAAACTGGCAAAATCTTCAAAAAGGAGAAGGAAATGAAAAAAGGTACTGAAAAGCTACCTGGATTACAGCATAAACCTGTGCAATGTGTGATGCCACATTTTCTAGACTTATGGAGTGTATTTTGTTTTTATTTCAGGCATTGCCTTTCCAACAAGTATATCTGTTAATAACTGTGTGTGCCACTTCTCCCCTCTGAAGAGTGACCAAGATTATCTTCTGAAGAATGGTGATCTGGTGAAGATGTAAGATGTGACAACTTTGTAGAACAATGTGTATTAGTAGAGATGTTTCAACAAACTGAATATTCCAGGCATGTCTCTTAACCACTTAAGCCCCGGAGGATTTGGCTGCTAAACGACCAGGGGGTATTTTGCGATTCGGCACTGCGTGACTTTAACGGACAATTGCGCGGTCGTGCGACGCTGTACCTAAACGAATTTGGCGTCCTTTTTTTCCCACAAACAGAGCTTTCTTTTGGTGGTATTTGATCACCTGTGCAATTTTTTGATCATGCGCTATAAACAAAAAAGAGCGTAAATTTTGCAAAAATAGCAATATTTTTCACATTTTTTTATATGAAATTCCCCCCAAAAAAATGTAAAAATCAAAATTTAACATTTTCGGCCAATTTGTTATATGCTACCTATGTTTGGTAAAAAAAAAAAATCACAAAAAGCGTATTTTGATTGGTTTGCGCAAAAGTTATCGCGTTTACTAACAAAGGGAAAGATTTTTGTAATTTTTTTTTTTTTTTTTAACGCGTAATGGCGGCGATCTGCGATTTTTTTTTTTTTTTTTTTTTTTTTTTTTTTTTTTTTTTTTTTTTTTTTTTTTTTTTTGCGGTACTGAGACATTGCAGCGGACAAATCGGACCCTTGACTGACATTTTTGACACTTTTGGGGTTACCAGTGACATTTCTACAGTAATCAGTGCTATACATATGCACTGTTACTGTAAAAATACACTGGCAGTGAAGGGGTTAACTTTTTTTGAAAGGGAGGGGCTATGTGTGTCCCTAGGGGGCGTGCTTTCTACTGTGATTGGCTGTGGCTTCAGCTGTATGAACGGTGATCAACGGTTCTACATAGTAGAACCGTATGATCATCAATCATACACAGGGGAGAATGACAGGCAGCTTGTTTACACAAGCTCCTGACTTTCTCCCTCTCCCCCGCCGATCGCAGAGTGACCGGCGGACATCGGGTCCGCCGGTCACACGCGCGGGGGGGTCCGTGACCACGCGGGAGCGCGCCTCCGGGGGCACGCGCTCGCTCCCTAGACCCTCACAAGCAAGCGACGTAGACCTACGTCAGTTTGCCTGTGAGGGGCTGACCGCCGACGTAGATAGTCGTGCGGCGGTCGGCAAGTGGTTAAAATATTTATGATATCCCTTCACGGCTGTGCTTTTATGTCATGTTTTGCTCTTAGAAGCATGACATCCTAAAATTTGAAAAACAAAATTTAGTCCTGAGTTTAATGCATTTGGTTAGATAATAGTTCCTTTTGTCTAATGCAAAGTAAACCTGTAGTCTGTTACTTTATTAATCTGGCACTACTTATCAGTGATAGCCCACTATCAAGCCAAGAGGAGGTGGCTCAAAGTTCTGACTTCCTAGCTGGGCTCAATATTTGCATATCCTGGGTTTAGGGTGCCCAGGTGTGCTGAAAAGTAGCTAACATTGTCTGCAAGCACCTAGAGGTGGATTGAAGTGCCAGTTTATAAAAGATAACCTGTATTACAGGTACACTATAACATACCCTCTGATAATGAACTAGCAGTAAATAGCAGCTGCATCTACAGTTACCATGGAATCAGTGTAATAAAGGCTAACTTTGTATTCCAGTGACTTAGGAGTCCACGTAGATGGCTTCATTGCTAATGTTGCCCACAGCTTTATTGTTGGTGCCTCCAAGGTAAGCTTATGTTTTGTTCTGACGAGTCTGCAAAGCAATTATATTGTCAAAGACTGCACAATACATAACTGGGTTTTATGCAGAAGCCGCTTCTTTTCTGCAAATTGACCACAGGAAGTAGATTGCTTGGCACCACCATTATTCACAAACTGCCTTGTATTTTTTAATGAATGCAAGATGTTCTGATATTGGGCAGAGTGGAGAGGTGGGACAGAGACATCACAATCTCAACCTTGTCTAATCAGAAAACTTTTTTTATTTATGATTTGGGTTCAAAAATATTCCCTGTGCATGCATAGTCCAGTGCCTTTGACTTTAATGGAAAGCCTGTCTACAATTTATTAGCCTTTCCGTCAATGATTAAAGCAGGCCATGATGCCAATTTCTTCGGGGTACTGGAAAGAAAATCACTTGATTCCCCCATCAACACAGTATGTTGGTGGGGGAATCCCTCCCACAAAGCTGATTTGTTCTCCCTGCAGGGGTGGGGGTGTGGGGAGCCATCCCTTCCTTGAGAACTCAGTGACTACTGCTAGAGGCTATAGTGAAAATCCGACGTGCTGGTTGTACCCAAATCGATCAATGGATCAACTTCGGTATAATCAGCCTGCCCTATGATGGTTTGAATCTCCTCTGGGCCCTGCTTTACTGGCCATGATTTGGAACCATCTATGGTTGGTGCAAGTGATTTGGTGTCCGCAAAGGAAAATGGGTAAGATTTTAAAGCTAGTTTGTATGGCACTGTATAGTATGTGCACATTTCCTGAAGCTGAATTTTAGGGAAATATAATCTACTATAAAATTGCTCAGATCAGGTGAGTGGGCTTTTTTTTTAATCTGCATTCACAAACCACAACAGGGGTACTAACCCTTGCTTATTGTGGTAAAATAAAATGTATGTATAGGTTTCAAGCTTAAATAGATTCAAAGCGGCAAAATCAGTTGTCATAAAAGGAATTTCTCTCAGAAGGATGGATACTAAATAGGCAAAAGCTGCTTATCCTAGAGTTCAGCTTTAATATTAAAGGTCGAATGCTCTTGGGATGCCATCCTTATGTCCTTCACTGCTTGATGAGTCACTGACCTGGAACAAGCATGTGTGGGATACCTAATAAAGCTTTTTCCATGTCAGTGACTCTAAATAGGTAAGCATTAAAATGACATCCCTGCAACATGCACCTTTTTTATATAAAAAAAAAAAAATCAACATATCCCTTATATTGTCTTGACAGATGTGCTTTTAAGTTATTTTGTCTTAACATGTTGGCTGATCATTTTCCTGTCCTGTGATTCAGGAGTCTCCAGTGACTGGTCGTAAAGCAGATGTTGTTAAGGCCGCTCACCTTTGTGCAGAAGCTGCTCTCCGCCTGGTGAAGCCAGGAAATCAGGTATACAATTTTATTGCTGGGACTTCTTTAACTTTACTATTTTATATGTGTATACCAAAGTTCTGCTAAAAGAAGTAAGATTCCTTAATTACATTACATTTTTCAATGCAACTATTTAGTGCTTGATTCTGGCAGCCCTCCCTTTCTGTCGAGTTCAGTTGGAGACACAGTAATACCTTTGGAGTATAGATGTTAAGCAAAAAAAGTCAGAAAACTACAAAATTAAAAAGGGAAAAAGAGTACTTCGGAATGGAAAACCTTTTAAGTCACACAAGTTATGTAAACCTCAGTCTGAGAACCAATGTTTTTAAAGGTTGACTCCACTTTCAATGGCAAGAAATGGCAAAGAAAAAAAATAGCATATGCAATTGCTGCAGAAGCCATATTGTAATTCAGTTACCTTTTCAATTGGCAGAACTGTGTTTTTCTGTTAATTTCAAGCAATATGGCAGCCTGGAGGCCTTCTGTACACAGTTGGCCTTAAGAACATTCCAAGAAATGTCATTTTCAGTTTGTGGGTAGCTCACTGGTTTTCCCAGAAGTCTGCACTAAGATAAGTCGTATTTTGGGCATCCTCTGCAAAAAAAAAAGTCATCCTCCAGGACGGTCCAATGAGAGAGATGGGCTGTACCTCCTAAAGAAAACAGAAGCACTGAGAGAGAATTATAAAGATTGCCCCTTAGTTTGTGTTTCCTGCAAACTCCTACACAGATGAAGGAGAATTCATCCTCCGTTTTTTGCTGTTATTCGGGGCATGCAATGCCAAGCCGCTGCAAGCAAAGCCAACAGAATACTGGCATGTATAAAAAAGGGGATTCACTCCAGAAATAAAGAGATTATTCTCCCGCTCTACAAGACTCTGGTCCGGCCACATCTGGAGTATGCTGTCCAGTTCTGGGCACCGCTCCTCAGGAAGGATGTGCTGGAACTGGAAAGAGTCCAGAGAAGGGCAACAAAAATAATTAGGGGAATGGAGGACATCAGCTATGAGGAAAGACTACAAGCACTGAACTTATTCTCTCTGGAGAAGAGACGATTGAGGGGGGATATGACATCAATGTACAAATACTGTACTGGTGACCCTAGCATAAGGAACAAACTATTCAGAGTAAGGAAATACAATAAGACACGTGGCCACTCACTAAAACTAGAGGAAAGGCGGTTTAACCTTAAAGTGCGTAAGGGGTTCTTCACTGTAAGAGCGGTAAGGATGTGGAATTCTCTTCCACAAGCAGTCGTATCAGCAGGGAGCATTGATAGTTTCAAAAAACTATTAGATGGGCACCTTAGAGACCACAACATACAGGGGTATACAATGTACGGTTAAAAGCAAACACACACACACACATCATAGGTTGAACTGGATGGACGGATGTCTTTTTTCAACCTCACTAACTATGTAACTATGTGTTCTTGGATTCTCCCCACCTCCCCCACCTGTAGACTGGTTGTTCTGTGGCAGGCCTTTTTGAAGGGGGGGGGGGTGGAGGGCCTTGGAAAGAGGTTAGCTGCAGGACTGTTTCCCTCTTTTTATGGTCCCCTTCTTTTTTGGAGGATGCTTTTTTGCTTACACTCTCCAGCACCCTAGGTGAGATGTGGAGGAGAGTGTAAATCTTGACGGACACTTACCGCAATGCTGGCCCAGAGGTCCTGGTCTAGGTCCGACTGGTCCCTCTTGGTCTTCTGCCCGCCATTTTAGCCCTCAGGGTTGTCTCCCTAGCTGCTAGCCCTCGTTGATTTTGCAGCCAAGAGAGCCGCCATGGCAGAAGTGACGTCGCCAGGATGACGGCCGGGCCGGAAGTTGCGCTCCACCCATCTTTGCTTGGGTCAGTGCTCCTAAAGGGTTAACTGCTTTAAACCAGTTCTCTACCGCCCCACGCAGATATACTGCGGCAGGGCGGCCCTCCTGCGCGAAACATCGTACCTGTGATTGGACACAGCAGGAGCCTATCATTGGGTCCAGCAGACCCGATGTATTCTGGCACCCCACGATCGTTCATGAGGGAGGCAGAACGATGGTCTGCCTATATAAACAAGGCAGACCACAGTTCTGTGAAGATGGGGCAGACCACCGTTCTGTGAAGATGGGGATCTTCCTGCTGAGCAGGAACATGGATCTCGGTCTTCCCTCAGTCAAAGCACCCCCCACAGTTAGAGAACACTCCCAGGGAATACATTTAACCCTTTGCTCATCCCTGATAACTCCTTCCCTGCCAGTGTCATTTGTACAGTGACTGCATTTTTTTTTAAAGCACTGATCACTGTATTAGTGTCACTGGTCCTCCAAAGTGTCAATTAAGCCCCGTACACACGTACCGATTGTCGACCGTAAATATTCGGCCGACGACCGATCGGCCGATTGTAGGCTTGTTAGTATGATGCTTCCGACAGCGCATTTTCGGCCGAACAGAATCTGTTGTGCAGGCATTAAAATTTTTGTTGGCCGTCACCAGAACGGCCGATTGTTCGCCAGTCAGTACAGATTTCGGCCGACAGACAGCAGATTGGCAAGACTGGGCATGCTCAGAAAAGAAAAAAGACAAGGAAAGTTAACCATCACATGACATCACTTCTGCAGTCGGCTGTTGTTGGCCGACAAAATTCGTGTGCATTCTTTTGCAGTTTTAAACAGACAGGACAGCCCTGGACAAAAGACGGCCGATCGTTCGGCCGACGATCAGTACGTGTGTACAGGGCTTTAGTTTCAGGTTTGTCAGCTGAAATGCATCAGTCCCATTAAAAATCGCTGATCGCCAGAATTACTAGTAATCCCATAGTTTATAGTAGTGATCGATCGATATCGTTTTTTTTTAATACCGATATTTTGGTCATCAGATACTGAAAAGCACTCAAAACGCCAAGTTTGGCTGTTTTGAATGCTGTCAGTTTTTTTTAATTTGACGCCGAGTACCCGGAAGTGATGTCCATGACATCACTTCTGGGTTTTTTACATGGAGACCCGATCGGAGCCGAATGCGGCTTTGATCGGCTCTTCTCCTTGGCGGCAGTGGAGGTAGGAAGCCTGGGTCTCCCAGTGGGACGGGAGATCCGGGCGAGCCGCGGAGGGAGAGGGGAGGATGTCCCCTTTCCGCTCCTTGTAATGACAGCTGAGCGGCTTCTGAGCCGCATCGATTGTCATTACAAGTCAGCCTAGCCTTCGGCTATGGACACCGGTACCGGGTTGATGCCTCTAGCTGCAGGCATCACCCCGGTACATGCACTTTCCCTAAATATAGGCAAATCCAAACGCCGATACAGATATATCGAGGAAAGTGCATATCGGCACCTGATATATCGGTGTTGCCGATAATCGGTCAATCTCTAGTTTTAGACTCTAACTTTTGTGCAAACCAATCAATATTCAATATTCCCTATTTGGGATTTTTTTTTTTTTAACCAAAATTATGTTGCAGAATACATATATGGCCTAAATTGCTGAAGAAATAATTTTTTTTTTTTTTTTTTACATTTTATTTTATTGGAAATGTTTATAGCAAAAAAGTAAAATGATATTATGTTTTCAAAATTGTCAGCCTTTTTTTATAGCGCAAAAACTGTAGAAGTGATCAAATACTTCCAAAAAAAAAAAAAAATTTGTTGGGGGAAAAAAAAAGGGACATCACTTTTATTTGGGTACAGTGTCGCACGACCGCGCAATTGTCAGTTAAAGTGATGTGGTGCTGTATCGCAAAAAATGGCCTGGTCATGAAGGAGAGTAAACCTTTCGGGGCTGAAGTGGTTAAAGGGATGCATGCAGACCCTTCAACTTTCCTCATTGGAACACTTAATGAAAAAGCCACTCCTACACGAAAAACACTCTGCACATTGACATTCAATCAAACAGGTTTTTCTTCAAAGCAGAAATCTGCAATAAAGTTTGTTTAAAAATCCTTGCAGTGTACATTGATCACCCAGAGGGGATTTTGTGTATGTTTGTTTGTTTTTTTTCTCAGCAAAAGTGGAGTTACTTTTTAAAAAAAAAAAAATTATATCGAGAAGAACTTTATTAAACTTTGTGCAAAAAAAAAAAAAAAAAATACAGAGTCCAGAGCAGACACGCCCACATCATACAGATAACCAGCAAAAAGGAGTTGATATCCTGCATACATTAATGACCGAATAAGGCACCCTTTGCATCCGAATAGGCAGCTCATATTTACATTCTTATAAGGAAATGGCAGTCATATACGTCATAGTGCCATGCATCTACCCATGTAAAGGTACTAAACATCACCCTCCCAGCCTGCCAGCCACCAATCTATCTAGCACCAGGTCCACCGGAGCCAGGCCCGGGACAGCCAACCACGGAGCCCACAACTTCTCAAACTTGCCCGGACTGCCCCTGTGCTTATATATGTACTTTTCCAATCGAATTACTTTTTAAATTTAGATAAACCGTGTAACCATAAATAGCCTTATGAAATGGAGAGCCCTGGTCAGTATGGACCGCATATGATTCCAGTGGTGATGTGGTGGATGGTATTGCTGCCTTATAGCAATTATGTGATACACTTATTCTGCATGGCTTGTTATTGTAACTTATGTTAAACCAGAGCTCCACCCAAAAGGGGAAGTTCTGCTTTAACGCCTTATCCCCGCCAACTGTTTGTGAAACAGAGCTTTTGGGAAAGTGGGGGCGGGGGGGGGCGGGTACCCGATCCCACTTCCGTTCCGGTCGATCAGAAGTGGAAGTTCTCCTTTCCGAAGCGAAAAAATAATGGCCCTATTATGACAGGGATAGTTCCTGGTATATGTGGTTAGGATTTGCATTTTACTACATTCGGTTTCATGAGCAGTTGGATAAGAAGAGTTTCAGGTCAATAAAGGTAAAAAGAAAAGCTGGCTATGCATTGCACTTATTAGATTGGAAACGAAGCCCGCGTAAAACGCGGAAGTTTGAATCTGTGGTAAATGTTTGATGTATTCAATTAGGTAGTGCTAAAGGGGCAATGGTAAAAGGCTTCTGCTTCCAGCCACTGACTAAAGTCCTGTCTAACATTGACGCTAGTTACTCAAGTGTTGCTTGTATGCAAAATTCCAGAAGATTGACGCATCTTTTTTTTAATTTTTAGAACACACAAGTAACTGAAGCATGGAACAAGATTGCTCCTTCTTTTAGCTGTAATCCAATTGAAGGTATGTAATGCATGTTACACTTTTCTACTTCACCCAGAAAATCATATACTTCTCCAGAAGGAGCATGCACAGTGGCGGTTACTGGTGCTGTGCCTGGCCAGCACATTTATTTTATGATCCAGTGACATTTCTTTGGCACTCTTTGCTTGGGGCACACACAATACTGTTCTTGGAAATCTAGATCCAGTACTAGATATGCGCTGGCCAAACAGCGCTGGCAGCTACAGTTGCATGCGTTAAGCAAGCACTGGGCTAAAACGCACCCACTAAAATGTTACCTCTGAAGGGTTTATTGCCACTGAGAAGAAACCTGAAAACCTAAAGGCACAATATTTACCAATAGCATCCATTTCTTTTAGCAAATCCTATTCTCATTTTGTCCTTAGGAAAAAATAGAAATCAGATGTCAATTTACATATGGCTAAATTCTTGCCAAGTCATACTAAGGTGTTCTTTCTGTGTACTCGAATCACTTATGATCTCAATGTGCAATATACTGTATGTTATGATTGCTACAGTTTTGTGAACTGTTTTATAGTTTTCATTAATATACTTCTATTTCAGTAATAATTCATGAGCTGCAGAATGTTTGGGGATATGAATCCAATAGATCCTCAATATCCCATACTTCTATTACCTTGGTGAGAGATTCTAGACCAGCTAGGAGTTTAAAACTGAAGCAGTGACTTGGGCATCATTTGTGCAAGTGTTTTAGCCATGCTGTTAATCCCCACATGCAAAAGTACCGATTCTTGTGACTGAGATGTGCACATAGCAGCCACTGAACCTGTACAGGCCGTCAGCGGCTGTAGCTATGTATCCTTGTTTGTACATCCACCACTTTGTGCTGCATGCAACTGCAATATCCGCAGGCAGTCTGCCGGCTGGCAAATGGGCACGAGTAGCTGCAGCCCTTCATTAGACCTACAGGCTCAGCGGCTGCTGCTGTCAACACGCAGCTGTCAATCCCAGCTGCAGGAATTGGTGGATTCTTGTCGCTGGGATTTGCAGTGTTGCTCAACACCTATTCTGAATTTTAAATTTGGGCAACAAGAGCAAAATAACTGGAAGCTGTCATGCAGTTAAGAGTGGGGACACTACATGCTAGGAGGTACAGAGGTGGAAGTTGATCCCTTACATAGTAAATGGATCTGGCTGTTCAGTTTTAGAGGCTTTCTCAAACACAGCAAACTTGTTTACTGTATATATTCAGTATAAGCTAATGTTGTGTATTTCACCCTAGGAATGCTTTCTCATCAGTTAAAACAACATGTTATTGATGGAGAGAAGACCATCATTCAAAACCCTACTGACCAGCAAAAGTAAGTTAGGATTTATGTTTAGTGTATGCATTATTTGTGTTTATATTCTAAGTTGTAAAGCTCTTATTATTTTGGCATCTTATAAATTGTGCTGCCTTATTTTGATTTTTGGCCTTAAAGCGGAGTTCCACCCTAAAAACTATTTTTCTCTTACGTCCTCCGACAGTCGCCGCCTCTTCATATTCGTCACATATGGGGTATTAGACTTTGCTCCGAAGGAGTAGCTAGGCAACAGAATATGTTAACAATAAAGCTTTAACATATCCCACCCTCAAGGGGTGGTCCCCTCAGTCAATACCCTCCTACTTCCTGCAACCATATCTCAGTTTTAATGTCTAGCTTGTCAGGAGTGGCTGGCTCTCTCTGTGCTGGGACTTTCTGTCCCAGACTCTTTCTTCTTTTTAATATTTTGTTTGAGTTTTACTCTCTACCTTTCATTAGCTGTTATTTTGTCAGCGTTAGTTAGTTCTTCGGACGAAGAGGATCATGCGGACTGGGTCTCGGGCTGATCCCCCTGGTCGCAGGTCGTGGGTCAGTGGCTTCCCAGTCTGCCATCGAGCGTTCAGCCAGGTAACGCTCCTGGCATAGTGAACGACCCATCCCTGTTCGGTGCAGGGATGATTGGTGAGGTGGCTACCTCACCGGACGCTGTGCGGTTTCTTAACCTCCATTGTGTGCGTCTTGAATTGCGACTCTCCCTGCCTCATGTGCAGCGGCTTGTTCGCCTGTGCGTGTTCCCCACGCCATGTGAGGTAAGTGTATTTATGTGGGGACCTGTCTGTCGGGGGGGGTATCAGTCTGGGACTGTGTAACCTGCCTCTATTCACGCTGCTTGTCTCCCTATCTCTCGGCTGCATGCTGTGGGCTGCAAGGGGGGGGGGGGGAGCTGTATGACACTGTGTGTGTCAGGCTGGGCAGTGTGAGAAGCTGTGTGCTGTGGGGCATGTTTTTTTCTTGGCATGTTTGGGCATATACAGCGATCGCTGCGGCGATCTAACATGTATCCTTATATTGGGATGTTATGTGTGTGTTTTAATGCACTGTGGAGCGGCGTTTTCGGCGCCAAACGACGCCATTTTGCCGGCGCCCGCTCCGGCCGCATGGTTTACATGCATGGCGGCCATTTTCTTGTAGCCTCCATAGGCTTACATAGAGCGCCCTGGCAGCATCCCTTCCTCTTTCCAGGAACACCGATCGAGGCAGCAGCGAGGGTCTCCTCAGGTTTTATCCTTCTGTTCTTGCTATCCATTGCCTGTGTTCAGTTTGCATATTCCCTGTGGGGGTCTCATTGTGCTTGAGTGTGGTGCGGTGGGCTGCGCTTGCCGCGCTTGCTAGAAAGGGGCAGTTAACCCTTGGTTGTCTGGCATTACAGGGGCAATGGATTTTCAGGAGGGCAAATTTCCTACAGTATTGGTGGAAAGCCAGGGGACCGCTGTTTCCCCCCCAGGGGGGGATTTAGCCACGATTGTGGTTGGCCTTGCTGCCCAGGTGCAAATGCTGGTGGCTGCTCAATCTACTAAACGGCCCAGAGTTGCTCTGTCCTCTGATTCTGAGGGTGAAGGTGATGGGGCTGTTCTGGCAGGGACCTCCTTATCGGGGACCAGCTCCTCTCTTGATCTAGTGGGGTCTGAGGGGGAGGCTGAAGTTGAGGGGGTCGATAATTCTCCCCCTGGCTCGCCTGAAGAGCTTGCAATCATGGATGAGTTGATTGCTTCCATTAAGCAAACGCTGCGTTTGCAGGACGAAGTGTGTCCCCCCGCTGCCTTGGCGGCTTATGGGACGCAGAGAAAACGCAGGACGCCGCAGGTTTTTCCCTGCAATGCTGATTTTCAGCGCGCTGTTAAGGATCAATGGCGCGATCTGCGCAAGCCTTTTGCGGTACCTAGTAAATTCAAGCTGCGTTATCCTTTCTCGCCTGCCACTGATGAACGGTGGTGTGTGCCTCCGCCAGTGGATCATGCAATTGCGGTTTTGAACAAAGCCACTGCGATTCCTGCAGAGGGTTCCCCTGTTTTCCGTGATGCCACGGATAGGAGACTGGAGTCTCTTGCCCGTCATACTTATTCTGTTACGGGTTCTATGCTTAAGGCTCTGTTTGCTTCTCTCATGGCGGCCCAGGCGATTGCAAGTTGGACGCAGATGCTTAGGCGCGTCCTAGTGGCCGATTCGGCCTCGGCGGCGACCCTGGATATGGTGGATCAGATCCACCAGGGTGTCATGTATCTGTGTGATGCGGACCTGGACCTGATTCCGTTGGCTGCACGTGTGCACAGCGTGGCGGTGTTGTCTCGCCGCCTGGTTTGGTTGAAATGTTGGTCGGTGGACCAATCTTCACGTAAGACCTTAGCCAATCTGCCTTATGATGGGTCTCGCCTTTTTGGGGAGTCCCTGGATGTGTTGATTAAGGGGATCACCGGGGGTAAGAGCACTCTCTTGCCCCATTTCCCCAAGGCTAAGGGGGCTTCTGGGAAGAAGCATGCAAATTTTCGGCCCCCTCAGGGGTCCTTTCGTGCCTTTCGGCCGCACTACAAGGGCAAACCGTTCAAAGGCCAAGGCTCTCAGAAGAAGCCCTGGTCTGGGAAACAGAAGTCCGGCCAATCCGGACCTGCAGCCCATAACAGTTCGGCCTGAAGGGGCGCCCTCACCCAGTTTTGGGGTGGGGGGACGCTTGCTCGGTTTTCTTCAGCCCTGGTTGGCCCGTGTGCGGGACAGATGGGTTCTGGAAATCGTTCGATCTGGTTACAAGATCGAGTTTCTCTCTCGGCCGGAGAGCAGATTTTTTCCCTCAAATCTTCAACTGTCTCCAGAGCGCCTGCGGGATCTGCACCTGGCGGTGCGGGACCTGAGGGCTCAGGGAGTGGTGGTTCCGGTGCCTCATCGGGACAGGTTTCGGGGGTTTTATTCCAATCTGTTCACCGTGCCCAGAAAGGAGGGCAAGGTTCGTCCGATTCTGGACTTGAAGGCTCTGAACCGCTCTGTGCGGGTTCGCAAGTTCCGCATGGAATCCCTGCGGTCGGTGGTGGCTGCCCTGGTTCCGGGGGAATTCATGGCCTCCATCGATTTGAAGGATGCGTACCTTCACATTCCCATATTCGAGGGTCATCAGAGGTACCTTCGATTTGCCATTGCGGAGGATCACTACCAGTTCGTGGCGTTGCCCTTTGGTCTCGCCTCGGCTCCGCGGGTCTTCACCAAGGTGCTTGCACCGGTTCTGGCATTATTGAGGGCCCAGGGCATTTCTGTCCTGGGGTATCTGGACGACATTCTGGTTCGGTCTGCGACCAGACAGGGTCTGGAGGAGGACCTGTCTGTCACACTGCAAACTCTGCAGGAGTTTGGTTGGACGATAAATGTTCCAAAGTCGACACTGAGTCCGTCGGTTCGTCTCCCCTATCTGGGAATGATACTGGACTCGGTGCAGGCGAAGGTCTTCCTGCCGGAAGACAAACTCAGGACTCTTCAGGAGGAAGTCAGGTTCCTCAGGGACGTTCCGACCTCGTCTCTGCGGACGTGTATGAGATGTCTGGGATTGATGGTCTCGGCCTTCGAGGCGATTCCTTTCGCGCAGTTTCACACGCGGGGTCTCCAAGCGGAGATCCTGTCCAGGTGGGACGGGCGACCTCAATCTCTGGATCTTCAGATCTCGTTGAGTCATCGCACCAGGGAAAACCTTCTGTGGTGGCTCTAGTCCCCGTTGGTGTCCGGGGGCAAGTCGTTTCGTCCGATCTCGTGGACGGTAATCACCACGGATGCCAGCCTATCGGGCTGGGGTGGAGTTCTGGGCGTTCTGTCCGCCCAGGGGACTTGGTCGGAGGGGGAGTCTTCCCTTCCGATCAACATTCTGGAATTGCGTGCGATAAGGCTCTGTCTTCATCGCTGGACGGACCGGCTGCAGGGTTGCCTGGTTCGGGTGCAGACGGACAATGCCACGGCGGTGGCCTACATCAACCACCAAGGGGGCACCAGGAGTGCCCGAGCGGCTCGAGAAGTGGCCGACATTCTGTCTTGGGCCGAGACTCATGTCCCGGCGATAACGGCGGTTCACATTCCGGGAGTGGAGAACTGGCAGGCGGACTATCTGAGTCGCCAGACCCTGGATCAGGGGGAATGGTCTCTCCATCCGGCTGTCTTCCAGACGTTGTGCGCGAGGTGGGGTCTTCCAGATGTGGACCTGTTCGCGTCTCGCCTCAACTACAAGGTGAAGAGGTTCGTGGCAAGGACGCGCGACCCTCGGGCAGACGCGTCGGACGCGTTAGTGGCCCCGTGGCATCAGTACAGGCTGATGTACGCGTTTCCACCGATTCAGTTGCTGTCCAGGTTCCTTCGCAGGTTACACTCGGAACGCAGCACGGTGATTCTTGTGGCACCGGACTGGCCTCGCCGGTCCTGGTACGCCGACCTCGTGAATCTGGCGGTCGACGCCCCTTGGCGTCTGCCTCTTCGAGACGATCTACTGTCTCAAGGACCGATTTACCATCCTGCTTTACAGTCGCTGGCTTTGACGGCCTGGCTGTTGAGACCGAGGTCCTGAAGGAGAAGGGTCTCTCTCCAGAGGTCGTTCATACTTTGATCAACGCGAGGAAGTCTTCCTCGGGGAAGGTTTTATTACCGTACTTGGAAGGCCTATTTTGCCTGGTGTGAGTCCAGGGGGTTTTCATCCCGCACGTACTCGGTTTCCTGTGTGCTGTCTTTCCTTCAGACGGGTGTCGATCAGCGTTTGGCGCTGGCTACGATAAAGGGTCAGGTGTCTGCGCTGGCCGTTCTGTTTCAACGTCCCGTGGCTTCCAACTCCTTGGTTGGCACTTTTATTCAGGGTGTGCGGCATCTGGTTCCTCCTAGGAGGGATCCTTTGCCCCCTTGGGACTTGAATCTCGTTCTATCTGTGTTACAACGTGCTCCTTTTGAACAGATCAGGGAGATCTCGTTGTCTATGTTGTCCAAAAAGGTCGCCTTTTTGGTGGCGATCACTTCGGCTCGCAGAGTGTCGGAACTGGCGGCTTTGTCCTGCAAGTCTCCGTACCTGGTTGTTCATTTGGATAAGGTGGTCTTGCGACCTAATCCTTCTTTTCTGCCGAAACGAGTTTCGGAATTCCATCTTAATGAGGATATTGTTTTGCCTTCGTTGTGCACGAAGCCTAAACATCCAAAGGAGGTGAGATTGCACTCTCTGGATGTTGTTCGGGCGATAAGGGTTTACCTTAAATCGACTGAGTCTTTTCGTAAGACGGACTCCTTGTTTGTTCTTCCAGAGGGTCCTCGGAAGGGCATGGCGGCTTCGGCCTCTACCATCGCCAAATGGATCAGGCAGACCCTTGAACAGGCCTATGCTTTGCAAGGGAAGGTTCCCCCTGTGCCTGTGAAGGCGCACTCTACTAGATCTCTGAGTACGTCTTGGGCCTGTCGTCATGGGGCTTCTGTAGCCCAGGTGTGTAAGGCGGCGACTTGGTCGACCGTGCACACTTTCACGAAATTCTACAAAGTAGATGTTCGGGCATCGGCGGATGCTTCCTTTGGCCGCAAGGTCCTTAGTGCGGCTGTTCCCTAGGGTCCCTTGTTGGGGACTCCTGGCGGTTGGGATATCTTTTGCATCCCCTGGTTTTTTTGTCTTTTCCTGGGTTGTTGCTCCTGTTGAGCACTTATTTTTGCTGTTGCCCAGCTGGTTTCCTTCCTTTGGTAAGGTTCCTTTCTTTGATGTGGAGACTGCGTTGCCTTTCGGCGCGGATGCGTTTCCCACCCCTCATGTTTGCACTGCTTTGGGACGTCCCCATATGTGACGAATATGAAGAGGCGGCGACTGTCGGAGGACGTAAGAGAAAACGGAATTTTTGTAAAATCTTACCTGTAAAATTCCTTTCTCTGAGTCCTCCGACAGTGGCCGCCCCCGCCCCTCTTTTGGGGTTTGGTTGTATACTCTACTGCTATTCCACTAAAACTGAGATATGGTTGCAGGAAGTAGGAGGGTATTGACTGAGGGGACCACCCCTTGAGGGTGGGATATGTTAAAGCTTTATTGTTAACATATTCTGTTGCCTAGCTACTCCTTCGGAGCAAAGTCTAATACCCCATATGTGACGAATATGAAGAGGCGGCGACTGTCGGAGGACTCAGAGAAAGGAATTTTACAGGTAAGATTTTACAAAAATTCCGTTTTGCACGTCCGCTAGCTTAGATGAACCTGAAAGAATTTTTTTTTTTGTTTCACTTACCTTCCTTCCTCTTCCTCCCTCTGCGGCCGAGGCCCACAACATCTCTTCCTCCTTGCATTGACACCTAGGAGAAGAGCGTCGGCGATCCCAGGAGTCAATGCGCCTGCACCGGAGTCACTTGTCACTTCCAGTGCAGGCGCGTCATTCCCTGCTGAACAGCTTCTGCAATATGTACATTGTTGCTGGTTCAGCGCTGAGGCCGATATTCACCATTGCCCTTGTGACGCAAACTCTGAGTGGGTTAAGCTTTTACGCTGTTAACAGGTTGGGGGAGCAGCTCTCTCTCCCCCAACCCCCCCCCCCCCCCCCCCTCTTTGCTGAGCTGGCGAACCAGTTGGTCCAGGGGCTTCAGTTGATCTGTGGATGCCTCCTTTGGATGTGGCTCCCCTAGTTGCTAGGCTCTCTGTTTCGTCAGTGGTCCTTCGGCATATTTTGTGGCTCAAATGCTGCTCTACAGACCAGACTTCTAAAAGGCCTTGACTGGTTTTTCAAGGACATCAAGGGTCTCACAGTGGGAGAAGAGTACCTTTCTTCTGCAGTCTAGTAAGGGCAAGGACCCTCGTTGAAGTGGGCCAGTTTTCTCAGGACATACGTTTTTTTTCATCCCTCTGAGGTGACTGACACAAGATCAAAGCCTTTCAGGGCCGCCTCTGGTGGATCCAAGCGAACTTTGTCTGGCAAGTCAGGAGCGAGCTGCTCCAGACCCGCAGACAATGCTCCTGCAGCGTGAAGGTGCACCCTCGCCCGTATCTGGGGGGGGGGGGGGGGGGGCATCATTGCTGGCTTCTGGACCCGTGGACTTCCCTGGTACAAGTCAAGTGGGTCCACTAAGTCATACGGTCCGTCTAAAAGTTTGAGTTTCGTTTCCACCCTCCGGTAAGGTTCTTTCCCTCCAGCTGCCCCCGCTTACAGGGTCTTTTTGGGCGGTGCAAGACCTGTTACTTCACGGGAGGGATTGTTCCGGTTATGACATCGGAATGTTTTTGGGGTTTTTACTCAAACCTGTTTACAGTTCCCAGGAAGGAAGGCAAGGTGTGTCCAGTCCTGGACCTCAAGGAGCAGAACTGCTTTGTACAGGTGCAGAAGTTCAGAATGGTGGTGACATCTTGCATCAGGAGGATTTTCGTGCCTCTATCGACATCAAGGACGCTTACCTTCACACTCCCAATATGTGCTGGTCCCTTCCTCCGCTTTGCCGTGGGAGAGGAGCATTATCAGTTTGTGGCGTTACCCTTTGGTCTCGCCTCCGCTCCTCAGGTCTTCACAAAAGTGTTGGCCCTAGTGGTAGTATTGTTACGCCAGCGGGGGTTCTGCGAGCGGAGTCTCCTACTGCTCTGGTGGAAAGCCTGGAGATCACCATACAAACTCCTGAAGGAGTTCGGCTGGATTCTGAATTTTCAGAAGTCTGATCTGGTTCCGTCCACAAAGCTGGACTATCTGGGTCTGACTCTGGACTCTGCCTTAGCCAGAGTGCTCCTTCCTCTGGACAAACTCCAAAAACTGCAAGCTGCAATTTGTCTCCTGCTGTCCAGCAGATGGTTATCCCTCCAGGCTTGCATGTGGGTGCTGGTCCTAATGGTGTCTACCTTCTAGGCGGTTCCGTTTGCACAGTTCCATACGAGGTCTCTGCAAAAGCAGATTCTGAGCAAATGGGACAATCCACAGTCTCTGGACAATCCGATCTGGCTGAGCCGGGGAATGAAGAGTCCCTGATATGGTGGATTAGTTCTTCGGCTGGACAAATCCTTCCTCCCTCCCCTTGTATTGGACAGTGGTCACCGCGAATGCCAGCCTGTCCGGGTAGGGAGGTGTCCTCGCCAAAAATTCTGCTCAGGGGGTCTGGACACTGGAAGAGTCCAGACTACCGATCAATGTCCTGGAACTCCGAGCGATCAGACTGTCTGGAACATTGGACGGCTCGTCTTCAGGGATGTCCAGTGCGCATTCAATTGGACAATGCCACGGCCGTGGCTTATGTCCATCTTCCGGAGGGCACAAGAAGTGTCCTGATGGCTCTGGAGGTAGCCAGTATTCTAAGGTGGGCAGAATGTTTCGTTCCAGTCCTCTCCATCATACACATTACCAGGGTGGTAAACTGGCAGGCGGATTACCTCAGTTAGCAGGCTTCACCCAGAGATGTTTCATCAGTTGTCTCCTGTGGGGCATCCCCCAAGTGGATCTTTTGGCGTCTCGGCTCAACAGAAAAGTGCAGAGGTTTGTGGCAGTCATGGGGTTCTCTTGCGGATGCCACAAACACACTGGTGGCCCCGTGGGGTCAGTATTGTCTGATTTACGCCTTCTCTCCTCAAGCTTCTGCCAAGGCTTCTACGCAGGATCAAGGCAGAAAGGAATACGGTCATTTTAGTGTCCCCCCGAACTGGCCTCGCCGGGTTTGGTATGCCGATCTGGTGCAGCTGGTCGTTGACGTTCCTTGGAAGCTTCCTCATAGGGAGAATCTGTTGTCCCAAGGGCCAATCTTCCATCCTGCTTTACAGCCACTGGCTTTGACGGCTTGGCTGTTGAATGCCAGGTGCTGTTGGATAGAGGTTTGTCTGAGTCCGTAATTCCAATGCTGTTAAAAGCTAGGAAATCTACTTCTAGGAAGACCTACCATCGTACGTAGAAGATGTACATCAGATGGGTGTGAGTCTCTTGGGGTTCATCCTTGCCATTTTTTAGTGGCTCGGATTTTGACCTTCCTTCAATTGGGGGGTTGAGCAGAAACTGGCCTAGAGTACTATCAAGGGCCAGGTGTTGGCCTTGGCAATCTCCCTTCCCTTGGCCACACTCCTTGGTGCGTACCTTTCTTCAGGGAGTTTTGCACTTGGCAGAGTGTGGTCTCTGTAACTGCCTTGGGACCTCAATTTGGGGCTCTGTCCTTCAGTATTCTCCTTTTTGAGAATCTTTGGGAGATTCCCCTGCTTACACTGTCCCAGAAGGTGGCCTTTTTGGTGGCCATCACCTCTGTGCGCAGGATGTTGAGTTGGCGGCGTTATCTTGTCGTTCACCTTACTCGTTGGTTGAGATGAGGTAGTTCTTCGCCCCTGTCCGTTGTTCCTTCCAAAGGTTGTCTCTGATTTTTCATTTGAATGAAGACATTGTGTTGCCTTCCCTGTGTCCCAGGCCAAAACATCCGAATGAATTTGCTATGCATGCCTTGAATGTGGTCTGGGCAATTAGGGTGTACCTGGCAACTACGGAGTCTTTCAGGAAAGTCACTCACCATTTGTGCTTGCGAATGGGACTCGGAAAGGGTTGTCCGCTTCCTCTGCAACCATTTCCAGATGGATCAGACAGATGATTCAGGCCTATTCCACCAAGGGTCGGGTTCCTCCTTTCCCTATCAAGGTGCACTCTACTCGGGCTTTCAGTTCCTCTTGGGCCTTCCATCTTCAGGTGTCAGTGACGCAGGTTTGCAAGGCAGCCACCTGTTGGTGCACACTTTCACAAAGTTCTACAAAGTGGATGTTGGCATATGCAGATGCTTCTTTTGGCCGCAAGGTTTTGCAGGCTGCTGTTTAGAGGACCTAGTCCTCTTTGAGGGTGTATTTGTTTTTTTTCAGATGGGCTCCAGTTGTTTTGGTTGAGCTCCTGTTTACCTGGTTGGCTATAGTTTAACCTTGGGTCCTCCCTCCCCCCCCCCCCCTCTCACTTCCTCCTTCCTTCCTTCCTTCCTTCCAAAAATGAACCAGGAAAGCACATGCCCTATTAGTGCAGCAAACTTCTTTATTAAGCAAATATAAAATCACACAATGCAGTTACTTTATTTCATTTAGGATTCATCAGTCAGCTCTTTGCTGCCTTCTACTATAGAAAAAGAAACGGTACATCGAGATCTGTGTAACCTCTGTAATACCTTAAGAATTGCACTCAGTCCCCATGCTATAGTGATGGCCTGTAATGTTTCAGGCTCTGGATCCTGCTTAGGTGCTCATTTTGTGTAGTTAGATGCGGGGTTGCTATATAGGTCCAAGGCCATGATCCATTACTATGAAGACCCCTCAGTGGGTTTTGGGTGGGGGAGGCAGAAGAACTTGCCATGACAGACAAAGTCTAGACCTTACAACTTAGCATTGCAGCTCGGGCTTGTTTTCGACCTACTGCTCAACTCCTTGGCAAGATGTCCTTATTTACATTACCCTATCTGAGGAGACGTGCTTTAATCTCAAGAGCATGTAGGACCCCCTACCTTTTTTATATACTGGAGTCAGATGCTCCATTCTTGCAGCAAATGCAGCTCAGATTAGGGAGACCTTCTGTGGATATGTTCCAAACTTGTGAGATACTGGAATGTGGTGGTTAAGATTAGCAACATTTATTTTTTTTGAACGCTTATTAGTAATTGTTTCACTCATGTATTTTGCCCTATTTTTTAAACTCCAATTTGGATTGGCATACTAATCTTGGTGAAGACACAATCTGTTTGCCGCTAGCAGAATGCTAGTACTGAAATTGGCTTAAAATTCGGCCTACACATTGGGGGTTACAGAGCTCAGTCTTCCATACAAAAAAAAGGAATCTCATACACGTTTTTTGGGTAGACTGTTGTGTAACACAAAATCATTTTATATCCGGTAGGTAGTAAGAAGCTGCAGTTGAGGGTATAAGATGGGGGTCTTTAATCTATGGCCCTCTAGTTCGGTAACTTCAATTCCCATCATGCCTAGTCATGTCTGTGAATGTTAGTTTTACAATGCCTCATGGGATGTGTAGTTCCGCCACAGCTGGAGGGCCATAGTTTGAGGATCCCTGGTATAAGGCATTCTAATGCTTCAAGATAAACTTCCTGAGAAGTCAGTGGTTTGGGTTTCTGATATCTATATGAGAAAACAGGTGTGGCTGGGCAAATGATATATGCATAACTGTTGCTTCTGTAAGATCTTCTGTATGTGCATGGAAATGCACTTTGCATTTCTCCGCTGTGACTGGTATTTATTGCATTGTTGTGCATCTCTGGTTTTCCATTTGCTTGTAGCTGAAAAAAAAAAATAGTTGAATTGGATTTCATCTTTCTTTTTTTCATTTTTTTTGTAGGAAGGACCATGAAAAGGCAGAATTTGAAGTTCATGAAGTTTATGCTATTGATGTTCTTATTAGCACTGGGGAGGGAAAGGTGAGTTGTGTAGAGTGGTATGGTTTAAAGCATGGGTGTCCAACCTTTTGGCTTCTCTGGGCCACATTGAGTGTAGAGAAATTTTCTCGGGCCGCATACAAAATATATACTATAGTTAAGGTATAAGTAATAAAATGCTGCCGCCACGCCCCGTCCCCCAGCACTAATTTGACACAACTAGATGATGATCAAATAAAATGGAATCGGTATACAGAGGTTTACTTCTTCTGAGAGATATTAAAGGGAACACCCTATCCATCATGACCACTCCAGTGATTTGAAGTGGTCATGGTGCGAGAAGTCAGAAACCCTGCACATGCTGGGATATTTACAGTTATGTGCTGGGGGCTAGTTGCACCCCTAGCACATGTGACATAGCACATGTGACATAGGCAGCAAGAAAATGTCATGTCCCTATTCATACATGTATGAAAAAGGACATGACCTACTATGACAAAACACAACTAGTTATTAAAAACATATTGCAACAATTTAGACACGCTAATGCACATACCTTTTCTACTTATTTGCAGACTTCTGGCGGGTACTGCTGGTGGGTAATGCTGGTCATGCGGGTACTGCTGGAGGAAGCAGCGACTGCAGTAGAGAGCAGAGCTGCTTCCTGTATGGCTGCTGTCACAGGCAGGGGAGGGGTGCATTTCATATCACTCCGCCTGTGACAGAGGCAGAACTATACAGGAAGCAGCGGCTCTGTCACTGACTGCAGACATCCTAAGTCCTCCCGCAGAAGCCTAGTGAGTGCCCATACAATGCAGCCTAAACAGTGCCCATCCAATGCAGCTTCACCAGTGCGTGCCCAACCAATGCAGCCTGATCAGTGCCCATCCAATGCAGCCTCACCAGTGCAAGCCCATCCAATGCAGCCTCATCAGTGCGTGCCCATTCAATGCAGTCTGCAATGAAGAGAGGGGAGAGCTACAAAATTACACAGAGCAGGAAACTCCCGCTTACCCGGTGACCGCTGTCATACAAAGTCCTGCCTCCTGCACCAGCTCCTATGATAGATGTCACCAATGTGCTGTCTATCATAGGAGCAGGTCCAGGAGGCGGGGCTTCGTATGACAGCAGCCGCCGGGTAAGCAGTAGATCTCCGCTCTGTTTGTAATCCGGCCCCACTCCCCTCCCTTCCAAGGCAGCCTCTGCCTACATTTAGTTGGAAGCTGCTGTGGCCGTGCCCCCGACTCAACTTCCTCCCCAGCAAAAAAATAAATAAAAAATTGTCAGGGGGCAGTGGGCCGCATTGCCTGTGGTTCCGGGCCGCAGGTTGGACATGCCTGGTTTAAAGGGTAACTCCACTTTCGTGGGGGGGGGGGGGGGGGGAATATAGCGTATACAACTGCGACACAAGTCATATTGTATTTGAGTGTTGTTAAAAATGACCTTTCCTTTTCAGTCTGCAGCTGCTGTCATTTTCTGAAAATGCAATGCAATATGGCTACCTGGAGTTGTTCTGTACACAGAATGTGTACTGAACACACCCCAGAAACATAATTTCCTGCTTGTGTGATTGGCTCACTGATTTTCTTAGAAGTCTGCCTAAGATACAAGTCAGATTTCAGGCAACTCCTGCAACAAAAATGTAATTTTTGGTGAGATATTCCCAATCAGAACACATCAAAGGGATGCAGACCCTGCAGATTTCCTCATTAGTGTTCTACAGCTGATAGATAATTATGAAACCACTCCATTAGATCCACTCAGCACAGAGGAACAAAGTGATTTCTTCAGAATAACAAAAGTTAGGAATCTGCAACAAAGGCTGTTATAATCCTTGCAATGTACATAGATCACCCAGAGGGGAATGTTGTTTTTTTTTTTTTTTTTCCCCTCCACAAAAGTGGAGTTGCGCTTTAAGTGAACCTGTTAAACATTTTATTAAAAAAATAATGCTGAAGTGCAGGCACCTTTTATCTTAGCCCAAGGTGATACATGGGGCCTCAACTTCATTAAGACCCTTAAAAGCTGGAGCTGATCATTAGGTTCAGATGTTTAGCACTTGAATATTGGGGGCAGAAGTCAAAGCCTCATGTCTGGCTTGGGCTTAGCATCCAAGGAGTTCCCAAACAGTAGATTTGAATAATAATGCAAGTATATGCACACAAGGCTTTTCTACATCAGAACAGTTACCTTAGTAAATGTTTAGAACATCTTTTATTTATTTTTTTTCAAGTAATGCAAATTAGGCTGACCGTATTAATTTTATAATTTTTAATCTTGAATTAGGCAAAGGATGCTGGACAGAGAACAACAATTTACAAAAGGGATCCAACTAAACAGTATGGACTGAAGATGAAAACCTCTCGTGCCTTTTTCAGTGAAGTTGAGAGACGTTTTGGTGCCATGCCATTTACTCTTAGGTATGGTATGCTCCTACTTTTATTTTTATTTATTTTTTTAAGTCTAAAATGTAAACCTACATGTATTAAATAATTGGCACGGAACTGTTTTTTTTTTTTTTTTTTTCCCTGGTACAGGGTCACTAAAGGAAGCTGCACTCTAATCGGCCTTCTAGAGCTGCGTGCACTTATTTCATTTGGCTTGTTTTCTGGATGCAGCAATGTTCATTGTAACTTTGCTGACCACTGTATGCTCTCTAGAAAGGCTAAATTCACACTATATGTATATGTTGCAGCACGCAATAATGCATGTGTTGAGTCATTCCTTTTTCTGGTTCTTAGATAGAAATTGCTTCTTCTATGGAAAGTTGTGAATTCACTGCTGAAATATCTGTATGCAGCAGTTTATTGGCCTTTTAACCACTTAAGCCCCGGAGGATTTGGCTGCTAAAGGACCAGGGGTTTTTTTGCGATTTTTTTTTTTTTACTGCGTGACTTTAACGGACAATTGCGCGGTCGTGCGACGCTGTACCTAAACGAATTTGACGTCCTTTTTTTTCCCACAAACAGAGCTTTCTTTTGGTGGTATTTGATCACCTGTGCGATTTTTTGATCACGCGCTATAAACAAAAAAAGAGCGTAAATTTTGCAAAAATAACTATTTTTCACATTTTTTTATATGAAATTCCCCAAAAAAAAAAGTAAAAATCAAAATTTTTTAACATTTTTCGGCCAATTTGTTTTATGCTACCTATGTTTGGTAAAAAAAATCGCAAAAAGCGTATTTTGATTGGTTTGCGCAAAAGTTATCGCGTTTACTAACAAAGAGAAAGATTTTTGTCATTTTTGGTGTTTTTTTTTTAACGCGTAATGGCGGCGATCTGCGATTTTTTTTTTTTCGGTACTGCGACATTGCGGCGGACAGATCGGACCCTTGACTGACATTTTTGACACTTTTGGGGTTACCAGTGACATTACTGCAGTAATCAGTGCTATACATATGCACTGTTACTGCAAAAATGACACTGGCAGGGAAGGGGTTAACTTTATTGGGAAGGGAGGGGTTAAGTGTGTCCTAGGGGCGTGCTTTCTACTGTGTAGGGACATTCCTATTGGTGTAAAAGCAAAGATCAACCGTTCTACATAGTAGAACGGTCAGATCTTTACTTTTACACAGGGAGAACTGACAGGCAGCTTGTTTACACAAGCTGCTCTGTCTTTCTCCCTTCACAGGAGCGATCGCAGTGTGACTGGCGGACATCGAGTCCGCCGGTCACACGCACTGACTTGCCTGTGAACGAGCCGCGGCGGGGCGCGCGCCCGCCCGCGATAGGCTCGCAAGTTAGTGACAGGCGAGTGACGTACCGATACGTCACTCTGCCTGGCCGGGGCTGACCGCCGCAGTATATAGTCGTGCGGCGGTCGGCAACCGGTTAAATAACCTTCAAAAACATTTGAAAGAAATCTAAAACTTACTATGTTGGGTTCAGTGAGGAAGTGTGTGTATTCCTAAGTTTCATTATTCAACCTTTTTACAGGGCGTTTGAAGATGAAAAGAAGGCAAGGATGGGTGTGGTGGAATGTGCAAAGCATGAATTGCTCCAACCTTTTAATGTACTCTATGAAAAGGAAGGTGAGATTGCACACTGCATTTCTTTCTTTCATTGACAGACACAGCTTCAATACTTCAGACCATTGGCAGAAAAAAAACTAAGCTTTTCATTTTTAAGATTTAGAGAATGTTGTGGAGTCTGTATTTGTGGTCTGTACATTTTAAGTTAATGTTGCATTTCCTTTTCTCAGGAGAACACGTTGCACAGTTTAAGTTTACAGTTCTGTTGATGCCTAATGGCCCCATGAGAATAACAAGTGGTCCCTTTGAGCCAGAATTGTACAAGTCTGAGTTTGAGGTGCAGGATACAGAATTAAAAGTAAGTGGACATTTGTGTGGACTTTTTAAATACTTAAACTACCAAAATTGCCACAGCAGACATTATTAGCAAAACATAGAAATTTCCAATTGCTGATCTGTCTAGCAATGCCAGCTACCCAGCACTCCTTTTCATCTCGTTTTAAAACTTTGTATAATTGACCTAGATGATAGAGGAGGACATCCACCTTTCCTGATGGGTTTAACCTTTCCTGACTCAATACATTGAAACCATTGGGTCAGCAGAACAGGTTTATTTATTTTTGTCGGCATTGGTAGCCCCAATATCACAGTATTACTTAAATTCTTTTGTATGAAAACCATGAGGTGCCATTTTGTTTTTTTGTGTTCCACCTGATAGTCAGAAAAATGACCGTAAAGTTGGATTGTAAAAACTACTGTTCGCAACATCCTTAAAGTGATATTAAAGTCTCCCTCCTGCGGAGTGCCCCACAGCTGCTTGCTATGGGGACAGCCGAGCCACTGCTGTGTCCATTCAGACACGGAGCCTCAACTCGTGTCTGTGTGTCTCTCTCGGCTCACTGACTGACTGTAGTGGGAGCCAATGGTGCCTGCTGCTGTGTCTCAGCCAATCAGGATGGAGAGTCCCGGACAGCCAAAGCTCACGTGCAACATTGCTGGATCAAGATGGGGCTCAGGTAAGTATTAGGGGGACTGAGGTGGGCTGCAGCACACAGAAGGTTTAATCTTAATGCATAGAATGCATTAAGATAAAAAAAAAAAAAAAAAAAAACTCTGCCTTTAGAACCATTTTTTTTTTTTTTTTTTCTCCAAAGCTGAAAGTAGCTCTAGATAATTTGTAAAATGGTTTCTGTAGACCATTTTCTGTAATGTTCTTCATCCTCTGATAACCCTGCAATTATGTTCCAGCCTAGAGAAACGACTTTACTGGCCAGTAAATTTGTATACTATTTGCTCATTTAGTCACCAATTTATTTTGTCTTTTCAGGCACTTCTGCAAAGTTCAGCCAGCCGAAAGACCCAGAAAAAGAAGAAAAAGAAGGTAATGCTTGTTCAGCAATGCTCATGCCTATTTGGAAGAATGTCAACAGCTATAATTTCTCTTTTTAGAGATGAGACCCAGACATAATTGGGCTGGGGAAGCTGAACATTCTTTTAACGCCAGTTACGTACCGCATTTTGGGTATTTCCAATAAATGCAAATGTATACATCTAAGTCATTGGTTCACATGTTAACGCCAATTAGGTAACACGTTTTGGGTATTGCCATCTTCTTTGTTTTAGAAAACAGTTGGGGATGGGATTTTATGGTCTTGTGTGCATTAAAAAAATTTTTAGGGAGTAGGTTGATAAGCAGTTGCGCAAATACAGTGACCTGAAATTAAACTGGCTTTGTTTTCTACATATTCTCTGAATTTAGAAAATATATACAAACAAGTTAGAGGGGCTTCAGTCCCCCCCCCCCCCCCCCTAAATCCGCAGCTACAAATACAATAGCTGCTGATTTTTCATAGGACACTTTCCTGTCTAGGGATCAAACATCCAGCACTATCCTCACCCGAGCCGATTCTTCAATGGATTTCGGGCATGGCTCGGCAAACCCCAGGCGCCAGGTCGCATTGGCGACTAGAATTATCGGTCTGGCACCTGGGCTACACTGCGGCAGGTGTCTTGTCGCCAGACATCCCAAGTGTCCCGTGAGGTGCGGGGGTCTCCCGGACACCCGCAAGTGTCGTGTAATGGCCCGGCTGTCTGTGTCCGCTGTGACAGAACAGAGCCGATGCTTCCTGTATAGTTCTGGCTTCGTCCTGTCACAGGAGGAGTGATAAAAAATGCACTCCACCTGTGAGGAGAGATACAGGAAGCATTGGCTCTGCATGCTTCCTCCAGTGCCGCTCCTCACATTCTTCCGCCAACAGTAAGTCACATGTGCTAGGGGGGGCTAGCCCCCAGCACATAATTGTAAATATCCCAGCATGTGCAGTTTTTCTGACTCCTACCACCATAACCACTTCATATCACTGAAGTGGTCATGGTGGTTTAAGTGTTCCATTAATCTCTCAGAAGAAGTAAATCAAGTACACATGGGTCGAATGCTGTGCAACATCAGCCGGTTCATGAAAATTTGGCCGCCATTGGGCCCATGTGTATGGCAGCCGGTCCGACAGAAGCCTGCCATTTTGGCATGATCGGAGAAAAAAAAAAAAAAAACTGGCTCTTAACTTTTTTTGCTGACTGACTCCTAGATTTTAAGCAAATTTGTCGAGTCCTGGTTTTGGGTCCAGGCGCCAGCATCTTAACTAAGGGAAACTGGCATTAAAGCCTTATGGCTTCACGTCTGGCTTTCCACTGCGCATGCGTGATTCCCTCACTTTTTAGAACGTATGGAGCAGATGGTTGCAGCATTAAATTTGCTGGAAGCCTTTCTTTGGGGATTTCTGCATGTCTCATCAGATAATGTGTGTAGGAAACTTCAGCAAAAGTGCTGAACCGAAGACCACCTCTATAAAATGAGTTTGTTCCGCATGGGCTTGCCTGAACACACCAGCTCTCGACAACCTCCTCCACTGTGCTACTGGTGGCAAGAGCACCCATCTTCCACAGTTGAAGAAATCAAAGGGAGCAGACTGCAAACTATTCTAACTCATGAAGAAGACCTTTCTTCTGTCAAAGGTCCTTTTTTTTTTTTTTTTTTTTTTTTTTTTTTTGGTTTCACTCCCAACCCCACATAGACTTTCTCCACAAGCTTGGCTCCCTATCCACAGGCACGCCCTGTCATTCAGAGTCTGCCATATTCTCAGACAAAAATTCCTTGCATGAAGGCGTGCCACCACTTTTCAGAATGGTTGGATGTTTAACCACTTGCCTATTGGGGGGGCACTTTCACCCCCTTCCTGCCCTGGCCAATTTTCAGCTTTCAGCGCTGTCACACTTTGAATGAAAATTGTGTGTTCATGAAACACTTTACCCATATGAATTTTTTTTGATTTTGCTCACACAAATGGCTTTCTTTTGGTAGTATTTAATCACCACTGGGTTTTTAATTTTTTGCTAAACAAAGACTGCACATTTTGAAAACGCTTTAACAAAAAAAAAATTTGCAGATCTGTAAATTTTTCTTTCACTGATGGGGGGGAGGGGTTGTGTTTATGGATTTGGGGTGGGGGGTTGAGCAGATGGGGTGGTGCCCTGATTATCTGTGTTCAGGTCCCCTGTGACACTGGCCAGTTACCGGCTCTGCTCTTTCTTCACATTGTGACAGCATGTGAGGAAAGTACTGCCGCTAACCAGCAAGTCTGTTTACACTGTTATCAGCTGTGATTGGACATAGCAGACCACGTAGTAAAAGGCTGTGATTGGCCCTTTACTATGAGCTGTGATTGAAGAACACTGCGCTGGATGCGTGCCCCCAGGTAGCCCTCTTGGAACAGAGCCACACTGTAGCCGCCTTTCAATATAGGCGCGCGTCTGAAGTGGTTAGCTTTTTCAGATAGCTGGACAACTTGCATTTCAGAGGTTTGAGTGCAGGAGGTGGTATCTCAGGGCTGCAAATGGGAATATTACTCCCTTTCCCTTCTTCCGTTTCTCACCTCCTCTTCCTAGGCCACTGCTCAGATCAGCAGATCTTCATCAAGCCCACTCATTGGATCAACATATGACACCCCCCCCCCCCCCCCCCCCCAGTTCTTGTAGCAGAATGGTTCCAAGGATTTTGCTCCAATTTCTTTAACATTCCCTAAGCATTTGCCTCATTCTCTGTCAAAGGTCCAATTGTCGCCTTCAACTTCAAAAATTGTGCTTGGAGTCTACAAAATCTGTAATCTCCCCCTTTTAACTGATCTTCAAAAAAGGGCAGGGGCATATCCCGGGAAATTATAGGCCGGTCAGCCTGACGTCAATAGTATGTAAACTTCTGGAGGGGATGATAAGGGACTATATCCAAGAGTTTGCTAAAGACATCATCAGCAGTAATTGGCACGGGTTTACAAAAGGGCGTTCTTGTCAAACCAATCTGCTAACCTTCTACGAGGAGGTGAATGTGAGCTAGATAGGGGAGACCAGTGGATGTGGTGTACCTGGATTTTGCTAAGGCGTTTGATACAGTTCCCCCACAAACGCTTAATTTACAAAATAAGGTCTACAGGCATCAACCACAAGGTTTGCTCTTGGGATACGGAACTGGTTAAAGGGGCGTGTCCAACGGTGGTAAAAAAAAAAAAAAAACGGGTACTCTGATCTGGGGTGGTATTTGGGATCCCCCAAGACTCAGTCCTGGGACCAACTTTTTTATTTATTCATAAACAGCATTGAGGATGGGATCATGAGCTCGATCTCAGTTTTTGCAGATGACACAAAATTGGCCAGGGCAATACCCTCACGTCATGAGGCAGAAATCTGCGCGGGAACATGCATTGGTGGAAGCACTTAGTTTCAGTGCTGAAAACTTTAAAAAAGGCCGATGAATCTACAGCATCGGGTTCGCAGTTGTCTTTTGGCTCCCGCAAATCCCGAAAATTGGGCAAGGTGTTCCTTGTCCGGAACTTTTTGACGATCTTTTCAATGAACATTTGCGGCGCATCAAGCACATGTTAGTGGTGCCTAAGCACTTTAAATGCCATTATCCTTTTGCAGGTGCACTTTCCACTAGGTGGATCACCCGGGTTCAAGGTTGAATAAGTCTACTGTGGTTCCGGTGGAAGAATCCCCGGCCTTCGCGGACCCTGTGTATAGGCGAGTGGAGTCTTTTTTCCCACCATCTGCACGTGCTTGCGGGTTCCATTTTAAAACCAATATTTGTGAATGTCATGGTGTCAGACGGTTACTCAATGGGTGAAGTTACTAAGAGGTAACTTGGAAGCTGAACAGCTCCCCCCAGCGGTGCTGTAACTAATGGACCAGATGGTGTGTGATGCGTCCCTGGATGCAGCTCCGCTAGTGGCCTGAGTGTCGGCAGTGGGGATTGCGATTAGACACATGGTGTGGTTGAAAAGTTGGTCTGCGGACCAGGCTTCCAAAAAAGGTTTTGACGGATCTTCCCTATTTGGGGGAGAGGTTGTTTGGATCCTCTCTGGACGAGTTGATCAAAGGCCTTACGGGGGGAAGAGTACTCTTCTTCCTCAGTCCTCCAAGGGCAAGGCGCCACGTCATAGATGGGGGGCCTTCCTTCACTGCTCATAAATGGCTTTTTCGTACCTCCAGGTCGCAAGAAAAAGGGAAGCCGTTTAGGTCTTCTGGGAATTCCAAGAAGCCATGGTCAGGTAAATCAAAGACCGGCCAGTCTGGATCCGCAGACTAATCCTTGTCTGCATGAAGGGGTGCCCTCACCCTCTTCTGGGGTGGGGGGACGTCTTTGTTTCTTTCTAGAACCTTGGACTTCTTGATTCAGGACAAATGGGTTCACGAACCGATCCGATTAGGCTACAAGATCGAATTCCGGTCTCGTCTGTCGGACAGATTCTTCCTGTGCAACCTACGCCTCTCTCCAGACCGGTTAAGGGATCTGCGAGAGCCGGTACAAGATCTGCTGTTGCAAGGGGGGATTGTACCAGTTCCCTCTCAGGAACGCTTTTGAAGGGTTTTTTTTTTTTTTTTTTCAAACCCGTTTACTGTGCCCAGAAAAGAGGACAAAGTTAAATTCTGGATCAAGGCTCCTGAACCGCTTTGTGCGGGTACAGAGGTTTTGCATGGAATCCATTCGAACGGTAGTGACGTCACTACTCCAAGGAGACTTTTTGGCTTCCATAGATATCAAGGAGGCATATCTACACATCCCCATCTACGCTGGTCACCAGAGGTCTCTACGCTTTGCCGTAGCAGAAGGTGGTGTTACCCTTTGGTCTGGCCTCTGCTTCCAGGGTGTTAACGAAAGTACTGGCCCTGGTGTTGGCATTGTTGCTCCAATGGGGGATTGCGGTACTGGGGTATCTGGGCGATCTTCTGTTGAGCACAGACTCTCATTCAGCCCTGATGGTCGACCGAACGATCACTGTCGGCTCCCTGCGGGTGTTTAGGTGGAGTATCAATTTCAAGAAATCTGCCCTGATACCTTCCTTGAGACTGGCTTATCTGGGCCTGACTCTGGATTCAGCCTTGGCGAGGGTCTTTCTTCCCCCTGACAAACTGCAGAAGTTGCAGGGGGCGATCCAGTATTTGGCAAACAATCTGTCCTCTGCGAACTTGCATGCGGCCCTTGGGTCTGATGTTGTCCCTACACCCGGAGGTGTTTCATCTCTTGTCTCAGGTGGGGGGAAACCTGAGGTTGATCTGTTTGCTTCTCATCTTAAAGCGGTTGTATCCCGCTTTTTGACACTTTTACCTACAGGTAAGCCTATAATAAGGCTTACCTGTAGGTACAAATAATATCTCCTAAACCGGCACGGTTTAGGAGATATTTACAGTGCATGCAGCCGCTTGCGCGAGCACTCTGAAGGTCCGGGGGGACCTTCAATTAACTTGCCGGGAGCTTGCCGGAAAAATCACTCCCGCGCGCATGCGCGGGAGTGACGTCATCGCGGCTCCGGCCAATCAGCGCGCTGGAGCCGTCTCTTCCGGCCAATCAGCGCGCCGGAGCCGCCGAACCCGGAAGAGACGACGAGGGATCATGGCAGCGCCCGCATCGATGTCCGGGGGTCCGTGTCGGGGCTTCGTTTTAAGGTAAGTTAAACATAATGGGCTAGTATGCGATGCATACTAGCTCATTATGCCTTTGTCTTGCAGGTTTTTTTTTTTTTTATATAGGGTTTACAACCGCTTTAAGAAGGTGCAGAGATTCGTAGCCAGATTTCGAGATCCTCTGGCCGAAGCCGCAGACGCACTGGTCGGTATCGGCTGATTTATGCTTTTCCTCCGCCGAAACTTCTGCCGAGACTTCTACGCAGAATAGAGGTGGAAGAGAGTTCCGGTCATTCTGGTGGCTCCAGACTGGCCTCGCTGGTCTTGGTACGCAGACCTAGTAAACTTGGTCGCCGATGCTCCTTGGAGACTTCCTCTCAGGGAAGATCTGCTGTTTCAAGGGCCAATCTTCCATCCTGCTTTAAAGTTGCTGGCTTTAACGACATGATTGTTGCAAGCCAGGTGTTGAGGGATAGAGGTTTTTATGACTCCGTGATTCCTACGCTCTTGAAGGCTAGGAAGTCTACTTCCAGGAATATATATCGTCATACGTGGAAATCATACTTTTCATGGTGCAAATCGCTGAAGGTGCACCCTCGGTTTTCGGTTGCTGGGGTTTTGGCCTTTCTGCAGAAATGGGTTGAACAGCAGTGGGCTTTGGGCACTATCAAAGGCCAAGTGTCGGCCTTGGCAATTAAATTTCCAATGCCCATTGGTACGAATCAAGGCATGCGTAGCTTTCATTCAGGGTGTGCGCCATATGGCTCCTTTGGGATTGTCCTGCTACCTCCGTGGGATCTAAATCTGGTATTATAGGTTCTTCAGAAGCCTCCTTTTGTGAACATTTGGGAGATTCCTCTGCCTTCACTGTCTCAGAAGGTTGCCTTTTTGGTGGCTATCACTTCTGACCCCAGAGTGTCTGAATTGGCGGTGTTGTCCTGCCGTTCACCTTATCTGGTGGTCCACTGAGATGATGGTACTCCGACCAAATCAAGCTTTTCTCCCTAAAGGGGTTTCTGATTTTCATTTGAATGAAGACATTGTGCTGCCTTCACTCTGTCCCAAGCATTCTTAGGAAATTACCTTGGGATGTGGTTCGAGCAATCAGGGTTTACCTGGCGGTTACTGAGTCTTTCAGAAGTCAGATGCTTTTTGTCTTTCCTGAGGGACCTCGTAAGGTATTGGCTGCGTCTGCTGTGACCATTTCCAGGTGGATCAGGCAGACGGTTGTTCAGGTTTATTTGCTGAAGGGTCAGGTTCCTCTTTTCCCAGTGAAGGCGCATTCTACTAGAGCACTGAGTGCCTCTTGGACTTTTCGCCATCAGGCGTCAGTGATGCAAGTGATTTTTCTAGGTGAGCTCCAGTTGTTCCTGGTTGACCTCCATATTACTTGGTGGGCTACATTTAGCCTTTGGGGGGTTCCATTCTTCTTTGCATTGTCTTCCCACCCCTCCTAAAAATACTGATTTGGGACATCCTAATGGTCCAAGAAGATATGGGGCTGCGTCTGTCGAACGATATAGAAAACTGGATTTTTGTACTTACCGTACAATCCTTTTCTCTGAAGTTCGACAGATGCAGCACCCACCCCTCTGCTTCTGAGTGAATGGGGTTTTTTGTCTTTTAAACACTGCTTGCAACAAAACTGGCTGCTGTAGCAGAGCGTGTGGGGTTATGCCTGCAGGGACAGCCCCTATAGACATGATGAAGCTTTTTCCTGCCTAGTGCCTATTCTTGATTGGAGGAGCATAACCCAATGGTCTAAGATATAGAGCTGCGTCTGCCGAACTTCAGAGAAGGATTTTTCAGTAAGTACAAAAATCCAGTTTTGGTAAACAGAGGGAGTTTGGCCATACATGGTGGAGCTCGACCACAAAGTATTCTTCAGGGCTTTCTTTGGAATAATATGTTTAACAGAAGTTTGGTTGACCATCCTCATGTCCTTCGGTAACAAAATTAGTTGCTATTTCTTCTAGAATTGACTGATGGTCACAGTTTACTGCTTGTGTCAAGTTATCAACTGACGTTACACATGCATACTTGATCCACTTGAATGTACATGCTTAGATCAATCTTGTGGGGGGGACCCTTCTAGCGGTTTACTCATATTAATGTTTGTCATCCTGGGTTTATGGCCTGTCTAACACAACTTTGTAAACTTGGCAATTAATTGAACTACAGCAGGATCATTGGTTCTGAATTGCCATTCATATAAGTTTTTTTAATTTTATTTTTCCAGGCTTCAAAGAATGCAGAGCAAGCCACTGCTGAAGATAATGAAGGCACAGAGTGAGGAAATCTAGATTTAAAGGTGTTTTGACTTCGACCTGCCAGTTGATTTTTAGTACCTGCGTTTTTTTTTTTTTTTTTTTTTTGCCTCTCTCCCCTCTCCCAACGAAATGAATTGAAAGTGGGGAAAAAAAGGGCTTTGTTGGTGATCTAACAGAGTACTATTGGATCCAGGCCTCCTCCCCCCATCCTCTTTGGATACAAACATGGACGCGGACGGAAAGACCTCTTTGGAATTCACACCAGACTACTTTACCAAAAGAATATATATAAATACAACCAATAAAATCAGGCATATAAACCAGTCTTAAGACCCTCTTTGTAAAAGAATTTTGATATTTTGTAGGGTTGGGACAGTCCTTGTTTGTTTAAAACCGCTGCTGTCACAACTTCCATTCATTTTGGTCTGTTATTGACTTTAAACCACAAGTCTATTTATCATTCCTTTGCTGTTCTTACCATTTCTTGATTGTTCTCTAAAGCCTTGTTTCTATTACTGAGATAGGGACCTCCAGTATGCAGTTTGCAGGACACACAGTGCACCTCGAATGTTGTGAACATTGGAAATACTTTATTCAAACTGATAAACAGTGCTCTTTAACCAGATATACCTTGACCCGGTGGTCCTCCTAGAGCTGGTATTGCACGTGTAACATATTTGGTTACAACCCAGTGTATTCTTGCTGATACCAAAGCGTATTTCCAATTTGCACATATTTCCTGCTTTCTAGTGCACAGAGGATTTTTTTGGCCATTTCCTGAAGGATTTTTTATTTTTATTTTACACTGGCCAAGTCAAATAGCAACTCAACTTATGGGAAATTGACGCTTCCCTACGCTAAACTGGAATGATCTTAGGATTGCTTGGGTTAGAGTAAAATACACTTCTTTTGCAAATCTGCATTCCACATGTATCTAGTCCGTTGAGCAGACATTCATTGGACTATATTTTTTTTTCTCCCCCTTGATTTCCGTGTCCTTTTTGCACCTGCAGGGTTGAAATCATATACTGTACATGCACAAAGTACATGAGCTTCAGTGGTTTCCTGTGCGAGTCCTTTGTTATGTACACTAAAATTTACTTTTTATCCTAATCTCAGATGTTCAGCTATTAAATACAGAGCTGTGAGAATACAACCATGGGGTCTGCCCACTGCAGGCTTGTTTTCAAAGGTGCAGCTTAATGAAGTAAATAACTAGTGAGCTCTTGCTCTGCAGCATGCATGCCATCTGAAAAGTCTGAACTTTTTAGTGTGCCGAGTTCTAGATCCAAAACTCACAGGTTGTAAAGTTAGGGCTTGGATTAAAGCTCTGGAGCCTGCACCTTTTTAAAAACAAGTTTAGAAATTGTAGCTCCATTCATTTATATTTTTTAATTGCGGGTACAAAGGGCGCACTCAGCATAATTACTATTTTAAAAGTATGAGAACGTTGCATTTAAAAAAGTAATTCTAGGTAGGAATTATTGAATGTTATCTTTTTTTTTTTTTTTCTTTTTTTTTTTTTTTTTGTTTAAAGGGAATGGGAAAAGGAAGCAGATGTTGCTAATATAGTAACTGTTGTCCTTTGTATGAATTCGTAATAACAAACGCAATCATGTCCTTTATTTTTCTCATTAATTAACTGATCTAGTCATTCCTTTCCACAAATGGTGGAATTTGATTAGGGTTTTGTTTTAGAATGTCTTGTATTTTCCAGCAGCTATCCTTAGTTCTAATCTCTGACAAGTAGATGGTATCTAAATATTACTAGCGTGACCTGTAGTGTGGCAGACGGTATGTGGCAGGTGTAGTTCATTCAAAGTATATATACATGCATTGAAGATCATATATATTGTTATACTGTGAAAATGCAGTAGCACCTCCAAAGCATTCTCACTAAAATGCAGCAAAACCTCTGGGATTATGTGTCATCAAAAGGTCCTGCTTAATTGGCCCAGCAGAATTCTGATTTAAACCCTGCTTTCATCTGTTTTGTTTTATTAAACCATGCATCCATCCATCCCCCACACACTGTGGGGAAAATATATATTTTTATATCATGTAATAAACTAGCTTTTAATTATCACATTTGTGTAGTTCTGGACCTGTGAGGAATAAGGGGTTACCACTCTCCTACTAAAACTAAAAGATCCTTGGCTACTTCATGTTCTGTTCTAGTGGAACAGGCAGGTCAGTCAGGGACTTCAAAGTGATGTTACATCTTATCCTTAATCTTATCCTCAAGTTTAGTTGGCTGGAAAGGGTCCAGATCAAGACTCTTAAGCAGCTGGATATTTTAAAGTTGTAATAACACTTATTTAACTTGTCTGTCATTCGAAGGGACAATGTTTTTCCTTTTTACATGAAAGGGACTATTGGTGCACGTACTGTGTTTGCTGATGGAGGTCATAGGTTGTGATTGCCCTGTGGTGCAATTCCAGTCTAGGATGGTGATATCACTGTGATTGCAGGAAGGAAATATTTAATTTTCTACTCATTTTACTATTAGATATGTATTTCTTGGAAAAATGCCTGCAAGTTATGTTAAAATTCCCTTGCAATCTGTATATTTTCCCAAATAAATTTGGAACTGACTGGTAAACTTTTGGCAAACATTCTGTATTGCTTGATTTCTTTCTCTTTGGTGTGTAAAATAAAAAAAACCTTGGACAGGTATTGAAACATTAAGGGCTACTCTAGGGGTGTGGTCCATCATGAGCACTTGCCTTCTCAAGAAATATCTTTCTAGTTTTGTTTGACCAGGCTGACCCTCCTTCCCTTCAATGAGTGTAATAAGTATACGCTTGTGCAGCTTTAGTCCTTTTTAAAAGTTCACTTTTAAAAAAATAAATGCTCGTGTTTTTGCAGGTAGGAACCTGTAAAGCATTGCACCAGCAATCAGATCACTGATTCCATGCAGGTTTCCTGCACACTGTCTATGTATCTGCTTACCTGTACATCTGGTACGGGTAAGCCTATACTACCTGACAGGAAGGCTCAACTAACTACCACAGTGCCGTGGTAGTTAAGAACTACAAGCCGACAGCCGCTACGGATGTTGGGGCTTGTAGTTTATTCAGACATGCACAGAGCTGTGTGTATGAATATTGTGGCCGTGTGTCTACTACGAGGAACTTCTACCGGTACCGCTGCAACAAGGGGGGGGGGGGGAACAAGGGAGGGGGGTGGAACATGTAACATATTCACAAAGGTGAACTTATCTTTTAAAACCATAAGAGGATGGCTATGGCCACTGAAACTAGTTGACAAGCAGATGTTTCCCCACCCATTGCTTGTGGCCAAACCTTGTAGACAAAGATTATGCAAATCCTTTTTTTTTTTTTTCCTTTTTCTTCCACCAAAAGTTGCTCGATTCCACCATCAACCTAGTTTTGATGGGGGAATCCCTCCTGCAGCACTATTGTATTCTGCTGGCTTTAGCCACCATTTATTGAGGAAATATCCTATAGGGCTCTTTCACACGGGCGGTCCTATCAGATCCGCCTGTCAGTTTTTTAGGCGGATCTGATCGGATGCCCCATTCAGCACTATGGAGCAGCGGATGTCAGCGGTGACATGTCTGCTGCTATCCGCATCCGATCCTGTCCGTGAAATCCGGACGGATGGAAACCCTATTTTCCATCCGTCCTGGGGATCGGAACGGACAGGCGGTCCGCTCTCATCCGATTCCCCATAGAGAGCAGCGGGGGCTCTGACACCTCCCTCTCCGCACTGCAAGCGGAGACGGAGCGGTCACCCGCCGGCTCAGCAGGGATCGCGGATCGATCCCCGCTGAGCAGCACGGATCCGCCTACAGAGGCTGACCGTGTGAAAGAGCCCTTAGGCTGGCTGTACACAAGTGGATTGATCCACTTGTGTGCAACCAGAGTTATCCATACATGGGTTGAATTTCAGTCCGTCCCTGTTAAATTGACCAAATTTTGATCTGTTTGGCTAGCTTTGTCATATTATGTAGCGTGGCAGCCTTAAAGGAAAGAACCAATTCTGCACTTTTCAGGCAAACGGTAAGCAAAGAAATCATGGAATGATCTAATATAAAATAAGAAATTGCAAATGAAAAGCGGAGTACTGGCCTGCCTACAATTTCTTGCTGGGCATTAAGGATACCCATAAAGCTGAAACGGCATTTGCTGGAAGGGTCAGGTCAGCCCTCACCGTTTTTAGTCATAAGTGCTTTCAGTGCATATTGAATTTGCCCCAAGGTGCTCCAGAAGTCGGCTTACTCGGTACATACCCAAAATATACCCCATAATCCAAGCTTCCAGCTGTGTCTGTTTTTTTTTTTTTTTTTTTTCTAAATTAACCAGCAAGGCCCCAACAAAGTTGAAATGAATAAAACGTTTAAAAAATTTTTTTTAACAAATGCCACTATAACCATATAAATGTGGTCTACATTTAACTTTGCTTCAGTCGGAAACTTGTTCACTTTCAGTCACACAGATTTTATGGCTGCAGAGTACCCCCCACAAGTCTAATACAGGAGTCAATCCTGAAAGCAACACTTCAGTCTTGCATGCTCAACTGTATAAAGAACAAAACAAGAGCACACCGACCTTGTGCATTATCCAAATGGAATTTAATAAAATAGGAGATATAGTCCCAAACACAAAAATAGGTAAAAGCCTATCGATCCACAATGGACCCAAAGCAACCAGGTCTCCAGGACAGTGACCAGCACGCCAGAGGATCTTTGGCTTGACTCATTTTGAGGGGAGATCCCCCCTCTTCTCCAAAGGGCTCTGAAGAGGGGATCTCCCCTCAAAACACATCAGCCATTCAGAAGGTCCTCTGACATGCTGGTCACTGTCCTGGAGACCTAGTTGCTTTGGGTCTATTGTGGATCGATGTACTCACAAACACAAAAAATAGGTAAAGGCATATCTCCTTATTTCATTTTTAGTAGGTCGGTGCATCTTTTCTTTTTTTTTTTTTTTTTTGTTTCCATCGGGTTTCCCCTGACCCCAGGAGGGCAGCAAAATCTGTGCATAAACTCTGAGCCATAGAGTTACACCACTACATCTCAGTTGAGCGCAAGAGAATTTGTTTTGCATGCTCAACTGGCCTGGCTGTCTGGTCTGAGTTTTGGCCCGACTGGCTGGGTTGAGTTCTTGCCAATGTAATTAATATGGCAGAGTACAGAGGTTAGTAGTATGTAGAGCAGTGTTCATTGGTCTGCAATCTGTAGGGTAGGGTGAAATTTCCCCCACTTGCAAAGTGGCAGGTTGCTGACCTATCTCAACTCGGACACCCATCATATGGAATTTGCCAAGGACATTTTTGCAGGTCTGGTTTATCCTTTCATCAAGATGTCCCATGCCAGCTGGGTCAGAAAAGCTCAGGGTGGCATCATTGGCAGGGGGTTTCTCCTTGAACCTTAGCTGATACTTTTTCTCAACAGATTAGTTGGTTCAAATCCTATATGCCTGTTAAGACTCGCTCAAAGCTTGTAAACCTGCGCATGCCACATTTTTAGCTGTTATCCTCGGCAACGTGTTCTGCCTTTTTTAATCCTCATTTTAGCTAAAAGATGGAGCCTAGGGGATAAAAAAAAAAGCAGTGATATTTTTTTTGAAGTGTTATCACATTTAAGCCTTAGTCTTTAGCTTTTAAATAAAAATCATAACTTAAAGCTTGCATTATATGTCCCTTGTGTTGATACTTCTCCTTTCAAAAGAAATCTTCCTCTGCCCTGCCACCACTGTAATCCTCTTCTGTGGGGTGGGGGGGGGGGTAATAAGCTAAGGGGTTGGCAGGAGCTCTCATAAAGAGGGCTTGACTATACTGGCCCTTTCCTGCCAGATCTGCCACTTGTTGGAAGCCAATACTACAGCTTCTATGAATTACCCAATCTGTGAATAGAGGGGGCAGAGCTATCCATCTGCCTGTCCCCATTCAGAGATCCTGAGTCATTCATAGAAGCTGCAGCATGACTACTATAAATTGGGATCTGGCAGAAAGAGCAGGCATAGTCAAGTTCCCTTGAAAATAGTGTCTGACAGCCCTTTTAGTTGTATCTAAACCCCTGCCCACACCACACTCGGATGAAGATGATAGGATAGAAGAAGCTTTGTACTGAAAGGAGATGACCTAAAGGATAGAGGTCTTTCAAATTTGATCATTCCTACTCCTGAAAGTTAGAAACTCAAACATTTTACTATTACACTTTGAAAGTGACTTTGAATGGTAAGAGGCACAGAAGTTTCATCATGGAAAACTTTCAGTGGAACAGGTCTTGTCCTTTCCCCAGCGAGGTCTGGATCAGTCCATGACCTTGAGTACTGGTATGGTCAGATTTTAGTCTTGGCTATCCTTTTTCCAGAAGCCAAATTCCTCTCATTCCTTAGAGCATTTGTTCAAGGGATTGCACATATTGCACCTCCAGCACATGCTCTGTTGTTACCATGGGACCTATATCCAGTTTTATCTGTTCTTCAAGGACCACCTTTCTGTCCTTGAAAGGTTGCATTCCTTGTGGCCTTTCACTTTTTTTAACAAAGGTTTTCCGAACTTGTGGCTTTACCTTGTAAGGAGCTGTTTTTTTTCTACTACACAGGGGTAAAGTGGTTCTGAGGCCTCTGCTCTTCCAGCTCATAAGGATCTTCTGTCCAAAGGACAAACTTGCCACCCTGTCTCATAGTTGCTGTTGAGGTCTAGGTTCTGAGGTACAGGAGCAAGTCATTGGAAACACCAGAACAAGTTACCAACCTTTCTTTCTGAAGAGATTGTTGGCCCACTCTCTCAAACCTGTGCACGATCACTTCAGTATGCTTATTATACTGCTTTGGTCTTTGAAGTTTGTTGGTTTCTATATCTGTGGAAAATTTAGTATGTGTTTTTTTCTTTCTGTTTTTTGAGTGAGCATCTCTTTGTAACTTTGTTGAAAGAGCTCATTTCATTACTTCAAGGCAGGAGGTTCCAAGTATACAGCGTAAAATTTTGTTCCCGTTCTCATACTTAAAGCGGAGTTCCACCCATTTTTAATAGGTTGGAATACATAGATCTATGTATTCCCCTTTAAAATGGCTTTTACCAATGGAAACTTTTTTTTTGCTAGTAAATACCTTAATTTCTGCTTTATTCCTCCTCTCCTCACTTCTGGGTCCGATCGGCGATGACGTCATTCGGCGATTCGCAGTGTCTGCTGGGATGTATTCTATTCCAGAAATCTCGCAGTAGCTGAGCTGTATTGAGCCGTGCCTGCCCCGCCTCCTCTCATTGAGTTGTATTGTATGAATGTATTAAGGCCGTTCTCTGCCCCGCCTCGAGGGAGGTGGGGCGGAGGAGGCCTTAATACATTGCATACAATACAACTCCATGAGAGGAGGCGGGGCAGAGAACGGCCTTAATACATTCATACAATACAACTCAATGAGAGAAGGCGGGGCAGAGAACGGCCTTAATACATTCATACAATACAACTCAATGAGAGGAAGCGGGGCAGGCACGGCTCAATACAGCTCAGCTACTGCGAGATTTCTGGAATAGAATACATCCCAGCAGACACTGCGAATCGCCGAATGACGTCATCGCCGATCGGACCCGGAAGTGAGGAGAGGAGGAATAAAGCACAAATTAAGGTATTTACTAGCAAAAAAAAAAAGTTTCCATTGGTAAAAGCCGTTTTAAAGGGGATTACATAGATCTAAAGTTCCAAAAATGGGTGGAACTCCACTTTAACGTACCATCATCTGGTGTTTCCAATGTTTTCAGATGTTCCCTCAGCTCTCCAGGGCATAATTCCTAACGATCCTCAGGCTAATATAATATATCCAATCCATCTTTGACGTGAAGACATGAAGTGTGATCATTTGTGCTCGCTCTTCAGCACTGACTACAGTCTGTATGTGGTCTCACCTATAAAAAAAAGGATTGCTGACTCCTGTGGGAACAGTTGTCCCTTGCGCTGCAGACTGTGTTAATTGCACAGAGTATCCTGAGTTGTTAGTGGTAACTTATTGCCTTGATGCCTCTCTGGTTTCTGCTTTTGAAATATTTTTTTTTTTATCTTCAGTCATAGGCTATGTATCTTTGAATTTGCCAACTCTGCTGCTGCATGAAAGGAATGGGGGTGGGGGGGGGACGTCTTCGCTGGTTTCCAGACCCGTGAACTTCCCTGGTACAAGATCAGTGGGTCCACAAAGTCATAGGGTCTGGCTACAAGATTGAGTTTTGCTCTTTCCCCACGGCAAGGTTCTTTCCTTCAAATTTGAGCTTATCCCCGGATTGCTTACAGGGTCGGTTTGGGGAGGTACAAAACCTGTAACTTCAAGGAGTGGTTGTCCCAGTTCTGATATCGGAATGTTTTTACTCAAACCGGTTTACAGTTCCCAGGAAGTAAGGCAGGGTGCGTCCAATCAAGGCACGGAACTGCTTTGTGCGGGTGCAGAAATTCAGAATAGAGTCCATTTGCACGTTGGTGGCATCCCTGCATCAGGGGGATATTTTTGCCTCTATTGACATCAAGGATGCTTTCCTTCATATTCCAATATGTGTCCGTCACCAGCGCTTCCTCCGCTTTGCCATGGGAGGGGAGCATTATCAATTTGTGGCGTTACCCTTTGGTCTCGCCTCTGCTCCTCGGGTCTTCACAAAAGTGTTAGCCCCCAGTGCTAGCATTGTTACACTAACAGGGGATCGTGGTACTGGGCTACTTGGACGATGACCTTCTGCGAGTGGAGTCTCTTACTGCTCTAGTGAAAAACCTGGAAATCACCATATGAACTCTGAAGGAGTTTGGCTGGATTCTGAATTTTCAGAGGTCTGCTCTGGTTCCGCCCAGAAAGCTGGGCTTTCTTGGTCTGACTCTGGACTTTGCCTTAGCCAGAGTGCTCCTTCCTCTGGACAAACTCCAGAAACTGCAGGTTGCGATTCGTCTTCTGCTGTCAAGCAGATGGTCATCCCTCCTGACTTGCATGCGGGTGCTGGGCCTGATGGTGTCTACTTTCAAGGCAGTTTAGTTTACACAGTTCCATACAAGGCCTCTGCAAAGGAAGATTCTGGCCAAATGGGACAAGACTCCGCAGTCTCTGGACAATTTGATCCAGCTGAGCCGGGGAACGAAAAAGTCCAATGATATGGTGGCTTCAGTCTCCGGTGCTTCAGCTGGACAAATGCTTCCTCCCCTTGTATTGGACATTGGTCACCACGGATGCCAGAATTGGCGGTGTTATCTTGTCGTTCACAGAGATAAGGTGGTTTTTCGCCCCTGTCCGTCGTTCCTTCCAAAGGTTTTCTCTGATTTTCATTTGAATGAAGACATTGTGTTGCCTTTCCTGTGTCCCAGACCAAAACATTCAAAGAAAATTGCTTTGCATGCCTTGGATGTGGTCTGGGCGATAAAGGTGTACCTGGCAGCTACGGAGTCTTTTAGGAAATCAGACTCCCTATTTGTGCTTAAGGATGGGCCTCGGAAAGGGTTGTCTGCTTCCTCTGTGACCATTTCCGGATGGATCAGACAGGAGGCGGTTCAGGCCTATTCCATCAAGGGTCAGGTTTCCCTTCCCTGTCAAAGTGAATTCTACTCGGGCACTCAGTGCTTTCCGTTATCAGCTGTCAGTGACGCAGGTTTGCAAGGCAGCCACCTGGTCATTGATGCACACAAAGTGGATGTGTTGGCATCTGCGGATGCTTCCTTTTAGCCTAAAGGTTTTGCAGGCTGCTGTTTAGAGCAGGGGTCTCCAAACTATGGCCCTCCAGTTGTTCAGGAACTACAATTCCCATCATGCCTAGTCATATATCTGTGAATGTCAGAGTTTTACAATGCCTCATGGGATGTGTAGTTCCGCAACAGCTGGAGGGCCGTACTTTGGAGATCCCTGGTTTAGAGGACCTGGTCCTCTTTGAGGGTGTATTTTTTGTTTTTTTTTCAGGTGAGCTCCAGTTGTTTTGGTTGAGCTCCTATTTACCTGGTTGGCTATGGTTAGCCTTGGGAATTTCTTTTTCGCTGTTCCCACCACTCATGTTTACCACTGCTTTGGGAGGTCCAAATTGTTAAGAAGGTCACGAGCTGTGTCCGTCAATGAACAAAAGAGAAAATGGGATTTTTGACTTGCCTTTAAATCCAATTCTTTGATGTTCATTGAAGGACAGAGCACCCATCTCTCTGTGGAGTTGTAATTCTTCTGACACTGCATGTAACAAAATTGAGTACCTAATAGCAGAGAGAGGGAGTATACCCCCTGGGACTGCCCATAGGCGTAGCCAAACTTTTTTCCCCCTAGTGTCCTACTACTGTAGATGCGTTACACACAGTAGGGAATTGACCGATTATTGGCAAAGCCGATATGCACTTTCACCGATATATTGGAATCGGCCACCAAGGTGACCGATATTGCTGATATTTCAGGAAAGTGCTTGTACTGGAGTGATGCCTGCAGCTAGAGGGATCATCCCGGTACCAGTGTCCATAGCCAACGCTCAGCTGTCATTACAAGGAGCAGGAGGGGATGTGCCTGCTGCCTTCTGCGGCTTGCCCATCCCACCAGCCTGCACGGCTGCCGAAGACCCGATCAAAGCTGCATTCGTCTCTGATCAGATCTCAATGCAAAAACCCGGAAGTGATGTCACGAGTGACATCACTTCCAGGTACTGTCTGGCGCCAGATTAAAAGAAATGACAGCATTCAAAACAGCCAAACTTGGCGTTTTTTGAATGCTTTTAAGTGCAGAGGTGGGGTTTGGGGTCTTTTAGACCCCCAGATCCCTCCACAAAAGTACCTGTCAAAAGATAAAAAAACATTTTTTCTTTTTTTAAATGTACAAAAATATTGTCCGATACTGATATTTTAGCCAATGCATATCAGTATCGGCAACGAAAAACCAATATCGGTCGATCACTAACATACAGAGTGATATATTTCAAGATTTTCTTTCTATTTTGATTATTACAGGTTACAGCTAGTGAAAACCCAAAATTCTGAATCTCAGAAAATTAAAATATTACATAAGACTAAAAAAAATAAGGATTTTTAACACAGAAATTTTGCCTTAATGAAAAGTATGCCCATGTATAGTATAGTATGCACTCAAAACCTGGTTGGGGATTCTTTTTGCATGAATTTCTGCATCAATGCAGTGTGTCATGGAGCCAATCAGCCTGTGGCGCTGCTGAGGTGTTATGGAAGCCCTGGTGGCTTTGATAGCGGCCTTCAGCTCCTCTGCATTGTTGGGTCTGGGGGTCTCTCATTTTCTTCTTGTCAATACCCCACAGATTCTCTATGGGGTTAAGGTCAGGCGAGTTTGCTGGTCAATCAAGCACAGTGATACCATGATCATTAAACCAGATATTGTTACTTTTGGCAGTGTGGGCAGGTGCCAAGTCCTGCTGGAAAATGAAATCAGCATCTCCATAAAGCTGGTCTGCACTGACTTTGGATTAGATAAACACAGTGGACCAACACCAGTAGATGACATGGCTCCCCAAATCATCTCAGCCTGGAAAGTTTTGCATTTCATCTGGAAATCAAGGTCCTGAGTCTGGAGGAAGAGTGGAGAGGCACAGAATCCAAGTTGCATTAGGTTCAGTGGGAAGTCCAATATTGAACCCTATGGACTAAGACTGCGATGTAAAGTTCATGTGCATGTAAAGGCAGGTGTCCCAAAACTTTTGACAATCTAGTGAATGTATGTATATCCTATTTTTTTTTTTTTTTGCACAGTCTGTTCTTAATTCTTGTAAGACTGTGTAAAACTGAGAATAATTAAAAAAAAAAAAAAAAAAAAAAAGATATATAGCCTGGCCTCTAACCCACCCCTAGCTTTCTAAACATCATGCTGATGAGGTCATAACACTGATGGTGCAATAAAGTGGAGTAAGAAAATACTGTTAAGATTAGGTTTTGACTTTGCTGTTAAGCCTGAGCTAATTCTCCACAAAGCTGAGTAATTGGTTAGTTAACTTCTCACAGTAAATGTCCATGATTGGAACGAGGTGGGATCTTCATGCATCACATTTGGGAAGTACACACAGTATGAATGTAGCCTTCTTTAGTAATAAAGCTCTCAGTGCCTAAAACCATGTTATTAACAATATGCATGGGCAGGGCAAATATAGCCTGACTAGGTCACATAGCTGTTAAACTGATCTACACATTGCAATCTAATTGTAAAATCCCTCTAAAATCTTCCAGCCATTATGTAGGATGAGAGCTTACCTTACTGGATACAAATGGAATCAATTGTTTAAGTAGAACCTAAAACTAAAGAAGAGTGTACTGAAATACAACACATCCCTATTATAGTGCCTTGCCCTAAAAAGGTTGAATTTAGTTTTTGGCTCTGCTGTACTCCGTGGAGCTGCGATATATATATTCTAGGTCTGGTCAGGTCTCCCTGTGATTGATTGCTCCTGCCTGCCTCTGGAAGAAGCTTCCAGAAATGGAGTAGGAGGGTCAGCCACTGGAATATGAATATTTATCTGACCTTAGCCAATCCCTGGAAACGGTGCCATGAAGGTGGCTGAGGAGAAAATAAATGTTTAGGAGGGCTGTTCATTTCTGTCTTTCTGGCTGGGAGGCAGCCTGTAATACTGAGGAGCTGTTTCTGTCAGGTCTCAGCGCATGCTTAGCTGAAGGCCTGGAGGAACCTGTATTTAAAACCATTTGCTGGAGGACACTACCGTAGGGAGCTGGGCTGGAGTAGGACCCCTTTTTTCACTGAAGATTGTCGCATCGAAGTTAGCTGATGACCGCTGTCTTTGGACATTGTGAGTCAACCTTTTTGCCTAGAAATCCAGGCGTTCTTGTGCTTTGGGCATTAGATGTTGCTACAAGGACAGTGACTGCTTTTACAGAGTCTCAGACAGACAAGTCATCCCCTCTACCTGCAGCAGGATTTAGAGCTGCTACTAAAGAATTTGTGCTTGAAAATTGGTCTGCTACCTGCCGGTGTTTTTGGAGTATCCTGCTCCATCATCCCTCGCTCCTGTTCAATTACTGTAATACATCTACAAAAAAATAAATACCTTAGACTGAGCTTGTGTGTTCTGAAACTGCCTCCTGGGACTGGCAACCTCTGAACAGGTAAGGGAGACTTTGGTTATTGCCAGCAGCCCCTTTAGAGGTAAGCACAACTTACAAAAAGGTCTTTTGTATCTATCTGAAGTTAAACGCCCATTCACACCACCTGCATTACCTTTAGTGTCGCCGACTTGCATTAGGCACAAATAGCTTATGATTTTTAACACGTTACATTCATATTAATTTTTTATATGTTTTTATGCAATGCATTAATGTTATTTTTTTCAAGGCTTTAAAGGCACCTTTTTTTGATTAGTCACTTTTGTCTTCGCACACTTTGCCAGAATAGTGATGTAAAGATTATTCTTCTGCTCATTTATGCATTTTGAGTTTGAGATATTGCCTATGTCTGCCCTAACAGGGATCATAGTTATCCTTGCTATCACTATTTAAAATTGTTGGGGCTGGGTGCATGCTTTGCTTATGGAACAGAAGAACAAAGGACAGATTTAGACTTTGTATGAGAACCTCAGATAAATGGATCACTGATCATTGTACAGAGCTGCTGTTATTGGCCCTGGTACCATGTAATTGCTGAGACCAATCACTGAGATCACACAGTGGTAAACAAGGTATCATGAATGACAGCTTTGCTTACTACTTTGAAGTTGGTGTACCAGCCACTTGTGAAGGGGCCAAGCACCTAACCCCCTTCACTACCAGAGTAGCCATCACCTGGCCATGTCACCAATCTCCTGGCTGACTGGCTGCTTTGCATATGACAAAGACACTCTAGTCATTGACAATGACACATCTGTATAGCACTCTGTATGTTAGACCCATGTACTTTATCTTCTCTAACTCAGTCCCCTTTTGTTGTAAGCCCTGTTCTTTTGATATGCCATGCATGCACCCCTTTAGAAGACTTCAGACCAGGCAAAGAAGGTGAACAACTAAAGATCCTTTGCTGAGGTATATAACAAATAACTGTTTCATAGACATCTCCACACGGTTTCTTATATCTAGTGCCCCATAAAGTGTGTACCTTAACCACTTCAATACAGGGCCCTTTCACCCTCTTCCTGCCCAGGCCAATTTTCAGCTTTCAGCGCTGTCACATTTTGAATGACAATTGCTCGGTCATGCTACACTGTACTCATATGAAATTTTTATCATTAACAAATAGAGCTTTCTTTTGGTGGTATTTAATCACCGCTGGATTTTTTATTTCTTACCAAAAAATAAAAAAACAGAAAATTTTGAAAAAAAAAAAAAGTTTTTCTTATTTACTGTCAGTAAATTTTGAAAATAAGTCATTTTTCTCCTTCACTGATGTGCGCTGATAGGCTGCACTGATGGGCACTGATGAGGTATTAATATGCCGCACTGATAGACGGCACTGATGAGCTCTGATAGGCAGCTCTGATATGCACTGATAGGTGGCACTGATGGGCAGCACAGATGAGCAGGCACTGATTGGCAGCATTATGGTCACTGATTGTGGGCACTGTTTTTTTACTTTACTGTAATCAGGGCACTGATGGATGATCAGTGCCCTGATTACCTGTCCTAGACTTCCCTTTGAGGAGGAGCCACTGATTGGCTCTCCTCGCCACACGCTTTGACAGTGTGAGCCGGTAAATGGCACTTCCGCATTTACATGTGACCGGCTGTGATTGGACACAGCCGATCACATGGGTAAAGAGCCAAGTCATTGGCTCTTTACCAAGATCAGGGCTGCGCCATGTCTTAGGAACACGGCGCGGCCACGATCACCGCACTGCACGCCCCCACAGGCACGCAACAGTGGCCGTTCTGGGGCGCCATCATATGACGTCGTCCCAGAACGAGAGCCGCACCGCTCTGCCATCATTTGATGGTGGGCGGGCGGCAAGTGGTTAAGCAGAAGGCAAAGTCCATAAAAAACAATCCTTACAAGGCAAAAGCATATTTAGGCAATAATCCCCAGGATAGTGGGTAGGTGTATAGATGCGCTAAACCTGGATAGTAACAGCAGCACCTGAATTCCTGAACCTTTGGAATAATAAATAAACTGATATGTGGAGGTACGCTAATGAAAAAAGGTGATCAAATACATAACTATATAGTGACACAAGAATTAATCATAGATTGCTACAAAGCAAAATAAAAATGATATGCACATATGAGAAAATTGTGGCAAAGACAACGTATTTTCAATCAAACCAGAATGATAAAAGAAATGAAGTGCTGAGTGAGGTGAAAAAAGTCCAAAGTGAAAAGCCTCTTGGAAATGAGAAATCTTCAGGTAAGTCCATAGGATTTCAGACTGCAATCAGTGTAAAGGTGATTCACTTTTTTAACCCCTCGAGTGCTGCATGCAGATCCCCTGTGTGCACACAATAAGGTAGCTGCTTACCAGATACAGAGTATCAATGGGCTCATAGAAACATAGCTTAGATAGCCAAACTGTGGGATGTTCATCAATACAGCAAGTATCGCTCCCAACTAAGGACAAAAACGTCACTCCTGCACCACGCCAGGATTCGGCAGTAGCTTCCAGCCTCAGCCACAGAATCTCCGCAATAGCACCAGGAAAACCAGATGGAATGCAAATAGGAAACAGAGCAGTGCATTACCTTTTAAACATGTATTTAAAACATAAAGGGTTGCACTTACATTTAGATGATGAAAACTTCGCTAGACAGATTGTTGTATGGATTGCTGGGCCGCCTGCAGTGCGGACCAATCAGCGTGACGATACAGCCCTCCACCCGACGTGTGTTACTTTTGCCCAAAAACTGGTGTCCACTGGGATTGTCCAAGGGGTTAAAAAAGTGAATCACCTTTACCCTGATTGCAGTCTGCACTTTGGACTTTTTTCACCTCACTCAGCACTTTATTTCTTTTATCATTCTGGTTTAATTGAAAATACGTTGTCTTTGCAACAATTTTCTCATATGTGCATATAATTTTTATTTTGCTCTGTAGCAATTTATGGTTAATTCTTTATATGGAAGTAGGAGAATCCGCGCTATGGAGAAGTAAAATAACACGGCTTTGCCTCCTCTGGTCTTCTTCTTCCTCCGGTCCTCCTCCGACGCTGTCACCGCTGATTATGCCGGTCTCCGGTCTCTGCAACTTATTATATAGTCATCAGGGGCGGGGCCTCCCGGTGACATCACCGGGAGGCCCGCCCCTTATGTCACTGACATCGGTGACATAAGGGGCGGGGCCTCGTTGAGATGCCACGCCCCTAATGGCTTTATAACAAGCTGCAGAGACCGGCATAATCACCGCTGACAGCGTCGGAGGAGGACCGGAGGAAGAAGAAGACCAGAGGAGGCAAAAGAGCAGAAGAGCGGAGAGAAGACCAGAAGAGAGGAGAAGACCGGAGCGGAGAAGACCGGATGAAGATTTGTAATAAACTTTTCAAAACGTCTCCTGTCGTTATTTACACACACTGCCTTTTATGGGGTGAATGGGTAGGGGTACAGTGTACCCCATACCCATTCACATAGGGAGGGGGTCCGGGATCTGGGGGGCCCCCTTGTTAAAGGGGGCTTCCAGATTCCGATGAGCCCCCTGCCCGCAGACCCCCACAACCACCGGCCAGGGTTGTGGGGATGAGGCCCTTGTCCTCATCAACATAGGGGCAAGGTGCTTTGAAGTGGGGGGTGCAGAGCCACCCCTGCCCCAAAGCACCCACACCCCCCCATGTTGAGGGCGTGTGGCCTGGTATGGTCCAGGGGGGGGGGGGCGCTCGCTCGTCCCCTTTCCTGGCCTGCCGGGCTGCATGCTTGGATAAGGGTCTGGTATGGATTTTAGGGGGGACCCCATGCCGTTTTTTCGGCTGGGGCTACCCTCAAATTCCATACCAGACCCGAAGGGCCTGGTTTGGAACCTGGGGGGGGAACCACACGCCGTTTTTTTTCCCAATTTTGGCTTGGAGTTCCCCCTCAAGATTCTCACAGCGCAAGTTGCGCCGCAAGTCGGACTTGCGGTGCGACTGCCATTCAAATCAATAGGCTCCCATAGGCAACCATTGATTTTGAATGGAAGAAGAAAAATGTATAACGTGGCTTAACGTACGTTAAGCAACGTTATTCAGCCTTTAGCAGCGCCAGACGTTTTTACAGCTTGACGCTGCAGCTCCAGAACGCACAGTTCCTGGGGTTTTTTTTGGAGCTGTAAAACGCCTATGCCACTTGGAGATCCTAAAAGCTTTATGTGTGCATGAGGCCATAGAATAACATGGATGGGCGTTCTGCAGCTGCAAAAAAAAAAAACGTCTGACGCTGCTAACAGGAGCTCCAAAAACGTCCAGTGTGCATGAGGCCTAAATGGTAAAAATATATAAAGCGCACTCAAGATCAATAAATCATGTATGAATGTGTAAACAGCTAAAAATCACAATAAAAATATAGATATCAATATAAATATAAAGTGCAATAGTACAAATCCACATATAAATATAAAGTGCAGTGGTGTGAAATAGATAGGTGGTCACAACAAAATATATATGTAATTAAAGTGCTCCGTAGTGAAAATGACCAGAAATTGGCCTATAGACCATGAAAGAAAAATTTAACACAATAGAATTCTTCAAAAAATGTAAAAAACATAAAGTTCATAAAAAAGTGGAAGTGCAAGTTCAATAGGTGGTTCTTGTAGTGATCCAGGTGTCTCCGTGCTGGGTGAGGAAGAATGTGCTCCCCTTTTCCTATCTTTCCCGCACTCACCGGAAATCGGCACCCCTGCAGGGGTAACCCTCGTGTAGGTGGCAAAGTATGCTCTCAAATGGATATTATTCCTAAGTGCCAATCTCTCCAATGATGGGTCCTGGATCCTCTTATCCCACATAGACTATATGATGCGATCTCATATACAGTATGTATCCAATAGTGATAATCCCAGGGTTGCTTTCATGGGAAAAGTTTGCAGGCTGCAGACTCCTCTGCTGAAACTGCAATGAAGGGACACCTCCTGGAACTACAGCATGGAGACACCTGGATCACTACAAGAACCACCTATTGAACTTGCACTTCCACTTTTTTTATGAACTTTATGTTTTTTACATTTTTTAGCCGATTTTTTGAAGAATTCTATTGTGTTAAAATTTTCTTTCTTTAGGGCCATATACATGGTCTATATGGCTCCCAGGTCCTTATGACTAAGTATTGTTAGCCTGGACCCTTAGCACTTCAGCACTTTTCTGAGTTTATTTTACCACTATCACTACCATTGTGATTACTATCTATTTCACTGGTCCAATCCAGGACCTCCTGCACTGTCAACACTTTTTGTGGAGATTCTTCTCCTTTTCTTTGGTTTCGCTTATTTCTTTATCTTTATTGGAATCACTTTCATCTTGGCTGATTCACGTTATTATCTATATATTATATTTCTTTTTTTGGTCCACCATACATAGTCTATAGGCCAATTTCTGGTCATTTTCACTACGGAGCACTTTAATTACATATATATTTTGTTGTGACCACCTATCGATTTCACACCACTGCACTTTATATTTATATATGGATTTGTACTATTGCACTTTATATTTATATTGATATCTATATTTTTATTGTGATTTTTAGCTGTTTACACATTCATACATGATTTATTGATATTGAGTGCGCTTTATATATTTTTACCATTTATAGTTCTCACCTACATCAGCCACATACTATTTATATTTCTGTATATTTATTACGGCAACCAAACTGTGAAAGTCACATTTCATTATCACATAAAGTTACAGGCAGCGCCAAGTACCTCACCATTTCTTACAATTTATGGTTAATTCTTGTGTCACTATATAGGTTATGTATTTGATCACCTTTTTTATTAGCGCACCTCCACATATCAATAATCCACAGGAGGCAACATTAGTCCCTTAGAGTGCATAATGTGGCATTTGTAAGTTTATAAAGGTCACCAGGCTTCAGACCTTATTGTTAACCCTGACTGGACTCTTATCACCCTCCAAAGCGGGTGATCCACTCCAACAGAATAAAGGCTAAATTTTGGCAGTATTTCCCCAGGAACAGATCTCTTGGGCACTGTGTGACCCCTTTTTTATGGTGTGGCCTGTAGGGGGCAGCAACGTTGCTAAAAATGGCAGGAAAAATGTAAACCCTTCCAGCTCAATTACTCCCAGCTTACGGGTCAACCTGAGGACACAGTACAACATCAAGAAATTGTAACATTTTACATCTGACTCGCCCAATTATCTTGAGGGCATGAGAACAAACAGGAAAAACATATTTAACTCTTCATAACCCTCTTGAAGGCACCTGCCTACAAGCTTCTAACTTAAGGCATTTGTTACCCCAACACTTCTTATTCCTGATATGTGCCTCATGTACTTGTATGAGAGAATATCCTGTTCTCTTTGTATTGCTTCCTTTGTGTAAAATCCCTGGTGTTCCCGCTAGTCCTATTCCTTACCTATTAAAACTGACCACACTAAGCAGGAGAGCACAACGTGGTCAGTTCTCTAGCTATGCTGGGAACTCAGCCTGCCTTCCTCCAATGATCAGACTTGTCCTGACACGCCTCCACTGCACAGCCATTCACTGGGAAGCTCAGTGTGTTGCTGCTTCTCCTCCCCCAAGCTTTTATGCAGAGAACAGAGGGAATAGAAGGGATGTGATCCCTTATTTTTTTAAAAAAAAAGGGAAAATAGGTATTTATAATGTTTTTTTATATTTATACACACATTTTTTGCCTTTTATTTCTATTTTAAACGGAATGGGTTGTTTTTTACAATCACTTTAAGTTTTGAGAATAAAATGTAGAAACAGAGGAGCAGAGGAGACCTGCCTACTGGGGAGTCGTGAGTAGGCATATGGCAGAGAGGCCCTTGCGTTCATCCTGGTAGTCATGAAGTCCAAAGAAATTGACAAAGAGGGGGAGATTTACTAAAGCTGCAGTATGCAAAATCTGGTGCAGTTCTGCAAAGAAACCAATCAGCTTCCAGGTTTTATCGTCAAAGCTTAATATAACAAGCTGAAGTTAGAAGCTAATTGGCTACCATGCACAGCTGCACCAGATTCTCTGTGCACCTGTTTTAGTAAATCTCCCCCAGAGTGTTGTAAAGTGGTCACACGTTTAAACTGTGCCATGTCTAAAACCCACCACATCGTGTGACTGGACCAACAATGTTCATTTAGAAGTTTAGAAGGCAAGGCCACTGAAGGAATAAAAATGAGTCATCACAACTGTTAAAATCAGAAGGAATAAGACTACACTGGCCCGAGGTGTTTTACCTAATATGTTATACTATAATCATATTATATAATCATAGTTCTATGTACTGCTGTAGACCCTGTTAAACACTTACCCACTGGGCACTTAAATCCCATTCCTAACCAGACCAATTTTCAACTTTCAGGGCTGACAAATACTCATGAAACACTGTACCCATATACAATATTTTTCCTTTTTTTCACACAAATAGAGCTTTCTTTTGGTGATATTTAATCATGATTGGGTTTTTTATTTTTTGCGCTATAAATAAAAAAAGACTGAAAATGTTGTAAAAAAAAAAAAAAAGGATTTTTCTTTGCTTCAGTTTTAAAATTTTGCAAATTTAGTAATTTTTCTTCATAAATTTTGGACAAAAGTTATACTGCTACATATCTTTGGTAAAAATAACCCAAATAAGTATATATTATTTGGCCTTTGTGAAAGTTATAGAGTCTACGAACTATGGTGCCAATCATTGAAAATTTATCACACCTGATGTACTGACGGCCTATCTCATTTCTTGAGACACTAAAAAGCCAGGAAAGTACAAATACCCCCAAAGGACCCATTTTTGTAAAGTAGACATTCCAAGGTATTAAGAGGCATAGTGAGTTTTTTGAAGTTGTAATTTTTTCCCACAGTTCTTTGCAAAATGAAGATTTGTTTTTTTCACAAAATTGTCATATTACCAAGTTATTTCTCACACACTGTATAGGCATGCTTGCAACTACACCCCAAAATACATTCTGCTACTCCTCCTGAGTATGGCGATAAATACCATATGTGTGAGACTTTAACAACATCCAAGTAGCACCTCCAGGCGTTCTAGGAGCAAAAATTACACATATAATTTCCTAACAACCTTTCACACTTTTGAAGGCCCTGGAGCACCAGGACAATAGAAACACCCACAAAATGACCCCATTTTGGAAAGCAAACACCCCAACACCATCTATGAGGCATAATGAGTCTTTTGAACATGTAATTTTGTTCCACAAGTTTTTGAAAAACGTGGAAGGAAAATGAAAACGCATTTGTTTTTACACAAAGTTGTCCATTTATAAGATATTTCTAACACATAGCATGTACATAGCAAAAGTTACACCCCTAAATACATTCTACTACTCCTCTTGAGTATGGCGATACCACGTGTGAGACTTTTACACAGCCTAGCCACATACAGAGGCCCAACATGTAGGGAGCACCGTCATTTCCTGACTACCCATTACACTTTTGTGAGGCACTGTAGGGCACTGATAAGCACTTTTGTGGCACAGATGAGCACTGACGTGGCATGGATGAGCACTGACGGGGCATGGATGTGGCGCGAATGAGCACTGACGTGGCATGGATAAGCACTGACCTGGCATTGATGTGGCAAGGATGAGCACAGATGTGGCATGGATGAGCACGGAGGTGACCAGTTATGAACAAGCATGGTATGTTTGTGTGAAATGCGTCAACCTTCTCCTATTGTATCTGTCTGACTTAGCGATGAATAAAGAACCTTGACAAGAACTTCTTGGATTGTGGTGTGCCGCCATATTCTTCCTTGTTAACTCTGATCTGGACAGTAACACACCTCCTTTATTAGTGAGACACAACTCTGGATGAATGAGCACAGGAGGAACAGCAGTATTGTCAGTCTGGAGTGCCTTTATAGATGTGCAAGCTTCCCATTCTTTACACGCTAATGCACCCCCATACTGTCAGAGATGCAGGCTTTTGAGCGCAGGTAACAAGCCAGAAGGCCCCTATCCTCTTTAGTCTGTTGCCCATGGTTGCCAAAAAGAATGTCAAATTTCAATTCATCTGACCACAGAACAGTTCTCCACTTTGCAACAGACCATTTTAAATGACCTATGGCCCAGAGAAGATGGTGGCGTTTCTGGATCATGTTCAGATATGGTTTCTTCTTTGCATTATAGAGCTTTAACATGCATGTTTGGATGGTGTGTTCTGTGTTCACAGAAAGTACATTTTAAAAGTATTCCTGAGCCATCAGTGATGTCCATCACATATTGCCTTATTTAAATGCAGTGGCGCCTGAGGGCCCGAAGATCATAGGCAGCCCCAATAAAGCATTTTGGCCTTGTCCCTTGTGCACAGAGATTTACCAGTTTCTCTGAATTTTTTACATTTAATAATTTTTTATATTTTAATATTTTTATTAAAATTAGAAAATACAATAATAAAAAATGCAGCAAATGAAGCAGCAAGAGTTTCTCAGGTCGTCACTGTAACAGCAAGAGTTTCTCAGGTCATCACCGTAACAGCATTATGGGATCTTCAATACAGCTAAAAATAACAATTCAAGTTGTTAGAGAAATGACCCATAGCATAGAAATGTTCTCAGGCAGGAAATCATAAATTGGATAAAAAGGGGAGAATTGTTTGGGACTTTTTAGGTGCTTTCAACAACCAATACTCATTACGTAAAAATATCAACATTTATTTAAACATTATTAAAATATTTTCACATATAAAAAATTACATATACACTTTGGCTTTTATATCATATACTTTCTGCTTGGCATGATTATTTAATAGCCGAATCCCAAGATGTTTCACCCTCTGGGTTTCTTCAGGGGATATTAGTCCGTTGCAGGTCAAGTACTTCTATTAAATAAACATACAGTGTAAGTATACATATCCACAATCAGAAAAATGATATCCAAGATGCTTCATTCACATGCTTACCCCATAATGTTAAGTCTAATGTTTGGAAAGGTTTACTTGAGGTTTTTTTTCTTTTGCTCTATCATCCAACCATATGGTGGGATTATGTAGGACCACAGAAGATATATAGACACCTGGCTAATGAAAAATTTAGGCAATAACCAATGTAATAGATATTGTCGTATTGTGGTCATTCTCTGCATTACATGTAGTAAGTCTTTTTTTTTTTTGTCTTAGAATTGTCCCCTGTGGTTTTTTTAATGCCTGGGACATTATGACACATATATATTATATAAATGTTTTCCTTAATTTTTCTTTAGCCTGGTCTCTATATATCTTCTGTGGTCCTACATAACCCCACCATATGGTTGGATGATAGCGCAAAAAAAAAACTCAATTAAACCTTTCAAAAAAGTAGACTTAATAATATTGGGTAAGCATCTGAATGAAGCATCTTGGATATCATTTTTCTGATTGTGGATATGTATACTTACAATGTACAGTATGTTTATTTATTAGAAGCACTTGACCTGCAACATACTATCCCCTAAAGAAGCACAGAGGGCACAACAGGTTGGGATTTGCCAAATATCAAAATATTATTATGCCAAGCATGAAGGGTATGATATAAAAGCTAAAGTGTCGTATATGTAATTTTTTTATATGTGAAAATATTTTAATGATTTTTAAATAAATACTGATTTTTTGTATAATCTTTATTTTAATTTTAAATGCAAACAAACGAAAAAAGACATAAAATCCAAAGACAATGAGTACAATAGGAGACACAGGGGAGACAACCCCTCAGTGGCATTTTAACCAAACAGTAACGTGAGGCCACGGAAATCAGAGAACAGAAAAACCTTGTGCATAGCAACAAGCAAATGTGAGTAAGGGCCATGGCCCTTACGTGCAACAACTGAACATATCTATTACAATGGTACGTGCTCTACGCTCCAAGGTTAAGTCAGGCAAAGTCAGAAAGCCAGGGCCAGAAATGAAGGGACGGCCAGGTGAGGGGGAGAGGGAAAAAAGGGAGATGATGAAGAAGAGGGCAGGGAGGGGGGGGGGTGGGGAGCAGGTGGGAAGAAAAGGTGAGTCCAGAAGTCACAAGGCAAAATCATAATAAACAGGTATGACAACAGTGCAACAGCGTCTCAATGCTGGCAGGGCCAGCATGGGTCTGTGGTAAAGGTTTATCGTGGGTCAGGGGCAGGGCCACCCTAGCCGGAGGCTGTATAGTCTATCCTTACTGCCCATTTCATATAGAATTTATTGAACCGGTCCTTGCAGCGGGCCATCCATTCCTCGGCCGCCATGACATTGTTTAGCAGCTTTATCCACGCTGCCCTGTCCGGCACCTTCGCCTGCTTCCAGAATATCGGGACCAGGCGACGAGCAGTGTTCAGCAGGTGCGGCAGAACACTCTTCTTATATCGGCTAAGAGGGATGGATGGCACGTGCAGCAGGAAGTGTCGTGGTTCATCGGGGACATCCACATCCAAGATAGCCAGGATCTGCTCCCGAATGTCCGTCCAGAATGGCCGCAGGAGCGGGCATTCCCACCAAATGTGTAGGAATGTACCCCGGTCCCCACAGCCCCTCCAGCACCGGTCCGAAGCACCCGGGAAGATCCGTGTGAGCCGGGAGGGCACCCTGTACCACCTGGTCATTAGTTTATATCCATTTTCCTGCATCTTGGTGTCAACCGTGCTAGAGTGGGTCAGTTGGTACATGTGGGTCAGCTGCTGCTCAGAAAAGGTACATTGCAGGTCTCTCTCCCACTCTCTCACAAATAAGGGCCTGGACTCCAGTTCCGCAGGGCAGAGAAGTTGATACAGTAGCGCTGTGGAGTGGCGGATCGGATCCTTGGAGATGCATAGCTTCTCATACTGGGACATCAGCGTTGGTGAGCGAATCGCCCCCATCTTTGGAAGAAGGAAGTGAGTCAGCTGATGGTAACGCCATGAGTCCATCGGGAATCTCCCGTAACGCTCCCTGAGCTCCGAGAGGGGTAGTATCCTCCCCTCTTGTGCGAAGCATCCGCAGCGCGTCTGCCCACCTTCCAAAGAAGGAAACATCCTCCCCTGGAAGGAACCACGGGTACCCCCTGAGTGGCGCCAGCGGGGAGATCACCACCGACAGCTGTAATTTGGCATTTACTTCATCCCAAACCTGCAGGGCGTGAATCGTGGATGGGGAGACCCGTGTGGAGAAGCCCCTATGCGCTCCGGGGAGCCAAGGAGCATGAGCTAGGTTCCTGCCTGCCATGTATTTTTCCAGAGGAACCCAAAGCTTGTCCCGGACATGGTGGTGCCAGTCCAGGATCCTCTGTAAAGCTATCGCTTCATAGTATCTCCGGACCACGGGGATCCCCAGGCCACCCGCCCGTTTGGAACGCTGCATGAGGTGAAAAGCCAGGCAGAGATGTTTGCCATTCCACACAAAACGAATAAATAGGCTTGAAAAGAAAGACCTGGGCAGGCGCACAGGAAGCATCTGTAAGTAGAATAGAATCCACGGCAGGACGTTCATTTTGAGCACATTCACCCTCCCAATCCATGTCAGTGTCAATTTGGTCCAGTCAGTCAGGTCCCGCCGAATCACATTCAGCAGGGGCGCATAGTTGAGCCCAAACACGTCTGTGGAGCAGTGTAACGCTCCTGCGTTTTTATATGGTGTGGATTTTCAGCTGCAGAAATAGTTCCACGTCAGTAGTCATGTAAGAGATATGCTGAGATACCATTCCCAACCTCAATGACTCATCATGTGTGGAAGGTCTTATTTCAGCCAGTAAATACACACAATTAGCAAGCTGGTTCTTAGAGTGACTTTATGCATGTGGTAACACAATGATGAAGGTTGAGGGATAGGTTGAGTGGAGGTGGTAGGTGATAGACACTTGAAGGTGAGACAGTAGCAGATGGATGCAGGAAGGTTTAGCAATGTTGTATGATAGCAGATGATAGAATAGCAGGTGGACATACAAAAGAGATCAACCCAGTGCAGAAAAGTAGCAGTAGTCTCAAGAGCTAGCAATCTAGTTTATGCAGATGTGATAAACAGTCTCTACTATGCAGAGCTAGATAGTGTAAGCTTAGTATAAGTTTATAGAGAATTCCCCTGCGGGGTACTTAGCACTATTAGCGATACAGCCGAAGGGTGGTTCAGGAGAGGCGGATGATCCAGTAGCGGGATACAGGGATCAGCGCAGCGAGGTTCCGTCAGCGAAGTAAGCTTGCAAGCATGGAAGCTTCAAGCAAGGTTAGCATCCAGATAAGGGTGTTTGAACGAACACATGTGAGTGAGAACCGACGCCTTAAATAGCCATCTAGTCCGGCGCTGAGTGATGACAGCTCCAGTCTTAAAGGTGTATGCGCACCTTTCCAAAAGTAAATGGTAGGGCGCATACACTTGTGGAAAGTGTAATTTAGGGTACCAAAGGTACCGGAACATTACAATACCCCCCCCTTAAGGCCTGCTCCTGAAGGCCTCTGGAGCTGGTTTGTCTGGGTATCTCGCATGAAAATTGCGGATTAATCTAGGGGCATGTATGTCAGAGGTGTTTAGCCAGGTGTCGTCTTGGGGCCCATAGTTCTTCCATCTAACCAAGTACTGAAGTCTTCTTCTGTAGATACGAGAATCCAGAATCTCTTTTATCTCATATTCTTCTCCACCTTCAACTTGTACAGGAGGGGGAGGTGGAATATTAGGCCTTATTCCTTGGTCCGGGAACATGGGGTTTTAGTAGCGACACATGGAAAATGGGATGGATTTTTAGGTCCATTGGCAATGTAAGCTGCACTGCAGCTTTTCCAATAAGTTTCTTGATTGGGAAAGGTCCCAAGAACAGAGGTCCAAGCTTTTTGCTAGGGATCTTCAGTCTCAAGTTTTTTGTTGAGAGCCAAACGAGGTCCCCGATAGTATACTGTGGAGAAGGTCTTCTACGAAGATCATAGTACTTCTTTTGTTGACTGTGAGCGTGTGCAATGGTAGTATTTAGTAAACCCAGAGAATCCTTTATTTGGGAAAGATAGTCTGAGGCTACTGGGTTATTTGAAGGAAGGATGCGTGGAGGGAGAATAGAGGGATGGAACCCATAGTTCAAGTAGAACGGACTCTGCTTGGTTGTACTGTGAGTTGCGTTGTTGTAGGCAAATTCTGCCAGGGGGAGAAGATCCAACCAATCATCCTGTTGGTAAGAAGTGTAACAACGTAAATACTGCTCGATGCATTGGTTGACTCTTTCAGTCTGTCCGTTGGTCTGCGGATGGTAAGGAGAAGTGAGCTTCCGCTCAATCCGTAGTATGTGACATAGTTCTTGCCAGAATTTAGAAATAAATTGGGATCCACGGTCAGACAAAAGAGTTTTTGGGATACCATGTAATCTGAAAACATGTTTCATCAGGAGTTCTGCCGTTTGTTTGGACGAAGGTAGTCTGCGAATAGCAATGAAATGTGCCATCTTTGTCAGATGGTCCACTGACACCAAGATGGTATTAAATCCTTCGGAAGGAGGCAATTCTACAATGAAGTCCAATGACAGAACCTCCCATGGAGTTTGGGGTATTGGTAGACTGCATAGTAGACCGGATGGTCTCGTAGTGTCAATTTTGGACCTGGCACAGACATTGCATGAAGAGACGAATTTTTGTATAGATGTTTTCATGTCAGGCCACCAGAATTGCCGAGAAATCAAATTGAAAGTCTTTGTCATACCCATATGTCCTGCCATAGGCACATCATTCGATAATTCCAAGATCTTGGTGCGTAGGGTAGGTGGTATGTAAAGTTTGTCGTTGTAGTAGAGGAAGCCTTCTGCATCGGTAGTTAGTTGTGGTGGGGGTGAATCCAACCTTATACCATGCAGAACCTCTTCCTTCAAGGAACGGACAACTCCAATAATGCGTTTGTGAGGTATTATAGGAACGGAAGGAATTTCAAAGTAGTTTTCTTCAGTTAGTCGTGATAGTGCATCCGCCTTTTTGTTCTTATCTGCAGGTGTGTAGGTCACTAGGAAGTTAAACCTTAGAAAGAATAGTGACCATCGTACCTGTCGATGCGAGAGAGTTTTGCTAGTCTGAAGATATTGGAGGTTTTTATGGTCCGTGTATATAATTATTGGTAATTGGGTGTCTTCGAGTAAATGTCGCCAATTCTCCAGAGCCAATTTTATAGCAAGCAGTTCCTTCTCACCCACGGGGTAATTTATCTCGGGACTGCTCAGGGATTTAGAAAAAAAGGCGACTGGATGAAGTGGTGAAGTGGGGGTAGGTCGTTGGGAGAGTATTGCTCCTACTGCCAGGTTTGACGCATCTACCTCCAGAATGTATTGGAGGGATGGGTCTGGATGGCGTAATATGGGAGCGGAAGTAAACCTTGTCTTTAACAAGTGGAAAGCCTTATTTGCTTCTTCTGACCATTTAAATGGTATTTTTATGCTAGTGAGCTGTGTGAGGGGTCTCACAATAGCAGAAAAGTTTTTTATGAACTTCCTGTAGAAATTTGAAAATCCCAGGAATCGCTGTAGCGCCTTGCGTGTAGTTGGTGTAGGCCAATCCTGAATGCAGGATATTTTACTCATGTCCATCTTGATTCCTGTTTTGGATATGATGTAGCCTAGAAAGAGTACCTCATCTTTATGGAACAAGCATTTCTTCAGCTTCACATAAAGATTATGTGCAAGCAATCTCGATAATACAAGTCTTACATGTCTTATGTGTTCAGACAGGGTCCGTGAATATATAAGTATATCGTCCAGATATACCACAACACAGACATCTAGTAAGTCTTTAAAAATATCGTTTATAAATCGTTGGAAAACTGCAGGGGCATTGCATAGGCCGAATGGCATCACAAGATATTCGAACAATCCGTATCTAGTTCTGAACGCAGTCTTCCACTCGTGTCCATCACGGATTCGAATGAGATTGTATGCTCCTTTCAGGTCTAATTTTGAAAAATAGGTAGCTCCACGCACCTGCTCAATGAGCTCAGGGATAAGCGGTAGAGGATAGCGATCTTTTATTGTGATAGCATTCAATTTCCTGTAGTCGATGATAGGTCTGAGACTTGAATCTTTATTGCGAACAAAAAAGAGTCCTGCTGCTGTGGAAGAAGTGGAAGGTCTAATAAAACCTTTTTCCAAGTTCTCATCCAAATAGGTTTTGAGATGGGCAAGTTCATCCTGTGAAAGAGGATAAACATGACCGAACGGCAATTTGCTATTTGGGAGTAGATCAATGCTACAATCATAGTCTCGATGAGGAGGTAATGCTTGAGCATTTTTCTCAAGAAAAACCTCAGAAAGATCCTGATAACATAGTGGTGCAATCTCATCTGTCACCACAGACAGAATCTTCCCGGAAAACGGGAGGTTACACGTTTCCTCGCAATAACAAGAAGGGAAGGTCAAGGACCGTTTCTTCCAATCTATGGTTGGTTGGTGTGTGTGCAACCAGGGAAGTCCCAACACAATGGGAAAGTGGGGTGATGGTATTAAATCGAAGGTAGAAGTCTCCCTATGAGACTCGTTAATAGTGACTAGAAGTGCTTGTGTCTGATCGGTGATCGGACCAGAGGATAACGGAACACCGGTAATAAGACTTACTGAGACAGGTTTGAGTTTAGAAATAATAGGAATTTTATTTAAAGCAGCAAAACATATATCCATATAATTTCCACAAGATCCTGTGTCAATCATGGCCTTAGTAGTAATCCTGTTCTGGTCCCACTGTAATGTCAAAAAAACAGAAATGTAGGGGTTAGTGAATGAAGTTGTCAATCCTCCTAGAGAGACATGTGAACACTCACCCTTCTTTTTGTTGACTAGGGGACAGACGTTTATCTTGTGATCCGGGGATGCACAGTACAAGCAGAGATTTTCATTTCGTCTTTTGGCTTTTTCCATAGTTGATAGCGGTGGGCGTATGGTTCCTACCTCCATAGGAACGGCCAGACTCCGAGAGGAAACGGATAATGGCATTCCCATCTTTTCAGCCTTTCTTTCTCGTAGTCTTCTATCTATGGTAATACTGAGTTGTATTAATGCATCCAGGGTTTTTGGCAGATCCGCTCGGGCGAGCTCGTCCTTAACGGCTTCTGATAGGCCAAGCCTAAATTGGGTTTTCAGAGATGCATCATTCCATTCTGAATCAAGGGTCCATCTCTTGAACTCTGCGACAAAGTCTTCCACAGGCCTCCTTCCTTGTTTCAAGGATCTTAACTGAAGATCAGCAGTACTCTGCCTATTGGGGTCATCATATAGGCTAGTGAGCTCTGCCAGGAACAAGGCATAGGAGTTGAGAAGCTGGTCGTTTTTCTCAAAAAGAGAATCTGCCCAGGCTCGAGGATCGCTTGATAGGTAAGAAATAATAGTACAAACCTTAATGTGATCAGTAAGGTAGGTACGAGGTTTTAGCAAAAAAAGTAACTCACATGCGTTTTTAAATTCGCGAATTTTTTTGCGATCGCCTGTAAATACCAAAGGGGGATTTATCTTGGGTTCAGGGGACTGAGCAGTGGTAAGTTGTGTCAGTCTAATTACCTGCTGCGACAGAGCCTGATTGTCTTCTTTTAATTCAGCAAGTGCGTGTATTAACGCAGATACTTGCTGTTTTAATTGTGTCACCTGAGTGGTTATTTCTGGAACTATTTCTGCTGAATCCATTTTTAGGTTCGTTCAATCTGTAACGCTCCTGCGTTTTTATATGGTGTGGATTTTCAGCTGCAGAAATAGTTCCACGTCAGTAGTCATGTAAGAGATATGCTGAGATACCATTCCCAACCTCAATGACTCATCATGTGTGGAAGGTCTTATTTCAGCCAGTAAATACACACAATTAGCAAGCTGGTTCTTAGAGTGACTTTATGCATGTGGTAACACAATGATGAAGGTTGAGGGATAGGTTGAGTGGAGGTGGTAGGTGATAGACACTTGAAGGTGAGACAGTAGCAGATGGATGCAGGAAGGTTTAGCAATGTTGTATGATAGCAGATGATAGAATAGCAGGTGGACATACAAAAGAGATCAACCCAGTGCAGAAAAGTAGCAGTAGTCTCAAGAGCTAGCAATCTAGTTTATGCAGATGTGATAAACAGTCTCTACTATGCAGAGCTAGATAGTGTAAGCTTAGTATAAGTTTATAGAGAATTCCCCTGCGGGGTACTTAGCACTATTAGCGATACAGCCGAAGGGTGGTTCAGGAGAGGCGGATGATCCAGTAGCGGGATACAGGGATCAGCGCAGCGAGGTTCCGTCAGCGAAGTAAGCTTGCAAGCATGGAAGCTTCAAGCAAGGTTAGCATCCAGATAAGGGTGTTTGAACGAACACATGTGAGTGAGAACCGACGCCTTAAATAGCCATCTAGTCCGGCGCTGAGTGATGACAGCTCCAGTCTTAAAGGTGTATGCGCACCTTTCCAAAAGTAAATGGTAGGGCGCATACACTTGTGGAAATTGTAATTTAGGGTACCAAAGGTACCGGAACATTACAAGCAGTCAGGCAGGTAAACCCCCAAGTACTTGAGTTTGGAGTGGCACCAAGTGAACAGCAGGGAGGATTTCAAGGCTGCAGCCATGTCCTGTGAAACGGAGAGGGGCAGGATCTCCGACTTGTCAAAGTTAATTTTGAAATTGGAAAGCATATGAAAGGACCTGAGCTCGGACATAAGGACAGGAAGGGACGTTTGAGGTCTGGACATATAGAAAAGGTCATCGTCCGCATAGGCAGACAATTTGTGCTCCGTGGGGCCCACCGTAACCCCCCCAATATCCGGGTTCGCCCTGACTCTCGCCAGAAAAGGCTCCAGGGTCAGAGCGAAGAGCAACGGTGAGAGAGGACAGCCCTGGCGAGTGCCGTTGTGGATCGGGAAGGGTAGGGACAGGTGTCCAACCACCTTTACCCTACCCTCGGGCGATGCGTACAGCGCTGCCACCCAGCTCGTCATTCGGGGACCCAGACCCAGGTGCTCCAAGACTAGGCGCATGTACAGCCAATCCACCCTGTCGAATGCCTTTTCGGCGTCCGTGGACAGCAAGAGACAGGGTGGATGATGAGGGTGGGACCCGACCCAATGTATGAGTTGAAGCGCCCTGTTGGCATTATCGCAAGCCTCCCGGCCCGCAATAAACCTAGTCTGGTCGGGGTGGATCACCGAAGGTAGCAGGGGCTTCAGGCGGTCGGCCAAGATCCTAGCCAGGATCTTGACATCCGTGTTGATCAGAGATATAGGTCGGTAGCTACTGGGCAATGTGAGGTCCTCATCGTCCTTGGGGAGAACGGTGATATGAGAAAGAAGGGCATCCCTGGTGGTCGGAGAGCCTAGTGCCAGGGCGTTAAAGTACTTACACATTAGGGACAACAGGGAGGAGCGAAATTTGAGGTAGTAAGCATTGGTGTAGCCGTCGGGGCCCGAACTCTTGCCCTTCGGTAAAGCCTTGAGGGCCAGTTCTAGCTCCAGTTCCGAGATGGGTCTTTCGAGGGTCGTCACTGAGCGAGTGGTCAGATGGGGGACGTCAGCCTCCGCTAGGTATTGCCTAATCCGGTCACTTTTTGCCGCCTCTGCAGCATCCGAAAGGGGGGACGAGAGGTTATAGAGCCGGGAATAATAGTCCCAGAAAGCGTCCGCAATCTGGGAGGGGATCTGGGTCATCGGGCCCTGAGTGGTTTGCAACTTGGGAATATGGGTCGAAGCCCGTTGTTTACGGAGCGCTCTAGCCAGCAAGCGCCCGCACTTTTTGCCAAACTCGTAGAATTTGTGTGAAATGTACCTGAGACGGCTACATATCTGCGCCTCCAAGAGAGCGGACAGCTCCTCTCGGAGGTCCTGTAATTTTTGAAGGGCTCCCGACGCCCGCGAGCGCTTGTGGGAAAGTTCAGTTTCCCCGAATTTGCACGAGAAGCCGATTAAGGTCCGCCAGGTGGTCTTTCCTTAAGCGTGCCCCCTGCGAGATCAATGCACCACGTACGACCGCCTTGTGTCCCTCCCAGATCGCCGACGGGGTAACATCCTCGCCGTCATTCTTGCGGAAATAGTTGGAAATTGTGTCAGTCACCGATTTAGTCACCACTGCGTCGTCTAGGAGGTTCTCGTTCAGGCGCCATGTCCATTCCCGTTCCCCACGGTGAAGGAAGTCCATCTGCACAGTCACTGGGGCATGGTCTGAGATAGTGCGGACAGAAATGTCCGCTCCCGTCAGAGAGTCCAGTCGGGACTGGTCAATTAAGAGCATGTCAATACGCGTAAAAGAGTTGTGAGTCACCGAGTAGTAGCTGTAGTCTCGCAGGGAAGGGTGGAGGAGTCGCCAGCAGTCCACCAGGCCGTGCGTCTGCATTAGCCGGAGGAGTCAGCGATGCGCCGTGAACGAGTGCGCCGATCATCCGAGGGTCCAGGCAAAAATTAAAATCCCCACTAAGGACTAACTGGCCTCACGAAATGTGGCCAGAGAATCCAAGGTCGACTCAAGGAAGAACAGCTGTCCCGAATTCGGGGCATAAAGGGAGGCCAAGGTCAGTGGGCGGCCAAAGAGGGTCCCCTTCAGGAAAACGTACCTGCCCTGTGCGTCAGAAAGGGTGTCCGATGGAATAAAAGGGAAGTCCCTGTGGAGCACAATTGCGACTCACCCAGACTTCGGTCGTGGGGAGTGGCTGTGGAACCACTGGCTATATAAGTGAGTGGGCAGTCTGGGCATGGATTGGGGGGCAAAATGCCTTTCTTGCAAGAAAACCACCTGTGCACCCAGTCTACGCAGTTCAAGCCACAACTTACCTCTTTTAAATTGTGAGCCCAGGTCTCGAACGTTATACGTCAGGATCTTCAATGGAGCCATTCAGAAGGTGTCAGAACCAAGGAACCGAGCGCCCAGCGCAGGAGTGGTAGAGAGACCCAGCAACACCGTCGGCCGCCCGACAGCTGACCCTGTAAAACAGGAGCCAACAACATGTGACCCATAGACTCAAGATACAAGGAGAGGGAGGGGGGGAGAGAAAACATTAACAGTACAACCAAATGAATACAATGCTGGAGCAAGGGGGCCCTGGATGACCCGGGGGCCACCCACCACCCCAGAAAAATACCGTGGCCAACCGGGAGGGACCCCAACAACCCCACCCGAAAAGGGTGTGGAGGGAAGGGCCCCGCCCACGTCCGCCAACGGCTGTAGCCCCAAAAAAGTAGGGCCAGACACGCACTCCCTGGAGTGCCAGAACACAAGAAAAACCTGTGCATAAAAGGGGGGAAAATGGTAGGGCAGGAGGAGCGAGGGCACTCCACCAAGTTCTTCTGTGGAGAACAGGCTCAGTCCACCAGGCCCAACAGGAGCCAAACAAATGAAAAAAGGAAAATGGATGAGGAGATCCGACCGCAAATGACAGTCCACAGGTGATGAAGGGGGCCCCACCATCGTGTTCTCAAGGGACCCGTCGGCATGGGCTCCATGCCACAGCCCCACAGGGGATGTCATCCCGACAGGGTTAGGGCCAGCGTGGGGGTCCCGTTACCAGGGCAGCTTGCAAAGTTCCAGAGGTAGCCGAAAAAAAAAGGGGAAAAACACACAGGACTGCCAGGTCGTCAAGTCCTCAGGGATCCGAACGGTTGCGGTTACGGCCACGCCGGCGCGCCGAGCGCCAAGGTGGTGTGCGGGCCGGGCAGGTCAGGTGCAGTGCCCCAATCCGGAATATCCACTGGAGGAAGATCAAGTAGAGCCAGAAAGTGCGGCAAGTCGTCCCGGTTCCTCAGGACGTGCTGTTTACCATGCTTGGTGACTGAGAGGCTGAAGGGGAAGCCCCAGCGGTAAGTCAGGTCGGCCTCCCTAATAGTTTCCAGCAGGGGTTTCAGGGCCCTGCGTTGCATCAAAGTGCGGCGGGAAACATCCGGGTACAAGGACAGCTGCGCTCCATCAAAGTCAATGGTAGAGACCCCGCGCATGTGATACATTATGCGGTCCTTCACAGTATACTTGTGGAGCTTGCAGATTATGTCCCGAGGTCTATCAGAATCATCGGAGGGGGGGCGCAGCGCCCTGTGTGACCGGTCAATTTTCGATGTGGTCCTGTGCATCCCTCCCAAGGATCTGCTTAAAGACTCCCTGAAGAGTAGGGACAATGTCTCTCGCTGCAGTGGCTTCGGGCAGACCCCTTATACGGATGTTCCCTCTGCGGCTCCTCTTCTCCATATCATCAAGTTGGTCCAAGAGAGTGTCTATGCGCCTATCCTGCTGCTTGCAGCGATCAGAGAGAGCCTGCATCTTCTACCTTGGCCTCCACAGATTCCACTCTGTGGCCCAAATGTGTGGTGTCAGTTTTCATGGCCTCTATCTCTTGGCGTAGGGCCTTTTCAACCCTATCAGCCAGTCTGTCCAGGTCAGCGGCTGTGGGGAGAGACAGTATGCGGGCCCGCAAGTCTAATGTGTCCGACAGGGTAGCTGCAGCAGCGGGGTCCGCCCGATCGGGGATAGAGCTAGTGGAAGCCGGGAAAGGCGGTGCAGTGGGATCCAGGTGCGGGGAGAGGATGGGGAAGAGCGCGTCCACCGCTGGCTCCCGGAGGTCCACCGCCATCTTGGAAGCAGTAGGCCCGGACCGGCGACTGCCGGAGAAGAAGTCGCCGATTGAGTTCGAGCGCGGCCGGGGTGTCCGTGGAGGCTGTGGGGACTGTCGCCGTCTGGAAGACATCCTGTCAGGAACAAGGTGGGGGTTTCCGGAGTTAATTTGAGTGTTTTTGCGGGCGAAGTGCCGGGAGCTCTCCTTCAATGCGTCCTCACGCCGCCATGCCGAGACCACACCCCAATACTGATTTTTTTACGTAATGAGTTTTGGTTGGTAAAAACAACTAAAAAGTCCCAAACAATTCTCCCCTTTTTGTCCTATATATACAGGATGTGGTGCAATTATTGATTGGTGATTCACCTACATTCACCTCTCCTGACATAGGATAAAGGTTAAGATCATTAACAAAGTAGGCAGAAAGTATACCTCTGGTCCACAAGGGGCCAAGAGCACAACAAGCCTAATCGGTTTTATTACAGAAACCATTTTAAAATGGCACTTTGCATAGTGGAAGGAATAAAGGGAGGAAGGGTAGGAAGGGACAGAGGGAGGGAGATATAGGGGAAGTCTAGTGTCCACGTGCCTGTGAACATAAATATAGTCAGAGCCACATGGAGCCCTTAGGTCAACCTGAAGTAAAAAAACAAACATAAAAGACAAGGTAAAAGAAAAATTATAGACCAAGTAAGAAAAAGATGGCAGCCAGGAGCTCTTTAAGGAACTGACAGATACTGAATCCACAGGTCCCATGTTTTATCAAACTTTATAGTATTATTATGAAGGATACAGGTGAGTCTGTCGTTGACCATAATCCAATTAAGCTTGTTCTTCACATAATCAAGGGGAACCACCGACTGCCTTTAATATTTTGCAATAGTAATTCTTGCCCCCAAAAATGTATGTAATTAATTTTACAGATATCTTGGGGACCTCATCAGGGAGATTTTAAAAGAGAGCCCACTGCAGAGATCTATGAGTATTGACTCCAATCCCCGAATAAATGAAATTGGACGTCCGAATCCAAAATCTGATCACTATAGGGCATTGCTACCAGATTTGATGCATAGTCCTTATTAGTCCGTATCTCCGAAAACAGGTGGATGATGCGGTCGGGTGCATTTTTGGTGATCTGGGTAGGGACCAACTACCATCGCTATAGTGTTTTATAATTGGAATCTATAAGGTTGTATTAATAGTAACTTTAGATACAGCATAAGCAATGTCTTGTCAGTCAGATAATTCAAAAGAAAGATTTAGGTCCTGTTCCCACTGGATCATTTAAGAAAGCTTGGTATTTGCATCAGTGAGGGAAGCATATATTGTAGATACCCGTCCCTTCAAAAAAACTCCATGCCTGACAGGATAATTCAAAGGTCTACTTTAAATCATTTTTATTGAAGAGTTATATATCAGACCAAAGGATCATAATAATCATTACAACAGCCAAAACCCTGGCACATACTTTCGAAGACAGTGGAGAATTACAAACATTGACTTCCGACATAAGTAGACTAAATCTAAGTAACCTCAAGCTATTCCATCCATAGTAAAAATTGGGCGGAATATCATCTAGTTTTCTTTTGTTCATTGAAGGTGCCAACAGGACACAACAGGTTACTCCACAACTCTAATTACTAAGCAAAAATAATGTCAGGATATCCAACCTTATATCGTAGGACAAAGCCCCTATAACAGGGAAAAACATTAAAGACAGAAAAGGAAGGGAAGAAAAACAAAGGAAAAGTGAAAAAAGGAGACAGAAAAATCCAGAAAGAAGGGAACCAAGTGAAGCTCCTAGGGCATGAGCTTGATATGTCCAAAACACCTTGAGCTTCACATGAACATAATTGGCCCATGGGCTCCAAACAGCCTCAAATCATTTAGTTGTGTCATTAACTACACAAGCGACCAGTTTGTTGAGCATAATCCAGGAAACCTTTTGTCTATACAAGGACAAACATACATAGGACTTCTTCCACGAACAAGCTATAGTAAGTTTTGCAGTCAAAAACATGAGAAAGATTAGTCTTTGCTTGGACTGAGACAGGTTCTCTACTGGTTCATTTAATAAAGCAATCCAAGATTGTTGGGGGACTGGGGTCTCCGAAACTTTTTTGTATTAAAGCAAGTACCTTATTCTAGAAACCCTGCAATTTCGGGCACTCCCACTCTTTATGATACATAGTGCCAAGTGAATGGCATCCTCGGAAACACAGGGACGAGGAAGATGGATAATGCCTCGACAGGTGAAAGAGGACCATATACCATCTGGTCATTTCTTTGCTTCCACTAGGGAAATATTCAGAACACCCTTATATGCCAAGTGGAAGGAAGAATGTCAATGTTCCACATTATTCTCAGAGGCCAAATCTGAATCCCACGCCTGCATGTAGGGGGAGTTTGTTGGGGGAGTCAAGCAGCAGCCTGTAGATAACAGATATTCCCCTTTATGCCCTGCCTCCTGGGTACACCGTGCTTCGTAAGGAGTGACTTTAGGATCTTTAGTTACTGATGGGCCTAAAAAATGCAGGCAGTGGGAGATTTCTGAGGGAGGCAATTTCAACTTGGACAATGTGTGTGTCAAAGTAAAAGGACCCAGAGGAGTCAAGAAATTACTGATTCAGTATCGACCCTTGTTCAGACACCAATGCAAGGCCTCAGGATCCTCAGGCTGGGGGGAAATCAAGATTGTTAAAGAGGTGGGATAGCGGGTGTAAGGACAACTTGTAATTATTTTGCACTCAATCCCAGACAGCTAAAGAATTGGACAAAGTAGGAACCAAGATAGGCACCCTTTGCTTTGCAGGTTGCCATTTGAGAAAGTTTAGGAGGACCTTATTAACAACCTCCTTTCTATCGCTATCCAATTCGGCTTTTCTGATCGAGCATAGACTGCTGGCAGTTGAGCTATCAGAGCAGCCTGATAGTATGGAGCCGAATTGGGAAGACCCAGCCCTCCCACCCTTTTATGAGCAAAGAGAACCTGCTTCGATAGTCTGTGACCCTTTCCACCCCATACATATCGAGGGAGTTTAGACAAAAATTTAGAGAGATCTGAATGAACGATCACTATAGGAAGGGAAGGAAAGTAGTAAAGAATACGGGGTAACAGCATCATCTTTAAAGAGTGGATTTTACCCAGCCAGGACAGTTAATGACCCGCCCACTCTTGGAGATCCTCCTCTAATTTCTTATAAGGGGGGGGGGGATAATGAGGCTTGTATAGGGAAGATAAGGAGGACTTCAACTTTATCCCTAAATATGGGATTAAGTCAGACCTCCAGGTAAAGGAAAATGGGTCCTGTAATCGAGATACTAAGGGCAAAGGAAGATTGTTATTCATAGCGACTAATTTGTGTTCATTTACCTGGAGGCCTGAGGCTAATCCAAAAGAGTGTAGAATGCAGGTCAAAAGATTGTCTGAATTTTTTTATGATATTAGGTACTGTAGATGATGATTTTTTTATTTATTTTTAGAAACAATTTTATGCCTAGAAACATAATTGTTAGACAATTTTTAGACACAGCTTCTCACATATTGGTGAACCTATCCCCAACTTTACTTTTGAGACACTCTGACTCTCTAAGATGCTCTTTTTATAGCCGATCATATTACTGACCTGTTGCTAATTAACCTAATTATTTGCAATTTGCCAGCATTTTGTTGCCCTGTCCCAACTTTTTTTAAAACATGCTGTTATCTTTTTCAAAATTACCTTATTGTTTTCTTAAAATGGTACATTTTCTCAGTTAAAACATTTGATCTGGTTTCTATTTTTCTGTTGTGAATAAAATATAGGTTCATGAATTTTGCAAATCATTGCATTCTGATTTTATGTAGATTTTACGCAGCATCCTAACTTTTTTGGAATTGGGGATGTAGATACACTAAGGCCAAATTCCAGCTCACAATTTTAAATCAGTTACAGCAAAGAGTTGTTTTCCTTTTGGGATAAAGGTTTTGCATGAATAAATAAAAGCTGACCATTTTAGTCATCCATGCCAGTTTTAAGTGGTTTGTCTCATAAACATAAACTGTTACTTTCTGCTGGAGAGCTTGTGCTTTTGAAAAAGAACAGTTTTGTTGGTGGGATCACCAAATAAAAATAGAATAAAGAAAGCCTAATAATACAGCCAGCACATCTGAGAATTGGTAAGCTGCAATATAATAAATGTTTGCACTTGGGTTTAATATTGCTTTAAAGTTTTTAGGATCATTTCTTTTAAAAATTGGGAGTATGTTTTATTATTTTTGATGGTTTTCTGTTTCATGTAAATAAAATATAAATTTGATCTAATTACTTTGTAATGTGTTTTTGGTGCAGTTTAAAACCCATGTGAGTAGTTAAGTGGTATATTCCTATCCGGCATGTGTAAGTAAGGGGAACCCTGTGGAAGGAGGATGTGGAAAAGGGACATTCGGACACTTATTCTGCCAGTGGGCCTGGGGGGGTAATTTCTGCTCCCTGTAAGATTCCCCCCCCCCCCTTCTATGGCAGAATTTTTACAGCGGAAGGGGTTCGGCAGGAGTCATGGAACTCACGTAAGCTACAGAGAGGGGAGAATACGTTTGCCAGATTCACCTCAGTCACAGCACAATTCAAAAATGGATGCCAAGCCTGCTGACAAGTCTGTCACACACAGGTACAACACAAGAAAGGGCCATTAGATGATGCCAAAGAGAAGCAGCTTGTACTGCCTAGAGAGGACTGACAGCACTGAAATAAATATCTTTGACGAGCAGAAATGACTGCCATGAGCGGGGCTGCACACACAGAAAACTCCACACATTTCTTAGCCCAGCTCCTTCATGTAGAAATGGCTGCTATGGGAAAACAGAACCAAGTCCATAGTATTTAAAAATGGTGGTCAGGGGGGGGATAAAGGGGGGAGGGGGTGGGGTTGGAGACAAAAATCTCCAAACACCCCTAACATTACCTTCTTTGCATAGTTAAAGGACTAGGTCCCTACTTACCATCCTCTAGTAATAAGAACAGCTGCAATATTTAGAGGAACACAGCACCCCCACTTCACTCACTTCAGAAGAGCACACCCCTGAAGAAGTCTTCAGAGACTGAGTCACGCCTGCGCAGTCCTGTATAGCACCTTGCGGCTTACTTCACACATTGCAGAGCATATAGAGGAGGAGAGCCTAATTCAGGATCCAGTGCCCAAACAGACTCTACAGGCCAGCTCATTGTCTTCTTATCCTGCAATGGGTCCGGGCACCAAAATGGAAATTGTGCCTTTAGTAGAAATAGCAGGAGCACAATCAGATATATAATAGTATATATATAAACACAAAAAAACAAAATACTTTAACAGGATAAAGAAAAAAACTATCACCTAAGGACACTAGCAAAAATAAGGATAACTGTCAATGGCATGGGATATAGGGCCATCCTAACAGTTCTGTGTACCAGTGTCCAGCCACATGAAGGTAGCAACATATAACTCAGTGGTCTAAAAAAACAGCCTTGTTCACACTGGATTTATATAAACATACGCTGTGTTTACCTGCACAGGGATGCACAGGTGTTTCGCGCACCCTGTCCCATTGCTGTCAAATGGAATGCAGTGGCTGCTTGGACACAGCTGCTGCTCCCATTGTGACATATGTGTGGGTACACTGCTCCAAATGCATTTAGGGCCATGCACCCGCATGGATGTCACATTGGGAGCAGCAGCTACAGTATGCTTTTGCAGCTACTGCATCCAAATTGACAGCAATAGAACTGTCTGCTTGAGGATGCATGAAACACCTGTGTAACCCCATGCTGGTAAACATGGCCGTCCACGAGCATATGGTTATGTACACCCCATGTGAACAAGGCCTTATTCTGTGTCTTGTACAATTAGGAAATAATATTTTGGGTAATTTTTCCATTGCTAATAAAAAAAACATATCCATCGTCAGAAATCTCCATTTACTCCCAAACGTAGGACCAATTTGTCCTGAAAAAAGACAGAAAAAAACAGACAAGGTATAATTCACCTGGATATACTAAGTGGTTATATAAAGAATAGGACAGCGCTAACAAACTAAATTCAAAAATCTGTTACCACTACAATCGACAAACAAATTGTGTACAAATAAAGTATATATAAATGTTGATCATATATATAAACTCGTGAAAAGAATATATGAAATAAAGTTCATAAGATGTAAAAAAATCCGCGCTTAGGATATAATAGAATCCAAATATAACTGGCTGCAGCCTACCTCTAGAACTATAATCCTAGGATATATAGTAAGAAATTAAAGAAAAGAGGGAGGTGTATGGCGCTGCCTGTAAATCTCTTGCTGATAATTGACAAAAGACTAAATAAAGTGCAAAAGTGCAATGAATATATAAGATATATAACTCCTTGGAGAATAAATATTAATAGTGATATAAAAATGAATAATAAGAAAAAATTGGTGATAGTGATTTAAAAATAAATGATGGTGCGCATGCGCGCGGTGCCTACGTCAGACATGTTCTGACCGCGCTCCGCACATCCCGGCAGATCCATAGCAAAAATCCGCAACTAGAGAGAGGGCAGAGACTCCGGAGGACTCGTAGGCTGCAGCGGAGGCGATGCTGCATCGCAGGACATCGACAAACCAGAAGAAAAAGCACCCGTCAGCGCCTCAGCCCTCTTCTTCGGCGCGCCCCTTTCCTCCCAAGACACAGTCTCCTTGGACCAAGATGGCGGCGACTCGCAGCTCCACGGCCCGGAACGGCCCTCCGCCCACACAATCGGCGCCTTCCCGCCCTGACCATCGGGCACCTACAGCGGCTATCCTAGAGGGGGTAAGAGACCTTTTCTCCTCACAATCCTCACAATCACAAGGGGACACCTCACAACATTCACAGGCACCGGCGCCACACTTCTCCCCATACCAGGCCTCCTCTGAGAGAGCAGCATCTCCAGCCTCCTCCCTAGATAGACAAATGGCGGATATAGCCGAATTGGTGCTGAGTCAAGGGGGCTCCATGACATCCTCAGCCCCCCCTCCTCCCCAGGCATCATATTCGGGAGACTCTGTGCTGATAGCCAGATTTTCTGCTTTACTGCAGCAGGAACTTTCCAAAGCATGTGCAATTATTACAGCTGACTTGAAGGGGGACTTCCAGGACATAGGCAATAGATTGGACTCCATTGAATCTAAAGTGGATGGCACTGTGAGGAGAGTCAATCAAAATCATAAACTGATAGTCTCCCTGCAAGATCGCCTGGACCAGGCCCAGGATAAAATCGAGGACCTGGAAAATCGATCCCGCCGCTATAACTTCAGAATAAGAGGCCTCCCTGAGTCCATCACGGACCTGGAACTAACCATACATGATCTTATGACTGCCCTCATTCCTGATATTACACCCAGTCATTTGGATTTAGATCGCTTCCACCGGGCCCTGGCGTCCCTGCGCCAAGATGGCCTGCCTAGGTATGTCCTTGTTAAACCACACTTTTATAGGATTAAAGAGAAAGTGATAGCAGCGGCCCGCTTTAAATCTGATCTCACTCTACAAGGTCACCCGATCCAAATTTTTGCGGACATCTCCCAAACCACTATACAAAAGAGGAGGTCACTGAAGCCTTTATTGACCCACCTTATTAACCGGCAGATCAAATATAGATGGTCTTTTCCTTTCCGCCTGTCCTTTACTTATAAGGGGAAAACGCATTCCTTTTCTACCTTCCAAGAAGGAGAAGATGTGCTTATGGGCCTAGGACTCATCTCCAAGGATGGCCCTCCACCTAGATCTCGCTCAGTATCCCCGACGACGTCAGCCAGGCCTTTGTCACCAATATGGTCCCAACAGAGCCGGAGAGGACATGCCCGCACACGCACACCACCGTGAGGCCTTATGACAAGATGAGCAGCTTTGGATCCCTTTCTTGTCACTCACATGGGTGCCAGTACCCTATGGCAGATTGCTTTACACAGTTTTATTGTTGACTTTGTTCCTTTTTTCCTCTTGCCTCCAAGTTGCGATACGACTGTTCCAGCCTGGAAAAAGCTACACTTCGGTGGATGCTCGGGGACGACGGCCTAGACCGCCCTATCGGGAGCGGCCCACATGAGACTGTTCTTACGCTTTTTTTCTTGTATTGTTTCTGTTTTTCTGGGGTACCTGCGACCCCCTATCTATGGGAACTGTCAATTTAATGGACCGAATCGGTCCCCCGTGGATTTGTGACTATTTTTCTGAGTCCCTATTGCTCTCCTACAGTATTAAGTGTTTTTTATTATTTTGTTTTTGCCTGTGTCCCTGGTGGTCACACTAAGGGACAAGGACTCGGCCTCCCGGGTTCTAACTAGACTGCCGTTGGGCCTTGATGTTTGTGTTGCTGTTGCCCGAGTATATTTGCACTGTACATTGAGCCTCTGGGGTAGTCCCGCCTCATGACACCCGGCATATAGCTGGGATGGTTTGGAGCGGAACTGCTCGGGATGTTTCCACATGCCACTGACCATTTGCGAACTCGCCCATGGCATTATGCGGTGAGCGATCTCGCAAATTTTTTGGGGGAGCTGGACCCCACAACCAGCCCAGTTTGGACGATTTTCAGGTTTTAGATAGAGTGTTTCCGATTGCCCCCCCCTTGGAAATGGGGGGGGGGAAGGGCAGGGTGAGGGCTCCCTTTCCTCGCCCCTCTACTCTCTCACTGTTTCCTCCTCCCTTCTTCCTTTTCCTCTTTCCTACCCTTGTGTTCTCATGGTGTCCAGGTCTTACTGTTTCCGTAGACATAGTCGTGCATCCCTCAGGTCTGCGTTCTCAGGGGGGGGGGGGGGATCCCCAGTGTATCTAGCCGAGTGCGGTTTGCCGAACCACAATGACGAATCTTGCCCCAACTCCCTTTAAAATCCTGACCCATAATGTTCAGGGCCTCAATGCACCAGTGAAACGCACAAAGGCCTTCCAATACTACTCTAAACAGGGGTTTGATGTCCTTCTACTACAGGAGACCCATTTTGCCCACTCTTCCTCCCCAAAATTTCTGAGTGCGAAATATCCTACCTGCTACCTGTCCAACAGTTCAGATAAAAAGAAGGGGGTGGCTATATGCATAGCAAAAAAGGTTCCATTCACGCCTAAAAGTGTGATACGTGATAAAGAGGGTAGATATGTTATGGTGCAAGGCACAATAAATGAACATGTAGTTACGTTGGTCTCCTATTACGCCCCAAATGTGGGTCAACTGGATTTTTTCCGGTCCATGCTTGCAGTCATCATGCCGCATGCAGCGGGCCATGTCATCTTTGGGGGAGATAGCAACCTTCCGTTGGACCAAGTTTTGGACAAATTGTCCTCCCTCCGAACCTCCTTCCGACATGTTCCTAGACAGGGAGTCAAATTGGCTCGCCTGCTGCATTCGCATGATTTGGTGGATATTTGGAGGAATGACCACCCTACCACCAGAGACTTAACGCACTATTCTCATGCCCACAAGACCTATGCCCGCATTGACCACCTGTTTACCATGTCTCCGCTCCTCCCATTTGTCTTGAAGTCCCAGATACTGGTGACCCCGTGGTCAGACCACTCACCGGTAGCTATGACAGTTTCTGATCTTTGGACGAAACCGAAACCCGCTCCCTGGAAACTTAATGCTTCCCTCCTTAATGATCCGACTATTTTCAAGGAGGTAGAGGGCGCTATAACCCAATACTTCCTGGATAATACTGCTACTGGCACTTCCTCTGCGATTCGTTGGTCGGCGCATAAGGCCACAATTAGGGGCAAATTGATTCAGAAAGCTTCTAGGAAGAAGAGGGAACGGGCCCAGGATATACACAAGCAGGAATCGGACCTCCGGGACCTCTTGAGAGAACAGAAACGTAACCCCAACGTTGACATACGACCAAAAATAGACTCCGCCAGACTGACCCTCAACCTGAGTTTAACTACACGCGCAGAAAAATCTCTCCGGTGGTCGCGTAACCGCTACTATACCCTGGGCGACAAACCCCATACCTTGCTGGCCGGCAAACTGACCCCACGACCATTCTCCCCTGCCCTTCCGAAACTGAAACTTCGCAATGGCAACAGAACGCAGAATCCTCAGTTGATTGTTAATGAATTTTACAATTTTTACACCAAACTATACTCCTCCCCGATTCCTCCTCAGAGCTCTCGGATAGATGAGTTCTTTCGTGATCTCCCTGTTCCGCGATTGTCCACGGAACACGGGGACATTATGGACGGGGAATTCACAGAACCTGAAATCTTATCGGCCATAAAATCCATTAACCCTTCCAAAGCCCTGGGCCCGGATGGCTTTTCGGGCCACTATTATAAGAAGTTCAATGAACTTCTAGCCCCTCATCTTTGTTCTTATTTTAATGAGATCAGACGTGGTTCCCCCATCCCTCAGTACGAAAACAATGCCTTCATCCATGTCATCCCTAAACCGGGTAAGGATCACGGCGACTGTTTGAATTATCGACCGATCTCTCTCATCAATTTGGACGTGAAAATAATGACCAAAATTCTGGCCACCCGCCTGAATTCATTTTTAGCACATTACATTCACCCTGACCAAGTGGGTTTTGTCCCGACCAGACAGGCATCTGACCAAACTAGACGGGCTATCAACGTCATATCAGCTTTACAATCTAATTGGGATGGGGAGGGACAGCGAAAGGGTATGTTATTGTCCCTCAATCTGCATAAAGCATTTGATTCTCTGTCCTGGGACTACCTGTGGCACACACTCGAGAGATTTGGGTTCGGACCCTCTTTCCTCACACTGCTGCGGACCCTGTATAGCGAACCAGTGGCAAAATTGTCGATTAAAGGCTATAGTTCAGATTATTTGGAGATTCGTAGGGGCACCCGTCAGGGCTGTCCTCTTTCCCCCCTATTGTTTATCCTAGCTTTAGAACCCTTGGCGATTAAACTACACCTCAATCCAAACATTCAGGGTATTCCCTGCGGAGCTAGGGTGCATAAGTGTGCCCTCTTCGCAGATGATATTCTGTTGTACCTATCTGCCCCGCTGGTTTTGATTCCCAACTTGCTTCAGGACTTGGGACTGTTCACTGCGGTATCAGGTCTGCGGGTGAACCATTCCAAGTCCCAGGCTCTGAACCTCACTTTGGACGACGCCACTGTGTCGACACTAAAGAGCGCTTTCCCTTTTAGGTGGCAGGGGAGCTCACTACCGTATTTGGGCATCTATTTGACATCATCGATCACCACACTTTATGCAGCCAACTACCCTCCCCTGTACAAAACTCTGGGGGCAGATCTCACCAGATGGGCGAATAACACCCGTCCTGGTTTTGGCAGGTTGCACTCGGTGAAAATGAATATTTTGCCACGGTTACTCTATTTGTTCCGTACTTTAACGATATCCATTAACATGTCAGACCTCAAAACGTTTCAAAATAAGGTTGTACAGTTTATATGGGGGGATAAGAGGCCCAGGGTAAACAGACGTACCCTGTATACACCTAAATTGAGGGGGGGTTTGGGGGTGCCCGATTTTCTCAAATACTATTACGCTGCACAGCTCACCCATTTGATAAGATTCCACTCTAGAGAACCCCGCCCGATTTGGATGCAGCTTGAAGCCAGTCATGTACCTGCTCATCCCATTGAACATCTACTGTGGCTACTGCCAAAAGACCGCCCCGCGATCCTGTGTCCCACCTTGTCCCTGTCTTTGGGGATATGGGACCGACTGGCGAAACGACACGGTTTCAGGTCTTCTCATGCCCCATTTGCGCCCCTACTGGGAAATCCACAGTTTCCCCCGGGCCTCTGTCCCCTAGCCTTCACTTGGTGGACCAATAAGGGTCTTCTTCGTCTAGCAGACTTATGTGATAGTAGGGGTATTCTCTCCAGGACTGTAATGAAGGACAAATACTCTCTCCCGGAAGGGGAGTTATACCGTTATACTCAAATCTCTCACTATATTTCCTCTCTGAAGAGCCTCAGCGATATAACTACCTCGACTGCTCTGGAGTACCTTTGTACTGATATCGATAGACAGAAGGGATTTATCTCTATAATATATGCAATGTTACATGATGATGATGTTAAATTACCATATATGGTCCGATGGGAGGCAGACCTGGGGGAGGAGATGGAAAGGGCGGAATGGAACCAGTTGGCGGTATTGAACTCCAAATCCCTAATCAATACCTCTCTGATAGAGGCCAATTATAAGGTTCTTCTGAGATGGTACATGGTCCCTGTCAGGCTGGCAGCGGCGGTCCGAGAGGCCTCTCCCTTGTGCTTCCGGGGCTGCGGTCAGTCTGGCACGGTCATGCATATCTGGTGGACCTGCCCCAAGGTCCGCAGATTCTGGATCCGAGTATACAATTTCATATATTCTCTTACTGGTGTTAACCTGCCTAAATCCCCTATCCAAGCACTTTTGAGCAAATCAATAACTATGGCCCCCGAAACACACTAAACGTTTGGTTGCTCTCATCTTTACAGCAGCCAAGATCACCATAGCTCGCTCATGGCGATCCCCGGTGATATTACTAGAATTGCTGAAAGCTAAATTAACCTGGATCATGGTGAACGAGCGAATGGTGGCTATCCTCCAGGACAAATTACCCCTATTTGAGAAAACCTGGGAACCCTGGATGAGATATCTGGCGGGACCCCAGTAGCATGAGAGGCTCTCATGGTAAGCTCCTCTGGGAGCTGCCCTCCACGGCTATCTTGGTTTCTTGTGGCAGACCTGGACACCACCCTCCCCTTGTCCCCATCTCTTGCTCTTTTTCTCTACTTCCTCTATTCCCTTTCTTCCTCCCCTGACTTTCTTATTTTCTCTTTCTACTTTTCCTTTTCTTTTCTGTATCTCCGTTGATCTACACTTTCACGGATGCGGTCCCCTTGGGACCCCGTTGGGTTTGACAGTGCCGCCTGGAGCGGCCTTGCTATTCGCTATAGTTCTGTCATCTGATGCAATACTGAGACTACATGGCTGTCCTGAGGCCGGGGGTTGGTGATGGGTTGGGGTCTGGACGGCCGCCCCCCTCCATTCGGCGCAGTGTGTTCCCCTGCGGGGCGCCGAGGGGGGGGGGGGGGCGAGCCTGCCCCGGACCACCCGGTCGGGGACGTAGCAGACAATGTATCACCTAGAACTGTTGACTATTATTATGCATCCCTTCGGGGACTGTATCACTAGTTCTGTTTTCTAAGTTGTACCTATGTATTTCACAATGGAAGTCCTCTACACTGTTTTATTGTGTACTCTTTTCCTTTGCATTTAAACCAATAAAAACTTATTGAAAGTTAAAAATAAATGATGAAAATAAATGGTGATGGGTGATGTATTAAAGTGCTCTAGTGCTCTAATTACAGTCCAGTTTAAACCTGGTGTCTTCAATACTCATCTGAATCCCTAAAGAAGTGCTATACCTTAGTGTAATAGTGTAAAAATAAAAAGCAAATGCAAGTGATTCTATGAGGTATACAAATATAAATGATGAATATAAAATAAATGGATAAGTAAAATCCTATTCCTAGGTGTAGCTGGGTGAAGACAATCTAAGAGATACAAAATATAAAAAAGCAGGGAACCACATAAAAAACGGTCTATAAAAAATATGAAAAATATTTGAGAGATATGCAGTATAAAAATAGTCCAAAATAAGCAGTCCAATCAATTTCATTCAGGTATATCCCACAGAATGTTTTTTCACAGTATATCTTAAGGTGCTAGAGTGATATAATATCCAAAAGGTGACTTCCGTGCAAAATGAGGAAAATTCGAAAAGGTGACTCCAGTGCAGGTGCCTTAATACATCTCCTAAGGGTGCCAAATACGGTGGTCACCCTGTGCTCCCCGCACCCCCAGGACCGCACTCACCAGAAATAATTACCCCTACAGGGGTAACAGACCTTGGGTATAGTATTGCCTCTTATGCTTTTTCGGATAGCCTTTGGTCTCCCTGGACGGTCCTTTAAGCTCTGGGTGCTGTCCCCTGGATCTCCTAGCTATAGCCTGTCCGAGTCCGGTCTCACTGCACCTTATATATATGTTCCACAGGTATGTATGGGGAAGAAAGGGCCTCACATAGAGTAGTATTGTCTGGTAAAATGTTTATTATATCCAAAATAATACTCACAATATTATCTGTATCAAACAGCAGGAAAAAAACAGTAGCGGTCGCGCTCTTCCGGGACGCCGTGTGTTCCACAAACCGGATGGGCGTTCCAACCAGGCGGATGTGATGTGATGTCATGCTCACAAAGTTCATAAGATAGTCCACAAAGTTAAAGTGGAAAAATTCAAAAGCAAATCCATATTCCAATAAAGTGCTCAGGAGAAGATACTGGAAACCAGGTAGGAAACCAAAGATATCCAGATGCCAGTGGTCACCAATGTGACATGCCCGCCACCACGGTTAGAGATAATACGCTTACCACAAGTTGTGGACCAAGGTACCATATAGTACTTAAATAGGTCATGCAGGCAGAAATAATCACCAACGTTTTAGAGGCCCCATTGACTCAGGAATCTTCAATCAAGATATGTCACCACACTTCTGATAGGGTTGGACTTTTTCTTAAACTATGTCTTGAGGTTTGAGCCAGTATGTAAGACAAGCCAAATGGTCGCACATAGTGTAAAACCATTTAAAACATATTTATTTTAAAAGTACAGAACACTTACAAGGATCTGCAGGTAAACAGCGTATGTAGCATGGAATGATAACAGGCAGGAAAGAATACCCTAATGCGTTTCATCATACATGACATCCTCATAGGGCTTTTATCCCCTTCTGATCATTCCAAATATATTTAAGTACATATTATCAAAGAAATTTACAGCACCTGTGCACACGGCCTTATAGTGGTGCTGAATGCTCATCACGCTGTCCAAATGGCGCCGGCGTGCATGTCAAGCCTCGGTTTCACTAGAGAACCAAGCCGCGATCTGAGTGCCGAATTGACGCATGCTCAGAGCGTTCATCGCGCCGTCAAGTCGGCACTGGTGTACGTGTTGGGCTGCGGTCTCCCTGGAAGGGGGAGACCAAGCCTCGATCTGGATGTCAAATCAGCGTGCAGCCTAAAACTCCCTCCTCCAGCGAGTGCCCGTCTGATCATCCAGCAAGAAGCCGCCTACATGTTAGGAAGTGTAGACAAAAGCAGCGAGTGTTAGGAATAAAGCCTCAAACTGACTGAAGCCGAATTGTTCACTAAAAAACCTGAAAAATATGAAAACGTTCATAATATATAGTATTATATCTTTTCATGTGACAACACTGAAGAAATGACACTTTGCTACAATGTAAAGCAGTGAGTGTACAGCTTGTATAACAGTGTAAATTTGCTGTCCCCTCAAAATAACTCACAACCATTAATGTCTTAACTGCTGGCAACAAATGTGAGTACACCCCTAAGTGAAAATGTCCAAATTGGGCCCAAAGTGTCAATTTTTATATAGTTCACCAGAGCTTCACAGGTTGCCACTAGAGTCCTCTTCCACTCCTCCATGATGACATCACGGAGCTGGTGGATGTTAGAAACCTTGCGCTCCTCCACCTTCCATTTGAGGATGCCCCACAGATGCTCAATAGGGTTTAGGTCTGGAGACATGCTTGGCCAGTCAATCACGTTTACCCTCAGCTTCTTTAGCAAGACAGTGGTTGTCCTGGAGATGTGTTTGGGGTTGTTAACATGTTGGAATACTGCCCTGGGACCCAGTCTCCAAATGGAGAGGATCATGCTCTGCTTCAGTATGTCACAATACATATTGGCATTCATGGTTCCCTCAATGAACTGTAGCTCCCCAGTGCCGGCAGCACTCATGCAGCCCCAGACCATGACACTCCCACCACCATGCTTGACTGTAGGCAAGATACACTTGTGTTTGTACTCCTAAACTGGTTGCCGCCACACACGCTTGACACCATCTGAACCAAATACGTTTATCTTGGTCTCATCAGACCACAGGACATGGTTCTAGTAATCCATGTCCTACGTCTGCTTGTCTTCAGCAAACTGTTTGAGGGCTTTCTTGTGCATCATCTTTAGAAGAGGCTTCCTCCTGGGACGACAGCCATGCAGACCAATTTAATGCAGGTCTGTATGTATGAAAGGGGCCTTAGTGCCCCTCCTGGGAAGACAGCCATGCAGACCAATTTGATGCAGTGAAACCTGTCCTGTAAAAAAGCTGTATGGTCTTGGCCACCATGCTGCAGCTCAGTTTCAGGGTCTTGGCAATCTTCTTATATCTTCTTGGCAATCCATAGGAATGCATTGATGTCCCTTTTTCATCCGTCAACGGATGGATGAAAAACAGACAAACGGTCTGTATGTATGAAAGGGGCCTTGGTGCCCCTCCTGGGACGACAGCCATGCAGACCAATTTGATGCAGTGTGCGGTGCATGGTCTGAGCACTGACAGACTGACCCCCCCCCCCCCCCCACCCCTTCAACCTCTGCAGCAATGCTGGCAGCACTCATATGTCTATTTCAGAAGACAACCTCTGGATATGACTCTGAGCACATGCACTCAACTCCTTTGGTCGACAATGGCGAAGCCTGTTCTGAGTGAAACCTGTCCTGTAAAAGCGCTGTATGGTCTTGGCCACCATGCTGCAGCTCAGTTTCAGGGTCTTGGCAATCTTCTTATAGCCTAGGCTATCTTTATGTAGAGCAACAATTCTTTGTCTATGCCATGAGGTGCCATGTTGGACTTCCAGTGACCAGTAAGAGAGAGTGAGAGCGATAACACCAAATTTAACACACCTGCTACCCATTCACACCTGAGACCTTGTATCACTAACGAGTTACATGCACCGGGAGGAAAAATGGCTAATTGGGCCCAATTTGGACTTTTTTACTTAGGGGTGTATTCACTTTTGTTGCCAGCGGTTTAGACATTAATGGCTGTGTGTTGAGTTATTTTGAGGGGACAGAAAATTTACACTGTTATACAAGCTGTACACTCACTACTTTACATTGTAGCAAAGTGTAATTTCTTCAGTGTTGTCACATGAAAAGATATAACAAAATATTTACAAAAATGTGAGGGGTGTACTCACTTTTGTGAGATACTGTACATGGATATCTATGGATAATGGACCAATATCAATATTATAGCAAATGTGATGTTTGTAAAAAAAAAAATTAAAATAAAATACAAATAAAAACATTAACATTAGACAATTTTATGTCCCAACTTAATTCTAACGATCGTAGAATTAGTTTATCATATGAAGCCAGTAATCAGTGCATACACTTCCTCGATTTAGAAATTTCATTGGTGAATAACAAGTTGGTCACTAATACTTATAAGGATCCGAAAAAGAGGGCTTTCATCTGTTCAAAAAAAAAAATGGATGTTTACAGAACAGGATGAAAACAGATGTAAATAGATAATCCTCCATTTACATCAGTTTTTCCATAGGAATGCATTGATGTCCCTTTTTCATCCGTCAACGGATGGATGAAAAACAGACAAACGGTCTGTATGTATGAAAGGGGCCTTAGTGTCACTAGCAATGTCAGATAGTGTCAGTTAGCATCCCCCCAGCCAGTGCCAGTGCCAGTCCCTGATTGCCAACTTTACTATCACATTTACACACAGCTCCACCCAAAAGGGGAAGCTTCGATTGTTGCACCCATCCCCCCATCCACTGCCACATTTGGCACTTTTTGAGGGGGAGTAGGTACCTGGTTTTGACAGGTACCTGCTCCCACTTGCGAGTAAGATCGCTGCGGCGATCTTCGAGTATTTCCGGCCCCTCCTCAATCCCCCCCCCCTCCCCCCGCCATGTGGGACACACACAGGTCCCAGAAGACAGGGGGACCATTTAAAAAACACAGCGCGACTCGCGCATGCGCAGTATGAAACCGGATGTGAAGCCTGAAGGCTTCACTGACGGTTTCCCTTAGTGAAGATGCTGACGCCTGTACCCAAAGTTGATTGACGAATTGGCTCGGGGTGCCAACATTGCTGGATCCCGGGACAGGTAAGTGTCCTTATATTAAAAGTCAGCAATTACAGTATTTGCCCAGGCTGGAGCTCCTCTTTAAAGTTGCTGATCGCCACCATTACTAGTATAGTATCTGTCCGGATCACGATCAAAATTATACTAGTGATCTCAAAACCACAGTTTTTCTGCTGTGCTGCCTGAAACTTTGGCATGCGTTAATAAAACTGTTTACATCATTGCAACTACTTAGTATAAATAAAACATATAATAAATTCTTATAACGGATTGCACCCCTGTGTGCTCCCTGGTCCCCCCCCCCCCACTGTGCTGCCTCCCCCCCCCCCTACTGTGCTCCCTTCCTTCTCCTGCCGGCTGCTGCAGGGGATGTGTCACAATAGAGAACTGGAAAGGGGTCGGTAAATATGTATTTTCTGAATGGACAGAGTCTTAGTCAGTGACATAGTAATAAATAAAATAAAATGATAAAAAATAATACAATTAAACTACCAAAAAATAAAAAACGACTGACACCAGTGGGTGAACTTCCAGGATCACAAAGATCACACTTGTGACCAGGCCTTGGCATTCCACCACCGTGAGGAGGCCCCAAGATGGCAGGAAGGGGGCCCACTGCAGAACTTGTGAAAGGGTCCCATTGCGCGATCGTAATAAAGGGCCCCGCAATGAGAGTAAAGGGCCCCAGGATCAGTGGGAAGAGCCCCAGGCTTGAAGGGAAGGGCCCCAGCCAGGGGTCCGGGGGTCCCTTCGTGGTTTCTTGCACCAGGGCCCTGAAGGTTATATTTACACCTCTGGCTGGGCAGCTGTAGTCTTCTCCCTGGATACTTCAAGGTGCTGGGTTTTCAGCCTCTTAAATGGCTGGCCAGCGAATGACATCATTCTGTGCATGCACACGGGAGTCTTTCATCCCAGCACAGCCAGAGTGTGGTAAGAACACATGCTGAGCTGCATATGCATGGCTCAGTGTGCATTCAATGGAAAACTTGAAGCAAGCGTTATTGCAGAAGAGACATGAGCTGCCTACTGGCAGTTTTTTTTAAGTTACATTTAGTCCTGCTTTAGGTAGAAATCATATGACATCCTTAGGTTTGAGTGGAGATATCTGAATGATGCCTGAAGCTGCAGGTATCATTCAGATATTGTTAGTAAGTCCATGCACAGTAAAAGCAATCATAACGGCTGTTCAGCTGCTTGATTGCTTTTACAGGCAGCAGGAGGGGATGCTCGGGGACCAGGAAATTAATCGATCGGCAGCAGCCGTTTACCATAGAGTTGACCGTGGAACAGATGGTCCCCGGACCATCTCTATGACCCTCTGAGGCCACGAGCAACATTATGTCAACGTCATGTCAACGTCATGTCAACGCCAGCAGATGTAAACGCTGCCATTTTTTTAGCTGGAAAGCCTGAGATATTTTTTTTTAATCTCAGAATTTTCAGCATAGAGGAGAAATGTGGGGACTTATAGACTTCAGATCTCTTCATAAAGAGGACCTGTCATGCCCTATTCCTATTACAAGGGATATTTACATTTCTTTTAAAAGGAATAAAAGTAACCAAAAAATAAAAATAAATGTAAAAAAATTTAAAGCGCCTCCGTCCCCACAAATAGAAGTGAATGCATACGTAGGTCCCACCCACATATGTAAATGATGTTTAAATCACACATATGAGGTATCGCCGAGAAAGTTAGAGCGAGAGCAATAATTCTAGCACAAGATCTCCTCTGTAACTCTAAACAGGTAACCTGTAAAAAGTGTAGCCTATTGAGATTTGTAAGTTCCAAAGTTTGGCGCCATTCCACGAATGTGTGCAATTTTAAAGCTTGACATGTTATGTATCTATTTACTCGGTGTAACATCATCTTTCACATTACAAAAATGAATTGGGCTTACTTTCGTTTTTTTTTTTTTTTAATTCATGAAAGTTTTTTTTCCAAAAAAACGTGTTTTAAAAATTGCTGTGCAAATACCATGTGACATTAAAAAAATTGCAAAGACCGACATTTTATTTCCCAGGGTCTCTGCTAAATACATAAATATATATATATATATATATATATATATATATTGTGAGGGATTAGCTCGGTGGTAGGCGTGGATGACCCCTTGGGGGGGTGCATTTACACATTAAGATAGCCGAGAAGTGGTTGCAAAAACAGTGTATGAGGTTTATTCTTGCAATCTTTCTTCACACCAGTGCAAGCATCAAAACAGCCAAAATAAAATAAAACAAAATAAATCCTTGCCACGGTGGGCGGCTACCTTCACACACTGGAACCTACCTAAGAGTCTGTCTCCAACCTACTGTTGAGCAGACTTTCTTGTCCTACAGCGGACACTCAATAGTCCATTTATAATCTCTTCACACAGCACAAATGTCCATTGAACATGTCGCTTAACTCATCACAATGAGAATGTCTCTTGGCTTGTCTCTCCACATGGCAAACATTCCTTTATTTCTTTCACATAGAAATAGTTTGTTTTCTCACCTTTGAGACGTCTTCACACTTGGTTACCCTCCTTAGCACACATCACTTCAGGGGGTCTTCTCCCATGCCCACACAGCTTGTCGGGAGGCACTCAGCTGACTGTCCTCCTTCTCCCAGCCCACACGGCGACAGGAGGCAGCAATCCATAGACTTCCTCTGGACAAATTATAGAGGCCTTCATTTCCTCATTCGGAACAGCTGAAGGCCTTTCAACTTCTTTACACCTTCCTGCTGCCTTTGGCAGCCGACACCCTATAGTAATTTCCAAACCAGGTGGGAATGTGTCTCCTCTCTGTGACTACATCCCCAGATTTACCTGACTTCCTGTCACATACCCCCCCCCCCCTCTTGTTTCAACCCTAGGGTTGGGACACAGATTTCCAGACACGCATGTGTCAAGCACTGCTGACTCTCGCTGATAAGCCTTCTATTATCCTCACGCTGACGGATGAAACTGTTTCTGTCATCTTCATTGACAGATTTCTCATAAATGTCACACAGTTTGTCTCTCATCTCATATACACATTTTTCCACTGCATTTTTGGCATCATTTCGCTTCTTCTCAAGTTTCTCTTGCATACAAGTTTGTCCTATCCGCCATGGAGGACCATGATCCATAGGCAACTCAATTGGGCTAGTCTTAATGTCTTCAACATTCTTGAGCCGCCTCTCTCTGCAATCCATAAATGTTTTCCACAAAACTTTGAGAACCTCTGCTTCACTAAGCTTTGTTCCAAGTAATATCTGTACTTTTTCTGGTGGACCCGTTTTGTCTTTATCCACGCTGACTGTTCCTACTACTGTTTCCTTTAAGGTTTGAAGGACCCCTAGAGAGTCCGCATGTATTCCCAAGAACTCTCTCAATCTGGACAGGGACTCTTGACGTCCCTCTGTGACTTGAATTGCCTCTCCATACAGCTGTACACAATCATTGACTCTTTGTTGTAAAAGGGAATGATCTTCCTTCTTGAGCTTGGCTTGTTCTAAGATGCTGTGCAGAGGATTTTTCATTTGGGACACCAGGCTGTCACCCATTTCTTCAAAGTGACCCCTGTTCCTTTTTCCAGAGACATCAATATCATTCCCCAAACATTTTATATTCAGAGGCAGATCTGAAGCATTTGCACTCATCAACTTCTTAAACTTTTCGCCCTCCTGAGCGAGTCGCAGTAAAGGCCTACTATTTGATTTGATATCCAGTTTATATTTCTTGCCAAACTCTTCACAGAAGTAGCCAACCAGAACATCATCAACTTTCCTTCCACCAACATAGGGGTCAAAGGCAACAACACAGTTGAACCCAGCGATCTGGGTGGTATCCATTATAGACCTCCTCTCTGCATCAGTGAAGAAGCATGGAACTGCAACACATTCTTTTACAGGTTTCTTCAATGCACTTTCTGCTGAACTATTTGACCGCTCAAGGTCACCTAGTTCCTTTTCTCTATCTGAATTCCACATGGAATGCGTCTCAAGATCACGATCAAACTTCTGCCACCTGTCTTTCACCAGTTCCATTTTGGAAATATTCCCTGAAAGGCACTTGAAATTCATTTGCTTCACGTTTTCACCAAAAGCCTTAGTTTTCTCCACTAGGTGGTGTTTGCTTTTTTCTCCCAGATTTATATCACTTGCTTTAGTTTTCTCCGCTTTAGTTTTCTCCACTAGGTTTTCAGCCTGAACTGAGAAATCATCACATTTCTTACACAGCTCCTTTGTTTGCTGAAGTTCTAATGATACATTTTCCAATGCTTGAAGTTTTTGAAGGAACGGTTTATTCCAAAGGGGTGATTCAAGTCACATGTCATCACATTTCTGAGGCTCACTCAGGACAGACCCCAAAACTCTGATCCTTTTAAAAACTGCATCAGGCACACTATCCCCTCTTTGGGACAGATCCTCTGTTGCCTGTAATTCCTCTTCCAGTTACTGCAACGGAATCTTCATCTCTTCCACTTGCTGTTCTAAGGCTCGCTTAGACTTTTCTAGCTCCTGAACGCTTTTCACAACATCATCCTTGGAGCTGACCAAATCTTCCATTTCTGTACACAGCTGTTGGTTAACTCTTTCTAGTTCAACCTTACACTCTAGAGCTTCCTCCAAGGAGCGAGCCAAGAACAGGGCTTTGCTCTCGTTATCACGCGCCTCCGTTTTTGCACGGTCGCGTTCTACTGCATATTTTGCAGACACAGTCTTCTCCTCACCAAGCATCTGATCAAACTTCTTTTGCTTCTTCTCCAGGTTGGACACAATCTGATTCTGGTGATCCAGATTCACACTCAGTTCATCCAATTCCTGCTGAAGTCTTGTCTTGGTCTTCTCAAGCTTGTCATAAGCAGCTGTTTTTTTCTCATAGCGTTGATTAGCAACTTCAAGGTCTTTCTGCAGTTTCTTTTTCACAACTTCAACACTCTCTATTGAACAAATGCTTTCTTCCATGCGTTTTTTCATAACCGCTATCTGAGCTTGCAATGTTGCGACTTGCTCTGATAGGTTTTTCTTTGCTTCCTCCTCCTCTTTAAATTGTTCCAGGAAGCCATTTTTCTCATCTACCATTTGTTCGAGCTTTGTGCTAAAACTCAGCCTTTGACACCTCTCTTCCTGTAAGAGTTCCTGCGTGTCTTGCAGCTGCGATTCCAAGATAAAAAAATCCTTGGCAATTTTTCTAGATTTGCTGTCTGCTTGAGAAAGCTGATTTGTAACATTGTCCAGCTCAACCTGCAGTCGGTTTGCCTTCTCTGACAGCTTAGCACACAATCGGTCACCTTCTGACACCTTGACTTGCGATTCCTGCAGCTGTGCCTCTACTTTTTTTCTCTTGTGTTCAGAATCTCCTTTTCCCTGCATAAGAGCTTTCACCTCACTGGCTAGCATCTGGGAATAACTATGTAATTCTGCCACACAGACTTCTTTCTCCTTTAACTGCTGCTGGACACGTTGGGCTTCCCCTTTCCAACTTTCACAGTCCGCACGCAATTCATCTACCACATTGCTCAAAGTAGTGAGCTCATACACAGTACTCAGTAATTTAGCCTCTCTTTCACTTGTCTTGTTGTCGCTGAGAGACAATGTTGTTTTCAGAGCGACATTCTGTTCCTGCACCCCCTGCAGGTCTATTTTTGTAGCTTCCAAACACTGAAGACTTTTTTCCAGCTGATTACGCAACTCCAACCTTTCACACATACTTTGCTTCTGCAAAGTCTGAATTTCAATTTCCTTTTCCATGAGGATGGTATCTTTCTCCATTATAGGCTTTCTAGGGTTTTTCAACTCGGAAAAAAGAAGAGCAGTGGTTTCTTCCCACTGTAACTGTACCCCCAGGGGTTGTTCCTTTTCTTCCATTTTCCGTTGTACGGCAGCCAGCTCAGCCCTGCACACATGCTCGGTTTTCTCCATTGCGATGGCCTCCATTTGCTGCTGGCGTCTCTGTTCCAGGCCTACAATGGCCTCTCGGTGAGCTGCCATGCTCTCTTGGTGAGCCTGTTGTTGAGCTGCAATGTTCTCTTGGTGAGCCTGTTGTTGAGCTGCAAAGCTCCGCTGAAAATCCGCATTTTCCTGCTGTTGAGCTGCATTTGCCTGCTGTTGGGCTGCATTCGATATAATCAGTTGTTTCAACATCTCCTCCATTTTGGGCTTACTTTCCATCTGAGAACAATGTGTCTCCATAACCGTTTCATTTACACCAGCGTTGCTAGGGACAACAACCTTTCTCTTTAGCCGATTCCGTTCAGGCATGGATGGGGCTGGTTCAAACGGTAGCATCCCCTCCATCCATAGAATCCGGTCTCTCATTTCAGCGATCCTTGCATCTTTCAGGCGCTTTGACCGCCCCATCTTCGGTCACTCCACAATAAATTTTTCACAGTCCAGCAAAACTTTTAAGACCACTGTCTCTTTAAAACTTAGTAGTTTTTTTCTCTCTCTTGCAGGATCTCCTTTCCTGTACACACAGTTTGTGCAGTCCCTTGCACCAGACACAGTTCATCAAAAATTTTTAGACCGCTGTCTCTTTAAAACACGTTTTTTTCTCTTTCAGGATCTTCTCTCCTGCACACATAGATTGTGCAATCTCGTGCACCAGACGAAGTTCATCAAACATATGCACTTCTTTGCAGGGATCTCTGCTTCTGCCCACTGCATACCTCCACCATATGTGAGGGATTAGCTCGGTGGTAGGTGTGGATGACCCCTTGGGGGGGTGCATTTACACATTAAGATAGCCGAGAAGTGGTTGCAAAAACAGTGTATGAGGTTTATTCTTGCAATTTTTCTTCACACCAGTGCAAGCATCAAAACAGCCAAAATAAAATAAAACAAAATAAATCCTTGCCACGGTGGGCGACTACCTTCACACACTGGAACCTACCTAAGAGTCTGTCTCCAACCTACTGTTGGGCAGACTTTCTTGTCCTACAGCGGACACTCAATAGTCCATTTATAATCTCTTCACACAGCACAAATGTCCATTGAACATGTCGCTTAACTCATCACAATGAGAATGTCTCTTGGCTTGTCTCTCCACATGGCAAACATTCCTTTATTTCTTTCACATAGAAATAGTTTGTTTTCTCACCTTTGAGACGTCTTCACACTTGGTTACCCTCCTTAGCACACATCACTTCAGGGGGTCTTCTCCCATGCCCACACAGCTTGTCGGGAGGCACTCAGCTGACTGTCCTCCTTCTCCCAGCCCACACGGCGACAGGAGGCAGCAATCCATAGACTTCCTCTGGACAAATTATAGAGGCCTTCATTTCCTCATTCGGAACAGCTGAAGGCCTTTCAACTTCTTTACACCTTCCTGCTGCCTTTGGCAGCCGACACCCTATAGTAATTTCCAAACCAGGTGGGAATGTGTCTCCTCTCTGTGACTACATCCCCAAATTTACCTGACTTCCTGTCACAATATAAAATGTTTGGAGGTTCTAAATAGTTTTCTAGCAAAAAAACAATATGATTTTTGCATGTAGGAGAGGGGTGCCAGAATAGGCCTGGGCTGGAAGTGATTCAATTTATTTGGACCTTTGTCATTAAAGTGGATCTTCACGGCATCTGAGCACCACAAACAAAAAACACTATTTCCTGACAGACTCCATGACAGCATATGTATCGGGTTTGGCCCCGCCTCCAAACATACCCATAGGACATCACTCCCATAAATCTTTGCACCTGTTCAGCACACGTGTTCCTTTTTTGTCCTCCTAACGGATTACCTGTATCCTATCTGAAGCTGGATCCCAGGAGATGGATGTCTCTACCATTCGGGTATTGAGTTTCCTCCAATAAGCCCCAGCTGTTGCGGGGTATGGAGCAGGGGTGAAGATTCTTCTGACGTGCACCTTGGCCAAAAAGCCCAGCTGCTGTGAGTGGCCTGCCCCCCTTAAAGAATTATGAAGTCCCGTGCCTATGAGGCATTGTCCTCGTACAAAATCAATTACCAGAAGTCGGAGGCCTTGCCGGTCTCTATGCCCCCGTCCTCGCTGCGCCCTCTCCAGAGGGATTTCCCTTTTAAGTGGAGTTCTTCCCACATCAAGTACCTGGGGGTATTTCTTCCTAACTGCCCTGACAGTGTCTTCGAATGCAACTTCCCACCTCTCCTTGCGCGTATCCGAAAAGACCTGGAGAATTGGCAGAAGGGTATGTTCTCTTGGTTTGGGCGCTGTAACATCATCAAAATGAACGTCATGCCCCGTTTGCTTTATGTACTGCAAGCCCTGCCAATTTATATTCCACAGGCCTTCCTCCGGAAGATTAACGAAGCCTTTCGTAGATTCCTTTGGCTCCGAAGTCCCCCACGATTGGCGTTGCGGGTTCTTCGCATGCCCAAGCTGAGTGGTGGCATGGCCTTTCCAGACGCAACGATGTATTACGCATCCTGTCATCTTGCCCGGGTCTTGGATTGGCATGTGCATGGCTCCCTGAAACAATGGGTGCGCATTGAACGGGGCATTGGAGACTCCCCACCGGAATCCCTATTCTGGGGCATTTCCGCATTGCCTAGATGGGCTGTGGACCACCCGACCATTGGGGCCACGCTGGGACTGGGGCGTAGGATGCTCAGGGATGGCGTCGTGGCGACTCTGCCTTCCCCTCTGTTTCCGGTGCTCGACAATCGGGACTTCACCCCGGGCCTGGCAGACCCGGGGTTCCGAAATCTGAAGACCAAGGGCCTTTATCAGGCCAGACATTTCATTTGCAGCGGACAGTGGGTCCCTAGGCGGGCTCTCTTCTCGGACAGCACCTTTTCAGCCTTGTCCTTCTGGCACAAGATACAGCTAGCTCATTTCCTGTGCTCCCTGCCACCGGCGGCCTCCTTTATGCGGCGTCTCACTCCCTTTGAGGAACTCTGTTCGTCGGATTCTCCGTTGCGCCACACGATCTCTTTGCTGTATAAGCTCCTGACGGCCCCGGAGCCCGCCTTCAGACCCCTATTCTTGACCCGTTGGGAAAAAGACTTGGGGCTCTCTCTGTCCGATCTTCAGGTGGAACGTATTTTCTTCTTTACCTACAAGACCTCTACGTGCTCCAAATATCAGGAATCCGGATACAAGCTCCTGACCCGATGGTATTTCACCCCGGCCAGGATACACAAGATGTTCCCCTCTTGCTCAGACCTTTGCTGGCGCTGTGGGGAAGAGGTGGGATCCCTTCTTCACATCTTCTGGTCATGCAGCCGCCTTCGCCTCTTCTGGGAGGAGGTGCTGCGCGTCTCGCAGAAGTTCACGGACCATCCCCTCACTCTGGATCCCGCACTCTTCCTCCTCCACCACAATAGCTTTCCGCGCTCATCTTACCGGAAGTCGATCCTGCCGCTCCTACTCACGGCCGCCAAGAGTTGCATTCCTCTTCTCTGGAAACAGTCACAGCCCCCCACAGTGGCACTGTGGTTGAGAAAAGTAGCACATATTAATGAAATGGAAGATCTGGTGGCGACTGCACGGGGGTCGAGTGAAAGGTTCCTCAAGCGATGGTACTACTGGCATGAGTTTAGCTTCTCCGATAAATACAAAGACTTGATCGCTTGACGGGTCTGCGGCGCTGGGGTTGGTCATCCCCCCCATCCTGTCTTTCCCCCTTACCCTCCCCTCTTGCACCACTTTTCACCCCTCCCCCCTACTGACTTCCCCTCCCCTCTCCTCTCTCCTCTTTCTGCTCTTCCCCCATATGGAAAACTACCCCCCCCCTGGGCATTTCTACTCTTCCTATGTTGTGATGGCTGCAGGGTGCCTGGAAGGTCAGCTTGGTTCCTCCTCTCCCTACCAGACCGGCCATTTGAGAGATGCCGGTGGAGGGGAGGCCCTGCCTGGTTGAACTACGCACCATAGCCCACTTTCCTTTTCGAACCTCCGTCTACTACTATAGCGGTCTGGGAGCACAAGGTTTCACGTGTGTCCTTATTATTTTTTTTTGCTTGTTCCCTGACCCGCTACATTTCCACTTACAGTTATTGGACATTTATCAATATGCTCTGTTGTGCTGTATTATATTGTATGCCCTTTTTCCTTTCTCAATAAACATTGAATTTATAAAAAAAAAAAAAAGAATTATGAAGTCCGGTGTGTGCTGTATGCTCATCCATCCCTGGTGACTAGCGGTTCATTGGTGGTCAGTGAGTACCCCTTGCCTGTTATATTTGTTTACTCCATGGCAGCTTAAGTTATTATTTGCAGCCGTTTTTTGTGTGTTCTTACCTTTCTCCTGATGTTCCCTAGTGGCTAGAGCTTCGGGGCCGGTCGGAGCGCACTTCCTGACCGGCCGCCGGTTTGTGGGCTACTGCGCATGTGCGGACGCCTCGGATCGAGGCTTGGTTCTCGCGCATGTGCGGTGGTGGTGCGGCGCATGCGCAGTAGGGTTTTTTTTGGCGCTGCTTGATGAGATCAGCGGGCGCCATATTTAAAAACCCTCAGATGTCAGCAGAGTGTGTAGAACACACACTCTGCTGCTGGAAGTGGGCGTTTTGCTGGCTCTGCCTGTATCTTCGGTGTTTCTGCCTGCTGCATCCGCTGCTGCTCTGCATTTGCCCATACAGTCTTCCTGGTGAGTACTTGGCCCCAGGTTTGTGGGAGTTTGTTCCCCCTCTCCTCTTTCTTCCTCTCTGATCCCGTTGTCCGGCTCATCTCTGCAGGTCAGCTCCAGATGGAAGCCTCCTCGCCCTCCGGTGGTCAGCCCGCCCTTAATAGGTATGCAGGGCTTGGGGGTTGGGGTGTGTAGAGAGGGGGGGATTAGGGCATTATTTATGTCCTGGCTCCGTTTGTCTTGCTTTGTTCCTTTGTTTTACAGCCCTCCTAGGTCGGAACGGCATTCCTCACGCAAGAGTGAGCATCGCTCAAGTCCTCATCACAGTCAGGCTCCCATTATCGTGGGAAATCATCTGCCTCAGCGGGCCCCTCGCAACGCCCAGATAGAGAGGGCTGTTGGGGTTGTGGTGCACGTGTCCCTGAAAGCAAGTCAATGTGCGACAAATGCTTCTCTCAAACTGCGGGAGAGAGGGACAATTCTGACCAACGACTGGAGGCCCTAGTCAAGAGGGTCGTCAAGGATTCCCTGGCAGACTTGGGAGTAGGTCGGGCGCAGAGCCCAGAAGTGACTCCTCCAAGCCCTCCCCTTGGAAGACAGTCTAGGGAAGATCCTGAAACCTCTTAACCTAGTCACCTGTCAACTTTCCTGTCAGAGAGTAATTCAGAGGTTGAAGATCCCTGCATGGGATTCGAGTATGCTCTCGTCCACTCCTTAGTCAGAGCGGTAAGAGAGAGACCCTGAATTGGGAAGACTCGCCAAAACAGAAAAGATTCTTTAAGCAGCTCTGCAAAGAGCGACTCAACTTCCCATTTCTGGGTGAATTAGGATATATCATTACTGAAGAATGGAATAAAGTGGAAAGGAAGAATTCCATGCTTTCCAAAATGTCTCGGTTATATCCTTTCAAGGAAGAAGATGTAAAACATCTAGAATCTCCTCCCTTGGTGGACGCCACAGTCATGAGGCTGGTCAAACATGTGACCCTCCCACTAGAAGACACAGCCTCCTTTAAAGATCCTTTGGATAGGAGGATGGATTCTGATCTTAAAAGAATCTACCTGACCGCGGGAATGGCAAGCCGGCACTGGCCTTGGCCGCATTATCCAAAGAAATGGAGTTGTGGTCTGACTCAGTGGATGAGTCCTTCCGGAGTGTTTCTGAGGAGGCTGCCAGAAGTTCCCCGATTCAGGAACTTAAGATGGCTTCGTCTTTTCTGGGGGAAGCATCTATTGACCTTATACGTCTGTTGGCCAGAGTTATGCTGTCCTCAGTAATGGCCAAGAGGGCTTTGTGGCTCCGTCCTTGGATGGCTGATCCAGCTTCCAAACAAGTCTGGTGCCGTATTCCTTTTGGGGACTCCTCCCTCTTTGGGAATAAGCTGGATGAGGGGATAACCAGGGCTACGGGCGGCAAGTCTGGGTTTCTCCCTCAGGATCGACGTCCTCTCAATCCAAGAAAAGGACAACCCAGAAGGTATGTTCCTGGCCATACCGGGGAAGCACGCACCTATAGGCCTGGCAGAGAATTTGGTCGCAATTGGAGAGCAAGACAAACCTCCTCGCGGAAACCTTCAAAGAGTGTCCCCTCCGGTGAACGTGATGCGACCAAGTCTTTTTGAGATTGGGCCCGCTCAGGCATGTCGGGTGGGGGCTCGGTTGCTACACTTCTGGCATGTCTGGGCGGCCTCAATCCGGGACTCCTGGACTGTCAGGACAGTCACGTACGGGCACAAGTGGACTTTCAGAGGAGCACCAAGACCAAGGTTTCTTCCTACCTCCCTGCCACCCTCAGGAGAGAAGCGCCAGGCACTATTTTCCTACATAGAGTCACTGGTTTCTCAAGGGGCTGTCGTCTCCGTACCAGAACCAGAGTGCGGCCAGGGAATCTACTCCCCTCTTTTCTTGGTTCACAAGAAAAACGGAACATGGAGGCCAATCATCGATCTGACCTTTCTAAATCAATTCATCAGAAAGGAAAGGTTCAAGATGGAAACTCTTCTTTCTATTCTACAGGCGGTCCAACCTGCAGACTGGATGGTGTCTATAGACTTGAAGGACGCCTACTTCCATGTCCCTGTTGCAGAAGATTTCCAGAAATACCTCCGGTTTTTCCATCAATCAATTACACCTTCAGTTCACTTGCCTCCCCTTCGGGCTCTCCACTTCTCCACGAACCTTCTTGAAAGTTTTGCTGGCTGTGGTGGCTCTATTGAGAACAAAGGGCATTGGTTTACATCATTACTTGGATGACCTGCTCCTCTTGTCCCAAGACAAATCTCAGCTGTTGGTGCACCTGGACCAAGTGGTGTCCACCCTTCAGATGTTTGGGCGGCTGCTAAATCTGGAGAAAAGTCATCTAATTCCCACCCAGTCCCTTGTCTACCTTGGGGCCTTGTTCAATACACTGACAGCGACAGTCTCCCTTCCGGAGGAGAAAATCACAGTGGTCAGGGACAGGATTCTCCGTGCCCTCTCATCAACTCACCTCCAAGCGCGTCAGTGCCTGAGGATTATCGGGACCATGGTGGCTGTAGCTCCCATGGTAAAGTGGGCCCTATGGAGAATGAGGCCATTCCAAAAAGGCTTTCTTCATCAATGGGACACCTGGCATCTGGATCAGACCATCTTCCTGACCCCGGCCATGAGAGCAAGTCTTCCATGGTGGCTGCAGTGGGAGCACCTTCTGTGCTGCCATTCTCTTATGCCAACCTTGTGGATTGTGATAACATCGGATGCCAGCAGCACAGGTTGGGGGGCCCATTGCCACTCAGAAGTGGCTCAGGGCAAATGAAACTTCCCCTCCCAGGGGATAGTGTCCAACATTCTGGAGCTACGGGCGGCCCTTCAAGCTTTGAAAGCGTTCCCTCACTTGACAAAGGGTCTTCCAGTGATGCTAAGACTGGACAACACCTCGGCAGTTGCATACATAAGGAAACAAGGAGGGACACGCAGTTTGTCCTTACTGCGAGAGGTGGAGCCAATTATGGTCTGGGCTCAAAAGAACTTGTCCGACCTGTCGGCAGTATACGTTCCGGGAATCCAAAATGTTCAAGCCGACTTTCTATCTCGTGTGCAGGTGGACAACGAGTGGTCTCTCCACGAAGAGGTCTTCGAGTGGATCCTGAGCCTGGGGCTCTCCCCAGAGGTCGACCTTTTTGCCTCTCCTCGCAACCGCAATTTGAGGAAATACTATGCGAGATTCAGGGATCCTCAAGCTCTAGGAGTAGACGCCCTCACGGATCGTTGGAGGTTCAACAGGGCATATGCCTTTCCTCCAGTTCCCATAATCCTACAGTTTCTACGGAGACTCAGGTCGGAAGCAGTGGAAGTAGTGGTGGTGATTCCATTCTGGCCAACAGGCCCTGGTTCCCTCTTCTAACACTCCTCAGCGTTCAGGAGCCGATTCCGCTGCCTCTCAGGCAAGATCTACTATCTCAAGGCACCATATTGCATCCTTGTCCAGCCCGGCTGCATCTGAAGGTTTGGCAGTTGAGAGGGGAAGGCTACAGGCCTTAGGGTGCCCTGAAGAGGCCTTCTCTACACTTTTGAGTGCCAGACGGAGTTCAACCAATAAAGTGTATGAGAGAATTTGGTCAAGATTTTCCTCGCATCTGGCCACTAGGTCCAACCCTCATTCATCCATCAGGATCCAGGATGTTTTAAGCTTTCTGCAGTCTGGTCTAGACCTTCCTCTATCAGTGAGTCCTCTGAGAGTCCAGGTTTCGGCTATTTCAGCCTTTACTGGCATTTCTTGGGCTACCAATACTCTACTCCGACAATTTTTCAAAAGGGCAATGAGACTCAGGCCCCAGAAGAAGCCATGGTTTGCTAAGTGGGATCTCCCCTTAGTTCTGGACTTTCTATCACAACGTATCCGTGACACAGTTGAAACTCTTACCATCAAGGAGTTGACATTAGTGACTGTTTTCCTGGTAGCCATTACATCGGCAAAGAGAGTCTCTGAAATCGGAGCCTTAGAGGCACAGGAGCCCTTCCTAACCTTTTTTCCAGATAGGGTAGTCTTGATCCCTATGCTGAAGGCTAGACCGAAGGTTACTTCAGTTTTTCACGAAAATGCGGAGATAGTCCTGCCTACCTTCAGGCAAGAAGAAGGTCCTTCTGTCCATCCGCTGGACGTTGGAAATTGCCTCAAGCAGTATCTGGAAGCTACGGTCTCCTTTCGACAGTCAGATCATTTGTTTGTCACTTTCAGCGGAAAGAACAAGGGTCTTCGGGCTTCTTCAAGGTCCATCTCTTCTTGGATCATCCAAGCTATCCAATGGGCTTACAGGGCTAAGGGCTTGACCCCTCCAGTGGCGGTTACGGCTCACTCAACTCGGAGTGTCTCTACGTCCTGGGCAGTATCCAGACATGTCGCGCCTGAAGTGATTTGTAGAGCAGCATCCTGGTCCTCTATAAATACATTTTTGTCTCACTATTGTGTTGAGCCGGCGGCTCTTTCTTCTGTTAACTTTGGTTTACAAGTCCTGTCTGTTTGACAGAGTAAATTAAACTTTTTGTTCAGCACCTGCCCACCCTATTGTGTACGGAGAGTTATTTCCCAATACGTATGCTGCCATGGAGTCTGTCTGGAAAACTGAAAATTTATATCAAATACTTACCGTAAATTTCCTTTCCTGATGGACTCCATGGCAGTAGGAGTTCCCTCCCGGATTCTGAGGAGAATAGTTATAGAACACGTGTGCTGAACAGGTGCAAAGATTTATGGGAGTGATGTGCTATGGGTAGGTTTGGAGGAGGGGCCAAACCCGATACGTATGCTGCCATGGAGTCCATCAGGAAAGGAAAATTACGGTAAGTATTTGATATAAATTTTCCGTTTTCATTCATTTTTAATATTTAAAGGAAACTCCCCCATCCATCCAAGTCTCCATGTTTTATTTTTGTTGAGAAATCACTGTGAAAAACACTCCCCGGCATTTCTGGCTGTGGCCATCTTGAGCAAGGGCAGATGATTCATGTAGCATTTACTTCCTGGAATCCAACTGCCCTTAGCTCAAGCATACATGCAGGAGAGTGTGCTTAGCTGTGAAAACCCCTCCTCCCCTCCTGAAGACTCCTGGGATGTATGACATCATTTGCCTAGGCAAGAAACCAGAAAGTAACTAAAAAAAATTGAAAAAAGGTTTAAAATATGTAAATATGATCTACACTCACCAGCCATTCTATTAGATACTAGATGCTAGTACCGGGTTAGACCCCTTTTGCCTTCCGAGCTGCCTTAATTCTTTGTGGCAGAGATTCAACAAGGTGTTGAAAACATTCCTCAGAGATCTTGGTCCATATTGACATGATAGCATTACGCAATTGCTGCACATTTGTGATACGAATCTCCCATTCCACCACATCCCAAAGGTGCTCTATTGAATAGAGATCTGGTGACTGTGGAGGCCATTGGAATACAGTGAACTCATGGTCATGTGTCTCTGCACTGTGTTCAAAGTGCACTCCTGATCTCTGCACTGTAAACGTAGCACACTCCTGATCTCTGCAATGTGTACGTAGCGCATTCCTGATCTCTGCACTGTGTACATAGCTCATTCCTGATCTCTGCACTGTGTACATAGCACACTCCTGATCTCCACACTGTGTACATAGCACATTCCTGATCTCTGCACTGTGTACATAGCGCATTCCTGATCTCCGCACTGTGTACATAGCGCATTCCTGATCTCTGCACTGTGTATATAGTGCACTCCTGATCTCTGCACTGTGTACATAGTGCACTCCAGATCTCTGCACTTTGTACATAGCGCATTCCTGATCTCTGCACTGTGTACATAGTGCACTCCAGATCTCTGCACTGTGTACATAGTGCACTCCAGATCTCTGCATTGTGTACATAGCACACTCCTGATCTCTGCACTGTGTACATAGCGCACTTCTGATCTCTGCACTGTGTACATAGCGCATTCCTGATCTCTGCACTGCGTACATAGCACATTCCTGATCTCTGCACTGTGTACGTAGTGCACTCCTGATCTCTGCACTGTGTTCGTAGTGCACTCCTGATCTCTGCACTGTGTACATAGTGCACTCCAGATCTCTGCACTGTGTACATCGCACACTCCTGATCTCTGCACTGTGTACATAGCGCACTTCTGATCTCTGCACTGTGTACGTAGTGCACTCCTGACCTCTGCAATGTGTACGTAGTGCACTCCTGATCTCTGCACTGTGTACATAGTGCATTCCTGATCTCTGCACTGTGTACATAGCGCATTCCTGATCTCTGCACTGTGTACGTAGTGCACTCCTGATCTCTGCACTGTGTACATAGTGCACTCCAGATCTCTGCACTGTGTACATAGCGCATTCCTGATCTCTGCACTGTGTACATAGTGCACTCCAGATCTCTGCACTGTGTACATAGCGCATTACTGATCTCTGCACTGTGTACATAGTGCACTCCAGATCTCTGCACTGTTTACATAGCACACTCCAGATCACTGCACTGTGTACATAGCACACTCCTGATCTCTGCACTGTGTACATAGCGCACTCCTGATCTCTGCACTGTGTACGTAGTGCACTCCTGACCTCTGCAATGTGTATGTATTGCACTCCTGATCTCTGCACTGTGTACATAGCGCACTCCTGATCTCTGCACTGTGTACATAGCGCATTCCTGATCTCTGCACTGTGTACATAGCGCATCCCTGATCTCTGCACTGTGTACATAGTTCACTCCTGATGTCTGCACTGTGTTCATAGTGCACTCCTGATCTCTGCACTGTGTTCATAGTGCACTCCTGATCTCTGCACTGTGTACATAGCGCATTCCTGATCTCTGCACTGTGTACGTAGCACACTCCTTATCTCTGCACTGTGTACATAGCGCATTCCTGATCTCTGCACTATGTATGTAGCGCACTCCTTATCTCTGCACTGCGGACATAGCGCACTCCTGATCTCTGCAGTGTGTACATAGCGCATTCCTGATTTCTGCACTGTGTATGTAGTGCACTCTTGATCTCTGCACTGTGTACGTAGCACACTCCTGATCTCTGCACTGTGTACGTAGTGCACCCCTGATCTCTGCACTGTGTACATAGCGCATTCCTGATCTCTGCACTGTGTACGTAGCACACTCCTTATCTCTGCACTGTGTACATAGCGCATTCCTGATCTCTGCACTGTGTATGTAGCACACTCCTTATCTCTGCACTGCGGACATAGCGCACTCCTGATCTCTGCAGTGTGTACGTAGTGCACTCCTGATCTCTGCACTGTGTACGTAGTGCACTCCTGATTTCTGCACTGTGTACGTAGCACACTCCTGATCTCTACACTGTGTACATAGGGCACTCCTGATCTCTGCACTGTGTACGTAGTGCACCCCTGATCTCTGCACTGTGTACATAGCGCATTCCTGATCTCTGCACTGTGTACGTAGCGCACTCCTTATCTCTGCACATAGCGCACCACTGAACTCTGCACATAGTGTACCCCTGATCTCGCTACATAGTGCACCCCTGAACACCTTCTTTGGTAAGAATAAAATAGAAAATATGAGTTTGCGCACCCCTGAATTCTGTACAAAGCGCTCCGCTGAACTCTGCACTCTGTACATAGCGTGCCCCTTAACTCTGTACCTAGCGCACCCCTGAACTCTGCACTCTGTACATAGTGCTCCCCTGAACTATGTACATAGTGCACCCCTGAACTCTGCACATAGCGCACCACTGAACTCTGCACATAGTGTACCCCTGACCTCTATACATAGTGCACCCCTGAACACCTTCTTTGGTAAGAATAAAATAGAAAATATGAGTTTGTGCACCCCTGAATTCTGTACATAGCGCTACCCTGAACTCTGCACTCTGTACATAGTGCTCCCCTGACCTCGGTACATAGTGCACCCCTGAACACCTTCTTTGGTAAGAATAAAATAGAAAATATGAGTTTGCGCACCCCTGAATTCTGTACATAGCGCATTCCTGATCTCTGCACTGTGTACGTAGCGCACTCCTTATCGCTGCACATAGCGCACCACTGAACTCTGCACATAGTGTACCCCTGATCTCTCTACATAGTGCACCCCTGAACACCTTCTTTGGTAAGAATAAAATAGAAAATATGAGTTTGTGTACCCCTGAATTCTGTACAAAGCGCTCCCCTGAACTCCGCACTCTGTACATAGCGTGCCCCTTAACTCTGTACATAGTGCACCCCTGAACTCTGCACATAGCACACCACTGAACTCTGCACATAGCGCACCACTGAACTCTGCACATAGTGTACCCCTGACCTCTGTACATAGTGCACCCCTGAACACCTTCTTTGGTAAGAATAAAATAGAAAATATGAGTTTGCGCACCCCTGAATTCTGTACATAGCGCAACCCTGAACTCTGCACTCTGTACATAGTGCTCCCCTGATCTCTGTACATAGTGCACCCCTGAACACCTTCTTTAGTAAGAATAAAATAGAAAATATGAGTTTGCGCACCCCTGAATTCTGTACATAGCGCAACCCTGAACTCTGCACATAGTGCTCCCCTGATCTCTGTACATAGTGCACCCCTGAACACCTTCTTTGGTAAGAATAAAATAGAAAATATGAGTTTGCGCACCCCTGAATTCTGTACATAGTGCTCCCCGGAAGCTCTGTACATAGCGCACCCCTGAATTCTGAACATAGCGCACCCCTGAACTCTACACTGTGTACATAGTGCTCCCCTGAACTCTGCACATAGCGCTCCCCTGAACTCTGTACATACAGCACCCCTGAACTCTGCATTCTGTACATAGCGCTGCCCTGAACTCCGTACATAGCGCACCCCTGAACTCTGCACATAGCGCACCCCTGAACTCTACACTCTGTACATAGCGCACCCCTGAACTCTGCACACAGTGCTCCCCTGAACTCTGTACATCACGGATCCCTGAACTCTGCATTCTGTACATAGCGCTCCCCTGAACTCTGTACATAGCGCACCCCTGAACTCTGCACTCTGTACATAGCGCACCCCTGAACTCTGCACATAGCGCTGCCCTGAACTCTGTACATAGCGCACCCCTGAACTCTGTATATAGCGCACCCCTGAACTCTGCACATAGTGCTCCCCTGAACTCTGTACATCACGGATCCCTGAACTCTGCATTCTGTACATAGCACTCCCCTGAACTCTGTACATAGCGCACCCCTGAACTCCGTACATAGTGCACCCCTGAACTCTGCACTTTGTACATAGTGCTTCCCTGAACTCTGCACATAGCGCTCCCCTGAACTCTGTACATAGCGCTCCCCTGAACTCTGTACATAGCACACCCCTGAACTCTGTACATAGCGCACCCCTGAACTCTGCACATAGTGCTCCCCTGAACTCTGTACATAGCGCACCCCTGAACTCCGTACATAGCGCACCCCTGAACTCTGCACTTTGTACATAGCGCTCCCCTGAACTCTGTACATAGCGCTCCCCTGAACTCTGTACATAGCGCTCCCCTGAACTCTGTACATAGCGCACCCCTAAACTCTGCACATAGAGTTCCCCTGAACTCTGTACATAGCGCACCCCTGAACTCTGTACATAGCGCACCCCTGAACTCTGCACATAGTGCTCCCCTGAACTCTGTACATCCAGGATCCCTGAACTCTGCATTCTGTACATAGCGCTCCCCTGAACTCTGTACATAGCGCACCCCTGAACTCCGTACATAGCGCACCCCTAAACTCTGCACTTTGTACATAGCGCACCCCTGAACTCTGCACTTTGTACATAGCGCTCCCCTGAACTCTGTACATAGCGCTCCCCTGAACTCTGTACATAGCGCTCCCCTGAACTCTGTACATAGCGCACCCCTAAACTCTGCACATAGAGTTCCCCTGAACTCTGTACATAGCGCACCCCTGAACTCTGTACATAGCGCACCCCTGAACTCTGCACATAGTGCTCCCCTGAACTCTGTACATCCAGGATCCCTGAACTCTGCATTCTGTACATAGCGCTCCCCTGAACTCTGTACATAGCGCACCCCTGAACTCCGTACATAGCGCACCCCTAAACTCTGCACTTTGTACATAGCGCACCCCTGAACTCTGCCCTTTGTACATAGCGCTCCCCTGAACTCTGCACTGTGTACATAGGTAGTTATATCCCAAAAGATTCTAAGATTTTTTTTTTTTAATCTAATGGACGAAATGTGAGAAATAAGGTATAAATCATACAATCATTCCATAAACACATACATACACTGCATATATAATTTGAGGAAAATATGCTTATAATAGTTTCCCGTTTGCCAATAATAAAAAAAAAAATATGTCCCTGGATTCCATTTTAAAAATCAAGTCACCTTAATGTACATTATACTTCCCACTGAAGAAAACAAACCCTAGTACAATAAATAGAATGCCTGCTAGAAATAGACAATTGCATTAAACGGGATTTCACCTCCTCTGTGTCTTATACTGTATAGAGATTTGCACATTTAGATACTACCCGCATAAAGCGGCCATATTGGCGTTCCCTGTGGAGGAAACTACAACTCCCAACTACCCTTTCGGTGGCAGCAGAACAGACCGGACGTGACGTTTTCGCTGAGACGTATAAATAGGGCGGTCCGCGTCTATGACGTTCTCTTGTCATTGGTGCCATCTTAGGAAGGTAAGAGATGGCGGAACGGAGCTAGAGTGCGGCCTGGAGACAATCCGTGTTCATCCTGTGTTATATCCGAACATCCGTACTTATCACTAACCCCAGTGTGTTTTCTCTTTACAGGCTTCTCTTCTCAAGATGAGAGCCAAGGTAAGGCGAGGTGTTTGGGGCGGGCTGCGGCCATCTTCCTTGTATGTCGCAGAGGGTGGTGGTGGGTTAGAGGGCGCTTTGTCTGGGAACATGCTGAATGTTGGCTTTATTTGTCTGGTGACCTATGCTGGGAACATGCTGTATGGTGGCTTTAATTGTGGAAAGATATACATGTGTTTGTTGGGGGCTGGCTGTGTCTGCTGGGGCTCGTGTCCTTCCTGTACAAGTCATGGGGGGGCCGCTTTAAGGGGCTGAAATGAGACTGAATCCAAAGCGGAGTGTCCTGTATTGGGCTCCATAATGACTCATGTGGCCTACACATGGTCCATTCACAGCCATGGGCGATCATCATGCTCTGTATGTGATCTGGCCCCTGTAATTTCTCATCCATCCATTTTCCTGCACAGCAGTATATTAGGAGTGGAATGCTTCCTCATTGATTATAATGCAGCATTGGCCTACTTTATTCTCACAGCTTAGTGTGACTGCAAACAATAGGACAGCAGGCAGATTACCCAGGACTGGTGTGCATGAGGCCCTGTAGTACTCCCTGGGTGTATAGTTGTAGTGGTTAGGCCCCATTTAAATCTGTGCATTAAATGCTTGCTCCATCTTTGGACTTTTATTAAAATGCATGCTAGCGTTCAGTGGCAGCAGCCTTAAGCTATACATTATACAGTTTTCTTTTCCCTTCATGCTAATCCCTTTTTATTATTCCTTTGCAAGAGAAATATTTCCCTTAAATCCTTTGGGACTTTCACAGCACTGCAATACAGGTGCAGTGTTCTGAAGTGCTGCATCAAACGGCTCCAAAAAAATTCAGCTTCCCATTGAAATGGATATTGTGGCAAAATTGCTAGGAAAAAAAGCACCGTTTGAGTCACATGTGCAGACAACTCTGATACGCACAGCAAAATTGCATGGTTTTTAACCACTATCTTTGCTACCGAGCTGTGTGAAAGTATCTCAAGACTTACCTTCAGCTATGTAGTGCAAGGCCCTGCCTGATTGCGTGCACCCTGCAAGGTTTGGCCTCATGTTTGGTTTTGGTACTATATTGTATGGCCAACCTTAGATGAGCTTTGTGGATGTCCTACTCCTATCTTATTTCACATGCTAGGTAATGGATGTGTAACAGTTTTTTCTTTTTTTTTTTTTCTAGTGGAGGAAGAAGCGTATGCGCAGGTATGTATACTATACTTATGTATGTTTGCTAAATGTCCCCATTTTTATAGTGGCTCTACACAGCATCTGAGCACCACAAACTCAATTTATATTACTTTTAATATTTAAAGGAACCTTGCTCATCCATTTGCTGAGAATTCAGTTTGAAAAACACCCCCCTTGCGTTTGTCAGTGGCCATCTTGAGTAAGGGAAGATGATTTGGGTAGCATTTGCTTCCTGGAATCCATCTGCCCTTAAATCAGGCATGAAGGTGTGCTTGGCTGAGAAACCCCTTCTGAAAAATCCTGGTGACATAATTTGACCAGGCAAGGAAACTGGAAGTAATTGAAGAAATGTTAAATTTAAAGCAAGTAAACTGACATATTTCCTGACTAATGCTAGCAGCAGAAGGTTAAATGATTAATGTTGGTTGAAGCTACTTTAAATACTGCAGTTATGTGAATGATGGTCTGTTAGGTGTTTAGTGTAAAGTAACCCATAGCTACAATCCAGCTTTTGTTGAATATAAACTTTGGGATACATTCTTCCATATACCACAACAGTGTATAAATATGCTGCTTAAATTCACCTGGCCTTCCTTCCGGGTTCACAATGGCAGCATCCAATACCCATGCACTGGTGATGTCACCAGCTGCTACTTTTTGTCTTTAAAATGGTGCACGTTTTGGAGATTTAAGTCTGAGTACACGCCAGTAGCTTTTATTTAACCCAGCAGGGTTGCACAAAAAAACTGCTCAGGAGGAGCTGCTGTATTAGCTGATGTACAGCAATCTCCCCTGTTGAGCTGTTGAGTTCTGTCAGACAAACTCCAGTACGCATGGGACGAATGCTGACCGGCTGCCTGACATTTGGCCTGTGTATTAGACTTTACCTACAGGTATGCCTTTTTTTTATAGGTTTACCTGTTGGTAAAAAACTCAGTTCCAATCACAAATGACTCAGTGGTATGATGCCTAATATTTCAGGGAATGTTGCTTCACCCCAAGCAGCATGTAGACCATGAGGTGCCACCAAAATACCTCTTGGTGCAATGTCTTGTCACTTCAACAAAACCAAACATTTCAAGCAATGGGTGTCCTGGGGGCTAGGAAGATCAAGGGGAAATATTTAAAGGGCCAGAAGCGTTTGGAGAATTGGGGGAAATATTCTCAGGGTTCTCTTCCTCAAAGCCCATGAGGTCGGTCTTTGGTCTTGGAGCAGACTGGACTAGTCTAAAAGTCCATAGGATGCCTTCCTCTGGTAAATGAGTCACTTTCTGGTGCATGATCAAGCTTCCTTATTACCCGCTAGATGCCCTGAATGTCCAACGATAGTTAATTTAGCACCCCAAAGTGGGTGATGGCTGTCGGTGCAAAGTCTTGAGTTTTGGTTCCAGGGCTTTCCATGGGTCCTATGCAAAGCAATTTCTTTATGGATAAATACAAAACGGACAGTGCCTGGATCTGCTCAGTTTTCTGGCTTAATTTGCTGGGAAGAGTCTCAAGCGTCAAATGCAACCATTTTTGTTTAACCGTGCTTGCACCAGTTAAACTTGCATATGGAGAGCAGTTTAGGTTGTGGCCTGTTTTAGAAATGGCTGGTAAGGCCCTTTCCACATTTGGGCATTAAGGAATCGTGGGCAGAATTTACACAATTCTGGCCATGATTTTAGATCGCAGCAGGACATGCTTTGAGGAAGAATGGCACCCTAAATACAGTGCAGTTTTTCTAGGCGACTGTGTAAAATTGCACCTGACTCGGTGTCTAAATTTGGTTCTTGCTTAGTGTGACACATGTGCTTATGGCAGCCTATTCATGTGAATGAGCTGTCCTTTGTGACACATAGAAATGTGTTGTGCTTTTAAAAAAAAAAAATCACTAGTGGGGACCAGCGCTTCTGCATTGTGACTGAGGTCGCAGGCAGGTGTAAATGGTCCTGCATCCATTACATGTCAAGTTTTTTACTTTAGTTTGCATAGTGTTTTATCAAGTGTTGCCAAGATGTAGATTAGGAACCTTCTCCAATGTGCTTTTCCCTGTTGCAATAGCATCCTGGACTTGTGCTCACTATAGGCTTTGCCTTACCAAAATAAACTGTGACCTGATAAGTAAAATATGTGCTGTATAGTCAATGTAATTAGAAAATTGCATGTATATAGATGTCTGTGTCCAGAGCATGCATGGTTTATTATCTTTAAGCCTTATGCACACATGAGCTTGATGTCTAGCCATAAAGTGTGTGGTTTGCCTTGTAATTTGTGCTGAGAATCATTTCTAATATCTGACTTGTAGAAATCTGCTTGGTTAGAACATGAAAGCAACAATTGTAGACAGGTTCTTTCCTGTATAGGAAATCTTGATGGGGACAGAACTACAGGCTGTTAAATTAACCCGACCTTTGCCCATATAGAAACGGACTACCTTAACCACACTCACTGTTCCTTTTGGCTGTCAGGAAGCATGAGAAGTGTCTTGTGTAATCTAAGCCTTCAGTTATACTGACAGTTCATAGTTCTGCACTGGGTATGGCATGCAGCTTTACTTAAATAGCTGGGGCTCCAGTATCTGCTCAACCTGGACTAGTGGGATAGGGACCTTAACAATTTATGTAAATTGCTCATTGTATTAGAGCTCTGAAGTTGATGTACAACCTTAGTTTTGTATATAGTACAGGGATTGGAACCATTTCAGGTTTTTATTGCTGTCTGTGCTGGCCTGGTTATGATCACAAAGTAAGGCCTCATTCAGATTGCCAACATGCTAAGGTGTGCTGTCAGTCGTTGGTTGCGGGGGGGGGGGGGCGCGCATGCATTTCAAACACTAGTGTCTGTTTTACATGGGGTTCCTAATTGCTGCATTGAGTTGTGATCAGCACAATAATTTTCCTTTGTGCTCCACTGGTGGCTGCTTTAGTATGGGGGAACCCCCACCAGTCACCGCACTGTATGAACAATCCTTTAAAAGATAATCTAACATTTTGGGTTGTCACCCAGAACAGGAAATTTCCCAGTGGGGACAGGAGGGATTCCCTGACATTGAAGTGATTTTTCTTTGGTAAAGGAAGTAATGGTAAAATCTCCCCAGTGGTACAGATGTGGAAAAATTGACACGGGTTATATAGACTTGAGTATTGGCTAGCATGCCTAGATGGAGACAGCAGGACCTACGTAGACCTTTGCGTTGTGTTGCAGCCATTATTAAACTAACACCACATGCTTAACAAACTCATGCGATGCAGCACATGTTCAGTTTACAGGCTGTAAAGCCATCTGAGTAGGTATTTGTGCAACTTTCAAGCAGTTTACTAAAATTGTATTCTAGTTTGGTTTTGACAATTTGATTTTTTTTTTTTTTTAGACTGAAGCGTAAAAGGAGAAAGATGAGGCAGAGGTCTAAGTAAACTTCTCCTCCACTGCTGCATCTGAGACCTGCCAGCTGAAGACAGCGCTCCCATGTGGATCCATTCTGTGTACAACAACCTGGCTAGAAGAGCTGACAGATGACAAGTCTGGGAATACTCGATATTCACTTGTGCATGTGTGCTTCTGGAAGTCCCCTGTGTTACGTCTTAACCTAGCATCAAGGACTGACATGCTAATTCCCTCTGGGAGTTTGGACTTGATTGTCTTCTGGTCTCATGCAGCAGATGTAATAAACATGTTTTGTTAACCAAGTTCAACTGGTTTGTATCCTTCTTTACACTGGGTTTATCCACTTCTTTCAAAGATGGGGGGGGGGGGGGAGTGCAGGTGGCTAAGTCAACTGCCCACAAGCACTGCCAATATTATAGGCCCAATGTAGTGGTTAACTGTAATGGTATTGTACAAATTCCTATTTACCTGGCCTTTGAGGCTTTAGCTTGACCTGCATGTAATGGAGCAAAAAAGCTAACCGTGCATGAAACTGGTATACTTGACGGATTTCCTAAACCAACTTTTAGGTATGTCCCATCAGAAGAATATATTTTCTGTGAAATACTAAAATCATTGATGCAACGTTCACTAACCCTAAAGTCTAGTTCAACGATCAACTATTCTGTCGTAAATGGTCTTATTGAAAGGTATGCAAAAAACAAGTAACCTGTACTAAATCCTGAAAGCAGGAATGCTAGTGTGGACAAGGCCTTACTAATATGAAACTTGTGGTAACAATTGACAATTTGGTCCTTAACCACTTCAATACCAGGAACTTTCACCTCCCCCCCTTCCTGCCCAGGCAAATTTATAGCTCAGGCCAATTTATAGCTTTTAGTGCTGTTGCATTTTTGAATGCCAATTGCGTGGTCTTGCAACACTGTACCTAAACCAAATTTGTCTGTCTTTTGGTGGTACTTGATCACTGCAAGGTTTCTTTTTTCTAAACAAATTAATACCGAGTTTGAATATAAAATTTTAATACATTTTCCTGCACTTGTGGGTGACAGATGGATGCAATGGCGTGCTCCCTGAGCCCTGATTGCTATCCCTGGTGGTTATAATGGCACCCCCCCCGGTCAGGACAGACATAGATCGGCTCCTCTACTCATGCCTGTCAGGCACGAACTGAGGAAAGCCGATCACCGGCACTTCCCACTGTGACCAGCTGTAATTGGACACATGGTAAAGAGCCTGTTAGTAGGCTCTTTACTGAGGTCAGAGATGCGTTGTCAGTGACATGCCGCATCACCGATCGTTGCTCTGCGCGCCCCCGGGGGGTGCGTAGAGTGCATTATCCTGCTGTCGTCGTATGACGGCATGTCGGGATAATACAACCATCTTCCCACCGTCTTTGCCTATAGGGCCGGAAATCGTTAAACTGTTCTGGCCAATACCTAGGTCTAATGGTTAACTGCAGATTATAAGATGTCTGACCAATCTACTAATTATACAGGATTTATAAAGCACCGACAGTTTGCGCAGCGCATTACAATTTGAGGGAAGACAAAACGGTTTCAATACAGGAGGATTTAGAGGGCCCTGCTCGTTAGAGCTTACAATCTAGAATATGCTGAGATCCTTAACATTCTTTTCACTTCACAAAACCTCTTCAAACAGCCTTAATTTGAGAAAAAAAGTGATCAGGCCTACACACTTGCAGGTTTTTAAATTGCCTTGTTGGGCCTTGCGTCCATCCTGTGTTAAACTTGTAATGTAGTTCATTAGGCCTGTCAGATAATGGATAAAGCCTTGTACACTTTTTCTTCAATCCAGCGGGCTGAACAAAAACTGGCCACTCAGGATGGAGCTGCTCTACTAACAATCCAATGTTGGATCACAATAGCAGAGCAGGGGAGATTGCTGTACTAACAGGCAGACATCCCCCTACCAGAACACTGCGGTCAGCGCTCAGCCATTGGCTAAGAGTCCCAATCGGGAGACCTTTTTTGGTCATTAGTTTTGACAGAAGGTGACTACTGTACACATGGGCTGAATGGTGACCAGTTTCTATTGCACTTGCTGATGTCTCCTTGACATTTTGGCCTGTGTAATAGACTTGAGCATAGTGGATCCATTGGTCAAAGCCTATAGTATGGGTGATAAACTGAGGCAACTCGGTATTACCCAAGTGTCTGTCTATAGCGGATCCTCAAACTACAGCCCTCCAGCTGTTGCAGAACTACACATCCCATGAGGCACTGTAAAAGTCTGACATTCACAGACATGAACTAGGCATGATGGGAATTGTAGTTTCTGAACTTGAGGGCCATAGTTTGAAGACCCTTGGTATAGGCATGGGAAAAGATTGATTCAGGACACTTAACCTTATGTCACCTGAGCCCTAACTATTAGTCTTCAGTAGGGTTAAAAACAAATAATTGTTCGTTGATGGATACAGCTCTCCATTCAGAACCACAGGTTATATTGCACCTTTCCCCCCACAAGAGTAGGACACTAGATGGAAAGACTTGGCTATGCCTATGGGCAGTCCTAGGTGTAGTGATGGGCCAAACACTCCCCTGTTCGGTTCCCACCGAACACCGCGAACGGGAAAAGTTTGTTCAAACAAAAATGAACTCCATTGAAGTGTATAGGACTCGAACGTCAAAAAACAGCCTCATTTTGAAGGCTTAAATGCAAGTTATTGCCCAACTAAAGTGTATGGGGGTATGGGTACTGACCTGGGGGTATGGGTACTGACCTGGGGAACATGGAGCAATGCAAACTTTTTTTAAAGTAGCAGTGAATAACTAATTTTATTAATGCTTATAAAGTGAAACTATAAAAATGAATAATTTAAATATTGTGCCTTGAGTCCTCTTAATGTGCCTGTAACGTAGTGCATCTCTACGATGTATGTAGCCTGCTGCAGCAATACTGACATTTCTAAAGGAAAAAAAATCATATGCAATTATACATACAAATTTTAACTTGTCATACAGGTGCAGAAAAATTGGGGTTTGGTTGTTGGTGCCTGAACACTAACCCCCCCCTCAGTTAACTTTTGCTGGGCGCAGGAATGTGACCTGCTGGTAAGAATCCATACAAATTTTAAATTGCATATGGGTGTTGGTGCCTGAACACTGCAACCCCTCAGTTACTCGTGCTGGTAAAAATGCCACACCAATTTGAAATTGGCAAAGATCAAGTGTTGTATGTGTTCTTATCGGTGATCTAGGGGGATGCTGTGCTGTCATCTGACCTGGCCAAGGTTGGGTGTCGGCTATGCAAACCGGCTGGAGTGATGGGGACCTGGAAGGTTAGTATCGGCAGAAACTGAAATTGGGCCTTTGGGGGTTAGTGGTGCCTGAACACCATAACCCCTCAGTTACTCTTGCTGGGTGCAGGGACAGTGCCTGCTGTTACAAATTACATACAAAATTTAAATTGTTTGCAACTGTCATACAAGTGCAGAAAAATTAGGCCTTGGAGGTTGGTGGTGACCTAAACAAAAAACATTGTTGGAAGCTAGCATAATCAAGGTTGAGGAATAGGATATGCAGCCTTCAAGGGATAGTAGACCCCCTAGCAAATTCAATCAGTTACATCAGCGGCTTGATAGTTGCTGTTAATCCAGGACTGATTTGTTTTGATAAGTCAGCTGGTTAACAGCATGTGGACAGACGCACACTTTTATCCGTCCCAAAACTTCCAGCAGCACTGAACATCCGTTCAGAAAGCATGCTGGAAGCAAGACAGGCCAGTAGCTCCACTGCATATTGAGCAGGTTCTTGCCATTTGACCATCCTCAAGAACCAGTAACCCAGTGGATGCTCACTAGGGAAGGTCTGCTCTTGCCCCTAGATAATCATGCACCATATGATGGAGACGCTGCCGATGGTTGCCTAAACCTAAGAGCCCTGGGTGCTGCTGAGGACTAAAGAACTGTTTAAAGGCATCGGTCAACCGAGCGCCTTCTCCACTGCTCCTCCTTTGGCTGAACAATGCCTCTGAAACACGTCCAGAGAATGTTAACCTCCCAATGTCTGGAAAGGTGTTACACTTTTTTTTTTTTCAAGGCCTTCTCAAGATGTTCTATCCTCTGCGAAGGCAGGATGAGCTCTGCAACTTTACCCTTGTAATGTGGATCAAGAAGGGTTGCCAACCAGTAATTATCCCTCTCCTTGATAGCACGAATCCTTGGGTCCTTTGGCAGGCTTTACAGAATCAGGGAGCCTATGCAACATAAGTTTGAGGAGGCATGAGCTTCTGGGTCACTAAGGATGACATTGTCAGGAGCAACCTCTCCCCTAACACATACAACTCCTGGGGAATCAATACAATGCAACTACTGTATGCTATCCTCTACATCCATGCTGCCACAATCCTCCTCCTGTGTGTTTTGTGTCCCTGCAGGCATGATATCTGCATAAAGGGGGCCTTGTGAGGAAAGGAAGTCCTCTTCCTCCCGCTGTTCTGCCTCAAGTGCCCTGTCCATGATTCCATGAAGCCTGTGTTCCAGCAGGTAGACTTAGAGGGATAGTTTCACTGATGCATTGTCTTGGCTCACCATCCTTGTGGCCTCCTCAAATGGTGACAGGACGGTGCATGTATCCTTTATCAAAAGCCACTGGCGTGGTGAAAAAAAGCCAAGCGCCCCTGACCCTGTTCTTGTGCCATACTCGCACATGGACTCATTTATGGCTCTCTGCTACGTGTGCAGCCGCTGCAGCATTGCAAATGTTGAGTTCCACCTGGTGGGCATGTCACAAATGAGGCGGTTGGTGGGCAGGTTGAATTTCCATTGAATGTCAGATAAGCGAGCACTGGCATTGTATGAACACCGGAAATGGCCACAGACTTTTCTGGCCTGCCTCAGGAGATCTTGGAAGCCCAGGTATCTGGTCAAGAAATGCTTCACCACCAGATTCAGGACATGTGCCAAGCATGGAACATGTGTCAAGTGTCCCTGTCGGACGGCGGAGAGAAGGTTGGTGCCATTGTTGCTTATAACCATTCCTGGCTCAAGCTGTCCTGGCGTCAACCATCTCTGAGCCGCCTCCTGCAGAGCTGACAGAATCTCTGCCCCGGTGTGACTCCTATCCCCTAGACCAGTGATGGCGAACCTTGGCATCCCAGATGTTTTGGAACTACATTTCCCATGATGCTCAACTACACTGCAGAGTGCATTAGTACCATGGGAAATGTAGTTCCAAAACATCTGGGGTGCCAAGGTTCGCCATCACTGCCCTAGACAGACCAAATGAAGCATGGCATGGCATCTTTTAGCCTGACTGCTTGCGTAGCCCCTTGAACACTTAGGGAGCACTACTGCTTCAGAGGACAATTGAGCAGAAGAGGACGTGGAGGAGGAAGAAGAAGGAGGTGGTGGTGGAGTAGGTGGCAGAACCAGCACCAGCTTTTTGGAGGCGTGGTGGCAAAACAAGCTGCAACACTGAACCCTTTCCTGCAGCCTTCCCAGCTGCCAGCAGAGTTACCCATTGTGCCGTGAAGGAAATGTAATGTCCCTGTCCATGCCTGTTGGACCAAGAGTCGGCAGTAATGTGAACCTTCCAGCTGACTGCTCTGTCCAACGAGGCCAAAACATTGCCTTCCACATGACGGTAGAAAGCCGGAATGCCCTTACGCAAAAAGAAATGCCTTTTTCGTACCCGCCACTGTGGTACAGCACATTCCACAAATTCACAAAAAGCAGCAATTGTAATGCTAGCATTTTGGCCAAGCTAGCATTAAGACGCTGAGCATGTGGATGGCTGGGACAGTATTTCTTTCTACGGTTCAGCAACTGGAGTAGTGAAATTCGCCTGCTGCTCAAATCAAGCGGTGGTGTACTGGTAGCAGATTGAGTGCAAGTCTCTGTGGCACTCATTGCTATACCATCATCCCTCTCAATGCAGGTATTTGAGAAGACATGAGGTATAGTAGGGTTAGAGATCCCAGATGAGGAGCAAGGTGAAGTATGCTTGTTTTGATCTTGTGGCTCTTTCAGGTGCTGTTGCCAATGGACTGCATGGCAGGTTGTCTTACGTCTTGTCAAGCATGTGGTGCCCAAGCAGCTGGTGCTCTGGCAACGCTTGATCTGCTTTAGACAGATGTTGCAAACAGCAACTCTGCGATCTACTGCACATGTGCTGAAAAAAAGCCCACTCTAATGAACTTTTGGAAGTCCGCGGGGAGCTTGCAGCACCCTGCACCTGTGGAGCTCTGTGCTGTGATGCAATAGGTTGGCTACTCCTATGGCGGCCACTGGAGCACATCCTGGCTCGTTGGAGTTGTGTCTCCACCTCCCCCCCCCCACTTTCTTCCTCTATCCTGTCAGGCACCCAAGTACAGTCAGTGACCTCATCATCCCCTCCCTCTTCGTCCCTGGAGCAAACTTGGCAGTATGCTGCAGCTGTGGGAACATGACTGCTATGGCGCTTTTCCACTGCATAGAACCGTACCGGCTCGGCACGCTTTTGTGCTTTTCCACTGCGGTACCGCATGGTATAGGGTCGGAACGGTTCGGTACGGTACGGTATAGGTTTGCTTTTCCACTGCATGGAACCGAACGGTACGGTACGGCTCTGAAAAAACAGTACCTACTCGATTGTGGTTCCAACAGGTACCAAACTGGTACCATATCCCACAATCCTTTGCATGCAGTCACTACTAGCCACTGATTGGTCAGAGAATCACACCCACCCCGTTGTTATCCCACCCACTTAACTTTAGTACTACTTTAGTGGAAAAGCAAACCTATACTGTACCGTACCGAACCGTTCCGACACTATACCATGCGGTACCGCAGTGGAAAAGCGAACCGGGCCAAGCAGGGCCGAGTAGAGCCGAGCCGGTACTAGCCGATACTTGCAGTGGAAAAGTGCCACTAGTTTCTTGTCAGTCATTGTCAGCCCCTCTCTCTAGGCTCACGTTATAACCTTCATCAACTTGCGAACCAACATCACAGCTTTTAAATTGCTTTGCATCCACCAGCAGCATGTCACTGACACTATGGCGGAATAGTTCAGGTGACACTGCATGATGGGGGGGCAGAAGGAGTAGCTGTGGAACGGGCCGCTTTGGCAGCTGTGGTGGAAAGCAAACTAGTGTGAGCGTGGGTGTCAGAGGACGAGGAGGATGAGGACGGCTTATTTATCCACCCCACAAATTCTTCTACATGTTGTGGCTGAATAACACGGCCAGCACCGGAAAAAAAGGACGGGCGTGCCCCACCTGCACAGGACGCACCATGTCAACTGTGACCACCACTTTTCACTGTAGAAACAGAGGCTGCTTGCCCTCTTTTCATGGCCTGTGAGCGTCTGCCTCTCCTTGTCGGCCTTTCGGACAGGATGTGGATTTTGGGGGGGTTTTATTACTGGTTGATCAATATATAAGTGTATATATATATATATATATATATATATATATATATATATATAATGCACTGCTGATATGTACTGAACTGACCGATAGATACTGAATGGCCTGATATCTAATCAATTGCCCTATATATAGCTAGGGATCAATATAGGGTATACTGAAGTGACCGATAGATACTGAATGGCCTGATATCTAATCAATGGTGATGATAGATAGATAAGATATGGTCTATGGTTTATACTGAACTTGATACTGAACTCTTTCCCTACCTAACTCACTGCTAGCAATGTCTCTAATTAGACTACACTGCACTGTCTGATGAACTGTGAATCACTTACCTCTCCCTGCCTGAAAAACATAATCCTCTCCCTCCCTAACTCACTGCTAGCAATCTCTCAAATTAGACTACACTACACTGTCTGATAAATTGCAAATGACTGTCCTCTCCCTGCCTCAATCACTTGCTATCTTGCCTGCACAGTCACAGTACACGATGCGTCTGTGCGAGAAGCCTTTATATAGTGTGGGGATTGTACTTAGCCCCTGAGCCATGATTGGCTAAAGGCAGCCTGCCTTTGTCCAATCATGGCAGATATGATTTGATTGGCCAAAGCATGGAGGTCAGGGTGCATGCTCTGGCCAATCACAATGCACTGCATGTGCCGCGCATGCAGTGCGTTATTGATGCGGCCGCTCAAATTTTCCGCAAAGAACCACATTTGTTCGTCATTCAATAAACGAGCGAACAGCCAATGTTGAAGTCGAACTTTTATTTGACTTGAACTTGAAGCTCATACCTACCTAGATGATATACTTTCCCCCTCTCTGCTATAGGCCTTCAGTTTTTTTTTCTTTTCTGCCTAGTCAGGACCTAGTTCCCTGCTGGGACCTTCACTCCTGGCAATTTCTTTCCTTATTAAATTGCTTTTTTTTTTCCTGCAAGATCTACAGTCAACTGCCAGACAGGGCAATGGGCTGGATCCAGTGGTCATCCCAGTCTGGCCAGCGCGCATACCACAGCTCCATGCTAGGTTGGCCGCAACAGCCCTACTGGACAGGGGCTGGCCTGTAAGTTGAATGCCTCGTGAGGTTGCATATGACTGTGTCTCGGCCTGAGTTGCAGCGTTCCTCCTGGCCGAAAGCCCCACATTTAGTTGGCGAGGAGGTTGTCTGGAGCAGTGCCTGCCTGGTATGCTGAGTAGCTACCTCCCCCAGGGGGTTTTGGGGTGGATGCAGCCCCTCCCTGGGACAGTCAAGCCTGTGGGTTCCCCTCAGACCACCTCACCTTGGTTGTTGGTCCCTGTGGTCACCTGGCAACCCCCTTCTAGGGTAGGGTGGTGGTTTGGGATAGTGACAGGCTGGTGTGCTGCACTGTAAAGGTGGAGGCGCACTGGCTGCTACTGAGCTCAGAATTTTGACTTTTCTTCAGAAGTGTTGAGCAAAAATTGGCCTCGAGTACCATCAAGGGCCAGGTGTGTCGGCCTTGGTGGTCTTCTTTCAGTGACCCCCTGGCCACTCAATCCCTGGTGCGCACCTTTTTATTCAGGGGATTTGACATCCGACTCCACCAGCGCGGTCTCCTAAGCCTTGATATCTAAACTTGGTGCTTTCAGTTCTCCAGAAGCCTCCCTTTGAAAATATTCGGGAGATTCCCCTGCTTACGCTGTCCCACAAGCTGGTCTTTTTGGTGGCTATGACTTCTGCTCACAGGGTGTCGGAGCTGGCGGCGTTCTGGTTGTACTCCCTGTTTGATGCTCCACAAAGATGAGGTGGTTCTTTGCCCATGTCCGTTATTCCTTCTTAAGGTAGTCTCTGATTTTCATTTGAATGAAGACATTGTGTTGCCTTCCCTGTGTCCCAGGCCCAAATATTCTAAGGAATTTGCCTTGCATGCCTTGGATGTGGTTCGGGAGTATTTGGCACCCAGAGTCTTTTTGGAGGTCAGACTCGGTGATCACAAACGTGCCAAGAAAAGGGCTGTCCGCTTCTTCTGCGACCATTCCAGATGGATCAGACAGACGGTGACTATTCTATCAAAGGTCAGGTTCCTCCTTTAACTGTAACGGTGCACTCTACTCAGGCACTTAGTGCTTTTTAGGCCTTCCATCATCAGGCATCAGTGGCACAGGTTTGCAAGGCAGTCACTTGGTTGTCGGTGCACACTTTCACTAAATTCTACAAAGCGGATGTGTTTGGCATCTGCAGATGCTTCCTTTGGAGCAAAGTTTTGCAGGCTGCTATTTAGAGGGTCTGTTCCCTCTTTGGGGGTGTATTCAGGTTGAGCTCCTGTTTACCTGGTTGGCTATTGTGTTTAGCCTATGGCTTTTCTATTGTCCCACCCCTCCTGTTTTTTGGCACTGCTTTGGGATGTCCCTGTGGTCCTGATTATTAGAGAACTGTGTTGGTCAATGAACGAAAGAGAAAATGGGATTTTTGACTTACTGTAAAATCCATTTCTCTAAGTTCATCGACGGACACAGCGCCCACCTGTCTATTGAGTTCTAATACTTCTGACACTGCTTGTTACAAAACTGAAGGCCTATAGCAGAGAGGGGGGGAGTATACCACCTAGGACTGCCCATAGGTGTAGCCAAGGCTCTTTTCTACCTAGTGTCCTACTCCTGTAGAGGACAATATAACCTGTGGTTCTGAATAAGAGCTGTGTCCATCAATGAACTCAGAGAATTGTATTGAGGTTCAGCGTGAACTGGCCAAAATTTAGTCCATGTATACTGCTCTCTGTTCAAAGGAAAGAATTAGTTGTACCAGATTTGGTGCTGGAAAGTTTCCCCTTGCAGTGGGGCTTTGCCTGCACCACATGTGTAATTGCTAATTTTTGTCTAGGAGAGATGAAGGGAGATAAATGTACCTGATTCACCAATCTTCCTTGCACAAGATCAGTCCCTGTATCTCCTTCAACCTTGTGGTCTAGCAGTCTTGAGAGGTGGACTGTTCCTGGCATCAAGGCCAGATGCAGATGGCAAACTAATCAAAGTAGGTGCAGACAGGATCTTTAGACCTGCTCTGGACGTGAGGACAACAAACAGTCCACCGTTGGATTGTGGGGGTAGAAAAGCGTTGTTTGCTGGTGGAGTAAAGGATCACATTATTATAGCTTTCTCCTCTCCCCTAGACAAAACAAGCACTAAACCCTTGCAGTGCTGGCACAGCCCTGCTGCAAAGGGAACCCCCCCTTTTTTTTTCTGCTAAGAGTTGGGCCTTAACTATAGCAAAAATAAATTTTACCTCGAATTTCACTTGGCGGCTTTATAGACAATACAGCTATATAAGGGGGAGACTATAAGCGATTAGTGTGTTTTAAATGTCCTATATCTTTTCCTTGATGGGAATATGGCATACCCACTGTATCCCGGATAAATGGGATCTTGTGTTTTACAATGTAAAGAGGGATTTGACATAGGTGGAGGAGGGGACCCGGCGAGTTGGTAATAAATTAGAGTGCAGCACTCAGAGCATATTCTGCACTGTACAGGCATGGTCCCTACTGCTCTCTGTGCCAGCCGTAGCCACTCCTGTCCCCTACTGTATGCAGAAATGGTGACTAGGCAAAAAGGTTGGCGCAACCTCCAACTGTGTCCCCCTCTACATAATAAAATTGCAGCCAGGGCATGTGCCCCAACCCCCTCCCTTCCCAACACCTTGTCCCAGCCCTGGTTTTTGTAGAGCACATATTCTTTGACTGATGGGTATTGCTGCTGCCTCTACGAGAATGAGGACTAGGCAAAGTAAAGGGCACAGCCCCATCTATTAACTATATTTCGGAATGCACTAAACAAGCTTAGTTCAATGTTATGTCCTGAGGAGGATAGGTCTCTCCCAAGCTCCTCTGAATCAAGTCCATTATTTTATTTGACAACCATTTATTACCTCACAAAGTCTTTTTTTTTACAAGCAGCAGCAGGTAAAATCTTTTCGCATGAGGCAATGGTGTGTTGGTGCTGGGTGTTGTAACAAATCTGACCCACTTTTCTTCTTCTACCTCTTTTCTGTTTTATTATGAAAGAACTTCACCCAAATCCTAACACGTGAATAAAAGACAGTTACAAATTTGACTAAATGGCAATTATAAAACACCTATCCATGCAAACAAAGCTTATCTTGTATTTTCTTGAACTTTCCAAGTGTCTTCTCTATTCCACACCGCCATCTTGTGTAATTTGGAAATGTACAATGGGATATCGTTTTGTTTACACATTACTATAGTATTGGCAACATAAGCAACACAGGATTGGTGGCATGTATGTTATTGTTGCTATGGCAATGTGTAAACAAAAACAAAAAAAATCCCTGGGTGTGCATAAGTGCTGGTGATCCTTTGCAAATGCACCCAGTAAAGTGAATGTCATTCTACCCGAGGTGGAAGAAACAGAAGCAAAGGGAAAAATGTTTACTTAAAACAAAAATGTATATGATTCTCCTAAACGGAGGGAATATAAAATAATATTAGTAAATGCTGAAATCAAGGGGGAAGGCCCGCTTTAACTTGGTTTATTGTTCCTTATACAGACAGGCCTACTCATAACGTAAGACTACATTTCTGTTGGCCACTAGAGGGGAATGTTTGCCTTTCCATCCTGGTCTCCAGTGTAGCAGGAAGTAGATAGAAACGCAGACGAGAAGCTTCGAGTTTTCCCCTCTAGTGCCCGCGCTCGCCATTTCCGCCCTGAGAGCAGCCAATGAGCGGTGAGGACAGGTACCGTACTACCGTGAAGGAACTCAGTGTGGCGTCGTTCCTGGAGGACTTTGTCAGGGTTCTCTGGCGTTAGTAGTCGGTGTTTGAGGGGATTGGCGAGTACAGCACGGGGGTTTTCTCGTAGGCGGAGGCCGCCCGCTAATACCCGTAAAGCCTGGAGCGGAGAGTGTGAGGAGGTATGTATAGGCATTCAGTGTGGCGTAGGATAGGAAGCAGCGTGTCTCGGCGTGAGCCTTCATATAGAATGTGTGCGCTGAGGAGAGGAGGATAGAATAGGCCGATAGCGCTTGTGTCGTCATCACCATACACAGCCTCGTCTTCCCGCCCTTACTTTTCTTCTCGCCTTCACCAGAGAACACGGGGCAGCGCTCACAAGGCTGCCATGCTACATTCAGCTCTGCTTACTGACCCTGAAACATCTTCCAGTTTTATTGTGGTATTTCATTTAAAGCTGAAGTCCAGGAATGGTGTTAAAGGAGAAGTATGGAGTTTATATAATATATATATATGCTGCAGCAACCCCTGGCTCTAAGGCTGGCTTTACACATATGTGGCCATGGTTTTAGTGCGAAGACTGCTTCAGTTCTATTTCTAAGGATGGCTTTACACATATGTGGCCATGGTTTTAGTGCGAAGACTGCTTCAGTTCTATTTCTAAGGATGGCTTTACACATATGTGGCCATGGTTTTAGTGCGGAGACTGCTTCAGTTCTATTTCTAAGGCTGGCTTTACACATATGTGGCCATGGTTTTAGTGCGGGAGACTGCTTCAGTTCTATTTCTAAGGCTGGCTTTACACATATGTGGCCATGGTTTTAGTGCGGAGACTGCTTCAGTTCTATTTCTAAGGCTGGCTTTACACATATGTGGCCATGGTTTTAGTGCGGAGACTGCTTCAGTTCTATTTCTAAGGATGGCTTTACACATATGTGGCCATGGTTTTAGTGCGGAGACTGCTTCAGTTCTATTTCTAAGGCTGGCTTTATATATATGTGGCCATGGTTTTAGTGCGGGAGACTGCTTTGGTTCTATTCACCGGTTCAGGTGCAAATTTTTACCTAAAACCTCACCTGAACCGGACCCAAAATTGCACAGGACTCTCTAACCACTTTCAGACCGGAGGGATTTCCCCCCCCCCCCCCCTTAATGACCAGGCCCTATTTTGCGATTCGGTACTGCGTTACTTTAACGGACAATTTCGCGGTCGTGCGGCGCTGTACTTAAAATTGACGTCGTTTTTTTTTTTTTTTCCCCCCCCACACAAATAGAGCTTTCTTTTGGTGGTATTTGATCACCTGTGCAATTTTTATGCGCTATAAACAAAAAAGTGACAATTTTGCAAAAAAAAAATTTTTTCACATTCTTCTATATAACACCCCCCCCCCCCCAAAAAAAAAATTAAAATCACTTTTTTTTAACATTTTAGGCCAATTTGTTTTCTGGTAATTAAGCTTATTTTATTAGTTTGCGCAAAAGTTATTGCGTCTACTAACTATGGCAAAGATTTGTCATTTTTATTGTGTTTATTTTTTTATTAGTAATGGCGGCAATCTTCTATGTTTAGCGGGACTGCGACATTGCGGCGGACAGATCGGGCCCCTAACTGACATTTTTGTCCCTTTTGGGGGGACCAGTGACATTACTACAGTAATCAGTGCTAACAAATATGCACTGTTACTGTAATAATGACACTGGCAGGGAAGGGGTTAACAGTATAGGTGATCAAGGGGTTAAATGTAAGTCTAGGGGAGTGATTCTAACTGGGGGGGGGGGTTGGCTTGTAAGATGAACACAGGGACATGCGATCCTATATAGAAGGATCACGTAGCCTCTGTGATCATCTGAGGGAGAAGGACGGATGGCTGTGTTTACATCAGCCGTCCTTCCTTCTCTGTCAGCGGGGAGAGATCGCCAGTGTCAGGCGGCAATTGGAGCCACCTGACACCCACACTGGCTTCCCTGCTGACGATCGGGGACGGGAGCACGCCCGCCTCCTAGCTCCTCCCAGGCAGATGACGTTTATGAACGTGATTCTGCCTGGGAGAGCCACTTTGCTGACGTAAATATACAGTAAGCGGTCGGCAAGTGGTTAAAAACACCCCTCATGTGTGAACTGGTTACATTGTGAAGGCTGGCAGTTCACATGTTGGTGTCCTTTTATGAAATGGAGATGAGCAGTGATCCTGCTGATCACAGCTCATTTCCGATCATTCTCAGTTTATGAAACAGAAATGATCGCAGGAGAACATGTTCTCCGCTGATCATCTCTTCACATGGGAATCTGTCATTGACAGACACAGAAATGGCCAGGCTATGAAGCTGTGATCTCCGCACTTCACTGGCGATCTGGGTCAGAATTCACACTCCCGGGTTCACCAGCCTGGAGCTTGTGAAGTGGGGAGTGAAGACAGAATCGGGGGAAAACTGAGGGGGAAAAAGGAAGATTATGGACTTCCTTCTTCCTCGTTCAGACCCCCCAACACAGTAATCATGTCCCCCTGCCATATTTATGTATATATATACATGTATATATATATACACACATACATGTAGATATATATTTAATGTGTATATATATATACAATGTATGTGTGTGTGTATTCAGTGTATATATATATATATTTATGTAAGGGGACTATTATTTATAACCTCGTGTACTCAGCAGTGATAATTTATCTCTGCTTGTTAAAGCGCGCGAGGGATTTTCATACTACTGTAATCTCGCTTTGTCTCACGAGATTACAGACGCTCCATTGACTTCTACACAGATCTCCGAGAAAACCGTTCTCCTCTGATCACCCTGGGCGAACTGAAGTTCTCCCATTCATAAAAGGGGTGCCAGATGTGATCATTTTCCCCGGAGAACTGTAGAGAAGCCAATGGAGAAAAAAATTCACCCGTTCATAAAAGGACACCGTTATGCGGTTGAAAGTGCATCTGATTCACACATACAGGTGCATCTCAGAAAATTAGAATATCGTCAAAAAGTTTATTTATTTCAGTAATTCAATAAGTGAAACTTGTTTCACTATATTTTTATATAGATGCGTTCCACACACAAGGTGATATAGTTCAAGCATTTGTCTTTTAATTTTGATGATTGTGGCTTACAGCTAGTGAAAAGCCAAAATTCACTATCAGAAAATGTAAATATTACAAAAGACCAATAAAAAAAAAAAAAAAGTAATACAGAAATGTTGGTTTACTGTAAAGTATGTCCATGTACAGTATAGTATGCAGTCAATACTTGGTCAGGGCTCCTTTTGCATGAATTACTGCATCAATGTGGTGTGGCATGGAGTTGATCAGCCTGTGGCACTGCTGAGGTGTTATGGAAGGCCAGGTTTCTTTGATAGCGGCCTTCAACTTGTCTGCATTGTTGGGTCTGATGTCTCTCATCTTCCTCTTGACAATACCCCACAGATTCCCTATGGGGTTTAGGGAAGGCGAGTTTTCTGGCCAATCAAGCACAGTAATACCATGATCATTAAACCAGGTATTAGTGGCAGTGTGGGCAGGTGCCAAGTCCTGGTGGAATATGAAATCCTTAACCACTTAAGCCCCGGAGGATTTTCCTGCTAAACGACCAGGGGGTATTTTGCGATTCGGCACTGCGTGACTTTAACGGACAATTGCGCGGTCGTGCAACGCTGTACCTAAACGAATTTGATGTCCTTTTTTTTTCCCACAAACAGAGCTTTCTTTTGGTGGTATTTGATCACCTGTGCGATTTTTTACTTTTTGCGCTATAAACAAAAAAGAGCGTAAATTTTGCAAAAATAACTATTTTTCACTTTTTTTATATGAAATTCCCCCAAAAAAAATGTAAAAATCGAAATTTTTTAACATTTTCGGCCAATTTGTTTTATCCTACCTATGTTTGGTAAAAAAAATTGCAAAAAGCGTATTTTTATTGGTTTGCGCAAAAGTTATTGCGTTTACTAACAGGGAAAGATTTTTGTCATTTTTGTTGTTTTTTTTTTTTTTAACGCGTAATGGCGGCGATCTGCGATTTTTGCGGTACTGCGACATTGCGGCGGACAGATCGGACCCTTGACTGAAATTTTTGACACTTTTGGGGTTACCAGTGACTTTTCTACAGTAATCTGTGCTATATATATGCACTGTTACTGTAAAAATACACTGGTAGTGAAGGGGTTAACTTTATTTGGGAGGGAGGGGCTGTGTGTGTCCCTAGGGGCATGCTTTCTACTGTGATTGGCTGTGGCTTGAGGTGTAAGGACACTGATCAACGGATCTACATTGTAGATCCGTCTGATCAGTGTTTTTACACCGAGGAGAATGACAGGTGGCTTGTTTACACAAGCCGCCTGACTTTCTCCCTCTCCCCCGACGATCGCCGAGTGACCGGCGGACATCGGGTCCGCCAGTCACACGCGCGGGGGGGTCCGTGACCACGCGGGAGCAGGAGCGCGCCTCCGCGGGCGCGCGCTCGCTCCCCAGACCCTCCTCACTCTGCCTGGCAGGGGCTGACCGCCGCAGTAAATTTACTTGCGGCGGTCGGCAAGCGGTTAAGGTTCATTGTGAAGTTCCATAGTCGATGATTGGGAGCCATGTCCTCTGCGGGTGTTTGGACTTGATAAAACGCAGTGGACCAAGTCAGCTAAGCCCTCTACCAGGAAATTCTAGAGCACTTCATGCTTCCCTCTGAAGACCAGATTTATGGCGGATTTCATTTTCCAGCAGGACTTGGCACCTGCCCACACTGCCAAAAGTACCAGTACCTGGTTTAATGATCATGGTATCACTGTGATTGATTGGTCAGCAAAGCTTGACCTAAACCCTCTTTGAGAATCTGTGGGGTATTGTCAAAAGGAAGATGAGACACCAGACCCAACAATGCAGACGAGCTGAAAACCTGGGCTTCCATAAAACCTCAGCAGTGCCACAGGCTGATTGCCTCCACATTGATGTAGTAATTCATGCAAAAGGGGCCCTGACCAAGTATTGAGTGCATACTATACTGTACATGGATTGGATATACTTTTTAGAAGCAAACATTTATGTATTAAAAATCATATTTTTTTTTTAATATATTGCTTTTATGTAATATTCTAATTTTCTGAGATATTGAATTTTGGGTTTTCACTAGCTGTAAGCCAATACTCGTCAACATTAAAATAAAGAAATGCTTGAAATATATCACTCTGTGTGTAACACATCTATATAAAATATGAATTTTACTTTTTGAATTGAATTACTGAAATTAACTTTTTGATATTCTAATTTTATGAGATATGAAATGCACCTGTATGTGAACGGACCCTAAAGTGGGGTACACACTAGTAGAAAATCTGCCGAAAATTCCCGTCCAAAGTAAAATCATATGATTTTCGGCTAGTGTGTACACAACTTTCAGTAGCCGATGCCGACATTTTCAACGAAAAGAGACGGAGGGACAAACACCAAAATTTTTATCGTCTGTCCCCAGCAGGACAAATTTTCGTTTAACGTGTATGTAGTACGTCCGCGAAAAATCGGATACGAAAGACTGCGCATGATCTGAAGTTGCTGACAACACGGAAGTCTAGGAACAAATGTCCCAAGAAAAAAAAAAATCGGATGAGAAATTTCGTGATCATTATGCACTGTTAACTAAAAACGGTTATGACCGCTGAGCACGAGAGAGAAAAATCGGAGGATACTTCATCCGATTTTCACCAAGTGTGTACGAGCCTTTAGACTGAAAACTGGTTGGTTGTACAGAAGTCCCCCCAAATCATCCAATGTGAGAATGATTTACTTTCATTCAGAAAATGCAAAGCTTTTCTTGAATGGCACCAATGCTGAGTGAGTCTCTTGTGTTCACAGTGCAGCAGGGACCTGGAAGCTAGTGATCAATGTGGTAACGTGCCTACTTTAGTGACTTCCAGCTTCAACAGGTATGGCGCATGCATGAATACTTGGATTGGTCCAAGCTAGAACAATGTAACGCCTAAAAAATTGCTATACCTGGAATTCAGCTCTAAAGTGTATGTGAGCCCTCACCTTTTTAAGAAAAAAAAAATCAACCTATTATGTTTAAAGGTTTCTGTTAGCAAGTGAGAACATTTGTAGTTTTAAATTATTTATACATTTTTTTTTTCCATTCTAAGTGATCACTTAATCTGTGTAGTATCTATGGAGACTTGGGGGAGGGGATCTCGGAAGGAGGCAGTAAATAGCAATAGACTGATCTTCCGTTTGAAGAGCTGTACAGGGGAGGGAGAAGTGCCTGGCGTGATTAGTTTGAAACAGGAAAGCAGGGGGACTGGCAGGAACACCAGCAGGGATTTCATACATAAAGCAGTATAAAGAGAACAGGATACTTTACACAACTACAGTGAAGGGGAAAAAAGTATTTGACCCCCTGCTGATTTTGTACATTTGCCCACTGACAAAAAATTAGGGATGCACCAGAAATGAAATTCTGGGCCGAAACCGAAAATGCAGGATGCCCTTGGCCGAAAACTGAAACCAAAAATTACTTTTTTCCCCCAAATAAAATAGAACAGGAGCATACACCAAAAACAGGCAGGCGTACACCTGTCGCTGCCACCCCGTCGCAGTATAGTGGTTAATTTAATTACCAATGGTATTTGTATTATGCAGCATGAGGGGGTTAATGTATTGCCACTGCTCGTCACTGATGCATTAGTGCCCGACCAGTGGCAGTTAATTAACCCCTTTGTGCTGCATTAGTGCAACTAGTATCAGTGTTAATTAACACTGGTTGCACTGATACTGGTTGCACCAAGGGGTTAATTAACTGCCACTGGTCGGTGCATCAGTGACCAGCAGTGGCAATACATTAACCCCCTCATGCTGCATAATACTAATACCATTGTTAACCTCGCCTCAGCGTGCCCCCCCCCCCCCCCCGCCTAAGCGTCCATCCCAATGATGCAATCTCCTTACTCTCAGCTCCTCCTGTGTCCTTCCTTTCAAAAGACCGCCTCCCGGTGATGTCACTACTACTACTACGATGTGCATGAATGAACTAACACACCGGGCGGGCGAGCGGCTGCTAATAGCTATAATTAAGTGAGCCCTTCACTTCCCTGTCAGAGGAGATACCCGCCTGACAGGGAAGTGAAGGGCTCACATAGTTATAGCTATTAGCGGCCGCTTGCCCGGTGTGTTCATTCATGCACATCATAGTAGTAGTGACATCACCGGGAGGCGGGCCGCCGGCCAGAGGCGGTATTTTGAGACATGCGCTGCGCCCGTGGCGGCCATCATTAGTATCGGTATCTTTAACCCATCTTCGCCCGAAATGGAATAAGCCCATTTTCGGCCGAAAATCTTAATGGTAGGTTTATTTTAAAAGTGAGACACAGAATACCAACAAAAAAAAATCCAGAAAAATGCATTTCAAAACATTTTAAGCTGATTTGCTTTTTAATGAATGGAATAAGTATTTTACCACTTCGCAAAACATGACTTAGTTCTTGGTGTCAAAATCCTTGTTGGCAATCACAGAGGTTTTTTCAATTCACACATTGGCATAGCTTTACCAACGTGAGTGATGGGTAATGAAATGATGCTTATATTGCTGACACCAAGGCAACATATTAAAAAAAAAAAAATAAAAATTTAGGTTTTATATAATGTGTGATATCTGGTGCAGATTTTTTTTTTTTTTTTTGGTGGGCCAGCACAGAAATTGCAGGGGGAGACAGCCACCGACCTCAACCATTGAAATGGTGGCTTGGGTTTATGTGGGAGTAATGGTGTATATGGGAACGCAGGAAAAAGGCAACCAATATAAATTATATGAATTTGTCGATACTTCACTGATGTTAGTATCGTGTATGGCTGCGGTTTTTGTTTCTGTAGTGGGAATTTGTAATATTGCCTAGGACTTTTTTTTTAACTGGTAGTAAAGCTTTTTTATACCTATAAGGCTTTCCTGTAGGTGCAGTAAATATTTGCTAAACGCGCACAGTTTAAAAGATATTTACCTTTTCAGAGCTGATGATGTCACCGGCGCATGTGCACTGCACTCTCAATAGATGGCTTGCCGTCCATAGAGAGCTTTGCCGCAGCCGTGACTCCCACATGCACGAGTGATGTCATCGCAACTCGGCCAGTCAAACCCGAAAGGAAGAATGGGTGAAGATGGAAGACCAGTCGGTGCGCCGCTGGAGGGTTTTGTTTTCAGGTAAGTCTTTCATAATGTGCTAGTATGTGATGCATACTAGCACATTATGACATTAAATTGCAGGGAGAATATTTATTTATTTTTTTCTTTGTGGCTTGCTACCCATTTTAAGCTGTTTTTCATATATAAAATCAAAGAAATGTGTAAAAACCTAAAAAAGCACAGCAACACCAACCTGACCCTACAGCACATTTGTTTATTCACTGTAACCTCACCATTCCATGATAAAAAAAAAAAGTAAACAACCTTTATACACTAGTTTTTGGTTCCACTGTCTAGCTAAGCGTGACTTTACTGGGACATGTCGAAGGATCCCAAATGTTGGGAGAATGTGCTCCTGTACAGCGTTGTAGCCTCTTCTTGCAAAATATTGGATCCTCAGCTTTCCTAGAATCGCTCATTGGTGTCACCTTTGCCCTAAGCCAAGAACCCTGAACTGGGGTGTAAGGTGTACAACTTTTAGTTCTTATGTAATTTTTTTTTGGGGGGGCTTCCAAGATATGCGGACTTTGCATTTTCACACAAGGTCTGCTTTGATCTATGCAATAAATGAAATCTCTGGAACCTGTCCACTTTGACCCCTTTCACATGGGAGCCTTTATTCCATCTCCGTAGTAGGATCTATCCCCTGGTGAATCAGAGCGAGAACACACGTGTAACTTTCATGGCCATTCCATTTTTTATTTCTCCATCTTGTGATGCAGGAAAGATTGTCCTATATTATCCCTTTGGGGTGGCTGTGTGTCCACCTATATCTACCCAGAGCATATAATGGGGAAATCTTCACTTTATCAAAATAATTAAAGTGATTGTAAACCATGCCTTTTTTTTTTTTTTGTGATCACATTTTCTCTGTTTTCAATACACTGAGCTTCTCTGTGGGGTTGTCAGGACAATTCTGATCATTGGAGGAGAGCTGACTGAGTTCCCAGCACAGCTAGAGAACTGATTAGTGTGGTAGTCTTTTAATATGAGAGATGAGGACTGACAAAACACCAGGGACTTCACACAAAGGAAGCAATGCAAAGAGAACAGGATAGTTTTTCATACAAGTACATGGTACAACAGGCACATTTTAGGAATATGAAATGTTGGGGTAGCATATTATTTAAGAAATATTTTGGAAGGGGTTTAACTTTAATCATTTAAACCAGGGGTAAGCTTTTTAATCAGAATACTGAAATAGAAAAAGTTACTTTGCTGGTCCTCGAAAGGGGAGGTGTTGTATAAATGTCAGCAAAGCAATTGCTGTACACAACAGAGTGAGATGAATAATTCTAGGGCCACCAGTTAACTATAAACTAGGGAGCTGTAAAAGCTTTTGGGCCTCTTTCACTCATGCTGTAGTCCCTGCTGCCCCTCTGAAAAGTGATTAAGGATCACTTTTCAGATGCAGTTTGGAAGGTGATACCTACTAAATGCCTGTTTTTTTTTTTTTTTTCTAGCTCAAAGGGGAATTTTGCATTGAAATACTTACCCCAACTGCGAGACAAGTGGAGGTGGATGGTAAAAATGCTAATCAACGTGTGAAGCTAGTCTCAAAATGTAATGTACAGTGGGAGTTGGGGAGAATGTAAGGTGTTCACCTTTTTTATTTTTTCTGAAAAACTGTGAGCCCAGGTTCACTGTTCCGACATGAAAGTCGCACGACTTAAGGCCCGTACACACGTGCAGATTGTCGGCCGAAAAGATTCGGCCGACGACCGATCGGCCGATTTTCGGCTTGTTAGTATGATGCTTCCAACAGCGCACTTTCGGCCGAACAGAATCTGTCGTGCAAGCATTAAAATTTTTGTATGCGGACACCAGAACGGCCGATTGTTCGCCAGTCAGTACAGAATTCGGCCGACAGACAGCAGATTTGCAAGACTGGGCATGCTCAGAAAAGAAAAAACACAGGGAAAGTTAACCATCACATGACATCACTTCTGCAGTCGGCAGACAAAATTCGTGTGCAGTCTTTTTTGCACTTTTCAGCGGACACGACAGCCCGGGGACAAAAGACGGCCGATCGGTCGGCCGACGATCGGTACGTGTGTACGGGGCTTTACGATCTGACTTTGCGCTGCAACTTCAGTCTGACTTTGATCCAACTTAATGTGACTTTTTACACTCTATGGCATTGAAGTTGTATCAAAGTCGGACCAAAGTAGTGCAGGAACCTTTTCTAAATTCAGAGCGACTTGTGTCGGATCAGTTAAGACGGCTCCCATAGAAAAAGGGGCATATAATTGAGATGCTGCGGTTTTTTTGTCCTGGACTTGCACTAAACATGTACGATTCATTCTGTGGTGAATCATCATTTGGACGAAATTTGCGTGATTCGGGTGTCTCCAAATCACAATCGTAACTAATTTCAACTAATTAGAAATAAATTAGAACGAAAACCACAAATTTTAATTTTGATGACATGATGCACTAGTTTGATCTTTTTGTTAATGTTTGAAGCATCCGAAATAACATAACGACAGAACGAATGATTCGGATCCATTTGTTTTTATTCAAGTGAGTGGTTATTCTAATGCAGTGTTTCTCAACTCTGGTCCTCAAGGCACACTAACAGGCCAGATTTCAAGTATTGCCTTGAGGAGATGCAGACTAGAATACTGCAATCACTGACCAGCAAATTATATCACCTGTGATGTATTTCAGTTTTCTTGCAAACCTGGCCTGTTAGTGTGCCCTGAGGACGGAATTGAGAAACACCGTTCTTAATGAGATTCTTTTTGTGATGGGGTTACCATACAAAGATACCATTCGTTGAATTGGTGTATGCATGGTCCAACAGTCATTTGGAAATGGAGACATTAGTTCAACTTAAGGCCACTTTCACACTTTTGCGACTTGTCATGCGATTTTGGACTGCAAAATCGCATGACAAGGCGTTCTCCATTATTTCCAATGAGTCCCATTCATATCTGTGCAACTTGAAGTCCCTCCGACTTCAAATTAGCACCTGCACTACTTTTGGCATGATTTTGATGCGTTTTGAGGAAAAGACATTCTAAGCCCAGTCAAACTCGCATCAAAAAGTCACGGTAAAGTCGTGCGACTTTGAAGTCGCACAAGTGTGAAGGGGGCCTTTAGTAACACTGTCTTTTTGTTTTTTCTTTAAAAGTAATAAATGTTATACCTAACTGCTCTGTGCAGTGGTTTTGCACAGGGCAGCCTGGATTCTCCTGGTCCCTCCCTTTTTGTCTAGTGCCCCACAGCAAGCAGCTTGCTATGGGGGCACCCGAGCCACAGCTCTGTGTCGATTTAGACATGGAGCTGAGGTTAGGCCCCCCTCCTCAATGTCTGACTTTGACAGCAGTCAATACGAATATGTATTCCGATTCGGGGCCGGTTCACACCATAGAAATGCAGTCCGAATGCGTACCAGATAGGGCTGAATGCCGAAGATACGATAGTAAGGCATAGGCATTAGGCAGGGAGAAGTCGGGACTTGGGAGGACTCACAGTGGTTGTAGCAGAACACAGCCCGACATCCGTCCTACACGTTCAGTCTGCCTGCCTGCAGCTAGCTTAGTTCTGACTGAGCGGTGAGCAGCGCGCCGTGAGCAGCTGCACAGCTAACCAATCACGCGTGCCGCTACTCACGGCGTGATTGGTTCGCTGTGCCGCTACTCACGGCGTGATTGGTTCGCTGTGCCGCTACTCACGGCGTGATTGGTTCGCTGTGCCGCTACTCACGGCGTGATTGGTTCGCTGTGCCGGTCAAGAGAACTAGCTGCAGGGCGGCAGACTGAACGTGTGGGACTGGATGGATGTCATGTCAGGCTGTGTTGTTCTACCTCCTGCCACCACTGTGAGTCCCGACTGTGCCTAATCCACACTGACTGTCACTGTCAATCCCTACAATAACATTAACCCTGGCCTGCCCTGGCTGTATGGTGCAATTACAATCAGAAGAAGGCTGGGCTGCTGCAATACTTCCATGATTTCCTCTCAATATCACAATATATATCGTTGGAAAAAAAAATATCGCAATGTACTTTTTTTCCAATATCGTGCAGCCCTAGTACCAGATGCTTTTCTGCATGCGTGTTTTTGAAGCAGTCCAGTGCATTTCTTGCCCCCTCTTTTATCGTAACCTTAAATAAGGATGTGTTCCAGTGCGTTTTTTGATGTGTTTTACAGCGTTCCAGTGCAGGAAAAATGCAGCATGTTCTATTTTTTTAATTTTTTTTTTATTTTACTGGAGCACACTGGGACTGCAAACACTGATATGAACTATGCCATTCGAAACCATATAACCTACTTTCCATGCGTTGTTGATGCAGAAAAAAACGCACTGGACTGCATGTGGTGTGAACTGGCCCTCAGCCATTTTTTTTCAGGTAAGATTGGCGTGATAGTCTTTTGGATAATCAGCTGATTCTTTTTGCATTAACATTTTTCATTATTATAAAAATGTACTACATTTGAAATGAAAACATATTGCAATAAATACAGTGAGGGTTAAAAGTGAAAATAAGATGATTCCTAGAATTATATATTGTGCAGGAGTGATGCATTCTGGTATTGCTGCCTGATTGGCTGCTCTACTTGTGGAATAAAGTAAGTTTGTGATTTAAAGTAAATTTGTCATTAGTCAGTTCCACCATCTAATGGAATTCTTAGGTTTGAAAAAGTTGGGGCCTAACTACATTAATTCCATTGTGTCTGACAAAAATAAATACTGAATAGTTTCCTTATATAAGAATGACTAATCTCCTGACATAATGAATTAACATTTTAAAACGAATATAACCAATCTTCTGAAAAATAAAAAGACTAAAGCCCCGTACACACGATGAGAAATTAGGCCGGGAAATTTCGTCCGACGACCGATCTGCTGATTTTCGGCTTGTTAGTATGGTGCTTCCGACAGCCGTCTCGGACTTTTCAGACGAAAAAATCCTGGTGTGCAGGCTATATAATTTTTGTCGTCCGTCAACACGCGTCCGCTTTTCGTCTCATTAGTACAGATTTCGACGGGGAAAAATCTTATGAGCAAGACTAGGCATGCTCAGAGATGAAAGAACACATAGAAAGCAATCCAACACATGACATCACTTCTGAAGTAGAATTCTGTCGTACGGGAAAATTCGTGTGCAGTCTAGAGCAAATTCCAACCAACAAACACCACTCCGGACAAAAGACAGACGGACGACCGGTCGGCGGAAATTCGTTGCGTGTGTACGAGGCTTAAAGCGGAGTTCCAGCCATTTACTCACCTGTCCAACGGTCCAGCGATGCGGCCGCCGGAAGCCTCGATCCTCTCCCTCGGCGCCGGCATCACTGCTGTGGGCACCCGGCTGTTACAGTTTGCGGCTTCACAGCCTGGTACCCACTGCGCATGCGCGAGTCGCGCTGCGCGCCGTGATTGGCCGGCAATCTTCTGGGACCTCTGACGTGTCCCAGAAGATTGCAGGGAGGGAGGGGGAGAGGAGAACTTCCGCTCAGGGCGCCGCGGCGCTCCGAGCGGAAGTGGGAGCGGGTACCTGTCAAAACTAGGTACCCGCTCCCCCCCCCCCCAAAAAATGACATGCCAAATGTGGCATGTCGGGGGGTCAGGACTCCCTAAAGCGGAAGTTCCACTTTTGGGTGGAACTCCGCTTTAAGAGCCGGTTCACACTGATCCGAGTTGTCAGGCGACTTAGTCGCCTGACAAGTAGCTCCCAATGCTGTGCAATGGAACCGTTCTAATCAGAGCGACTCAAGTCGCTCCGACTTAGAAAAAGGTTCCTGCACTATTTTTTGGCAAAGTCGGAGCGACTTGCATTGACTTCTATTTTGAGAAGTTGCTTGCAAGCCGTGCTGAAGTCGCGCTGCATGGGTGACTTCAAAGTCGCCCGAAGTCAGATTAATGTGAACGGACTCTTACAGAACTTCCAAAAATAGAAATGGAGTTTGAAAAACAAATATATATATTCTTCCCTAATGAACTTATTATTCCGAAAATAAATAATTTCAAAACGATCATGAGGAAAATAAGTACATTATCGAATGAAATAGCGCAGGCAAATATAATGTTGTCTTTTTTTTTTTTTTTGTTTTTTAGCCTGTCAGCCCCGGTTCACACTTGTGCGTGTGCGGGGTTCGCATGTAATGTCGGAGCTCACTGCTCCGACATTACATGCGATCGGCTGTGCGGTGCGAGTTTAGCCATACAGATTGTATGGCTAAATTCGCACTGCAGCCGCACCAAACACGCACAGGGACCCTTTTTGGCAGCCGCATCAGGATCGGATCGCACAGCGGTTCACACTTGTACTGCACGATCGCACTGCGATATGCGATCAAACTGGGGGTGTCGTTAACATTACATTGACACCCCCAGCGTATCGCATATGGCAGTGTGAACTGCCGGGGGTGCGTGTGCGATGCGGGAACAGGCTGCGGATTCGCAGCCTTCCCTCATCGCATAAATGTGAACCAAGGCTCAAAGCACCACTATGTTAGCCTTTGTCTCCATGCATACATAGGTGTTTACAGATCTATTAGAAGAGAAGCATTTGCAGGCTGAAAAAAAAACCCTATCGGAAGCGCGTTCGGGAGTGGAGCTGAAGAGCAGAAATAACATAAATGCACCTAAATGTTAGGCTTGTGCATTTGAGCGATAATGCATTCCAATGGCCAGAATAAACTAATGTTTTGGCCAATAGTATACATTAATTCTGAAAGGCTTAATGTGCCTAAATGTGTGTGCAATATGCAGCTTTGGGCACATTTTTAAGCAGCTTTCTTCCTACCAGGAGTTCTCGTGTTTAGAGGAGCAAATAAAACGCCCTGTGTGCATGAGGCCTCCTAACAGTTAGCTAGAAAACCTTAGACAAAGAACCTGTTTCTCACCTGATTACAGACTAAGAAACCTTGGCTAAAGAGCTTTTGTTCTTTTCCTGTAGGAGAGTTCTACTAAATTTAGGGCTCCCTCACACATACTACAGTGACTGGTGGCTTTCCGCTCTTGATCAATGACAGCCACTATAACGGCAAATATTTATAATGCACAGTCTTAATGGGGTTGTAAAGTCAGGTGTTTTTTTTTTATCTTAATGCATGCTATGCATTAAGATTAAAAAAAAAAAACCCCTGTGTGGAGCAGCCTCCCCAGCACCCCCTAATATTTTTCTGAGCCATATCTTCCTCCAGCGATGTCCACGAGTCCCTTGGCCTTCTGGGATTCTTCATTTCTTATTGGCTGAGACACAGCCCTGGCGCCATTGGCTCCCATGGCTGTCAATCAAACTCAGCCAATCGGGAGAGATGGGGGCGGGGCCGAACGGCAGCTCTGTGTCTGAATGGACACACGGAGCTGCTGCCTATGGTGGGGCACTCAACAGGAGGGAGGGGCCAAGAGCAGCAACGAGGGACCGGAGAGGAGGAGGAACCTGAAAATGCAATTGCTGGCTGTCATACGGATTCAATGGCTTTAATATTTTGAGTCAATAACCTGAAACAAGCAATTTCAGGAATGGCTGCCCACACATTTCTCTAACTGCAGGTTGTTTTTTTTTTTTAATGTACTTAAAAGAGTATGAGGATGGTTTTCCAATGAAAGCATTATTAACTTTTAAACTCCAGAGAATGTGAAATTTCAGAATTTCTTAAAAACTTCCTATATTAACTCTGAAACATGCCATTTAGCGCAGAACAGTCACTGAGAAGCATCTGCTTTAACGGTACATTTTTTGTTTGTACTCCATAATTCAACCTTAAAAGATATTAGGCTACAAATACATTTAGACCGCATTCACACTGAAGCGGCACGACTTCGGGGGCGACTTCACAAGTCGCGTGCACCGCGACTTCGGCGCGACTTGCACGGACTTCGTATAATGAATGTCTATGCAAGTCACTCCGAGGTCGCCCCGAAGTAGTACAGGGCCCTTTTTCTAAGTCGGAGCGACTTGTGTCGCTCCTATTAGAACGGGTCCTGTAGCACTGCATGGACCGCGACGGACTGTGACTTGTCAGGCTGACAAGTCGCAGTAGTGTGAATGGAGCCTTAATAGGATGTGGATGTATTCATTTTCTATAGTGTACACCAGGGCCTTTATAACTTTGAGGCTTTACTGAATGTGTAATGTTTAACCTCGTGTTTTTAGCAGCTTTGTAATTAATACTATTAAGTATTACTGTTCAAGCCTATATTTTTGTGCTGAATATAATGTTCTTTCTTCCAGCTCTTATTCAAAGCGCTACTTTGCCTGGTGCGTCGCAGATACTAAGGCGCAGCGTAAGCATTGAGGATTATATAATACGAGCAAGCGCTGTAATAAACAATGCCGAACAGGGATAACTATGCAAATGGCGGTGGCAGCAGCGGTAGTGGCAGTGAGGAAGCGGCTTCAACAGTCGATTTTGTGTGCCGTGACTTCTTGCGTAATGTGTGCAAGCGTGGCAAGCGCTGCCGTTTCAAGCATCCAGATTCCAATGATGTGTCTGACCTTGGAGTGCAAAAGAATGAATTTATTTTTTGCCACGATTTCCAGAATAAGGAATGTGAGCGTATTAACTGCAGATTCGTTCATGGTACCAAGGATGACGAAGAGCATTACAAGAAAACAGGAGAGCTACCTTCTCGCTTGCGTAATAAGGTTGCAGCTGGACTTGGCTTGTCTCCCACAGACATAGCTAATAAAGATGAGATTCCTATCTGCAGGGATTACCTAAAGGGCGATTGCCAGCGCGGTGAGCAGTGCAAGTTTCGACATTTTCGCAACTTGCGGAGAGATTACAATTATCAGTTTGAATATTCAGGTGACAGGCAAATGGGAGCTATGGCTACAAGTACAGCTGCTGGAAGTTTTTCTACAATCGCAAACCGTGCTTTTGAGCATTATGGCTCATATGATGGCCTTTCTGAACCTGAATACTTTTCCTCTTCATATTATCGGTATAGGGATCGATTTGAAGATCCTGTAATGAAGAGGAGGCGTGTAGGTTATGATGGATACTATAATGTAGCCCCAGTTGAGTATCGCATGTTAGAGGAAGAAAATGTCATGCTTCGTAGGCGTGTTGAAGAGCTGAAAAAGCAGGTCTCTGTCTTAGCAGCAACTAACGAAGTGTTACTTGACCAGAATGCTCAGTTTCGTAGCCAAGCCAAAGTTGTTACACTTAGCACCCTGAGCACCACTGCTCCAACTAGTGAACAGGCTGTAGGGACTGTGACTAACTACAACCATGGCATTACACCAACCCAAGGGAGTGTGACTAACTACAACCATGGCATTGCACAAACCCATACCACATTAAGCAGTCAGGCATTGCAGCCTCGAGCAGTTACTCAACAGGAGTTAGTGGCTTCCACTGGTGCCCCTGCTCCTGCGCAGTCCAATGCAGCCCCTCAGTTAAATCCTGAAATTACACCACTTTCTGCTGCGCTGGCACAAACCATTGCTCAAGGAATGGCACCTCCACCTGTTTCCATGGCACCAGTTGCAGTGTCTGTAGCACCTGTGGCAGTTTCCATGGCACAGCCCATACCTGGCATTACAATGAGCCAGTGCACTACACCAATGGTATCCTATCCTATTGCTTCACAAAGCATGCGAATAACAGCCATGCCCCACTGAAATTGCTTAGGGTATAGTAGGTTTTCAGTGAGCATATCATTTAAGGAAGTGTAATGTTTACCTTTAAAATCATTTTTGATGTGACTAACATTTTTGTGTGCTTGCTGTATATTTCCATTGTATTACATACACCAGCTTGATAGAATTTTTCCTCGTGTATTAGACAAGATAGGTTTGCCTCTCAGACAACTGCTCCAAAGGAAATCTGTTTTGGCCCAACTTGCTTTGGTAGGTTTGAACTGAGGGGCATATTGGGACAAACCATTGTACAGAACTACTAAGCAGCACCTGCGTTTGTAATGAGCAAATAACATGACGGCTCCTTATATATATATATATATATATATATATATATATATATATATATATATATATATATATATATATATATATATATATATATATATATATATATATATATATATATATATATATATATATATATATATATAGGATTACAACCTACACATAGCAACAAGTATTTTAAACATTATCCGGTTGATCATTTTACCATGTATATCTTAAAGTACCACTCCAGGCACAACATTTAAGGCCAGGAAGGACATAAATCATTTTTTTCTTCTTTTTTTGCACCATATGCCTTTGCAAAACAGGATATTACATTGTAAATGTAACAGTGACATTGTGACTGTGCTTTACGTAGGGATGTGCAAAGAGCAGATCAGTGGGAGGGGCCCAGCAGGCCCCACCCACTTTAGCCTGCCTGCAGAAAACTAGGAGGTGGCAGAGGCAAGACCAGTCACCCTGCACAAGGAGAGAGCAGTAGGGACTGGACTTTTGTTATAGAAGCTCCTGTAAAGTTTCACACTAGATACTGCACAGATCTGAAAGAAATTCACAAAACACACTGAAATTAAAGTAAGAATACACCTTTTTCTTTAAACCATGCTTATCCTGAAATTCACTTTTAATTAAAAAAAAAAAAAGTAAAGTTTTCCTTTTAGCGTGAGTTGGTAAGGATAGAAATCTGGGTGCTAATATTGGTTCCCTTAGCCCACCTGTTAGCTGGAAGGGTGTTTTCAACTGCTGTGGAAACTTGCAATATTCATGATGCAATTTTTTTCCCCAGCAGATTCATGAGGCTACCATTAGCCTATCATGAATATCATAATCTTTTTATTCTGCTGTGTACTGAATTTGAAAGATTTCCCACATTCTCCCGCAGGAAACAAATGAAATAAAAGCGACCACTGCCCCCCCCCCCCCCCTCTTCCAAAACAGACAGTTACACCTTTTGAGCTGTGAAGTGGAGAGATGGACAGTGCAATGCATTAGATTTTACCATAAAATCTCAATCTTTGTCCATGCCCTGCATATCAGTTTAAGAATACTAGGTGAGACTTATAATGGGTGATAATATATTCATTTTAGTTTAATAATTTTTTTCTTTTTTAAGTTGGTACTTTTAAAACTCTGATTTTGCTCTTCTTTTATACTTTCCTTTGTTTTTTTTTTTGTTTTTTTTTTGTTTTTTTTTTTGTTTTTTTTTTTCCCTCCTCCTTCAAGCCCTCCTCCTTCAAGGTAAACCTGCCATGAGATGAAATTTGATGGACCAAATCTTGTCTAGTCCATTTTGTTTTTCATTTAGTTTTAAAAAAAATGTCTTTTTCTTTCCCTTTGCATGTTAAAAACCAGCATCTTGGTGTTTATTTAGATGCTTGTATGTTGTCGTATTATGGGATGTGCAAAAAGTAAGCTTGACATCCTGTGTTTAGAAGTTTTAAATAGCAAAATGTACTGTTTGCTGCTATAAAAAGGTTTGAAAACTATTCTACTGTGTGACCTGTGTGTATTTTTTAATGGAAACTCTTCCTCATTGGCGACCATGGTTTAGCTCCTAATATAATTTACATAAATATTTTTTTATTAGAATTTGAAACTGCATATTCAATTGGTAACCACCGGTCCCTTACAGACCAAAAGTTGGCCATACATTAATTTAGTTTTAGACCCCTTTCACAAATGTTTCGATCACGTCCACTAGTTTGAGACCATCCATTGCTGTCAATGTAGCGGACGTCCGCTGACACCCACCGGCATTCCATCCCGGCCGCCAAAAACAGACGGATGTGGGTAAGTTTGCCATCTGTCCGGCAGACCGTATCGGAAAACAGACAGGCTGTCCATTTTCCATCTGGCTGCCCCATAGAGGAGAGCGGGCTGTGTCTCTGTCCACTCTGCAAAGCGGAGCGGACACTGACCTGTCATCCACCTAATCAGCGGAGAGATCTATTGCTGAGCAGGCGGATCTGCTGGACAGTCTGCCCTGTGTGAAAGGCCTTTAAAATGTTTGCTTTTCTAATGGTTGGTGGAGTCAAATCAACATTCATTTTTAGCTTCAGAGAAAATATGAAGGTGCATGATTTACAATTTTTCTCAAACTATTTTCTAACTGCATGTTTTCATTTAGTTCATTTGTTTCAAAATCTAATGTTAAAAGCAAACAAAATTTTGAAGTACTATCAAATGACTTCCACTAGTCATTGAATGTACTGAGAATTTTTGTACAAATGTTCACACATTCGTTGTGTTTGAAAATCTACTACTGTAAAGCCAGCTTCAGAGACCTCTTTAATTGGGTGGGAGGAGAAAAAGTAAAAATGATGAAGGCAGAACAAGCTGCTCCAACAAACAAGGCACTTGTAGCTTCAGAGCCCAACGTCCTTTTCTCCTACATTCCTGTTGGCCCATGATGGGCTGGCTCACTGACCAGTAGGTAGGGGCAGGAAAACTTTCATACTATGATGAGGGTACCAAAGCTTTGCCTGGCAAAGAAAGCGCGAAGTTGGCCACTAACACACTAATATATATATATATACTTCAAGGTCTCCTAATCACTTTCAAAAACACCCCTTTAGCATTTCTAGACACGCCATCTTGAGGACGACAGATGATTCATGTAGTATCCCATTGTGTTCAATAGCCTATGTTCACATCTGAGCATCCTGTTGCTTGCAGCTGAATGCCTGTTGCTCCAAAAAGTATGTAGAAAGCTACTTTTCAGGCAGAATTGAGCAGTTTGGGCCCTATACACTTTAATAGGAATGCCTGAAAACTAGGGATGCACCGAAATGAAAATTTTGGGCCGAAACCGAAAATGCAGGATGCCCTTGGCCGAAAACCGAAACAGAAAATTACCTTTTCCCCCAAAAAAATGTAAATTGGATAGAACAGGGGCATACACCAAAAACAGGTAGTGACGTCGCTGCCACCCTGTCACAGTATATGTACTGTGATGGGTTGGCAAGAGGTTAATTTAATTACCATTGGTATTTGTATTATGAAGCATGAGGGGTTAATGTATTGTCACTGCTGGTCACTCATCTATTAGTGACTGACCAGTGGCAGGTAATTAACCCCTTTGTGCTGCATTAGTGCAACCAGTATCAGTGCAACCAGTGTTAATTAACACTTGATACTGGTTGCACTAATGCAGCACAAAGGGGTTAATTACCTGCCACTGGTCGGTCACTAATAGATGAGTGACAATACATTAACCCCCCATGCTTCATAATACAAATACCATTGGTAAGCTGCCTCAGCTCCCCCCACCCCCACTGCCTCAGCGTCCCCCTCCTCGGGTGTCCTTCATTCAAAAGTCCCGCCTCTGGCCGGCGGCACCGCCTCTCAATGACGTCCCTACTACGATCTGTGCATTATGAATGGACATACCAGGCGGGGTGAGCGGCCGCTATAGATAGAACTAATGTGATCCTTCACTGTCAGCTCAGCACGACTATGTGTGAATGAGAACAGAACTGACCTGACACCGGGCGGGGGGAGTGGCCGCTATTAGCTGTAACTATGTGAGAGCTTCACTTCCCTGTCAGCGGAGATACATGCCTGTCAGGGAAGTGAAGCGCTTACATAGTTACAGCTAATAGCGGCCACTCCCCCCGTCCGGTGTCAGGTCAGTTCTGTTCTCATTCACACATAGTCGCGCTGAGCTGACAGGGATAATTCACATAGTTCTATCTATAGCGGCCGCTCGCCCCCACCCCCCCCCCCCCCGCCCCGCCTGGTATGTCCATTCATAATGCACAGATCGTAGTAGGGACGTCATTAAGAGGCGGACGGCCGGCCGGCCAGAGGTAGGACATTTAAAACCTGCCCTGCGCCCTCCTCCTTCCCCACGGCGGCCATATTTATTTTCGGCAATGTTAACCCATTATCGGCCGAAATGAGATAGGCTCATTTTCGGCCGATAATTTCGGTGGCCGAAATTTCGGTGCATCCCTACTGAAAACGCCTAATTTAAAGAGGTTGTAAACCCACTTGTATATTTTTTACCTATAGGTAAGCCTATATTAAGGCTTACCTATAGGTGCTATAAATATCTCCCAAACTTGCACCGTTTAGGAGATATTTACAGTGCAAACTGCCGATGACGTCATCGGCGCAGGCGCTCTGAGGGAACGGCCACCTGTGCCGTTCCTTCAGAGCTCAGTGCCGCGAACGGCGGCTCCCGCGTGCAGGCGCAGGAGTGATGTAATCGTGCCTCCGGCAAATCAGATGGCTGGAGGATGCGAACCAGGAAGCAGGACATGTCGCCGTCCTGTCGCTGAGGTGGCGGCATGGCGGGGGCTTCGTTTTAAGGTAAGTACTACATAATGAGCTAGTATACGATGCATACTAGATCATTATGCTTTTCTCTTTACAGGGTTTTTTTTTTTTTCGACTTTACTTCCTCTTTAAGGGGTTTTCAAGCACTTTTTAGCCTATATTAACTGATGATCGTCCTAGATTTCCATTGGCTAGAACAAAAAGCCTGAAGCACACATGTGAAATTCCTGTAATACTCTTCTAAGAACGCCTGTATGCACTTGCAAAAATGCTTGAAAAAGCTCCTGAAAAATCACTCTTCTCAGGTGTGAATGCAGTCTAACTGAAAACTTGTGGGATGTATGACATTAGTTTGGCTTAAGCCAAAACCCAGAAAGCAACTAAAGAAATTAAAAAAAAAAAAAAGTGTAAAACAAAATGATACATCAATAAGCCATACCCATCAAAGCAGAACTCAACTAAACTCCTGAAGACCTTCTTCTATTGCTCCTGTGGGCCAGTTCTGATGTTTACATGCCTATTGGAAGCACTTTTGGTAGGGGACATAGGTCAGCATGGGCACCCTGACCAGTCTGTAGCTATGCAGCCTCGTATGCTGCGATGCCCTGTGTGTATTGACACTTTTTTTTTTTTTTGGAACCAGCATTAGTTTTTTAAGCAATTTGAGCTACAGTAGTTCTTCTAATGGATCGGAGTATAAGGGCCAGCCTTTGCGCCCCACATGCATCAATGAGCATTGGCCACCCATGACTGTTACTGGTTTTCCTTTCTTGGAACACTTTTGGTAGGTCTAACCACTGCAGACCTGGAACATCCCACAAGAGCTACAGTTTTGGAGTTGCTGTGACCCAGTTGGCTAGACATTACAATTAGATCCTTGTCAAAGTTGCTCAAATACTTACACTTGCCCATTTTTCTGCTTTAAACAGCAACTTCAGGGACAACATGTTCACTCGCTGCTTAACCACTTTACCACCGGAGGATTTTGCTGTCTTACGTCCAGGCCACTTTTTGCGATTCAGCACTGTGTGACTTTAACTGACAATTGCACGGTCATGCAACGCCGTAACCAAACGGAATTTACGTCCTTTTTTCCCACAAACTGCTTTCTTTTGGTGGTATTTGATCACCTGTGCAATTTTTACTTTTTGCGCTATAAACAAAAAAAAGCGACAATTTTGAAAAAATAATTTTCAAATTTATTTTTATATGAAATTCCCCCCCAAAAAAATGTAAAAATCAAAATGTAACATTTTAGGCCAATTTGTTTTATGCTACATATTTTTGGTAAAAAAAAAATCGCAATAAGCGTATTTTGATTGGTTTGCGCAAAAGTTATCGCTGCTACTAACTACGGGAAATTTATGTCATTTTTATTGTGTTTTTTTTTTTTTTTTGCGTGACTGCGACGTTGCGGCGGACAGATCGGACCCTTGACTGACATTTTTGACACTTTTGGGGGTACCAGTGACATTTACTATAGTAATCAGTGCTATAAATATGCACTGTTACTGTAAAAATGACACTGGCAGGGAAGGGGCTAACTTTTATTGGTGATCAAGGGGTTAATGTATGCCTGGTGCTTACTAACGTGTGTGGGGGGAGGGGGCTATGTGACACAGGCACAGATCGCAGGTTCAGCTATGCTGAATCCTGCAATCTGACCCTGCCTGTTACGTAGGAGATCCGCCCGCTTTGTTTATACGAGCGGGCGGATTTCCACACTCGATCCCCGATGATTGGGGAAGAGCAGCGGTGACTGAAAACAGCGGGAGCGAGCCTCCGGCGGCGCCCACAAGGGGAGGAGTCCAGCGACGTAGGTCTACGTCGCTGGACAATAACGAGCCACTTTGCCGCAGACCGGTCGGCAAGGGGTTAATATATTCTACCCACTTTCAGATGCCATTGTAACAAGATAATCAATGTGGTAAGATAATCAAGAAAATCAACTTTTACCTGTCTGTGGTCATAATGTTATAGTGTGTGTGTGTGTGTATACATAAATTCACGAAATCTGCTGTATTGTGACACCCACCTTTACACGCACATGAACTTTAATAGCATCCCAGTTCGTAGGGTTCAATATTGACTTGGCCCACCCTTTGCAACTTTAACAACTTCAACTCTTCTGGGAAGGCTGTCCACAAAGTTTAGAAGTGTGTCTATGAGGATGTTTGACCATTCTTCCAGAAGCATTTGTGAGGTCAGGCGCTGATGTTGCACGAGAAGGCCTGCCTCGCAGTCTGTGCTCGAATTCATCCCAAAGGTGTTCTATCGGGTTGATGTCAGGACTCTGTGAAAGCCAGTTAAGTTACTCCAACCCAAACTCGCTCGTCCTTGTTTTCGCTATCGTTCATTGACGGACGCAGTTCTCTCTGATTCATATCAGTAGGGTTATACTGCCCCCTACAGAAGTAGGACACTAGGCAGGAAAAAGTTCTGGCTACGCCTATGGGCAGTCCCTGAGGGTACACCCTCTCTCTTCCTGCATAGGATGTCAGTTTTAATCTGCCTAGTCAGGAGTAAGGACCTAGTTTCTTGCTGGGATCTCTGGTCCTGGCATAAAAGTATTTTTTTAGCTAGCCTTTTTTTCCTGTGAGATCTTCAAGCAATTATGCCGGGCTGGGCGACAGACTGGACCCCCATATCCAGTGGTCACCCCAGTCTGGCCAGCGAGCGCCTGCAGGCCTTAGCTCCGCGCTGGGTCAGCCGTGACATATTCCCACTGGACGGGGACTGGCCCCGCGAGTTGAACGTCTTGCCAGGACGCACACGACAGGGTCGAGGCTGATGTCGCAGCGTTCCTATTTGGCTGACAGCCCCCCCTACTCAGGTGGCGTGGGGTCCTGTTATAAGATGCCGCCCACCTGTGTTCCCCCCCCTCCCTGGCGGATTTTGGGGTGGACGCGGGCCCTCTCCCTGGGATGGTCGAACCCTCGCACTCCTGGGTTTCCCTCTGACCTATTGTGACCCCCCCACCTCCTACCATCCTCCCGCCCCCAGACCCATGTGGGGGACTGTTTGGGCCTACCTGAGCCTGGGGCCTAGTGTGCAGGCCGCATGGGGGGCCGGGCGAGTTCGCTGTCTGCGGTGCTCAATGATCGTGCGGGGGGGGCCTTGCTGGGGTTCTCCTGAAGTGGATGGGCATTTGGGGGGGCCCCTGATTTGCTGTGATTTTTGGGCGGGCCGCCATTTTGTTGTAGCCTCTGTCTGCTTCTATGGAGGCGGCCATCTTGGTACACCCATTTTCGGCCATTTTGCAGGAGATTTTTTTGCATTGAAGGCCGGTGGGAGTGCCTGAAGGACAGTGAGTCTTGAGGGTGGTCTCTCCCTCTCTGTGGGGGTCTGTTAGCGCATGCCCGACCTCCGGGGGGGCGCTGTAACACTGTAGGGCCGTTTAAAAAAAAAAATTCACATTTTGTTTTAAAAGTTGCTGGCGGGTTCCTCAGGTTCAGTATGGACCCTGCAAGCCATTTTCCCACCTGACCCCCCTCACGGAGGCCACAGGGCCTTCCGGATCTCCACTGTCCATCTATGCCTTTTCGGCAGTTCGGGACGCATTTGTGCCCGGGGGTGGTGGTAGGTGCGCTAAAACGTTTCTCCACCTACCCCTGCCTCTTCTGGTGTCTCGAAGTCTGAGTCTGGCTCAGCCGCCGCAGACGTGGGCCTCCCTGCCAGGTCTGTTACCTCGCGCCCTGTCTCCTCGGATGATGAGGATGACATTTCCACCTTCCCTGCCACGACAGGCGCTGGTGGACGCACTGGCTGTTTTCGGTGCGTGGCACCCTGCAATTTGGGGGTCGCAGCGGCGGCTGCGCCTAGGGTGCAGGTGGCATCTGGCACTCACATGCCTCCCATAGCTGCTCATTTTGCTGGCTGCTCATATAGGAGGGGACTGTCTGAGATGTTCCCCTGGGGTGTCTAAGCGGCCGTTAGCCGTTGCCCTTTTGGGGGAGTCTCTGGTACAGAGAACTGTTTCTGCCTTTGGTGGACGTACGGTCTCTAGCTGAATGGGACTACCGTTGTTCCGGTGGAGGAATCCTCGTCCCTTAAGGACTTGGGGGATAGGATGGCGCGGGCTGTGGCCTGCGCTCTGTGCTCCCTGGCGTAGCTGCACTGGGAACAGTGTTTGTTTGCCCTTGCCACGCTGGCTCTGCCTGATGGGCAGAGTCCCAAAACCGCGATTTGGTGTGGGGCATGTCCCTCTTGCCCTTGGGGAGCTGTTGGACCAGCTGGCGCAGGGGCTTCATTTTGTTTGTGATGTCGCGCTGGTCGAGGTTCCCTTGTATAACACCTTGTCGTTTTTGGTGGTGGTTGACCGGAGTGTTGGTCTGTGGATCAAACTTCTAAGAAGGTCTTAATGGATCTCCCTTTTCAGGGGGATCGCCTGTTTGGCGCTGCCCTGGATGACACAGGCTGTCAAGGGTGAGGGCCTTTGTCGCAGTCGGGGTTCCTCCCTTTCGGCTCACAAACAGTTTCTTCGTCCTTCGGGGACAGTTGATGTGGCAGAGTCCTTCCAGACTTCCGCGTGGGTTCCAGACGACCCTGGTCTGGCGTACATGGGTTTGGTTTTTTCCAGACCCGTGCACAAGGCCTACTCGGCCTGAAGGTGCTTCCTCCCCCATCTAGGGGGTTGGGGACCTGCGGCTGGTCCGGATCCCAGGCTGACTGGGCTGAGGAGGTCATGCGGTCCAGTTGCAAGATCGAGTTTCGATCCGGTTATTTCCGGTAAGGTTTTTCCCTTCCAATGTACAGGCGCTCTGTGGGGCAGTTCAGGCTCTGGTTCAACAAGCTGGACCTACTGGTCCTTTTGTTGGTTCCGTGGAGATCACAAATTTTATTTGGTATTGGTTCGCGCGGTGGTAGCTTCTCTACATCAGGGTGCTTCCTGGCCTCCATAGACATCAAGCTGCCTACCTTCACGTCCCGTTCTGTTCTGGACAGCTACGGTTCTCCGTTTTTTTGCCGTGGGGTAGGATCTCTTGGTTTGTGGCGTTACCCTTTGGTCTCGCTTATGCTGCTAGGGTCTTCACGACGGTGATGGCTCTGGTCCTGGTGCTGTTGCGGCAGCGGGGCGTATCGGCCCTGGTTTCCTGGCCACTCTGCTTCTCCGTTTGGAGCCCCCTACGGTGCTGACAATGAAGTTGGTTGTCATCGTGGGAACTCTGGTGGAGTTCAGGTGGGTTCTGAACCTTCAGAAATTATCCCTGGTCCTTTCCATGAGACTGAACTTTCTGAGTCTGACTTTGGACTCGTCCTCAGTCAGGGTGTTTCTCCCTCCAGGGTCAAAACTCTTGGCACTTTAGACTGCAGTCGACTGTTGCTGTTCCGCACATGGTCTTCCCTTTGGACCTGCATGTGAGTTCTGGGACTGATGGTGTTGTTTTTCAAGACTGTCCTTTTCGCTCAATCCCTCTGGGGATCCTCCAGGAGGCACTCCTCGAAGGCGACTGGAATCCAAACTCTCTGGACTTGCGGATCCGGCTGGGCCGGGTGCCCGGGGAGTCTTGCTCTGGAAACCTTCCTCCCCGTCTACTGGACAATTGTCACCACGGATGCAAGCTTGTCCGGGTGGGGAGGAGTCCTCGGCAGGTTTTCTGCTTCGGGAGTATGGTGCCTGGAGGATCCAGGTTACCGCTTATTGTCCTGGGGCTGAGAGCGATCCAGCTTTGTCTAGTTCACTGGATCGGGCACCTGCAGCTGCCCGGTGCACTTTCAATGACTACGTCGCGACCGTGGCTTGTGTCATTCACTATGGGGGCACCAAAAGTGTCCTTGCTGCCTTGGAAGTGATGTTTCAGAGCGCCTTGTTCCGGCTCTATCCGCTGTTCCCTTTCCAGGGGAGAAACAACGCGATTGATAGACGGTTTGCCTCAGTCGACAGGCCCTGGCTGCAGGGCAATGGTGCCTTCATCTGAGTCGTTCCAGCATTTGTGCCTTCATTTTGGGGGAACTCCGGACATGGGCCTGTTGGCATTGCATCTACAGGATAGTGCAGAGGTTGTTGCCTGCTCCCGGGACCCTCTGGCGAGTGCAATGGTGGCCTCATGGCTTCTGTCATGGGCAAGAACATTCGCTAGGTTCAACATGTTCGATGCTGAGATGTTTGGCGTGGTCACCTGTGCAAGGCTGACGCTGGCATGATCGTGCGAGAGTGCTCGCGGATGGGCCGAGGTCAGTTTCGGCTGCTGTCTGCCTTTCCTCCTCTCCTGTTGCTGGCAAGAATCCTTCGCGGGATCGAGGTGGCAGGGTCGTTCTCGTGGCTCCGGACTTGCCTCGCCGAGCTTGGTACGCCGACCTGGTCAGGCTTGCCGCTGATGCCTCGTTGGGTTTCTTCTCTCCGGGGACGATCTCCCGTCCTGGTTAACGTTCGCCGACTTGGCTGTTGTAAGCCAGGTGTCAAAGGACGGGGGGTTGTCTGCTTCGGTGATTCCCACCCTGCGTAAAGCGTGGGAAGCATCTTCTATGATGTTTTTTTTTTTTTTCATCATATGAGAAAGTCGCGTATTGCGTGGTGTGAGTCTTCTTGGACTCCCCCTTGCTCTTGCTCAGTGGCCAGATCTTGGCTTCCTTCACCGGGGGGCTTGATCAAACAATGGCCTTGAGTACTGTCAAGGGTCGGGTTCGGCTTTGATAATTTTTATTCCACAGGCCGTTGACTGCCCGTTCCCTGGTGCGTAACTTTTTCCAGGGGGTGCGACACTTGGTTCTTCCGGTGCGACCTCCGTCGCCAACTGGGGACCTTGGTTGGGGCAGTCGGTTCTTCCAGACCCTCCTTTGCTAGTATCGTGGGTATCCCCTGCTTACCTTATTGCAGAAGGTGGCCTTGGTTGCTGTCACTCTGCACACGGGTTGTCGGCACTGGCGACATTGTCCTGTCATTCTCCCTATCTGTTGGTTCATGGGGCCAGGTGGTACTTTGTCCGGATCCGTCCTTCCCTCCGAAGGTGGTTCCTAGTGTTCACTTGCACAGGGCTATTGTGTTGCCATCCTGTGTCCTGAGCCCCCTCATCCTACGGAATGTGCGCTGCATACTCTGGATGGAGTTTGGGCAATCGAGGAGTACTTGGCGACTGCTGAGTCTTCCCGTAGACAGGTTCGCTCTCTGTGCTCACCAATGGCCCAAGGACAGGGCTGCCTGTGTCTGCCTCGACTGTTTCCAGGTGAATTGGACAGTCGGTGGTGCAGGCTTCTTCATTTATGGGTCAGGTCCTACCTTTCCCTGTTTTGGCACTTTCTACTTGGGCACCTAGTGCTTCCTGGGCTTTTTGCCATACAGGCATCTGTGCTTCAGGTTATAAGGCGACTACCTGGTCGTTTGTTCACACCTTTGCTATGTTTTATGGGGCGGATGTGCTGGCATCTGCAGATGCCTCTTTTCGGCCGCAAGATTTTTTGCTGGCTGCTGTTTGGTGGGCTTTTGGCCTTCCTTGAGGGTGTTTACTGTTTTTTGTTTTCAGGTGGGCCTCATCTTTTGTTCTGATGAGTCCAATGTTGCTTGGATGGCTGTGTTTGGCCTTGGGGGACTTGTTCTTTTCTGCTGTTCCCACCCCTCATTTTATGGCACTGTTTTGGGACGTCCCTACTGATATGAATCAGAGAGAACTGCGTCCGTCAATGAACGATAGAGAAAATCTGATTTTTGACTTACCGTAAAATCCTTTTCTCTTAAGTTCATTGACGGACGCAGTACCCGCCTCTCTATTTTGAGTTGGGTTGTTGTTACTTTCTGATACTGCTTTGATACAAAACTGACATCCTATGCAGGAAGAGAGAGGGTGTACCCTCCAGGACTGCCCATAGGCGTAGCCAGAATTTTTTCCTGCCTAGTGTCCTACTCCTGTAGGGGGCAGTATAACCCTACTGATATGAATCAGAGAGAACTGCGTCTGTCAATGAACTTAAGAAAAGGATTTTACGGTAAGTCAAAAATCCAGTTTTTATGAACCTTGCTTTGGAGTAGAGGATTTTGACTGGCTTGCACAGATTCCTGACCTCAACCTGATAGAACGTCTTTGGGATGAATTAGAGCAGAGACCTTCTCAGACCTTCTCGCCCAACATCAGTGCCTGACCTCACCAATGCGCTTCTGGAAGAATGGTCAAACATTCCAAAAGACACACTCCTAAACCTTGTGGATAGCCTTCCCAGAAGAGTTGATGCTGTTATAGCCCTTCCCCCTTGGATTGCAAGCTCTAACATGCAGGGCTCTCGGATTCCTCCTCTTGTATTGTAACTGTAATGTCTGCCCCCATGTTGTAAAGCGCTGTGCAAACGGTTGGAGCTATATAAAAAAAATCCTGTATAATAATATATGTGCACTGATCGGCCATAACTCTATGACCAGAACTTTATCTTGTTCCAGTGGTCTGTGAAATTTGCTAGGATATGTTCAGCAGCAAGTAAACATGTCCCTGAAGTTGATGTGTTGAAAGCAGAAAAAAAATAGGCATTGCAGTTTGTTGTGTATGGGGCTGGGCAGGCCTGTCAGGGTGCCCATGCTGACCTGTGTCCACAGACAAAAGCACCTACAATGGGCATGTGAGCATCAGAACTGGATCATGGAGCAATGGAAGAGGATGGTCTGGTCTGATAAATCACATTTTCTTTTACATCATATGGAGGTCCGGTTGCGTGTGCTTTGTTTACTTGGAGAAAAGATAGTACCAGGATGCAGTTTGAAACAACGGCAAGTCAGCTGAGGCAGTTTGATACTTTGAGCATAATTTTGCTGGGAAACCTTGGGTCCTGCCCATGTGGATGTTACTTTATAGTTATCCCCTCCCTAAACATTGTTGTATACCCCTTCATGAAAATGGTATTTCTTGATAGCAGTGGCCTCTGTCAGCAGGATAATGTACCCTACCACAGCTCGAGAATGGTTTGAGGAACACAACAAGTTTGCATCCAAATTTTTCAGATCTCAATCCAATCGAGCATTTGTCCTATGTGCTGGAAAAACAAGTTAGATCAATGGATACCCCACCTCACACCTTACAGGACTTTAAGGTCTAAAGGACTTAAAGTGAAGGCTTGAAGCCAGCTACTACAGCATGCCTTCAGAGGTCTAGTGGAGTCTATACCTTGACAGGTCAAGGCTGTTTTGGTGGTTATGTTATGGCTAATACAGTATATACTTGTAGCCCTGCCACCAAGGGAGTGGCTTATTGCATGGGTATCCTCTTCGCTTCTTGCGCTCTGAGCCCACTCCAACCCATCTGACACTATAAGCTCTGTCATCTTGAATGATTGAGATCACAAGTACTGCAGTGAATAATGAGTTTACTACTTTTGAAGGAAAACAAGATTATGCAAACAGAATCAGAAATGACACAAATGTTACTAGTGAAATAGATCCTGAATTCCCAACCAAAGATTTAGGTTTAGTTCAGCACTCAGGATCCGGAACACAGGCCACACATACAAATAAGTGCTTATGCATGCTAGAGGATTGCGTTCAGCAATAGTAAACAACACTTGAATAATCTGGTGTAATTAGAGAGTGACCACAGATAAGAGTGACAACACTAGATAACAATGTAGAATAAACAATATAACAATACTAAAGTAGCTATCAGAGTGCACTTTGTACACCAACGGGGCCCCTCTTTATGATGAATTGCAAGAGTCTCCTGGAGAGTGAGGCCTCACTTGTCTTCACCTTTGTAAGCAGACAGTTCAATTGTCCCGCCCTGATTCAGCCTAGGTCTGTGATTAAAAGAGGTGTAGATACGCCATGGCCAGACCCTGCTTTGTTCAGTGTCTCCGTCTGCCTGTCAGTAACCTTCCGCTCGGTCCTGCCACCGAGACTCCTCCGCTCACTCACACCACCGGCTTCAACTTCGGTGTCCGCCACTAGGCCTCGGCCTAATCTCCTGCGATCCGCAGCAGCTCTTCCCCTTCTTTTCAGTACATTGTGTTTGAGGCAAGAGAGCGAAGTTCAGTCCTGCCCTCCTTTATAAAGCCACTCCCAGCAAGCTCCACGCGCCCTAGTGCTCCCTGGGAGAAAGGTCTCTCTCTCTCCCACAGCAATCTATGATCCTGGCTCCTCCCATACTATACCCCCCATAGTTCCAAAGTCACGGTCTTTGCAGAACTTTAATAACAAAGGTTTGAACAATGCCAGCCGTGCGACCTGGCTACAACCTGTGTGAAATAAAAGGAATCCCTAGGTTGGTATGATGATCTGGATGACATTTGCAATCGCTGTGCAAAAGTCAAATGCCCACATAATAGAGCTGCACGATTCTGGATAAAATGAGAATCACAATTTCTCTTACGTCCTCTGACAGTCGCCGCCCGTTCAGTTAGCCTTCACGAGTGGGTAATGCGCCTCTCTGCAGGAGCAGGCTAGGCAGTGAAAAGGTTAACAAAAGCCTTTACACATAACACACCTCTAGGGGGCTGTTCCTCAGCTATTACCCATCAGCCACTAGGAGCTGCTCTTCAGTTTTATACTGCCTAGCGTTAGGAGTAGGCTAGGTCTTCCCTGCTTGGACTTAGTGTCTGTTTTTTATATTTTTTTCTTTGAAAATAGCTTTTTTTTATTTCACTCACTATCGCTGCTTAGTCAGGGAATTCCTGGAGGCCTAAATGCGACAGCAGAGCTGGGCCTCGTACTGGATAATCTAGATCCTTATGGCAGGGCTTGACAAATTTTCCTGAAATCTAGGAGCCAGCTAAAAACTTTAGGAGCCAGTTTTTTTTTTTTTTTTAACAAACAACCCATCTTTATTTCCAAAAAATAACATACTAAATTTGCACAAAGACGACTAGAACCCCACTCTCCTCTATAGAACCCCACTCTAGCGCAATCGGATGGAAACAGATTGTCTGTCTGTTTCCATCCGATGCCATCTGATCCGATCCACGGGATGGATAGAAAATAGAACCACCATCCGTCTGTTTTTGGCAGACAGAATCAGATGGCGGCAGATTACCGCTCCATAGAGGAGACTGAAGGGTCTGATCAGGTCTGCCTGAGAAACAGACAGGCAGACCTGATCAGACAGCCCGTGTGAAAGGGGCCTTCAGCTGTGGCATGGCGATGAGGAAAAAAAAATTATATTATTATATAATATAATTTTTTTTTATAATAATTAAAGAAAAATAAATACATTTTTTTTATAATTGAAAAAATATTTTTTTTAATAATAATTAAAAAAAATAATAATTTTTTTTTAATAATTTAAAAAAATAAATTAATAATAATAATAACCACCACGCTCCCTGTCCACTTACCTTTTAAGCAAAGGTAAGTGGACAGGGAGATTAAAGGCCCGTACACACGTACCGATCGTCGGCATACAAACGTCGGTGGACGAAGGATCTGCCGATTGTACGCGTGTTAGTATGGTGCCTCCGACAGATGTCTGCGCACAATCCGCGGACAAAAGTCTTTCGTGCAAACATGAAAATATTTGTATGCCGACACCAGAACGGACGATTGTTCGCCTGTCAGTACACAATTCAGCCGACAGACCGCAGATTTGCAAGACTGGGCATGCTCAGAAAATAGAAAACACAGGGAAAGTTAACCATTACATGACATCACTTCTGCAGTCGGCGGACAAAATTCTTGTGCTGTCCTTGTGCTGTCTTTGCACTTTTCAGCAGACACCGACATCCCGGGGAGAAAAGAGGAACATTTGTAAGCCGACCATCGGTACGTGTGTACGGGGCTTTAGCCTGCAAAAACTTCCCTCTCATCTCCTCTTGGGGAAGAAGATGGACAGGCAGGGGAAACAGCCATTAGTTACTGTTCGTCAAACTCCCGGCCACCACAAGAGGGCACCAGTTCCCCGTTCTCTCACTGAAGAAGGCCGAAAAGCCGCGGCCTCAATTTTCGGACGGCGCGGCCTCGCAATGACAATACCCCTTTGGATGGGGACGAGCCTGCGGAGTCCCTTCTTCGCCGGGATGTCTCAACTCCGGAACACCCGTAAGTTGCTAGCATCCTTCCTGGCTGACGGCACCCCCACTCAGGGTGGGAGGTGTTTCGTATCAGCGTTCGCTGGACTGGTGAGTGCTACTACCCCTGGGTCCCTTTAAAGGGGGCTATTATCTGTGGGGGTGCTCTGTGGGCCCACTCTTAGGGGATGACAATACATGGTGGCTTCTGTGGTATCCCCCTCCTTCCTCCCTGCCCCTGCTGGGGGCGCTCTGCGGTGCATACTGCCATCACTGGGATGTGTGGGGGGCTTAATATATCCAGGAGGTGCTCTCTGGGGGCCAGCATATGTATTTTCTGCTCTATTTGCCGCCGTTCGCGCGACCGCCATTTTGGGTGAGGGCAGGCTGTGTGGGCAGCAGCCATTTTAGCTCATCGTTTAGGCAGTGATCGGTCGCCATCTTTGGTATGGGCAACTGCCTAGTAAGGACGGCAGCCATTTTGCATGTGCTTCCTTCCATAGACTTTCATCAAGCACCATTTGTTTGTGGCTCAGGGTGGGCACAGGCCTCTATGTGCGTGAGGTCACTTCCCTTTTTCTCTCATTTTCACTGCAGCAGCATGTGGCAAGTACAGACACTGTGGGGTGATTTTAACTGTTTGCTCGGGCATTTTCTTGTAAAAACTTTCTTTTTGTGGCTATTACTTTTTCTAAAGGGTCTCCACAGGTGGTGCAGTTTACGGTGGGTGTCTGCGGGAACCGCCGTTTTAAAGGGCCAGCGTCCTTAAAATTTTTTATTACTTATATGGAGTCCCAGGATGGCAAATTCCCCACAGACCTGGTTGGTGCTTCAGGAACTCCTGAATCCTCTTCCATGGCCTTATTATCTGCTGCTCTTGCGACTTTGGCATCCAAATTTGATCTGCTGATGTCTGAACGCACTTCTCAAGCACGGCCTATGCCCTCTGTCTTTTGACTCGGAGCCTGATTTGGTTGCTACGGACAACGTCCCCCCTGAGGGGTCCCAGTCCTCACATTCAGGACTGGGGGGGGGGGGGTGGGGCGGAAGTCTCTTCCTCTACGGAGGCGAAGGAACGCGCTGCGGTGGATGCACTTATTAGCTCCATTAACCACTTCCATACAGAGCAGTTACACCCCCTTCCTGCCCAGACCAATTTTCAGCTTTCAGCGCTCTCACACTTTGAATGATAATTACTCATTACAGTCATACAACGCTGTACCCAATCAAATTTTTTATCATTTTTTTCACACAAATAGAGCTTTCTTTTGGTGGTATTTAATTACCATTGTTTTTTTTTATTTTTTGCGATATAAGTGAAAAAAGAGCGAAAATTTTGAAAAAAACACATTTTGTTTTAGTTTCTATTATAACATTTTGCAAATAAGTAACTTTTTTTTCATAAATTTGGGCCAAAATTTATACTTCTACATATCTAACCCAAATTAGTGGTTATTATTTAGTCTGTGTGAAAGTTATAGAGTCTACAAGCTATGGTGCCGATCATTGAAAATTGATCACACCTGATGTGCCGACGGCCTATCATTTCTTGAGGCCCTGAAATGTCAGGACAGTACAAATACCACCCCCAAATGACCCCTTTTTGGAAAGTAGACATTACGGGGTATTTAGTAAGAGGCATGGTGAGTTTTTTGAAGTTGTAATTTTTTCCCACAATTCTTGGGAATATTAAGAAATATATATTTTTTTAACAAAAAATTGTCATAATAAGTTATTTCTCACACACAGTATATGCATACTTGAAATTACACCCCAAAATACATTCTGCTACTCCTCCTGAGTATGTCAATACCACATGTGTGAGACTTTTACCCAGCCTGGCCACATGCAGAGGCCCAACATTCAAGGAGCACCGTCAGGTGTTCTAGGAGCATAAATTACACATATAATTTCATTACAACCTATCACACTTTTGAAGGCCCTGAAACCCCAGGACAATGGAAACCCCCACAAAATGATCATTTTGGAAAGCAAACACCCCAACACATAATCTAGGAGGCATGGGCTGCAGATAGGTACTCTGATGGGCTGCAGACAGGTACTCAGGTACACTGATCGGCTTCAGAAAGGTACTCGAGTACTCTGATGAGCTTCAGAGAGGTACTTGGGTATTCTAATGGGCTAGAGACATGTACTCGGGTAATCTGATGGGTGCAGATAGGTACTTGGGTACTCCGATGACAGGTTTTTGGGTACTCCAATGACAGGTACTTGGGTACTCCAATGCAGGTGCTTAGAGTACCCGAGTAACTGTCAGCAGAGTACCCGAGTACCTGTCACCAACCCATTAGAGTACCCGAGTACCTGTCACCAGCCCATTAGAGTACCCGAGTACCTGTCACCAGCCCATTAGAGTACCCGAGTACCTGTCACCAGCCCATCCGAGTACCTGATGGCCTGGTGACAGGTACTTGGGTACTCCGATGACAGGTACTTGGGCACTCTGATGACAGGTACTCAAAGTACCCGAGTACCTGTCATCAGAGTACCCGAATGCATGTCACCAGCCCATCAGAGTACCTGAGTACTTGTCATCAGAGTACCTGATGGGCTGGTGACAGGTACTCGGGTACTCTGATGGGTGGTGACAGGTACTTTGATGGGCTAGTGACAGGTCCTCTTTATTGGGGGGGGGGGCAATCAGTGTGTTTTGGGGTGCACTGTAATCGGTAACTAGCTGTTACCACAATTTCCTCCTCACACAGGATCAGTGTGTGAGGAAGAGAACACAGTAACAGCTAGTTTACCGTGTTCTCTGTTGACATTCTGTGCCTGGCTGTGATTAACAGCCGGTCACGTGGTAAAAATCCAATTTCATTGGCTCTTTACCTAGATTGGGGATGGGCTCTGTCCCTGGGGGCGCGCATTGCAGAGAGAACAAGCGGCTCGTGCTGGAGCCGCTCATGTGATCGGCTGTGATTGACACAGCCGATCATGTGGTAAACAACCAATTTTCATTGGCTGTTTACCTTGATCGGGGATGGGCTCAGTCCGAGGGATAAGCCTCATCCCTGATCGCCGCGCTGTGCGCACCCGGGGGCGCGCAGTAGCGGCCGTCATATGACGTCCGCTCGGATCGACAAAAGCTTCCTGCCGCCGTCATTTTACAATGGCGCGATATGGAAGTGGTTAAGGAGACTTTCAATCTTGATGATGAGCCCTCGCTGTCAGGTAAGCGAGTTTCCTTGGGGTCCCGCAAAGCCCAGAAGTCGGGTCAGGTTTTCCCCTGCCCCGAGGTGATTCACAAAACCGTGAATGGCGTTGCATCAAGCATATGCTGGCAGTGCCCAAGCAGTTTAAATGCCGTTATCCATTTGCGGATCCTGTTGATAATCGTTGGACGGTGTCACCTAAGGCTCCATGTACACGGGACGTTGTAAATGGCCGTTTAGGAGCAGTTGGGCGTTTTTTTCAGAAGCCCCTGAACCCATCTACATTTTATCTTATCTGTCCATGTACACAGGGTCATTTACAGTCATTTGCAGGCAGTTGAGTTCAGGGACGTTTTTTTTGGAACGCAATTATTTGCATTCTAACGTGTGTTTCCCGGCGTTTCAAACGCAGAAACGAGGCCGAACGTGATGAACGTACATTCAGCCACGTTATAAGTTTTTTTTTTTTCTTTCATTCCAAACCAATGGTTCCCTATGGGAGCCTATTGATTTGAATAGAAGTCGCACCGCAAGTCGGATCAGGATGATCCGACTTGTGGCACGACTTGCACTGTGAACTCCACGCCAAAAATGGGGAAAAAAAACTGCGTGGGGGTCCCCCCCCAGGTTCCAAACCAGGCCCTTTGGGTCTGGTATGGAATTTGAGGGTAGCCCCACGCCGATAAAACAGCGTGGGGTCCCCCCCAAAATCTATACCAGACCCTTATCCGAGCATGCAGCCTGGTAGGGCAGGAAGGGGGAGGGGACGAGCGAGCGGACTATACCAGGCCACATGCCCTCAACATGGGGGGGGGTGTTGGTGCTTTGGGGCAGGGGGAGCTCTGCACCCCCCACCCCAAAGCACCTTGCCCCCATGTTGATGAGGACAAGGTCCTCATCCCCACAACCCTGGCTGGTGGTTGTGGGGGTCTGCGGGCAGGGGGCTCATCGGAATATGGAAGCTCCCTTTAGCAAGGGGGCCCCCCAGATCCCGGAACCCCTCCCTATGTGAATGGGTATGGGGTACACTGTACCCCTACCCATTCACCCCATAAAAGGCAGTGTATGTAAATAACGACAGGAGACGTTTTGGAAAGTTTATTAAAAATCTTCATCTGTTCTTCTCTGCTCTGGTCTTCTCCCTCTCCTGATCTTCTGGCCTTCTGCTCTTTTGCTGTCCGCTCTTCTGCTCTTTTGCCCTCGACTCTTCTCTTCTTCTTCCTCCGGTCCTCCTCCGACGATGTCTCCGGAGATTATTCCGGTCTCTGCAGCTTGTTTATATAGTCATTGTGGGCATGGCCCCCGGGGACGTCATTGGGAGGCCCCACCCCTCATGTCACAGATGACTTCATCTGTGACATGAGGGGGCGGGGCCTCCCGATATCGTCATCGGGGGCCACACCCACAATGACTATATAACAAGCTGCATAGACCGGAGACATCGTCGGAGGAGGACCGGAGGAAGAAGAAGAAGAGAAGACCCAAGGGCAAAAGAGCAGAAGAGCGGACAGCAAAAGAGCAGAAGACCAGGAGAGGGAGAAGACCAGAGCAGAGAAGAACAGATGAATATTTTTAATAAACTTTCCAAAACGTCTCCTGTCGTTATTTACATACACTGCCTTTTATGGGGTGAATGGGTAGGGGTACAGTGTACCCCATACCCATTCACATAGGGAGGGGGTCCGGGATCTGGGGGGCCCCCTTGTTAAAGGGGGCTTCCATATTCCGATGAGCCCCCTGCCCGCAGACCCCCACAACCACCGGCCAGGGTTGTGGGGATGAGGCCCTTGTCCTCATCAACATGGGGGCAAGGTGCTTTGGGGTGGGGGGTGCAGAGCTCCCCCTGCCCCAAAGCACCAACACCCCCCCCACCACCCATGTTGAGGGCATGTGGCCTGGTATGGTCCAGGTGGGGTGGGGCCGCTCGCTCGTCCCCTCCCCTTTCCTGCCTTACCGCTCTGCATGCTCGGATAAGGGTCTGGTATGGATTTTGGGGGGGGCCCCATGCCGTTTTTTCGGCATGGGGCTACCCTCAAATTCCAAACCAGATCCGAAGGGCCTGGTTTGGAACCTGGGGGGGACCCCCACACAGTTTTTTTCCTATTTTTGGCGGGGAGTTCCCCCTCAAGATTCTCACAGCGCAAGTCGCATCATCCTGATCCGACTTGCGGTGCGACTTCCATTCAAATCAATAGGCTCCCATAGGGAACCATTGATTTTGAATGGAGGCAGAAAAAACGCTGCTAAAAGGAACGTGGCCAAACGTGCAATAACGCAAATGGAAAAAGCTACTGAAAGCACGTTTAACAGCTGCTTTTTCCCGGCGTCAGAACTAGCTTTGCAGCACGTTTTTTCTAACGTCCCGTGTACATGGAGCCTTAGATGGAACACACTGTTTCTAGACTAAATAAATCTACCTTGATGCCCGTGGAGGACTCCCCGGTGTTTAAGGATCCGGCAGATGGGCGTGTGGGAACACTTTCCCGCCACATATTTGTTGGCGGGCTCCCTGCTTAAGCCTGTGTTCGCTTCGGTGATGGTTTCTCAAGCTGTCACGGAATGGTCCGGGGCGCTTAGGCGCACTTGGTAGCAGAGTTGGTATCTCTAGCTGCCCTTGACATGGTGGATCAAGTTACGCAGGCGGTGATGTACCTGTGTGATGCGAGCTTGTACGAGGCCCCCTGGGTTGCACGGCTGTCTGCAATCGGGGTTGCGACCCCCCGCATTATGTGGCTGAAAAGCTGGTCGGCTGACCACGCTTCCAAGAGACTGTTTCTGGTGTCCCTTATGTAGGTGGTCGTCATTTTGGGGACACTCTGGATGAGTTGACCAAGGGGCTTATGGGGTGCAAGAGTACTCTTTTGCCCCAAGCCCCTAAGGGAAAATCACCCAGCGCTAGGCAGGGCCCTTCTTTTAAAGGCTCATTGTAGGTCCTTTCATGCCCAGAATAACGGGAAATCCTTCAAGACCTCAGGTGGTCACAAGAAGCCAGGGTCAGGTAAGCCCAAGGCCGGTCAGGCCGGTTCAGTGGCCCAGACCGCCTTTTCCTGCAGGGACGCCCTCATCCGTTTCAGGGGTGGGGGGATGTCTGCGTTGTTTCCAGGAACCCTGGCTGTCCCGAATTCAGGACAGGTGGGTTCACGAACTGATTCGTTCAGGGTACAAGATCAAGTTTCGATCTCGCCCCGCAGACAGGTTCTTTCCACTAAATCTCCATCTGACTTCCGATCGTTTCAAAGATCTTAACCACTTAAGCCCCGGAAGATTTTACCCCCTTCCTGACCAGGCCCTATTTTGTGATTCGGCACTGCGTGACTTTAACGGACAATTGCGCGGTCGTGCTATGCTGTACCGAAACAGAATTGACATCCGTTTTTTCCCACAAACAGAGCTTTCTTTTGGTGGTATCTGATCACCTGTGCGATTTTTACTTTTTGCGCTATAAAAAAAAAAGAGCGTAAATTTTGCAAAAATAACAATATTTTTCACAATTGAAATCCCCCCCCCCCCCCCCCCAAAAAAAATGTAAAAATCTAAATTTTTTAACATTTTAGGCCAATTTGTTTTCTGCTACATATGTTTGGTAAAAAAAATCGCAATAAGCCTATTTTGATTGGTTTGCGCAAAAGTTATTGCGTTTACTAAGGGAAAGATTTTTGTAATTTTTGTTGTTTTTTTTTTTTTAACGAGTAATGGCGGCGATCTGCGTTTTTTTTTTTGCGGGACTGCGACATTGCGGCGGACAGATCGGACCCTTGACTGACATTTGACACTTTTGGGGGCACCAGTGACATTACTACAGTAATCACTGCTATACATATGCAGGCGGTGGGAGCGCGCTCGCCCCCTGGAGCCTCACAGGCTAGCGACGTAGTCCTACGTCGCTTTGCCTGTGAAGGGGCTGACTGCCACAGTAAATATACTGTGGGCAGTCAGCAAGTGGTTAAGGGGTGGTTCAAGATCTTCTCGCCCTAGGAGTCATTGTGCCAGTCTCTTTACGGGACAGGTTTCGCGTTTTTTACTCCAGTCTGTTCACGGTGCCCAGAAAAGAGGGCAAAGTGCGTCCGATCTGGACCTAAAGTCTCTGAACCGTTTTGCGAGGGTTCAGAAGTTCCGGATGGAATCCATCTGGTCGGTGGTGGCATCGTTGAGTCCAGGGGACTTCCTTGCCTCCATCGACTTGAAGGATGCATGTCTACACCTCCCTGTCTCCGAGGGTCATCAGCGGTATCTCCGCTTCGCGGTGGCAGAGATCATTATCATTTTGTGGCGTTGCCCTTCAGTCTCACTTCGGCTCCCAGGGTCTTCACCAAGGTTTTGGCTCCGGAGCTGGCTTTACTGCATTTAAAGGGGATTGTGGTCCTCGGTTATCTGGACGACCTCGCGGCGGACAGATCGGACCCTTGACTGACATTTGACACTTTTGGGGGCACCAGTGACATTAAGTAATCAGTGCTATACATATGCACTGTTACTGTAAAAATGACAATGGCAGGGAAGGGGTTAACTTTATTGGTGATGGTTAAGTGTGTCCCTAGGGGCATGCTTCTAACTGTCTGGGTTCCTCCTTCAGGATAAACGCCCAGGTGCTCAGAAGTGCTCCTTTCAAAGGAGGCAGAATGTGAATCACTCTAGGGAAGCGCGCAGCTACAGACCGGGCAAGAGCTATGGGAGAGGTTGGAAGTCAAGACAATCTTCTTTCCAGAAAGGCCCAAAAGGCACTCCGTCTGGTGACCGGGAGGCCACTAAACCCTTTTGAGGTTGGGCCCGCTCAGGCATCCCCGGTAGGAGCCAGATTGCTCCAATTTCGGGATATCTGGGCGGCCTCGATCCAGGATCTCTGGGTTCTAGACATAGTGTCCCAGGGGCACTCTTGGGTGTTCAACAATGTTCCCAAGCCCAGGTTCATCGCTACATCTCTTCCTCCATCAGAGAAAAAGAAGGTCCTTCTTTCCTATCTAGACACCTTGTTGGCTCAGCGAGCTGTACTTCCAGTTCCCGAAGCGGAAAGAGGTCGGGAGTCTATTCACCCCTCTTCCTTCTCCAGAAGAAGAACGGCACTTGGCGGCCTGTAATAGACCTCATATACCTCAACAGATCTATCCGTCGAGAAAAATTCAAGATGGAGTCCCTGGTCACAATCCAGCAATCTGTTCTTCCAGGAGACTGGCTAGCATCCATAGATCTGAAAGATGCGTACTTTCATGTGCCAGTGGCAAGAGAGTATCAACAGTTTCTCCGATTCGCCATCGGTCATGCTCACATGCAGTTCACATGTCTCCCCTTTGGGCTTTCAACATCGCCTCGCACGTTTTCCAAGACCTTATTGGCAGTTGTAGCCCTTATCAGGATCAGAGGTATCAGGTTACACCATTATTTGGACGACCTGCTTCTTCTGTCCCAGGACAGATCTCAGCTGCCTTTACATCTGGATCAAGTGACCTCCACTCTCCAAGAGTTTGGGTGGATCCTGAACCTCGAAAAGAGCCATCTGGTACCAACACAGTCACTTGTGTTCCTAGGGGCATTGTTCAACACAATAGAATGCACCATCTCCCTGCCCGAGGAAAAAATTCCGGTGGTTCAAGGCAGGGTGGCTCTCGCCCTAGCTGCCTCCCATCTTACTGCCCGCCAGTGTCTGAAGGTAGTGGGGACTCTTGTGGCTACATCCCCCATGGTGAAGTGGGCTCTGTGGAAGCTGAGACCTTTCCAGAGGGGTTTTCTCCAGCAATGGACTTCAGAGAACATGTCACAAGTGATTCACCTAACCCCATTCATGAAGGGATGCCTTCCTTGGTGGCTTCGTCGAGTGAATCTCACAAATTGCCATTCGATCGCCCCAATCACTTGGATCACGATAATCTCCGATTCCAGCAGTACCGGTTGGGATACCCACTGTCTATCAGAAGTGGCACAAGGCAGGTGGAATTTCCCTGCTCGCGGAGTAGTATCCAATATTCTGGAACTGCGAGCTGCCTTCAAAGCCCTTCAGGCTTTCCGCCAGCTGACTCAGGGAGCTTCAGTGTTACTCAGAATGGACAACACCACAGCGGTGGCATATGTCAAGAGGCAGGGAGGAACACGCAGCATGGCTCTTCTCCAGGAAACGGAACCGATTATGTCCTGGGCCCAACAACATCTGGCCAATCTCTCGGCAGTCTTTGTTCCAGGAGTACTGAATGTGGAAGCAGACTTGACAACGAGTGGTCTCTCCATCAGGAAGTGTTCGATTGGGTCCTGTCCCTGGGGATGTCTCCAGAAGTAAATTTGTTTGCGCCCCCCCCCCCCGCAACAAAAACTCCGGAAATACTATGCGAGGTTCCGGGATCCTCAAGCCTTCGGGGTAGATGCCCTCACGGACAGCTGGAATTTCCAAACTGCCTATGCTTTCCACCAGTGCCAATAATTCTCCAATTCCTTCGGAGATTGAAAATGGAGGAGGTAGAAGTCCTAGCGATAATTCTGGCCCAATAGGCTCTGGTTTCCCCTGTTGTCTCTCCTCAGCTTCAGGGATCCAATCTCTCTGCCCCTCAGGCCAGACCTACTATCACAGGGTCCTACTCTGCACCCATGCCCTGCACGTCTGCACCTCAAGGCTTGGTTCTTGAAAGGGGGAGGTTGGAGGCCCTCGGATGTCCGCAAGAGGTAATTCCTACTCTTATGAATTCAGGAAGAGGTAGCACCAACAGGGTCTATGAGAGGATCTGGGCTAAGTTCATTAGTCATCAAGTTCTGGGGTCTGGTCCACTGGACACACCTACAATCCAACAGGTCCTGAGTTTCTTGCAGTCTGGTCTGGATCTCTCCCTATCAAATCAGTTCTCTCCGGGTGCAAGTTTCGGCCATCTCGGCCTTCACCGGAATTTCATGGGCAAAGCATCCAACAATTTTTCAAGGGCGCATTCAGGCTCAGGCCTCAGAGAAAACCAAGATTCCCAAAATGGGATCTCCCGCTAGTCTTGGACTTCTTTTCTTCTGTGGATATGGCTTCCATGTCAATCAAGGAGCATTACTCTGAAGACAGTGTTTTTGGTGGCTATTGCCTCCGCCAAAAGAGTCTCTGAAGTGCATAATCTAGGTTACAAAGAGCCTTTTCTGACCTTCTTCCAGGACAGAGTGGTCCTAATACCTATGTTAGGGTCAAACCCTAAGGTGACCTCTGTCTTCCATGACAATTCGGAAATAGTTCTTCCCACCTTCAGAACCAATGAGGGATCTCCAGTTCATCCCCTAGATGTGGGCAACACTCTGAAACAATACTTGGAGTCTACATCCTCCTTCCGTCAGTCGGATTTTCTTTTTGTCCTTCTCCATGGAAAAAAAAAAGGGGAATGCGTGCCTCTTCTAGAGCGGTGGCTGTGTGGATTGTGCAGGCTATCCAATGGGCATACAGAGCAAAGGGCTTGGCTCCTCCGGAGGCGGTTACGGCTCATTCTACTAGAAGCATTTCTACGTCATGGGCAGTTTCTAGACATGTCGCTCCCGATGTGATCTGCAGGGCGGCCTCCTTGTCATCTATCAACACTTTTCTTCCCCATTATTGTGTTGAACCTGCTGCATTATCCTCTGTTAATTTTGGCGTTCAAGTCCTGTCAGTTGACGGTGCCAATTAAAATTTTCTTTGTTCAGCATCTTCCCACCCGGGAGTGTATAGGGAGTTATTTCCCGAACGTATGCTGCCATGGAGTCTGTCAGGAAAACGGAAAATTGATATCAAATACTTACCGTAATTTTCCTTTCCTGATGGACTCCATGGCAGCAGGAGTCCCCTCCCAATTCCTGAGTAGGCTAGTTACAGAACATGGATGCTGATAGGAAGCAAAGATTTATGGGAGTAGGGTCCTATGAGGTAGGAGAGGAGGCGGGGCTTACCCGAATGTATGCTGCCATGGAGTCCATCAGGAAAGGAAAATTATGGTAAGTATTTGATATCAATTTTCCGTTTTCTCTGAGTCCTCTGACAGTCGCCGCCCCCCCTCTTCTTTTTGGGGTTGATAGTCTTCATGTACTGCTTGCTACAAAACTGAAGAGCAGCTCCTAGTGGCTGATGGGTAATAGCTGAAGAACAGCCCCCTAGAGGTGTGTTATGTGTAAAGGCTTTTGTTTGTTAACCTTTTCACTGCCAAGCCTGCTCCTGCAGAGGGGCGCATTACCCACTCGTGAAGGCTAACTGAACGGGCGACGACTGTCCCGAGGACTCAGAGAAAAGAATTTTACGGTAAGTTCTTACAAAAATTCTATTTTTTTTTGTTTAGAGTAAAGATCATGATTCTCTGTGTAACATCATCTTTTATAGTATACAAAAAAATTGGGCTAACTTTACTTTTTTTTTTTTTTTTAATTTATTAATGTGTATTTTCTACCAAAAAACTGCGTTTGAAAGACTTCTGCGCAAATACAGTGTGACATAAGATTGCAACGATCACCATTTTATTCTCTAGGGTCTCTGCTAAATTGTGTGTATATATATATATATATATATATAATATATATATATGTGTATGGTTGGGGGTTCTAAGTAATTTTATAGCAAAAAATACTGATTTTAACTTGTAAGCAACAAGTGTCAAAAAAAAGTTTAGTCTTTAGGAGGTTAAACTGCTCTCACTTACAGATGAAATGTCATTCCTTTGATCTAAAATAATGAAATGATACAATGTAAAGCATTGTGTATATAGTTATTTAGCAGCCTTAACCACTTACTGACCGCCCACCATCAATTTACGTCTGTATTTTGACGCTAAATGCTGGGGGTTATGGCAGCAGATAGCTGCCATAACCCTGGTATTTTTTTGAAACGGTGGGCGGTCCTCTTTCAGATAAGGGTGATCCCGCCTTGTCCCGGTCGTTTTCCCAGCTCACCGTACCCGCGGGCACGGGGAAAACGATTCGGTCCATGCTCCTCACAGACAGGGATGGCCCCCCACTCAACTCTATGGTCTTGGAGGAGCGGAGCGACGTCAAACGTTGTCTCCTAGCAACCGGTTCAAAGAGCCAATTTTTTTTTCAGCAATTTTTGTTTTCTTTTTTAGTGTAGTTGTGAGGTCTGGGGTCTTTTTGACCCCAGATCTCACAATAAAGAGGTCCTGCCATGCTTATTTCTATTACAAGGGATGTTTACATTCCTTGTAATAGGAAAAAAAATTATCAAAAAATTATAAATAAATTAAATAGGAAAAAAGAAATTAAAGCGCCCTGTCCCCATTCACTCAAGTGCAGAAGCAAACACATATGCAAGTCCCGCCCACATATGTAAATGGTGTTCAAACCACACGTGAGGTATTGCTGTGATCGTTAGAGCGAGAGCAATCATTTGAGCCCTAGATCTCTGTAACTCTAAGCTGGTAACCTGTAGAAAATTTTAAAGTGTCGCCTATGGGGATTTTTAAGTACCAATGTTTGTCGCCATTCCAAGAGCATGCGCAATTTTGAAGCATGACATGTTGGGTATCTATTTACTCGGCATAACATTATCTTTCACACTATAGAAAAAAATTGGGCTACCTTTACTGTTTTCTTATTTTTTAATTTAAAAAGTGTGTTTGGAAGACCGCTGCGCAAATATGGTGTGATAAAAATATTGCAACACTCTCCATTTTATTCTCTAGGGTCTCTGCTAAAAAAAATATATAATGTTTGGGGGTTCTAAGTAGATTTCTAGCAAAAAAAAAATGATTTTAGCTTGTAAACAACAAGTGTCAGAAATAGGCCCGGCCCTTAAATGGTTAACAATGTTGATAAACATTTGCAATTTTTTTTTTGATTGCTGGGAGTGAGCAGAGAACAGCTTTGCTCTGTAAGAATCGAGGACATGCAGTTTTAAGATCATGAGGGGGGTGAATCGAGATTTTTAACGATTAATCGTGCAGCTCTACCACATAACAATACAATGCCATTTGAATAAAGCAATATTTAGCAATTACAGCCTGAATAAGTTGCAGTCATTCTAATTTGTGCCCAACCTTATCCTATTATTACACTAAAATGTATGCAATCAATTTTTTTCCTGTGTGCGCGTTGCATTGTAGCATTGAACAGGAAATAAAGCTGTCCTACAGTAAAATGGATATGTTCACTTTTTGCTTTACCATCCTATCTGTCCTGAAAAAATTGATAGATGATACCTTGGTGTAGACTACACAACCTCGAAGAGAAAATATACAGAGCCAAGACATCGCCAAAATGAAGAAAGTGATCTGGGACTCGGCTGGCTGAGACTCGGTCAGTGTGTACAGGTCCTTGTTTGGCAGAAGTTGATCAGGGAGACTGTTATACAAACATCGAATAGTTAAAACTGAGCAGTTTGCTTGCTTTGTGCTTTGTCTGTTCAGCCTGCTGGGCTGAATGAAAAACAAAAAATGTAGGGTCCTTTCACATGGGCTTTGTGCCCGGCGGACTCCATTTTGCTCAGTGGGAATCGATCCCTGCCGAGCAGGCGGATGACAGGTCCTTCTCCACTCTGTGCAGAGACAGACCTGGCAGATCCCTGCTCTCCTCTATGGGGGATCAGATGAAAATGGACTGCCTGTCCGTTTTCATCCGATCTTATCCTCCAGGCGGATGGAAAATAGGGTTTCCATCCATCTGGATTTCATGGACAGGATTGGATCGAATAGCAGTGGGTGTCAGCTGACATGTCACCGCTGACATACGCTTCTCCATAGGGGTGCATGGAGCATCTGATCAGGTCTGCCTGAAAAAAACTGACAGGCAGACCTGATCAGAAAGCCCGTGTGAAAGGGGCCTAACTGTGCGCACCAGGCTTTAGAAAACCAGCCTGACTCTGCCACCAAGTCTCACTTTTTACTGCAGCAAGCTTTGGAGTAAGATCACCTCAGTCACCAGAAAAAAAAAAAAAAAGGTAGGGTGGCTATTTAGCTCCAGGGCACCTCTGAAAACACAATGCAAATGGTCCAAGTCCAAGACTGTTGGAAGGGTATGTCAATACATAGCAATATATAAAAAAAAGTACCTCCACAATACATAATAGTTTCCTTGTGTTTATCTCTTTAAGTGCCTGCAGGTAAAAACTCTGCTCCTAATTTCCGGTTGTCTGCTGACAACACAGTGTATTTTCTATACTGTGGTTGCAAAGAATGGCATCAACCCTATCCAGTTATCTTTGGTTAAACTATAGCATTGCTTCCCCTTTCATCTGCTCCACAACACAGAACCAGTTGTTTTGCAGTCCAAGATAAGAACTAGGAAGGCTAATTAGAATGCAGGCACAGTGAACAAGTCAGCTCTGAATTTCTGACAGGATCATGTCCCTTTTTATGCAACACTGTACCCATATGAAAGTTATCTTTTTTTTCACACAGAAAGAGCTTTCCTTTGGTGGTATTGAATCACTACTGGGATTTTTATTTTTTGCTAAACGAATAAAAAACTGTGGGAAGAAAAACATTTTTTTTTTTTTTCAAAGAGAGTGGGGTTCCTGCAATAATGGAGCGGGAAGCAGGGTGTCCTGTATGAGGGCCCACAGGCTGGATAAAGAGGTACTCAGTCTTGTGAATAGAAGCTGTGGCTTTTAGGTAGATTCTGACTGCCCTGGCCACCTCTAGGCAATGTAGGGCATGTTTCTTGTCATGTTTTGGGGCAGAACATAGGGTATTGTCCTCACTGAGGTGAATGAAGGATACCACCATAGGCAAAAAAGGAATATTTGGGTCTCAAAACTGCCTTGTTCTTATGCAAAACAAGAAAAGGCTCTTTGCAAGAGTGAGTTTCTAACTCTGTAAAACATTTGATAGATGTGATAGCCTCCTCTCCCTGGTATTCAAAATGCTTTTTCTCCCTAAATTTACATAGGTATTTAGGCAATCCTCAATTTGGATTCCTTTTTTTTTAAATTCTTTATTGAAAATTAAAAAAAAAAAAAACAGAACAAAAACAGCTTATAGGGAATACCCAAGCTCGAGGCAACAATAACAAAACCAAGGGAAAGAGGGAGAAAAAAAAAAAAACATTGAAAACAACCCCATTTATCAGTGCGCTCAATTCATACAGGTAGATTGGCACATTGAAATATTATAAGGATCAGTTCAGCATTCAGGGCTATAATGTGAGAAGAAATGAACAGCCTAGTTATTCAGGACCCGGATGTCGGAGGGAATTACCATCATACAAATCCTATCGGATATATATCTTAGAGCATCACATCTAACTAAGAGAGCACACACTATCTATTCATCTACATTTGTGGAGGAGGCTTCCAGCCATATATTCCACACTTTATGGCATTTCTTAGCACAACCTCTAGATAAATAAGCGGCTTTGTAGAGTGAAAGGGCCGAGTTGACTAAGTTCTTCCAGCGGTTTAATGTTGGCGCCATGGAGGCCTTCCAGTGAAGGACAATAGCCTTTCGTGCATAATATAGGAGCAGGCCCAGGAGTGTTTTTACTGCAGGGCTAGAAGCCAAGGCGTCCACAAGCCCCAACAAGCATATTTCAACTGTCAAAGATACCTGGATGGTTGTAACCTCTAATAAAAAATGTTGCGACCTCAGACCAGAACGTCACAATCCTAGGGCACCTCCAAAAAATGTATAAAGTCAGCCGATGGAGAAGCACATCTCCAACAGGAGTCTGGTAAGGAGCAAAATATTTTATGTAGGCGGGCAGGGGTAAAACAATATCCTATGTAGGATCATAAATTGGATCAGTCTATCCCTGGAGGAAACCAGGCAGGCAAGAGGAAAACCCCAGACATCCTCCCAATCCTCCCCGTCCAGAGATGGGAAGTCATCCATCCACTTGTTCCTGAGGGATTCCATGCCCACATGTAGACTGGGCAAAAGGTGTTTGTAAATATTCGATAAAGGCTTAACCAGGGATGCATCCCAGAGCAAGTCCTCAAGGGACGAAGTATAGAAGGCCATCCGGGACCCCTCAAATTGCGATGCAAAGGCATGGCTGAGCTGTAGAAATGGAAATAGGAATTTGTTAGGAATGTCATACAATTCTTTCAACTCATCAAACGTCGGTAACTGGTCCCCAGTGCATACCTGCTCCAAATATTTAATGCCCCTGGATGCCCAGACACTGGAATCAGGTACCGATATGAACTCTCAGAGGTTAGGATTAAACCAAAGAGGGTGATGTGGGGAGACATGACCTGGGGGATCCAGACACAGAGAGCCAGCAGCAGACCATGCCCTCAGCACCGTTTTCATAGCCTCCGTTATGGGAAAAGGTACAGCTAAGCCCCGATGGAAAAGGTGCAGCTGAGCCCCGATTAAAGAAGGTTCCTTAATGCCTCATAGGAACCAGGGCAAGCCGCCTCCAGAACCACTGCTGCATTGGACTCATCCGAAACCAACCCAATTATGTGCTTGTGACAGTAAAGCTGCCAAATATTACTTAAATAAATCAGGGCAGGCGAGACCCCCCCCCCCCCCCATGGCCTCTGCAATGCAGTCAATTTAAATCTAGGTTGACCCGTGCCCCAAATAATGAGAGAAGGCATGTATTAATCTGGCGAAAAAACTTTTTAGGGATCCAGACTGGAGAATGTCTAAGAACATAAAGGAAAGCCAGCAGGAGTTTCATTTTAAACAAATGAATGCACCCAATAAGGGAGAGAGGAAGAAGCGCCCATGCCTTCAACCTAGCCTTCATAGTTTTTAGTATGGGCTCTATATTCAAAGAGTAGTAGTCCGACATGATGGAGGATATATAAATTCCACGTTTTTTAATTTTGTCAGTCCACACTAGTGGAAGATCAGAGTCCATAAGATATCTAGCTGCACTATCATTTGGCGATATTTGGGATTTATCCCAGTTTACTTGAAGTCCCGAACAGACAGCGAAACCAGAGAGGATGCCCAGGGTCTCCCTTAAGGAGGGACCCGGTTTTACCCAGGAAAAGGATAAGGTCATCCGTATACTAGGCCAACTTGTCATCTATGGGCCCACTCAGGTCCCTTTAACTCCCTCTGCCCGCCTAAGAGCAGTGGCAAGCGGCTCCATGACCAGGGAAAAAAGAGCCGGGGACAGCGGACAACCTTGTCTCGTACCCCGACCAATGCGGAAGGGAGGTGAAAGAGCACCTCCTAATTTAATCTGGGCAGTGGGATGCTGGTATGATATCTATCCAGTTCCGGAATTTAGTTCCAAAGCCTAAGACTTCAAGAACCGAGGACATGTATGACCAGGCCACCAAGTCAAATGCTTTTTCAATGTCCAATGCCACTAACAACCTAGTAGATGTCTCGTTGACATGTAATTGTAAATGCGTAAACACCCTTCAGAGATTGATGTTCGTTGACTTCACTGGCGTAAAACCAGTTTGGTCAATATCAATCAGAGAGGGAAGAATCTTGCGCAGCCTGGTTGCCAACATCTTGGTCAGTATCTTAAAGTCATGATTTAATAGGGAGATCAGTATATATATATATATATATATATATATATATATATATATAAAGCACACTGGGATGTATCCTTGCCTGGTTTCGGAATGAGAACAATATGCGCCTGTTGCATGGAAGGGGGCAAAAACATCTGTTCTTTACAGACGGCATAAACCTGTGACAATTTGGGTGCGATCAAGGCTGCGTACATTTTATACCATTAACTCGGTAGACCATCTGGGCCTGGTGTTTTACTGCTAAGGAACGAGCAAATCACTGATTCACTCTCCTCCACAGTAAAATCTCTCTCTCTAAAAGAAGCATCCAAGTCTAGACAGTACAGGTAAATATAAAGTCTTCAAATATTCCCCGAGTCTCTCGGGTGGCCAACCACTAACCCGCATCATAAAGGTGTGCACAGAATGAGCTGAACTCATTCAGTATTTGATCGGGATCCATGATTATATGGCCATCCGAGGAGCGGAATTCGGATACCACTGTTTGCATTTTTGATTCAGCTAAAGAGTTTACTGTTCTTGTCTCCCGATTCAAAGATCCTCCCGGTGAAGGCCCTAAGATCCAAGTGCGTAGCCGTGGCCAGATGCATAGATAACGCCCTTCTCACCTCAGCTAGTTGGCAATATTGGTCCAGGGTAGTATAGATAGCAAAATGCCCTGCCGCTTCAAGTTCACTGTCTTCCAGCTGATGAACTTGGAGCGATAATTCAGAGCGCACCGCCTTAATAGCAGATATATACTGCCCCCCTGCATTGGCCTTAAAGGCCTTCCAAACCACAGGAGTCAAAGCTGTACCTTCATTCAGCTCTCAATAGTGCTTTAGCCTAGGCGAGACTTGTTTGTCAACCTTGGGGTTCTGTAACCACTTCATAGCCAACCGCCAACAAGTTTGCCCCCTCCTCCCCGATATTCGCACTTTAACAGCTAAGGGGACATGATCCCAAAGCCCCACCGGTAAGTAGGAAACCTCCTGCACTGCCGCAAGAGCAGAGGTGTTACCAAAAACCAGGTCAATCCTGGAGCCAGATATATGAGTGGAAGAATGGAATGAGTAAGCTATCATCCTGATGCTTCCACAGCCAAATTTCAGTGTAATCAAAGGCCTGTGCCCACTGGAGCAGTTCAGCAGAATAAGGTCTATTTGGATTGGATGAACCCAAACGTGGATCTAGAGTGGAGTTGAAATCTCCAGCTATATACAATCTGGTGAGTTGCAAGGTTGACAATTTATCATATATGGTGTACAGGATTCACTGGTTAAAAGGAGGGGGGACATACACATTAACCAGAGCATAACAACCTTGTATGCCAGCGATTTGTGAAATAAGATAGCCACTCCCCGTGCATAACTGGAATGCGTAGCATGAAATGCCTGCTGTATCCAGGGTCTGCGAAGAGCGAGGATCTTATTCCCCCAAAGGTGCGTTTCCTGTAGAAAAAGTATATGAGGTTTATGCTGTGCTAAATACTTGAACATTAGCGCTCTCTTAAACGTATCATTCAGACCCCACACATTCCAGGACACAAGAGTAATTTCCATAGTGACTGGTTGTTCCTAAGCCAGAGATTATGTAGCAGACAGTCGAGGGTTTGTGACCCTCCTGGTCCAAAAGAACCATTACATTGCCTGGCAGCCCCGAATGAGTCAATGAGTGACCAGTTGTGCCTGAGCAGTGAGGTAAAGAATATTCCAGAACAAACTGAATACAAACAAAAAGAAAAAAAGGGGAAAAAAAAAAACTTGATCTCACTACCGACCATGAAGCCAACAACCAAAAGGGGGCTTAGGCCAGTTTTATACCCGAAACTTGAGAAGAACTCTTCCTTGGCAGCAAAGTTCACCAGTCAGCTGGATCACCCCCGGATTAGAGGAATTGCCTCCAAGGGAAGGAGGCAGAGAGTGCTGCTTGTGTGTAGGTACAGTACAGTGTCATTGTGGTGTAGCTCCAAACGATAAGTGTAACGTAGAACTGTATAAAAGGCATGAAAATAAAGAGAATTAAACTATGTCAGAAGTTGCCCTAAGAGGGCCTGTCTAGGCAAGAAAAAATATCAAAAAAAATAGGGGAGCAGCTCCTGAAGGCAGAGGTTCTGAACAACAAAACACAGACCTGCCTGGGGAAGGAGGAGAGAGCCATGGGACTCAGTGAAGTCCGGTAAGCCAGGCATCTGCTTCATCCGGGGTGTCAAAGAACTTAGCAGTGCCATCATGTTGAACCCTCAGATGACTTGGATAGAGCATGCTGTACTTCATGTTGCTGTCACGAGGCGTCTTCGGACCTCATTGAAGGTCTTACGCTTCTTCTGGAGCTCTTGCGAGAAAACCGGAAACAGCATTATCTTTGCATTGCCATACTGCTGGCTGGGTTGTTTCCTGGCCTCAGAGAGAGAATGTGGTCACAATTCAGGTAATTCAAGAACCGCACCAGGAAGGGACGAGGAGGAGCCCCGGGAATATAGCAACCCACAGGCACTCTATGAGCCCCTTCAGCAATGTAGGTAGCAGGGATGTCCGTGAGGTGCAGCAGATCTTTAACCACTTCAATACAGGGCACTTTCACCCCCTTCCTGCCCAGCCAATTTTCAGCTTTTAGCACTGTTGCATTTTAAATGACAATTGCGCGGTCATGCAACACTGTACCCAGCTGAACGTTATATGACGGCCAGTCAGGATAATACAACCACTTTGCTGCCATCAATCCGCTATAGGGCGGGCGGCAAGTGGTTAAAGAAGGCCTCTGCAAATTCTGCCTGGATGGTCACCCTCGGCCCCCTCCGGGAGGCCGAGGACTCGCACATTATTGCGACGCATGCGATTCTCAGCATCATCGGCCTTGCTTAGTAGGTGTTTCACTGTGCGTTGCAGATTAGTGGACCCTCATGATGTTCAGTGCGGTCTTCCACAGTGGAGATGCGTGTCTCAGGCTCCTTGAAACGGCCCCTGATCTCGTCCAAATCATTCCTGATAAGATTAAATTCCTCCACTAAATGATCAATACGGATGAGCAGGGATGTCTTGCTCTGTTCAATTGCCGTTCGTATTTGAGATGTGTCGGCATTAGTGGAGGCGCCCAGCGATGGGTGAGTAACGCTGGCAGGGACACTGTCCGCTCCTTCCCCCTCCATATCTCCAAGCAGAGCCTGCAACCTGCTGAGCAAGATGGCATCTGTGCACGTGGGGAGGGCCGGAGCCATCTGGTGTCCACGGGCGGGTTGAATGGAGGAGGATCGCTGTTTGGGTGCCATGGTAACGCACCGCTCCGTGTAGAGAATCTCCTGCTATTACTGAATCCAAGAAATGAGAAGATATGCCGCAAAAAATCTACAGGATAATGTCAGGATGGCAGGAGCTCACCACAAGCACGTCCGCTCATCTCTACATCCAGCCACGCCCCCGACTTGGATACCTTTAAAAATATTCCACACGATAGACTCCATTCTTCATTCTCATGGGCAGGTAGACCACCCAGATTGGCTTTTGTTAAACTACATTTTCCTGTAGATGAAGCCGGCTTAGCTCTCCCCATTCCTAACTCCTATTATCTGGCCTCCCTTTTGGTCACTCTACACCGTTGGCGCTCTCTGATGGAAAACCTGCCCTAGACTTGGAACTGTCCATAGTTGGATCCCTAAAACTGCTTCATTAGTACAAAGAGGACTTTGCTCCTCCCTAGTCTGTACCCAACCCATGAAGACCAATGTGAGGGCCTGGACATCAATCCTTAAAGCGGAGTTCCAGCCATTTACTCACCTGTCCAACGGTCCAGCGATGCGGCCGCCGGAAGCCTCGATCCTCTCCCTCGGCGCCGGCATCACTGCTGTGGGCACCCGGCTGTTACAGTTTGCGGCTTCACAGCCGGGTACCCACTGCGCATGCGCGAGTCGCGCTGCGCGCCGTGATTGGCCGGCAATCTTCTGGGACCTCTGACGTGTCCCAGAAGATTGCAGGGAGGGAGGGGGAGAGGAGAGCTTCAGCTCAGGGCGCCGCGGCGCTCCGAGCGGAAGTGGGAGCGGGTACCTGTCAAAACTAGGTACCCGCTCCCCCCCCAAAAAATGACATGCTAAATGTGGCATGTCGGGGGGTCAGGACTCCCTAAAGCGGAAGTTCCACTTTTAGGTGGAACTCCGCTTTAAGTGGGCCCCTAGTCCTGCGCCCTGGTCTCCCAATACTCCCATTTGGGAGCATACCACTCTCCCTCATTTTTCCAATGTCCCTGACCATCTTGATTTGGAAAAGAGTAGGTATCCACGCACTCAGTCATATTTTGAAAACATGACATTCCTTCTCTTTCTAAAGAGGAGTAGGAGATTTTGGTAGCTCAGTATAGCAAACGGATAAAATCTGCTAGGGATAAATTTATTCAAGTGAAATATTTTACTTAGAATATACAGGTCCCTCTCAAAAAATTAGCATATTGTGATAAAGTTCATTATTTTCCTGTAATGTACTAATAAACATTAGACTTTCATATATTTTAGATTCATTACACACAACTGAAGTAGTGCAAGCCTTTTATTGTTTTAATATTGATGATTTTGGCATACAGCTCATGATGAAAAACCAAAATTCCTATCTCAAAAAATTAGCATATTTCATCCAACCAATAAAAAAAAGTGTTTTTAATACAAAAAAAGTCAACCTTCAAATAATTATGTTCAGTTATGCACTCAATACTTGGTCGGGAATCCTTTTGCAGAAATGACTGCTTCAATGCGGCGTGGCATGGAGGCAATCAGCCTGTGGCACTGCTGAGGTGTTATGGAGGCCCAGGATGCTTCGATAGCGGGCTTGAGCTCATCTAGAGTGTTGGGTCTTGCGTCTCTCAACTTTCTCTTCACAACATCCCACAGATTCTCTATGGGGTTCAGGTCAGGAGAGTTGGCAGGCCAATTGAGCACAGTAATACCATGGTCAGTAAACCATTTACCAGTGGTTTTGGCACTATGAGCAGGTGCCAGGTCGTGCTGAAAAATGAAATCTTCATCTCCATAAAGCTTTTCAGCAGATGGAAGCGTGAAGTGCTCCAAAATCTCCTGATAGCTAGCTGCATTGACCCTGCCCTTGATAAAACACAGTGGACCAACACCAGCAGCTGACATGGCACCCCAGACCATCACTGACTGTGGGTACTTGACACTGGACTTCAGGCATTTTGGCATTTCCCTCTCCCCAGTCTTCCTCCAGACTCTGGCACCTTGATTTCCGAATAACATGCAAAATTTGCTTTCATCCGAAAAAAGTACTTTGGACCACTGAGCAACAGTCCAGTGCTGCTTCTCTGTAGCCCAGGTCAGGCGCTTCTGCCGCTGTTTCTGGTTCAAAAGTGGCTTGACCTGGGGAATGTGGCACCTGTAGCCCATTTCCTGCACACGTCTGTACATGGTGGCTCTAAATGTTTCTACTCCAGACTCAGTCCACTGCTTCCGCAGGTCCCCCAAGGTCTGGAATCGGTCCTTCTCCACAATCTTCCTCAGGGTCCAGTCACCTCTTCTCGTTGTGCAGCGTTTTCTGCCACACTTTTTCCTTCCCACAGACTTCCCACTGAGGTGCCTTGATACAGCACTCTGGGAACAGCCTATTCGTTCATAAATTTCTTTCTGTGTCTTACCCTCTTGCTTGAGGGTGTCAATGATGGCCTTCTGGACAGCAGTCAGGTCGGCAGTCTTACCCATGATTGCGGTTTTGAGTAATGAACCAGGCTGGGAGTTTTTAAAAGCCTGAGGAATCTTTTGCAGGTGTTTAGAGTTAATTAGTTGATTCAGATGATTAGGTTAATAGCTCGTTTAGAGAACCTTTTCATGATATGCTAATTTTTTTAGATAGGAATTTTGGTTTTTCATGAGCTGTATGCCAAAATCATCAATATTAAAACAATAAAAGGCTTGCACTACTTCAGTTGTGTGTAATGAATCTAAAATATATGAACGTCTAATGTTTATCAGTACATTACAGAAAATAATGAACTTTATCACAATATGCTACATTTTTTGAGAGGGACCTGTATTATACCCCTCACAGGCTGCATAACATCAACCCCCTCTTTCTGCACTCTTCGACAAATGTCAAAATGCCATGGGCACTTTAACATTTCTTATTATTATGTAGTGTGGAGTAGGGGGTTGACTCATTATTAGTGCCGATATTCGTAAATTATTAAATAATCTGTATCAGTTCAGAAACGTACCGATTATACAGATATTGGGCGGCCGTGATCCGAGGGCCCGGCTGAGAAAGGGGGCCCGAATGGACTGCCTGTTGGGACTCTCAGGGGACAAAAAACTTGCGGCCTGCACCACATTGACAATCTTTTTTGGGAACCGGGCCCCAGCGTGCACTACTGTGATAATCCTCATAGGAAGGGGGCTCAGCCTGGTCCGGGTAGAAGAAACCAGGACTCAGAAGGTTTGCAGGCCAAGTGCGCGGAGGCACCCAACGTCATTACGTATGTTGCACTGCGTGCCTTCTGAGTCCTGGCTTATTCTACCCAGATAGTGCAAAGGACACCGCCTCCCTTGCCTCGGCAATGAGATTAATGGTTGAACTGGACCACAAGAGTCACACCAGCCACAGCAGGGCCAAGGTGCCAGGCCAGCCACCCACAACAGAGTGCACCATCTGTGCCAGCCAGCTACCCACTCACATCAGGGAGCCTGGCCAGCCAGCTACAGCAGGGTGCACCATCTGTGCCAGCCAGCTACCTTCAATTAAATGTTGTAGAGTTATCAAGCAGATTATATTTAGAAATATACAATACTAACAAGCATGCGAGACATTACTTAGATAAGCTGACAAGTGTGTTCCTAAATAAGATGCAGATCATCTAAATATGGTTTAAAGCAGGTGTCTCCAAACTCTGTATACAAAGGGCCACTTAACTGTCATTCAAACCTTAGGGGGGCCAGACTGGGCAGTGGGATTAGAAAATGTCCCGGTGTCAGTGGGAGTAATAGTGCCCCATCTTTAGTATTAGGGGAGTAGTTGTGTCCTATCATTGGTTTTAGTGGGAAAAATAGTACCTCATCATTGGTATCAGTGGGAGGAATAGGGCCCTATTATTAGTATTAGTTGGGGGAATACTGCCCCATCATTGGTTTAAGTGGGAGGAATAGTGCCCCATTCTTGGTGTCAATGGGAGGAATAGTGCCCCATCAATGGTGTCAGTAGAAGTAGTAGTGCCATATTGTTGGTGTCATTGAAAGGAATAGTGCCGCAAGGGCTGGATAAAGGCAAGGAAAGGGCCGCATCCGGCCCCCCAGGCCACAATTTGGAGACCACTGGTTTAAAGAGACCCTGTTGCATTTGTTTCTCTATAAAAGCCCCTGTACTTTAAAAGAAAAAACAGTAAATAACTTTACTATCTCCTGCACTGACATGAAGTCAGAGGGAGGAACCACTGGGAAACAAGGAAAAAAATCAACACTCCTGAACATGTTGGTTTCCAAGCAGATTTCAGGGGACCATTTATAGTATTCAGAACAAAGTTCAGCAGCATGGGTACTGGGAAAGGAATTTACTGCATTATTTTTAAGGTGGGGGGGAGATGAAAAAATGAGACAGGGCAGCTTTAGAGCCGGTTCACATTAGCACGACTTGTCAGCCTGACAAGTCGCGCTCCCTCGTGGTCCATTGACCGCTACAGGACCCGTTCTAATAGAGAGACACAAGGCGCTCCGACTTAGAAAAAGGGTCCTGTACTATTTTGGGGCGACCTCGGAGCGACTTGCATAGACTTCCATTATGTGAAGTCCCTGCAAGTCGCTCCAAAGTCGTGGTGCAATGTAATGCACAAGTCGCCCCCGAAGTAGTAAGGAGTCGTGTCACGCTAATGTGAACTGGCTCTTAATGCCATGATAGTGATACAAACACTAATGTGTGCAAAACAAACAAGTAACACAAACAGCTTTAAAATGTGACCGATTTATTGAATAGTATGCAACAATGGTCATAAACATGTACTAGCCCATGATTCTACAGGCAGTGCAAAACATTGATTGTCTTTGTAACAGCTACATTTAATATCTTGCTAAAAACAGTAAAAACAAAAATAATAACATAATAAAAGCAAACAAATGCCACATCCAATCTATTGTCTTTCTTTGATTTCCCATTATTTGCAAATATTGACCTAACAACAGGCCCAAAGCATGATTGAATTCACAGCTTTTGACTGCAGTTGCCATCCCACAATTAATGTACTAATGGTAAAAGCTGCAGATTGAAACGTGCCATATTTTTATATCACAATATAAACACTGATTTGTTAGCTCTCTTGTTTAATATTGTTTCTTCCTTCACTTGATTTAATTTTGCACGAGAACAGAACATTCAAATACAAAATGACTGTCATATACTGTACAAATGTGTCAGTAACTGAAATGACCAAATATTCTGTGACCCATGTTAGTATCAACTACAATCATCTTAAAGGTTGCTCCCTAACATGAGATATGACAGGCAGGTTTATTTGATCAGCAAAGCAACCCAACACAATGCAATTTCTATTTAAATTGGTTGTAAAGGTAAAAGTTGTTTTTTCCATACCATTTTAGCATTCTCTGTATTAAGGTAAAAATCCTTTTAATAGTAACTCCCCTGCTACCCCCCTAAATATTTACCTGAGCTCCATCTCAATCCAGCTCTGTGCACTTCTGCAGCAACTATTCACCCCTTTTCCCTGTCTCACAGGATTGGCTGAGAGCAGTGAGAGCCATTGGCTCCTGTTGCTGTCATTCAAAAGCTGTGAGCGGGGGTCTGGGTGAGCTGGGCTGTGAGCCTATAAAGATGCAAACCCCCCCCCCCCCCAGCTTAGGATCGACCACATACGTGTGCCCCCATAGGAAGCAGCTTCCTATGGGGACACTAAGCAAGGGAGGAGCCAGGAGTACTGGCAAGGGGGCCCCAGAAGAGGAGGATCAGGGCTGCTCTGTGCAAAACCATTGCACAGAGAAGGTATGACATGTTTATTATTTTATTTAAAAATCACTTTAATAAATTATTATTTTATTAAGGTGCCTATGAACATGTTGTCCTGTTGAAACCAATCATGTTCCAATCTGAACTAGATAATGAAAGTTGTAGATGACTATTAGACTATAAGTATGATCCACTATAGTACAGCACACAGGTTTTATTCAGACACCATACCAAGGCTGCACAGTGATCTATAGGAATGTATACCTTTTAACTGCCCAACCTTCATAATGGAGTGTCAATGTGTACTTCCATTTCATTACATCTTGCATACTGTATACATACAATGCTTTGGCTGTCTCATAGCTGAGACGTTATCCAGACGAGCAGACTAGGCACTAACCTAGAGGCGCTAAAAGTATTACAAAAATGAATGACCTGGTTTACTACAGCATGCAACCTAAGGTTGGGCTAGTGGGCCAAAATTAATAAAATGGTCAATACTGAATCTATACATATCAGATTACATTTTCATTTTAAACTTGTTAGGATTTAATTAGCAGCAATGAGTCATGATTGGTAAAAGATGGAATGTTTTAGCACTTTATTCTGCTTGGAGGGGAACCATTGCTTTGGAATTTCTTAAACCACATAATCTTGTCTGGGAATGGTTGCCTTAAAGCGAAACTTTACCCATAACAACTTGATAAAAAATAATGTTCTTTAGGAGAGTACATACATTCCCCAATAATTATAAGGCTACCAAAATCAGTGTGTACTGTAAATTGCCTCCAGCATTGCTCCTGTTTCTTCTTGCTAAGGGCTGCCATTTTATTGAAGCCCAGAGCCGATTTAAACAGCAGTAAATCATAAAACAGAACTAAACACATTGATTTAACAGTTTTAAAAAACTGTTACATTTCTGTCAAGCCGTCAAATGGCTGGTGTCATAACTGATCACCATTGCAATTGCAGATCCAACAGAAGCAGCTTCCTTGGCTGTAAAGGATAGGAGGGTTTAATTCCACTTTAAGGATGTCAGCAGATTGGCCTCTACAAACTCAGCAGGGCTTAAAAATGGAGAGCAACTGAGCATGTGCAGAGCAGGGTGAGACAGTTTATTACTGGATTTTAAACAGCATAGACACTTATTTTTATTGTTTTACATAAATATACCTGCAAAAGGGACCAGCCTGAAGTGATCTAGCAGAACTTAATTTTCTGAATAAAGTTCCACAAATGAAAGAGTATGTTTCTGCCACAAGAGATACACACATATACTTAAAAAACCTCACAAATCTGATGCTAAACATTTAAAAAAGCTGAAATATTTGACAAATAAAAGAGTACAGGAGTGGTTGTAACAACCATGTATAAAACAGGCATGCTGACAGCATAAGGCCTTAAAAGGTAAAAAAATAAATCCAACTATAGACATCTTTGGCTCGGTATAATGAGGAATTTCTAAGCAGCAAGCCAGAATGTAAGCATGATTCTGAAACGCAGGATTCTGGAAAAAAAAATGTTAAGAGTATCAGTCCATTAATACTTTCTTCTACATAAAAGCCAACACTAACTTTGCAAGTGTGTGCTCAACATCTATAAAAGCAGCACTTGCTGAACTATAGCAGATATCTTACTCCACCAGTAATATAGCCATGCAGAGACACGGGCACTAGGAGTGGAGGAAGGGAGTTATGCTGGCAACACTAGCTGACAGTGCCAAGATATATCATTTTACACTGTCACAGTCATTATGCAGCATTGATCCTCATTACACTTGCAGTGTCTATTGATTGGCTACATAGTGGACCCCACAAGATCCAGGGATGTCACTCTCTGACATGTCCATTTGTGAAATGCCGGCGGTGAAGGGTTTCTTAGTTCTCCCTCTGTTATCTCTGGAGACTAGATGGGACAGAAGCAGTGCGGGATTCAGCAGGTAACTTCTCCTGGAGGGGATTCATGGCTCACGTTCTTCGCAGTGTCACAGAAAATGATTAGACGCTGGTTCTGTCACTCTTCAGCTCATACCTGCCAAGAAACCAGTTGGTTAGAAAGGAAACCATTGTGGAGGTTATTAGAAGGTTGGTACAAACAACAGCCCACCATTGTTGGAGCAGAGAGCCTGAAATGTATAGACCTGCTTTTTTTTTTTTTTACAAGTAAAATTGTACCTTATAGACAAAGTAAACAGAAAATATTCTATATTAAAGAGTCAGTCCACCATCAAAAGTGATATTTCAGTTTTTACTAGATGCTGAAGAGTTAATGTAGCTGACCATTTCCTATTTCTCTCAGAGGCTTTGTTGGTGAGATATCTCCTCCTGCTATAGCCATTATCAGGGGTTACCATTCTACTTTTGAATGTATTTGTTATTATAAAAGTGATATATTGGTTGAAGGTTAGCCAGCTTCTGGTATGTCTCCCAACCATAATTCCTAACTCTCTCTGTGTCCACTTAGGATTCGGGGCGTGTTCACCTATATTTGCATACTCCACCAGCTACTTTTGCATGGTCTATCATATTAAATAATGACGAAATCCAACAGTGGATTACCTTCAATATCTACCACAATTCCTGCACTTCACCTGATTTTCCGGAAGGCTTCTAAAATGGTAATCTGGACTATAAAAATACTTTTAGCCCCAGTTAAGTGACTTTGCCAAGTCCGCTGTAAGCAGGAGGAAGGATTTTCCCAATCTCCTTTCCTCAAGTATTCATACTGCAAAACAACTCAGTTTACAGCAAGTCACAAATTGAAGCAATAGAGGCTGATTTAGGGCAAACATTTGTGAACACAGCTATGAACTGCTTAGGCACCAGGAAGTACATACTGACCCTGGATAATGCCTAGAAAAAGATGGCCCCATCCTTATGGACACAAAAGCTATTTTTAGGGGGAGTACTGTGTGCTCTGTGAGAGGTAAAATCTGTTACACTTACACATTACTTGCTATGAATACAATTATGGAAAAAAATGTATCTGCTACTAGGTCCACTTTAAAGCCTAAATGCAGTCAAAATTACAAACAGAAAAATCAGCACAAGGAACATAAATTACAGTCAGTAGAGAAGGTGTCCCTTCTGTCGGTGAAAATCTTCTGCCATCCTGCCCACCACCATCATCTTCCAATGCAGCAGGGATTGATACAACTAAGGGGGTGTCACAGGAGAGCAGAATTCCAGTTTGGGCATAAACAGAAAAAGTGTATCCCCCAAAGCAGCCTAAATATAAAAAAAAGCAGCTCTGGCTGCAATACCCATATGATCTCCAGTGCTGTCCCCTGCATACACACTCCATCACTAGTCCAGTGATACTTGCCATCTGAGCTGAATGACGCCCAAGGTCAATAAACCTACTTACTGTGAGCCCTGGGTGTCAAGGCTCTGCCCCCTGCCATGGACTCACGGAAGAATGGTGATCATTACATGGTGCCGTTCTCTGCAGCATTTACAATCCACCCACCACTAGAAGAAGTCAAAGAGCCCCTGTGACATCACCATACCGGACCGAATCTGCAGGGGTGCTCCAAAGAGAAGGGGAGAAAATGGCAGGATACACAGAGAGCCATCACCCCCAAAGGTCACCCCGATGGTCATGAAATGATGATATCATGGCCGTGAACGGTGTGTAATTTAAACTACTCAGTATCCTGTCTCCACACCCCCTCTTGGACTATACTGAAGTCTATTCCTGCACCGTGTGGTTTGTCCTTTACCCCCCAATAAAGTGGACCCCAAATATGGGCTGGATGATTATGTCCTAGGGCAAAACGCTAAGGAGCCACAATACGGTGTTTCTTTGGCTTTTGAAGCCACGAAGAGGGGGAAACCTCTACAGAGGTATATACTCGAGGGATTGCTACTACAACACGGGGGCTCCATATCAGTTAAGGAAATAATACGGAGACTGGTTTATACCACCAGCTGTTACCATAATATACATGCTACCATAGGGACTTGATTATCCTGCCTACTATCAATACTTCCACACACAGCAAGAAATATCGGTATTGCTCGGTCTCTCTGGCCCTGACGAAGCCTGATGCGAAACGCGTTGGCTCATTGGGACCTCCAAACCGAATATCAACAAAGACTTCTTGCATCAACATCAGGTGAAGCATGTATTGTTCCTTTACCAGGGATATATTTCTGTGCTGCTGTTTTTAATATGTTGGTGAATATATGAGGGAATTCTCCTTCCTATCTAGGTGTCCCTCATTTATACACTGTATTCTTTTATATACCTAATAAATTGTTCAAATTTAAGTATTTGGTTTCTTGGTTTTCCTTTGCCAACTGGCCAAAAAAAACCCCAACTTTTTCTGTATTTTGGTTTCTGCATACAATTTGGGGCATGGGCCAACCTTCACGGTTGATTTTCTCTAGAAGGGGAGCTAGTTAGTCTGGAATTGGACTTTATAAAGTGAAAACATTACCCGTAACAAGAAATTTATATTGTAAAGATATATGTTTGGAAAAAAAATACATCAGGAAACTATAGTAACACATTTTCCTTAGAATTCACTTCAAGTCTGTGCACTTGGTTTTGGTGTAGTATTGGTAGTTATTCTTTTTTACCATGGGTTGCCTGTACACCTAATTCCTAATGTATTATGTATCTTGATATTTTTTATTATGTGACTTTAAATAATGAGAGCTTAAAGTGTTTGAAAATAAATATGAAAAAAGTATATCCCTCTATAGTGTTTGCTTGTCTCAATTAAGATTACTAAGTGTCATTTCTGTCTGCTGCCCAGTTCATTTGCTATCAGCACGAGTCACTTGTGACAAGTTATCGTGACACCAAGAGAAAAAAAAGGTGACAGGGGAGGGATCTCCAGCATACAGCCTTTGATTGACAGCCTCAGCTCAGTTCCGGTGTGCTGTATGAAGTAGTGTGTGTCCCTTCCCATCAATCATCTCTCAGAGCTATCCTCACTGAGTTCTGTTCCCTTTTTTCTGATAGCCCAGACAAGCTTTATAAATTTTGGAATTTGAGCAGATGTAGAGAAGACTGCTGATAAACAGGTATAGCTTATGAAGGAGGACTTGTTTTTTTCTCTGTGCTTCATTTGAGGCCAGTGACTTCACTGGGTATATGTTAGGGTTTACAACCACTTTTAACTGGAATTGCAACACCTACGTCTGCAAGTTTTTGTCAGTGAAAGAAAGGTCTCAGCTTTTCCTATGTATACCATAATGCTGACAGAACATGAAGAACGACATATTGTTAGACACTTACCATTGGTTGACTCCTTTTGACAAGTCCACCTGAGATAGGTCAATAATAACCTGCAATAAAAAGAAGATACACAAGCATTAAAGACACACTCTAGTCAAAAACTTAGCCTTTCATTGCATACCAGGAGTAGGCCCTACCTGCTCAGGGCTCCACCTATAAATGCCATATAGGTATAGTTAGGTATAGTCCTAAAGCAACAGTTCACCCAGTTATCCACAACAAGTTCCATTACATTTTCATACATGGAGTAGAGCACAAGCCACAGCACAGATTCAGTAATCTGTCCCACACACCCCATGTGAGTAGCTGTATGGAGTGTGGTTGCAGTAGAATATGCAGGACGTTCACTCAGTTTACCAACATCCGACTAGAACACAGCCTTCCAGGTATAGTAATGTGTAATCTTGTTCAGCCAGCCTAGATATTTGTATAGCCCTGGCATACAGCAGAACCAGGATGCCTGTCATTTTTACTAGTGCAGTAGAGAATTGGAGTGTGAATGGACAGTGACAGATCAACAGTAAAGAGATAAGGTCATCATTCCCCTTCGGTTAGTATGTTTCTAATAGGGATCGACCGATTATCTGCAAAGCCGATATATCGATTGCCAATCTGCACTTTCCCCGATATATCGGAATTGGCCCCTGAGGTTACCGATATTGCCGATATTTCGGAAAAGTGCATGTACCGGAGTGATGCCTGCAGCTAGAGGCATCACCCCGGTACCGGCGTCCATAGCCAACGGTCGGCTGTCTTGTAATGACAACCGATGCGGCTGAGAAGCTGCTCGGCTGTCATTACAAGGAGTGGGAGGAGACGTCCCCCCCTCCCCCCGCCTTCCGTGACTCGCCCGGGTCTACCGCCCCACCAGGAGAACCAGGCATCTTACCTGCACGGCCGCCGAAGACCCGATCAAAGCCACATTTGGCTCTGATCGGATCTCCATGTAAAAACCCGGAAGTGATGTCATGACATCACTTCCGGGTACCCAGCGCGTTTTGAATGCTTTTAAGTGCAGAGGAGGGGTTTGGGGGTCTTTTAGACTCCCAGATCCCTCCACAAGAGTACTTGTGTAAAAAAAAAAAATATGGCAGAAAAAAAAAAATCGGCAGATATCAGCCTATACTGATATGCGATGACCAAAATATCGGTATCGGCAATAAAAAAACGATATCAGTCGATCACTAGTTTCTATGCCAACAAATGTGGATGCAGCAGCTTTTAAAGAGTATATATGCAATGACAATATGTTATATTGGTTCTCTGCGGGGGTCATTGTATTTCCAACAGTCAGTTCAATAATAAGTTATTTTTTTCATATTCCCCTTCATAAACTAATAGTCATACAAGTCATTTATAATTTTTACTTTTTGTCAATCAAAAAAGTGGCATCTGGCCACTTAAAGGTCACAGATTGCAAGGTGCGATATGTGCTGTCTAGCTAGTGAAAAGCCAATTTTAGGTATAGTTACACTTTTGCAGTCAAATTTGAAACAATAAAATAAATTGCATGTGTGTTACGTATTCCCATTCACACAGCATACCTAAAAATGTAAACAAAAACATTATTACTTTTTAGATCTCTCCTTAAAGATTGACCGACTTGTGTACAACCAGCCTGTTGAGTTTTTCTGGAATGATCAGTGCCACCGGCTACAGCTGGCAACACTGATCATTGTATTCTGCCAGCAAGGAAGGCTCTCCACCAACAGAGTACAATAGCATAACAGGAGTGATTGCCCCATCCACATCAAATGTGTGGATGGGGGAAGCAGGCCTTATTTTGTTTTCATTCAATCCGCTGGTTGAACGAAAAACAAAAAATGAATCATGTATAGGTTGCCTTAGCCTGTCCCCAAATGAAAGGCTTAGAACAGATTCTTTCCTCTTATTAACATAAAATGCAGAAGGATGGCCTAAAAAATATATAACAGGCTGTTATAGCCACTAGCAATAATCAGTGCTCTATAGATGGGGACAGCTCTGCCCGAGGGAATTCCCTGTCCGCACTGTCTGTGTTGATGGGGGAACCAAGTGATTTTCTTTCCTGCAACACGTGGAACTGTAGCTGACTTTTAATATTAGGGAACTTGCCTGTCCAGACATCCAGGGGTGTCCTCATCCGAGCTGATTCTTCAATCGTCTATCAGATGCTGGCACTGCCATCCTTACTAAGAGAAACCAGCAGTGAAGCCTTGCAGCTTCACAGTTGGTTTCCTATTGAACATGCGAGAAGCGCGCTGCGCTTTGTGAATGGGCCGCAGTCTTCTGGGAACTGCGAAGTGTCCCAGAAGGCTGCGGCGGAAGTGGGGGCCGAAATTTCGGCTCAGTTGGGTGTGGCAAACTGAGCTGGAAGTAGGGAGTGGGTACCTGTCAAAACCAGGTACCAGCTTGGAGAGGGGGGGGGGGAGGCATACAAGAGGAGCTTTCCCTTTTGGGTGGAGTTCCGCTCCAATTATGGCAAACGCAGCTCCCCATCCCTATCATAAGCAGAGAGAGCTAGGTAGGATTTTTCTGGGCTACAGTTATCAGATAGCATTTAACCACTTGCATTCTGTGCACTTAAACACCCTTCCCATCCAGGCCAATTTTCAGCTTTCAGCGCTGTCACACTTTGACTGACAATTGCGCGGTCATGCTACACTGTACCCATATGAAATTTTTATCATTTTTTTCACACAAATAGAGCTTTCTTTTGGTGGTATTTAATCATCTCTGGGTTTTTTATTTTTTACAAAAAAAAAGAATAAAGACAAAAAATTTTGAAAAAAAAAAAAAGTTTTTCTTATTTTCTGCGAGTAAATTTTGAAAATAAATTTTTCTCCTTCACTGATGTGCGCTGATGAGGTGGCACTGATGGGCACTGATGAGGTGGCACTGATGGGCACTGATGAGGTGGCACTTATGGGCACTGATGAGGTGGCACTTATGGGCACTGATGAGGAGGTACTAATATGCCGCACTGATGAGCACTGATAGGCGGCACTGATAGGCGGCACTGATAGGCGGCACTGAGAGGCGCCACTGACGGGCGTCACTGATGGGCACTGAGAGGCGGCACTGATGGGCACTGACGGATGGCACTGATGGACACTGACGGGTGGCACTGATGAGCACTGATGGGCGGCACTGATGAGCACTGGTGGGCAGCACCATCAGTGCCCACACTCAGTGCCCATAGTGCTGCCAGTCAGTGCTCATCAGTGCCTAGATGAGCAGGCACTGATGGGCACTGACTGGCAGCACTATGGGCACTGATGGGGGACACTGATGGCGGGCACTGTGGGCACTGTTGGGGGCAATGTGTGTATGTTTTTTTACCTTGCAGTAATCAGGGCACTGGTGATCGGTGCCCTGATTACATGTCTCTGTGTCCCCAGCGCTGTGAGGCTCCCCCTCCTTCCTCACACTGCAGGCTCCGTGTGAGGAAGGAGCGCCGGCGATGAGAGATGATCTCATATGTTTACATATGAGATCATCTCTCATTGGATGGTCCGATCACGTGGTGAATGGCCGCTGTGATTGGCCATTCACCACGATCTGTGATCGGCCGTGTCCAAGGGACACGGCCGACACAGATTCTCCCCGATGCGCGCTCGCGGGAGCGCGCGGGGAGCCTGCTTCTGGGAGGCCGTTTAAAAACGGCCTCCCGAAAATTCGAGTCCGCGCTGCAGCCGTATATAGGCTGTAGCGCGGATGGGATGTAGTTAATGATGAGCAGAAATTTTTATTTTGTGCATGAGAACATGTAACAAATATAAATAAGTTGTTATCCCAATTTGGCTGCAAAAGTGGAATGGACTTTGATGTCTAGTTCTACAAGTATTTATTAAGGAATGATTTGCCTAGGTATCATTTTGTAGTAGTTTTACCTTTCCAAACAGCTCCTTTTCCCTGGACATGAAGGACACACTATTTTTCACAGATATCTCCAGTTTCCTCTTGATGGCTTCCTCAAATGGAATCTCCCACTCTAATCTGCAGTCACAAAAATATATATTAAGTACATTATTTACCTGTTATATCAATGTATGCACAATGCAGACACTTACATAAAGAATTTTAGGCTACATTAGAGGGAGCCTCCTGTAAGGGTTCATTTATACTTGCTTCGACTTCAACACACAATAAAGTGCCTACCGCTTCAACATACTTTTTGATGTGTTTTTGATGCTTCGGTGATGCTTTTTTGAAGCTTTATTGAAGCTTGGCAGATACCCTGTGTGCGTTATCTCATACCGGCATTACCTCCAAAACAAAACGAAGCTAAAGCTGAATAAAAGCCTCTCAAAAGCTGCAGGTGCTGTAAGTGAGTTTTGTCAGACTTTTATAGAGGCTTTGGAGACTCTTTAAAGCACCATAAAAGCGACATGAGGTATAATTTTTGAAGCAAAGCAAACAATGTGTGAACGGGACAGTAAGACTGCTTTGATTGGCATTTAGAGTGCTTTAACCACTTGCGGAAAGCTCACTGTATATCTACTGCAGCAGGGCGGTCGCTCTGTGCCAGATCTTGTACTCAGTATGTGTTCTGACACTTCCGGGTCTGGGGCAAGAGCACGCCGCTGGTGACATGCTCCAGCTGTGACAAACACACAGCGGGAGCCCAGCGGTGGGTACCACAGATTCAATGTCCGTCGGCACCTGCCGATTATACAGTACACAGGCAGAAGGGCGATCTGCCTATGTAAACAAGGCAGATTGCCGCTCTGTCAGTAGGAAAGGTATTGATCCTGTGTTCCTGCAAAGCAGGAACAAGGATCAATGCCTTCCCCAAGTCAAAGCACCTCCCCACACAGTGATACACAGGCTAGGCACAGGCGAGGCACACAGTTAACCCTTTGATCACCCCTTATGTTAACCCCTTCCCAGCCAGTGCTCTTAGTACAGTGACAGTGCATATTTGTTTAGCCCTGATCACTGTAATAGGGCCACTGGTCACGAAAAAGTGTCAGTGTCCGATTTGTCCGCTGCAATATCGCACTCCTGCTACAAGTCGCTGATCGCTGCCATTACTAGTAAAAATGAAAATAACATTTTAATAAAAAGATCTCATAGTTTGAAGACGCTATAATTTTTGCGCAAACCAATCAATATACGCTTATTGGAATTTGTTTTTACCAAAATATGTAGCAGAATACATATTGGCCTAAATTGATGAAAAAATTTGATTTTTTTTATTAGACATGTTTTTTTTTTTTTTTCAAAATTGTCGGCCTTTTTTTTTTTTTTTAATAGCGCAAAAAATAAAAACCGCAGAGGTGATCAAATGCCACCAAAAGAAAGCTCTTATTGTGGGGAGAAAAAAAAGGGACATACATTTTATTTGTGTTGCACCGCCGTGTAATTGTCAGTTAAAGTAGCGCAGTGCAGACCTTAACAGAGGGCAGAACCTACCTAATCGCATGTTGTTTCGATATTTTCAACTACGGCACGCCTTTAGAGCTCAATTCCCCCAACCTATCATATTGGAGGCGACGGATGTTGAAAATCTACTCGGATTGCCGAATGGAGATAAGCCCCTCTCTGCCCTCTACTCTACACTGGTTGGCTTAGACACCTCTAAAACCTCCCAGCTGTTTTCAGTATGGCAGGCTGACATACCTGCACTGGTTGATGGCTGGGAGGAGGGCCTGCAACAATACCTTCCCCTGGTGATCTCTGCGCGTGATAGATTTACCCAGCTTAAGTTTTTGCACCGAGCTTACTACTTCCCGGCCCACTTGGCAAGAATTTACCCCAATAGAGCAGCAGTTTGTGCTAGGTGTGTCACAGATACTGGTATCTTCTTCCACGTTTCTGTGGGCGTGTCTGCGGTTGCAAGAATTCTGGAATGGAGTGGTCAATGACATTAACCTAATTGGTAATATACGGGTCCCTTGTGACGCTATTCTCTTACTACTAGGTATCTGCGATATCTTAGAACCCCTCAATCTGAAAAACTGTTTGTCTTTTATACAGCTTTTTATGCTAGAAAGGTGATCCTCCTTCACTGGTATCAGCCACATCCATTGACGGTGCAACACTGGAAGTCATAAATAAAGCTCTGCCTCTCTACAAGTTAACATATTAACAAGTTAACACAAAAAATTTGATAAGCTCTGGGCCGCGTGGGTCAAAGCGAGGCGGTTGACTCTTGAGTAGGGTTCGGAACCTACCCCCTCTCTGTCTAGGATAATGGGTTTGATTTAAGTATTAAAAAAGGAACCCCCCCCCCTCCCCTCGTGTTGTTCCACTCGCCACCTCTCCCTGTTTGCTCCCCTATACGTATATCCATACCCCTCCTCCCCTTTCCCCCGTATTTCTATCCCCACCCCCTCCTCCCCTTCCCTCTCTTCTACATCCAGATATGGTACTCCTTACCAAGGGATGAGTCCCTTACCTTGACTAATTTATCTAATAGTGATAATGTTAGATGGTGAATTTAAGCTGCGGTATCTATCATGTCTCCTGTAATCCTTAGCAATCTGAAATGAATGTATCACTATTGTTCTTTTGTTCTTGTCTTTTAAAACATAAATAAACTTTTCGTTATGTTAAAAAATAAAAAAAGGGAGTGCAGTACCGTATCGCAAAAAAATGACCTGGTCAATAAAGGGGGGTAATTCTTCCAGAGGTCAGTAGTAAAAAAGCATGTCCAATGCCAGATTATAAAAAAAGTGTAAACGAGCCCCCAACTCTGTTTTTATAAATTGTTGGAAAGTGTTTAAGCACTACATGCTCATTTGTAAAGAAAATGGTTTAACTGTGTATATTGCTGTACATTTTATGTGAGTGCTCCTGCCCATGGGAATTTGCCCAATCTCCACATCTGCATGCCAATGGTACATCTCAGACCCTACATATAGGGTTTTCTATACCCTATGGACAGCACTTCTGCAGAATACATAGGGACACATTGAGGTAAGTCAATAAACATGTTCCCTAATGCTTGTTTAATGTTTTTAATAAACCTGCACTCAGCACAACATCTGCAAACACAGTCACAGCTGTATGCATGCTGTATACTGCACCACTGCATACTGGAGATCGAAGTCTAGAAATCCAAAATGCCACTTTTCAGCACAAGCAAAAAAAACAGGAACATCAGTCTACACAAAATGTCAGTTTAAAAGAGAAGAATGGGTTTCTGGGTTTTTGTTGATTTATACTTACCTAGTTGGATGCTGCATCAGTCCGATGCTGCATTGGTTTCCTGGCGCCTCTACACTGAGAACTGAGCGATTGAACACCGCCGATCGCTCGGTTCTCACAGCTCTGTGAGCAGAGAGCTGCTGACTGTCAGTCAGTCACGGCTCGCTGAGAGCCTGAGTTGGCTGTCTGTCCAGGCACCACGTTATCAAGACCATGGAGTCGGGATCCGCCAGGTGCCTGGACCGACTTCAGTGATGTCAGCAGAGAATGGACTTCAGCTCGCTCTCTGCTGAAAACAGGTCACAGGAGTGCAAAACAAACTGCACTGCTTTGACTGTACATCTCCTTTTAGTGTTTTCTAACACTTTAGTCTTCATTTACAGGAGTATACACAACTCTTGGCTAAGTTTTTGTTTTTCTTTACATTAGGCATAGAAGTGCAGTACTGTAAGATAAACCGTGTCAGTTATCAATAAGGCTGGGTTTACACTGCAGACCAATGCGGCTGACAGCAGGCGTCTGGTGTGTCCCTGTTCTCCATTTCAGGGATGAATCAGGCCAGAGATTTTAGCTGTATTCAGACCTGAAACTGAGCCAAAGATGCACAGGACCTCTGTGCAATTTGCAGCACAGCCACCCCAGGGATGTGTGAACTGGCTCCAATGAGTCACAATCTCCTGACATGTGAACTGGATGCGGAAAAACCCTCATCCAATTCGTGTGACAAATTCCAATAAAAGTGCCTAAATGAACATAAATCAATGACTTGTCAGTATACCAAGAGAAAGCATTTCCAACAAAAGACAATATCAATCAAACATAAAATAAACATACAGTAGTCCACAACTGAACAAAAACTAACCCATTAGCTGACCTGCACCAAAAGCGTAGGGCAACTGCTTGATATTATATCAGATTCAGATCATTTTGCTCACAGATAAAGTATTTCAACAACTTTCTTAGATGAAGTCTGAGTGACAAAACTCATGAGAAGGAGACAGTAAGGTCATCGCACTTTACCACAAACCATTTTGATCATGCAAAGCATTCTTTAAGAGTGTCCACACTACTTTTGAGTATTTGGTTTAAAGAAATAGAGTGGTACTCTATGATATCTCCTCTTCTGCTGTCAAGGACTTTATCTGATATTTATTTATGCACTTTGTTCAAAGTTCATTCAGTTGAGTTTGGTAACTGGCACAGTATATCTAAGAGTTTTGCACATCTGTGTAAAGGTTTAGCAATAAAGTATTTTGGTGTATATGTGTTACCTAGGATTCTCACCTACACATGGTGAGGGTCTCCAGGGTTGACCATGGAACATAAACTTGTTGTTTTCTCAGAAAATTTGTAGGTACTGTTCTGAGCCCTGGAGCTTGGGGGACTTTGTAGAGTTTTGGATGGGAATTAGCCTCTATTCATTGGTACTCATAGTTTCTGGTATTAAACACAGATGTGAAAGCTGATTGGTGCTTAGGACATTCTCTTTGCCATGGGAGCCTGCTGCTGTGTGAAAAGGTACGGAGGTAAGGAGTGTCTACAGAACACTAAAAAAGGTACAAAAGCTGTTTTAGGAAACTCTTTATGGAGCACCCTGATAGCTGAAAACTGACTGAGCTTACTCAGTGGCTCGGATGAGCAGATTTTTTTGTTTTATGCTATTGACCTGCTGTACAAGACCCTCTTGCATTGAAGCTGCATTTGTTTGCTGCCTTGCTGAATTAAAGTTTATGATAAACCTGCTTGGACTGTTCCTGGATGTTTCTGTCTTGTGCATTGTTTACCACTGCACATACCAGTTGAGCCTGCCCCCCTTACATTATACACGGCTCAAAAAAAAAATTAAAGGAACGCTTTTTATCAGAGTATAGCATCAAGTCAATTAAACTCCTGGGATATTGATCTGGTCAGTTAAGTAGCAGAGGGGGTTGGTAATCAGCGGCTTTGGTGTTAATTAAATTAACAACAGGTGCACTAGATGGTCAACAATGAGACAACCTCCAAAACAGAAATGGTTTTACAGTTGGAGGCCACTGACATTTTTCCCTACTCATCTTTTCTGATGGTTTTTCACTACTTTTGCATTTGGCTAGGGTCAGTGTCCCTACTGGTAGCATGAGGCAATACCTGGACCCTATAGAGGTTGCACAGGCAGTCTACCTCCTCTAGGACGGCACATCAATATGTGCCATTGCCAGAAGGTTTGCTGTGTCTCCCAGCACAGTCTCAAAGAGCATGGAGGAGATTCCAGGAGATAGGCAGTTACTCTAGGAGAGCTGGACAGGGCCATAGAAGGTCCTTAACCCATCAGCAGGACCGGTCTCTGCGCCTTTGTGCAAGGAGGAACAGGATTAGCACTGCCAGAGCAATACAAAATGACCTCCAGCAGGCCCACTGGCCAAACAATCAGAAAAAAGGCTTCATGAGGGTGGCCTGAGGGCCTACCGTCCTCTAGTGGGCCCTTAGCTCACTGCCCAGCACCGTGGAGCTCAATTGGCATTTGCTACTGAACATCAGAATTGGCAGGTCCGTCAGTGGTGCCCTGTGCTTTTCACAGATAATAGCAGGTTCATCCTGAACACATGTGACAAATGTGAAAGGGTCTGGAAAAGCGGTGGAAACGTTATGTTGCCTGCAATATCGTTCAGCATGACCAGTTTGGTGGTGGGTCAGTGATGGTCTGGGGAGGCATGTCCATGGAGGGACGCACAGACCTCTACAGGCTAGACAATGGCACTCTGACTGCCATTAGGTATCGGGATGAAATCCTTAGACCCATAGTCAGCCCTACGCTGGTGCAGTGGGTCCTGGGTTCCTCTTGGTGTACGACAATGCCCGGCCTCATGTGGCTAGAGTATACAGCCAGTTCCTGGAGAATGAAGGAATTGATACCATTAAATAGCCCCTCTGGGACATTATGTTTTGGTCCATCTGATGCTGCCAGGTTGCCCTGTCAAGATCTGAGAGGAAATACCCCAGGACACATCTGTCATCACATTAGGAGCATGTCCCGACGTCAGGCATGCATACAAGCACATGGGGGCCATACAATCTACCGAGTACCATTTTGACATAATTTACGGTATTGAGTTGTAACGTCACTTCCGGTTTCCGTGGAACGCATGGTGGTTACGACATTCGCGGAAGCTTATTGCTGTGTACATGCTGTTTTACTTCTACCAATTTGTAAGTATATTTTTATTGCACCAATAAACTGCAACCCTACGGTACTTCACTATTGGCTCCTTCTCTTTGTTCCACACTTGAGGATTACTGGAACATATTAGAGGCTACCGGGGAGTTCTTGATCTGTTCCTTGTGACCCATCAGTCCATATAAAATCAAGCCTGTTTGACTCCCAAACTGAAAAGCTTAAGTCCATTGTTTATGGTAAGAAGGAACACAAAATGGGGTGTGTGCTACATCACAGAATGAATTTATGCGGAGCACTTCAGCACTTTTAAGAAGATTGGAGCACAAGAGCACTTTACATTAATTATATCACTTTATTTGGACTGTTATATATATCTGTTTATATGATGTTAGTGCTGTTTTATTTCTTTCACCATTTTGAGTTGCTGCAATGAAATTTCAGCAAAATGGACTAGCCTGTGGCATAATTTTTTCACTTTGATTTGATTTTCGGGGAGTCTTTAAATTCAGCCCCTCTGTAGGTTGATTATTTTCATTTCCATCAAACTATGTGGCATCTTTTCGTTCCTAACACATTACCCAGTCTATATCAGTATAGATAATTAGCCTGATATTTTTTCCCATGGAGATCTGATGTGTTCCTTAAATAGTTTTGAGCAGTGTATATAAAACTACACCAAGTATAGTGAGAATTGAACCATTAGTTGGATAATAATGGCTATTCTATTGTGGATGTACTTACTTCTCATTGAACTCAGGATTTGCAGTTCTTTTCTTCACACTGGTTTTGCGCTTTGTGGCCCGGTTTTTATCAGGCACCAACAGGACAGACAAGTAGGGATCAGGAAGCTCCTTGGAACCAACATTTAAATTCCTAAAAAAGATGTTAACAAAATAGGGCATTATGACACAGGGTCAATTACAGCATGGAATTCATAAAAGTTTGGCAGCTTTTTAGGCAATACATGCATAATGTGGATGCACATAAACAAACCTTTAATTATCGTTGTAGGGTATTATGTAGGGGATATGTAAAATTAAAAGGTGGGACTTGAAGTGAGGTGCAGAGGCAGCTAGAGAGAGGAGAGAATGAGCTACGGATAGAAGAAACCAGAGGTATGAGCAGCTGACAAGTCTCATAACACCAAGCAGATCTCACATTGTTTTCTCTCTTATTGTTCTCTTGCTTCTCTGCAGCACCGTCTGTTCCCAACACAAGTGACGTGCCAGTCACACTTTTCTCTCCTAGTGCTGCTATGACAACATTTGCACTTGTGTATTCGTGATGTATAATGCCACATTTTTGTGTGTCCACTGCTGGTGTACTAGTGTCAACTTTCCGTGAGGGGTCTTTATGGGTGAAATTAGACCGATTTATGAGAGTAGTATTGCACTCTTTTCTGTGGGTGTGATAGTACCCCTTCCTGTGGGTGTTCTGTGGTTGGAATTAGGCCTCTTTCTTTGGGTGTTCTGTGGGTTGAAATAAGCTCTTGGTGGGTGGAATGCCCCTTTGTGAGTGTTTGAATATGCCTCTCTTTCTGGTACTGCACTGGTTACCGCCACCAAAAGGGTAGTGTTAAATATTGCGCCTATTTTTAGTTCCGGTTTCATTTGGGAGCTGGAGTTAACAGATTACCACACATTTGTTTACGATATTTACCGACAAATTGTTTGTTTTTGTTGTTAACTGCAATATTTTTTTAATGAATAGGACTTTATTCACCGAATGCGATAATTTATGCAAATTAGTAACATGATACCTTTAACGCACGCGGTAAAGCTTGGTGAATTGACCCCCTTAATCATTAGGTTGTGGAGAATAGGATATAGGAGAATTTGAGAATTTTAGCAAATTGCAGCTGGGCATGGCTGACAACACTCAGTCCACAAAAAGGGGATTTTTGACTTACCCTGAAATCTATTTCTCTGATGTTCATTGGTGGACACAGCTCCTGATCTTCTTAACCACTGGGTTATACTGGCCCCTACAGGAGTAGAACACTAGGCAGAAAAAAAGTCTAGCTATGCCTCTGGGCAGTCCCAGGGGGTATACTCCCTCTCTCTGCTATAGGTACTCAGTTTTGGTCCAAGCAGTAAAGAAAATGGCCTCTGCCCCCACCTATAACTGGCCTTCATAGCAAAGAACACATGGAAGGGCAACGCACATGAAACAAACAAAGATAAAATTCCCAGTTCAATTTGCCAACCAGTCTGCTTACCAACCAAATTGGCCTGTCTAACAGTTTGCGTCAATACAGGGGTTTAGTTAGCACACATTTGCAAACGCATGTGAAAGCTGCAGGGCCACGTCAAGGCTCCCTGTTACCTGCAGTCCTAACTCTAATGAATTTTAAAGAGTCTCCACAGTGGGAGCACATGCAAGCTAATGGATAGATAGGGGGCAGGTGAGCCTGGAGGTGGCCCATCCCTCCTGAAAAGGTAATTGGGGGCATAATGGAAGCCCAGCTGATAGTATTACAGCAAAGGCACCCAGTATGTCCACTCACCAGTACACATATACAACAAAGAAAATGGCCTCTGCCCCCACCTATAACTGGCCTTCATAGCAAAGAACACATGGAAGGGCAACGCACATGAAACAAACAAAGATAAAATTCCCAGTTCAATTTGCCAACCAGTCTGCTTACCAACCAAATTGGCCTGTCTAACAGTTTGCGTCAATACAGGGGTTTAGTTAGCACACATTTGCAAACGCATGTGAAAGCTGCAGGGCCACGTCAAGGCTCCCTGTTACCTGCAGTCCTAACTCTAATGAATTTTAAAGAGTCTCCACAGTGGGAGCACATGCAAGCTAATGGATAGATAGGGGGCAGGTGAGCCTGGAGGTGGCCCATCCCTCCTGAAAAGGTAATTGGGGGCATAATGGAAGCCCAGCTGATAGTATTACAGCAAAGGCACCCAGTATGTCCACTCACCAGTACACATATACAACAAAGAAAATGGCCTCTGCCCCCACCTATAACTGGCCTTCATAGCAAAGAACACATGGAAGGGCAACGCACATGAAACAAACAAAGATAAAATTCCCAGTTCAATTTGCCAACCAGTCTGCTTACCAACCAAATTGGCCTGTCTAACAGTTTGCATTAGAGTTAGGACTGCAGGTAACAGGGAGCCGTGACGTGGCCCTGCAGCTTTCACATGCGTTTGCAAATGTGTGCTAACTAAACCCCTGTATTGACGCAAACTGTTAGACAGGCCTTCCTGTCCCTTCCATGTGTTCTTTGCTATGAAGGCCAGTTATGAAGGCCAGTTATAGGTGGGGGCAGAGGCCATTTTTTTTGTTGTATATGTGTACTGGTGAGTGGACATACTGGGTGCCTTTGCTGTAATACTATCAGCTGGGCTTCCATTATGCCCCCAATTACCTTTTCAGGAGGGATGGGCCACCTCCAGGCTCACCTGCCCCCTATCTATCCATTAGCTTGCATGTGCTCCCACTGTGGAGACTCTTTAAAATTCATTAGAGTTAGGACTGCAGGTAACAGGGAGCCTTGACGTGGCCCTGCAGCTTTCACATGCGTTTGCAAATGTGTGCTAACTAAACCCCTGTATTGACGCAAACTGTTAGACAGGCCAATTTGGTTGGTAAGCAGACTGGTTGGCAAATTGAACTGGGAATTTTATCTTTGTTTGTTTCATGTGCGTTGCCCTTCCATGTGTTCTTTGCTATGAAGGCCAGTTATAGGTGGGGGCAGAGGCCATTTTCTTTGTTGTATATGTGTACTGGTGAGTGGACATACTGGGTGCCTTTGCTGTAATACTATCAGCTGGGCTTCCATTATGCCCCCAATTACCTTTTCAGGAGGGATGGGCCACCTCCAGGCTCACCTGCCCCCTATCTATCCATTAGCTTGCATGTGCTCCCACTGTGGAGACTCTTTAAAATTCATTAGAGTTAGGACTGCAGGTAACAGGGAGCCTTGACGTGGCCCTGCAGCTTTCACATGCGTTTGCAAATGTGTGCTAACTAAACCCCTGTATTGACGCAAACTGTTAGACAGGCCAATTTGGTTGGTAAGCAGACTGGTTGGCAAATTGAACTGGGAATTTTATCTTTGTTTGTTTCATGTGCGTTGCCCTTCCATGTGTTCTTTGCTATGAAGGCCAGTTATAGGTGGGGGCAGAGGCCATTTTCTTTGTTGTATATGTGTACTGGTGAGTGGACATACTGGGTGCCTTTGCTGTAATACTATCAGCTGGGCTTCCATTATGCCCCCAATTACCTTTTCAGGAGGGATGGGCCACCTCCAGGCTCACCTGCCCCCTATCTATCCATTAGCTTGCATGTGCTCCCACTGTGGAGACTCTTTAAAATTCATTAGAGTTAGGACTGCAGGTAACAGGGAGCCTTGACGTGGCCCTGCAGCTTTCACATGCGTTTGCAAATGTGTGCCAACTAAACCCCTGTATTGACGCAAACTGTTAGACAGGCCAATTTGGTTGGTAAGCAGACTGGTTGGCAAATTGAACTGGGAATTTTATCTTTGTTTGTTTCATGTGCGTTGCCCTTCCATGTGTTCTTTGCTATGAAGGCCAGTTATAGGTGGGGGCAGAGGCCATTTTCTTTGTTGTATATGTGTACTGGTGAGTGGACATACTGGGTGCCTTTGCTGTAATACTATCAGCTGGGCTTCCATTATGCCCCCAATTACCTTTTCAGGAGGGATGGGCCACCTCCAGGCTCACCTGCCCCCTATCTATCCATTAGCTTGCATGTGCTCCCACTGTGGAGACTCTTTAAAATTCATTAGAGTTAGGACTGCAGGTAACAGGGAGCCTTGACGTGGCCCTGCAGCTTTCACATGCGTTTGCAAATGTGTGCTAACTAAACCCCTGTATTGACGCAAACTGTTAGACAGGCCAATTTGGTTGGTAAGCAGACTGGTTGGCAAATTGAACTGGGAATTTTATCTTTGTTTGTTTCATGTGCGTTGCCCTTCCATGTGTTCTTTGCTATGAAGGCCAGTTATAGGTGGGGGCAGAGGCCATTTTCTTTGTTGTATATGTGTACTGGTGAGTGGACATACTGGGTGCCTTTGCTGTAATACTATCAGCTGGGCTTCCATTATGCCCCCAATTACCTTTTCAGGAGGGATGGGCCACCTCCAGGCTCACCTGCCCCCTATCTATCCATTAGCTTGCATGTGCTCCCACTGTGGAGACTCTTTAAAATTCATTAGAGTTAGGACTGCAGGTAACAGGGAGCCTTGACGTGGCCCTGCAGCTTTCACATGCGTTTGCAAATGTGTGCTAACTAAACCCCTGTATTGACGCAAACTGTTAGACAGGCCAATTTGGTTGGTAAGCAGACTGGTTGGCAAATTGAACTGGGAATTTTATCTTTGTTTGTTTCATGTGCGTTGCCCTTCCATGTGTTCTTTGCTATGAAGGCCAGTTATAGGTGGGGGCAGAGGCCATTTTCTTTGTTGTATATGTGTACTGGTGAGTGGACATACTGGGTGCCTTTGCTGTAATACTATCAGCTGGGCTTCCATTATGCCCCCAATTACCTTTTCAGGAGGGATGGGCCACCTCCAGGCTCACCTGCCCCCTATCTATCCATTAGCTTGCATGTGCTCCCACTGTGGAGACTCTTTAAAATTCATTAGAGTTAGGACTGCAGGTAACAGGGAGCCTTGACGTGGCCCTGCAGCTTTCACATGCGTTTGCAAATGTGTGCTAACTAAACCCCTGTATTGACGCAAACTGTTAGACAGGCCAATTTGGTTGGTAAGCAGACTGGTTGGCAAATTGAACTGGGAATTTTATCTTTGTTTGTTTCATGTGCGTTGCCCTTCCATGTGTTCTTTGCTATGAAGGCCAGTTATAGGTGGGGGCAGAGGCCATTTTCTTTGTTGTATATGTGTACTGGTGAGTGGACATACTGGGTGCCTTTGCTGTAATACTATCAGCTGGGCTTCCATTATGCCCCCAATTACCTTTTCAGGAGGGATGGGCCACCTCCAGGCTCACCTGCCCCCTATCTATCCATTAGCTTGCATGTGCTCCCACTGTGGAGACTCTTTAAAATTCATTAGAGTTAGGACTGCAGGTAACAGGGAGCCTTGACGTGGCCCTGCAGCTTTCACATGCGTTTGCAAATGTGTGCTAACTAAACCCCTGTATTGACGCAAACTGTTAGACAGGCCAATTTGGTTGGTAAGCAGACTGGTTGGCAAATTGAACTGGGAATTTTATCTTTGTTTGTTTCATGTGCGTTGCCCTTCCATGTGTTCTTTGCTATGAAGGCCAGTTATAGGTGGGGGCAGAGGCCATTTTCTTTGTTGTATATGTGTACTGGTGAGTGGACATACTGGGTGCCTTTGCTGTAATACTATCAGCTGGGCTTCCATTATGCCCCCAATTACCTTTTCAGGAGGGATGGGCCACCTCCAGGCTCACCTGCCCCCTATCTATCCATTAGCTTGCATGTGCTCCCACTGTGGAGACTCTTTAAAATTCATTAGAGTTAGGACTGCAGGTAACAGGGAGCCTTGACGTGGCCCTGCAGCTTTCACATGCGTTTGCAAATGTGTGCTAACTAAACCCCTGTATTGACGCAAACTGTTAGACAGGCCAATTTGGTTGGTAAGCAGACTGGTTGGCAAATTGAACTGGGAATTTTATCTTTGTTTGTTTCATGTGCGTTGCCCTTCCATGTGTTCTTTGCTATGAAGGCCAGTTATAGGTGGGGGCAGAGGCCATTTTCTTTGTTGTATATGTGTACTGGTGAGTGGACATACTGGGTGCCTTTGCTGTAATACTATCAGCTGGGCTTCCATTATGCCCCCAATTACCTTTTCAGGAGGGATGGGCCACCTCCAGGCTCACCTGCCCCCTATCTATCCATTAGCTTGCATGTGCTCCCACTGTGGAGACTCTTTAAAATTCATTAGAGTTAGGACTGCAGGTAACAGGGAGCCTTGACGTGGCCCTGCAGCTTTCACATGCGTTTGCAAATGTGTGCTAACTAAACCCCTGTATTGACGCAAACTGTTAGACAGGCCAATTTGGTTGGTAAGCAGACTGGTTGGCAAATTGAACTGGGAATTTTATCTTTGTTTGTTTCATGTGCGTTGCCCTTCCATGTGTTCTTTGCTATGAAGGCCAGTTATAGGTGGGGGCAGAGGCCATTTTCTTTGTTGTATATGTGTACTGGTGAGTGGACATACTGGGTGCCTTTGCTGTAATACTATCAGCTGGGCTTCCATTATGCCCCCAATTACCTTTTCAGGAGGGATGGGCCACCTCCAGGCTCACCTGCCCCCTATCTATCCATTAGCTTGCATGTGCTCCCACTGTGGAGACTCTTTAAAATTCATTAGAGTTAGGACTGCAGGTAACAGGGAGCCTTGACGTGGCCCTGCAGCTTTCACATGCGTTTGCAAATGTGTGCTAACTAAACCCCTGTATTGACGCAAACTGTTAGACAGGCCAATTTGGTTGGTAAGCAGACTGGTTGGCAAATTGAACTGGGAATTTTATCTTTGTTTGTTTCATGTGCGTTGCCCTTCCATGTGTTCTTTGCTATGAAGGCCAGTTATAGGTGGGGGCAGAGGCCATTTTCTTTGTTGTATATGTGTACTGGTGAGTGGACATACTGGGTGCCTTTGCTGTAATACTATCAGCTGGGCTTCCATTATGCCCCCAATTACCTTTTCAGGAGGGATGGGCCACCTCCAGGCTCACCTGCCCCCTATCTATCCATTAGCTTGCATGTGCTCCCACTGTGGAGACTCTTTAAAATTCATTAGAGTTAGGACTGCAGGTAACAGGGAGCCTTGACGTGGCCCTGCAGCTTTCACATGCGTTTGCAAATGTGTGCTAACTAAACCCCTGTATTGACGCAAACTGTTAGACAGGCCAATTTGGTTGGTAAGCAGACTGGTTGGCAAATTGAACTGGGAATTTTATCTTTGTTTGTTTCATGTGCGTTGCCCTTCCATGTGTTCTTTGCTATGAAGGCCAGTTATAGGTGGGGGCAGAGGCCATTTTCTTTGTTGTATATGTGTACTGGTGAGTGGACATACTGGGTGCCTTTGCTGTAATACTATCAGCTGGGCTTCCATTATGCCCCCAATTACCTTTTCAGGAGGGATGGGCCACCTCCAGGCTCACCTGCCCCCTATCTATCCATTAGCTTGCATGTGCTCCCACTGTGGAGACTCTTTAAAATTCATTAGAGTTAGGACTGCAGGTAACAGGGAGCCTTGACGTGGCCCTGCAGCTTTCACATGCGTTTGCAAATGTGTGCTAACTAAACCCCTGTATTGACGCAAACTGTTAGACAGGCCAATTTGGTTGGTAAGCAGACTGGTTGGCAAATTGAACTGGGAATTTTATCTTTGTTTGTTTCTTGGTCCAAGCAGTGTCAGAAGAATTACAACTCCACACTCCACAGAGGGGTGGGTGCTGTGTCCGTCAATGAACATCAGAGAAATGGAATTTACGGCAAGTTAAAAATGACATTTTCTCTTTTGTTCATTGATGGACACAGCTCCTGATCTTCTTAACCACTGGGACGTCCCAAAGCAGTGTTAAACACGAGGGGTGGGAACAGCGAAAAAAGAAACTCCCAAGGCTAACTATAGCCAACCAGGTAAACAGGAGCTCAACCAAAACAACTGGAGCTCACTTGAAAAAAAAAAAAACTTTCAAAGAGGACCAGGTCCTCTCAACAGCAGCCTGCAAAAAACTTGTGGCCAAAGGAAGCATCCGTAGATGCCAACACATCCACTTTATAGGACTTTGTGAAAGTGTGCACCGACGACCAGGTAGCCGCCTTGCAAACCTGCGTCACTGTCGCCTGATGACGAAAGGCCCAGAAAGCACTGAACGCCTGAGTAGAATGCACCTCGACCGGGAAAGGAGGAACCTGACCCTTGATGGAATAGACCTGAACCACCGTCTGTCTGATCCATCTGGAAATAGATGCAGAGGAAGCTGACAACCCTTTCAGAGGCCCATCTGTGAGCACAAATAGTGAGTCTGACTTCCTAAAAGATTCCGTAGCTGCCAGGTATACCCTAACTGCCCGGACCACATCCAAGGCATGCAAAGCAATTTCCTTCAGATTTTTTGGCCTGGGACAATGGGAAGGCAACACAAGGTCTTCATTCACATGAAAATCAGAGACAACCTAAGGAAGGAATGACGGACAGAGACGAAGAACCACCTTATCTCTGTACCACCAAGTAAGGTGAATGACAGGATAACGCCGCCAATTCTAACACCCTGCGCGACCACCAAAAAGGCCACCTTCTGGGACTGTGTAAGCAGGGGAATCTCCCGAAGATTCTAAAAAGGAGGCTTCTGAAAGACTGGGAGCACCAAATTGAGGTCCCAAGGCGGCAACAGATACCACACTGGAGGGGTCAAGTCCCTAACTCCCTGAAGAAAAGTATGTACCAGGAAGTATGTGGCCAAGGGTCGTTGAAAGAAAGGCTGACACCTGACCCTTGATAGTACTCAAGACCAGTTTCTGCTCAACTCCCCTTTGAAGTAAGGTCAAGATCCGAGCCACCAAAAAAGAGCGAAAATGAACCCCAAGAGACTCACACCACGCAATATACGTACGTCTTCCACGTACGATGGTAGATCTTCCTAGAAGTAGATTTCCTCACTCTAAGCAGAGTGGGAATCACTGAAGCAGACAATCCCCTGTTCTTCAGCGCCTGGCTTGCAACAGCCAAGCCGTCAAAGCCAGCAACTATAAGGAGGATGGATGTTTGGTCCTTGGGACAGCAGATCCTCCCTGAGAGGAAGCTTCCAAGGAACATCAGCGACCAGCTGCACCAGATCGGCCTACCAAGCACAGCGTAGAATTCATGGCAGAAGCTTGAGAGGAAGGAAGGCATAAATCACAGAATACTGACTCCACAGGGCCACCAGCGTGTCTGTGGCGTCCACCAGAGGATCCAGTGACTGTGCCACAAACATCTGCACCTTTCTGTTGAGAAGAGACGCAAACAGATCCACCTTCGGGATGCCCCACCGGAGACACAACTGATGAAACACCATTGGATGAAGGTACCACTCCCCTTGGTCCAATGCCTGCTGAGGTAATCCGCCTGCCTGTTTTCCACCCCTGGAATGTGTATGGCGGAGAAGGCTGGAACGAATTGTTCTGCACATCTTAGAATGCCGGCTACCTCCAGAGCCGCCAGGACACTTTTTGTGCCTCCCTGGTGATTGACATAAGCCACGGCCATGGCATTGTCTGATTTAATGCGCACTGGACATCCCTGAAGACTATCCGTCCAATGTTCCAGGCACAGTCTGATCGCTCTTAGTTCCAAGACATTGATCGGTAGTCTGGACTCTTCCAGTGTCCATATCCCCTGAGCAGAATTTTTGCTGAGGATGCCTCCCCAGTCAGACAGGCTGGCATCTTTGCTGTCCACTGTCCAATACAAGGGGAGGAAGGATTTGTACACCCAAAGCGCCGGATCTGATTGTTCAGAGACTGCGGATTCTTGTCCCATTTGGCCAGAATCTCAGTTACAGGGACCTCCTATTGAACTGTGAAAACGGAACCGCCTCGAAGGTAGACACCATCAGGCCCAGCACCCGCATGCAAGTCCTGAGGGAGGACCATCTACTGGACAGCAGGAGATGAATTGCACCCTGGAGTTTGTCCAGAGGCAGGGGCACTCTGGCTAAGACCGAGTCCAGAGTCAGACCCAGATAGTCCAGCTTTGTGGATGTAACCAGAGCAGACTTCTGAAAATTCAGAATCCAGTCAAACTCCCTCAAAGTTTGTATGGTGATTTCCAGGTTTTCCACCAGAGCAGTAGGAGACTACACTCGCAGAAGGAGGTCCTCCAAAAAGCCCAGTACCCCTATCCCCCGTTGGCTTAACAATGCTAGAACCAGGGCCAACACTTTCATGAAGACCAGAGGAGCGGATGCTAGACCAAAAGGTAACTCCACAAACTGATAATGCTCTTCCCCCACGGTAAAGCGGAGAAAGCGCTGGTGACCGACACATATTGGAATGTGAAGGTAAGCGTCCTTGATGTTGATGGAGGCAAGAAAATTCCCCTGATGCAGGGAAGCCACCACCGTGCGAATGGACTACATTCTGAACTTCTGCACTTACACAAAGCAGTTTAGCGCCTTGAGGTCCAGAATTGGACGCACCTTGCCTTCCTTCTTGGGGACTGTAAACAGGTTTGAGTAAAAACCCCTGAAAACGTTCTAAAGTTGGAATCGGGACAATCACCCTTTGAAGTAAAAGCTCTCGCACCACCCCAAAAAGAGCCTGTAAGCATAAGAACGAAACTCTCTCTTGTACCCTGACCGTATGACCTTGCGGACCCACTTGTCTTGTACCAGGGAAGTCCACAGTTCTGGGAAGCAGCGAAGATGTCCCCCCCACCCCAGATACGGGTGAGGGCACTCCTGCTGAAGGGGCCTTGTCTGGAGAAGCCTGCTCTTGCCAGACCAAGTTCGCTTGGATCCTCCAGTGGAGGCCCCGAAAGGGCTTTGATCCCTTGTCAGTCGACCCTGAGGGACAAAAAAGCCTTCTTATGAACCAAGAAAAAAGGGCCCACATCTACGATGAGGGTCCTTGCCAATAGTAGCCTGCGGAAAAAAGGTACTTTCCCCCTGTGAGACCTTTAATGATGTCATCCAGGGTAGTATCAAACAGGCAATCTCCTTGAAAGTGAAGATCTGTCAAGGTCTTTTTAGAAGTCTGGTTCGTAGACCAGTATTTGAGCCAAAAGACACGCCGAAGGACCACTGCCTGAAACAGACAGCAAAGCCACTAGGGGAGCGACATCCAAAGAGGCATCACAGATAAACTGCGGCCCCTGGACCAGCTGGTCTGCCAGCTTAGCAAAGGCAGGGGGGAGCTACTCCCCCCTCCACGTCACATCGCAAAAGCTTAGCCCATTCGGTCAGAGTCTGCGACACCATCGCAATGGTGAATATCGGCCTCAGTGCCGAACCAGCCAGGGTGTACGTATTGCGGGCCACAGCCTTCGCCTTCCTGTTAGCCGGGTCCTTAAAGGCTGGGGACTCTTTACCCAGAATCATGGTTGCCTTGTTTAATCTGGAAACCAAAGGGTCCACCACCGGTGGAACAGTCCACTTCTTAAGAAGGGACTCCTCATAGGGGTATCGCCTAGCAATTCGCTTAGGGACCCCAAGGGAACGCTTTGGTTGTCCTCACTCTTTAGTGACAATTCTGTCAAAATAGAAGGGGAAAGGGAACACCTTTGCCACTCTAAATGGCTTGTGAGTGCCAAAGGGAACTTGCGCCTCTGTCGCAGCCACAGCTGCATCCTCCATCTTTAAGTCTCAAGCACAGATACAATCAGTGCATCCACCAGCACCTTATCCTTTTCGTGTGGGCTGCAGAAGTGGAGGAATCCTCCTCACTATCAGAGGATTCAGGACGTGTGGTCGCAGACCCTGAAGGGTGACCCACGTCCGTGGCGGCCGATTCAAATTCAGGATCTAAGGAGACAGATGAGGCCAGGGAAGGCGGGCGGGGGGGGGGGGGGTAACTTTATGCCAATCCGACGTCCAAAAGCCACCTTCACCCGGGACACAAAGGACTCCAGGGCCGCCGTCAGTGCATCGATGGATGGATGAGACTGGAAGGCTCCGAGCCTCAGAGAGGGGATCAGGTGGGGTGATGTGCTCCAAAGACTCCATGAGTCCCCAGGGAGACCCCACAAAAAAGTGAAAACACCAGTAAGGGACAACCCCCACCACTCTAGCAGCACCACCTGGTTGCCAGTCACAGAGCACCAATCGATCCTCAGCAGAGAGGGAGAGGACCCCACCAGATTCACCACCCCGCAGAAACCAGGCACCGCAGCCACCAGGAAAATCTGCACTGCACGAGCTGCGATCAGGAAACAAAAGGATCCAGGAGTCAGCACCAGGGGATGAGGAGGGGCTCCCACCGCCAAAAAAGCCGCCCAGAAGGCTCCACAGACATGGCTGTTGCGTTTTTCTCTGGCAGACCAGCGTAAAATGGCTGCTGGACTACACAAACTTAGCCGCCAGGCATTGCAGCACAAGGCTACAACAAAATGGCATCCCCACGAGGCTCCCAGGGACTCAGGAGGGATCCCTAGGCCTCAAGGACAGACCCAGGCAAGACGAGGGGCTCTGGCAGGAGCCCCCACCAAGTAAAGCCCCCCCCCCCCGCACAGCCGATTGTCCGGTCATCGGCGGCACACCCCCTGCACCCAATGCCAGCATAGCACCCCGCCCCCACCCCAGGAGGTGGACCAGACCACCCACACAGCCCCAGCATAAGTGGAGGGAGGGGTAGGATGTAGGGACAGATGAAGGGGGGTGCCTGACGGGAAGGAGGGGTACCCAGGGGTCCGAGTGTCCCATGGAGGGGCCCACGTCCACCCCAAAACCCTCCAGGGGAGGGGGGACAGCTACTCACCATACCAGGCGGGCACCGCTCCAGACAGAACCCTTCACTATTGAAATGGGGGGGCTTTAGGCCAGGAGGAACGCTGCGACTCGGGCTAAGACCCAGTCGTGTGCAATCTCACGAGGTGTTTAACTTGCAAGCCAGCCCGTGTCTGGTGGGGCTAAGTCTCGGTAGCGTGGAGCTGAGGTCTGCATGCGCTCGCTGGCCAGACTGGGGTGACCACTGGTTCTAGATTATCCAGTCGCCCAGTCTGGCAGTTGATTGTAGATCTCACAGGAAAAAAACAGGAGAAAAAAATCTATCTAAAAAGAAAAAAAATTGCCAGGACCAGAGATCCCAGCAAGGAACTAGGTCCTTACTCATGGCTAGGCAGAAAAAAAACTAGTACCTATAGCAGAGAGAGGGTGTATACCCTCTGGGACTGCCCTTAGGCGTAGTCAGATTTTATTTCTGCCTAGTGTCCTACTCCTGTAGGGGGCAGTATAACCCAATGGTTGAGGAGATCAGGAGATGTGTCTGTCAATGAACAAAAGAGAAAATACTGTGTGTTGTCAGTCAACAACAGAAAATTTCTTGCAGGTCAACAGGTTTTTTTCCATACTTGCAGCGTCTCTAAAGGATAAAATATATGCAGTACATCTGCATATGTTTTGTATTTTGTCTAATATACACTTATAAGTTTAACTTCATTTTTTTTTTTTTTTAATCTTTAACAAGTTCACAACAGTACAAGTATATGCAAAACTAAAATACAGAGCAAACAAAGTGCAGACAGTAGATACAGAGAGGAGGCATAATTGGCATATATGTCAACCTGGATGTAAAAGGAGAAACAGAAGCATCTACGAGAGGGTCAAAAAATGTCATATGTGGGGAGTGTGCCATTTTGGCCAAACAAAGAGAAAAAGAAACCACCTCAAGACTTTATGTCTGTCACAGCTATCCGGCAGGACCCCCATGGGGGAGTCGGCTAGCCGGCCAGACACAACGGAGATCCACGGGAACTAAATACTAAGGCATCTACATCACAACGCAAATTTAGAAGAAAACAGTAATAAAAGGCCGCCTTAAAGAAAAAGAAAGAGAGAGTGAAGGGGGGAAGAATAGAACAGAAAGATAGATGGGGGGAGGGGATGGGAACAGACAGAGGGGGCCTGGAGAGGACTTGGACCCTAGGGAGAAGGTTACCAGCATGGAGCCTCGGCACTCAAGATCAAGCAGAGGCTCCACCCAGAAAAATCACCAATTACCTATATGGGATTTCGTCTGAGTAAAACATCCACCCCATCCAAGTGTCCTTGAAGCGTTCTTGTCTACCCTGCGAGGTCAGAACCCCACGTTCCGCCTCCATCACCAAGTTAACATCCCTCTTTCATTCAGGTAGCATAGGACAGGTAGACTGTCGCCAATGCCTTGGTATGAGACATTTGGCGGCAGTTTAACTTCATTTTAAAAGCTAAATCCCCAACTGGTAATGGTAAAAAGAAAAGAAAAAAAAAAAAGCAGCTCTGGCTGTTATATACACCTTCTCTTTGGTGCTGTCCCCTGCAGACTTACCTGCTCACTGATTCAGTGACGGTCTTCTTACAGGTTGAATGACATCCAGTATCATTCAATTTGCTTTGTGTGAGCCCTGGAAGACCAGGCTCTGTCCCCTGCCCTGGACTTACAAGAGAATGCTACAGAGAGCAGTGCTGTTCTCTACAGCATTTAGGAGCCACACACCTCCAGAGGAAGATGAGGGCGAAGAAGATTTGTGATGTCACTGTACTAAACCAAAGACAACTGGAAAAAAAATGTTAAGTATAGTAATTGATTTTTTTTTAAGGCTGCAGGGGTGTTCTAATGGGGGTGGAGAAAAAAAAGGGAGAGGCCTGGGGAGTCTGGAGTTGAGCTTTAAGACCACAGCTACACAAGTAGTTTCAATACTTTAGCTGAACTACTAATGACACTGAGAATTGCTAAACGCATAGCACAATTGGCTCTCTATGGCACAAGCTACACAAGGAACCATTTGTTCATTCAGTTTAGTAACTGATCAGTAGTCTTTTAAAAAATTTGCCCTTGTAGATCAAACTTAAAATCCCTTCACACTTAGTATATACAGGGACACCGAGCAATTTTGCAAATATAACCTCTGACCTCAGCCTTTTCTTTACCTAAGATATATGAAATTTAATTATAGAACTAGACCAGATTATGGCTGAAAATCAACAGCGAGTGAAGACGATTATGTCACAATCGATACAGAAGGAGAAATAAAAACAAAGGTTCTGTACAGCTGGTTAAAAATCTTGTCCAGGGATCACACAATTAACTGGCTCAGCAAAACGATACATTCAGTGTTAAATATTAAAAAAAAAAGTATTAAAAATAAAAAAAAAGTGTTAGTCATTTGCTTGGCATATATATTTAGATTTATATATTTAGTACATAGAGCAGATGTTTCTTACCTGCAGCTGTGCATCACTGCCAAAAGCTTTCCCTCCTTTGCTGGGTAATACACTGTCACATGCAGCTGACCTACAGCTGTTGGCTCTGAATCACTGTGGGAGAAGATTAAAATAATCAGTCTTGTGAATTGTTTTCATGTTCGTAGTTTATCAGTTATTCTTCTACTGAAGTCTATGTCAAGCCTTCATATTCTAGGGGAGGGGGAACCTCCATGTAGAAACATGGGGACGCCAAACCTCCTGCAAGAGCAAAGTTTTTAGCGATTTGTAAATATAAATTACACTTACAAGACCACTGCTGGTAAAATCTGGTATTGCAATTCAATTGTCAAATACAACGGCTCCATATAGGAAAAAAATAATTTAATTAGTTGTACTTCTTTCCACCCAAGCTGTAAAAATCTTTACTTACTAGACATCTTTGGGTTGTTGCTTTGATGTAGACTTATGACTGACTATGTCCAGGCAGTGAGGAGAAATTGGGGTGCTTTGGAGCAGGGCTTAAAGATGGAAAGACAATGTGTTCACTGAGGTGGAGGACTGATAGCACCTTAGCAAAAAAGGATGGTCTTGGGCTTGAAACTACCTCGTCATTGTGAAGAATGAGGTACAATTCCTTAAAAGAGAGAGCTGCCAACTCAGAGACATGTCTGACAGACATGAGAGAGAACAGAAAGACCACTTTGCAGGAGAGGATAGGGATATCCCTGATGGATTCACAGGGTGGTTTCTGCAGGGCAGAGAAAACCAAGTTGAGATCGCAAGGAAGCGCAGAGAGGGACTTGATACACCTTGAATAAAGGTAAACTAGGAAGAACAAAGGCTTTTGAAAAAATTATGGACAAGGATGGAGAAAGTCGAAACCTGTCCTTTCAGAGAGCTTAAGACCAATTCTGGTCAAGACCTGGTTGTAGGAAGGTCATAACGAGAGGCACAAAGTAGCTGGAGTGTCTGTGGTCACACCAAGCAAAAAAAGAATTACCGTATTTTCCGGCGTATAAGACGACTGGGCGTATAAGACGACCCCCCTAATTTTCATATACCAGTAATACTTCTACTTAGGTTACCTTGGAGATATTATACTCGGCGTATAAGACGACCCTCCATTTTTGGGGGATTTTTTTGAGGTTCAAAAGTAGTCTTATACGCCAGAAAATACAGTACATGTACGAGTTACGGTCAGAAACATTGTGCCAGCTGCAAGGCTAATGCCATAAGCCTGCATGTTTACAGAAACAGAAGTCTAACTACACGTGTGTCGCCATGCACATGTAACAACACACATATTCACCAACACACCGGGGATCATCCGATATCGTCCAAAACAAAAAGTTTTGGATGACATCGGATGATCCACAGTGTGCTGGCGAATATGTGAGTTGTTTTATAACCAGCCCAGTTTCCAGCTGGTGGTTGCTACAGCACCCGCTACTGACAGGCCTATGCCCAGGAACATGTGTGATGAGAATTTGGACAATACCTTGTTGTGCACATGTACACCAACCTCAGGCTGCACTTCTAACCAAAATTCTGCCCATGGACTGCCTGCACATCTGCCTATTTCGGACTCTGATCCTGCCTATGATTTGTTGCCTTCTTGCTCAGCTGTTACTGGACCCAGATTGCTATTTGAATGGACTTAGGGAATCCATGGTGGACCACAAGTCGTATCACTGCGCATCTGATACAGCACTCCCAAGGTCCAGTCTCCGGTGTCTGCACCCTGGTACTTGTACCTTTTCATCACCCCTGCAGACCCTGTCTCAACTTCCAGGTGTGCTCAGATGAGAACTGTGCAAGAGGCCACCCTTTGGTATCTCAGGCTCTGCATAAAGGAACGTAACAGATTCAACAGTCATTCTGTTAAACCTGACAGTGACAACCAGGGTAGAATAGGGGGAACCTGGGAAAGCAGGTCTGGCCTGCTGGGGAGAGGCCAGGGGTCTTAGTAGTCAGAGGATACAGACAAACTGCTTCTATTTGCAGTATCAGAAGGCAGTGAAGGAGATGATTGAAGCATCTGAAAACAAAATGGTAAACTAGTTGAGCGAAGAGTGATTTCTCTGAATAGGAAGAAGAGGTCCATCACATTAGGACACTATCCGCTGACATCCGATTTTCATCCTTTCAGTTCTGTTCCGTTTTTTTTGGAACGGAACAGAACCCTATTTTTGTTCCGTTCAAAAAACGGAGCGGATGCAAAATCGGATCTCAGCGGTGTCATCCGCTGACATCCGCAATGCCCATAGACATACATTATGTCCGTATATCATCCGCAAACGGATGGGATGATATGCGGACATACGGAGCGGATGACACTTGTGTCATCCGCTCCATGAAAAAAATAAAAAAAAAGCACCGGAGCGGAGAAAAAAAACTGAACGGCCGTGTGAAAGAGGCCTAAAGTTAGTTTTCCCTAGCTTCAACAACATAAAGAAAAGGGTACTTGCCTATTTGTGTGGGGCAGTCTCAGTCTCAGCTCTCCCGCAGAGAGGTCTTCATTGTCCACAGCAGACTCCAGAGTAAATTCTGTTTTATCAGGGGTAGGAGGTCTAGGAGGGTCAGCAGACTTAAAACTAAGAGCATTGAGTTCAGGGCTGACATTGGGGGAGGCCAGAATCTGTAACACAGTAACCAGTCACTTAATAAAAACACAAATCTAAGGCCTAATTCAGATGGGCACTGGGACCCATACTGTGTGCAGGAGGTGTTTGTTTTGGCGTTTGCATCTTCCCTTAACTGTGTGTACAGACAGTCTATGGAAGTGGAAGCTGTCAAATTTTTACATGCATCTGTGTGCGTGCAGCTGCTGTGTCTGCATCCACTTTTATAGGCTGCCTGCATACGGGAAGATGCAGACACCAAAACAAAAGCCTGTTCAGGCAGTACAGGTGCCAGGGTCTGTCTGAACGAGGTCTGAATGAAAAATACAAGACATAAATATCAGAGGCGGGTTTCTGTGGAGGGCACATGTCATTTTCACTTTGGCAACAAAGACAGAAGTTCTGGGTGAACTCAGATCTGAGCCACTATACTAACAATTCGATGTTGGTACAGCAATCTCCGCTGCTAAGCTATTGTATTTTGACAAGGGGATGGTCACCCCACCAGAACACTCTCGTCAGCTTTCTCAGCCATTGGCTGAGAGCACTGACCAAGAGCCAGTCGGCAGACCTTTTTCGGTCATGAACGGCTGGCTTCCATCAGACTGGCTGCCGTACACACGGACCGAATGTTGGCCAGTTTCTACTGAACAGGCTGATACTGGCCAACATTTGACCCATGTGTACTAGGCTTGCCACTTTACTCAAGACCAATAAACCATAGCAGTAATAGTCACTGTCTGACAAATCCAGGCTCCAGATGTGGTCAAGTCAATCCTGCAATACATGGATTTACTTTCTACTACAGACTTTACTATCCTTGCAGTCACACTTTTCACAGGCCTGTACTAATCAGGAATTAGCAGCTGCATAGCACACTAAGGATCAGCACAAATGTTTAAACCTTAGTTAAGAGACCTGTGAATCATGTTTGGTGGAATGTTTTTAACAGGAAAAGAAAAAAGCTACACATAGTCATCTTCACTCTGGATGGTGTCCAGATCTATCAAACCAAATAAGTAGTAATCAGCAGTACACAAAAAAAAAAAAAAATTTGAGAGATTAATTTCTTCAAATGTAGCTTGGTAATCATTCACTCACCCTCATCTGAGCTCTCATGAGAATTTCGGCTTCAGATGAATTCAGAGGGAACCAGCCATCAACAGTGAAACATTCAGCAGTCAGAAGATCAGACAGTGGCATTGTCAAAGACCCCAAGGACTTACTGGCCTCATCCCGCACCTTTAAGAAAACACGACAATATAAATATCAGTGGTCAATAAAAGTAAGACAGATGACAGTCCAGAACTGTACTAAACAAGCAAGCGTTATACTCACATTAATCTGCAGAACTTCATTATTGGGATTTTTCACAAGGAATACAAAGTTTTCTTCCCAGACTGGATTGCTACTTTTTGATGTGACCTGAAAAAGGCAATCCCACACCACTTACTAACAGGAATACCTAGAAAATAGGCAACTCCAATTCATCTGTGATTTTATCGGCTGGATCTGTCTGACTAAGCAAAAACACTCTATGCATTGATTTAAAGTGCAATGTTCCTGCAGCCAGATATCATGTTCTCTGTTCCTAGGTTTTAGATCACATGAAGGAGGTCTGAAGTAGCAGTATTCTACACGAGGGACTATTTTCCTAAAAAGAATACTATTTGATAATGCTAACAATTCTATGAAATGTGTATATCAAGGGTAGATCCATTTTATGGGTGCCATGTATTTAGGAACAGTAAGTTGTTTCCCTTATGGCTCTTTTCCCAACGACAAGTTCCTGGACAGCTGCAAGCCTTTTGTCCAATTTATTGTACAACAAAGTTCTTTTCTATTTTAATCACAGTGGTAATTCATAGAACGCATGTGGTTCTTACTGCTAAAATGTTTGTCAATAGCTTTAGCAGGTGAAAATGGTGCAAATCTTTGGCCTAGAATGGATTGAAATTTGGCAGATTCAGCAGGGATGAATTTCGTCAATGTGTGGATCATTAGATTGACTTTTGTCAAAAGGCCTTGTCAGAATTTTTCTCTCAAAGAAGTGTATTCTGACAGTAAAGAGTCCCCACTGTCAGCATACCTTACCTTCTGACTGCAACTCCCCCCCCCCCTTATATTTACTAGATTCAGCACTGTGAACAAGAGCATTGGCTCTCTTGGTTCTCTCCTTCCTTACAGGCTCAAACAGCAGTGGGAGCCATTGACTCCTGCTGCTGTTAATCACAGCCAGTGTGAGGGAGCAGGACCAAGCTGTGCCCTGTGTGTTAATGGACACACAGCTGGCTCAGGAGCGAGCCCATACAAGTTTCCCCCTAGCAAGCGGCTTGCTATGGTGAGTACTCGGTGGGGGGGGGAGGAGCCAGAAATGGTGGTGGGGGACCCGAGAAGAGGAGGATCGAGGATGCTCTGTGCAAAACCACTGCACAGGGCAGGTAAGGATGACATGTTTGTGATTAAAAAAAAAAGAAAAATAAGGGTATACAAACATTTTAAAATTTAAGAGGTGACTGGTGACTGTATTTTTGCTAATCTCTTTGCATTTGACACTGCTGACCATTTTCTGCTCTTAACATGTCTTCAACCAGTTGGCATTTTGTCACTGCCCTCTTTGTATAATGTGATATTAAGCAGACCAGTTGTTTAAGGTCTTTTTTAAAGGTTCTACATAAAAGATTCTTTTCCACTCCGGTCTATGTTGGTAAACCCAGAGGATAACCATCCCAGTACTTTATCTACCCTAGCATGCTGAGCACACTGATCTCTACCAATAGCCTCAAACACCAGCTATATTCAGATAATGCCCAGATCCACATGTCCATTCTAAAAATCGTTTCCAACTATCTCTGTCATCTATTTGTGCATGTCTGAACATTACCTAAAGTTTCACCTGAAAAAAAAACAGATACTTATGTTCCAGTCAGTCAAAGCCCTTCCTTTCTAACTGTAAAATGCACAATTATTTAACTAACCTCATCTTTTCAGTTAGGCTTGGCCAATATCCCTTCACACATTCAGCAAATGGCAAGTCTCTGCATAACAAATCATTTCAACTTCCACATAAGCTAATTTTTTCCCATGATATTGACCTTTAAGTCAAATGTCTGAGATGTTTGGATCCATTTATAAGGATTATCAATAGAAAATGAGTGTAAAAATGGCACAGATTTCCACTTAAAAATACCTTGGTTTTGTAGGTAGATTTCCTTACAGTTATCTCTGCGCTTGCTGTTGGGGGCTTGACTCCCTTCTTCATCTATTAAAAACAGAGAATAAATCCGTGATGCACAGAAAAAAAAAAATGGGAAGCTGCAAAAAAGACATTGAATAAAACAAAGACACGTGATCTTACTGGCAGGTTACAGGCACTTTCCAGATAGACGCATAGAAGGGCACTTGAGAACTCGTCACTGTTTGCTGGCTGAGACAGGCTGTTCAACAGGAGAACCTAAAATGGAAATAGTTCACCATTTGATTGTAGCAACCTATTTTACTGAAGAGCACAATACATGCCATAGACAAACTACACAGAATACAACATGTGAGCATTATAAGAACAGGAAAGACAGCCAGATATTATCATCAGAAAAAAAAGACACCAGGAGAGTATTAACATAGCTGACAAAGTAGCATGAAAGGGTTATCAGAACAGACTAGACAAAGCTATAGTGTCATCAGAAAAGACACAACCGGGCCGAATGCCTGGACCTGGGAGAGCCCCGTCTCCGCCCGATTTGATTTGATCCGGCCCTGCCCAGTACTTTGGGGATCCCGTATCTCCCAATTGCTTTCTTGATATGCATAGTTATTGTGGATTGTTAAGTTCATGCTGTTTGCTCACCTATGCACTATTGGTGTTATTTCTAAGGTGTTATGTTATTTTGTGTCTCTTGTTTCTGTGATACATTGTTTGTTACTGCACCTTTTTCTCAATAAAAATTGAATATACAAAAAAAAAAAAAAGAAAAAAAAAGAAAAGAGAAGACACAACCCAGTAGGAGAGTATTATCAGTACAGTAGGAAGACGGCCTGGGTAAAATATTAGGCAGGCAGGGGACAGCAGGAGAGTGCGATCAGAACAGAATACAAAAAACAGCAGGAAATCATTTCAGACCAGGCAGAAGAACATCATTAGACCAGACAGTACTTTCCAGGGATTTGTGAATTTTCCGATAATACGTTTTCCTATTGTCTTTTTCAGAACAAGCACAAGACAGCAGAGAGTGTAGAAAAGCAGGAAAGGGTATTATTGGAACACGCAGAGTTCAAGATTTTACAACATGCAGGAGACCAAAGGAGGAACAAAGAGCAGCAAAAGAGTATCATCGAAATAGACAGAAGACAGCATCATCAGAGCAGACGGAATGAGTGGAAAGATGATCAGATAGCCTTATGAGAAAAGATGAAAGACAGTGGAAGATTCTTAGCAGAATAGACAGGAGACATTAGGAAAGTATTATAAGAACAGGCAGAAGCAAGCTGGAGAATATTTAAGCAACCCATACACAAAGCAAATTTCTTTCCCGCAAAATTAGCATGATTCCACCATCAACACAGGGGAATTCCCCCCGCCGAGCCATTGTTTTCTCCCGGTGGGCGGAGGGGGGGGGGGCTGTGAAAGCCACCCCTGCCGGCAGAAGACCGTGATTATTGCTGGTGGCTATACCAGCGGCTAATCACAACCAAAATCTGGCAGGCTGGTTTCACCGAAGTTGATTGATCGATTAACTTGGTACATTCAGCCTGCCCATACATGGTTCGAATCTTGGCCGGTTCCTGCTGACTCAGCCGACATTTTGACCGTCTTTGGACAGCCTTAGCAAAAAATCAGCACAGGCATAAGACAGTGGGATAGTAGTAACAGAAGAATCACAGCACAAAGAAAAAAAATAATCAGAATAGATGGACAATGGGGGAGGGGGAGGAAATATCAGAGCACGCTGTAGGCAGTGGGAGAGTATCAAACAGAAAGAAGACAGAATATAATCAGAACAGGCAAAGTACAGTAGGAAAGTATTAACATAATGGGTAATGGATGAGCGAGCGTTAGGACAGATACAGCTATAATATTTTATTGGAACAAAGACAAGACAGCAGGAAAATATTACTATTATTATAGGACGAGCAGGGGGGAGTATAGGACTCGAAAAAACAGAGGAAAGTGGAAGGGATATTAACAGAAGGGGCAGAAAACAGCAACAGCTACATACAAACAAAGACAATTAGACCATATAAGCTACATACTCAAAGTTGAAGACAGCAAATAAACATTACAACAGCAGACAGAAAATAGTAGGAAAGTCTTATATAAATGAATGGCGGAGCCACACTGCATTACCTGTTCTAGTTGAGCAGTATCAGTAAGATGTGACAGACACTCGACTTTTACATGTAGTTTTCCTGACTTCACTTCCTCTAAGGACAACCACTGAAAGTGAGAACATACTGGATTGTTACATGCTATAAAATACACTACAAAAAAAACTATCAATTTTAAACAATCTATATGTTTTAAAGCATTAGGGACAGGCAGTATAAAAGGTATATGTATGGTGACACAATAGTTTGGTATGTCTCCTACTTTGAATTTGTGTGGTTGACTGTTTGTCCTGCAATATGTTAAGTATGAAAAGCCCAGATTGTTATTAGAAGATTATTAAATGCACAGTCAGGTCCTGCTGCCTGTATTTCTGAAACAAAACCTTCATGCATATCCCCAGGCTTGTTCGGGGAGGTAGAGCTCCTGAAGAGGCACTGTAATGGCTTTACATACACAATAATTACCTGCTCATTTGGGGTCACAGGGTCCTCTAAAAGTACATCAGTCATTTTAAACTGGGTCATTGTGATGTCCAGAAAACATATAAAGAACCTACTAAACAGGTTTCTGTAAGGTACAATAATGGCTCTGTAATCCAAAACTTTTCAAAGGAAACAACAGCATATGACAGCCCTGCAGCTGTATTGGGAACTATACATGCTCAGGTGAACTAAAATGGAAATTAGAGCAAGCATTTGAATACTGCATAAGGTGTAAAAACTATTTAAATCAATGGACTTACTTTTACAGGGCAACATTTGTACTGCGATGGTTTATGGAGTGGACACGACTAGGATAGCCAAGATGAATCCATAGGCTTCGTCCCAATGTTTAAGGAACTGTATACATTTGGTGGCAATGCCCCAAAGTGACTAGGTTCTGAATTAGGACATTTCAAGTAACAGGGGTGCACATTGCCAGAAAACCAGAGACCGCTCTCTTACAAAAATTAGATTATGACTTTCCTAAAAAAATTAACTCTTTGATTTCATGTAATTAGCTATTGCAGATAGTCGGAGCCAGTCGATTATAACGTTTGACTATGTTAAACAAAAATATAATTGGATTGTGAGTAATAACTCAATATGTATTCTCCACAATAACCAAGTTCAATTTGATAAAACTTGGCAACCATGGATACAATATCGGTCAGTGGACAGGTGGGGCTGGGAGGGGACAACACCTCAATAGCTCTCAAACTTTTCTTTTCATTTGTTAATTCTTAGGCTGGCCATACACAGTCCTGCTAAACCGGCCGAGATTCAGACCATTAATGGGCAGGCTGAATGTACCAAGTTGATCAATCAACTTGGGTACAACCAGCCTGCCGGATTTACTTGCAATTATCGCTAGCAATAATCACTATCTACTCCTTGCGGGGACGATTTCCCCCCGCCGCCTCTCCCCCCCAGACAATGGCTCGGCAGGAGAGATTCCCATGTCAGCACTGTCTGTGTTGATGGGGCAATTCTGCAAATTTCTTTCCTACAACCCTTGTTTGCAGGAAAGAGATTAGCACCGTGTATAGCCGGCCTTACAGTCCAAACTCATTTTTTAATTGTGGTTTACAATTGCATTAATTGCAAATTTGCAAATTGTGTATGTTTTTGCTTGTCATTTTTTTGGCTATTTCTTTCTAGATATCCAATGGATGTTATGATGACTGTGTATTCTGGCTCGAACTGTATAAGCTATTTTTTTAAAAACTTTAATAAACAGATTGAAATATAAAGGACAACATTCGCAATGTAAAATACAGTCGTCAGTGGGATTATTCAAGTGCTGCTGTTACAGAGCTGCATTAACATACAATGGTGACATTGTACATAGGGAATGTAATGATTAAAGCCTAGCACCATGCCAGAATCTCTGCTCATCAGATCATTTTTTTTTTTTTAACCCTGCTTTTTCTTTTACTGTAAATCAGTGGTCCTCAACTCCGGTCCTCAGGGTCCACTAACAGGCCAGATTTTAAGTATTACCTTGGGGAGACGCAGACTAGAGTACTGCAATCACTGAGCAGCAAATTATATCACCTGGGATGCATTTCAGTTATCTTGCAAACCTGGCCTGTTAGTGGGCCCTGAGGACCAGGGTTGGGGACCACTGCTGTAAAGGATTTGATCTCATGTGAATAAAGATGGGCATACACAATTTAATAATAGTTATGACTGCAACAGATTCAAACACAACAATTAAGCAATTTGAGGGATCAATAACCAACTGTTCTCAGTGTTCAAATAGGAGTCTATAAAAAATTCACCATGCGTATGTCTTAAAGTGGAAATCCAGCCTAACACTGACTATGCTTTAAAATGCATTTATTAAGATTGTGATCTAGAGCACCGTATATAGTGATGAGCCGCCATCACTAAATTCATATATCCACAATTCACACATTATACCTGGGACTTTAAATAGGATGCATTACATATACGATTAATACACATGATTGCAAATGTATTATTCAATATATACAGATCATAGTGAAATCGGATTAAAAACAATATTGAGCTGAATTGTAGTTCTATAATATTTCAACACAAGCAGTATTACATTATAAATTCATCCATAACTGTAAAGCTTTCAGGTCAGGTTTGTGAGAGCTAAAAGATATATACCTTGCATATACCCTAAATTCCACTTTAAGAACTCACGCAGGCACAATGAATGACTGCCATATTGTTCGTAGTATAATTATCTCCTATAACTGTCCGCTCCATCTGGTGGCCATGATGTGGTATTTTTCTGAAATACCTCAATACAAAAAATTGCATTATGGCCACTGGATGGAGCTGACAATCTTAGGAGAAAATAATGTTATAAACAACACTGATTATTTGTTGTGTGTTTGAAAATGCTTAAGACATCTAGACAGTGAAGTTTTTAACTACAGACCACAAACTGTTAAGCCTGCTGATTTTATTAGCAAAAAAGGACAATGCATACATAAAGGCCCCTGAAGTGGATACATTTATGCAAAGAAATCTAATCATACATCTTGTCAAACTTCCACCACAGTTGTCGGAGGACACATTGTCCACTGTAGAGTTCTGAAATAGGATTATGAAGAAAACAAAACATTACCTCATCAATGGTTTTCTGTTTAAGGACCGTCTTCACTGGAAGTTTACACCTGAAATAGGAGGAAGTAGTGACAAAACAGAAGAAATAAACTATAAAACCCATATAATAGATATTAAAACTAAAATACCAAGAAATTGTTTTGTTTGTCAACCCCCCCCCCCCCCCCCAAATTCTGAAAGTACTTCTAAATAAAAAAAATAAAATAAATAAATAAAACAGTAAGCAAACAAAAAAGTGGAATCATGTAGATTTAGGTCAGTGCATACTGCTTTTTCTAATGCCTGGTACAGATGGTAAGGTTTTTTTTTTTTCAATTAATCCAGTAGGCTAAACGAAAAAAAAAAAAAAAAACTGAGGAGTTCACTGTAGTATTATTATTATTATTATTATTATTATTATTATTATTAATAAACTAATTATTCAATGTAAGAACAGCAATCTCCCCACTGTGCTATTGTATTCCAAAAGGGGGACCATTCCCCCCTCTCCGTCAGTCAGCGCTCGCAGCCATTGGCTGCCATTGGATGCAGAATGGCTACTGTTTTCCAGCATGCCCGTTCTACAGAAACAGGATGCTCTACATCAGGGGTCTTCAAACTTTCTAAGCAAAGGGCCAGTTTACTGTCCTTCAGACATTAGGGGGGCCGGACTGTGACCAGTGAGAGCAAAAAATGTCCCAGCATCAGTAGTTATAAACAATGCCCCGTCATTGGTTTGAATTGAAGGAATAGTGCCCCATTGGGCCAGATCATTGGGTATCAATGGGAAGAATAGTGCCCCTTCATTGCTGTCAGTCTGAGGAATGGTGCCCCATTGATGGTATCAGTGGAAGGAATAGGACCCCATTGATAGTGTAGCTTGGTAGAATAGTGCCCCAAGGGCCAGATCAAGACAGGCCAAGGGCCACATCTGGCCCCCGGGCCGCGGTTTGAGGACCACTGCTCTACATGAAGGAGTGTGCTACTCCATTTTGTATAATATAATGGCTAACTGTCTAACTCCATTTCATAAAACCCCCAGAAGCACGTAGCATATAGTTAGATGTGTCGTGTCTTTAGTTCCTCTATTAGAAATATGATCTCAAAATTGTTTTTTACATATATTAGCCAACACTTACGGAACATATCTCAGGCCTTGTAGAAAATATTTTAAAACTATTAGTCATGAATACTGTGAGTTTCCTTCAAGACGCTACTGACTTAACAAGCTTAACAATATACAACAATTACCACCAAATACACTTCTAGTCACTATGGATGTAGAATCGCTGTATAGTAACATCCCTCACAAGAATGGATTGGCTGCATGTCACAGATTCTTATCATCCTCACCAAACCACAAATACAGTGCTGAGGATGTTACACAGCTCATCGAATTCATTCTTACACACAACTACTTCACTTTCAATAACGACATCTATCTCCAGTGTATGGGTACTGCTATGGGAAGTAAAATGGCACCCCAGTATGCAAACTTATTTATGGCTGATTTGGAGGACAAATTCCTGAACAGCATACAACATAAGCCATACAGATATTATCGCTATATTGATGATATTTTCATCATATGGACAGAAGGTGAGGAAAATCTCAAACAATTTTTTTCATTGATCAACACCTTTCACCCATCTATCAAACTTAAAATGGATTATTCTAGCAGGCATGCAAACTTCCTAGACACCACAGTATACATCAGAGATGACAAGCTTCATACTTCAATACACAGGAAACCGACTGACCGATGCAGCTATCCCCACAGTTCCAGTTTTCACCCCCAACACACTAAACAGGCCATCATACACAGCCAGGCCATCAGATACCACCGAATCTGTTCAGACCCAAAAGACAGAGATAAACATCTCAGAACACTAGCAAACTCCTTCCGTAAGAAAGGTTACAAAGACAAAACCATCAACACCGGCATAAACACAGCCTTGAAAACCCAAAGGGAAAATCTTCTCCAATACAAAGAGAAAAAAACAAATAACCGTGTGCCTCTAGTCACCACATACAATCCAGGACTAGAAGGGATAAGAAAGATAATCAAAGATTTACAACCCATCATAACAGAAGATGAAACTCTGAAAGGAATATTCCAACAACCTCCAATACTGGCTTTCAGACAACCACTCAACCTCAGACAAACTAATCAGCAGAAAACTTCATTCTGATTAAGAAGTCACAAATAATGGGAGCAAACCCTGCCATAAAAAACGCTGCAAACTGTGCAACCAGATCAATCGGTCTAAAAGTGTCACACACACAAATGGGACCTTCAATATAACAGGATCATACAACTGCACCTCCAGTAATGTTGTATACCTCATCCAATGCAAAAGATGTATCAAAGGATCTTATGTAGGAGAAACAGGACAGAAGTTGCAAGCGAGGATGAATTTGCACAGACATACCATCAAGGAACATAAAGAAGATAGTTTCTGTACACCTGTGGGACATCATTTTTCACAACCGGGCCACCCTATAGAAGACCTCAATGTTTTAGTTCTTAAAGGGAATTTCAGAACCATGCAGGAAAGGAAAACTTTTGAATTAAGAATGATACTTCTTTTTGACACAAAAAATAACGGCTTAAACTTAGATATGGGTTTCCTTACTCATTATCCTACAGTTTTACGACCCCCTCCTTGACTATCCCCCCCCACCTTCCCCTGTCTTCAACTCTCCCTCTATCTTATCTCACTAATCAAGCTAGTTTTATTACCATGCCAGTTAAACTTATGTTTGTTTGGATTTTTCCTTTTTTTTTTTTCCCTTTGGCTTAGAGATTTTGTGTTTCTTTACCACGCTGCTAACATTTTGTGGATCAGTACTGCTTGGATCTTGATGAAGGGGACATACCCAGAAAGCTTGTCCTGAAAAATTTGTATGTTGGTGCAAATAAAAAAAGTATCACGGACAGTACTCAATTGTCCCAATAGAATCTAATAATTTAGTTTGCATCCATATAAGGAAATTACCCTAGACCACCCCCCTTTTACAATGTATGTATAAGTGTTTGCAAGTGCATTAAATCTTTGAGACAATACTTTGAACCACATGCTGACTAGATCGATTTATTCCAGTGGCAAAGGTTTCTCCCGGAGACTCCGCCCTTGCACAGAACCAATTAGACTTGGGTAGTCAGGGACTACTATGAGGTAGAATTGAGGCATTCGCCATCACTACACATTGGCTGAATGTTGGCTGGTTTCTGTTAAAGCGCCCAATGTTGGGCCTGTGTGTACCAGCCTTCACCAGTATATACCTATACAATTTTTACTGCATTAGGGTCCTTTCACACGGGCGTTCCGTATGTCCATTTTTCATCCATCTGTTTGTGGATGAAAAACGGTCATAATGTATGTCTATGGGCTAGCGGACGTTATCGGATGACCATCCGCTGACATCCATTTTGCATCCGTTACGTTAAGTTCTGTTTTTTGCAACGCAAGAGAACCCTATTTTTCTTGCATTTTAAAAACAGAACGGACGCAAAAACGGATGTCAGCGGTGTCATCCGCTAACTTCCGCTAGCCCATAGACATAAATTATGTCCGTTTTGAAAAACGGACATACGGAACGGACCCTACAAAAGTGACATCCGTGTCCGTTTGAAAAAAAAAAAAAAGTGACTGAACGGAAAAAAAAAACCAAAAAAAAAAACGGAGCTGACCGTGTGAAAGGACCCTTACAAAGATAAGCTGGCACTAACCTTCCAAGGAAATCATCTTTGTCGATATCTTTATCAAACACTTGAAACTCAATATCCTGTCCAGGAACATCAGTGACCAGGATCTGCAGGAAAAATGCATGAATTGTCATCACATCCACAGATACAAACCTCCCCAGAGTGTAAAAGAAAATGGCAGGAGACAATACCTCAAATGCTTGGTCCCAGCGAGGATTCAAGTTTTCCTTTATCACTTTGGTCTGTACGGATTTGCCACCAGCTCGGACCACGACATAAGGATCAGACTTCCCTTTAATCATGCCACCCATAAAGTTATCCTTTGCAATCAGGTTTTCAGCTTCAAGCAAATATACACGAAGCACATTCTGTACAAAGACAAGTATCAGAAAAAGTTGTACTGTTTTCTCTATTTACATTAAACCAAAAACATTGAAAAACTGTATCTAAACTCAAGAACAAAAATGTAATAGATTTCAATTTCCTAGTCCTTCGATGTGATGGCTATATTAGCCCCCTTTCCTTTAGGCTAGATTTCCTTTTATTTTCACCTGGTGATCCTGCCAGTAACATAGTTGCTGTCCTAGGGTGACAATGTTCACTACCCCCACCGTATCTATGGAGGAGCAGTATTGTTGCCTTGGCAGAGGAAGTGTGTTAGGACTACAGAACATCTTCCACCCACCTTGTTGTCCTAACATAGGGAGGAGGTGTTCTGTAGTTTACACAGATAAATTTGGCAGGGCTGATTACATTATTGGGATAAAACTGCAGCAGTTTGGATTTCCTGTATCAATAGGTATTTTTTATTTTTTGTTTGCAGTCATTGAACAGATATATAAAGCACTTCCAGTGCTTTATTGAATGAGAAAAGTTCATTGTTAGAGGTTTTAAAATCAATAACACAACATATTCGGAACCCTAAATATGAAAATATTGTCTCATCTTTGTTTCCTAAGCTATACAGTAATTGTTGGCCGAATACATCTAGTGACAGGGTCAATTGGGTTTGTTGCAGGCTGGCTGGTAAGTCGGGAACATTTGTTTGTTTTTTACATTTGTCGCCCTTCCACGTGCTCATTGCTGCAAATGCCACTTATAGGTTGTGGTGGTTGCCATTGTTTTTACTGTTGGAAATTGGTGAGGGGACGCACTGTATACCTTTGATGCCATAGTGCTATTGCTGGGTGTCCAGTGCATCCCTATACCTTTAGAGCCCTTTCACACCGAGGAGTTTTTTTAAGCACTTTGGTGTTAAAAAAAACACCTGAAAAGCTCACAAAAAATGCTTCCCATTAAAATCAATAAAGGCTTTCACACTGGGGCAGTGGTTTGCTGGCAGTGCGTTGAAAAAAATCCAGCATTGAGCATCTTTGGAGCATGTTTGGAGAGCTAAAAATGCCCCTCTCAATTGAAATGAATAGGAGGTGCCTGAAAAGTTTTTGAGTCACGTGTCCTTTAACAGCTTCCAGACCACCCGCCGCACATTTACTGCGGCAGGCTGGCCCTCATGTGCGAATCGATGTAGCCCTACGTCGGTCGCGCGCTTGGTGCTATGCAGCAGGGATGCCGATACACGGGACCAGCAGCTGCGACTGCCGCTGAGCACCCGCGATCGTTCCCCGCTGGGAGAGGATGATGGTCAGCTATTGTAAACACAGCTGACCGCTCTTCTCTCTGAAATGATCACAGAGCATGCCTGCCTCCAAAGACGCCCAAAAAATGCCCGATAAATGCCTGCAACAAAAACGCCCAGGTGGAGCGGAGCCATATCCCTGTGCTACTAAAAATTATAAGAAAAATTATCTTTTTTTCTGGTTCTGGACATGCTACAGAGCTGAAACTTCACATGTACACTTTTTAGACCCAGACACTAAATCCAAAGAAATCTCATTTTTTTTTTCAATAATTTTTTCAATAATTGGCTCTCTATCAAAAACGACAATTTTTAAGAACTTTTTTTTGTGTGATTGAGCATGACCCAGAACCATCATATTCTGATTGGCCAAATACAAAGTCGTACAAAGTCGTCTATCATATAAGTCGCGCTGAATACGCGCAAAGTCGCGCTGAAAGTCGCATTAACAAGTCGCCCCTTATGAGGCGACTTAGAGGTCGCGGCAGTGTGAACCGGCTCTTAACCTAACACATAGCATGGCTTACAAACAAAACAAAGAAACACCTACTATAGGAAAAAAAAAAATGACCACATTTTTTAGTGTTACATAAAAAACAATGCAGCTATATTACCACAAAGTGACTCTTTCTGCAGAAAGTGCTGCAGTATGTTATTTAACTTCTCCTTGTATTACTAGTAAACATGGGAAAATATTATCAGTTTATCATGTCTATGGGATGGGTATAATTAACACAGGTTGGCCAGATATTGCAGCATGATCCAACTAACTGCCTTCAGGCTTCTTTCTTTACTGGTGGTTCCATAACCAAGAATGCTTGTTTTGAGCATATTTATGCAATATACACGAGAATAGGTTACTGTCAGACATTTTTTCTGAAATTTGTCAGCTGTGTCTGTATTTATCTGTGGCTGCCCACAGACATGAGACCATTGCCCAGTCTTGCAGCTGTTCTCTTATGTCTGTAAATACCTGAACTCTCATTTAGCAGTACACTGGGGTGACGTGATGTGGCCGCTGCAGCTTACGCATGTATTTGCTGTCTCATTTAGCGGTTCTTAAAAAAAGTACTAATCTAGTAACTGATAACATACAGTCTGTGAAAAGCTCTTGAGACCTGATATCTAATAGATTGTTTTGTTTCTTGTCAGAGCCCTTTGCATTCCAGTCTGCAATAAGTATTCTAAACTTAGATCCTGGATGTTTATCTTTCTTTTTGTTTCATCACTACACAAGAACTACCAAATGTTATCTTAACCACACAGAGCATCTGGAGAAGGTCAAATGGTCTATCAGCAGCTGAATGCTCTGGACATGGATCACTTCAGATCAGCTATTTAACTTTTTTTTTTTCTATTGGGCTTTGCTCATTTTAGCAGAAATAGATCCTTTTTATTCATCCTGTGTATGAAGCACAAGCTAGCTACAAAATAGATAGCTGGTACTAATAAAGCCTGTTAAGACAGGTTAATTTGGTTGGTAAGCAAACTGGTTAGCAAATTGAACTGGGAATTTTTATTTTTGTTTGACTAATGAAGGAAAGCCGATGATTTAAAGCACGGGTCTTCAACTTTGACCCTCCAGTTGTTCAAGAACTACAATTCCCATCATGCAGAGTCATGTGTGTGAATATCAGTTTTCTCCAATGCCTCATGGGATGTGTAGTTCTGCAACAGCTGGAGGGCCGTAGTTTGAGGATCCCTGATTTAAAGTGTAACTAAAGGAAAAACATTTTTTTTTTGTTTTGGATAGAGAGGGATTAGAGCAGCTGTCAGTTTTTATTGCAATCTATACCCCGTTTGGGAGATTCAACTTCTCTGTTTGTTCTGTTTATCGTAATTGAAAGTGAAAATAAAACCAGAGGGTGAGAGATCACATGACTGCATTGATGCTTAACGAAAAACCATCCAGCATCCAAAACGACTCCCATGCTAACTTCCTCAAGATCTGGGAACCGTGGCTGCCATATGCCATCTCAACTCTCCCCCCCCCCCAGCCAGCCTAGGTTGCTTATGACGGGCGACCTTGTTGATACAGAGCCCTTATTCCCTCCCCCCCCCCCCCGGCTTCTAACCTCTTGACCCCCCTTCCCCCTTAAGGCCCGTACGCACGTACCGATCGATCGTCAGCAAACGATCGGCCGTCTTTTGTCCCTGGGCTGTCGGTGTCTGTTGAAAAGTGCAAAGACAGCACAAGAATTTTGTCCGCCGACTACAGCCGACTGCAGAAGTGATGTCATGTAATGGTTAACTTTCCCTGTGTTTTTTCTTTTCTGAGCATGCCCAGTCTTGCAAATCTGCGGTCTGTCGTCCGAATTATGTACTGACTGGCGAACAATCGGCCGCTCTGGTGTCGGCATACAAAAATTTTAATGCTTGCAAGACAGACTCTTGTCGGCAGAATGTGCGCTGACGGCTGTTGGAGGCACCATACTAACAAGCGTACAATCGGCAGATCTTTCGTCCACCGACGTTTGTATGCCGACGATCGGTACGTGTGTAAGGGCCTTAAGTCTACTCTGGCTTTTCTTTACTTCTTCATCTGCCGGGTGCACAACCTCTTTTTCCTTTAGGCCACCCCCTACCCATTTACCCCTTTGGATTCTACTTGGTCCTTCCTTCCTTGAACCTATATAGGACGTATACTATTCCACCATATAAATATTGCACAGCCCAGGGGATGGCCCAAAACCTCCCTAGGACCCTCTGGCCTTAAGGCCTCTGGACCATGCCTATATGTTGCTGATATACCTCCTCTTAGGAGGGTTTTTTTTTTCTTTTGTTATTTTTGACATATATCTTCTTTGCCTTTTTTTGCAAACTAACCTCTGCTACAATTGTTAAAGCTAGCCCCTTTTGCACGTTATCTTCTTGTAATAACCCAAAAAAAAACTATTGAAACAAAGTTAAAGTAATAGAAAATCCACAATTTTTAGCTGACACCAGAACAGTAATAGAGGTGAAATCTTCCAATGGGGACACTAGTTCTGATGACCCTGGTGACAACCAAGGATTCCCTTACTTTGGAGAGATTTCCTTTCACTTCCTGTTTTGGCTATGGGACAGGAAGTAAAGGGAAATGTCCGCAATGGTACACAGACTGCTAAAAAAAAAAAAAAAACAACAACAACAGGGGTTATTACCCCCTCTTACTAAAAATTCTTCTTCCTAAAATTAAAAAAAAATAAAAAAATCACCTTTAGTTTCACTTGAGCATTGGAGACCACAGGCAGGCAGATATCATTCGACCTCCCTCAAACACCTGTATCAGACTTACCTTGGACAGGCCAGACAGATAAACATTTGGTGCTTAAAAATTATGCTGGCCATACATGGTTATAAAATAGTTTGAAAAGGTGTTCGATGCGCTCAATCGTTTGACTTTCAAAATGTTAGTGGGCTCATTTCAATTATTGAAATGCAAATTTTTATGGCAAAAAAACCAACCAACATGTTGGATTTTTTGCGCCAAAAAGAACGACATTCGAAATTTCGATTAGTAGTGGAATTGATTGAAAATAGTTCGAACAAATCTACAACACGTGTTAAAATGTAACCTCAAATCATGTAAGTGATCGAATAAAAGTCTACCATTTATGTTATTGATCGATAATATGTTGATAATCGGAGGACATCTATTGATACAATGATGGCGTTATTGCTTGCACATTCAACAGATCTTTAGAAATCTGACTGTTTTCCAAACGATTTCCTAACTATGTATGGCGAACTTCAGATGGATATTTAGCCATAGCAAACAGATGTTGACTTACCTCTGTAGCAAAATTCTCAGGAAGAGAGGTTTTGCTGGGTCGGGGGGGACGGTCAACACTGGATCCAGAAGATGCTTCCTCCAGGTCTGCGGTATCAGTTTTTGCAATCACAGAAATATTTGGATCCAAATACAAAATCTAACAATTAAAAAATATATAAACATCTTTATGCTATGGATAATGAGATTGTCTCTGCACATGGTCAGATTGCTATAGGTCAGGTCATACATGTAGGTTTTCTCAAACATACATGTACAATGTATGACCTGCTACTTGCTTTTTATATTGCAGACATTTTTATTGTAAAAACAGTACTGTATTAGGCAAAAGATAATATAATATACATGTAAACGCTACCTCTAGGGCCCTGTAAGTTTGAAACATAGCCTTCAATTTTATCTTATAAATTAGAGCTACATGAAGACATTGCTCATGTGGTGTAAGGGTTCTTTCACACGGTCCGCATTCCATTAAGGACCGTGCTCTGCTCAGCGGGGATCGAACTGCCGATCCCCGCTGAGCCGGCGGATGACAGCTCTGTCTCCGCACTGTGTGCGGAGAGGGAGGTGTCAGAGCCCCGCTGCTCTCTATGAGGAATCGGATGAGAGCGGACCGTCTGTCCGCTCTCATCCGATCCTATCCAATCCCCAGGACGGATGGAAAATAGGGTTTCCATCCGTCCGGATTTCACGGACAGGATCGGATGCGGATGGCAGCAGGTGTCAGCGGACATGTCTCCACTGACATCCGCTGCTCCATAGGGCTGAATGGGGCATCAGATCCGCCTAAAAAACTGACAGGCGGATCTGATCGGAACGCCCGTGTGATAGAGCCCTTATGCTCACTTGGAAAATTATTTTTGACAACAAAGGAATCATTTTGTTTCATACAGAGAAATATTTCATCCAAAAAACTTAAGTAGTGTTAATGTGATAGGTGGATGTGAGTAACTTTTTTACACTGACACTTTCAAATATAAGGATGCTTGATATATAAAGACAGTAAGGAGCCTACATTGGATGTGCTTGGTGAATCATTTTCCAGCATTATAAACAGGTAAGCAATAGGGCTTACCAGATCAACAGGTTAACCACAATATGGCACAGGGTGGACTGCTTTAAATCAGCAATGCCTGGATGAAAAACTGAAGATTTCAATCAGTAGACATATTCGGTAACCAATTTAAGATTTAGGCTGGTTTCCCCGCATCCAATTCGCATGACATGCGAGTGTGGCCGACTCTAAATGGAGCTGGTTCACACAGGTCCGGAGGGCCGCGGAGCAGATTGCAAAAGGGTTTGGTTCGTGTTTGGGTCTATTTCAGGTGCGAATTCAGGCATGAATTCGGACCGGACTTGCAGCCAAACTGGCTAACAGACACGCACCAGACCCCTGGCACAAGCCCACAGCCGCACATATGTGAACCCGGCCTCAGGTTTAAATTTTCACTGCAGTTGGAATATCAATACTCTACACAACAAGCTTTGTTTTATTATATACTCTGTCACGACAATGGGGGATAAATAGAATATTACTGACAATCAAACAAAGGGATTCTGATTTTTTCATTAGTTGTAGATTAACATTACCCTCATGACAAGCTTCATATAGATCCTGCTCTTCAGTCCAGAGTTGTCCAACTGGAACCACTGGTCTAATGTCAATCGGTCAGCAGAAAGGATTCGGTTCAGTGGAACTGACAAAATGCCTAAGGTTTGCTGACGATCATCATCCTTTACCTGGGGAAAGAACACTTGTCTTACTGTATGTACCACCATTAAATCTGGAAGGAAGATTATCTGATCATTAATCTGCTAACTAACCTGTATGTCTAGGTCCAGTAAGTTAGGATTACGTAGAAAGAAACGGAATGGTTGCTCCCACACAGGGCAGTTGGTATTGTACACAGGCTGTAAAAAAAACACACCTTTAATGTGTGCCAATCACACAGGTAGTACAGTGAGAGAGAGAGAGAATAGAGAGAGGAGAGAAGAGAGAGAAGAGGACAGAAAGAAACAAATAAAGAATGGATCAGAGTAAACTCCGTCACAGTGCTTTAGAGTTAGGTCAGATAATAACTAGTTTTTATCCTTAAAAATGCATAGACACAAATAGGTTGATTTACTAAAGGCAAACAGATTGTTCACTTTGCAGGGAAATTTCACTTGACAAAGGAATTTTTCACTGAGTTTAGTGAATGAGGTGAAGCCCTGCTGACATCCATCATCCAATCGTGCTTTAACAAAAATGCAGTTTTTATATTTCTCTTGCACTTCGCAAAGGAATTTTCCCCAGAGTATAGTGAAATTTCACATTGGCAAGAACAACAATTGGGTATTCCAGCCAAAGTGAAATTTCACCACATTCATCAAGCTCTGGGGAAAGTTCCCTTTCAAGTCCAACTTCCCCTTACAAAGTGAAGAGTCTATAGTAAAACAGTGATAGTAAATCAACCCCCAAAGATATAATCCAGCTATTAACCTCTTCAACTCTTACACCTCTACACCCACTATAGATCAGAGCAATTACATTTCTGATTTGGGCCTGTTTCTTTGGAAAAAACTTTGTAATTACCTAAAGTGATTGTAAAGTCTCGTTTTTAAAAAAAAAAAAAAACAAACAATTATGCTCTGTGCAGTTGATTTTGCACAAAGCAGCCCTGATCCTCCTCTTCTCGGGTCCCTCTTTGGGGCTCCTAGCCCCTACCTCCTGTCGAATGCCCCCACAGCAAGAAGCTTGCTATGGGGGCACCCAAGCCGAGCTGCAGCTCCATGTGCCAATCAGACAAGGAGCTGTCGTTTGGCCCCGCCCCTCTCTCTCTCCTGATTGAATAACTGACTTTGATTGACAACCGCAGGAGTCAATGGCACCGCGGCTGTGTCTCAGCCAATCAGAAGGGAGAGTGCTGGACAGAGTAGGGGCCCAGGCAAGAATTAAGGGAAGCTGGGGAGGCTGCTATACCAGAAAGTTTTTTTATCCTAATGCATAGGATGCATTAAGATAAAAAAACCTTCTGACTTTACAACTCCTTTAAAGGTAACAAAGTAATACATGCAGTATATCATTTTTAAAACACAAAAGTTTTCATTTCCTGATATTAACTTGCAAAAAATTATTTTGTTTTTTTTTTTTTGCAATCTGTAGCCAAAAACATAATAAAACTGAAAAACTTTTTTCTAATTTGATCAGTGTTAAAAAAAAAAAAAAATACTGCTACAGTCGATAAAAATGTATACAAAATGTTGTTCTATAATTTGCCCTGTGTAAAATGACAGTACAGTTATGATTCGGATACAAAGCAGTGCAAAGATAAACTGAAATAAAGGTTTGTTTATTAAAATTTGTAAAAAATCATTGTCCAAAACAAATAAAAATGTAAAAAGTTTGTACATAAAAAAATTAAAATACATTTTACTTGAAAAAGGACTCTATTTAACCCCTAATTTAGTTTAGCAGTCTAGACTAACTCTTCCTTCCCCTTCTCTATTTAAATAATGTTTTACTGCCATTTTTGTCTATTTCTATTTTATAACTCATTAATATTTAAACTTTTTTTACTTTAACGTATTTATCATAAGCAGACAAAAACTCATCCCCTTGATCTGCAGATAAAATTAAACATATTAAATTCAAAAGTAACAATGTTACATTGTGTTTCTCTGAACAGTGTTGATAAAGTTGTCACACAGTTCCTTTTTGACAGCAGCAGCTTCTACAGCTGTTCCTGCCTTTAATTTTGGGTGCTGGGATTGCCTGCAAGTGTGAGGGGGGGAATGGTACTGGAGAAGAAGGACTGGGATACTACACATACCTTGTTTACTTTAATTAAACTTTTTTGTTTAGCATGCCCAGTGTCCTCAAGTGACTAACAACATGTTACGAAAGTCCTTACGTTAAAGGAAATGCACATTGGTTTTATACATATTTTAGTCCTCTATTTATTATAGTCAGTACTGAAAAAAAATTATATATATTTTTTAGATAAATATTATATTGCATGTTAACCACTTAAGCCCCGGAAGATTTTACCCCCTTCCTGACCAGGCCCTATTTTGCGATTAGGCACTGCGTGAATTTAACGGACAATTGCGCGGTCGTGTGACGCTGTACCTAAACAAATGTGACGTCCTTTTTTTCCCCACAAACAGAGCTTTCTTTTGGCGGTATTTGATCACCTGTGCGATTTTTTGATCATGCGCTATAAACAAAAAAAGCAATTTTGAAAAAATATATTTTTCACATTTTCTTATATGAAATTCCCCCCCCCCCCAAAAATTTAAAAATCCGCGCGCGCGCGCCCCCTATTGGCTCACAGGCGAGTGACGTACCCATACGTCACTTTGCCTGCACGGGGCCAACCGCCGCAGTATATGTACTTGCGGCGGTCGGCAAGCGGTTAAAGTTTTGCAGTCTTCTGTCCCACCAACAGATAAAGCTATAGTTTCCTTTTCACATTTTGATTTCAGCACTCAGGTGAGGTGGTGGAAACCGGTTTCAGGAACTCCAATGAGTCACCACAGCAATGACTCATCCTCTATTAGATTGCCAATTTTAGCTTTAAGAATGCACACAATAAAATCTCCAAGGAATGAAAAAGAATAAATAAGAAACTAAACAAACTTTACATCCCGCTCTGTCCATCACTCACCCTGCTCTCCTGGGTCACATCTTGTATGGAAATCTGCACCACAGGGTTTGGTTGCTTTAATGACTTCTTAAGCTGAAGATAAAAATAAAATAATTATAAAAAGTTACATTGTGCTGTCTTAGCAAATGTACAGTGGAATATGAGCGGGGAAATGACTGCAGTCAGTACAGGAATGAACGCTTGACAAAATAAAATAAAAAATCATTCAAGCTGGGTTAAAAACGGAAATATTATATAGAATGGGTAAAATAATTATTTGATCCCCTGCAGATTTTGTAAGTTTGCCCACTTACAAAAAAAATATGAATGGTCTATCATTTTCTATCATAGGTGTATTTTAAATTATAGAGAGAGAATCAACCAAAAATCCAGAAAAAAAAAAAAAAAACATGATACAAATGTTATAAATTGAGTTGCAGTTCAGTGAGTAAAATAATTATTTGATCCCCAAGCAAAATATGACTTCGTACTTGGTGGAGAAACCCTTGTTGACAAGCACAGGGTAAGACGTTTCTTGTAGTTGGTTACCAGGTTTGCATACATCCCAGGAGGGCTTTGATCCACTCTCTTTACAGATTCTCACAAAATCCTTAAGGTTTCTTAGTTGTCGCTTGCCAACTCGAAGTTTCAGCTCCCTCAAAAAATTTTTCTATAGGATTAAGGTCTGGATACTGGCTAGGCCACTCCATGACCTTAATGTGCTTCTTCTTGGGCTACTCCTTTGTTGCCTTGGTGGTATGTTTGGAGTCATTGTCATGCTGGAAGACCCATCCACGACCCATCTTCAGTGTTCAGGCTGAGGGAAGAAGGTTTTCATCCAAGATTTTACAATATGTAGCCCCATCCATTGGCCCCTCAATGTGGCAAAGCCGGGCTGTACCTTTAGCAGAGTGACAGCCCCAAAGTATAATGTTTGCACCTCTGTGCTTGACTGTAGGGATGGTTTTCTTAGGGTCAAAGTCCGCATTTTTCTTCTTCCAGTGAGTAAAGTTAATGCCAAAGAGCTCAATTTTGGTCTCATCTGACCACAGCACTTTCTACCAATCCTTCTCTGCATAATTTAGATGTTCACTGGCAAACTTCAGACGGACCTATACATGTGCCTTCATGAGCAGAGTGGTTTTTGCAGGCGCTGCAGGATTACAATCCATGGTGGCAAATTTGTGCTACCAATGATTTGTTTGGGGACTGTGGTACTAACTGTCTTGAGATCATTCACAAGCTCCCCCTGTGTAGTTCTGGGCTGATCCCTCACTTTTCTCATGATCATTCTTACCCCATGAGGTGAAATCTAGTATGGAGCTCAAGACCAAGGGTGATTGGTTATTTTGGTTTTCTTCCATTTGTGAATAATTGTCCAACAGTTTTCTCCTCACCAAGCTTTTTGCTGATGGTCTTGTAGCCCATTCCAGCTTTGTGCAGGTCTACGATCTTGTGCCTGACATCTTTTGGCAGCTCTTTGGTCTTGCCCATGATCGTGAGGTTTGAATGTAAGAAAGAGATTCTGTGGATAGGTGCCTTCTATCTATACACATAAGGAGTTGTCGTTAGGAGCACCTTCTTAAATTGACAGGACTAATCTGTGTACCACATGAGCACATACTGTAGCCAGTCTGCGGGGAACCAGAATTAATGTTGGTTGGTAGGGGGTCAAATACTTATTTTACTCACTGAACTGCAACTCCATTTATATTGTGTGTTTTTTACTGGATTTTTGGTTGATATTCTGTATTTAAATGATATTCTATCATTTAAATACACCTATGATAAAAAGTTATAGAACCTTAATTTCATTTTAAGTGGGCAAACCTACAAAATCTGCAGGGGATCAAATAATTTTTCCCCACTGTATACACATACATATAAAATATACTATGGGGGTTATTCACTAAAACTAGAGCATGCAACATTTGGTGCAGTTCTGCATAGAAACCAATCAGATTCCAGGTTTTACAGTCAAAGCTTAAGTGAATAAGCTAAAGTTGGAAGCTGATTGGCTACCAATCACAGCTACATTGGATTCTAAGTGCACTAGTTTTAATGAACCTACCCCTGTATGTTGTGTTTGGCAAGCAGATCTCTCTCTCTCTCATCTTGAGTAGTTATTTTTGGCATATGACCATCTCGAAGCTGCCTTCAGACTATAGATAGCCACATCAATATATTAAGGGTTGTTAATAATTGTTCCAAGAGCTACAAATGGTTGAATTCAAACATTGACTGTGAAGAATTAGATTGTTGGAATACTCTAGTCATTCATTACAAGCTTCTATTACTGTAAAGTCAAAGGAATTCATTATTTCACACAAGCATTTTCCAGCATACTGGAAAATCTGAGAGCAGAAGATAATTTACCTTCTGGTAAAGTGGGCTAGGCAGCAGTTGGTTCTGGCGGTGCTATTGAGGACTGAGAGGTGCCTCATCACCCTGCTATTATAAGCAAGCAATCTGCTTAGTAATGCCTAGCCCAAGTCTGGCCATACATGGTTAGATAATTACAAGCAATGCTTTTGAGCATCGTACGCAGAGATGTATAGTAACCAAGTAGAACTACTTCACTACTGTACTTAAGTACCCAAAGGCGGTATCTGTACTTTCCTAGAGTAGAATTTTTTTCTCCTACTTCCACTTTTATTTCACTACATTTTTTCAATGATTTCAATACTTCTACTCTGATATTTTTTTTTTGTGCTGCTTAGTTACTCGTTACAATTATAAAAATTACCACTGGCAGAACAGTAGATGGCAGGTTTCATGAAGCTCAAAACATGTGTATTATCAGCGCATACGAAAATAAATGCTACTGTATGTATAAATCTGATGTTCAAACTTTTGACTTCTTTCATTAATAAGTACATAACGCAGTACTTGTACTTTTACTTTCAGTACTTGAGTAGCAATTTTTTTTTCAAAACTACTGGTACTTTTACTTTCAGTACTTGAGTAGCAAAATTTTTAAAAAACTTAAGTACAAAAAATGTTGAATACTTTAGTACTTCTACTCAAGTCACTTTTTGATCAAGCACTTCCACTTCTACTCAAGTCACTTTTTGATCGAGCACTTCCACTTCTACTCAAGTCACTTTTTGATCGAGCACTTGCTCAAGTATGGGTTTCGAGTACTTTATACAACTCTGATCGTACGTGATTTTTGGGTTACTTCTGCACTGTTAATGGGAGAAAGCAAGCCCTAGAGCAGTTGAAGGTGCTTGTCAGTGATAACCTCCATAACATTGTCAAGATTTTGTCTATTCTTACCAATGACACCACAAAGTTAGTAATTCAGTCCTGTTATCCCCCCCCCCCTCCCCCTCCTGGACTGTTGCTACTTCCCCCTCCTACCTTTACACAAGCTATCACCTATTAAAGTAAAACTAAAAGCAAAACTTTTTACGTTTTGGATAGTGTAGGGTAGGATAGGGTGTAGAGGGATTAGAACACCTGTCAGATTCTTTTGCTGTGTGTGCCCCCATTATTGAGATTCCCTCTCTCTATTTTTTTATGTTTAACATTCTCACCGAAAAGGGAAATTAAAAGAAAATCACTAATTTTGGAGTTGTCCCTGGAAGGCCATGGGAGCAGAAATGAAAAGAATTCCCACAGGGGACACAGATAGCAATAAAAAAATGGACAAGGATTATAACCATCCGTTACTCGATCCCAAAAAAAAAAAAAGTTTTACCCATAATTCTACATTTAGTCCATCGTGAATCATCCCCCTATCTGCCATTCCCTCCACTGAATTTCGATTTCCCAACAAATAAAAATCGAAATACTAAGAACAATATACAAAGACATCCACAACTCTGCCCCAAGCTATATCACCAACCTCATCTCAAGATATCACCCAAATCGTCATCTCCGCTCCTCCAAAAACGTCCTACTCTATCACCCCCTCATCACCCCCCAGAGCCTCTCACTTCCTCTGGAACTCCCTACCGCAATCTTTCTAGCTATCTCCTACTCTGCACATTAAGGTGATCCCTGAAAAGAATCTCTTCATGCAAGCCTATCCTGCCTCTACCTAATTACTGTACTTTTATTTCCTACATAAGCTCAGTCCTCACAGATATTACCTTTTGTATCACTTGTCCCTTCCATTTAGATTGTAAGTTCTGACAAACCGGGCCCTCCTAACCCTCTTGTATCAATTTGTGTTGTGACTGTACTATCTCCGTTATTTTGTAAAACACTGTACAAACTATTGGCATTATATAAACCCTGTATTATATTATAATAATACATAAATCTTGTTGGAGAAAAGTGAAGGATTCAAAGTACAATGCGTGCACCACTATTGGCTTGGGGCGAAGCTCACAGCTGTAAAATGTGGCATATTGAAACTGCACAAATAACCCTTCAATTTCCAAGTAGATTTTTATTCTGCTTTTCTTTGTATTTAAGAATATAAAGCCTATGACTCCAAACATGCTGGGAGTAAGCTGGAGCGCAGCACAAATCTACTGGAACAAGTAAATTCAGACACAGCCAGGACACAAAGATTAAACATTGTTAATATTTGTTCCACATGGCTACAATACTCATGTTTAACATAATGTACATTTTCCATAATCAGCCATGACTAATAAACTTGCACTTTCTAAAAAAGGAATCCTTTAAAGTTTATGATTGTTTTAATTGCCATTCCACACATACTACTTAAGGCATGTCCACTTTAAATTGGATTATTCAGTTTGAATAGACTGGAACAGGGTCTGCTCCCTCACCCAAGTTAATGTAAACCTAATCACTAAAATATCACAAAAGCTGTAAAGTTATTTCTAGTTAATTTCAATATTTCAAAATTTGCGGCTTTCACTCAAATGAATGGTGATCCTGCAACAAATTTTCTTTTTAGGCATTTCCTGTTATATTGCAACACATTTACGTCCCTGTCTGGCAGCTGTGTTCCTGCATTGACATTCTATCAAATGGGCTTCCAATGAAGACTTCAAATGGTTGTTTGAAAAGACACATTAGGCAGGCATTGGTCTATGGTTTTTTACAATCAGCAAAACCCAACTCAAGTAATGCAATGCAACTGTCACTGGTGTGCAAGCATGCAGACAGTAAAGCTGGCCATAAATGGTTTGAATCTCGGTCTGTTCAGCAGGGACCGGCCAAGATTTGATCCATCTATGGGCAGGCTGATTATACCCAAGTTGATCCATCGATTGATTTGGGCACAACCAGCGTGTTAGATTTCTAGCACGTGATTATTGCCAGCAGCTATAGTCTGTAGCAATAATCACTGTGTTCTGCATTGACACCGTCACAGGAGAACTCCCACCAGGAGAACACAATAGCTCTGTGGGAGGGATTCCCCCCTCTGACCCAGGGTTGCAGGAAAGAAAACTGCATTATCTATGGCCTGCCTAATGTGGGGTACACACTAGTAGAAAATCTGCCGAAAATTCCCATCCGAGGTAAAATCGTACAATTTTCGGCTAGTGTGTACACAACTTTCAGCAGCCGATGCCGACATTTTCAATGAAAAAAAACGGAGGGACAAAAACCAAAATTTTTATCGTCCGTCCCCAGACGACCATTATTAGTTTAATGTGTATGCAGTACGTCAGCGAAAAATTGCATACGAAAGACCGCGCATGATCTGAAGTTGCTGACGACCCGGGAGTCTAGGAACAAATGTCCCAAAAAATAAATAAATAAATAGGACGAGAAATTTCGTGAACATTTATGCACTGTCAACTAAAACGGTTATGAACGCTGAGCAAGAGAGAGAAAAGTCGGAGGATATTTAGTCCGATTTCCGTTAAGTGTGTACGGGCCTTTAGTGTCTGCAAAAAGGTTGTAGATCAGCATCGCTGAGTTGATAAAGAGGAAAAACGAATGTTGTATTTAAAAAAGGTTAATTGCCTATAACTATAGCCTTGCCTTGGTCTGCTTTAGTAAACTAATATTCAGTTATAGCTACTTTAAATACTGTAATTGGGACATTGTCAATTAAATGCACGTGAAACGTAGATTATTAAAGTAGATGTAGATCAAGATCTAATAGAAGTACTGTAAAAAAGTTGTGGGCAGCTCATACACAACCTGTGGAATGTCAAGAATAGAAATTTTATGTATAGAAAAGATTTAGATGTGGCTCGGATGGCTCACTGTAGTGAACAGTGAAAAACAAATAAAATGCTGTGCTACCCGTAAAGTAAGCTGCTTGCACAAAACAACTGACAAAAAAGTTTACCAAAATGTAAACAATATAAAAAGTGCAGCGCTAATTGTAAAACAATATATATGTGTAATCATATCTAATAAAGTGAAAATCTGACATAATTATCAGTCCCAAATAAGAATAAAATGAAAATCCAACATAATTATCAGTCCCAAGTGAAAATGGTGAAGAAATAATAGTCCAAAGTGCAATAAGTGATCACAGTGCAAGCCAGATCCCAACACCAACAGGGAATGATATATGCGCTCACCAGAGAAATTGGACCCAAAATACCGTATATAGTACATGGGTCCAACGGGCTCATATGGTGTATGATGGGTCGTCCAGACTGATGTTATACCCTCAAATGCTCCAATGTGGACTTGTAGCGAATATGCACACAGGAAGGCTCCAATTCAAGCGATGTTTAAGGAATGAACCAAAAAAGGAGCAAATATAGTGTAATACCGCTAAAAATGTTATCAATTAAAATAAAGCAAGTACACTTACAGATATCCCAAGAATATGCACAAATCAAGAATACATAGGCTAGGCTGTCAGTGGCGTGGTCTTGACGTGTTTCAACAAAAAATGCCTTTTTCAAAAGAAATTGCCAGCCTAGAGAGTATACATACCCTGTATTTATAATCTAAATTTAATTAGAATTCGTATCCCACCTGGCAGAGGCTGCCCAGTAAAGCCAATGCCGAGCCAAAATGGCGTCGGCGTGCGGTTCAAGCCTCCATTCCGTTAGAGCCAAATGACGCAACGTCACTTCCGGGAAAAACCGGAAGTGACGAAAGAGCCGCGTCATTCGCGGAATTTAGCCGTGATATGGACTCATAACATTATATTATTATTTTAACATTATATTATTTTAATATTTTACAGTTAGCATGTTATGAGTTTAATGTATTCATTACAACATCTGCTAAGGTTAATTCTTAGTACTGTTGCTATGTGAACACCTCTGCAGTTATATGTAGGCTTCATATTAACATATAGTAACTCCTTGTATTAAACCCTGGATTGTTGTCCCGCTGTTAAAATGGCTTTTCCAGCTTCGGTGATGCCTCCTTACTATATCCGTATCGCGGCTAATTTCCGTGAATGACGCGGCTCTTTCGTCACTTCCGGTTCATCCCGGAAGTGACGTTGCGTCATTTAGCTCTAACCGAAGTGAGGCTTAAACCGCACGCCGACACCATTTTGGCTCGGCATGGCGTTACTGGGCAGCCTCTGACAGGTGGGATACGAATTCTAATACAATTTAGATTATAAATACAGAGTATGTATACTCTCTAGGCTGGCAATATCTTTTGAAAAAGGCATTTTTGTTGAAACGCGTCAAGACCACGCCGCTGACAGTCTAGCCCATGTGTTCTTGGTTTGTGCATATTCCTGGGATGTCTGTAAGTTTACTTGCTTTATTTTAATTCATAAAAATTTTAGCGGTATTACACTATATTTGCTCCTTTTTTGCTTCATTTCTTAAACATCGGTTGAATTGGAGCCTTCCTGTGTGTATATTCGCTACAAGTCCACATTGGAGCATCTGAGGGTATAACATCAGTCTGGACGACCCACCATACACCATATGAGTCGGTTTGACCCATGTACTATACGATATTTTGGGTCCAATTTCTCTGGTGAGCGCATATATCATTCCATGTTGGTGTTGGGATCTGGCGTGCACTGTGATCACTCATTGCACTTTGGACTATTTTTTCTTCATCCTTTTCACTTGGGACTGATGATTATGTTGGATTTTCATTTTATTCTTATTTGGGACTGATAATTATGACAGATTTTCACTTTATTATATATGATTACACATATAATGTATAATGTTTTACAATTATGACTGTAGTGAACACTGCCCACGGCATGAATCAAGCAAGACAGATGACACAAAAACCATAACTGGTAGATACATTTTGGGTTTCTTTTGTCGTTCATCTTAAAGTTTGATAAAAATATTTCTGAATGCTATCAAATTTGTTATAACCACTCTGTAGTAGCTTTAGAACAGACAGTGGGTGATTTATAGACACTCAAACAAAACACTAGAGAAAATGATAAACTGTCAGCAAAAATAACCAAGCTTCCTGAATTCCCAGAGAATGAAAGATGAAACATGATATATTATTCTTTTGCTCCAACTTCCTTAAATCAAACCCTAGAAGACATTGGCCATTTATGAAAATAGACACAGTAAAATAATATCTTGTAAAACTGACAGACAGAAGAAGTAAAATGTACTAAATAATGTATTTCTCTCATCAGTGGACTTTGCCTAGATACTGTACATAGGTACTTACAGGTAGGTCATCTGCCCGATCCAAGTAGACAATAAGAATAGCAGAAGAAGGTTCATTTGTCTTTGAAGATATTGTTTTGTTCAAATTTATCATCTGAAAAAGTAAATAATAAAGGTAATAAGGTCAGGGCTGCATTTGGTGACAATATAGAATATTTAAAAATGTGCTTTTAATTGTCCTAGCACTAATGAGCCCAGTGAAAACATTGGCTAGCACACCTGCCCATTTGCTTTGTATATAAACTGGAATTATTCCCTCAAAACATTTAAGCTAATTCACTAAAGGAGTTAAAAACCTTCATTAACCACTTGCCAGGCAAATTCTGACACTTCTCTCCTACATGTAAAAATCATCATTTTATTGCTAGAAAATTGCTCAGAACCCCCAAACATTATGTATGTTTTTTTAGCAGAGACCCTAGGGAATAAAATGGTGGTCATTGCAACTTTTTATGTCACACATAATTTGCGCAGCAATTTTTTAAACTAGTTTTTTTTTTTGATGGTACCTTGAGTAAACAGATACCCAACATGTCACGCTTAAAAATTGCGCACACTCGGTACTTGAAAATCTCCATAGGCTACGCTTTAAACATTTTTTTACAGATTAACATTTAAGAGTTACAGAGGAGGTTCTGGGCTAGAATTATTCCTCACACTCTAACGTTCACAGCGATACCTCAAATGTGCGGTTTGAACGCCGTTTATTTATGCGGGAGTGACGTACGTATGTGTTCACTTCTGCGTGGGAGCACGAGGGGACGGGGGGCACTCTACGGGTTTTTTTTTTTTTTTTATTGTTTATTTTACTTATAATTTTTATATTTTGACAATTTCACTTTACATTTTTTTTTATCACTTTTATTCCTATTACCAGGTATGTAAACATCCCTTGTAAGTCCCCGTTCACACTGGGGCGACCTGTCAGGCGACCTGGTCGCCTGACAGGTCGCCATAGGTCGCTCGCCATAGAGAAGCTATGCACCCGTTCTAATAGGAGCGACACAAGTCGCTCTGACTTAGAAAAAGGGTCCGGAGCTTCTTTGGGGCGACCCGGAGCGACCTGCATAGACTTCAATGTTATGTAGTCCGTGCCGGCCGCTCAGTCGCCCCGGCAAGTCGGATCGCCCCAGTGTGAACGGGGCCTAATAGGAATAGGACATGACAGGTCCTCTTTACAGAGAGATCTGGGAGCTACAAGCTCCCAGATCTCTCCACTAGGCGCCTCTAAGTGTATAACTTTATTTCCAAGACACAGCAATGATAATAAGCTGCTCACAAGATGATGGTGGATATGGGCTCAGCAATAGATTAGAAAGATCTCCTGCAGTTGAAAAGTCCCCTCCCTCCACCTGTAAAAACAAATCAAGCAGCTGAACAACCGCTATGATTGTTTTTACGGTGCAGGGAATCGCCGGCTGAAAAAGAAAATATCTGAATGATGCCTGTAGCTGCATATTATAGATATTATATATTATCATATTAGATATTATATATTATTATATTATATTAGATCATTATATAGATTTTTTTTTCATCTCCAATGAAGGTCCACGACATCATTGGGCGGAAAGTGGTTGAAAAATTGTGTGAATATTTTATTTATAATCCAATTCTGATGAAAGCATCTGCACATGCGTGGGTATTCAAAGTGAATAGACATTTGTTTCTCAAAGTGAAGATTCTCAATTCTTAAATGCTTTTGTTGTTTTAGCAAAGTATTAGTGGAGCTATTTTCCCTGTGTTGTTTGATTGCCTTCTCAAATAATGATGGGTTCACAAGTTGTGGGGGCAACTTGTAGTGTCATGGCTATGTATTCATTTACCTAGCTTGTCCCTATTTGCTAAAGGGAGAGGTAATTTGTTGTTCTGGGTCACACACAATCCAAAGCATGCCTGGCCATTTCCTCTGTGTTACACAATAAAAGTGGGAGTGCTAATGTGATCATACACATCTCTTTTCTTCATTGCTCTGCCAGCTTGTGCCAGCCTCAGATCTAATTAATCTGTAGATTTCACCTGGAATATGTTGTTTCTTAACAGGAAGTTCTAATCTCAGGCTACAGACAGAGATCATGTATTAAACTGTGCAGTGCCATGCTGCATGCCTCATGTTTGAATACAAACAGAAATTAGAGACGCTGGATTTGAAAGCTTAAGGCCCCTTTCACACTATCCGTCCGTCGGACGGATTCAGTTTTTTTCAGCGGGGGATCGAGCCGCCGATCCCCCGCTGAGCAGCAGGATGACAGCTGTGTCTCCGCGCTGTGTGCGGAGACACAGCTGTCAGTTCCCCATGCATCTCTATGGGGGAAATCGGATGGGAACGGACCGTCGGTCCGTTCTCATCTGATCCCATCCGATCCGATCCGCTGGACAGATGGAAAATAGGGTTTCCATCCGTCCAGATTTGACGGATCGGATCGGATGTCAGCGGACATGTCTCCGCTGCCATCCGATGCCCCATAGGAATGCATGGGGGGACCGTTCAGATCCGACAAAAAAACGGACAGGAGGATCTGAACGATCCGCCTGTGTGAAAGGGGCCTAACTCTACTAAAGGCTGAGAGATTAAGTGAACTACATGATTATTGCATATCTTATGCAGGTGAAAAACACAATGTGCAGGCAGAAAGGTTTAAAATGCTTTAAATCAGCCTCAAAGTCTAAGCTTTTCAATAGGACTCCAAAGCTGGCCATGTACATGAACTTATTTGACAACAACCCAGATCACACTGGAGGAGATCACAAGGCCAGTACAACTAACTAGAGAAGAGCGGGTCACAAACTAGCAGATGTCTTAAAAAAAAAGTGCAGTGAAGTATTTATGGGTCTGCAGTCATTCCAGGATCAACCACATTGAGTCCTGGCTGACAGACTAGTAGAGCATTTGAGGTGAAGTGCTTCCTTCCCCTTTATTCAATCATTGGCAAGGATTGGCCCCTTTGCATGGGGATGTTCAAGCAAATTGCAAATACAGCAGAGATGAGCAGTGCTCCACTTATTACTGAGCGCAAAAATACTTTTTGATCTGAATTAAGGAGCTAAATTGCATGTTAGATGTCAATAATATAATGGACTAATAATTAAGTATTAAATTAGATTTCCCTATGAATGGTAAGCCTAAGGCCCCTTGCACACTGCAGCTTAAAAATGCTCAGTACAGCTTTTTTTTTTTTATGAGCTAAAATACAGCCCATTCATTCTAATGTGCCTATGCACACAGGTGCGTAAATGAGCACCGCGTATTCTTCAGTAAGAACAAAATAGAAAAATCTGCATTTTTGGACAGTAATTTATGCCTAATGCGCGCATTTGCGCGCAAATACGATCAAATGAACGCACATGATCCAATACTGTTGATCTGAAAAATAATTTGCATATTCAGAGGCGCGAATTTGCGCAAATGCATGTGCGTGAATTTGCGCGAAAATGCGCGCATTTCAATGAGACAAAAATTACTGCTGAAAAAGGAGATGCTCAAACAGGAGTATCGTGTGCAAGAGGCCTTCCCGAATCAAACAGTTACAGACCAAATCTGAAAGAGCATTTACGTTTTCCACTGCCTTCTTAGATCTCTGAGAGATCAAAATCTCAATGCTCAAAGATCCTGGCTTCGCATACCTCATCATGAAGTTCCACTTCTCTACTGCAATCTCAAATTTAATATAAAGTGAAACCCCATTGATATGGCTACAGGGGGTGGAAGAACATAACAAAGGCATGCTACCAAGGCTTCTATGAGACACTGTATACAAATAACATACTCAACCTACTAGAGATAGATGAACAAATAATACAGATGGCATTTTCTTTACCTGCTCCAACTGGGAAGCATTGGACTGGAGAGCAAGCCATTCCAGTCGAAGATGGATCTTCCCACTCTTTGCATTGTTCAATGTGAACCACTAAAACGATGAGGGAGAGCAGTCAGAAATTACACACAGGGTCGTAATACCTCCAATCTACTCTAAGCTCTTGATCAATAAAAAATCAATGCAAGGGTACATAGAAAACTATTGTTTTCAATGTGCCCTATTAATACCACAACTCTGTATTGAGGTGGGTTGTGGTACGTTGCGTTACAATGTAGGCATGCTGCATTTTTTGCAAAACACTGCACCTCGCCTTAAATCAGCGCATTACGCATCTCTTGCGCACAGATAAATGTAATTTTGTAACATTTCAATAAAGTTTAAATAAAAAAAAAAGGTAAACAGTGTCTTATGTTTAGGCTCGGTTCACACTGATCTGACTTGTGAGACCCAAGTCACGTGACATGTGAATGCTCATGTTAGTCAATAGGAACGGTCTTCATTAGCACTACTGAAGTCCCTCCAAGTTTAGAAAAGGTTCCTGTACAACTTCAAGGTGACTTCTTTTCAATATTGCTATATAAAAGTAGTATTCAAGTCGCCGGGAAGTTGCATGGCAAAGTTGCACTGTAAGTCGTGTGACTTTCAAGTCACGGCAGTGTGAACAAAGTCTTAAGCCTCGTACACACGCAACGATTATCGGCCGACCGATCGTCCGACTTTTGTCCAGAGTGGTGTTTTGTTGGTTGGAATGTGCCTAGACTGCACACAAATTTTCTCGGCCAACAAAAATCTACTTCAGAAGTGATGTCATGTGCTGGTTTACTTTCCGTGTGTTTTTTCTTCTCTGAGCATGCCCAATCTTGCTCATCAGATTTTTGTCTGCCGAAATCTGTACTGCCGTTGTGTTGACGGCCAACAAAAATTTTATAGCCTGCACACCAGATTTTTTTCGGCCGAAAAGTCGGAGTCGGTTGTCGGAAGCATCATACTAACAAGCCAAAAATCGGCCGATCGGATGTTGGCCGAAAATTCACGGCCAATTATCGACGCGTGTGTACGAGGCTTTAGCATGCTTGCCTGTGTAAAAAAAGCCCTAAATATATTACACTGTACCTTGTCCAAGACTTGAACTTTCTTCACTTCACCAAGATCCAACTTCATCCTGAGACCGGGAGAAAATTTAGTTACAAGGATAAATGGACAACACTGAGCAGTTTTATATAAACCTGTTCGTATGAGTTATGTTAAAAGCACAATGAAGATTTAGGCACTTCTTTTTGTTGCTTCAGCTTTGCAAAATGCTTTCACCAATTTCAATTTTAGACCCAAAGTACTTCAGTACAACTGTCAAGTGAACAAAAACCATTTGATGAACAGATCAAAATGTACACAGACATTAAAAAAATATCCAGGTACGTCCAGCTATCAACTGACAGATTAGCATACACAAAATACTTTTACTAAATAACTTTTCTGAAGGGAAAGATTAGTCACTATACATTGGTAATAAAATAGTTTAATAAGAAAACCAGTCACCATTGGACCTTTGCAAGATTCTGAGCACCTAGTCCTAATTTATTTTAATTCTACAAGTTTACCTATGAAATATTTATATTAATCCCCCTATTTGGCTTTACTTTGAGGACACCTGTCAGAGAAGCATTAGAGAGGCTTTGAAAGTCTGACAGTTGCTGCCCTTTCAACTGCCTGAGCTTAGTCCGATAACACCAGTTTACCAGCATAAAAGTAAACATACCAGTAGCTGTATTAACAACTTTATTACAGGGCACTTATACCCTCTTCCTGCCCAGATCTCACACTTTGATTGACAATTACTCATGATGCACTGTACCCAAACAAAATTTTTATCATTTTTTTAAACAAAAATAGAGCTTTCTTTTGGTGATATTTAATCACCGCTGGGTTTTTTATTTTTTGCAATATAGGCAAAAAAAGAGCAAACATTTTGAAAAAAAAAAAAACTTTTTTAGTTTAGATTATAAAATTTTGCCAGTAAGTAATTTTTCTTCATAAATTTGGGCCAAACTTTATACTGCTACATATCTTTGGTGAAATTAGCCCAAATTAGTGTATATTATTACTGATGGTGGTACCATGTGACAGGTCACTGATGGCGGGCCTGTGCGACAGATGCAGATGTGGTCACTGATGGTGAGCCTGTGTGACAGATGCAGATGTGGTCACTGATGGCGGGCCTGTGTGACAGATGCAGATGTGGTCACTGATGGTGAGCCTGTGTGACAGATGCAGATGTGGTCACTGATGGCGGGCCTGTGTGACAGATGCAGATGTGGTCACTGATGGCGGGCCTGTGTGACAGATGCAGATGTGGTCACTGATGGCGGGCCTGTGTGACAGATGCAGATGCGGTCACTGATGGCGGGCCTGTGTGACAGATGCAGATGTGGTCACTAATGGCGGGCCTGTGTGACAGATGCAGATGTGGTCACTGATGGCGGGCCTGTGTGACAGATGCAGATGTGGTCACTGATGGCGGGCCTTTGTGACAGATGCAAATGTGGTCACTGATGGCGGGCTTGTTTAAAAGATTTTGACAGATCCAGATGTTCTGTGAGACAAGTCCATATGTGTTGTGACAGCTCTAGATGGTGACAGGTTCTCTTAATTGGCGATGCATGCCCCTGGGGGCGCACATTAGCTGCTCTTCCTGCTGGAAGTCGTATGACGGCCAGTCAGGATAGTTTGATCACTTTGCGGCCATCATTCTGTTTTATGGCGGGTGGCAAGTGGTTAAATACTACATGCTATAGTTTTGTATGTCTCTTGTTGTAATCCTGTGATACATAGTAGACAGCAGGTGTTATCAGCTTAAAGGCAGTTGACAGTGAAACAACTATCAGGCTTCATGTAGCATCTCACCTTAAGGTTCACACCTATGCTCTATAGCAGGGGGTGTTCAACCTTTTGAAGATTGAGGGCCTCTTGAGTGACTTGGTAACTGGTCGGAGGTCACAATGAAATTAAATTATTCAGAACTTTGACTTTTGAACAACATAATGAACTTTTTCCTCCTGAAGATATTGGAGGGAGAGGAGGAGAAGCCAGCTTTCAGCAATTGCAGGAGGAAAATGGAGAGGACCGGTTCCTGTAAATGCTGCCCCCATTGCCCCTCTTTTTCAAGTGTACAATGGAATATTACAAGGAGGCCACAAGAGCCCCCTGAAGCATTGGGCAGGGTCACCATGGCAGCTACACTAGTGGTTAACCACTTCAACTCCAGAAGGTTTTACCCCCTTAATGACCAGGCCATTTGTTGCGATTCAGCATTGCGTTACTTTAACAAACAATTGCGCGGTCGTGCGATGCTGTACCCAAATACAATTGATGACTTTTTCTCCCCCCAAAAATAGAGCTTTCTTTTGGTGGTATTTGATCACCTCTGCAGTTTGTTAGATTTTGCCCTATAAACAAAAAAAAAGAGCGACAATTTTGAAAAAATAAAAAAAAACACACATTTTTTACTTCCAGCTATAAAAAACATTCCCAATAAAAAAATTTTTAAAAAATATTTTTTTTTTATAAGTTTAGGCTAATTTGTATTCTGCTACATATTTTTGGTAAAAAAAATCCCAAAAAAACGTATTTTAATTGGTTTGCGCAAAAGTTACAGCATTTCCAAACTACGGGATAGATTTTTGGACTTTTTATTTATTTATTTTTCTATTAGTAATGGCGGCGATCAGCGATTTTTAGCGGGACTGCGACACTGCGGCAGACAGATCGGACCCCTAACTGACATTTTTGACACTTTTTGGGGACCATTGACATTAATACAGTAATCAGTGCTAAATATTATGCACTGTTACTGTATAAATGACACTGGCAGAGAAGGGGTTAGCACTGGGGGTGATCAAGGGGTTAAATGTATGCCTGTTTGTGCTTACTGACTGTGAGGGGGCTCTGTAACAGGCACAGAGAGATCAGGGTTTTAGCTTAGCTTAAACTCATGCTCTCTCTCTGCCTGTGTGACAGAAGACTCACCTGCTTTGTTTACATAGGCAGGAGGGTCTTCTGTCAGTTTATGTGAAGATCGCGGGAGGCCTGGCACCCGCTGTGTCTAATCACAGCAGGAGCGTGGCTCCGGCTGAGAGTGCTGATCGGGAGTAGGTCGACTACTGGTTTTCAAGCATGCACGTCCGACAGACCGACATATACATGGGCCGCATGTCAGACGGCCTTTTTTTTGAACCGGCAAATGTCTCCCGACATTTGTCCTGTGTGTACCCGGCTTTAGAGGGGTTAGGAGCACAGCATTAGAGCCACTGTATGCAACAGTTATGAATAGATACAAGCACACCAGGACTGAAGCAAGCAGATTGGTGCAAGTAAAGTATAATCTGATGGCTTTGGTGCTGGAAGCTGTTTAAAATTATTAACAAATATTCATATCCTTTTAATGAGTGTTGAAATGTGTTGACATAAGTTTATACACATTTGAACACACATTGACACCTATATTTTTCATGCACTTCTTTTCATTTCAATGGACCCTTTAATGTGCGTTGACATGTAAAAAAAACAAAAAACAAAAAAAAAGCAAATGTTACAGTGTGTTTTGACATTTTTTTGATCTGTTCCAGCGCTATTCTAAAGAAAGTTCTTTTGCATGAAAAGATTTAGACACAAGCTGATATAAGCAAAAAAAGGATTAATGAATAAATATCTGAATTTGGTTGATATGTTACTGCAGACCACTGCTCTTTATTAAATAAAGTATATTAAATTATTTCTTTATTGTGTCGTCAAAAGATCTTTTCTGAAACCATAATTTAGGACAGGAAGTTAAACATAAAATGACAGCAAATGTTTACAAAGTTAAAAAAAAAAACCACAGACACTGCAGAGACCGATCACACAATCTGTTTCCTAACATGTACACATGCCACAGGCTTGTGAAAAGGACTTTATCTTGCTGATCAAAGATAAGAGTGATGACCACACACAAACACAGCAGCCATTTGCACTAAACAGACCCTTAGCTCAAAGTAAAAGATTTTTTTAAGTTCTGCAAACCTCTCCCTGTACCCTGAAAAATCTTCAGATATTTGAGATTATAAGAAGTACTTATGCTGTATAAAAGGTTTGCAATTCAAGGGTCATTTTGAATCCTCATTCAAGTAAACCTGTGCATACATCACAATTGCCAAACCAACAACATCAGGTAGCTGCGTACATTTATACCGACCCATACCCTTTATATACTGAAGTCGTCTGGTACCAGAACAACCAGCTATACATAATCCAGCGCTCCCCCCTGCCCATGCTTGCTGATAGATTTTTCTGCCACCTTCCACTGCATTGTAGGAATGGGGCAGCAAGTATGCCTAATCTAAACTACCAGGATGCAGAGAAATTGTGGGGAGCTCTGGGTAGAGCTGGACATTTACAGTATTGTTCTGCAACAAAGTTATGAGCGGATTGCTTGTGCTGTTTGCCCTTTGCCACAGATGTTCTTTAGGGATTCTGACTTATAGACACGTTTGCTTTAGAGCCAAAACACACTTTTGCGTTAGAGTAAGGCAGGTTCAAAAAGAATGGCATCCCAACATACTATGGCAGAGCAGTTACAACACATGTGCGTTGCACCACACTGCATTATAATGCACTACCATGTGTTGTGGTTCACTGCAAACAAAATGCTACATATACATTGTTTAGTCCATTCTGGTGCATTGGCATTGGCAAAAATACATTCCCCTCTTGGTGATCGGTGCACATTGCAAGGATGTTAAACTTTGTTGCAGATTTCTACCTTTTGCTATTCTGAAGCTATAGCTGTTAGAAACCAATCAGCTTCTATTTTTTTTTTTGTCTAAACTTAATTGAACAAGCTGAAGTTAGAAGCTGATTGGCTACAAAGCACAGCTGCACCAGACTTCGCACCCACACGCACATGAGCTAACACAATGCACATGGACAGCAAGTATGAATGGAATCTTATATAGAGAACCATTTCCGATTGGGCTTATGTAGGATTTCTGAGATTTAGTTTTAAGGTATTTTAATTCCATATGCTTAATCTTGGAAAGATTTATATTAAGGGCCTGTGTTGACAGGCTTTTGGCTTGTGTTGACACAGGCATCAGATTGACATCAGTTTGAGACGCTTCTGAAATCATTCAGAATTCACTGACTCATTTGACCCGCAGTTGATCTCCTTTTGGCCTGCATTTGACCTGCTTCAAGCAAGTTTTGCTAAATTTTTGTATGGACACCCATTCCTGAGCTTTACTTACCCCCTATTGAGGATGACCTTTGAAGCTTACAGTCAGATGTGAGATGCCCCCTTAGGTCAGAGTTGCAGCCCTGCCAATCGCCTTTACTTGAGCTAATAACATGCTGCCTTCCGCACTGCCCTATAATTTACATTTCTGTTAACTACAAAGCTCTGTTATGTGATACTGTTACACAAATTTAGACAACACTGTATTTCTCAGTGAACATTATATATAATCAGATCATCATGACTAAGGAATATTTGGAGCATACAATTACTGATGGTAATGAAAACATTAGTCCGACAATAAAGAGTGAACATTAAAAAGGCCATAAAAGCTTTAAACTTGCACAGAACGGCCTAAAACCTCTTCTTCTGGGGTCCCCTGCCAGCGCTCTAGGGTCCCCCTCTTGTCCGTGTGCATCATAGCAAACCAGTGTGGCTCCGCCCCGTCCTCCTCACATGATTTGACAGACAACAGCAGAAGCCAATGGCTCTCACTGCTTTCAGCCGAGCTTATGAGAGCAGAAGAGAGAAAAACTGAAACCGGGCACAGCGGGGGAGCGTTACAGAATTCAGGTATAACTGTTAGGGAGGGGGGCACTGATATTTTAAGTTTTTTTTACCCTAATACAGAGAAAGCATTAGGGTAACACCTTTAGCCTTTACAATTACTTTAATTTCCATGAACCTGCCCACACTCTGCGTGTTGTGAAAGGGCTTTCGGAAAATGTAGTTCTGGTGTTGGGACCAACTCAGGAGGAAATGAAAATTCAGCAGCTGCCTCTGTAACAGGGAGTAATAAAAGTTGTTTGTTGCTACAGGAAAAAAAAAAAAATACTAGGACATGATCTAAAAAGGGAGAGGGTGGAGGGTACAATAAGGTCAAATAAATGCCTTTGCAAATCCTTTAACAATATACAGTGGGGAAAATTATTATTTGATCCCATGCAGATTTTGTAAGTTTGTTCACTTACAAACAAAAAAAGGGGCTATAATTGTTATCAAAGGCGTAATTCAAAAGGTAGAGCCAAAATATCAATCAAAAATCCAGAGAAAAAAAACAAATTATACAAATGTTACAAAATGAGTTGCAGTTCAGTGAGTAAAATAAGTATTTGATCCCCTACCAACCAACAGCATTTCTGGCTCCCACAGACTGGCTACAGTTTGTGCTCATGTGATACGCAGATTAGTCCTGTCAATTTAGGAAGCTGCTCCTACCGACAACTCCTTATGTGTATTAAAGACATCTGTCCACACAATCTCTTTCTTTCATTCAAACTTCACCATCATGAGCAAGACCAAGGCGCTGTCAAAGGACGTCAGGGACAAGACTGTAGACCTGCACAAGGCTGGAAAAGGCTACAAGACCATCAGCAAGTAACTTGGTGAGAAGGAAACAACTGTTAGAGCGATTATTCGCAATACAAAATAACCATAAAGCTCCCTCGGTCTGGAGCTCAATGCAAGATTTTGCTTCATGGGGTAAGGATGATCAGCCCAGAACTACATTGGGGGAGCTTGTGAATGATCTCAAGGCAGTTGGGACCACAGTAACCAAACAACCCATCAGTAACACAACACACCACCATGGATTGAAATCCTGCAACGCCCGCAAGGTCCCCCTCCTCAAGAAGGTACATGCACAGGCCCATCTGAAGTTTGCAACTGAACATCTAAATGATTCAGAGACGGTTTGGGAAAAAGAGCAGTGGTTAGATGAGACCAAAATTGAGCTTTTTGGCATCACCTTGACTCAACGTGTTTGGAAGGAGAAAAATGCTGACTATGACCCTAAGAACAACATCCCAACAGCCAAGCAAGGAGGTGGAAACTATGCTTTGGGGCTGTTTCCCTGCTAAAGGTACAGGCAGACTTTGCCGCATTGAGAGGCAAAAAGACGGGGTCATGTATTGTAAAATCTTGGATGAGAACCTTTCTTCCCTCAGCCAAAACAAAGAAAATGGGTTGTGGATGGGTCTTCCAGCATGAGAATGACCCAAAACATACCGCCAAGGCAACAAATAGTGGCTCAAGAAGAAGCACATTAGGGCCATTGAGTGACCTAGCCAGTCTCCAGACCTTAATCCTATAGAATATTTATGGAGGGAGCTGAAACTTCAAGTTGCCAAGTGACAACCAAGAAACCTTAAGGATGTAGAGAAGATCTGTAAGAAGAGTAGACCAAAATCCCTCCTGAGATGTGTGCAAACCTGGTAACTAACTACAAGAAACTTCGTACCTCTGTGCTTGCCAACAAGGGTTTCTCCACCAAATACCAAGTCATGTTTTGCTTGGGGATCAAATACTTATTTTACTCACTGCAACTCAATTTATAACATTTGCATCTTGTGTTTTTTTCTGGATTTTTGGTTGATATTCTGTCTCTATAATTTAAAATACACCTATGATAAAAATTATAGACCCTTCATTTCTTTGTAAGTGGGCAAAGTTACAAAATATGCAGGGGATCAAATAATTATTTCTCTTTCGTTCATCGACAAGACACAGTGCTCAATAAATCATAACTAATGGGTTATAGTGCCTCCTCCAGGAGTAGGACTAGGCAGAACAAAAAACACATGGCTACGCCCATGGGCCGTCCTCAGCTTGGTATATAACCCCCCATCTCTGCTCAAGGTAATCAGTTTTAATCTGTCTAGTCAGGAGTAAGGACCTAGGCTCCCGGCTGGGATCTCTGGTCCTAGCAATTTTTTTCTCCTTCCTTACATCTTTTTTGTTTTTTCTAGATTCTAGATTTGTTTGATTCTAGAGATCTAGAATCAACTGCCGGGCTGGGCGATGGGCTGGATAATCTGAATCCAGGAGTCCCCCCCAGCCCAGCCAGCGAGCGCGTGCAGACAGCAGCTACAAACTAGGTCGGCCATGTCATAGCCTCACGGACAGAGGCTGGCCCGCGAGTTAAACGCCTCGCAGGGTCATATACGACCAGGCTTGGGTCTGAGTTGCAGCGATCCCTTGGCCGACAGCTCCCCTACTTCTGTGGCGAGCATTCGGTTTGGAATGTTACCTGCACCATGGAAGGGTAAGTACAGTCCCCCCTCTCCCCTTTTGGCATTTTTATTTTGGGTGGACGCGGGTAACCTCTAGGGACGGTTGGTCCTGCCTGCAGAGGTTCCCTTCTCCCATCCTTAAAAATCCCTCAGTGAACTGGGCTTCCCCCACTCCCTTTCCCCCCTGTCTGGACCTGGGGTCTGGTGGGGGTCCCAGGGCAGAGGATGCAGCGGAGACCTCTGGGGTCTCCCCCCCCCGCTATCCCCACTCTATAAGGGTACTGGGATAGTGTCCCCTGCCCTTGTCTGGAGGGGTCCCAGTGTAGGAGACCCCTAGGTGCATGCCCCACTGTTTGCAGTGTGGGTATAGTGCAGGAAGGTCCCAGTGCAGAGACTGGTTCAGAGTGTGCAGCTGAGTCTCCCCTAACATGTATCTTACCTTCAGGAGGGGGTCCCCTTGCAGAGGTTGCAGCGTTGCAGAGGGCACAGGGAAGATCCTGAAGCATGCTATAGCTGATGGTGGCCATTTTCCCTTAATCTGGCTGGTCTCTAGTTGGCAGCCATGTTTGTGTAGCCCGATGATGTCACGGGGCAATTTTCCCTTAGTCTGGCTGATCTCTGGTTGGCGGCCATTTTCTCTTAGCCTGGGAGACGCTAGAGAAGACCGAAGCGCCGTGGGGATGCCGAAGCTCCGCCTCTTCTTCAGTTTCCTGTGCCCGGGACATATGAACAGGGATGGCAACCATGGTAATGCTGGGTCCGAATTCTCACGGCTCCAACGATAGGTAGGGTTAGTCCTTAGGGGTCCCGGTTATCTCTCTCTCTGCTGATAGGTACCCTGAGCCTTTAGTGGTGCCAAAAATGGGATTTTTTTACTTACCGTAAAATCCTTTTCTCTGAAGTTCATTGACGGACACAACGCTCCATAAATCATAACTAGTGTGGAAAAGGAAAGGAGCCTCGCTGCAGACGGGGGCCCTTCTTCTCAGTCCATAGAAAACTTACCGTTAGTTCACCGGTAACGGCTTTTCTCTTCAATCCTTCCAGGACGGCCTACATTTGGGAGATTGTGGCTCCGCCTCACAGGAAACACAACTAATTTGCAGCTGTTTAAAAGGGTCCCACCCATCCTTAGCTCCAGTAATAGGAAAGTAGTTTCCAACCGAACTTTAAGGAATATAGTCAATCAAACAGCTACATATAAATACATATACATATTCTTTTAGAACTCACCACCACATAGGGCGGGAATTAGGCCGGAAGGGCAGGGTATCAGCTTCCCAAGCTTTGACCCAAAGCGCCCTTCTAGCAGAATTTACTAATGCTGCTGTTTTAGCAGATGCTGTTAATGACTCCACAGCTGCGTCTGCCAAATAGAACGCAGCTTTACTAATCATGTTTAAGGAATCTATCAGATCTTGTGATCCTGCCATACTGCGGACACGTTTTAACAGTTCCTTAAGCCAAAAGTCTGTATTTCTGGCCATACAGGTATCAGCTAAGGCTATAGTTGTATTATATGCATTAGAATCCCAGGCCTTACTTAATACGGATTCAATCCTGCGATCCATAGGATCTGTAATATGCCCGGCATTTTCAAAGGATAAATCTGTTCCTTTTGATAACTGTGCCAGGGGAGCATCAAGTTTAGGATTTTTTGTGAATACCTCCACTTCTTGAGGCTCAAAGGGAAACCTTCTTTTCCAGTTTTTTGGTCTGGATAAGGCATGTGTAGGCACTTTCCATTCCTGGTGTATTATGTCTTTTAATGACTGGTGAATGGGAATGGTTCTGTACTGGGCTTTCCCCAAGCCCTTGTACACTTTGTCTTTGCAAGAAGACTTCTTTGCCGGAATAGGAATTTCTTCAGTGCCATATACCACTTTAAGAAGACCCTGCATATATTCCAAGGAAAAAAGATTTTTAACTTTTTCCCCTTCACTGTTATTTTCTGAGTCCTCCTCTGAACTAGAAGGGTCTCTTAAATAACTAGAACCTTCTTTTGGATCCTCTTGTTCCCTAACTTGAGTTGAGGGAATGGATAGAGAATCTTCCCAGAGGGATGGGGGTCCCCTTGACCACCCACCGTCTTGGGAGGACGCATTATCTGCTCCTTCCACTGCTGGGACTAGAGGGATAGCTGCTGTAGCCTTAAAGGACTGTACTGTAGCTACCATTTCCTCCCTCATAGATTTAAGCAAATCTTTCATTAGGTCCTGCCCTGCCAATTTATTAATGCAAGTCTGACATAAGGGCTTTGTGTAAGATTTAGACAACCTAACCCTGCATTCCCCACATTTTTTAGTTGAGGATAAGGGTCTGGCAGGGGCTTCCTGTGCCGGTGGCGTACCTGTGACAACACATGAAAAAGACAAGAAGAGAGGACACCATGAAGCGACATAACCTTCTTGCCTACCACTACGGCAATATACAGGAAAAAGCATGGCATGGCATACCTGTCACATAATAGACAGCAGTCGGCCACCATCGGTATCACTTACCTGATCCTGTCGCCACCTGCGTTGCCGCTTTCTCCCCTGTAAGGATTGCGGCTGCTTGTGTCTCTTTCTGGGGCTTCCGCCCTCTCGGAGTCGGAGAGTCAGCCATGGTAGTACCGAGTTCACTCCGATCTGGCGTCTCCTCCACGCTGGGTTTCTTCCGGGAGTCAGCCGCTCCGCCCCTTCCGCCGGAACTTCCTTTCTCCATAGCGAGGCTTGGGGCTCACCGCTCGGTGGGAAATTCGAAATCCTTACCGCCCAGCGAAGTGAATGGAGGAGACTTCCTGCAGAGACCAGCAGGACTTCAGGTATGAGGGACCTTCACCACAAGGCAAACCGCACTACCTGGTATGTTTGGCGACCTGAAAGCTCCTTTTTCCAAGGACACAGCTAGGGAGGAACCTGCTATTAGGCCGACCGAAGCTGCCTTCCAGGGGTACCGTCTTGGCCAGCTATTTGCCTCAGGTTAGTAAAAAAACAAACGTTCCGATGTGAGGTTGGAAACACAACTGAACTGGAGCTAAGGATGGGTGGGACCCTTTTAAACAGCTGCAAATTAGTTGTGTTTCCTGTGAGGCGGAGCCACAATCTCCCAAATGTAGGCCGTTCTGGAAGGATGAAAGGAGAAAATTAAATTATTTTGTGCTTCTGGGACAGAGAAAAGGGGAAATAGATCTTTTAAATCTTCCATGGGAGGTTCCAAGCAACCTTGGTCGGGTAAGCCTAGAGCTAGCTTCCCTGTACCAGCAGACAAGACTCCTTCACTCCTTGACTCCTTCAGCATGAAGGTCTGCCCTCACCCAGGCAGGTGGGGGGACATCTTCGCTGGCTTCCGGCCCCATGGACTTCTTTGGTGAGCGTCAAGGAGATCTGCAAAATGTTTATTTTGGGGGTACCCAGAAAGGGGGCCAAAGCTTGTCCTTTTCAGGTTTTAAAAGGTCCTGAGTCTCTTTGTGCGGATTTAATTCCTGCAAAGGTTCAGGTTATGTCTAAAATACCTAAGGTCCCCCCAATCCCTGTCCAGGGAGTTGATATACCTAGGTCTGATTTCAATTCTGACCAGGGTGGTCCTTCCTCTAGACAAATTTCAGGAACTACAGGCCGTGATTCACCGGCTTCTGTCACACAGACAGTTCTCTTTCCTGATTTGCATACAGGTTCTGAGTCTGGTATTATCAACCAGACTGTTTGCACAGTCCTACATGCAGCTCCTTTAGCAGGTTTGGCTTCACAGGAGGATACCAAAGTTTGTGATGCAGCAGACATCCGCAGACATCCAAGGGCCATGGTAAGGCCAGTATCATCCTCAGCTAAAGCTTCCTCCGCAGTTCCTGCGAGGTATCAAGAGCGAGGATCTTCCAATCATCCTGGTGGCTGTAAATGTCCCTTGTGGGCTTCCTCTCAGAGAAGACCAGTTGGATTTTACAGTAAGTACAAAAATCCCATTTTTCTCCTCTGTAAGTACTATTGTAAATGTGGAACTAGCTGGTGACAAACAGCATGACATACAGCAGAAAGGGAAAGCCCACCATGTGAGACTATGAAGGCATTTTTTCTGGCTTGATTTTAGGACATTTTGACGCAAAAGCTTTCCTGTACAGACCACATTGTGCATTCTAGACTTAACAGTGAGAGAACTTAAGGAATAATTGCACCTTTAATTTGCTGCAAGTGTTCAATATCTAATGTGTCTTATTTTAAGGTTTGTAGATTTCCTATTCATTAAAAACAAAGAATGCTGGTCTTTTTGATCGAACATTCCAATTGTTTGTAAAAAATATTGTGGCCGCAATCCCAAGTTATATCAATCTGTGATGATCACTGCTCTGCTCTGGGCAGGGCAGCATAGTATGGAATCATTTTCTCCTAAATACGTACCTAATGTGCAAAACACTACAATATTCTTTGCAAATGTTGTCCCTTACCGTCCTAGGAAATCATCTTTATCAGGATCCTTATCAAACAACTCAACTTCTAGCTCTTGTCCAGGCACTTCATGTACTATTGCCTGCACATGGAAGCAACAAAGACATATTATAAGAAAGACTACAATTTATATGTTTAACTCCAAGCAAATAGATACAATACAGTTAAATAACATACATGGAAAGCTGGCCATAGATGGTTCAAATCTTTGCTGGCTCAGCAGGGATCTATGGACAGGCTGATTGTACCCAAGTTGGCCCATTGATCTACTTGGGTACAACCAGCATGTCGGCGTTTTACATGCAATTATTCTCCCAGCAGAGACAGTTCCAAGCTATTGGGAACCAAGCAATTTACTTTCTTGCAACCTCTTGTTGCAGGAAAGAAAATCGCATCATCTGTGGCCTGCCTTAATCTTTTTACCTGCTAAAGGATTTGTAATTCTCTGAAGTCTTGTGAATTACCTACATTGCCACAGTTCATAACTGGGCAAGTGACACATATTTCCTAGTTCAGCAAGGCAGCGTCCTACACCACTTCTCCATCTCCCGCCTGTTCGATGCTCAATAATGGAGCATCATCACCTTTGTCCAATGAGTGGTAAAGTGTTTTTCCTAACTGTGCCGTTTGGCAGAGGCAGATGAAATGCATGATTGGCTCAATAAAATTAAAAACCTTTTGGTAGGTAAATGTTAAAAAATTACAGTATGTATTTCTACAGTGTATTTAGCAATTTGCCCATAGTTCCAGGCAGAAGTGATATTTTACTGAACTTGATGGACTTTTTCAACCTGACCATGTTACATTATAAATCTGCACCAGATCAATAAATGGTCAGTGAAAAATGAGTATGTTGTAATAAAGTGATTACCTCATACATCTCATTCCACACAGGGTTCAGGTTCTCATTAACGGTACGGCTGGTGAAGACCTGTGTCCCTACATGCACTATGGCATAAGGATCAGACTTTCCTGCTAGCAATCCTCCCATCTGAAAATCCTTCGGAGACAGACTACGAGCTTCCAAGAGATGAATACGCACAACGCCCTGAAAAGAAGAATGGGGAAATCAGAAAATGCAAAACAGAATAAGCAAAAGGAATGCACTAGGTACCATCTTCCATTAGGGTCTGGGAGGTTCACGGGATAGATGTTGTAGATATTACTATTATAATACAAAGGAATTCTATTCTATTAAAGATGTCAAGGCACAAAGGACCATCACAACAAAAAATACATTTCCACTATTGCAACCCATCCTCCTTGGCAAAACATAAAATCCAACAATTTGTTTTATTTTTTATTCAGATTCTTTCTCCCACACCACTCTGGCCTAGGCAACGACATATATTGTGCTCCTGCAGCCTTCTGGAAATCCACATCAGATATTCCAGAAGGCATTGGCTTCCATACAACAGCTGGAGGAAGGTGGATCTGGCTTGACGTCATCAGGGGACTGGCTGCAAGGTTCCAGTATAGACCGCTGGCCCCTGATGACATCAGAGAAGAAGATGTGGTCGTGAGACCTGGCATGTGGCGTTGGATTACAGCAGGACAATGTACCTGTGTGTGAATTTGGTAAATGAGGACAAACCAGCATAACACCTAGGAGTGGGTAAAAAGCAAAATATTTGTGGGGCCTGGGTGGTATGTGAACTTCTTCAATTTACACATTGTCACTGGTCTGAAAACGTTAGAGGAACTGGTGTGCTATCAAACACACTAAGTTTTTTTAATACATTTGTGGTTTGCAAAGTCCACCAGTAGCTGTTGTTCACATGGGTTTTTTTTTTTTACCTGCTCAAGGATTTGTAATTCTGTGAAGTATATATATATATATATTATATATACACACACATATACATACATACACACTCTATATCCATCATATTGAGAAAATACTTTAGAAGAGTACTTTACATAGTTAGTCTGGTTTAGAAAAGATACAGGTACTTGGCATCACAATAGCCCATTTATCCCTAAGAAACAATGTAATATTGACTGAAGTGGGTGGTATAGTATGGACATCTGGCAAAAATAATTATAGAATGTACCTAAAACACTTTCACTGTTAAGTGCATTTATGACAGAGAAATAAAGTAGAATGGATGATTATACTGACCATAGACCATGTGCTGATAAGTTCCATTAAAAAAAAAAAATCAGAAAATGATGGGATGAGGAAAAGTTTAGACATAATCAATGAATCATGTGTAATAGGACATAAGGATGTAGTGAAAATACCATTGAATGTGACCTAGAAAGACTAAAATGTTAACACAATAACCGGTTACCCTGGGAAGTGGCGAACGGAGCTCTGCTACATGAAGATCCTGCGTAAGGGGGATAGCGAGGCGATTTGGCAACACCAAGTGCCCAGAAATGATGTCCATAATCATGGTGTCTGATATTGAACTGTAAAAAGGCCAGAGTAGAGTCAAGACCGAACACAGGAGTGTAAAACAGAGAATATAATAACATAAAGCAGATCAAACATCTGATCATTATTCATAATGCAAAAAGTACCATGCACAGTAAATGTGGTCTTAAATAACCTGACAACAAATGATGCTCCAGATCTCAAGTATCATTTGCAATCTGGCAGGATCAGACCTCCTCGGGTTTGATAAACAAAACCTTTCAAATGACAGAAAATCTCCCAGTGAATAGGGTCTGATCCTTTCCTCTTCTCTAGAGCAGTGTTTTGCAACCTTTTTTTCAGTCAAGGCACCCTTTAAAATTTTAGACAATCTCAAGGCACCCTTTAAAATTATGGACAGTCTCAAGGTACCCCATTCTAAAATGCAAAAACTATTCTAATAGATTTACATAATGCAGCAGCATCCATATGTAGGACACCCAACAATAGAGGTGACTTATTCTTCCTAAGCAAATACACTTTTGCACACTGGTAATGACTAGTATTCCAATGTTTCTCTTCTCCCTCAATTTCTCTCCATTAGTCAGCTAATATCACTCCAGTGCTGAGAGAGAGAGGGGCACAGAAGGGTAGAACAAGGATGCTGTGGAGGCAACAGACATCCTTCATATTAACTGATGACATCATTGGTTGTTAGGATGCCAGCGTCTAGAAAGTCGTAATTGTGCATAATGAAAACTCTGTGGCTTTGTGAAAACGAAAAGGCAGACTTGATCCACCTACTGGTTTGTATACGATTTTTAATCAATTTTTAGGCATTCTACCAAGGCATCCCAAGAAACCTCAAGGCACCCCAGTGTGCCTGGGCACGTTGGTTAAAAAAGGCTGCTCTAGAGCATGGAAGGCAGATAAAAGCAATTTGCAGGAATGAGTAAAAAACAGCTTGTATAGTCATCCACTTAAAGCGGAACTTCACTCTTTCAATCAACATTGCATATTTTTAATCATTATACTGCTAGCATTAATAATTAGATAAAGTATACCAGATTTACTTGTTTTAAACTTCTTTTTTTTTTACATATCTTCAGTTAATGCTAATGTTTCCAGGCCTAGGCAAATAATGTCATACATTCCATGGGTCTTCAGGAGGGGAGGGGGAGGAGTGGTTTTCTCTGCTAAGCACACTCTCCTGCCTGCATGTCTGAGCTAAGGGCAGATGGATTCCAGGAAATAAATGCTACATTTGCCCTTACTCATCATGGCTACAGTCAGAAATGAGGAGTGTTTTCAAAGTGATTTATCAGCAAAGTAAAGCACGGAGACATGGATGGATGGATGAGTTTGCTTTGAATATTAAATATGAATTAAATAGTTTTTAGCTTGTGGTGATCAGATGAAGTGTAGTTCCTTTTAAAGTTATTAAACAGCTTTAACTATTACTCATATGCTATATAGGAGTAATCAATAAAGCTGTATAATGTTTCAATAACTTTACTATATAACTTTTTTATTTAATTACTACCTACAAATAGTATTTATTTATACTAGGAGACACTAACCTAGAACAAATACGTACAGTACCAAAGGACTTCTATCTTTTCTGCTGTGCACACTTGTTTTGAATCTGTGACTCAGACAACACAGTAGCATTTTAGAAGAGAGTCAGCAACAGCAGCCCCTTAATTCTTCTTAGGAAAGGTTTACGTTATGTTAGATTTTCTCAAAGTCTAATTTTAAAATACTTTGTAAAGGCCATGTTTAAAAATAACAAACGTTATACTTACCTGTTCTGTGCAATGGTTTTGCACGGAGCAGCAACGCCAATCCTCCTCTTCTCGGGTACCCCGCCAGCGCTCTGGGCCCCTGCCAAGTGCCAGCGGCTTGCTATGGGGCACTCGTACCTGCTCCCTTACAAGCTTTGCTCTCTTTGTCCGTAAGAAAAATAAGGAAAATTACCTATTCATACCACAGTGATGATGAGATAGAATGTGTATTTTAAAACTACCAATAATTTCCCAGGCTTTAAAATGGTGACACGTCACCTTTTTAGAGATAAATCACATGTACAATGCACTAGGTTTCCTTGTGTAAACTAAAAGAACAGGACATACTGTGCTGCTTGCACACAATCAATGCACAGCCAACTGTATAAGTCATAGATTCTATTCCTTTCCAAAGTAGATGCGTTTAATGTGACTCAACAGTAGCCCCCTAGAGCCCGAGCCATCTTATTCCACAATGAACACAGACAGTAGTCATCTGTTCTATAGAGATAAAGTGAAAAACGTACAGGTCTGTTACTACACAGGCTGATCTAGGTTTTCTGAACTCCATACAAAACAGCCATAATCTGCAGACAGTGCAGCTGGATAGAGGAACAAGATACCATGCAGTGGGTTTTACATAAATCACTAGGCCCCACTGCAAAAGATATTAAACCCAAAGCCAAAAATGTAATGTATTGCATTGCAGCCTAACAATCATTGGATGTAGTGCCTGTCTGATTTTTTTACATTGGAGTACAGCCGGTGGCTATAGCCGTTAGCAGTAATCATTGTGTTCTAACAGCAGGGAAGGCACCCCACGCAACCCCCCAAGCTAGCACTGGGGAGGAATTCTCCCATTAGCACTGTTGATGGGGGATTTTCTTTTCATTCCACCCATAGTGGAAGGAAAGACAATCAAATCATCTATGAGCTGCTTAAAGTAGAAGGAAACCCTCCTATTGTTTTCAACCAAGGAAGCTGCCATCTCGGCCACTGTTTAATCCACAGCTGCCATGATGATGCACATGTGATCAATAATGACACCAGCCATTGGATGGTTAGACATTTTGGCTAACAGCACAACCAATGGGAGTGTTACATTCCTGGCATGTCCCAGAAATGTAACTGTTTTTTGAAACTGTTAAAATGGGCTTACTTCCACTTTAGGTGATCTGACACACAAATGGAATGCTGGGAGAGGGTGAGAAAGTTAGTATCAGTGGGTGAGGAACCTGTCGTCCTGCCCTGCTCTCTGAATGAGGGCAAAACTGATCCATAGGCCAAACATGAACTTTCTGAACTGTATTAGATGACAATACTTGGAGTCATAAAGAAACCTATGCAAAGCATACTTACTCCAGTCCAGGTATATCCAGTAAGTTTGTGAGACCTGTCCAGTTTAAATCCAGCAGCTAGAAGGGAAAGGCAAGTAAACATTTGTTTAGGTTGGCAGTATGTGTAAAGAAACATGGAAAATTCACAATCTACACCCAAAATTATATATTAACAAAGTTTGTTACAAATACAGGCGGGTCACATGTGAGAATCATTTATGACACAGACAACTATATCAGTTGCATTACAAAACTATAAACACACTGAGATTTGGGAGCAAAAGCTGGATGGAAAGGCCTACACCAGTGGTCTCCAAACTGTGACCTGGGGGCCGGATGCGGCCCTTTGCTTCCCTCTTTTTGGCCCATCGGGCACTATATTATCCACGGACAACGATAAAAGGGGCACAGTTCCTCCAAATGACTCCAACGATGGGGCACAATTTCTACCAATTACACCATTGATGTGGCACAGTTCCTTTGAATGATACCAACCATGGGGAAAATTGACACCATTGATGTGGCAGTTTCTTCCAATGACACCAACAATGGGCCCAATGACACCATTTTTGGGGCACAATTTCTCCCAATGACATCAGTGATAGGGCACAATTCCTCTCACTGACACCAAAGCTGGGGCATTGTTTTCTCCCACTGCCATTTTCTACTCCTGTTAGCCCCAGTCCAGCCTCCCTAAAGTCTGAAGGGCAGTAAACTGGCTCTTTGTTTAACAAGTTTGGAGACCCTTGGCCTATACAAACAACACTGCAGTTGCCAGTTTGCTACTGCAGCCTTTGTAATAAATGCAACAATTGTTTATGTGCAACATCTCTGCTCTTCTCAAGGTTTTACAGTTCTAATCTACATTTCCTTCTGAATTCTAGTAGATCAGACTGCATACATTTTTCAAAGAACCAACCATAAAAATATACTGTATCATTAGCACATTTGTGAACAGCTTATTTCATTGTTGACATACCGGACGTCGGATGAAGAATATTGTTATTGCGCCAATAATAGGGACATCACCAATGAGTGGTTCTAAGATGACTCGCAGCATCCCATGTAGCTGGTAAAGAAACCATAGCAGTGTCATTCGGGTGCAATAAAATTTAAGTAGACAAATGAGGAGTCTTTTCAACATCTAGTTTAAGTGCTGGTGAAAAGAAAAAACTACAAAAGGCTCAATTCAAAAGTTCTACAGAAGGATACAGCTTTCTTTTAAGCCAAGTGACTACGTTTTATAGAACTGCACAGTAACAAACACTTTTAAAAAAAAATAAGGATCCTTTCTTTTTAAGTTGAGCCTAATATGATTTATGTGTAGCCTGCAGCCGAAGATGTGGCTTGTTATGTAACAAGGGATTACTCCAGTATATATTGGTCGCACCTCCAATTCCCAAATGATCTCCCAGTGATTTCACATAGAAGCAATAAATAATATCAATTCACTTTTATTAGGATGGTAATTTTAAGGATTAATAGATAAAATGCTGATGATATTTACTTTTTCACTAACTTCACTTCGGCCATGTTTCATGTTACAACTTAATTTGGGGTTGCAACATGAAAAATGTTCAGAGTCCACAGCCCCATAAACTGCATTGCCTATCTAGAGAATCCAGGGGTTCTTCTCCCCCTCGTTGGCTCCCGTTGTATTTGATTTTGGCGCAGCTGTGCGTGGTTCCAACCACACAGACACAACATTTATTCTGAGAGTTGTGAATGAAAACATTGCTGTTCCTCATTTTCCTGAGTGCTTTGTACTTGTTTCATTTAAATGTGTTCAGGTCTAATCACGGCATTTGTCAATAGGGAACTTCTTGAGTCTTGGACAAATCTCCGGTTTGATCCTCTGACTCTTATCAAATGTAGTCCGCGCGTAATGAGCGCAGGATCGGGATGCCTGATTACATAGGGTTAGTGCTGTAGAAAATCTGAGATTTTTTACGTAGCTCTTGTGTGTTCACCTTGTCATTCTGACTTCTAAAATGTCTGACCCAACTGTGAGTTTTATTCCCTTTATTCTTGGAGTATCATAAAAATTACTGACCCAACTATCACTTTCATATCTCTTTCTTTTTCGTATCACAAAATGGCCGCCCCAACTGTGAATTACACTCTGTCCACTCAGCACACTGACATGCTAAAAAAAAATGGTGGCCATTGTCAGTTGGACTTGGGGAATGTCTTAAAACTGGAACAGCCAGAATGTAGGGCAGCTGAGCATGAAAAAAAAACAAAAAAAAAAAAAAAACTAAAGCTTAAAGTGGAGCTTTAGTAAGAAAAATGGGATTTTTGTAATTACCATAAAATCCATTTCTCTGAGTTCATCGAAGAACACAGCGCTCCATAAATAATAACTACTGGGTTATAATGCCTCCTCCGGGAGTAAGACTAGGCAGAACAAAAAACCTGGCTACGCCCATGGGCCGTCCTCAGTTTGGTATATAACCCCCCTTTCTGCTCTTGGTAATCAGTTTAGTATCAAGCATGGATTTTACGGTAAGTACAAAAATCCCATTTTCTCTCTTGTTCATCGACGGACACAGTGCTCTATAAATTATAACTACTGGGACATCCAAAAGCAGTGCCAAAAGGAAAACGAGGGGTGGGGAAGATAACCCAAGGCTAAACATAAGATCCCTTGACGGACACAGTGCTCTATAAATTATAACTACTGGGACATCCAAAAGCAGTGCCAAAAGGAAAACGAGGGGTGGGGGAAGATAACCCAAGGCTAAAAATAAGATCCCTTAACCAGGACACAGGAGCCCTAACTGACCCCCCATCTGAAAAATAAAATTTTAAAAGATAAACACCCCTCATGAGGGAACAGCCCCTCTAAACAGCAGCCTGCAAAACTTTCTGGCCAAAAGAAGCATCCGCAGATGCCAAAGTATCTACCTTATAGAATTTTTGAAGGTATGCACCAATGACCAAGCGGCCGACTTGCAAACTTGTGATATTGATGCCTGATAACAGAAGGCCCAAGAAGCACTCAGTGCCCAAGTAGAATGCACCGTGACAGGGAAAGGTGGAACCTAACCTTTAATGGAATAGGCCTGAGTCACCATCTGGTAGATCAGCCCTTGGGACAACTGGTCTTCTCTGAGAGGAAGCCCCCAAGGAACGTTCATGGCCACCAGACTGTTTGGAAGATCCTCACCCTTGATTCCTCGCAGGAGTTGCAGTAGAAGTCTGAGCCAAGGATGATACTGGCCTTACCGTGGCCCTTGGACGACTGGGGCGTCTGTCAGAGGAATCGTGATCTCGCCACGAACCTCAGTATTCTCCTGTGGAGCCGAACCTGCTAAAGGAGCTTCATGTAGGACTGTGCAAACAGAACTATCTTGAATGTGGATACCACCAGACTCAGAACCTGTATGAAAAATGGGACAGAGAACTATCTGTGTGACAGCAGCCAGTAAATCACGGCCTGTGGTTTTTAAAGTTTATCCAGAGGAAGGACCACCCTGGTAAGAATTAGAATCAGACCTAGGTAAATAAGTTCCCTGGACAATGATAGTGGGGACCGTAGGTAGTTCGATCATCTGAACCTTTGCAGGAATTAAATCCACACAACGAGACTCAGGACCTAAAAAACCTGAAAAGAACAAGCTTTGTCCCACTTTCTGGGTACCCCCAAAAGAAAATTTAGTGGATGCCCTTGACGCTCATGAAGGAGGTCCACGAGGCCAGAAATCAGCAAAGATGTCCCCCATCCCAATAATGATAATAATAGAGGGCAGACCTTCATGCTCGGGGTTTTGTTTGCGGGTCCAGAGAAGCTACCTCTAGGCTTACCAGACCAAGGATGCTTGATACCTCCCGGGGGGAGATTTAAAATATCCATTTCCCTTATTCGCCATACCAGAAGCACAAAATAATTTTCTATGTGCTGAGAAGGAGGGCACCAGTCTGCGACAAGGTATTCTTCCCCCTGAGATACACTTGATGATGTCATCCAGGGTAGCCCCACACAGGCGATCGTCTTGAAAGGGCAGATTAATGAGAACTTTTTTAAAAGGGACTCCTCAAAAGGGTAGTGTACAGCATTATGTAAACGTTTGGGGACGACAAAGGGTAATTTTGGTAGTTCCCATTCCTTACAGGAAAACCTGTCAAAATAAGGCCACATAAGGAAACACTTTTGAAGTGCGAGGTGACTTATGTATACCAAACGACACAGCCACGTCCGTGGCTACATCAGCCGCATCCTCCATTTTTAAAGTCTCATGCACTGCAGTGATAAGCGCGTCAACCAGTGCTTTTTAATTAGCTGCTGCGACTCTGGAGGAGTCATCCTCACTAGCGGATGAATCTGGGGGTGTGATATTAAGCCCCCCTGGACAAGCCAGACTGAGCCGGGAAAGGCGGGGAACGCTTCCTCCTGGGCCTTTGCCCACACGCCACTTCCACTAAGGACTGCAGGACTACTGTCGGTGCAACCATGGGAAGCTGGTGTTCCGAGGGACTTGCCACCTCCATGAGTTGAGGAGATCCTAGGGTTCTATAAGGAAAAGGAAGACCTTGCAGTAGAAAATTATCTTTTGGCACCACTAAAGGATCCCCCCAAACTCAGGGTACCTATCAGGAGAGAGAGAGATATAACAGGGACCCCCAAGGACCGATCAGAGGAGCGGCCAGAATTGGGACCCAGCATCACCATGGATACCATCCCTGTTCAGGCACAGGAAGAGGAAACTTTGGCCGCCAGCTTGAGACCAGCAAGACTTAGGGGAAATGGCCATCCCGTGACATCATCGGGCTACACAAACATGGCCGGCAGCTTGAGACCAGCAAGACTTAGGGGAAATGGCCATCTCATGACATCAATGGGCTACACAAACATGGCCGCCAACCGGAGACCAGCCAGACTAAGGGAAAATGGCCGCCATCAGCTACAGCATGCTGTCAGGATCTTCCCTGTGCCCTCTGCAATGCTGCACCCTCTGCAAGGGACACCCCCTCCTGAAAGTAGGACACACATTAGGGGAGACTTTGCTGCGCTCTCTGCACAAGTCTCTGCACTATACCCACACTGCAAACAGTGGGGCATGCACCTAGGGCTCTCCTACACTGGGACCTCTCTAGAGTTCCAGGGCAGGACACACTATCCCAGGACTCTTATAGAGTGGTGATAGCGGGGGGGGGGGGGGGGGGGGGGGAGACCCCAGGGGTCTCTGCTGCATCCTATGCCCTGGGACCCCCACCAGACTCCAGGTCTAGACAGGGGGGAAAGGGAGTGGGGGAAGCCCAGCTCACTGAGGAATTTTTAAGGATGGTAGGAGGGAACCTTAAAAAAAAAAAAAATGCCAAAAGGGGAGAGGGAGAACTGTACTTACCCTTCCATGGTGTGGGTAACGCTCCAGACAGAATCCTCGCCACCGAAGAAGGGGAGCTGTCGGCCAAGGGACCGCTGCGACTCAGACCCAAGCCCGGTCGTATGCGACCGTGTGAGACATTTAACTCGCGATCCAGCCTCTGTCCGTGAGGCTATGTCGCCGCCGACCTTTCGCCTAGATGCGGTCTGCATGCACTCAATGGCTGGGCTGGGGGGACCACTGGATCTAGATTATCCAGCACGTTGCCCAGCCCCGCAGTTGATTGTAGATCTCCCGAGAGAAAAACAAAAAATGTAGATGTAAGGAAGGAGAAAAAAATTGCTAGGACCAGAGATCCCAGCCGGGAGCCTCCTTACTCCTGACTAGACAGATTAAAACTGATTACTAGAGCAGAGAGGGGGGTTAAAAACCAAGCTGCGGACGGCCCATGGGCGTAGCCAGGTGTTTTTTGTTCTGCCTAGTCCTATTCCTGGAGGAGGCAATATAACCCAGTAGTTATGATTTATGGAGCGCTGTGTCTGTGGATGAACGAAATAGAAATTAAGTCCTACTAGATCACTTCAGGCTGGCCCCTTTTGTAGGTATAGCTATGTAAAACGTTAAAAATAAATGCTTATACTGTTTAAAATCCAGTAATACACGGTCTCACCCTGCTCTGCACATGCTCAGTTGCTCTCCATTTTTAGGCACTGCCGAGTTTGTAGAGGCCGATCTTATGCTGGCCATACACTAGCCAAAAAATTGTTCAAACACGTTTTTCACGTTCGTTCAATGGACATAAATGAATCAGTTTTTCATTTGTTTTGTCCCATATGCCTTGTGCAAACAGTTTGGGCGAGAAACACATTAACTTTTAAATCTTTTTGTTCGTTCGGCAGAAATTTCCAAATGGTTCCTTCCGCTGATTCATTTAGGGCGGCTTCACGCTTCCCTGCTGCGCTTTAGGCAAAGTGCAGCTAACCCACATGAAGCCCTATAGACTTCTACTAGGAAAGTGCACCATGACCATGGGACATAACTAATGTCTATGGGAAACCAAAACAAAAAAAACATGGGTTAGGTGTGCTTTAGCCGAATCGCAGTGAGAAATTGTGAAGCCACCTTTAGACTTGGAAAATTAACTGGTTTCACTGCAAAGAGGGTTCAAATTCTGTCTTCTCTGGTTTTGCTAAATTCCCACCATATCTGTACACAGATCTGAACTGCTTTTTGCTCTCCCAAAAAAAGGCCACATAAGCATAACACAGCAATTTATACAAGGAAAAATAGTTGGGCTCCGTTCACGCTAGAGTGATTTCAGGTGGAACTTGAGTTGCACAGAACTGAATGACAATCAGATTGCTTTCATGAAAATCACATGGTTTTCAATAGTGCGCGTTCACATCAATTCAACAACATTTTGGAAAAGCTTCCCGTACTCCTTTGGTGCTATTGCAGTGCGATTTTGGCCCCAAAGAATATGCAAACCACATCCAAGTTCTACTACATAATCGCGCTGAAAACTAGATCAAAATCGGATTACAGCAGTGTGAATTTTTAATCTAGCCTTATAATTATGCCGCATTTATTGCATATATATATTAAATTGTATCTATGGTCAAAATTTTAAATCATACATTAATTTCCACATTTCAGTTTCAAATTTCCTGAAATGAAATTTAGGAAATTTCAATTATTTCTAGCGTAAAATATACTAAATGATCTTGAAGTTTGAAAAAGTTACTTTTTGAGGAATCCCACATGTTTACTTTCTTGGATTCTGTGACACATATTCACTACACCCTGTGGATAGGCACTGCTGTGTCACACATTTCACAGAGCCTGCCTTCTGAACCACAGAGGTGCTTAGAGGAGCAATTTCAGGAGGCAGTCAGTACAGGAATCACTGCTTGTAGGTAGCTAAGTACCATGGAATACATTGTTCTGGAATATGTAAAGCATGCAGGGGATCCAGGAAATTGTGGAAAGAGATGGTTAGCAGACAGACAGCGCTCACAACATAAAAGGAGATTTTTCAAGTAAGCTTATATTGGATAGTCAAATAACTATTGTTTATATTGTATTACATTGCTAAAGTTATAAAATTAAAGTGTATGCTATGACTATATTTTAGATATCCTTTAAACCACTCTTTTGCAAGAGAAGTACTCCATATATTGAAGGGAGTTTAAAAAAATTCACATATAAAAATACATAGGTGTTCAACAGTTCAAGATAACTGCAGGTATCGGAGATAAAGGTTTATGGGGAACCGTACATTGCTTTAATTCGATTCCACAGCAGAACTGTTTTTTTATTGGTAAAATACTTAAAAAAAATTCACATAGGATCAGCTCCACACAGTGTAGCAGTATTATGTATTTCAGGTTGTATACAGGTACAGGAATACATTCATTCATAGAAGTGTTTGTTGCAAGCTTCATATATTTTATACAGAGCCTATAATTCAAATGTAATGCCTGATTTCCTCCTGTGGGCTACTTACCTGCGCACCCTTCACTCCAGCTTTACAAAAATACTTTTTCACCTCCACATCTATTTCCACATCTCCAACATAACTACACAGAGAAAAATAAAGTCAGTTGTGTTCTGAATGACATCTGGCTGTACAGAATAAGCATTGATTAGCATTTCATGGTGGGTGGATTAAAATAGGCATATTTTAAAGGGAATGTCACCTTGCTCTTGCAGTATCTATTTAAGAGACCGCCCCCTTCTCAGGATGTCACAGTCCAGGAAGTGTGAATAGGAAATCAATGCTTCTGCCTAAAGACACTTTCCAGATGGGGAGTACACTTATGTGTCCCCCAGGCAGCAGCTACAGCAGATGTTAAGATGGCCATACACTGATCAAATTTCGCTTCATAAGTTGCCCGTCAGCATTATAGCTTCTGCCATCCTTCGATTGAAAAATCAAAGGACCTGGGTGAAAAATTGTCAGCCACACAGGACTTCCATTTAATCAGATGCAGCTGTTGTTCAGGTGTTTTGACAGTTGTGGGTGCCGGCTGTCAGAATACAGTAGCCACCACAGAAGAGTTGTTCTGTTTAGCGTGAATTCGGGCAGAGAGAGAGAGGAGAAAGCCACTGCAGACAGGCACAGTGCTGGAGCTAGAAAGGGAGGTGAGAGGGCAATATAAGGATATTTTTTACCTTAATGCAGGGAATGCATTAAAGAATCATACATACCTAGGTGGATGCAGCATCGGTTCGATGCTGCATCTGTCCCTCAGCGCCTCCAACACTGAGAACTGAGCGATCTAACACTGCCGATCGCTCGGTTCTCACTGCTCTCTTCTGACTATAAGGCAGCAGCTCTCTGCTTTAACCCCCCCCTCCCCCCTCCGCGCTCACTGGAGCGCTGGGCTGTGGATGGGGTGGGAGCGGTTTGCTGAGAGGCTGAGCCGAGGACCAGTCCAGGCCTGTGGGCAGATCCCAACTTCCTTGTCGCGACCGGCTCGGTCAGCAAGCTTCAGCCCACTGTCTGCTAAAAATAAGTCACAGGAGTGCAGAATGAACTGCACTCCTGTAATCCACAGAAGTACAGCCAAACAACCATTTCAAGTTGGAAGGGGTGATAATGCAGATTTGTCAGGCTTTAAAATTGCTTTACCTCAATAAAATTTAAAAAAGAAGGGGCATAGGAGAACAACTTACCTCATATTCAGGTCCAGTATAATCTGCTTCTTGTCCATTTCTGTATGAGCTTTAACACCAGTTATCTTTGGGGCCTGCATAAATTTGAGAACACAATAAGAGCAGAGATATTGCAGATGCAGTTCATGCAAATAATGAAATCCCCTAAATATTATTAATTTTAAACTACAGGTTTCACATACGCTTGCTCAGAAAAAGCAGCACAAATTTCACATTTCAAAATTTTACAATAACAACTCACGTTAAGCAGTCTTATCAAATACTTACCATATAAGCCACATTAAAGTGGCATTAAACCCAAAACCAAAAAAATATATATTGCAGCTTACCAATACTTTAATGTGGTGGCTGCATTGGTTTTCTTTTTAGGCTTATTTTCCTTTAGTTTTACCTTATTATCTGACCAGTAACACACTTCTTGTTGTAAGGCGTCTCCACTCTAGATGGAGGAGCAACTGAGACACGTTTGAACAGGAGCATTGTCAATGTAGTAGTAGTAGATTTAGATGGACTTGACTAGTAAATCAAAACCAAACTTCAGATAACTTTTTTAGGGCTCTTTCACGTGGTCCGCCTCCGTAGGCGGATCCGTGCTGCTCAGCAAGGGATCGTAAACACAGATCCCCGCTAAGCAGGAAGGTGACCGAGCATCTCTATGGGGGAATCGGATGAGAGAGGACCGCCTGTCCGCTCTCATCCGATCCCATCCGCTGGATGGATGGAAAATAGTGTTTCCATCCGTCCGGATTTCACGGACAGGATCGGATGCGGATGGCAGCGGGTGTCAGCGGAGATGTCTCCGCTGACATCCGCTGCCCCATAGGGATGCATGGGGAATATGATCAGATCCACCTAAAAAACTGACAGGCGGATCTGATCGGAGCGGTCGTGTGAAAGGACCCTTAAGCAGTTACAGCAGGGGTGGGGAACCTTTTTTCTGCCAAGGGCCATTTGGGTATTTATAAAATCATTCGGAGGCCGTACAAACTTATCAACTTAAAAATATGCCTGTTATATTTGGTCAAAAATGTAATTAACTCTTAATGTGATGGCTGCAACTGCTTCTGTTTGGTGAGGTGTGTGATGTTAGCTGGTATTGATGATGTTGCTACTCGAAACTGGTTTTCCAGGTTTGCGTCGGTCAGTCTGGAGCGCAGTCGACTTTGTGGTGGTAAATCTTGAAAAGAACTGCTGGCGGGTAATGCTGGTGGGTATAGCTGTCTGGTACTGCTGTGGGTACTGCTGGCCTGTACTATGCTGTGGGTACTGCTGGCTGGTACTGCTGGCTCGGGCTGGTACAGCTGTGGGTATTGCTGATTCAGGCTGGTACTGTGCTGTAGGTACTGCTTTGGGTATTGCTGGCTCAGGCTGGTACTGCTGGCTGGTACTGTTGTGGGTACTGCTGACTCTGGCTGGTACTACTGTGGGTACTACTGGCTCTGGCTGGTACTGCTGTGGGTACTGCTGGCTCTGGCTTATACTGCTGTGGGTAATGCTGGCTCTGGCTTATACTGCTGTGGGTACTGCTGGCTCTGGCTGGTACTGCTGGCTCTGGCTGGTACTGCTGTGTGTGCTGCTGGCGGTAAAGCTGGCTAGCAGCGGCGCCGCGCTGGAGGAAGAGGCGATGTTTCCTGTATTGGTCACAGGCGGAGTGCATTTGATAGAACTATACAGGAACTATACAGGAAGCATTGGCGCCGTTCTGACAGATCAGCTGAGAGACACAGACTCAGCTGCACGGGGGGCTGGACCAAATGACTTTGAGGGCCGCATACGGCCCCCGGGACGTAGGTTCCCCACCCCTGGGTTACAGCAACAGTTTTTTTGTTATATAAACAAACAAAAGCTGGCCCTTGTAAGTACCCTGTCAGTCTTGTTTCAACCCTCTAACTGCCACTTTTATAAGCTTGGTCTGTTGAAAATAGCAGACTTACTAGGATCAACGAGTTAAAATAAAGGAGAAAAAAGCCTAAAATAAAAATGTATGCAGCTCCACATCTAAGAACTGGTAAGCAGCAATATATTACATTTTTCTGGGGGGAAATGAATACTGCTTTAAGCAAAATTGTAGACATAAACAGGTCAAAAAAGGTATGTATTCCCATTCTGAACAATACAGTATATCCAAAATAACCATTTTTAAAAACATACAAAAGGCTGAAGTAGATTAATAAATATCTTAGGATTCTTGGTAGACATTTTAGAATGAGGTGCTGTTCTTTGTGCAGTGAACATTTACCCATACCACAATAGGAAAATGGAAGATAGAACTGTATTGGTTGCTATAGGCACTATGAAAGTATGACTAGTGTTTCAGAACATTTTCATCACAAGGTTTAAAGTTTGTGAATAATAAACAGTCTAACAAAGTAGTGTTGACTTGAATCACTTCCTCCCAGAACCCTACAAGGCCAGATCCCGCCTGACTGGCTTGCGCTGTCCTTGGTAATGTTCTATAAAATCTCTCTATTTATATACACAGCATAAGGAGGATGTCAAGGGAGGTAAACTGGAGGTCCTACACTTAAAATGAACTATAAATAATACTCCAAGTCCCCCTAATATAAATACAATATTGTGCAAACATTTTAGGCACTCTGATACTGTAAAAATAATTTAAAAATAATGTAAAGTGAAAATGCTTAAAAAAAAAAAAAAATGGAAATGTTTATCAATTTAAAAAGCTACAAAGTGAATGTGTCTTTCCACTTTAATTCAATAAAAGAACCATTTGAATTGTAAAAAAAAAAAAAAAAAGCTACAAAGTGCATAAACTAAAAATTCTAAAATCATATCAATATTCGGGGTTCTCACCTTTTGCCTTTAAATGGAACTAGATTCTAAAAATGACAGACAGACTCAGTGATGTTAAGATCAGGGCTGTGTGGGGTAATACCATCTCTTCCAGGTCTCATTGTTCTTTTCACTGAAGATAGTTCTCCTTGACTTTAGCTGTATGTTTTGGGTCATTATGTTGCAGTTTTCATTTTGGACTGATTAGTGTAGAGGCCTCCCTGATGACATTGCAGAATGGATGAGTATCTGCATCGCTAAGCATGTGATGCTTGGCAGTAAAGTGAAGCTTAATGCTAAGCTACGGCGAGTTTGGGTCCTAGTCTGAACCCACCTTGATAAGCCGCCAAGAAGCTAGTCCAATCATCCTGTGGCCAGGGCATTCCGCTCCTTGCAGCTGCACATATACATTGTTATAAATGAGGCAGCGCTAAATCACCCGATTACAAAAATTAGTAAACCAAATGTGAAATAATTATAAATCTATATGGCAATAAACATATATAAAAGGAGTCAATAGGGTGGGAACTGTGATAATAAATGTGCTCATAAGGCATAAAAAGTAGAGTGTGAAAACGTCCAAGCCCACGTGATGAAACATCAGGTGAAATGATTTGATCATGGGTGTACTGACAAAAAAAAAAAAAAAAAAACACTTTTTGTCACATGTGAGTCCATCGTGCCCTTAAGGAAGAACTCCTACCTGGAAAACCATGACCCCCCGGCTAGAGAATAGTCATTAGGAAGCATGTCATTATATAACCCATCCGGGATCCGGTCTCATCTGACCTCTTCAGTTAGTAAACAACTCACACTCAAAAGTGCCCTCATGTAAATATAAAAATATGCCACAAATGTGCAATACCATCAGAATAAAATTGATTCCAAAAGGTTAAAAACACTTACAATATGACAGGCATGTACACCACTCATCAATTAGCATAACAGGAAATTGGTGTGTATATATGCGGCGGTAGTGCGGGGAATGCTTCGGCAGATTATGATTGGCCTAGTACAGTGACAGCTTCCTGATGGGCTTGTTTAGCTGCAATCAGATTAGGATTCAAACACACCTGAGCTTATGCCTATTAATCATAGCATTGATGAGACTATTAGTTCTGATCCAATGTCCAACTCCCTGGGCAGAAATGATCCCCAAACCTACAAAGAACCTCCATCATACTTCACCATTGCCTGTAGAGACTCTCCAGGCCTTCAGCTAACAAACTACTTTGTGTCACAGCAAATTATAAATAAATGGACTCATCAGTCCAGAGTACCCACTGCCATTTTTCCACACACCAATTTATATGCTTAGATGAATAGGACAGTTGCTTGCCTTCGTTCCCACATCAGTGAAATTACTTTTATCCTCAGGTTTTCTATGAAGACCACTTCTGATTAGAGTTCTCCAGAATGTAGATGGGTGTACCAGGATCCCATTGGTTTCTGCCAAGTCTGAGGTGATGGTGCTATTGGTCATCTTGTGAAGGGGCGTCTGTATCTGTACAACACCTTTTATCTGCTGCACCAATTTCTTTGGACAACCACTTAACTTTTGGTTCTCATCGTTGCCAGTTTCTTTGTGCTTCTGCCCAAGAGCTTGGACCGCACTTCCGGAAACACATGTCTTCCTTGACATTTCAGCCTGTGAGAGACCTTGAGGATGCAGTAAGACCAACCTGTTGCTAGTTGTTGTGCTCAGTGTTACCATTGTGTAAGATTTGTTCATTTAATTATCTTCAGTTACCTCACTTTGTTAGTAGAGCATGGCATTTCCTCACCCAATCTCATTCCCCCTACTCAGCGGATTCTGTTTGATTTAATGACTGTATTTTAACCTACATGTTATCCTGTTGATTACTAGCAACGGTTTGGTAGAATTGTTTAATCTTGCCTCCAAAATTCGTAACAGTGTGCAAGTGTACCTGGGAGAATTGATGCATTTTAAAAGGCAAAGGTTGGCCACACAAAATATTCATTTGAGGGTTTTTTTGGCCACTTTGTAAGTTGTTAACTGATAAATACCAATTATTAGGTTTATTATTTTTTAAAGCATTCTAAATTTACACCATTTTTTCACAAGTGTCTAAAATCTTACACCAGCCTTTCTCAACTGTTTTCAAATGAAGGAACCCCTGAATTAACTTTCCTGGCTCAGAGGACCCCTGCTATAAATGACCATAGCCATAGTACATAGAAAGAAAGTACAGGACAGTACATAGGCAATGAGTGATGGACACTGGAAAAACTGCTACCTACATTTGTGGTCATTGAGAAGAATCCCCTCCCCCTACAGATAGCTAAAGAGAAATCATTGTTGTCCATGATTACTCATCTGAGGGGTGGAAGTCGCTCATTGCTTCTTTTGCAACCTCCGGAGGAACCCTAGGGTTTCATGGGACCATGGTTGAGAAGGGCTGCTCTACACAGTACTGTACAAAATAGAGTTGATAATACCCTGTCGAGTCCACGCAAAGCCTGCATTTCTTCTATCAAAGTGTATTTTAAACTACTATTGCTCAGACTTCTCAGAAATAGGGTAGGCTTTAATAGTTCAAAAGAAATGGCAGTAGCTAATTCTGAATCCTATTTTGGTTTCTTACCTTATGACCAAGGTTGATCTTTGTAAAATAGAAAGTTGACAAGTGAGTATTGCTTGAGCGGATCAAAGGTGCTATAGTGTCTGTTAACATCTTCTCCAAGTACTGGCCAATAAATGGCCACATCTGTGCAATAAGCTAGAAGAAAAGTTATACATAAGTCAGATCATATACATTTTGTCACAGTATGCCTAAGGACCAGTTGTATTTGAAAATGTACTAGCCTTGTCCTTCGAATCCTATCAATTCTTCACTTTCAATAAACCCAAAAGCAAACCGTTATATTGCAGCTTACCAATTCTTAGGTGGCTGCATTATTTTTCTTTTTTAGGCTTTTTTTTTCTATTTTCATTTAGTGATCTGCCCTGTAAGTCTGTTGTGCTTCAAAAGAACAAGCTCTCTTCCAGATTTATCAGTTAACAGGGAAAAGATAAACCATTAAACAATGGCAGGGGTGCTTACAATCAGCTTTTATTTATTCATGTAAAACCTTGATCCTAAAAAGGAAAGAAATTGTCATAACTGATTATAAAGTGTGAGCTGGAGTTTGACTTCAATTTGTTAGTGTATTTAAGTCTGCTGGTACATTTAACACTCACCTCCTCCCCCAAGACAGAGAATGCTGCTGTCTGCTGAGCTGCCTGTGCTCATGCATCCAGAGTAAGGCACTCTAATACAAGAGGTGTGTTACTGGCCAGATCACCAGATGAAAACAGAGAGAAAAAAAGCCTAAAAAAAGAAAAAACGAATGCAGCCACCATATCTAATGAGTGGAAACCTGCAATATATTACACTTTTGGTTTTGGGTTTAATACCGCTTTAAAGCTGAATTCTGAGAAAATGTAAAGTCCCCCCTTGCCCCCTTGCAGCTGGACTACTCCCGCACTGCAAGGGTTAACTGCTGACTTATGTCTAGGGACCGAGTAAAACCTTTTTAATTTCCTGATCCCCCACTCCTCCCTCTGCACTGCCAGACTCATCTGTGCAGCCAGTTCCACCCTGCACTCCAGTGTTCGGATGCCCCTGATGGCATGAGAACCAATGCAGGTCCACTGCCTGAGTGTAGGGGAGCATTATTTATCAGGGAGCAGAGGATCAGGTAAAAAACAAAGTGCTTACCATCCCCTAGAGTAAATGAGCATTCCAAGAGTTTGGCTTTAAAATAATGCTTAGAAAATTGGGGAGAATACTTATAAAATAATAAAAAAAAATTTTTTCATATGCTTTAATTTTACAAAATGGCGTACTCCCATTCACTTTTCATCACTCTATCCTAAATTAGACTTGGATATCAAACAATAAAGCCTATGTAATATATGTTATATTGAGAAATAATTTGAATGCAGAGCTGAAAGCACTGGTCTTAATTTATGAATACTGGTGGAGATTTTATTTGTGCCCACCATTGAAAATGAACTTATAAAGTACAACTCCAGTAAAAAACATTATGTAAACTTGAACAGGTGAGAAAGTATGAAACCTCTATTGGGGTTTTTATGCTGCTTGGGACCCCATTGGGAAGAGTTCTTCTCATCTCCTGTTCTGGTGACAGGGGGTAAGAGGGACAGAATGTGTCGGGAATTCTCTGTAAAAGAAAAGCGCCAGAACAAAACTACCTTTTATAGGTGTGGAAAAGGTTGGTACCTGGTATTAAATGGATAACAATGGGGGCTCTCACAGTAGTCATTAAAATAAAAACCCAAAAAGAAGGTTGAAACTTTCACCCTCTATGCAAAATTAAAAAAAAGCTTTTGCTACAGCTTTACTTTTATTTTCTGACCTGCCATATAAAAGAAGGGAGAATTTAATTAGCTATTATGGAGAAAGCATACACTTTTCATTCATACAGTTTTGCAAATGCAAAAAAAAAAATTAGAAAGTACATTACTTTTACCACACTTTGCATGCCTGGAAGAATATTTATTGGTCTTTCTGTCCTATAATCTCAAACTCCAGCTAAATCTTTTGTTCTATTTTGTTTTGTATAGAGCAAGAATGGGATAATGAGTCCATGTTAACTTTCTACTGACACCTGTATCCCTATTTAGGAGATTCCCATCTAGTGAAAAAAAATGGATTTTTGTAAAATCTTACCGTAAAATCCTTTTCTCTTAGCTCATCGACAGACGTAGTCCTCGGTGATACACCACCTTCGGGTTATGTTACCTCCGCAGGAGCAGGACTAGACAGGAAATTAAAAAGCTCTGGCCACACCCTAGGGGCAGTCCCAGAGGGTATATCCTCTCTCTCTCTGCCTCAGCAAATCAGTTATGTGAAAAAGCAGTGCTTAGAGAATTTAACCCAACCCAACTCCAAAACAGAGGGGCGGGGACTACGTCTGTCGATGAGCTAAGAGAAAAGGATTTTACGGTAAGATTTTACAAAAATCCATTTTTCTCTAGCGCTCATCGACAGACGTAGTCCTCGGTGATACACCACCTTCGGGACGTCCCAGAGCAGTATCACAACTGAGGGGTGGGAAAATGGAAATCAAATCCCAATCTAGAAGGCCCAACCGGTGCCAACTAGAAGTTTACAATGCTCATCCTTAATGATGAGACTCAACCAAAAAAAAGAGAAAACAATTTTTTTTTTTTTTTCAAACAGAAAAAAACCCTCGAGGTAGACCACCGGTCTCCTCAAATTGCGGCCTGCAAAACCTTGCGGCCAAATGAGGCATCCGCCGATGCCGTCACATCAATTTTATAGAATTTTGTAAAGGTATGTACCGACGACCAGGTGGCCGCCTTACATACCTGGACCACTGACGCCTGATGGCGAAAGGCCCAGGAAGTACTGAGCGCTCGAGTGGAGTGCGCCCTAACAGGGAACGGAGGACTCTGACCCTTAATAGAATAAGCCTGTACCACCGTTTGTCTAATCCATTTGGCAATGGTCGCGGCAGATGCAGGCAAACCCTTTCTGGGGCCATCCGTGATCACAAAAAGTGAATCCGTCTTACGGAATGATTCCGTAGCTTTCAGGTATACCCTGATTGCCCGAACCACATCTAAGGAATGCAAAGCATGTTCCCGATGATGCTTGGGCTGAGGACACAAGGAAGGTAGTACAATATCTTCATTCAGATGAAAATCTGAAACCACCTTGGGAAGAAAAGATGGCTTAGGATGAAGTACTACCTTATCCCTATGAATCACTAGGTATGGTGACTGGCATGATAATGCAGCCAGTTCTGACACCCTGCGAGCAGAAGTAATAGCCACCAAGAAGGCCACCTTCTGGGATAGAGTAAGCAAGGGAATCTCCCTGATGTTTTCAAAAGGAGGTTTCTGTAGAACCGACAAAACCAAATTAAGATCCCAGGGCGGTAAGGGCGCGCGGACTGGAGGAGCCAGGTGCCGCACCCCCTGGATGAAATTCCGCACCAAGGATTTGGTAGCTAAAGGCTTCTGAAAGAAGATTGCTAATGCTGAAACTTGACCCTTGATGGTGCTCAAGGCTAGCTTCTGCTCAACCCCTTGTTGCAAAAAGGCCAATATTCGAGACACCGAATAGGTACGTGGAGGAAATCCTAAAGATTCGCACCACGCAATATAAGTCTTCCATGTGTGATAATAGACTTTGCTGGAAGTCGCTTTCCTTGCTTTAATAAGGGTAGGAATGACTGAAGTAGACAAACCTCTGTCCTTCAGTACTTGGGTCTCAATGGCCAGGCCATTAAAACCAGCGACTGTAAAGCACGAAGGTAAATTGGTCCTTGAGACCACAGACACTCCCTGAGACGAAGTTCCCACGGAACGTCTGCGACTAACATGTCCAAGTCGGCCAGGCCGGCTTGAGGAGGCCAGCCTAGAATTTCTAGGACCACTGGCGCTGATTGGATCTGAACCAGGCGTCCCTAGAGCTATCTGGCCCCAACCATCCGAGAACGTCTGGTCGTTTTCTGTTCCCACACATTTATCAGATACCTGATAGTTATCAGGAAAAGTGATCTTTTCTGGTTGAACCTCAGGGACCGAAGTCACCCGACTAGAGGCTACTTGGCCTATCTGGTCAACCAGATCCGATTCCTGTGAGGTATAGGGACTAATCTTAGGAAAAGGTAAAGGAAAAGATCTATTCAGGGAACGGTAACTACCGCTTCCTGTGGTACTTAAATGTTGGAAGGGAAGAATCGCACCGGTAGTAGTGGTTGATGCTCGATCTAATGTCCTGAATACCGGTGAAAACGTCCCCCCACCCTGAAACCGGGTGGGGGCGCACCTTCAGGCTGTGTACTCCTTTGCTTCGGGTTTGGCTGGGTTGGTCCCCTTCTTGAACCCTCCTGGAGGAGGCTTGCCTTTCCCGCTAGTACCAGCCGGGCGCCCTTTATGGGCGGTAAAGAAAGGTCCTCGCTTGTTGCGAGGTCCCTTAGCTTTTGCAGCCTGTGGCAAAAAAGTGCTCTTGCCCCCAGTGGCATCCTTAATGATTTCATCTAGGTTGGCTCCAAATAGACGATTCCCCTGAAAAGGGAGATTTGTCAAGGTCTTTTTGGAACCTAGGTCAGCTGACCAGCATTTTAACCACAGCACACGTCTGAGGATCACTGCTAACTTAGATGCATGCCCTAATAGGGGAGTAGTGTCCAAGGCTGCGTCACAGATAAACCGTAGCCCTTGTATGATCTGTTCCATCAAATCAGATGTCTCCTGGGGAATATCTTTTCCCCTAAGATCTTGGCGTACCATCTTCGCCCATTCCGTAAGTGTCTGGGAAACTAGACCAATAACGATTACTGGTCTAAATGCTGACCCTATCAGAGAAAAGATGGTGCGGGACTCTGCTTCCATCTTTCGATCCACCGGATCCTTAAAGGACGAAGTGTCCTCCACTGGAATAACCGTGGCTTTATTCAGCCTGGAAATAGGCGGATCCACGACTGGTGGTACCTTTAATTTCTTAATGATGGATTCCTCAAACGGATAGCGTCTAGCAATACGCTTGGAAATAGTAAAGGTACGTTTAGAATGCTCCCATTCTCCTTTAATCTGATTACCAAAACATTTAGGTACAGGAAAAGCCTTCGCCGTCTTGATGGGCTTATTAGTCCCAAAAGGCCTCTCTGTTTCAGTTGCCTCTGCCGGTAAAGCCTCAAGTTTTAAGGTTTCCTGCACTGCCACAACTAGTGCGTCCACCAATGCTTCTTCCTGAATTATAGCAAGAGAAGAAGCGTCCTCCTCACTGTCTGAGGGGGCTTTACCTGGGATAACAGCCCTTGCAGAGGAACCTGCAACTGCCGTGACCATCTCTGAATCTGAGTCAGAGGTGTCAGATGGTATAGGGGTAGGCGGGGGTCGCTTCCTTGACCCCCGTCCCTGACAGGCCGCCTCCACCCGAGCCACCATAGACTCCAAAATTGCTGTAAATGACTCTATACTCTGTGCACCGGCGGGTCCCGAGGCCCCCTCGAGGGAAACAGGTGGGGGAATATGTGTGGCAGGGTCCATAATAACTCCAGTTACTTCCTGGATAATATAATTCAAAAGTAAAGAAAAAAACTTTTTTTTTTTTTCTTTTCTGACCCCCAGCGCCACAAAAAAGCCCCTTAGTGTTACCTGCTTAGGGATCCCTATCGATCGAGAGAGAGAGAGATAGACCCCCAGGCTCACCACTTGATGCTCAGAGTTTAACTGCAACAGGTTACAGCGCTGTCTTGACAAACAGGAAGTCTTTTGGCTGGCTGCCCAGGAAGAAAGGAGGCGGCTCCGCCCCTCTGCACGCCTTCCGGCGCCTCCCCCCAAGCTCCACGAGGTGTAGGATCACCTCAAACATGGCCGCCCCCATGCTGGAGACACGAGGCTACGCCAAAATGGCGGCTCGTGCGATCCTGCAAGAAAAAATGGCGGCGGCCTGCTGAATGTCGGTGTGCTGCACACAACACTGTCTCTGCCTGGGGATATGGCGTGGTTGGCGGTATCGGCCCCTGGCGGACCGCATGGCCGTTCGGGAGGCCTGCTAATAGCTGGAGATCTGATTTGGAAGGCAGTCTACATGTCCGTGGCTTCTGACTGGTAGGTAGCTTATACTTAACCCATAAGATTCCAGAATGCCACAGATTACATCTTTTAAACATGTATACAATAGATTGTTAGCTCCCAAACCAAGCCTCCTGGCTTTTTGTACACAAAAAAATCACACTCAAAGTAGGAGGATCTGTGACATGTTATAGGATAGAAAGGACTCTTTCTTACCATACCGAGAGGGGCCCGCGTTCACCACAAAACCCGTCAGGGGAAAAGGGGGAACATACTACTCACCATACCGGAACCAGGCGGGCACCAACTCCTGACAGTACCCCTCTCCACCGGGGCGGGAGGGCTGTCGACCGATACGAACGCCGTGACTCATGGTCTTTGGCGTTTCAGCGAGACGTTTAACTCGCGGGTTCAGTCCTTTTAATGGGACTTTGTCGCGGCCGACCCAGCGCGGAGCTATGGCCTGCACGCGCTCGTAGGCTGAACTGGGGTGACCACCGGATCTCAACATCCAGCCCGTCGCCCAGTTCAGCTTTCTTGCTTGAAGATCTCACAGGAACACTGGAGAAAAAGCTGTCTAAAAAAAATCCTTTAAGAAAAAATTCTTGCCAGGACCTAAGATCCCAGCAAGGTGTCTAGGTCCTTACTCCTAACTAGACAGAAAATAACTGATTTGCTGAGGCAGAGAGAGAGAGGATATACCCTCTGGGACTGCCCCTAGGGTGTGGCCAGAGCTTTTTAATTTCCTGTCTAGTCCTGCTCCTGCGGAGGTAACATAACCCGAAGGTGGTGTATCACCGAGGACTACGTCTGTCGATGAGCGCTAGAGAAAATGCTATTTCAAATTACGGTGGGTATATGTCTTGTGTTACTTAAAAAAAAGTTCTCCCACCCATTATCCCCATACCTTAAAGGAAATGATGAGGAGAAAGAAGGAAAAAATAAAAAAAAGGGGGGGGGGGGCGGCAGAGGAGTACCCAGAAAGGCCTTGTTCCATTTTCCAACCTCTGTCCTGTACATATGGGGATTCCTCCACTGCTCCCTTTCTCCCGTCCTCCAATATTTCCTCTCATTTATTGTCAGGAAAAGATGTGATGTGAAATTTCTCCAATAGGGACAATACTTATAGCATTTCTTTTGCTGTCTGTGCTTTCCTGCCCCAATGACAACTGCTCCATATATCACTTGTCCCCAATGGGGTCACAGACAAAAACAACAAGTTGATAGAGTAGGAAAAGGTTGAAATTTCCATCAAAAATTACTGTGATTAAGCTTTAGTTTGCATCAAGGCAGCATACAAAGCAATATCCTAACCATCCATGCTCTAAAAGAGACCCCCTATTTGGCAGCTCACAGGCAATGCGGCCCCCTGCCAAATTGTTTTTGCTGGGGAGGAAGGAAGTCGGGTCAGGGGCACAGCCACAGCAGCTTCCAACTAACGATAGGCAGAGGCTGCCTCAGAGTGGAGGGGAGCATGTGCAGTGTTTCTGACTCCTACCACCATGACCACTTCAAATCACTGAAGTGGTCATGGTGGTTAGAGTGTTCCTTTATTATCTCTCAGAAGAAGTAAACCTCTGTATACCGATTCCATTTCTTTTGATCATCCTCTAGTTGTGTTAAATTAGCGTGGGGGGCGCGGCGGCGCGGGAAGGGCACCGCTGCGATTTATTACTTATATACCTTAACTATAGTATATATTTTATATGCGGCCCGAGAAAATTTCTCTACACTCAATGTGGCCCAGAGAAACCAAAAGGTTGGACACCCATGCTCTACAGCAGGGGTGTCAAACTCCATTTCATCGTGGGCCGCATGAGCATTATGGTTGCCCTCAAAGGGCCGGTTATATCTGTAGGATTAGCTGTCCAGAGCACCCCGTGTCCTGGGGGGGGGGGGGGGCAAAGAGGAGCCTTTCTACAGCTGCACAGAGGAGTGCTGGCTCTGGCAAAGGAGTTCTGTCCTCTCTGCTGTTGACTACAGAGACAAGGTGGGGGCAGAGACAAGGGGGGTGCCGCATGAAATGGCCTTGGGGGCCGCATTCGGCTCGCGGGCCTTGTGTTTGACACCAGTGCTCTACAGTATTCTACAATATGAATGTTACAGCATAAATAGTCTTACCTTGTTCAGCCATTCTGCTTTCTCTACATCCGGGAAGGTAACCTGCCAAAATAGAAAGAAGCAATTTGATTTATGATTTCACCTAAAGATAATTTGTAATTATATTAATTTATAAAGACAGGACAATCACATGAGACATCAGCCTATAATGGCCACTGCTCCTTTACCTAAACAGACTTGTGAAGAAAAAAAAAAACTGGATTTTTTACTTTGATTTTTGAAAATTTGTTTCTTGGAGTACATTACAGGACACAGGCATAAGGCGGCCATACATGGATCAAAATTGGCTGTGGTTCAGCACGGACTGGCTGAATTTTGATCCATGTATGGACTGGTTGTACAGAAATTGATCTACCGACTGACATTTGTACAACCAACCTGTTTGGTTTTTCCTGATTGATTGCTGCCACAGGCTATAGCTTACAGCGCTGATCTATGAATTCTGATGGCAGAGAAGTCTCCTCGCTGTCAGAGTACAATACCACAGCGGAAGCATTTCCCCATCCACCTCAAGTGTGTGGATGGGGAGAATCAGATCATTCCTTTTTCGTTCAACCCACTGGGCCAGCTACAGTCCTAGACAATTGGGTTATATACAGCCAACATCAGGCGACTGGGCACCCATTCCCAGCTATTTTAAGTTTTTTTTTTTTTAGCAAGCAATAAGTGGAAACCAAGACAGGGAGAAGTATCCTGTGTCCTGTACCGTACTCCAAGAAATAGATTTCAAAAATGCAGTACAGGATACAAATGGAGTATAGGAAACAGGAATAGTATTGGAAAACTGGCACATACAAAAGCAATACCATTGAGGGGTGAACAACAGCAAAAAACTCCAACAGGCTCACAGAAAAAAACAAAGTCGAGAAGCCTAACCTCAAGGAGCAGCTTGAAGCACCAACAGCCAAGCTGGCATCAAGAAGGCCTGAACATCCACCTAGTAAACCTCAGACAGGACTAAACCCAATGATTTTACTGGTTTCTCAAAAACAGTTACATTCAAGGCATGCGATAACTGTAACAGTTGCTTTTTCTCTCAACCAAACTGTCAAACCATCAAATAGCTGGTGTCATCATAACTCAATCACATGTGCAGCACCATGGCAACTGCAAATCAAACAAAAGCTAAGACGGCAGCTTCCTTGGTTGTAAAACATAGGAGGGTTTAGTTCCATTTTACCTTACATTGAAACAGAAGATAAATAGGCAGCCTTCCAATCCATGGCTCTGTTCACACTCACCATATATTCCCACCATATGTGTACAGAGATCTGAAATGAATTTTGCTCTTCCAAAAAAAAGGCTACATAAGCATAACAGCAATTTATGCATAGAAAAACAGGCTCCATTCACACTAGTGCGATTTCAGATGCAACTTGAGTCACACAGAATCACATGACAATGGAAATCACATCATTTTCGATGGCGCCTGTTCACATAAATGTAACTCAGCGTGATTTTGGAAAAGGTTCCTGTACTACTTTTGTGCAATTCAAGTGAGATTCGGCCCCACAGAATATGCAAACCACATCCAAGTTGCAGTACAAAAATCGCACTAAGAACAGTTAAAAAAAATTGTCTCACAGCAGTGTGAATCTAGCCTAAAGGGCCATACATACAGGCCAAATATCGGGCGGCATGGGCTGGTTTATTAGAAACATTCAGCCTGTGTGTACAGCAGCCATTCCACCTACTTCCTACTGACCACCAATTTGAGGGGCATTTTTTCCACTGCCCCCCAAAGAACTGGCTTTAGCAGGGGTTTTCCAGGACCTAAAAGTGATTTCAAGGGTTCCTTAGGAGGCAAAAAGACTGAAAAAAAATTTTTCTGCCAAAACTAAAGCTGGCCAAACACAGAGCAGAATTCAGCTGAAGTTCACTGCCTCTTATCTGACATCCTTCGAAAAAAAATGAAGACGCCAGACAGCAAACATTTGGACAAACAGTGGCTGTGTCCAATCAGATGCAGGCACTGTTTAGGTATTTTGATAGCCGGCGGGGCAGTCTTTCAAAATACAATAGTCTTGGTGGGAGATTCGTCTATTCACACTGTGTAACGTAGATGAAGGCATTTGTTATCTGTGTATAGGCAACTTAGGCCAAAATAACAGAATGACATCATCGACCATGATGAGGGCCCCACGAGTGATATCCCTTCAGTCAAACGCTATCTGAATTACAATACAATAAACACATCAAAAATATGAAAACCGTACACAGTAACAGAAAGCTGTTGGCTGCCGATCACACTGTCCTGTACATCTACTCATACTGGTTTCCGCTTGTTTATTAGCTACTAAATTGTGACTATCTTGTGCTGATGATAGCATCAGCATGTAAGGAAATTGAGGTTACTTGTATGAAAGCGGAAGGGGAGAGGTGATGGCATGTGGAGAAGCTCATGAAACCAATGTAGGAGTGAAAAAAAAAAATCACGATAAAACACAGGCCGAATGATGACAAGAATGGAAAAAGTGTATCTGTAATATTAAATCGTTGCACTCCTTTCTGACTGCAAGAATCAGACTCCTAATCACGTAGGGTGACATCATGTCTGCTTTACAGGCCTTGCCATAAACCAATGTGAGTGAAGATATGCTTTTTCCTGACCACAGCAAGCGATAAAGTAGGGCATACAAATGCACATTGAGAATACATTCACAGTTACTACAAAGCAGAGATTTCCTGTAAATGCTGGACATATACCCCCCGGTGACACACATGCTCATTTCTGGTGGTACACATCAGGGCTCACCATCCAGTCCCACTGTCCCTGGCCCCCTTCCATACCAGTTACAGTGTCCCTGATCACCGCCAAACCAGTCCCACGGTCCCTGATCACGGCCACACCAGTTACAGTGTCCCTGATCACCACCACACCAATAACAGTGTTCCTGATCACCCTCACACCAATTACAGTGTCCCTGATCACCACCACATCAGTTCCAGTGTCATCAACGAGTGTATGCCAGCAACAGTGTTCCTTATTATTGGCACACCAGTCGCAGTGTCACTATACCAGTGTAAGCCAGCAACAGTGTCCCTGATTAAGGCCACACCAGTCCCAGTGTCACCAAACCAGCCTAAGTCAGCAGCACTGTTCCTAATTGCTGCCACGCTAGTCTTCAGTGTCACCAGACCAATGAAAGGCAGCAACAGTGTTCCTGATCACTGCCACACCAGTGCAGTGTTGTCTCTGCCTGCTGCCTGCACTTACCCTGACCTGTTAATTGATACAATTTCTGCCTTCTGCCTGAGCCAATCCTTTGCCTGCTTCCTAACCATGTTTCTGCAAGTGCCTGAGCTGACCCATCTGCAAATCCCACGGACTACATTTCTGGGAGACACCGGTCCCAGCCATCCCCTGCAGACAACTGCACTCTGGAAACCGCAGGAACTCTTTTGTTCTGCCTTTCTTTAGCCTCCTGCACTTCCTGTCCAGTGAAATTGGCATTCCTAGGGAGCAGCCATGTACCAGTAGCCTAGGTTTGCTTGGCTTATAGAAACTTGGACTGCTATAGGGGACGCTACACTAAGCTATATATCCTGAATACAGAGGTGACCATTACAGTACATTGGTTTTGACACAATTGGTTAGTTTGTATGATACACAAGATACAATGTCTGACACATTATAAGTCCAGACACCGAAAGAGTCTCACACATGTGGTACCGTATTGCCATACTAGGAGTAGTGGAATGTGTTTGGGGTGTAAATGTAAGTGTGCCCATGCTGTGTGTGAGAAATATCTTATTAAATTGCCAACTTTTTGTATAAAGAAATTATTTTTATCTTCTTTACGCATTTTTCTAAATATTTGGGCAAAACAAATGAAGTCTTCAAAAGACTTGCCATGCCTCGTAAAAAATACCTTGTTTTATCTCCAAAATGTGGTCATTTTATAGGTTGTGGCAGGGAGAAGCTGTGCCACTGTTTAAAATGGCAGTCTGGGCCAGGTTTTCCAGAAAACAATGACACTTAAAAGGCACAGGTGTGTGCTGGCTTCATGTTAGAGACATAGTTAAGGTCAGAGCCCCACTCTCCTGATGGGGTCAGCGTGCGAAGGTAGCAGTGAGAGGTGCACTGTTTGCACCATACTGTCCAGGTCAGGACAGACAAAGGCCCAAAAATGTACAAAGAGAAAATGACTCCTGCGCTTAAGGGGTGGCCTTGCGGCTGGTATCCGGAAAATGCGATTCAGGTCAAATTGTAGTAAATTTGTATACATGTCTATTACAATAAATTGTTTTGAAGATAATGCGCTAGGCTGGTGCGCCCTCTGTCCATTTCTCTTTTCCAGACAAAGGCCCAAGCCTGTGAGATATGCAGCAGCTGGGAGCTGCAGGATAAGAAGCCAAGTTGACAGAGGTCGCCTCACAGGTCGCTGTAGGTCGCCTTCCATAGGGAAGCTGCGGACCCGTTCAAATAGGAGCGACACAAGTCGCTCCGACTTAGAAAAAGGGTCCGGAGCTTCTTTGGGGCGACCCGGAGGCGACCGCCATAGACTTCAATGTTATGAAGTCCGTGGCGGCCGCTCCTAGGTCGCGGCGCGCTGCTTGCACCGCGACCTCGGAGGTCGCCCCCCCAAGTCGGATCGTGGCAATGTGAACGGGGCCATATACCATCAAAAGAAGGTTCTGTGTCAAAAAATGATAACATTTTCATTTGGGTACAGTGTGAAAAGCTGAAAAATGTGCCAGACTGGATGGGGGTGAAAGTGTCCAGACACGAGGTGGTTAAAAAGCCACTTGCTAAAGAAAGAAAAAAATAAAAATCAGTTTAGCATGGGCATAGGCCGTGCAAAAAGGTTATTAACCACTTCTAGTTTGGGAGCTCTTTTCCAGCTTAATAATCCAGTAACCAAGGTACAATACAAAAACCGCGCACAAATACAATCAATCAAAACCAGCCACACAAGACAACTGAGGTTAATTACCACATCCTCTCCAAGGTACAATAGAAGGAACTAGAAATTATCACATACACATTTTTAGGAATAGTGTGTCCATTTTAGAACAGGCTTTTTCAGAGATATTTCAATATGTATTAGGTAAAAACTTTTTTTTGGTTTGGAATAGTTGTAAGGAAGGATTTAAAATCCCTGTCAGGTTTTCTTTGTGGTCTTTGTCCCACCTATGTAGAGTAAAGGCCCGTACACACGATACGAAAATCGGAAGGAAAATTTCCTCCGACGAACGATCTGCCGATTTTCGGATTGTTAGTATAGTGTTTTCGACAGCCGATTACCGATTTACGGATGACAAAAACTGGATGTGCAGGCTATAAAATTTTTTATCGTACGTCAACACAACATCCAATTTTCGTTTAATCAGTACAGTTTTCATCCGAAAAAAATCGTAAGAGCAAGACTAGGCATGCTCAGAAATGAAAGAACACATATAAATCAATTCAACACATGACATCACTTCTGAAGTTGAATTCTGTCATACGGGAATTTTAGTATGAAAGTAACCTCTTCACTTTCAACATGAGACTAGCATGCAACAAAAAACCTGTACGAGGCTTTACTCTCCCCACTTTTCCTTTCCTCGGTTTTTGGAAGTTTTTTCTCTCTTCCTATATCGCCTCTGGGACAAGAAGTCCAAAAACATGTTATATGATGGACTTTTCAACCTCATCCTATTTTTGACTGTAATTCTGCTTTATTTTGATATGGTTGACATTGCAGGTAGTATATCATTTCATGGAAGAAAAAGTAAGGGTACCAGTCTTCGAACTTGGAACTTTCTGAATGTACTGAAAATTTACTACCTTCCATTGTGCATGCAGGTACTCCCAGTCAATAGTTTACAACTGGCTAAAGATGCTTTCCTCTGCCAGCTTTTTAACCACCTGCGGACTATTTACAGTAAATATACTGCGAGTGGTGCAGCTGTAGGCTCGGCAACATACCATGTAATGTTGCTGGCTTGCCTCTGATGTTGGGGCGCGCATGCGCACACCCCGTGCTGTGAATAATCTGAAACCTTCTTATCGGCTGTTTTCAATCACACACAGAATTCAGTGTTTAATTTTCGGTCTTTTTTTGTTTACATTAAGGCCCCGTTCACACTGGGGCGACGCTACTTCGCCGGGCGACCTCACAGGTCGCGGCACACTGCTCGCACCGCGACCTCGGAGCGGCCGGCACGGACTTCATAACATTGAAGTCTATGCAGGTCGCTCCGGGTCGCCCCAAAGAAGCTCCGGACCCTTTTTCTAAGTCGGAGCGACTTGTGTCGCTCCTATTAGAACGGGTCCATAGCTTCTGTATGGCAGGCGACCTACGGCGACCTGTCAGGCGACCAGGTCGCCTGACAGGTCGCCCCAGTGTGAACGGGGGCTAAAAGGAAAAAAAACCCAGTGGTGAACGAATACCTCCAAGCTCTATTTGTGTAAAAAAAATGATATCAATTTCATTTGCGTACAGTGTTGCATGAGAGCGGCGCAATTGCCAGTTAAAAAAAAGGGGGTAAAACCTCAAATGAAAGCAGTTGTAAACCACTGCAATAAAAAAAATAATAATAGCATAGTATGCTAGGATGCTTCGCATATTAGCATATTATGAAATACTTACCTTAAAATGAATCCCTCCAGCGGCGCACTGTCACCACTTATGCCTCGTACACACATGCAGATTGTGGGCCGAACGATCGGCCGTCTTTTGTTCCCAGGCTGTCATGTCGGTTGAAAAGTGCAAAAGACTGCACAAGAATTTTGTCCGCCGACTGCAGCCGACTTCAGAAGTGATGTCATGTGATGGTTAACTTTCCCTGTGTTTTTTCTTTTCTGAGCATGCCCAGTCTTGCAAATCTGCTGTCTGTCGGCCGAATTCTGTATTGACTGGCGAACAATCGGCCGCTCTGGTGTCGGCATACAAAAATTTTAATGCTTGCACGACTCTTTTCGGCCGAAAGTGCGCTGTCGGCTGTCGGAAGCATCATACTAACAAGCCGAAAATCGGCCGATCGTTCGGCGGCCGAACATTTTCGGCCGACAATTTGCACGTGTGTACGGGGCATTAGAGGGCTTCCAACTTCCCCCTGGTTTACTTCTGGGTTCGCAGACTCTGGTTGTGCGAGTGGTCGGAACAGCAATGATGTCACTTCCGCGCAGTATCCCTCAGTTACGGCACGGTGCTCTGAAGGTCTGCATCCCGGGTGAAAATCTCCTAAACTGTGCACGTTTAGGAGATCTTTATTTTACCTACAGGTAAACCTTATCATAGGCTTACCTGTAGGTAAAAATCACAAAGTGGCCATTACTATTTAGCTTTTTTCAGCTGTAGTGGGTTTTTTTAATTTAGCTTTAAGCAAAACTATACTCCCACAAAAGCTTATGGCTCAAAAACATTGATAAACACATAGCTGCGTTTTTCAGCTTTTAGCAGCGTTAAAGTATTTTTTTTCTCTTAAAACCCACTAGTTCTCGGGTTTTTTTTTCAGCCAGAAAACTGCTGATAACAGCCTATGGCCACTCACACGGGCGGTATGCCCGACAGACTCCGTTTTGCCCAGCGGGGATCGATCCACCGATCCCTGCTAAGCAGGCGGATGACAGCTCCGTGTGGGAGATCGGATGATAACGGACCGCCTGTTTGTTTTCATCCGATCTGATCCTCCAGACAGATGGAAAATAGGGTTTCCATCTGTCTGGATTTCACGGACAGGTTTGGATTGGATTAGATAACAGCGGGTGTCAGCAGAGATGTCTCCGCTGACATCCGCTGCTCCATAGGGCTGCATGGAGCATCTGATCAGGTCCGCCTGAAAAACTGACAGGAGGACTGGATCCAAAAGCCAGTGTGAAAGGGGCCTATGGGTGCAAGGACACAAAGCATAACATGCTGGGGAGTTTACTGGCTGCAGAAAAAAATGTCTGATGCCAAAACAGCAGCTGTAAAAACGTCCAGTGTGTATGAGGCCTAACAGCCAAGTGTTCTACAAGCAGTCACAGCTAGCATCTTATCTGCACAATTCCACTCACATTACTATATTTTGAATAATGCATGCAATCACTCCTGGGCCTCTTAAGCCCCGTACACAAGTTCAGATAATCGGACGACTTATCGCTTGCATTTTGTTGCACGATACTAACATCAAATTCAACAATGCATACAAACCGTATGATTTTTGTCGTACGATTCGGGAAAAGTTTCCTGGTTGCTTAGCTACGCATCAGATGGTGCAAAACAAAAACAATGGCAGCCAGGCGTTTTCCGTGCTATTTTAGTGTTTCTGATCATGCTCAGTCTTTTTCGATCGATTTTTAGCGGACGCATACTGTACTGATGAAACGATTGTCGTTCGCGGGGCTATCGTACGACAGAAGTTTTCCTGTTTGTCCCTTCAGATTTTGTTGGATGAACTGTCATGATCGGCTATCGAACTATGAGCTGTACTAACGATCAGATTATCGTGCGATCGGGTCAAAAGCGAGTTTTATCGTACGATTATCGGAACGTGTGTACGGGGCATTACTGTAGCAGTTACTGACAGCTGTGGTCATTGCGAAGAAGCAGAGGGCTCACAAATTTAGTGGGTATTGACAGTGGAAAAATGACCACACAACAAAGCGTGTTCAATCTGTTCATCATGCGTGGTTTGAACACACTGACACAATACAATATACAGTTGTATTCAAAATTATTCAACCCCCCCCCCCCCCCCCCCAATGCTGTAAAGGGTTTTAGGGAATTTAGTGTACATTTGTAATTTTATTCAGAATTAAATCCTACAAGGACTTCTTAAAGAACCATATGCAACTAAAATGACATCAATTGGTTTTGTAATACAGTAGTAAATGTTTCTTTTGTGAATTCTTCATTGACACAATTATTCAACCCCTTAAAGACTACCACTCTGAAGAACAGAGGTTCATTGAAGTGTTTTCAATCAGGTATTGAAAACACCTGTGGATGTCAGGGAGCAGCAATAAAGCCTAATAAGCACCAATTAGGCAGCTTTAAAATGACTGTGATACTCAGCTCCTTCTAGACATTTACTGGTGTGGTTACAAACATGGTGAAGTCAAGAGAATGGTCCAGGAAGACAAGAGAAGAGGTGATTACTCTTCACAGGAAGGGCAATGGCTATAAGAAGATTGCAAAGATGTTAAACATACCAAGGACACCATAGGAAGATTCATTCGCAAATTCAAGGCAAAGGGCACTGTTGAAATGCTACCTGGTCATGGCAGAAAGAAGATGCTGACTTCGACTGCTGTGCGCTACCTTAAGCGTAGAGTGGAGAAAAGTCCCCGTGTGACTGCTGAGGAACTGAGAAAAGATTTGTCAGATGTGGGTACTGAAGTTTCTGCTCAGACAATACGGCGCACACTGCGTAATGAAGGTCTCCATGGCAGAACTCCCAGGCGCACCCCCTTGCTGTCTCCAAAGAATAAGAAGAGTCGACTGCAGTATGCCAAAGTCATGTGGACAAACCACAGAAGTTTTGGGATAGTGTTCTGTGGACTGATGAAACAAAATTAGAACGGTTTGGGCGCATGGATCAACGCTATGTTTGGAGGAGGAAGAACAAGGCCTATGAAGAAAAGAACACCTTGCCTACTATGAAGCATGGCGGGGGGGTCAATCATGCTTTGGGGCTGTTTTGCTTCTGCAGGTATAGGGAAGCTTCAGCGTGTGCAAGGTACCATGAATTCTCTTCAGTACCAGGAGATATTGGATGACAATGTGATGCAGTCCGTCACAAACCTGAGGCTTGGGAGACGTTGAACCTTTCAACAGGACAATGATCCCAAGCATACCTCCAAGTCCACTAGAGCATGGTTGTAGATTAAAGGCTGGAACATTTTGGAGTGGCCATCACAGTCACCATACTTAAATCCGATTGAGAACCTCTGGTGGGACTTAAAGAAAGCAGTTGCAGTGCACAAGCCTAAGAATGTGACTGAACTGGAGGCTTTTGCCCATGACGAATGGGCAAAGATACCCGTAGATCGCTGCAAGACACTTGTGTCAAGCTATGCTTCACGTTTAAAAGCTGTTATAACTGTAAAATGATGTTCTGCTAAGTACTAAGGGGGTTGAATAAAACTGATAATGATGTGAGCACAGAAAAGACATGTGTGGTTATTTCATTATAAATGTTATGTTATATTTGTCTGACCTACACGTGCCTCTTTGATTTAATTGTAAGCAGAATGACTGAATGATCAAAATCAATGTCAAACTGGCCAAAACAATCAATTTCAGTGGGGGTTGAATAATTTTGAATAGAACTGTACCTTTACACTTTGAGAGAGACCCCACTGTCATAAAAATATTAAAATCATTTTTGTCCTTTTATTATGTCATCTAATACTTAAAACAAGTATGAAATATATATAGAGAAGATTCAGCGCTGAATAAACAAAGACATAAGACCAGCAGCTAACACTCAAGGGTAATCCAACACCTTCAATAAATAAGTATATAATAGTGTAGCGCAGTCTAATAGCAATAAATAACAATCTTTTTAAAAGCCAATAATAATAAAAAACATATAATGGATAAAAAGAAGTTCATAAGGTGGTGAAAAGACGGTAAAAACAAAGTCCACTAGTGATCCGGTGAATAGACAATAAGTGTGACTTCAGTGCTCATAAGATCCCGTCACCCGGCATTATCTGCCTCTCACCTCCAGAACTTGACCCCACAGGGTCAAAAAGCATGAAGCAATCTCCACGATGTAAAGCCAATGAACTCAGTAAACCGGACTACAGCCTCCAGCAAACGCCTGCACTGATGACTTATGGGGTAAAGGGTACACCTTCCCAATCCACTCCGAATCATAAAAATAGAAGGAAACAATCTAGTGCTCTCTGTTGCGGCAATAACACTTTATTTTGCTCAAAAATATTGCACTTACATGAATCCCGAATATTGCAGGCATAGATAAGGAGAGCGAGCAGCGTGCTGGATGGTGCCTGGTTCCCGAGTAGTTTGTTGGCCGTAGGACCGTGTGACCAATCCCCCGTACGCGTTACGTCAAGTGGGCGTAGACTTCTTCAGCGGGGATCATCTCCTTATCTATGCCTGCAATATTCGGGATTCATGTAAGTGCAATATTTTTGAGCAAAATAAAGTGTTATTGCCGCAACAGAGAGCACTAGATTGTTTCCTTCTATTTTTATGATTCGGAGTGGATTGGGAAGGTGTACCCTTTACCCCATAAGTCATCAGTGCAGGCGTTTGCTGGAGGCTGTAGTCCGGTTTACTGAGTTCATTGGCTTTACATCGTGGAGATTGCTTCATGCTTTTTGACCCTGTGGGGTCAAGTTCTGGAGGTGAGAGGCAGATAATGCCGGGTGACGGGATCTTATGAGCACTGAAGTCACACTTATTGTCTATTCACCGGATCACTAGTGGACTTTGTTTTTACCGTCTTTTCACCACCTTATGAACTTCTTTTTATCCATTATATGTTTTTTATTATTATTGGCTTTTAAAAAGATTGTTATTTATTGCTATTAGACTGCGCTACACTATTATATACTCAAATACTTAAAACAAGCCTGTTTTAAATTTTATTTCTTTTGCAAATGTTAAACTACCTTTATGTAAAGCTCTATGAAACTCTCAGTTTACGTCATTGTAGTAGCCGCTGCATATGCCATGCCTGAATGCAGAAATACAAGGGCCTACAACTGTTTATGATGATACCGAACAACATTACACAACACTCTTTGCCATTGTACACATTTACCCAGTAATTAAAAGAACACGAAAATCCTCACCTATCAGCTGGAATTCCCAATTGTACTGAGTTATCTTGTAGCCATAAGTAAAAAGCATTCCATCAGCAGGGCCACAGCCGGGGCAGCAGTGCATTGACCGCTAAGCAATCAGCTAATGGAAAATGCAGCAATGAGAATTGATTATGCGGGGATGCAAGATCTGCTTGCTAGCTTATTTGTTTGATCATAGGAAGAAGGTATATAATAATACTTTATATGTGTACCATGAAATGCTCATTACACTAGAACAACATTATAGGAGATGCTTACCTCGGTTTATATTTTATAGGACTTTGAGGCTCCAACATGACTCCTAGTGATCACTTCATATTTCACGTTCTAGAAATATTGGTTTCTCTAAGACTGTTCCCTCCCTTTTTTTTTTTTTTTTTTTCTTTTTGGTCTCACAACTTCAGTTTGTTAAATAACTGCTTTGTTAATATTGCTGTCATTACCCCGATTAGTTCACCTGTATTCTCTAGCATAGCTAGAGAACTGCCAACGCTGGGTTCTCCTGCCTAGTGTGGTCCATTTTGAACATGAAAGCAGATGGACTGGCAGGAACGCCAGGGATTTCACACAAAAAGGAAGTAATACAAAGAACAGGATATTTTTTCATACAAGTGCATGGTACAGGAGGCATATACACTATATTACCAAAAGTATTGGGACGTCTGCCTTTACACGCACATGAACTTTAATGGCATCCCAGTCTTAGTCCATAGGGTTCAATATTGAGTTGGCCCACCCTTTGCAGCTATAACAGTTTCAACTCTTCTGGGAAGGCTGTCCTCAAGGTTTAGGAGTGTCTATGGGAAATGTTTGTTTGACCATTCTTTCAGAAGCGCATTTTTGAGGTCAGGCACTGATGTGGACAAGAAGCCCTGGCTCGCATTCTCCACTCTAATTTATCCCAAAGGTGTTCTGTCGGGTTGAGGTCAGGCCAGTCCAGTTTCTCCACCCCAAACTCGCTCATCCAGGTCTTTATGAGCCCTGCTTTGTGCACTGGTGTGCAGTCATGTTGGAACAGGAAGGGGGCCACCCCCAAACTATTTCCACAATGTTGGGAGCATGAAATTGTCCAAAATGTCTTGGTATGCTGGCACCTTAAGAGTTCCCTTCACTGGAACTAAGAGGCCAAGTTCAAACCATAAAAAACAACCCCACACCATCATCCCCTTTCCACCAAATGATTTGGACCAGTGCACAAAGCAAGGCCCATAAAGACATGGATGAGTGAGTTTGGGGTGGAGAAACTTAACTGGGCTGCACAGAGTCCTGACCTCAACCTGATAGAACACCTTAGCAATGAATTAGAGCGGAGACTGCGAGCCAAGCCTGCTCATGCAACATCAGTGCCTGGCCTCACAAATGCGCTTCTGGAAAAATGGTCACACATTCCTATAGACAAACTCCTAAACCTTGTGGACAGCCTTCCCAGAAGAGTTGAAGCTGCTATAGCTGCAAAGGGTGGGCCAACCCAATATTGAACCCTGGGTAAGACTGGGATACCATTAAGGTTTGTGCGCGTAGAAAAGCAGGCGTCCCAATGCTTTTGGTAATATTATACATCAGGAATGTGAAATATTGGATGTACATATTCTCTAACTCTCTAGCATCTATGCAAAACTGAAATGCCAGTTTAGGATGAACTGACACTTCAAATTGTATCCACTGTCAAAATTTAAAACCCTATATTAATTTTCATATTAAAATGTCAATTATTTCTAGCTTACTGCTTTTAATCGGAATAATTTGGACATTTATAAATTAAAGCCATCCATAGATGGTTGAATGAAAAAAGGTGGAGGGAGGAATCCCACCCCACCCCCCTTTTCCCTCTAGCGGGACATTTTATTCTGACAGCTGCACCCCGCTGCTGTCAAAGTACACTGATCATAATTTAAAAGTTTTCCAACATTCTCCTCCAACAGAAGTCAATTGAACGATTAACGTGTGTCGAACAGGGATGGACGCAAACTGATCAGAATGTCGATTGGTCTATGGTCAGCTTTACTTTGTGAAGATCTCATTTACCACCATAAATTCTGTGATATGTCTTTCTGTAGTCACTGCTGTGTCACACATTTCACAGAACCTGCTTTCTGACCTACAGAGATGCTGAGAGGAGGAGTTTCAGGAGTCAGTACAGGAATCACTGCTTGCAGGAAGCAAGGTACCATGGGATATGTAGTCCTTATAGATTGAAAGTAAACCAAAGGAATGAGCGGAGGAGAAGCTGCAAAGCATGCAGAAAACCCAGAAAGTGGTGGATGAGATGGCCAGCAGACAGGTAGAACTCACAACATGAAAGGAGATTTTTCAAGAAAGCTTGTTTTGGATTGTCATAGATAACTATTGTTTTTATTGTTATTACAATGCTGATGTTATAAAATGGAAGTTTATGCTGTGACTTTTTAGCTCTGATTCAAGTACTTTAGAACCCTGCCTGATATGTTTGTCAAAAGGAACCTGTAAAGTCAACATTTTAACCTTATCTATAATAAATGATTGAGTAGCATTATGTACACAGTGGAGATCCCTAGCACCATTCTTATCACAGCAATATGTACAATAGGTTATCACCCAAGGAAAACAGATCTGGCCAAAGGACCAGGAGAAGATTTAAGCAACCCATAGATTAGTCAAGTTTCTTTCCTTCCACCATGAGTAGTGGGGGGGCTTCCCTGTCAGCAGAACACAATGATTACTGCTAAGACTATAGGCGCCGGCAGTAATTGAATGTAAAAAATCCAGGAAACTGGTTGTACCCAAGTCGATGGATGGATTAACTAATTGGATTGATGGATTGATTGATAGTATCTAATACCTTATAATGTAAGATATCAGAATGACATCATTGCGATAAATTCACTACTCTTGTATTCTTTATGTATGGATTTCTTATGTGAATCAGCTTACAAACCCTTAATAAAATACATACTTCAACCGCTGTAAAGAATATTGTATTGTCCAGTGATCAGTCACCTGTAAACAAGATCCAGGTGGCTGATATAATTTGTTCTTTTAAATGAATGTTGCCACAAAGTAATTCTTTAACTTGGCAGAACTACAAGCTTGTCACATTGTTCGCGTGCTGTGTGAAGGGGAAGCAATGTGTACAGAACACTGGCAATTTGTAGACCTGCTACAGGCAAATGGCACAAGATTTGTCTACAGATCTCATGTAAGCAAACCTGAATAAAACTACAATCGTTCTCTCTACCCTGCTCTAAAAATAAGCAGGTTGAACAAATACAGGTGCATCTCATAAAATTAGAATACCAATAATAAGTGTATTTATTTCAGTATTTCAATTCAATAAGTGAAAAACTCATATATTCTATAGATTCATCGCACACAGAGTAAGGCCTCTTTCACACGGCCGCTCCGGTTTTTTGCTCCTCTGCGGGACTTTTTTTTTTTCTTTAACAGAGCGGATGACATTCATGTCATCCGCTCCGTATGTCCGCATATCATCCCATCCGTTTGCGGATGATGTGGACATAATGTATGTCTATGGGCATTGCGGATGTCAGCGGATGACACCGCTGACATCCGATTTTGCTTCCTTTCCGTTTTTTGAATGGAGGAAAAATAGGGTTCTGTTCCGTTCCAAAAAACGGAACAGAACTGAAAGGAAGAAAATCGGATGTCAGCAGATGGTATTCCGCTGACATCCGCAATGCCATTGACTTACATTATGTCCGCAAATCATCCGCAAAAAAAATAGGATGATTTGCAGACATACGGAGCGCCCGTGTAAAAGGGCCCTTATATATTCCAAGCATTTCTTTCTTTTAAATTTTGAGGATTATGACTTACAGGTAGTGATAACCCAACATTAAGTATCTCAGAAAATCAGAATATTGTGAAAAAGTTCAATATTGTAGACTTAGGCCCCTTTCACACATACAGTCCGTTAAGTTCATCAGTTCAGTCATGTCGAAATGTATCCATTTTCCATCCATTTTTCGTCTGTTTTCATCCATTTTTTTTTACATCCATTACCAATGCAAAAACAGATGCAAAACGGACTGTTTGTCCGTTTACATCCATTTTTTGTCTCATCCGGTTTTTTGATGGATGAAAAATAGGGCATTCATCTGTTCCAAAAAACGGACATTGGCGGAAGTGGATGAAAAACGGATGTTAACGGATGATCATCCGTTTTTACATAGAGATGCATTGATCTCCATTATTCATCCGTCAACGGATGAATGAAAAATGGACAAACGGACCGTATGTGTGAAAGGGGCCTTAAGGTGTCACACTCTAACCAGCTAATTAACTCAAAACACCTGTAAAGGTTTCCTGAGCCTATAAATGGTCTCTCAGTCTGGTTCGGTAGGTTACATAATCATGGGGAAGACTGCTGACTTAACAGTTGTCCAGAAAACAGTCATTGAAACCCTCCAGAAAGAAGGTAAGTCACAAAACTGCATTGCTAAAGAAGCTGGCTGTTCACAGAGTGCTGTATCCAACCATAATAATGGAAAGTTGAGTGGAAGGAAAAGTGTGGTAGAACAAAAGGTGCACAACAGAGATAACCGTGGCCTTGAGAGGATTTTGAAGCAAATGCCATTCAAGAATTTGGGGGAGATGCACAAGGATTGGACTACGGCTGTTGTCAGTGCTTCAAGAGCCACCAGACACAGATGTATCCAGGACGTGGGCTACAACTGTCACATTCCTTGTGCCAAGTCACTTCTAAACCAGAGACAACATCAAAAGCGTCTTACCTGGGCTAAGGAGGAAAAAGGACTGGACTGCTGCTCAGTGGTCCAAAATCCTCTTTTCAGACGAAAGTAAATTTTGCATTTAATTTGGAAATCAAGGTCCCAGAGTCTGGAAGAAGAGTGGAGAGGCACAGAATTTGCATGAGGTCCAGTGTGAAGTTTCCACAGTCAGTGATGATTTGGGGAGCCATGTAATCTGCTTGTGTTGGTCCACTGTGTTTTATCAAGTTCAAAGTCAGCGCAGCCCTCTACCAGGAAATTCTAGAGCACTTCATGCTTCCCTCTGCTGATCAGCTTTATGGAGATGCCGATTTCATTATACAGCAGGACTTGGCACCTGCCCACACTGCCAAAAGTATCAATACCTGGTTTAATGATCATGGTATCACTGTACTTGATTGGCCAGCAAACTCGCCTGACCTAAACCCCATAGAGAATCTGTTGGGTATTGTCAAGAGGAAGATGAGAGACACCAGGCCCAACAATGCAGATGAGATAATGGCCACTCTCAAAGAAACCTGGGCTTCCAAAACACTTCAGCAGTCCCACAGGCTGATCGCATCCATGCCACGCCGCATTGATGCAGTAAATAATGCAAAAGGGGCCCCGACCAAGTATTGAATACATACTATTCTGTACATAGAAATACTTTTCAGTAAGCCAACATTTCTGTATTAAAAATCTTTTTTTTTTTATTGGTCTTATGTAATATTCACATTTTCTGAAATGCTGAATTTTGGGTTTTCACTGGCTGTAAGCCAAAATCATCAAAATTAAAAAGAAAGAAATGCTTGAAATATATCACTCTGTGTGTAATGAATCTATATAATATACACGTTTCACTTTTTGAATTGAATTGCCAAAATAAATTAACTTTGATGATATTCTAATTTCTTTTAGATGCACCTGTAGGTTGACTTCAGTCGAGTTGTGCATTCCCATACATGTCTGTGCACAGACGTAATATCCCAAACATAGATGCCTTCAGAAAACTACATGAGTGCACGTGTGCCACTTTGCGCAAGTAACGGCTCATAGATGTGTACAGCCTCTTTCACCTATTCGTGTCTATGGGCTGTATGTAGCGCCAGGGCATCCCAGGCACACAAATATGCTGTATTTATGCTGTACGAGCAAATGCACCTGTGTGCATGAAGCCTAATACTGTATGTTAGTAAAGTGCTTTGAAGAAATTATGTACACAAACAGGATGGGGCGGTCTATTTATTGCCTATGGCCTTGGGGCCTCAATGCATGAGACTAGTGTGAGAAAGGTATCTTCACAAAAACAGTAGTCCAATTCAGGGTAGACGATAATAAAACTGCAGTGAAGTGCAAACAGAGCAAAAGCTGAATGTAAGGAACTGACAAAATTTAGATTTTCTCTAGAACTAAGCACCCTGCATTGAAAACATTAAAGCAGGACTAAAGTTACAAACTAAAATATTACAAACAGGCAGGCTCTTAAAGAGGAAGTAAACCCTCCTCTGACACTTGTACCTATAGGTAAGCCTATGATAAGGCTTACCTATAGGTACTGTAAATATCTCCTAAACATGTACCGTTTAGGAGATATTTACCTTACATGCAGCCAGTGATGTCACTGGCGCATGCGCTCTGAAGGAACAGCCGCTGGTGCCGTTTCTTCAGAGACCCGTGCCATGACTGTCGGCTCCCGCGCGCGTGCGTGGGAGTGACGTCACCGCGGCTCCAGGCCAATCAGATGGCCGGATGCCGCGATCCCGGAAGACGGGTGACTGGACATGTCGCCCGTCATAGAGGTGAGCGGACGGCACGGCAGGGGCTCGTTCTAAGATAAGTATTTCATAATGAGCTAGTATGCGATGCATACTAGCTCATTATGTGTTTCTCTTTCAGCTTGTAAAAAAAAATAAAAAAATTAACGGAGTTTACAACCTCTTTAAAGCTCTGTAAACTCTGACATTGATATCACATTTAAGCATTGTATTAATGTAACTACTTGTTTTCAATTAAAAAGCCACTAGTATGGATCAAAATCGTTCTTACTTTTACAAATTGTGAGATTGTGGAACCCTCCTGCTTGTTCCTAGCCACCACCATCATAACTGAGGTCTTCCCAGTTTGTGCAGTACCTTACTTCCACCCTCAGTATGTTTCCTTGGCCATAATCCCGTGCATGCGCAATATTTGCCGTATCCAAGCCACGTTTTCGTTCCCGGTTACTAAGGAAACCTTATACAGCGAATAGTAGCCGATCCTGTTGCTACCTTACTCCAGAGTCTCGCGGGATCTCAGGGCTGACGACAACAATAGGAAATGACGCAGCCTCGGCATAGACCCAGCATTTTTTCCAGCAGCAGAAGCTTGCCGGAAAATTAGGGCGAACCGAACGACGCATGCGCGGGTGACGTCATTTAAAAGAAAAACAACAATTACTCGGAAAGGAAGCCGGTAAGAGAAGAATAAAATTTTACAATAAATAAAATATCCTGCTATTATTAATTTAGAGTAAAGTGATCAGAATGAGTATACATCCGCTTTAATTGCAGAAGAGACATGTTCTTTTCTGCAATATAGTCCATTTGCATTCGTAATCCTCGGTGAAGTACATACTGTGGAGCTCAATTTACATTCCAGCACACTTCCAGTGTATGCACAGGAGGCACATTCCATGCCAGCCAATCAAAATAGCTAAAGATTGGCACCTGGAAAAACCCAGGGAGAAGATGCTGGTAAGGGACCCTGTACACATCAGACTTATGGAACTAAGGTAAGTATGTGTGCCTTAAAGTGGTTGTAAAGGAACAATGTTTTTTTACCTGCATGTATTCTTTGTATGAAGGTAAACCCCCCCCCCAGTACTTACCTGAGCCCCTGTACACATCAGACTTATGGAACTAAGGTAAGTATGTGTGCCTTAAAGTGGTTGTAAAGGAACAATGTTTTTTACCTGCATGTATTCTTTGTATGAAGGTAAACCCCCCCCCCATTACTTACCTGAGCCCCCTTTGGATCCATTGATGTCCAGGAGAGCTTTGCCTCTCTGGGGACCTACACTCTCAATTGACTTTTGGCAGCGGCCGGAGCCATTGGCTGTCAATCAGATCCAGTGAGCCAATCAAGAGACAGAGGTAGCTGGGCCGAATCAAGGCTCCATGTGTGAATGGACACAGAGCTGCGGGTCGGGAGCACGCCTGCTTGGGTGCCCCCACAGCAAGCAGCTTGCCACCCAGCAAGCACCCAGGAGGAGGGAGGAGCCCCGACGAGGGACCTGAGAAGAGGAGGATCCAGACTGCTCTGTGCAAAACCATTGCACAGAGCAGGCAAGTATAACATGATTGTTAGTAAAAAAAAAAAAAAACACAAGGCTTTAGTATCACTATAAAGCCAGATTTACATCTTTATGTTGCAGTAACACATGGTAAACTGTAGTTCATTTTGAATGGCACATCAATAGACATCATCGAACCACAACCAACTTGCGATTCAGCACACCACAACACACATATGTGAACCATTTGTTCATTGTGCTCCTCTGTACTGGAAAACAAAAAGGTGCAGGTCCAGATTACCATATGTTAACAACCCATTCAATATGAATGGGCTGCCTTACAACAACACATGTTAACATATATATAGCAGGTCTGTACAGCTGCAATGGAGTGGGGGAAGAGCGGCCAATTTTTACTACAGGACCCATCACATTAATCAAGACACGTGTCAGCATATGAGGATCAGATTTTTGGTTTTTCCTCAGCTTCCAAACAGTCTAAGGTTAAGAACTCATGGCCATTTGCTACCATAAGCATTATAGGTACTTGATGTCATAAGGGACTGTATTGTCTATGGTTTTCAGGCAGAACCTTCTTCCAGTTCCCAAGTTTAGTATGTCCAAAGATTTCTGTATTTGATTAAAAGTCAGGTGCACAGGCAGATCAAGACTAGCAATGGGCTCAGGTGTGTTCGGATCAAGCACACCAGGAAGCCAGCACTGCACACTGCCAATCATAGGCAGCGTGTGTATGTGCAGCTGGCGGCTGGTAAATGCCTCACTGTCTATGATTGGCCTGTGCAGTGACGGTTTCCTAGCGGGCTCCATCCGAACATGTCCGAGCCCATCACTCATCAGGACTATAAAAGCAACACAAAAAGGGCTCATTAAGCCTCGGTATAGACGGCACAGGAAACTCAGCGATCCCTGCGCATTACCTATAAGTTTTCACCGCATTGTGTTTCTGATCCCCTGCGGGTGTCAATCCCACCCCAAAGGGATCTCAAACACAGTGCAATTTGCCTGCAATGGATTGCATGGTGCAAAATGACCATGCAATGTGGTTGTGGTGCAGCTCCAAAAAAGGAGGCACTTCTTTTATCTGCCATGCAGTGTGATTTGATATGGGGCTGGTTGGGGGAATAAGGAGTTTAATGGTGAGACCACATCCCGAAAAATAGAACAAAGAGGAGGAACCCCCCAATGGGACTTTAAAGGTCTTCAAAAGTAATCCACTGCTATTGAGCAATGAAAAGAGTAATTTTTTATATAAAAAAGTATAATTTTATTTACAAAAAATTGTGTAGACAAAACATAATATACAATACATATATAGAAATCAAAAGGGTGGCTAGCCCTAAAATGACAACATCATGTGATGACCAGGTACAATATAACAGTGAACATGAGTAAACCGTATGGTTATTACACCCGACGCGTTTCTGGAAGGTTATCCGTCTTCAGGGGTGTTGTACAGACATTTGTGAAATAGAGTACCTATGACAGTGATGAGTCAGTTACTTAAAGCCATAGACTTAAAAATCAGATGTGAACTGTCCAGTCTCTGCAGGATTGGAAGATAGTTCCAGTCTCGGCTTGGACTGTGTCCCAGGAGAGGTGGCACGATTACCCCCCTTGTCAGGCTTTATTTACTATCCGTCGTGATTTACCATCTATAGCAGCAATATCTTTGGCCCTGACTGTTTCTGCGTCCTTTGGGTGGTTTCGTTGGTTCTCCTTGTGTGCTTCTCCTCCCTTTAGAGTTTTGCTGGGATCATGTTTGACTATCTTCCAATCCTGCAGAGACTGGAAAGTTCACATCTGATTTGAAGTGTAATAACGCGTCGGGTTTAATAACCATACGGTTTACTCATGTTCACTGTTACATTGTACCTGGTCATCACATTATGTTGTCATTTTAGGGCTAGCCACCCATTTGATTTCTATATATGTATTGTATATTATGTTTTTTTTGTCTACACAATTTTTTGTAAATAAAATTATACTTTTTATATAAAAAATTACTCTTTTCATTGCTCAATAGCAGTGGATTACTTTTGAAGACCTTTAAAGTCCCATTGGGGGTTCCTCCTCTTTGCAGTGGGATTTGAGCCCATTCAAAATGAATCGGCTCAAATCGCACCACACTGAATTGCAAGTGAATTGCACAGAAATGCCGTGCCGTTCCTGTGTGAGTTAGAGTGTGAACCAGGGCTTAAAAAGACAGTAGAAAGGGCAACACACATTTAGTTAAAAAAGAAACAAAAAAAACACCACAACAAAGATGTGGAAAAGTGCATTACATTAATGCAAGGAGAAAAGAGAATATAAAATCATGGCCAATTTCCACTATCCCCCCTTTTCCCTCCCAAGAAGTGGGGTCAAATGCAGTCTGCTGGCATCCAAAGAGATGAGATATATTGCCCAGTTGGTGATTTTTTTTTTTTAAATTTTTATTTGACTCATTTACAAAAAAAAAAAAAAACAAAACTGCTTTGGCTAGATAGATTGACTATTTACCTTGTTTTCTCCACCAAGAATTGGTTAAAAGCTTTATTTTATTCTCCGATTGACTATTTTTAAGAAACAAAAAGCTGTATCCTACAACCCTTCCTGTAATGTATCTTTGGAAAAGCATTTTCTACTTTCTTAATAAAAATGACATAAAAAAAAAACATAGAGAGTGCATTGAAAATTTCACAAAAAAAACCTACCCCAAAGGAGCCTTACACAGTCAAACACGTGCAAGAACATGCACACGCACGCACACACACACACTGGGGCCAATTAGAATGGATGTCCATTACCTACTAGTCGATAAAAAAAAAAAAAAGAAAAAAAAAAAAAAAAAAAAAAGGAACTTATTGATTTCCACCACACCCAGCATCATCTCTGCTCGGACAAGAGCTCTAACTACTTTCCCACATGCAGTCCATCATCTCATATCCAACGACACCTTTACACTATGCCTTTAAGGCCACATTAACCAAAGAGGTTTGATTTGGGAAATGTAATGACAGTTTCAGTAAAAGTGCACATTCTGGATGGGCCATCTGCATGATGCATTTCATTGTCTGGGGTGAGTCAAGGACATCATCATTTCTTTTAGCCTGATTGTTGATCTGGCAGATGGTGAGGTCTGGATATTTAGTGGAATGACACTGCTAGTTTCATTACCTCTAATGCTGCGTGTCACATGGAAATAGGCTGTACAGTGCTACAAGGTCAGTGTTCGTTAAGAGTAAGAAAAGGTGGGAGTACAAATTTCATCAATACATTTGTCACAAACACTGGCCTTGCCTGGTTACATCAATATGCTGCTTTTGGACTGCAGTAGGCGTCAACAATTATTACCTCCCAACTGATCCAAAAAATGTTACTGTGATACATGCAGACCATCCATTTCCGGAAACAAATCACACTACTGGACCCCAAATAAGTAGGGCGTTTACTAGATTCTTTTTATTCACATACAGATTCTAATTTATCCTACTTGTTTGCCTGTAACGATTTAGAAGCTCAGCAGGGTAGAAAGGTACCAAACGATCAGATTGCCCACTTGTATGCATGTCGAAATCTCTCAGAAACCAAGCCACCACGACTTAAGCAGGTTCAAGAAAGAAAATTGCTTGATTCCCCCATCAACACTGACTCCCGTGGCATCAATCGATCAACTTGGGTACATTCAGCCTGCCCATTTATGGTTCGAATCTCGGCCAGTCCCTGCCAAACTGGCTGAGATTCTAACCATCTATGGCCAGCTTTAATTGGAGTCCGATGATGTGTTCTAATCTGTGTGAAAGGCCAGTTTAGAGCTGATAAATTACGAGCTGCTCTCGTGGACAACTAGTAGCACATCCCAATATGACCCGTTACTATGCCGCTCAGGCGCTCTGGAACAGGGGGGTTTACAGATCCTCAAAGAATCCACCACTAAGAGTGCTGGCATGGGATGGAGCTCGTTCCAGATCCTGCTACAATTTAAGACAAGAGGGGGGTCCCTGTAGCAGTACATACGTGTTTTCCCTGGGATCAGTGTGAATGTGGCAACCTCTGCCTGGACTCCAACCAGGCCATCCCCACAAAGTATTTTGCTCCCCCCTTGGAGCTTAGTCATAGGCGATATCTCCTTAACCTGGAGACCCCGTTGAATACTACTAATGTCACACCTGATTTTTTTTTTTTTTTGGTGAAGCGTAGGTGAGGTGAAAAATAGGAATCATCACTAAAATGTGTGTTAAAATTAAAGCGGAACTTTACCCAAAAACGGGAGGTTCCGCTTTTTATGTAGGCCTACTCATCTATGGCACTGTAAAAATAGGTACTTGATAGTGAGATGTGCTATTAGAAGACTTCAGATATAAATGAAGTATTCTGCTCAGATTCTGACACTCCTGATTATCAAGAGTTTTCCTGGTTAATATTCCAATGTAATAAACGCAGATCTAGCCAGGCAACTAACATTTTCAAGAGCAGCCTCCATATTTAACTCAGTTCAGGCATCATTTAATTCTTTACTTTTGAATCTAGATGAAAATGGATTACTACAGTGTTTCTCAACTTTTTTTCAGTCAAGGCACCCTTTAAAAATTATGGACAGTCTCAAGGCACCCCATTCTAAAGTGTAAAAAACTATTCTAAAAGTTTTACGTAATGCAGCAATATCCACATGTAGGACACCCAATATTAGAGGTGATTTATTCTTCCAAAGAAAATACACATTTGCACACTGATGCCGACTAGTATGCCAATGTTTCTCTTCTCCCTCAATTTCTCTCCATCAGTCAGCTAATGTCACCCCAGTGCTGAGGGAGAGGGGCACAGGAGGGTCAAACAAGGATGCTGTGTAGGCGACAGACATCCTCCTTATCAACTGATGATGTCATTAGTTGTTAGGATGCCAGTGTCTAGTCGTGATGGTACATAATGATAACCTGTGGCTTTGTGTAACTATAAGGCAGGCTTAAACCACCTGCTGCCTTATATACAATTTTTGGGGATTTTGCCAAGGCACCCCTAAAGAAACCTCAAGGCACCCTGGTTGAAAAAGTCTTGATTACTACAAAAAAAAAAAAACAACAATAGCAACATTTCGCTCCTTGGATCAACAGTTAAAATATGTTTAGCATGTCAGGACACTGGCACTGCAATTCTGTTTGTTAAAGAGTTCCATCTGCCAATGCAAATATCGTTGCCAGAGATCTGTGCCTATTGAGAGTGAAGGCAATCTTGCAGAGATATCATTCTCTCAGAGTTATGATGTTAGTAATACCGCACAGTCAACATAATGAAGTAAATGAATACAATATCCATTAGGTCACAGAAATAAACTATCTGCTATGTAAGGCTTCAACAATTAGCTCCAAGTACTTCAAATACAGCAAACACGTGTTCTACATCCTCTCATGGAGCAGTCTAAAGGCCACCTATAGACATCATATGATAGACAGTTGGGTAGGGCAGAGTACAACTGTCAAAAGAAATTTCTGTAAATACAAAGGTGGAATGAAAAGTAATGATGCACTTTTATATCTTGTCAACAGACGGTAGAACAGATACTCAACAAGTAATGACATGTCGTGTAGGTTTGGTGGCAGGTCATTACATATTCACGAATGTATGCAAGTCTGTTTTTCATGTTTACAGTGTTGAAGTGAGTATGGTTTGTCAATGGGTATAAAACATGCAAATATGGCAAAAAGGGAATAGCTGAATTGTGTGCAAACAAATGTGTGGCTGACCTGTGACAGCACCACTAGGAACATTTTAATAAACTGATTAAAGAAATTGGCAGAACAGGCATTTCCCAAGACCATATGGGTCACATTATTATTTAAAGTGACTGTAAAGTGATATATAAACCATTTTTAAATAATAAACATTTTTCTTACCTGCTCTGTGCAATGGTCTTGCACACAGCAGCCTCAATCCTCCTCTTCTGGAGTCCCCCAGTGCTCTTGGCTCCAACACCCCGCTAAGTGCCCACCATAGCAAGCAGCTTGCTATGAGGGCACACATACGGTTGCGGTCCTGAGCCAGTTCTGTATGTCCATAGACTTGGCTCGGCCTCACCCCCACTCCCTAGCTGTGATCGACATCAGCAGGAGCAAAAGAGGGAGTCTCTGAGCCAATGAGGAAGAGAATCTCTGCACATCGCTGAAACGAGATCGGGCTCTGGTAAGTATAATGAGGGGGGGGGGGGCTGCACTCAGAAGGCTTTTTTACCTTAAAGCAGAGAATGTATTAAAAGAAAGCCTAATGTCTTTAGAACCACTTTAATAATATTATATAGGATTTATTAAGCGCCAACAGTTTGCTCGGTGCTTTACAAAATAAAGGAAGATAGTACAGTTACAATACAGGAGGGGTCAGAGATCATGAGAGCTTACAATCTAAAGGATTGCTATTGCTATTCTTGGATAGCGAATGGTTTGTGCACCCTGGGCTTATTGGAGTCTGAATCTCACCACCTTACCACATCATCCACCCTCCAGTCCAGACTTTGCACACTACCTTAGGACTTCCATCTTTTACAAAAAATTAAAGAAGGCCTTAATGGATACCAAAGTATAGCGGAGAATGCTGTCAGGACAGGGTTTCAAAAAGAAAGCCTGAAACCTACATATTGATGGGTATAGTTATCTGGTGTAGAAAATATGATATACATAATTCAAGGGTATGCTCTAGGAATTATTTCTGTGCTAATTTGATAAAACAATCATATTCATTTACAGGTAATAAACAGGGAGGCATTTTATTTTCATTCAACCTTTCTACATTTATATTGATCAAAGATGCATATGGAGGAGGGGGTACTGCTAAACACTTAAAGGGCCAGTCATATTACTGGGAAAAGCCAGACTAGGCAAAGGCAATCTATCTGCTCGCACCTTTCATAGAGACTGAGACTCCCTTGCTGAATTAGGTTGAAGGTACAGGATAGATTCTATAGGTGGGCATTCTTCTAGTCTATAATTTAATTACTACTTTTTCTACAGTCTTGGACTGGGTGTCAGAATTAAACAGCTGGCTTTTCTGTTATAGACTTTAGTGGCCATGAATGGAATGGAGAAGGTTATTAGATACTGGATTGCTGGAAAGGGTGAATATGTAAGGCATAATGATTGGCAGCATAGACCCAAATAGACTAGGAAACAGAGTGAAAATGACCAGCATTAGCAACATAGCTAGAATATAGAACTCCTACATTGTAGGTATGAAGTACATGTAGCCTACAAAGACTTTGTTTTGAATTATGAACAGCAGAGTACTGACTGAACGTAAAGAAGAATTCCGGTCAAACCCCAACTATTACAAATTCTCCCTCCCCTTCTAACACCTTTTCTAACTTACCTGTGTAAGAAAAGATCTGTATACTTACCTGTTTTCAGGCCACTCTGGTCACATGAACCGGTTTCCCCCTATCAGAAAACTCCAGCTGCAGAGGAAATGAGGAAGCAATGACAATGGAGGGGCCATAGTAAGCCTTTGGATGATGTCACCGGTCAGGCAGTACCAGCTGTTGTTGAACGCTCTCTCCTCTCCCCTGCAGCCACCGCTGCCTGACACAAGGAGATCAAGTGACCAAACTAGAGTGGGCTGAAAATAGATATACATATATTTTCTTGCACAAGGTAGACAGAACAAATATTAGGAGGAAGAGGAAGCATTTTTAGGAGTAATGACGGTTTGTCCAGAATACTACTTTAAATTGTGGTAAAAATATAGGACCTTTTGGGAAGCACCAATTAAAATCATAGATTTGTTTCCACTTTGATTTTCAATTATTTCACACACTTACTTCCTTGAATTCTTTGGCACATAGTCACTGTAAGTAGGCACTGCTGTGTCACACATTTCACAGAGCTTGCCTTCGGGACTACAGAGGTGCTGACGAGGTGGAGTTTTAGGCTCCATTCTGAGCGACTGTTTTCAGGCGTTTTTGGGGCATTTGTCAGGCATTTTTTGCGGGAGTTTGGAGGCAGGCATTGTCATAAAAAATGCTTGTAATCTGCCAAAAAAGAAGCTCATGTACCTTGAGCTTCAAGCGTTTTGCTTCAGGCGACAAACTGCTCATATGTGAACAGGGGCCTTTGAAATTAATAGGATTTCCCTTATTGGGCGGTTTGAGACTTCGGAGATGAGCGTTTTACGAGCTGAAAAACGCTCCAGGTGTGAACAGGGCCTAAGGAGGTGGAGTCAGTACAGGAATCACTGCTTGCAGGCAGCAAGGTACCAGGACCATCTTACTGAATGGGCACGCAGGGCAGTTGCCTGGGGGCCCCACTTGCCCGGGGGGCCCCACCTGCCCAGCGACCCAGCCAAGCATTAGTCCAGATTCCCTGTGTGCATCCTGCCTCCGAACTTAGCAGGTGGCAAGCGCCTGTCGGTCCTGCGCTGCTGTCAGGCAACTTGGGCCGTGGAGGGGGAGCCCACAACTGCAGGAATGTCTGTCCACCTCCAAAGGAACAGGCACACACAGGACAGTCGAGTCTGACTTCCGTCTGTGTGAGTGTTCACTGGACTCAGCCGCCGAACTTGGAAGCGGTCATTAGCCTGGCACTGCTGTACCAATAAATATCGCCTTATCAATAATTTGCATTTTTATTCTTGTGGGTGATTGTGTAGGCAGGGCCCCAGTACACTGCATTGCCCAGGGCCCTTTAATGCTCTTAAGATGGCACTGCAAGGTACAGTGGGATATGTAGTCCTTAGAAACTGAAAGTACAGGAGAGGGGAAGCTGCAAAACGTGCAGGGACTTCAGGAAGTTGTAGAAAGAGATGGCCATCAGATAGGCAGTGCTCACAACTTGAAGTAAGCTTCTATTGGATTGTCAGTAATAATTATTGTTTGTATTGTTATTACAATGCTGATGTTATACAATTAAAAAGGAATGCTAAGACTACAGAACTCCTTTAAAAACTTATAGCAAAGTAAAACACTTCCTGTATCCTCGGGAAACACAAGAACCTAAACTTTAAACTTGTTCTGCCACACAGTCTTATTAATGTACTCTAAGAAAAGCCTGTGGCTATTATTTACAACACTACAACACTCCCTTGCTCATTATTATGGAGCCTGCCTGTGGCTACAGGTGTGCCGACATCTTTTCTTGACCCATCTGCAATCCTGAGACTGCATCCAAGTATTTTGCAATTATTTTTAGCTTTAAAGTATACACATATAAGGCAGTATATATGGCGGGGAGATGTTTTTATTTTCTCATTTAAGTCACAGGATTATGGGCATGGCAACCACAAGGCAAGCCAAATTTCTTAAGCAGAAATTTAGTCGGTAACTCGATAACTCCTTAGTATTATTCATTTTTTGGCTACATCATATACACAGGATCAGCCCTGGTTCACATTGCTGCAGTGAGAGACACCGCATGCAATTCACAGTGGAATCAGAGCACATTCCCATGTTTCTGGGGTGCGATTTGAGCCATGGATTTGTATGGCTCAGATCGCACCGCACTCACATGAAACTGGTGCAGGACCCTTTTTTGCTTGCACCAGAATCTAATCACATGGGTGTTTACACCCATGTGATCCTATGAGGTAGTTTCTAATAGACTGAGGGATCAGGGGTATAAGGAGCAATGGATTTCTAAAGGTAAACTTTAGCCATCAGTAGAGACCATGCAGCATTATTAAACAAGAACTCCCATTCAACTGCTAAGGCTGGGTTCACTCTTGAAACAAATGCAGCTGACAGCAGGGGTCTGTTTCAGGGATGAATCAGGCCCAAATTTTTGGCTGAATTTGGACCTGAAACAAAGCCAAAGACGCACAGGAACCTTGTGCAATTCGCTCCGCAGCTGCCCCAGAGATGTGTGAAATGGCCCTATTGAGAGCCAGTCACAATCTCCTGTTATGTGAATTGGAATTGGGGAAACCGCATATGGCAATATCTCTATCTTTGTTAGCAAACATCCCTCATGTTACGCTCTCTCTCTCTGATCAGGCATATTCGTCATGGTGCACACACTCTCTCTGGTAACAAGAAGCCCTACTGGTACTCTCTTCTCTACAGTAACACACAGCCCTCATGATTGTCTCTTTCCCTCAAGTAGTGTGTAGTCCTCAAAACACTCTTTGTTTCTGGCAATGTGTAGTCCTCATGGTAATCACTCTCTTTGTTAGCAAACATCTCTCATGTTATGTTCTCTCTCACTGATCAGGCAGATCCATCATGGTGCACACGCTCACTTTGGTAATGTGAAGCCCTACTGGCACTCTCTCTCCCTCTACAGTAACACACATACCCTCTCTCCATTAACACACAGCCCTCATGGTACTACTCTCTCTCTCTGGTAATGTGTAGTCCTAGTGGCGCTCTCTTTCTCTGGTAACGCACAGCCCTCATGGTGCTCTCTCTGGTAATGAACAGCCCTCATGGTGCTCTCTCTCTGGTAACGCACAGCCCTTATGGTGCTCTCTCTCTCTCTGGTAACACACAGCCCTCATGGTGCTCTCTCCCTCTCTCTGGTAACAAACATCCCTCATGGTGCTCTTCTCTCTGGTAAAACAAAGCCCTCATGGTGCCCTTCCTCTTTGGCAATGCACAGCCTTCATAGTGCTCTCTGGTAATGCACAGCCCTTGTGGTACGCTCTCTTTGGTAATGCACAGCCCTCATAGTGCTCTCTCCTTGGTAACGCACAGCCCTCATGGTGCTCTCTCTCTCTCTGGTAACGCACAGCCCTCATGGTGCTCTCTCTCTCTGGTAACGCACAGCCCTCATGGTGCTCTCTCTCTCTGGTAACGCACAGCCCTCATGGTGCTCTCTCTCTCTCTGGTAACGCACAGCCCTCATGGTGCTCTCTCTCTCTGGTAATGCACAGCCCTCATGGTGCTCTCTGGTAATGCACAGCCCTCATGGTGCTCTCTCTCTCTTGTAACGCACAGCCCTCATGGTGCTCTCTCTCTCTGGTAACGCACAGCCCTCATGGTGCCCTCTCTCTCTGGTAACGCACAGCCCTCATGGTGCTCTCTCTCTCTCTGGTAACGCACAGCCCTCATGGTGCTCTCTCTCTCTGGTAATGCACAGCCCTCATGGTGCTCTCTGGTAATGCACAGCCCTCATGGTGCTCTCTCTCTCTCTTGTAACGCACAGCCCTCATGGTGCTCTCTCTCTTTGTTAACGCACAGCCCTCATGGTGCTCTCTCCCTCTCTGGTAACGCACAGCCCTCATGGTGCTCTCTCCCTCTCTGGTAACGCACAGCCCTCATGGTGCTCTCTCCCTCTCTGGTAACGCACAGCCCTCATGGTGCTCTCTCCCTCTCTGGAAACGCACAGCCCTCATGGTGCTCTCTCTCTCTGGTAACGCACAGCCCTCATGGTGCTCTCTCCCTCTCTGGTAACGCACAGCCCTCATGGTGCTCTCTCCCTCTCTCTGGTAACAAACATCCCTCATGGTGCTCTTTCTCTCTGGTAAAACAAAGCCCTCATGGTGCCCTTCCTCTTTGGCAATGCACAGCCTTCATAGTGCTCTCTCGCTCTCTGGTAATGCTCAGCCCTTGTGGTACGCTCTCTTTGGTAATGCACAGCCCTCATAGTGCTCTCTCCTTGGTAACGCACAGCCCTCATGGTGCTCTCTCTCTGGTAACGCACAGCCCTCATGGTGCTCTCTCTCTCTCTATCTCTCTCTGGTAACGCACAGCCCTCATGGTGCTCTCTCTCTCTGGTAACGCACAGCCCTCATGGTGCTCTCTCTCTCTCTCTCTCTGGTAAAGCACAGCCCTCATGGTGCTCTCTCTCTCTCTGGTAAAGCACAGCCCTCGTGGTGCTCTCTCTCTGGTAACGAACATCCCTCATGGTGCTCTCTCTCTCTGGTAACGAACATCCCTCATGGTGCTCTTTCTCTCTGGTAAAACAAAGCCCTCATGGTGCCCTTCCACTTTGGCAATGCACAGCCTTCATGGTGCTCTCTCTCGCTCTCTGGTAATGCACAGCCCTCGTGGTACGCTCTCTTTGGTAATGCACAGCCCTCATTGTGCTCTCTCCTTGGTAACGCACAGCCCTCATGGTGCTCTCTCTTTGGTAACGCACAGCCCTCATGGTGCTCTCTCTTTGGTAACGCACAGCCCTCATGGTGCTCTCTCCCTCTCTGGTAACGCACAGCCCTCATGGTGCTCTCTCTTTGGTAACGCACAGCCCTCATGGTGCTCTCTCTTTGGTAACGCACAGCCCTCATGGTGCTCTCTCTCTGGTAACGCACAGCCCTCATGGTGCTCTCTCTCTCTGGTAATGCACAGCCCTCATGGTGCTCTCTCTCTGGTAACGCACAGCCCTCATAGTGCTCTCTCTTTGGTAATGCACAGCCCTCATAGTGCTCTCTCTTTGGTAATGCACAGCCCTCATAGTGCTCTCTCTTTGGTAATGCACAGCTCTCATGGTGCTCTCTCTCTCTGGTAATGGACAGGCATCATGGTGCTCTCGCTCTCTCTGGTAATAGACAGGCATCCTGGTGCTCTCGCTCTCTCTGGTAACGCACAGCCCTGATGGTGCTCTCTCTCTTTGGTAATGCACAGCCCTCATGGTGCTCTCTCTCTCTGGTAATGGACAGGCATCATGGTGCTCTCGCTCTCTCTGGTAATGGACAGGCATCATGGTAGGCTCTATTTTTGATAATGAACAGGCCTCTCAAATTAAAAATATATATGTAAAACATCTTGAAGAGGGATTGTTCTTTGAAATTCACCTTAGATAGCAGAATCACTATAGGAACAGCCTTATGCAGAATATTGAATCAGCAAACTGAAAAGAATCTATATCCCAATCAATTATTCATAGGTTATCATTCACTAGGGGATTTAACACTTCTGAATAGCAAATGACTAATGTTTCCAGTAGACACTGCTATAATAAGTGTACGAATATTCCTCTGAGGGAACCAGAAAAGTCTGCACATCTGCGTAGTTGGCTGCTGAGCTACATGAAGGACAAGCATACATCAGACCTTTAGCACGTCTATAGCTAATTGATTAGTAATTACTAAAGATAATCACACACAAGAACTGGACTTTCATCCTCCCATGAAGAACTACATTTCACATGCACCTCAGCTGTTCTATAGGTAAATTTCCACAACTAATAACCTGAACAATGGGTTATTTCTGCATCATAAGCAAAGAAAGGTAGGCAACTGGCAGACATTTTCCTACCTATGCAGTCAATATTTTGATGCAATCATGATAATTTCATTTAGATTATCAAGACGCGCCTACATCACGTGGAGGGTTTTCAGAGTGTATGAGTAGATTAAACCTTGCTTCCAACACTTGGTATAGTTTTGTTTTTTATGCATGCATAAGTGCAATGACAATACATAAATGACCCATGCAAGACTCGTGATTTACTAAAGGCACCCAAAGCTTAGTGGATGTGGTGAAATTTTACTTTACAAAGAATACACTATCACGTGCAAGGAAAATTAGAAAAAATGCATTTTTGCTTGCAAATGAATAGATGATAGTCAGCAGGGATTTATCTCAATAAATTATACCATTATAAATTCCATTCCATTCTCTTGTGAATAGTCTATTTACCTTGAGTAAATCAACTCCATAGGCGTGCTAGGTCCACATTTGGCCAGTTACTGTGGGCACAGCAGCCCATTTGTTTCAATGGGCTGCTGTAGATGTGGCAAATACAGGAAAACAGTCCTTACACCTTTTCAAAACTGCAGCTGCACAGTAACTAGGACTTTCAGATGCGTGGAGGTACCATTAAGAGATAATGGCATCCCGCACATCTGCGAGTGCGGGAATGCATCCACTTTGCACACATTCCTGCACCCGCATGAGTGTGAGCCTAGACTTAGGCAACAAGACCACCAGGGCTAATGCCTTAAATCGGAGTTCCGGCCTCAAATACCTTTTTTTAACTAAAAATACCCCTATAATACTAATCCATTGCCCTTTACAGAACCGCTATTCTCATACTTACAAGGTGTACAGTATTGGATTTTAGTCGAAATCTTACTTTTAAAAACGCTGTCTGAGCGCGGCCATCTTGGATGTGGGCATCTGAAGCCGCAGTGTAATCTGCTGTGTCCTTCCTGATTCCAGGGAGTTCTTCCTGATTCCAGCTTCCTGGGAGTGATGACAAACAGCTCCCAGGATGCAATGCAAAGGCGGAAGTGATGTCGGTGGCCGTGGCCACAGAGGGGGGAGAAGGAGGAAGTACAATCAAAAATGCCCTGAAAATAAGGTAAGGGACCCCGGAAAAAAATTGAAAATGCCCAACTGTTGATCAGCAAAGCGAGCACTCCAGGAATCACTAAAGTTGCAAAATAGGCCGAAACTCCATTACAAAAACCTAAAAGCTCTGGTCAGAGCAGCTGTGCTAACAATTCAATGTTATTACAGCGATCTCCCCCGCTGAGCTATTGTGTTCTGATTGGGGGGGACGGCCTCCCGCCAGAACACTCCGATCAAAATTAAAGCTGTTTATGGCAAGCATAACATGCTTGCCCAAAATAAAATAAATGCTACAGTAGACTGTCTGGCTGCAGAAAGGTATTACAGGCTTTAGTCTTTGGGAGGGATTTAGATTCCCATTTGGGAGGTATTTGGTAACAACCAATATATGTCTGTTAATGAAAGATAGTGGCTGCAGCATTCTAATGCTCAGGGGCTTCTGCAATAAACAGCCACAGAAAATCCCCTCTTGCCCTCATGGGATTTCCATAGGAAATATTACAAGTACTTTCAAATACAAAGTCTGAAAATTTGGATCCAGATTATACAAGAGGACACCAATGGCACATCCACATTGTGGGACTGAAGGAGACCAGAGAAGAGCGGTAGGGAAATATTCCTTTACTCTACACACTCCTAGACTAAATAAGCTATTAACTTTTTTCCCAGGAAACAGGGCAATAGATAATTCTAATATTTTACTACTGACTAAAGTTCAGTTTTAAGGCCATATGTACACTAGGTTTTTAGCTCGTGTGTGTCCAATCCCAGCGTTTTCATGCACCTGAAAGCAAAGGTGCAGTACCCAATCCTGCAGCCTGTCAAACTCTAACAGGCTGAAATATGCTGCTCTAGACAGTATACCGAGTGATAATCGCAATTAGGGCCATGTGCGTTCAGGGACATATACTCAGAATACAGGTAATCTGTGTTCCAGGCAGTGCATAGGGCCTTAAAATGCAAGTACCAATTGGTACAGTGGGTTCACACTGGTGCGATCACAGACACTGCATGTGATTTGCACCGCACTACTGTGCACATCACATGCGATGTCTGTGTGATGCAAATTCAGCCATACAAAATGTATGGCTGAAATCACATTGCAACAAAAACAAAAAAGTTTTAGATTTTAGAAAAACAGACTTTTCAAAAATGAAATTAGTCATAAATGAGTCCTTATCAGACTGGAACGGATTACATGGAGTCCAGGAGAAATGGGACTACTTAAAAGGTGCATTATTGAAGGCAACAGAAAATTGCATTAGACTTGTCAGTAAAAGCAAAAAAAGGAAGAGACCACTGTGGTACTCAGCAGAAGTGGCCCAAATCATTAAAAATAAAAAGCTAGCATTTTGTAATTATAAAAAAAACCCAGAACAATGAAGATAAGGAAATCTACAAGATTAGGCAGAAAGACGCCAAGCAAGTTATAAGAACTTCTAAAGCGCAGGCAGAAGAAAAACTAGCTCAGTCTATGAAAAAGGGGGATAAGACATTCTTCAGATATATAAATGAAAAAAGGAAATTAAAACAAGGAATAACTAAATTAAAAACAAAGGACGGAAGGTATGTAGAAGAGAATAAAGGGCTAGCCGACTGCCTTAATGAATACTTCTGTTCAGTTTTTACAGAAGAAAAAGAAGGAAAAGGACCTCCACTTGAAAGGATGACTAATGAATCGTTTGATGCATGTGTCTTTACAGAGGAAGACGTTCTAAGATTGCGGTCTAAAGTGAAGACAAATAAGTCACAGGGTCCTGATGAGATACACCCAAAATTATTAAAAGAGCTTAGTGGTGAGCTGGCAAAACCATTAACAGATTTATTTAACCAATCATTAGTAACAGGAGTCGTCCCGGAAGATTGGAAATTGGCAAATGTCGTGCCCATTCACAAGAAAGGTAGCAGGGAGGAATCGAGCAACTATAGACCAGTGAGTCTGACATCAATAGTAGGCAAATTAATGGAAACCCTATTAAAGGATAGAATTGTGGAACATCTTAAATCCCATGGATTGCAAGATGAAAAACAACATGGGTTTACTTCAGGGAGATCATGTCAAACAAATCTTATAGATTTTTTTGACTGGGTGACTAAAATAATAGACGGTGGAGGTGCAGTAGACATTGCATATCTAGATTTTAGTAAGGCTTTTGACACTGTCCCACATAGAAGACTTATCAATAAACTACAGTCATTGAGCATGGACTCCCATATTGCTGAGTGGATTAGGCAGTGGCTGAGTGACAGACAACAGAGGGTTGTAGTCAATGGAGAACATTCAGAACAAGGTCATGTTACCAGTGGGGTACCTCAGGGATCTGTACTGGGACCAATTTTGTTTAATATCTTCATAAGTGATATTGCAAAAGGCCTCGATGGTAAGGTTTGTCTTTTTGCTGAGGACACAAAGATATGTAACAGGGTTGATGTTCCTGGAGGGAAACGCCAAATGGAAAAGGATTTAGGAAAACTAGAAGAATGGTCAGAACCCTGGCAACTGAAATTTAATGTGGATAAGTGCAAGATAATGCACCTGGGGCGTAAAAACCCAAGGGCAGAATATAGAATATTTGACACAGTCCTGACCTCAGTATCTGAGGAAAGGGATTTAGGAGTAATTATTTCAGAAGACTTAAAGGTGGGAGGACAATGTAATAGAGCAGCACGAAATGCCAGCAGAATGCTTGGATGTATAGGGAGAGGTATAAGCAGTAGAAAGAGAGAAGTGCTTATGCCGCTGTACAGAACACTGGTGAGACCTCACTTGGAGTATTGTGCGCAGTACTGGAGGCCATATCTCCAGAAGGATATAGATACTCTAGAGAGAGTTCAGAGAAGAGCTACTAAACTAGTACATGGATTGCAGGAAAAAAAAAAAAAAAAAACTTACCAGGAAAGGTTAAAGGACCTTAACATGTAAACATGTATAGCTTGGAAGAAAGAAGAGACAAAGGGGATATGATAGAAACTTTTAAATACATAAAGGGAATCAACTCGGTAAAGGAGGAGAGCATATTTAAAAGAAGAAAAACTACCACAAGAGGACACCGTTTTAAATTAGAGGGGCAAAGGTTTAAAAGTAATATGAGGAAGTATTACTTTACTGAGAGAGTAGTGGATGCATGGAATAACCTTCCTGCAGAAGTGGTAGCTGCAAATACAGTGAAGGAGTTTAAAGCGGAGTTCCACCCTGGATTTTTTTTAATACCCCCGGGACAGTCAGGGCTAGTGCATTCCACAATGGCTAGCCTCTGATCTGTCCCGGGTTGCACTTACCTGTTAGGACAAATACTTACCTTGCAAACATCTTGTCCAGCGCTGCCATCTCAGATGTGGGCAGCTTGAAGCCAGCGCGTCCTCTTCGGCGTCTTCTTCCGCCTTCTTTGGTCCCACGATGCTCTGCGCTGGCCCCGACGTCACTTCCGGGTCGCGCGCGTCATCCCTCCACAGCTTCTGGGCATGCCCAGAAGCTGTTTAGAAGGGGATGACGCGCGCGACCCGGAACTGACGTCGGGGCCGGTGCAGGCGCAATGATTCCTGGGAGCTATGACGTCCAGCTCCCAGGAATCATTGCAGAGCCAGGAAGTGACGACGGGCCGCGGCCAAGGAAGGAGGAAGAAGGAAGTAAGGTAAGTATATTTTCTTCGCTACGAGGTAAGTAAAAAAAAAAAAAATATGCGATTATCCATTTCTTTTTCAGGTGACCCGGAGCGAGAAGATGGAGGTAAGTATAAAAATAGGGTGGAACTCCACTTTAAGCATGCATGGGATAGGCATAAGGCTATCCTTCATATAAGATAGGGCCAGGGACTATTCATAGGATTCAGATATATTGGGCAGACTAGATGGGCCAAATGGTTCTTATCTGCCGACACATTCTATGTTTCTATGTAATCACACCAAAATGGTGCAGGACCTTTTTTTTGGTCCACACTGGGATCAGATCACATGGGTGTTTACACCCATGCATTCAGATTCCTGTACCATTAAAAAGTTTGCACTGCCATCCGATTTGGGGCTGTCATTAACTTTGCATCGACACCCCCAGCAGTTGGCAGATGTCAGTGTGAACCAGTGTGCGATAAATGTGCATAGCGGAAACTTGCACAGGAATCACAGGGTTTCCAGTGTGAACCGGCACGCCGTCCTATCCAGCAGCAGCGTATTTCAGTCTTTCCTAGACTTTGACAGGCTGCAGATAGTGGAGTTTGATGCTGCTCCTGGACATCCATAGGACACACAAACACCAGGATTGGACACACATGGGCTAATATTGCCTAAGGACCAATATTGCCCTGGGCATACAAAACTCGCACAGCTTACACTTCACTAATGGATGCAGAAAACCAGATATTGGTGCACTTACATGGAAGAAAAGGCCACCGGGCCTTCGTTCCCGAATACACAGAGCCCTAAACTCCGGTACCATTTTGTACAATGTTCAGCCCTATTCAGCCGCAGCCTTCCATAGACTTTACTGTGGTGGGGCTAGACGCTGCCCCTGTCTTTCCTGGGCACTATAAAACGCAGGGGAGGGATGCATTGCAGTTATATGGCTCCATGTATAAGGGGCCCTAAAAGGATATAAATATTAACCACTTGCCGACCGCCGCACGACTATCTACGTCGGCGGTCAGCCCCTCACAGGCAAACTGACGTAGGTCTACGTCGCTTGCTTGTGAGGGTCTAGGGAGTGAGCGCGCGCCCCCGGAGGCGCGCTCCCGCTCCCGCGTGGTCACGGACCCCCCCGCGCGTGTGACCGGCGGACCCGATGTCCGCCGGCCACTCTGCGATCGGCGGGGGAGAGGGAGAAAGTCAGGCAGCTTGTGTAAACAAGCTGCCTGTCATTCTCCCCTGTGTATGAGAGATGATCATACGGTTCTACTATGTAGAACCGTTGATCACTCTGCATACAGCTGAAGCCACGGCCAATCACAGTAGAAAGCACGCCCCTAGGGACACACACAGCCCTCCCTCTCAAATAAAGTTAACCCCTTCACTACCAGTGTATTTTTACAGTAACAGTGCATATATATAGCACTGATTACTGTAGAAATGTCACTGGTAACCCCAAAAGTGTCAAAAATGTCAGTCAAGGGTCCGATCTGTCCGCCGCAATGTCGCAGTACCGCAAAAAATCGCAGATCGCCGCCATTACGCGTTAAAAAAAAAACAACAAAAATGACAAAAATCTTTCCCTTTGTTAGTAAACGCGATAACTTTTGCGCAAACCAATCAAAATATGCTTTTTGCGATTTTTTTTAACAAACATAGGTAGCATAAAACAAATTGGCCGAAAATGTTAAAAAATTTTGATTTTTACATTTTTTTGGGGGGGAATTTCATATAAAAAAATGTGAAAAATATTGCTATTTTTGCAAAATTTACGCTCTTTTTTTGTTTATAGCGCATGATCAAAAAATCGCACAGGTGATCAAATACCACCAAAAGAAAGCTCTGTTTGTGGGAAAAAAAGGACGCCAAATTCGTTTAGGTACAGCATCGCACGACCGCGCAATTGTCCGTTAAAGTCACGCAGTGCCGAATCGCAAAATACCCCCTGGTCGTTTAGCAGCCAAATCCTCCGGGGCTTAAGTGGTTAAAAATGATGTCTATTCAGTATAATTCACTTTGAGTATTTGATTATGTGTAGATGACATTTGCCTTTCACATGATTGGATAATTGAAGCAAATATTCACACAATTTATTTATCAGCCTGTAAATGACTGTGCCACTGCCAACCCAGCAACTACACTTCTGCAGAGTAACCGCATGGTTCATGCAAGAGTGGAGAAAGTACCCACGCATGGTAGCTAAGCACTATATAAACAGTATTTAGTGGAGCTTGTCTATAAAAAAAAAAGATAAATGATTTACTAATGATTTACAACTACAAACCAGTGTCATCGCTATCATGCTTTAAGTGCAAGGACCACAATGACCTCTACAATTGTGAAATTGATTACAAGACTAGATCTTTCCCAGTAAATATTTGCTGTGTCAATAAAACAGAGTTTGTAGGAATTTCTTAACCTAATATTTAATTATTTTTCAAATTTCACTGGGAAAAAACTGTTACTACACATATGGTATTTGTCACAGGATTTCCCTGGTCACTAGAGTACCAACATGCTGTGCCATCTGTTGCTGCAATCGTTATGGCTGCAACAAAAAAAACTGGGGTATGCGCCCATAGGGAGTGATCTGGCAGCTGAAAGCAAGGAAAATGCCCCTCGTCTCACATACCAAGTCTGGGAATTAGAACTGACATTATGCAGAAATACAGGGAGAATGCGGTTACTGTTAGATAAGGGGAAAAAAAAAGTATAAAGTTAATGCAGGGCTCTACTAACAGCTCTGCATGTATTTGAAATACAGTTTCATATTTGTATCTCCCTGTAATGCACTGTTATATGCAAATTAAAATTTGTACTTAAAAAAAAAAAAAAAAAAAACTATAAAACCGATAACATTTCAGTTTAGATTTCAAATAAAACTGATTAACAAGCATTAAAATGTCTTTTTTAGGCCCCTTGCACACAGGGACGAGTAGCTGCTGTGGGAAACTCCTTGGGTTTTAGTTCACCTGGGAAGGACAAGTGCAGCATCCAGCCCTGAGGACCACAGCCTGCCAAAGTCTGTGGCTGGATAGCGCTGAATGCTGTAGTGAGTGGTTTTTGCGTTTGATGCCCTATGCTATACTATTTTTTTGTGCGTTTTTGGGCACTTAGGCGTCTTTTCTGCTCAAAAGCTTCTCTCAAACATGCGAGTTTGATGGGGTTTTTTTTGCTACCTGTAAGAGCATATGCCCGACATTGGCTAACATGGAGGGGAGTTTCCAGGCAAAAAAGAATAAGAGCTCAATAGCCTGTAGGAGCAGCTTCATTGAGCTGCAGTGTGCATGAGCCCTAAGTGTTCACGTTTCTGCCATGCGGGAACGCTGCGAATATACAGCGTGTTCCCGCATCGCATCCGCAACCCTGGCAGTTCACACTGCCATATGCGAAACGCTGGGGGAGTCAATTAAAAGTTAACGACACCTCCATATCAGATTGCATATCGCTGTGCGATCTGAAAGCTCGCACAAAATCGGATCGCACTAGTGTGAACCACAATGCGATCTGATTCTGCTGTGGACCAAAAAAAGGGTCCTGTGCGAGTTAGGTGCGATTGCGGTGCGAATTCAGCCATACAAACTGTATGGCTGAATTAGCACCGCATAGAGATCGCATGTCATTTTAGGAGCAGTGCGCTCCTAATTGCATGCGATCTCTGATCGCAGAGAAATGTGAACTGGCACTAATAGTGTATTTTATGGCCTGCTCACACCACATGCATTCAGATGCATTTTTTTTTCAATGCATTCCCAATGCATAGACAGTAAAAGGAAATGTTTTCTAGGGAGACTAGTTCACTGCACAAAAAGTATGCTTTAGGCTACGTTTCCACTGTTGCGACTTGACACATGGCAAGTCGCACAGCAAGTCAAAAGTCATTCATTTCTATTTGGCCCGTTCTCAATGCCGCGACTTGAGTTGCGGCGACTTGAAAAGTAGTTTGTGCACTACCTTTGGGCCGACGTCAGTGCGACTTCCTTCTATAATGAGGGAAAAGTCTCACTGAAAGCCGCGAACGAGTAAACACTACAGAGTCGCGCTAGAAGTAGCACGACTCTGTAGCCACAGAAATGGAAATCGGGCCTAAACAATAATATTGTAGGCTGCATTTTTCCAAAACGCAATGCTACTCAGAAAAAAAAAAAAAAAAAAAAAAAAAAAAGAACAAGTGAAAACAAAAATGCTTGCAAAAAAATGCCAAAGGCATGAAACAGGGACCTTGGTGGAACAGGCTCTGAAAGGTCTGATTACAAGGCTGAGAAGTGCCTCCAGTTCCTGCAATGATATTTTTACCAGATCTGTCCCTGTCTTGGGAATTTGTATGTGAAAGGAGCGTGGGATCCTAAAGATGGATGCAGTATGGAAGTAAAGGAGATGGGAATTGCATCTTTTTCTCTAGAGCTCCTCTGGTCAGCAGAATCTAGTTTAGCTGAAGTAGGAAACATAAAAGAACATGAGCGAGTTCATACTTTGTAGTTTTATTTTTGGTGCCTGGCTGCAAGTTCTAATTTCCTGTGGTTGGATGGATTCTACAGAAAAGCTTACCGGAAGGTTGCCAGATGAGCAATTTATAAAACGAAACTAAGAAAACCGATTGTGGCTGCTAATCTATGCCAGAATCTAGAGAACGTTGCAGCAGCAGCAGTACAGAGCTGACTGTTCATTACAGACAAGTACATCACCATTCACCATAGAGGGAGGGGAGTGCGTTTCTATGGAAAATGGAGCAACAAACACTGAGGACAGGGTAACTTTATCCCAAAATAGGCTACAAAAAGAGAAGCATTGAAAATGCTACATGCCTCGGATTAGTCACACAATTCCTTCTGTAATGGCGCTTAGTATAAGGGACAGCACATACCACATAGAAATATACATCATCTCCATCTGCAGACAAAAGCAAAAAGGTTGTCATGTTCTAGCTGTTCCTTTTACTGCTCAGTCTTGTGCTAACACACCCCCAGCGATAGAACAGAATATTTTACATGCCAAAATAACGCAACTGTTAGGAGATCCAAAAGTTTATTAGCCAGGTAAATGTTTGTAGAGTGTGAAAGTCAATGGCACATACCCTATATTGTCAAAAGTATTGGCACGCTTGCCTTTACACTCACATGAACATTAATGGCATCCCAGTCTTAAGGCCTGTACACACGATAAGAAAATCTGAAGGGAAATTTCGTCCGTCGACCGATCTGTCGATTTTCGGATTGTTAGTATGGTGCTTCCGACAGCCGACTCCGACTTTTCGGCCGAAAAAATCCTGATATGCAGGCTATAAAATTTTTGTTGTCCGTAATACAACGTCCGATTTTTGTCTCATTAGTACAGATTTAGACGGAAAAAAATCTTAAGAGCAAGACTAGGCATGCTCAGAGACGAAAGAACACATACAAAACAATCCAACACATGACATCACTTCTGAAGTAGAATTCTGTCGTACGGGAAAATTCATATGAAAATAACCTCTTCACTTTCCACATCAGACTAGCATGCCACAAAAAGGGACGACAGATTGTTCGATAATCTGATCGTGTGTACGGGGCTTTAGTCCATAGGGTTCAATATTGAGTTGGCCCACCATTTGCAGCTATAACAGTTTCAAATCTTCTAGGAAGGCTGTCCACAAGGTTTAGGAGTGTGTCTATGGGAATGTTTGACCATTCTTCCAGAAGCGCATTTGTGAGGTTAGGCACTGATGTTGGATAAAAAAAAGAAAGAACAAAGGTGTTCTATCGGGTATGTTTTCTATTTGTGCCCATTAACTGAACGAAAAATGAACAAACGCTCCAAATGATGGATTTTCAAATGATTTTCCAGCTAGTGTAGGGACAGCATTAGTGAATGAAAAAGCTGCAAATTGCATGGCTAACGAGTTCCTGCTTCAACATGAAACATTTAAAAGTTTTGTACTGGCAGACAAACGTGGATTTTAGATCTTATTGGAAATATTAGTTAAGGGATGTATACACACCTTAAGAGCTTATTCACACAACACACCTTCAAAGTGCGATGCAATGCACAGTATTCTGTGATAAAACACAAAACCTGCCCCACGTTGTTGAGTGTTTAGGTCCCTGAAGATTATATATATATATATATATATATATATATATATATATATATATATATATATATATATATATATATATATATATATATATATATATATATATATATATATACACACACACACACACACAGTATATATATATATATATATATAATATACATATTATAATTATATATATATATATATATATATATATATATATATATATATATATAGTGATCGACCAATATCATTTTTTCATTGCCGACACCAATTTGTTTTGGTCATCGAATATGGGTACGGACCGACATGGGCCGATATTTTCGTACATTTAAAAAAAAAAAAAAAGTGTATGTAAATTTACTTGACAGGCACTCTTGTGCAGGGACCCAAACCCCTCCTCTGCACTTAAAAGCATTCAAAAACACCAAGATTGGCTGTTTTGAATGCTGTCATTTTTTGAATCTGGCGTCACTACCCAAAAGTGATGTCATGACATCACTTCCGGCCTGGTTTTTGCATGGAGACCCGATCAGAGTCGAATGCGGCTTTGATCGGGTCTTCAGCGGCCGTGCAGGCTGGTTGCTCGGGTCTCTCGATGGGACAGGTCAGGAGACCCGTGCGAGCCACGGAAGGCGGCGGGAGGGGGGGGGGGGGGACATCCCCTCCTGCTCCTTGTAATGACAGCCGCATTGGTTGTCATTACAAGACAGCAGACCGTCGGTTATGGACGCTGATACCGGGGTTATGCCTTTAGCTGCAGGCATCACCCCGGTACAAGCACTTTCCGAAATATCGGCAATATCGGTAACCGTCGGGACCGATTCCGATATATCGGCAAAAGTGCATATCGGCCCTCGATATATCATCTTTGTCGATAATCGGTCGATCCCTAAAATATATTTTATATATATATATATATATACACACACACACACACACACACACACACTCCCTTGAAAAAGTATTCACAACTCTTAAAATTTTCCACAACCAAAAACGTAATTGTATTTTATGTGAAAGACTAACACAAAGTAGCACATAATTGTGAAATGGAAGGAAAATGATAAGTAGTTTTCAACGTTTTTTACAAACAAATATCTGAAAAGTGTGGCGTGCATTTGTATTCAGCCCCCTTTACTCTGATACCTCTAGCTAAAATTTAGTGGAACCAATTGCCTTCAGAAATCACCTAATTAGTAATTAGTCTACCTGTGTGTAATTTAATCTCGATATAAATACAGCTGTTCTGTGAAGCCCTCAGAGGTTTGCTAGAGAACCTTAGTGAACAAACAGCTTCATGAGGGCCAAGGAACACACCAGACAGGTCAGAGATAAAGTTGTGGAGAAGTTTAATGCAATGGGGGTCTCTATAGGATCTACAATAGAAAGAAGCCACCCCTAAAACAAGAAACTTAGGACAATAATCATGGCACCAGCTTAAGCCAGAACCTAGGCAAGAATTCAAAGATTTAGAAATTGCGTACACTCAGTAAGTGATAAAATCAGCTCCTGAAGGTGCTTAAAACGGAGGGTTTAATGCGAATGGAGCCTTAAGGCTAGTCCAATACAATCTATAGCTAGCTCTAGATAAATGCAGATCTAACCATGTGACAGTAAACAAATCATGTCCTAATGAATCATTGCTTCAAAAGTCTGAAAGGGCACAAGAGAACACAATAGGTAGTAACTGACATACATAGCTGATTCCACGTTCTATTTCTCAGAGAAGTGGAGCAACAGTTTTTAGCCCAAACATGCTCTGATGTTTTCTGCATGACTTTTAATGCTAAGAACCATCTGACTGGGAACAGATGGATGCCAAGTCACAATCCTGTAAAGTCATATCTTTTAAAAAACAAAGGTAAACTTTGTTTTTTACATGACTAAGACCCAAGTTACTAGAGCATGACGTGAAGTTGACCAGTGTGCAATGAAAACATCCAATCATGTGCAGGGGAGGGTGGGGGTGGGGGGTAATATGAAAAAATATTAAACATTTTCATTTAATTCGATGTTCGGATTACACATTGTTTAGATATGGCAAATTTTTACATAGTAAGGCCCCTTTCACACGGGCTTTCCGATCCGGGCCGCCTGTCACATTTTTCAGGTGGATCGGATCGGATGCTCCATGCATTCCTATGGAGCGGCGGATATCAGCGGAGACAACCCTCGCTGACACCCGCTGCTATCTGATCCAATCCTGTCCATGAAATCTGAACCCTATTTTCCATCCGTCTGGAGGATCGGATCGGATCGGATGAAAACGAACAGGCAGTCCATTCTCATCCAATCTCCCATAGAGGAGAGCGGGGCTCTGACAGGTCTGTCTCTGCACACAGAGCAGAGACAGAGCTGTCAACCACCTGCTCAGTGGGAATCGATCCCCTGCTGATCAAAACGGACTCCGTCGGGCGCACCGCCCATGTGAAAGGAGCCCAACATTGGTCCAACTTGTATGTGCCATTCCTGTGGGATCCCTGTGGAAGCTGGAAATCACTATAGTAGACATTGCTGCTAGCTTCTGGGTCCAATGCCAAGCCATTCAGATATAACTTTGCATTTTCTTATAGAATGCAAAGTGCTCTGTGATTGGATGAGGTGGTGATCGTGACATGGAGCAATGTACATGTGATTGAATGAGGTGGTGATCGTGACATGGAGCAATGTACATGTGATTGGATGAGGTGGTGATCGTGACATGGAGCAATGTACATGTGATTGGATGAGGTGGTGATTGTGACATGGAGCAATGTACACGTAATGGGGTGAGGTGGTAATTGTGACATGGAGCAATGTACATGTGATTGAATGAGGTGGTGATCGTGACATGGAGCAATGTACATGTGATTGGATGAGGTGGTGATCGTGACATGGAGCAATGTACAAATTGCCATGCTAAAGTTTATTAATTTTTGACTATGTAGTATCAGGGATATAACTAACCTGTACTGAAGTGTGTCCCGTGTCCAGTTGGCTGCTGCATAATGTAGAAAAAATCATTCCCCTGTCCATCCTCTCCATTCACATAACTTGTACTTTTCTTTCCCAGAATGCAAATCATTCTGTAAATAGAGGACAGACAGGTGAATGAGACAGGTGAATGAGAGGATCTGCATCCTCCAATCACAGAAACACTGCATTCTGGGAAATAATGTGAGTTTGTTGAGTGGAAGAGAGAGGTGAATGATGCCACTCATTCACATTTCAGCTTTAATTCAACATACTTCACCACTTCATAAATTTGAAAATCAGGACCTATATGTAGAAGTGCTCAGACAACCCCCAGGAGCATGTCCCATACAAATCATAAAACTAAAGATCTGATCAAAGAGATAGATGAATGGGTAAGGGCGATTCTGGTTTCCACCTGCAAAGAGTTCTGGAGGGGAGGTCTAAAGCCGGCTAAAAATGGATCAGAATTTGGCCGGTTCAGCAGGAACTGGCCTGGATTTTGATCCATCTATGGGCAGGCTGGTTGTACTGAAATCAATTGGTTGATCAACTTCAGTACAACCAACCTGTCTTTTTTTTTTTGATAGATCCTTGCCAGGGGCTATAGCCACCAGCAGAGTTCATTGTATTCTACTGGTAGGGAAGGGCTCCCTGCCAGGAGAATACAATAGCATTGCAGGCGGTATTCCTCAGCCAATGGGGAGTGAGAGCCGAGGCCGTCGTGCACATCACTGGATCGCGATCGGGCTCAAGTTAGTATTAGAGGGCTGAGGGGGCTGCTGCGCAGAGAAGGTTTTCTTACCTTCATGCATAGACTGCATAAAAGTAAAAAACCTTGAGCCTTTACAACCACTTTAAAGTGGAGTTCCGGCCTCAAATACCTTTTTTAACTAAAAATACCCCTATAATACTAATCCATCGCCCTTTACAGAACCGCTATTCTCATACTTACAAGGTGTACAGTATTGGATTTTAGTCAAAATCTTACTTTTAAAAACGCTGTCTGGGCGCAGCCATCTTAGACGTGGGCATTTGAAGCCGCAGTGTAATCTGCTGTGTCCTTCTTCCTGATTGCAGGGAGTGTTCTGGGAGTTCTTCCTGATTCCAGCCTCCTGGGAGTGATGACAAACAGCTCCCAGGATGCAATGCAAAGGAGGAAGTGATGTTGGTGGCTGTGGCCACAGAGGGGGGAGAAGGAGGAAGTACAATCAAAAATGCCCTGAAAATAAGGTAAGGGACCCCCGAAAAAAAATGAAAATGCCCAACTGTTGATCAGCATAGCGAGCACTCCAGGAATCACTAAAGTTGCAAAATAGGCCGGAACTTTGCTTTAAGGCAGGCAATAGATGCAGTTTTCTTTCCTTCAGCCATGGGTTAAAGGAAAGAAAATTGCTCAATTCCCCCATCAAATCCCTCCTATTGTGTCCTGCCCAGAGAACACAGTGATTACCGCTAGCGGCAATAATCGCATATTAAAAATCCAACCAGCTGGTTGTATTCTTCGATCAATGGATCGAAACTTGGGTACAATCAGCCTGCCCACAGAGGGGGTTGAATCTGGGCTGGTCCCTACTGAACCGGCTGAGATCTGATCCATCGATGGCCGGCTTTACCCTCCTGTCTTGTCTTTTATTGTATTGTAACTGTCCCCCTTTACTTTGTAAAACGCTCTGCAAATTGTGGGCACTATATAAATCCTGTATAATAACAATATTTTACCAGAACCAAAACTACTAAAGCTGGCTTGTTGAAGTTTTCACCAACAAAGGATTGTTTGAAAAATCAAATAATAAATGTTTTATGTAACAACAGTAATTTATTGTTCCTGTACCCGTACTCAATATACAAAGTAAAACAATGAGAGCTGAAGATCCTGATGGCAGCAAATATCATGGACTGAGAAGGACAGCCAGAAGGATGTGGGGGTAGTTCTGTTTGCTTTCTCTCTGCTCTCCAGACAAGACCGGAATGTGACACATAACATGGGAAAAAAACCTGAATAAATGCCAGCAGAAAGGCAATTCCATAAATGTCCATGCAACAAATGGAAGAGGTTAACGCACAAGAGAACATCACTGCATACAGAACAAAGTCAGAATGACACTCAGCTGATTACAATGTACTTTTTATACTGAAGAATACTAGAATGATTAATATGAAGAAACAACATCATGCTTTAAAACATCTGAAGGAAGAATACTGGTGCCAGTAGCAACTAAACAGAAGCTCTTAACCACTTAAGCCCCGGAAGATTTTACCCCCTTCCTGACCAGGGGTTTTTTTTGCGATTTTTTACTGCGTGACTTTAACGGACAATTGCGCGGTCGTGCGACGCTGTACCTAAACGAATTTGACGTCCTTTTTTTCCCCACAAACAGAGCTTTCTTTTTGGTGGTATTTGATCACCTGTGTGATTTTTTGATCATGCGCTATAAACAAAAAAAGAGCGTCAATTTTGCAAAATGTAAAAATCAAATTTTTTTTAACATTTTCGGCCAATTTGTTTTATGCTACTTATGTTTGGTAAAAAAAAAAAAAAAAAAAAAAAAAAAAAAAAAAAAAATCGCAAAAAGCGTATTTTGATTGGTTTGCGCAAAAGTTATCGCGTTTACTAACAAAGGGAAAGATTTTTGTCATTTTTGGTGTTTTTTTTTTTTTTTAACGAGTAATGGCGGCGATCTGCGATTTTTTTTTTGCGGGACTGCGACATTGCGGCGGACAGATCGGACCCTTGACTGACATTTTTGACACTTTGGGGTTACCAGTGACATTACTGCAGTAATCAGTGCTATACATATGCACTGTTACTGCAAAAATGACACTGGCAGGGAAGGGGTTAACTGTATTGGAGAGGGAGGGGTTAAGTGTGTCCTAGGGGCGTGCTTCTTACTGTGATGGGACATGGCTACTAGTGTAAAAACAGAGATCAACGGTCCTACATAGTAGAACCGTCTGATCTCCATTTTTACACAGGGGAGAATGACAGGCGGCTTGTTTACATTAGCCGCCTGCCTTTCTCCCTTCCCACCGAACGATCGCGAGTGACCGGCAGACATCGGGTCCGCCGGTCACACGCACTGACTTGTCTGTGAACGAGCCAGGGCGCGCGCGCGCTCGCCCGCTATTGGCTCACAAGCCAGTGACAGGCTAATGACGCATATATACGTCACTTTGCCTGGCCGGGGCTGACCGCCGCAGTATATGTACTTGCGGCGGTCGGCAACCGGTTAAGCTTGGTTTACAATTGTGGCTGGGGGGGGGCAGTAAAAATAGGTGCTTGAGCTGTGTTTTTACTGCCCACCCTTAAGCTGCAAAGGCAGTGGGACTGGGATATACACAAAAATGACCCCCCTGTCTTGTTCGGTGCTGTCGATTATGACAAATCCAAGTGGAGCCACACTGAACCCATTTATCAAAAACTAGGTTTGCGGTATTCCAATTCAGAAAGCCTGTTTGGCTGCCAAAAACAGGCATTCAGGAGGTGACAGTATCAACTACTTAATGCCCGTCAGCCATGCCTGCACTGCTCTCTGAAAAGCATTCCACAACAGACCGCTGTTCAAAGAGCAGCACAGGGAGCCCTTACTCCCGTATTGCAGAAGTTTAGTTTTAGGGTAATGCCATTTATTTGTTTAAATTACTGTGTACCGTATGCAGTTATTGCCTGAAGATGAGGCCAGTGTGCCTTAAAAACTTGCACTACAATCGACTTAGGAACATCAATAATTGGTATCACCCTAAATCCAAACTTATACTTTTGCCAATAGCGAATACTCTGTTTTTCCAATATGGGAGTAACAACAATTAGGAGATCTGAATGCTAGAACTAACAGATTTTCCTTCACACACTTGTCTAAGGCTGATTTAGGAATCTGAAGGGATTCCAGCTAAGAGGGACTGTCACTTCCATGAAATCTATGCATCATTTGAGAAAGCATCACATCTTTGGTGGGGTTAGAAGTTGGGGTCCAAGCCCTTTTAGAGATAAAGCCCAGCGAAGGAAAGTTTTCACTTTCTCTAACTAAAGCACTGGATCTCTGCTCTTCGTCGTACATCACATCCACCTACCCATTCTGCAAGACTCATTTTAAGCACGCGTGCCAACACACTACGGTGTTCCCTAGTCTCATTTTAGCTATTTATTCCTCCCTGAATGGCCGACTGTCATCAGCATCCCTCTTCTACTTGTCTCACTGGGAGCGGGATCTCCAGACTTTCATAGATCTGGTGGACTGGAAAAAGGCCTTTACAATAACCGCCAAATGTTCTTTGAAACACAAATACGCTCGAGGCTTCGTATAAGGTTCTCGTGAGGTGGAACCTAGTCCCCGATTGGGTTGCCCACACCTACCAAGGGTGTAGTGACAGATGCTTTCGAAAATGTAGTCAACTGTGGGACTTTTTGTAGGGTTCTGGTCTAGGGCGTTCGGACTACTCTGAGCCCCATTTCAAGTGACGGTACGCAAGGATGCCAAATTGGCCCTTCTGCATTGTCCTATACCTGGCCTATATGCCTACAAAAGTTGTCTGCCTCTTTATCTCAGCTAAATGGACTATAGCCCAGGCCTGGAAGACCCCAAGAGTAAAAAGGCACTTGGGATTTACCCCAAGGTGAAGGGTAAAAGGATGACCACTCTGATGCTCACGAAGCACATGTCCAGTATTTTGAAAGACTCACTCTTTAAATTTCTTATGGTTTGGGAACTGTGGATTTCCTATGCATTTCCCAAGCTTCTCCTGGTTTGTTCAGGCCGCCTGTGACTGCCACTTGCAGTTCTCTCTGTACAAGAAGTCCTCTCTTTCTTATTTCTCTCCTTTCCCTGATCACTTTCACTCTTCCTTCCTCTTTCGGTCTCCTTCTACCCATGCCTTTTGGGTGCTTGCCATCCCGCGGAGAGGGCAGCACCTTTGGGTGCCTCCCATTCCCCCAGACAACGGCGACCTTGCCCTAGGGTCATGGTTCCCTTTGACTGCCTGCCATCAGTTGCCATCCCTATGGCTCAGCGTTGCCTGATATTGGCTATCATGTTTATAGTTTTCTCTAGTTCTAATATTACCCATTCAATACCTGGTCCCTGCGCAGGCAATTTATGTGCTTTTCTTTGTTCTTGTTGAACCACAATAAAAAATATTGTAACAGAAGTTGGGGTCCTAGCACTGAATGTTCTTTGACAGGGCCCGACAAATCTCAGGCATCGGGTCACCATGGCGACTAGAAAATGTGGCCTGACGCCTGGGCTGTTGTTGTCCCCAGTGGCTAGCATGGGAGGGCATAACATTGCCGTGCAGCCGGTGGGTGACACGTGCGCTTTCTGATGACAAGGGTGACGAGGGGCAGCGCTTGCGGGTATTATGAAGAAGAGGGGTGGGACTGTAAAGGGCGGGTTAAGGCAGATGCGTGGCTGTAAGGTAGTAGGAGGGGCAGGTCAGAAAAGGAGCAGAGCTGATAGGGGCTGAGCGGCGCTCCTAGCATGAAGCACCCCCCCCCCCCCTGTGCGGCTCTCTCCTCCCTCCCGCTGAGTGCGGGTCTAGACCGAGTCTTCTGGGGAGACTCCCTGGAGCAGGAACCGGCAGGTCTTAAGCCCCGTACACACGTACCGATTGTTGGCCGAACGATCGGCTGTCTTTTGTCCAGGGCTATCATGTCTGTTGAAAACTGCAAAAGACTGCACACGAATTTTGTCAGCCAACAACAGCCGACTGCAGAAGTGATGTCATGTGATGGTTAACTTTCCTTGTCTTTTTTCTTTTCTGAGCATGCTCAGTCTTGCAAATCTGCTGTCTGTCGGCCGAAATCTGTACTGACTGGCGAACAATCGGCCATTCTGGTGTTGGCCAACAAAAATTTTAATGCCTGCACGACAGATTCTGTTCGGCCGAAAATGCGCTGTCGGCTGTCGGAAGCATCATACTAACAAGCCTACAATCGGCCGAATATTTACGGCCGACAATCGGTACGTGTGTACGGGGCTTTAATGGACTCAGCAATGGCCACTAGTTGGACATCACCTCGCAGGGGATTCCCCTGCTCTCAACTTAATTTCCCCACCTACGGCTCCAAGTTGGGTCTGGGCAGCCTAAGAGCCCGCTACCCCCTGGAGAGCTGGTGTGGCCACATGTCAGTGCCCTTCAATGCTGCCTTATTATTGCAGCCACATCACTGCAGCCTCATAAGAGCCCCATCAGTGCAGCCTAATCAGTCCCCCATCACTGCAGCCCTATCAGTGTCCTCTCAGTACCCCATCAGTGCAGCCTCATCAGTACCCCATCAGCGCAGCCTCATCACCGTACATTAGTGAAGAAAAAATATATTTTTTTGCAAAATTTTATAACAGAAATGAAGAAGAGGCTTTTATTTATTATTTTTTTTTCCCACAAAATTTTCTGTCTTTTTTAGCAAAAAAAACAAAAACAAAAAAAAAAACCCAGTGGTGATTTAATACCACCAGAAGAAAGCTATATCTGTCTAACAAAAATTATAAAAATGTCATAATGGTACAGTGTTGCATGACTGTGCAATTGTTATTCAATGTGCGACAGCGCTGAAAGCTGAAAATTGGCCTGGCAGGAAGGGGGGTAAGAGTAACCAGTAGGCAACAGGTTAAAAAAAAAACAGGCTCCTAACTTTTTTAGCAAGCTCCTAGAGTCAAAGCAAATTTGTCAAGGCCTGTTCTATGACATACTGTACTTCATACAGGCAAATTACAAATACAGACAGATGTATACTGTGTGACAGAAACCATAAAAACACATTACATGTAAAGTATTTCAGCACCAGCATTCTGCAAAGTGCATATTTGTTGCAATGTGTGTAAAATGAAACAATGCTTGGCAGATGTAGAACCTACATGTACATATTCTGAAAATGGATACGTACATACAAAAAAATTATACATACAGGGGCAAAAAAAAGGTTGTGAACCCCTTGAAATTAACAGTTTATTTTTTTTTTGCAGTAATTTGCCATGAAATGTGATCGGATCCTCATCTATGTCACAATAACCAGACAATTTGCTTAAGCTGTTAACACAACCAATTCTAATCTCTTGTGTCATTATTAAAACACACTCATGAGGCTCCATTCACACTTGTGCGACTTGACATGTGACTTTGGACATCAAAGTTGCATGACAAGTCTCACCCCATGTTTTTCCAATGAATACTGTTCATATCTATGCGACTTAAAGTTGCAGCGACTTCAGAGTAGTTCATGCACTACTTTGGTCTGACTTTCATACGACTTGCGAGCCACAGACTTCAATGCTAACCCTCAAAGTTGCATGAAAGTCACACTTGATTGTTTTATGTGCAAAAGTTGTCCATTATCATTGGTCAAAGCCAAAATCGCATCCAAATCTCACCCATCCAAAGTTGCACTCCAAAGTCATGCAACTTTGGAGTCGTACAAGTGTAAATGCAGCTTTAAACATTCAGGCTGGGTTCACACGTGTGAATTGGATACAGGTTTCTCAATGTATCTGGTTCACACATCTCCAGGGTGGCCGCAGAGCCCACTGCAGAAGGGTTCTGTGTGTCTTTGGCTCCATTTCAGGTCCAAATTCAAGAAAACATTCGGACTTCAAAAGGTGAACGGGGATGCACCAGACTCCCTGCTGCGAGCTGCAATGCATATAGTGTGAACCCAGCCTCAAAGTCCTGGAGGACAAAGTAAGTGAACCCATATAGACTAATTACTTCAACAAAAGCTAATTGGAGTGAGTAGTTTAAACACCTGGATTTCAATTAATGAAATGAGTTTGGAGGTGTGTTTTAGAACTACTTTGATGGATAAGAGACATCTAAAAAGGTTAATGTAGCACCCTACAGGTAGGTGCTAGGTAAAATATAGTGGGCTTTGTCTGCCTAACAGCAGAGCCATGTTTTCTTTTGTGTGTCTGCTGTGAGATGAGTCTCCTCCCTGGCCCTGTGAGAGGCTTCTCATTGGGCAGTGAAGGAAGCCTAATCGGGGACACATCCAGGCTTGTAACTACCCCAGGAGGCAGATTATGCCTCAAAGGATTCTGGGAGTTGGTATAAGCTTGGGGGTGGCACATGAAACGTTGTCTTTGGGGGGAGCAGAGCCCCAGGAAGGAGAGTGCGGTTGTCTCTCCTCCTGTCTGAGGAAGGTGGATGTCTCGGGGTGTCGCCTGAGTGTCCAGAGCGTGCGGAGTTGAGCTGAGGGGATCCGGTGTGCAGAGAGCCTGTGGAGAGAGAGAGGGGTCCAGTCCCAGGAAAGCCTACACAGGTCGTGAGTACTGAGGATTGCCCCTGGGGGTCTGCCTAGAGTTAGAGGGGACCACTTCCGGAAGAGGTTCTGGGATCCAGTGCCAGCTAACTGTAAATGGGGTACCTTGGTTGAGGAGCTACAGAGGGGTACATGGTCAATGGACCCTGAAGAGTTCAAGGCAAAGTGGGCACCTGCGGTTGGGCCCTGAATTGTACAGAGTGTGTCAGTTACTTGCAAGTACAGCTATACAGAGTTCTACTTCATACTACCTAAAGCTAGGGAAAGCGGGGGACGGTATTCAGTGACTTCTACAGCACAACAGTGTCAGGAGTTCTACAGTTCTCAGTCCTGAATCTTCTGGACTAATAGTCAAGGATTCAGCACTTCTACGGGATATTTACAGCATTGGTAAGCGTTGGCTGGTGCTGGCTGGCGTATCAAGGACTACTCAAGGAGTATCCCACCCATTCCCTTAAATCAAATAAAAACCACAAACAAAGATGCCGGAGTTGTCGCTGCTTCAGTTGTCACACCCAAGGTCACAGCTCACATGGGCTGGAGAGAGTACCGGTACAAATGGCAGACCCACATCAGGCCACATGCCTGGAAACCTTGCTACATTAAGATTGCTGTTCATAAGAAGCATCAGCTGATGTGAACCATGCCTTGCAAAAAGGAGCGCTCTGAAGATGTACAATCAAGAGTAGTTGATCTGCATAAGGCTGGAAGGGGATACAAACCAATCTCAAAGTGTTTAGTCATCCATCAGTTGACAGTTAGACAAACTGTATAGATGGAGACAGTTTAGTACCTTGGCTAATATATATATATATATATATATATATATATATATATATATATATATATATATATATATATATATATATATATATATATATATATATATATATATATATATATATATATATATATATATATATATATACACACACATACATACATACATATATATATACATACACACACACACACACACATTTTTTTGCGTATGAACTTTTACATGGACACAGAGATTGAGAAATACAATAATTTCCCAAGAAAAAAAGGGTTCTTCTATTATACCAGCCCTAAACATTCATACACAACCAGGGCTCATGCATGAAACATGCATCTTACATCGCATTGTTGCAGGTGCAAAAAAATGTACTTTACAGTACAATGACAGCTCACTCAGAATGAATAGGCTGCCTTACTGCAATGCACAGTAACACCACAAACACACCAAACAGTGGGAAGGTGGCCTAAAGGAAACCAGTACTGATAAAGTATAGGGGCTACCACCTGAAATCCCTGGGCACTGAAGAGACTTCTGCAGGCAGTTTCTGTATGAGCAATGCATCCGTTTGAATAACCCGTAGTTTCTTCCTGAGTAATTGTTTCCAAATGGCAGAGGTTTTAGTAGCATTACCATCACTAAAACTTTAGCAAATTTAGCATGGCATAAATGTTTTTCAGTGTTTTTAGAGATTGCCCATTTTTAGGGCATACACATAATGGTAAATAATACGGACTCAAAATAGGCAAAAATCACATACCAGGATCAATGGCTCAACCAGCTTTGCTGATTCATTAATTCTGGTGATACCATGTGTAGCAATTAAGTAACTTGTGGTGATTTGTACTATTTATGAGTCCTTATGATTACCCATTATGTTTAAAGCGGTTGTATTCCTCGCTTTAATAGTTTTACCTACAGGTAAGCCTATAATAAGGCTTACCTGTAGGTATTATTATTATTATTATACAGGATTTATATAGCGCCAACAGTTTGCGCAGCGCTTAACAAAATGAGGGCAGACATTACAGTTACACTACAATTTGGAACAAAAGGAATCAGAGGGCCCTGCTCGTTAGAGCTTACAATCTAGGTAGAATGAATATCTCCTAAACCTGCACCGTTTAGGAGATATTCACTCTGCATGCAGCCGCTGACATCACAGGCACATGCGCTCTGAAGGTCCAACATATCGTGCCAGAACTTCAGAGCTTCTTACCAGAACCAAGGGCTCCCATGCGCATGCGTGGGAGTGACGTCATCGAGGCTTTGGCCACTCACAGCTTCCCAAAAGAAAACCAGAGGGAACAGGTCAGCCCCCTCAGCAATGACCGGGTATACAACCGCTTTAAGCCCTCAAGAAGGGGAAGATCTCTGAGCCCCCCAAAATGCGTTAGATGTTCTTGTGTTGTAATTTGTGAAGCAATACTATTATTAAAGGTTTTAGACCCTTGGACAGTTTGTTTGAGACTGGCACTCAACTTTGTTTGAAGGACACCCTGTTTTTGTTGGGAGCTGCCTCACCAGAGTCACTGTGCCCCTTTACATTCTGACCAATGTAACTTGAATCCAGCACCTCCTCTCTTTTCAAGCTTATTAACACATATCAATGATGAAATTTGAATGGTCTTTCATGAAGCTCAAAAACAAAAAAGAAACGATATATGTAAAAGGACAAAGATTGCTGCTACAGAGCTGAGGGGCCCTATAATGATTTACCAGTGGGATTTACCTCCACCATGGAGGATTATACCACAATTTAGGAATAAACATTTTATAATTGCTAATGCCAATGTTTTATGTGGACAGCCAAATAGTGATTAAAGTACGAGTAAATGTTTTTTTTTTTAAGTGTTTAAGGTGATTGTAGCCATATTAGTGCACTTGCAAAAAAAAAAAAAAAAACAATTGCGTACTGTCCCTGATATTTTTTTCTTTTTTTATTTCAACTAACATCCAAGTTTTCAGGACATAGGTTGACAATAGCCGGAAACCAACAAAACCATGCTAACGCGTTTTGCCCTCTTTTGCCTTACTCATAGCATGATTATGCTAAGAGTAAGGCTCCAGCAGCCGAAACACGTTAACACTGTTTTACTGGATGAACTTATGTAGCCAATAATGATTTTCAACATTTGAGTTCACTGAGTTGCAGGCTTATATCTATCTACATTCAAAGTATTGAGGGACTGCACATCCCAGCCAAGAACACCGGTTTTCAGCCTTGGATAGCATCCCCTGGTATAGAATAAAATCAAGATGCCCATTTGACATCATCCTTAAGGTGGCCATACAAGCTTTGACAAATGATCAATTTCTTTTCCAATCAGCTTCCCCCGATAGGAAAAATGTATCTATAGTCGACAACCCATTGATCCATATGACACACACAGGGAAGTGGATTTTGATACGGTCATAAAATATCGATTGTATCTCGGTTTTCCCCATGCAATCTTATCGACTGAAATACAATGGAATTCACAAACAAACATCTCAGTGCTGTCGATCAATGCAACACAATCGATCATTCCCTGTCCTTGCCTATCAACTCAGTTTGATTAAATCTGATTAATATCAAATCAGCCATACTCTTAGTGGATGGTGAAAATTGCATAGTCTGATTGTACAGTGTATGGTCAGCCTCAGAAGAAATAATTTCAGCAGTAGCCTTACTGAAGAATAGTGATGTGAAGTCACTTACCCAGGAAGGTAGCTCTTTCTTGGTCATAAAGATAGTAGTGGCAGTGACTGCTTCTTCATTTTGCAGCGTATCGAGCGCTGAGTGGAGTCGATTCCACTTGCCTTGCCTCTTGCCCTTCCAGCCCATATAGATAGCGAGCCCCACTATAAGAAACACTATACTGAGACCCAGATAGCCACATAAGTAGACAGGCAGCAAGAAGAGAAGGGTCCGACCCAGCGCCCATAGACCAGACACCAGTTCTGGCCCGGACATAGAAGGGGGTGAAGGCTCAGCGTCTGCCATGATCAGCAATCTTCTTCTTCAAACAGATGTCAATAGGTGGAAAGTCATTTAGCATCAACACCTGGGAAAGGAAAAAGAAAAGGAAATGAGGAGGTGCTGTACAGGAAATGCGCCATTCCAGTGCCAATACACCACTATACACATCATCATCAGCTGTACCATCCCACTACCAATACACACCAGTTGTACCATCCCGGTACCAATACACCACCCTATACAGCAGTAGTACCACGCCAGTACCAATACACCACTATATACACACACACACACACACACACACACACCAGTTGTACGATCCCAGTACAAATACACTAATATACACACCAGTTGTACCATCCCAGTACCAATACACCACCCTATACAGCAGTAGTACCACGCCAGTACCAATACACCACTATAAACACACACACACACCAGTTGTACGATCCCAGTACAAATACACCAATATACACACCAGTTGTACCATCCCAGTACCAATACACCACCCTATACAGCAGTAGTACCACGCCAGTACCAATACACCACTATATAAACACACACACACACACACACACACACACAAGTTGTACGATCCCAGTACAAAATACCCTAATATACACACAAGTTGTACCATCCCAGTACCAATACACCACCATATACAGCAGTAGTACCACGCCAGTACCAATACACCACTATATAAACACACACACACAAGTTGTACGATCCCAGTACAAATACCCTAATATACACACAAGTTGTACCATCCCAGTACCAATACACCACCATATACAGCAGCTGTACCATGTCAGTACCAATGCACCACTATACACACATCATTTGTACCATCCAAGTATCAATACACCACCCTAGACAACAGCTGTACCATCCCAGTACCAATACACCACTATACATATCAGCTGTACCATTCCAGTACCAATACACACCAGATGTACCATGCCAGTACCAATACACCAGCATATACAGCAGCTGTGACATCTCAGTACTAATGCACCACTATACACAGCAGTTGTACTATCCCAGTACCAAGACACACCAGTTGTACAATGCCAGTACCATTACACCACCCTATACAGCAGCTGTACCATCATAGTACCAATACACCACTACACACACACACACACACACACCAGTTGAACCATCCCAGTACCAATACACTAATATAAACACCAGTTGCACCATCCAAGTACTAAAGGAACACCACACCAAGCAGATGTGCCATCCCAGTACCAACACACCCCCATACACATGAGCTATGACATCCCAGTGCCAATACACAAGCATACACTGCAGCTGTGCCATCCCAGAACCCTGACCTGGCAATATCTAGTACAGGCTATACATTCCCATGTAATAAGTACAGAGACGCGAGAGAGACGCTCATATTACCCTTTGGGCTCCATTCACACCAGCTGCTGCGGTACAACGCTGATGTGCGCTGCATTCCGGCTGGATAACTGCAGTGCTGACGCGCTGTGTTGGCGCAACACACTGTTCATATTGTTTTATTGAACTTTATTGAAATGTCACATAGTGACAATTTATTCATTTCTATTGGCTGCCACATGGTGTGAGGCCACGTATTGCGCTGTGCTGCGTTGCAAAAAAAAGTACACCAGTACGCTTTTCAGTGCATGCTGCCGGCACCGGGCACAATAATGACATGGCAATTTGCCTCGTCCTGCAGTATGACTGCGCCCACTGCAAGACCACACTGGGTGCAAACCAACCCTGAGATTGTAAGCTCTTAGGATCAGGGTCCTTCTAACCTCCTGGCTCCTGCATTGGATTATGGCTGTGCTGTCTCCTTTTATATTGTAAAGTGCTGTATATAAATCCTGTATAATAATAATAATGACTTTCCAACCATCCAGGAACAGAATGGTGCTGTGCCCAGACACCCCCATCCCTTTGTACAGGGCTCTATTCATTGAGGGTCACACAACCAGTACGGAGCTCAGCACTCCTCCTATTACTTCTAGTGCCCCCTCCGCTCACAGGCATGGGTGGCATTATGGTATACACAGTACTAGGCGCCCAGGTGCCGCAGGGCGGATCCCCAGGTGCCCAGGCAGCATCCCAAATAACTGTCCCCTCCTCACAGTGCCACCAGCGCTCCTACACCAGGAAGGTGTGTCTGCTCCATGGTGAGCGATAGGGGGAGCCCGCGCCCCCTCCCAAAACAGCCGTCCCTTCTCCCCTCTTACCGGTAGGACCCCGCTAGCCACGACTGCCAGATGTTCAATGAAGAAATGGTATCCCTGGCATCCCCCGAGGGGAGTACACGCCCCCTCACCACGAATCCCGCCCTTTTCCATATTGAGCATGCGCACCCTCCTCCGCACACTCCCAAGTCTCCTCCTCCAGAGTCATATAACCGAGGTCCGGCGGACTGCCCACAGCACTGCCACGCCCCTGTCTATTAACCCCTTCCTTGTTGCCGCCCCTTCATTCAAGTTACTGTCGTTATTTCGAGCCACGTCCCGTTTATCGTTTCATTACAAGCAGCCCTTCTCTTAACTCCTTGTTTACTAACAATCGCCTCTACTAGCCCTTTGGCTCCTTTTCACTCTTGTGTCACTTGTGCAGCGACTTGGGACTGCAAAGTCGCATGACAAGTCGCACCCCGTGATTTCCAATGAGTATTGTGCATATCTGTGTGACTTCAAGGTAGTCCCTGCACTACTTTGGTCTGACTTTGATGCGACTTGAGATCCATAGACCTCTACACAGGCATTGCTTCCAGACACATCAAAGTACCGGCAAAGCCTTGCGATTTTCAGGTCGCACAAGTGTGATAGGGGCCTGAAATGACTAGAAATCTCTTCTATTATTGCTCTCATAGTGCCGGTTCACACTTCTGCAATGCGGGAATGCTGCGAATATACAGCGTGTTCCCGCATCGCATCCGCACATCTGGCAGTTCACACTGCCATATGCAAAATGCAGGGGGTGTCAATTAAAAGTTAACAACACCCCCAGTTGTGATCGCATATCGCAGTGCGATCTGCAAGTTCGCACAGAATCAGATCGCACAAGTGTGAATCACCATGCGATCCGATTCTGCTTCGGATAAAAAAAAGCCTCATGTGCGAGTTTAGTGAGGATGCGGTGCAAATTCAGCCATACAAAGTGTATGGCTGAAATTTGCACCGCACGTGAGATCGCATGTAATTTAGGAGCAGTGCGCTCCGAATTACATGCGATCTCTGCAATCGCACAAATGTGAACCGGGGCATACAGTCTATTAACTCCTTCATTACTACTCCTCATTGCTAGCCCAGCAACCTCAATCTATTGATTATTGGCAACCCCCTACTGTTAACCCTTGCATTGCTGGTATTTCCTCATTCAATCACCCCCATCAATGCATTCAGGGACTCATTCTGTCAACCCCTTTATTATAAGCAACTGTAGAGATCTGCTGCCCTCTACTGTCTGTTTTTGTAAGTAACTGATTTTCTAATAACTCAGAGTTAACTATGTACTGTATAGCACTTCCTATCTTTGGGTTGCTGGATTGGAAACTCCAGAAGCAGGAAGAAGGGAGAGAGGCTCTTGTACCATATGTCCTGCCATGGAAGAGCTGTTACTGATCCAGCCCAGAAGAGGGGATTATTGGGCACCTTTTCTTATATTTAATTGTTTACTATTTTTGTCCATAGCTTCATATAAATACAGGGCTTTTTTTCTCAGACAATAGGTGCAGGAACTCCCCTCTTTTCGAGGTACTCCTTTTCTCTGGCCCTACCCACCTCCGAGCACCATTCCTTGGTTCCACCCATACCCACCTCCAAGCACCATTCCTTGATTCCACCCCCTACCACCATTCCTTGATTCCGTCCCCTACCCACCTCCCAATACTGCCCTTTTAGACAATAGAGAACCAAATATAATTTTGTGGTGCTAAGTAATTTGCAATAGATCCTCCTAACAATGGACCACAAACCCCCCCCCCCTAGGAACAACAGACTCCGGCAGCAACAACAGATCTCCCTACAGCTAGCATCAATAGATCCCTCCCTCAACAGTAGATCTCCCCCAGCAAAAACTGAATCCCAGCATCATAGGACTCATCCCCAGCAACAATAGATCCCCCACCAGCAACAATAGACCCCCTTGCTAAAATACATCCTCTCCAGTTAGAGTAGATTCCCTCACAGCAAGCATCAATAGACCCTGAAGCACACCCCAGCACCCTTTACTATTACATACAGTCAGTTCTGGAGGTACCGGAACTGCGTTCCCCCGCGTTCCCGCTGAAAAAAAGCCCTGTATAAATATATATCTGTCCTCCAAAAATACAATTCTTGCCTCCACACTGCCAAACAAACCTATTTTATCACTCTGATTAAGGCTGCATTCCCACTTGAGCGTAGCGTTTTTGCGAGTTTTTTTTACCGCGATTTTAACGCGATTTTTACCGCGAATTCAGGCGTTTTTGGAGGCAGACATTGACATCTATCAAAAACGCTGGTAATCAGCCCAAAAAGAAGCTCATGTACTTTTTTCAGCTACATGCATTTTGCAAAACGCTCAGATGTGAACAGGGGCCATTTAAATGAATGGGGTTTTACTTGTTGGGCGTTTTGGAACGTTTTTTTTTAGCGTTTTTGGAGCTGAAAAACACTCAAAAATGCCCAGGTGTGAATAGAGCCTAACACCCTCTCACACAGTCCCTGTCAACTCTTTTCCACCTTCAACGCTCTACTTCGTCCTTTATTACCTCCACCCAATAACTCATTGCCCAAGAGATTGCCAATCACTTAAAAAATAAGATTGATACATTTTGTACCGATACATTGCCTGCTAAACAGCTTCTGGGCATGCCCAGAAGCTGTGCAGGGATGCCGTGCCTGCACCAGAAGTGACGAGCGGGGCCGGTGCAGGGCAGAAGACGCAGAAGAGGACGTGCTGGCTTCAGCTGCCCACACCTGAGATGGCAGCGCTGGAGAAGAAATTTTCAAGGTAAGTATTTCTTCTAAAAGGTAAGTGCGACCCGGGACAGTTCAGAGGCTGTCCATTGTGGAATGTACTAGCCCTGACTGTCCCGGGGGTATTTTTATCTAAATTTCACCCCCGAGGTCGGAACTCCGCTTTAACCCAACTACTATAGAGGAAGTCACTAAACTTTTTTCTAACGCCCCCCTGGACCCTGTTCCTTCAATATTACGGTCACCCTCTGGCTCTATCATACACTCTTTAACTCATATCTTCAACCTCTCCCTCTCCACTGGCATCTTCCCCAACCCTCTAAAACATGCACTAGTAACTCCCATATCAAAGAAAGCCTCACTAGACCCCACCAATCTAAATAACCTAAAACCCATCTCCTTACTCCCTTTTGCCTCCTAATCTACAACCGACTGAGCAAGCAACTCCTTGAGAATGAAAGGAAAAAGGCATGGATATGCCCATTTTCCTCATGGGATAGTGTCAGGGCAGGTGAGGTTTTTCTAGGCTTAGTTAACAGATAGTTAGGTATAAAGGCCTCTGAGGTAACAAGGTTTTGAACTTTTGACCTGGAGACCTGAGGCTGCCCCTCTTTTCCCGCTCAAATTCGGGTATCTGGGGAGATTTTCTATTCTCATTGCGCTTCCCGCCCACACCCCCCTTGTATCTGGGGAGATTTGGGCTCTCCCCCCGGCTTCCCGCTCAAAATTATCGCATAAACTGCCACTCTAGGGCTATTTAAGGGGCTCCACTGCCGCCTAAACCCTCAGACCACCTCAAGAAGAAAGAAGAAGATTTTCGTTTCTTTTCTCCAGAAGATTTTTCCGCCGTTTTCCACAAGAAGATTTTCATCTCTTACCTGCTTGCCAGCCAGCTATTGAAAGATGAGTCTCCTGCGGCGTTTGATTGAAAGAGCTGGCGAGGAGGGGGGGGGCAAAGAGCGGATTCGCCGATGCCTGGACCTTCCTGGCGGAGCAGCGGACGGTGCGTCAGATGGAGCCGGAACGGCCTCAACCCTCACCAATGATGCGGCAGCCCTCGGAAGAAGCATGGCGGTCGGCTCGGAATCCGGAGGAGGAATGACAGCGCCACAGGAACCGGACGAGGAGGAGCGGGCGGTTCCCGTACCGGGCAGCCGCGGTGGTCGTGTCACATCCGGTCGTGACGAAGTTCCGGAAAAACGGAGGTGGGCTCCCCGCCGTCGGTTTTCTCCTTCTATCTTCCCAAACAGGCATCATGGATCCAGACGGGCTCCGCAGTCCCCGGGGAGAAGACGCCGAAGCGGACCCGAAGCGGGATCATCCTCAGGAAGGCTGGCCGTTCCGCAGGCAGCTGAAGATGAAGGACACCAGCCACCAGCAAGTCAGCCCGCCCGGGTGACAGGTGAGGAAAACGGTCCTGCTATTGCAAGTCTCTCTTGCTTGTTTTTCTACAGGTGCTGTCCGGACGGAGAGGGAGACCGAAGGAACTGTGCGCTCTGCTGTCAGCCATGGTGAGTGTAGCAACATGACTGACAACAATAATTTTATGCAGCTTTTTGGTAAATTTCTGTCTGATTTTAAATCCCTGTGTGATTCTGTAAATGTTGTAAGGACTAATATGGCCAGTGAAGTTTGGGTGACACCTAGTGGAGGTTTAGGAAATGTCAACCCCGCAGATTTTAGAGCTGCTGCGGCGGATTCATTTAGATTAGCTCAGGAGCAAAACCTGCCAGAAACGTCACTAAAGGTGACACTTATTTGTGAAGTATCGCCACTTGGTTTCCACCTTTCAGTATCTATAAAAGAAAAAATATGGCAGGGGTCTTTTATTGATATCCTTTCATTATTGCCTTCTGTCAAAGAATTTGTCTCTAAGCCTGACAGGAAAGATGAGGAAGAAAGGAAAAGGCCTGTTTCCAGATCCTTTAACAATTGGATGCAAGCTTTTCTTATTTATTCTGCTGTTTTATGTGAGAAGTTTCCGTCCAAGAGCTTGGGTTTATTCCAACATATGGATATTATACTTGAAGCGTATAAAAATTTTGGTGGTACCGCATGGTACAATTATGATGTGGCTTTTCGCCAAAAGTTGGCAGTACAGCCTAATCTAAAATGGGGGGTTAAGGACGTCAGCCTCTGGTTAGACTTGTTTCTTCCTCAAAAATCCTTTCTCGCTAGAACAAATCCTAACAGTCAACATTTCCTCCCCCTTTTTCTCCTTGGATTTTGTTTCTGGGTTTCATGAATCAGTCCCAGATTTATTACATTTGGTATCTCTTTGGTACCTTTCTACCTTTGGTGTTGTGTATTGGCACTTTTCGGTGGTATCTATCTAAATTTACACATATTTTTTGAAGATTGATTTTTCCAGTATATCTGTTTATTTTACTGGACTCAACCATTCATATATATATACTGGCACTCTTTGGGCTCATGTATTTAAATATATGCATTGTTGTTTTTTTATGAGATGGATTCTCTCAGTACATTTGTTTAATACATTGTACTCATTTACTCATATATATATTTTCAGACTGCTTTTGCTCCCATGGTGCCCTTACCATCTTGCCTTGGAGTGATACCCTTGGAATGCTATAATCTGCCTATATTATGCCTGGGGTCCTCCCCTCCCTATTGCCCCTTTGCTGGATGCACTGCACACCTCAGCCCCGGGTCAGGCTTCCTCCGGATCTGCTTCGATCTCTCTTTGTCAGACTGGATTGCTCGAGGATTTTTGACACTGCCTAAGGTAGTTGTCTGTTTTAACACACTCTCCATTTTGAGCTCATCCTTTATATTAGCATAATAATACAATTCATATTTTCATTTCCATAGACATATATTCAAGCTCCTGATGAATGGACGGAGGTCCATGAAACGCGTCGAGCCTACAAATTACTCAAATTCGATGTTTTATCAAATTATGATATATTTTAAGATTGGCAGCACACAGTGAATTCATGTCTAAGTGTATCCATTTTATTCTTGAGTGATCCATTTTTGGTCCTAGAAATACTGTATTGATTTTGTGTGTATTGTGTACTATTGTATCGACTGTGTCCCTTATCTCTGTATACGCATATGTAAAATGTTCGCTGGCTGTTAACATCGAGGGCGGTGTGTCTGGTACGACCCAGACCTCTTACCATCTTGACAAGCTGTTCAGCCTTAATTTGGGATCCAGTTGATCTGACTTGGTATCCTTCAAATACCATCCACCAAGGAATGGCATACTCCTCTTCTCTCTAATACATTTGTATGGGGTCTCAGCACCACAACCATACCTTGAATACGGCCACAGTATAAGTTCAGCAGAGCATATACAGCACCTGATTTTAATACATCTTGGCAGGTACATAGTGCCATTCATCACTGCATAGAATACCACCATCCAGGGTTACTCTCCCCCCTGAAGAAGGAGTAATTGTATAACTCCGAAACTAGTCGGGATCTGAGTCTCCTCCCTGAATTGGTGTGGTTATTTCTAATTGCACATGTGATGTATATTACTTTACTTGCCTTTTATAAATTATTGTCATATTGTTTTTTCTAATAAAATATTATATTTTTCAAAATTTGTGTATTCAAGAGTGCCTTTAAAGTCCCACCAATAGGGGATTTCTTTTTTTTGATGTTACAGTGTTCTTGCATTATATTTATTTATTTAATAAAATCCGTATATTTTACATGTCCAGTTGCACCTCAATCAAAGTCCCATTTTCTCTTTCCTGTCCATATATTCACACATAGGGATAGAGGCAACTGCACTTTTTGTTTTGGCAAACCATTATATCCCCCCCTTCTGTCAACAGTCAACAGGCTCAACAGACGGTCACTAGCTTTAGAAAAGGGATTTGTTTCAATTTCAATGAATTCCAATGTAAGTGGCCAGGATCTTGTCATTACAAACATGAATGTGCCTTTTGTTCAGGCTCACACCCCATCAGTAAGTGTTTCAAACACATGCAGTCTGCCAATCAGTCAGGAGGGGTGGTTTCAAAAGGCTTTATCCCCGGTGAGCCTCAGAGCCTCAGAGAAATGCTCCCGTGGCTCAGACGGTACCCAGACACTATCAGAGATAGTGGTTGTAGTTTTGTAAAGAATTTAAAATCAGTAGATAGCTTAGAAAAAGTAGTTTTAGACAAAATTAATAAAGAAATTAGTTTAGGTAGATTTGCTGGCCCTTTTGTTCATCCTCCCTTTCCTAATTTTAGGCTTTCCCCCCTTGGAATAGTTAAAAAAAAAAGAGCCTAACTCTTACAGGCTCATACACCACTTGTCCTACCCTCAGGGAAGTTCGCTCAATGATGAAATTTCTGAGGATTGGGCATCGGTGCAATATGCCACTTTTGAGGACGCTTTAGCTAAGCTTAGAATATTAGGTAGAGGGGCCCTATTAGCTAAAGCGGATATCAAGTCCGCTTTCAGGCTGCTGCCTGTTCATCCCCAGTGTTTTAATTCCTTGGGTTTTTATTTTAATAATAATTATTATTTTGACAGATGTCTCCCCATGGGGTGCTCCCTGTCATGTTTTTATTTTGAGTGTTTCTCTTCTTTTTTAGAGTGGGTAGTGTCGCAACAGTCTGGGTCCACTAACCTGATACATTATTTGGATGACTTCCTTTTCATGGGTTCGGCTGGTTCACCCAACTGCTCGCGCTTGTTACACCTTTTTTATGCAGTGTGCGAGCTTTTTGGGGTTCCCCTAGCATATGAAAAGACGGCATTCCCCTCTACCTGCATAGATTTTTTGGGAATAACTATAGACTCTGCCAATATGGAGTTTAGACTGCCAGAGGAAAAGATCTCTAAACTTACAAGAGTATTATTGCTAGCGATCCGCAAGCGTAAGATTTGCCTCAAGGAGATGCAGTCACTTTTGGGTCTTTTGGCCTTTGCCTCTCGAATTATTTTCTAGGAAGTTATATGCAGCAATCGCTGGGCTGAAGTCTCCATCTGCACATATAAGGCTTTCTCAAGACTTGAGAGAGGATATGCTCATTTGGCATGTGAGAGGATCCAAGAAAGAAGAAGATTTTCGTTTCTAACCCCCCCCCCCCCCCCCCTTGGCTGTCGCGGCCAAAGTTATTATTTGTGGGTCACCTTTTTTTTTACAAAGGGGGACAACAATTTTAATGTGGTTATAATGGTGGATAATATTTTAAAATATATTTCTTTATTTACAGCCTGGATCGTGGTGATCGGGTTTGTTTTTGTTTCAGTATTTATATATTATGGATTGTTTGAATTTTATATTTATTATTAATACAAATAATAAACGGCCGGGGCCTATTTATTTTTATCCATAAACAGATGGTGTGGTGTCTTATTTATTTAAGTAATGATATGTTTAAAATGTAGGGGGATCCGGGCTACTATCCCATAACCTTCTTGATCCTCTTCAGTCTGGATTTTGCCGGCAGCACTCCACAGAAACTTCTCTCCTAAAACTCACATATTACTTACTAACAGCTAAAACCAATGGTCACTACTCCGTACTCTTACTCTTGGACCTCTCTGCTGCCTTTGATACAGTTGACCACCCCTTCCTCCTCCAAAAACGTAATTTGCTTGGTCACTGTGACTGCACTCTCTGTTGGTTTGAATCTTACCCATCTCACCGCACCTTCAGTGTCACTTACAATTCCACTTACTCCTCTGCAACTCCTCATACTGTTGGGGTCCCCCAAGGTTCTGTCCTTGGACCCCTACTATCCTCAATCTACACCTCCTCCCTGGGTCAGCTAATAGCCTACCATTGCTTCCACTACCATTTCTATGCTAAAGACATCCAAATCTTTCTCTCTACCTCTCAGCTCACCCCATCAGTCTCCTCCCGCATCACTCATTTACTAACAGACATATCAGCCTGGATGTCACACCACTTCCTCAAACTGAATCTATCTAAAACCAAGCTCATAATATTTCCTCCGCTACGTGCCCTTTCCCCTGAATTCTCTGTCAAGATCAATGGAACAACTATCAGTTATATGCCACATATGCCATAACCCTGGACTCTGCACTGTCCTTTCAGGCTCACATCCAATCCCTGTCCAAATCATGCCGTCTTAACCTCCGCAACATCTCTAGAATACGCCCCTTTTTAACCAACGACACCACCAAGCTTCTAATTCACTCCCTGGTTATCTCTCGCCTCGACTACTGCAACTCCCTCCTCATTGAATTACCTTTACATAGATTATCCCTCCTTCAGTCCATAATGAATGCTGCTGCAAGACTCATCCACCTTACCAACCGTTCAGAGTCCTCCACCCCTCTCTGCCAATCCCTCCACTGGCTTTCACTCACCCAACAAATAAAATTCAAAGTACTAACAATAGTTTACAATGCCATCCACAACTCTGCCCCCAACTACATCACTAACCTGATCTCAAAATATCAACCAAACTGCTCTCTTTGCTCCTCCCAAGACCTCCTGCTCTCTTGCTCCCTTGTCGCCTCCTCCTATGCTCACCTCCAGGATTTCTCCAGAGCTTCTCCCATCCTTTGGTACTCTCTACCCCAATCTGTCCAACTGTCCCCTTGATTCAGTAAGCAGAGCAGGTAGCTGATTCTCCAAATCGCTAATGCGACTCTCTGCGGCCGTGGTTCTCTCACGTATCTTTTGCAAGTCCTGGTGCAGGAGGGCCACCTCCTCTGTGAGCCCCCCCAGCCTGTCCTTAACAGAATTAACGGAGGCTGTGCATTTATGGACAGCCTACAGTATTTGAGAGTGGGTTGATCGTCCTCTAACATGCCCCCCTCTGTTTCAGGATCAGTGTCATGTAACATATCAGGGCAGTCAGCATCCAGGGCCTGTATTATCCCAGCCTGGGGACACATGTCAGCCGAGGTGGCAGCGTCAGAGTCCTCAGGATTATGGAGCTCAGAAAGCTTTTTGGCATAAAGGAGGATATCCCCTGCGTTGTCCTTACCCTGAGGACGATGGGTCTTGTGTTTAGGCCCAGGGTCCTTTGGTTTATCCGGGCCGCGGGTGGTGCGCTGTGTGGATGCCTGGCCGGCGCCATCTTAGAAGGCCGCGCCGTCTTCCCATCTTCCCCCAGTCTTCCTGCCGCGGGTCATGGAGGCTCCCGATCGGAGCATAGAATGTATAGGGTGGGTCAGGGGAGTCTCCGGAGCAAGGATCGAGTGGTCACGGATCGATGTCCGGCCGGGGAAAGGATCGTTTCACAGGATCAGGTGCGGGAGCTCCGTGAGATGGATCCTCTCACATACCGCGCTTGGCCACGCCCCAACCGTCCCCTAATATATCCATCTTTAGACGATCGCTGAAAACCCTTCTCTTTAAAGAAGCCTCTCCGGCCTCCAACTAATACACTGTTTCACTTTCTCCATCAGCTCATCCCCATAGCTATTACCTTTTGTATCAATTGACCCTCCCTTTTATATTGTAAGCTCTAACGTGCAGGGCCCTCTGATTTCTTTTGTACCAAATTGTATTGCAACTGTAATGCCTTCCTTTTGTTAAGTGCTGTGCAAACTGTTTGCTCTATATGAATCCTGTATAATAATAGCTTCTGTGTGTGTGTATATATATATATATATATATATATGGCAACAGAAGTGTGTCTGTTCTCTTTTGTTATCCCACATGCACTATACCAGATAGTTTGGTCTGTGATATAGTGTGCATGTATAACAGTCATCTTGCTGTATATTAGTAAGTGAACCTGTTTGTTGCAACAGAGTTTATATGAAGCTCCTATTATCAGTGGCGGCTGGTGAAGTTTTAAGATGGGGGCGCAAGACCCCGCCCTTCCATTTTGACCCCTCCCATTTCTCAGAAGCCACACCCCTTATAGACTCCACCCATTTTGTCCCCTGTATTTTGCTTGCGTGAACCAATTCTCCCAATATATCACATATTAAGGGGTCTCTCAGTACTAGTATATCCCATAATAGGGAACAGGGGCCCTATTATGGGATATACTGTGAGAGACACCCTATTATGGGATACATGGACTGAGAGTGGCACTAACCCCACAGTACAGACCCCTCCAGCACAAACCCGCACAAACAACTCAAGCACAAACCCCACAGTACATGCCCTCTAGCATAAACCCCACAGTACAGGCCCCTAGCACAAACCCCACAGTACATGCCCCCTTCAATATAGTGACCACCAGTATAAATGCCCCCTTTCAATGTAGTGACCAGCATACATGTCCCCAATGCAGTGACCAGTATACATGTCCCCAATGCAGAGCTATGCGTGCGTGCCTCCAATGCAGTGACCACCAGTATACATGTCCCCAATGCAGAGCTATGCATGCGTGCCTCCAGTGCAGCCAATAAACATGTCCCCAATGCAGAGCTATGCGTGCGTGCCTCCAGTGCAGCCAGTAAACATGTCCCCAATGCAGAGCTATGCATGCTTGCCTCCAGTGCAGCCAGTAAACATGTCCCCAATGCAGAGCTATGCATGCGTGCCTCCAGTGCAGCCAGTAAACATGTCCCCAATGCAGAGCTATGCATGCGATGCGTGCCTCCAGTGCAGCCAGTATACATGTCCCCAATGCAGAGCTATGCATGCGTGCCTCCAGTGCAGCCAGTATACATGTCCCCAATGCAGAGCTATGCATGTGTGCCTCCAGTGCAGTCAGTATACATGTTCCCCAATGCAGAGCTATGCATGCGTGTCTCCAGTGCAGCCAGTATACATGTCCCCAATGCAGAGCTATGCATGCGTGCCTCCAGTGCAGCCAGTATACATGTCCCCAATGCAGAGCTATGCATGCGTGCTTCCAGTGCAGCCAGTATACATGTCCCCAATGCAGAGCTATGCATGTGGGCCTCCAGTGCAGCCAGTAAACATGTCCCCAATGCAGAGCTATGCATGCGATGCGTGCCTCCAGTGCAGTCAGTATACATGTTCCACAATGCAGAGCTATGCGTGCGTGCCTCCAGTGCAGCCAGTATACATGTCCCCAATGCAGAGCTATGCATGCGATGCGTGCCTCCAGTGCAGCCAGTAAACATGTCCCCAATGCAGAGCTATGCATGCGTGTCTCCAGTGCAGCCAGTAAACATGTCCCCAATGCAGAGCTATGCATGCTTGCCTCCAGTGCAGCCAGTAAACATGTCCCCAATGCAGAGCTATGCATGCTTGCCTACAGTGCAGCCAGTAAACATGTCCCCAATGCAGAGCTATGCATGCTTGCCTCCAGTGCAGCCAGTAAACATGTCCCCAATGCAGAGCTATGCATGCTTGCCTCCAGTGCAGCCAGTAAACATGTCCCCAATGCAGAGCTATGCATGCTTGCCTCCAGTGCAGCCAGTAAACATGTACCCCAATGCAGAGCTATGCATGCGATGTGTGCCTCCAGTGCAGCCAGTATACATGTTCGGATGTTCCCCAATGCAGAGCTATGCGTGCATGCCCGACTGAGAGCAGTGCACTTACCTGTGAGTCACAGCGGCTTCTCCCTCTCCTCTTCTTCGTTCGGCGACGGGAAGGTGAGCGGCGCTTCTCCCTCTTCTGCGGCGGGTGACCGGCGCGGGCTTCTTCTCCGGACTGGATTCCAGGTCTTCGGCGGCGGGAAGCTGACCGGGCGGTGACGGTGAGTAACTGATGCACGCACCGGCACCGCCCCCATTGCGACGTCAGCGGCGTCGCAATCGGATGTCCTGGATGATGATTGGTCCAGGCTGGAGACTGGACCAATCACAGCCAGGAATCCACGAAGTGGGGGTGTGCAAGCGCTGTGCCCCGCGCCCAGGTTACGCCCCCAGAAGGCAGCCAATCGGCGCCTCTTGTGGGTCGTAACCCCACCCCTCCCCCCACCCCCAGCCTCCACATAGGCCGGCGGCGGCGAAGTTTGCGAACGCAATTATTTTTTTTTTTTTGAAAACTTTATTGCTCATTTTGTCTTTTTTTTTTCTTTTCTTAGGGGGGGCGGCGCCCTGGCGCCCCCTATGCACGGGCCGCCACTGCCTATTATTTTAGTTAATCTTGTCCCTTCTAGTCTGGGATGATTCCATAGCTAGTTTTAGCTCCAGGCTCAATAGAGCCAGTTTAGGCATCCTATTCTGGCTTCTTGTAGTTAGAGGGCCAGTTGCATGCCAAATTAGAAACAACTAGGGAGGGACAACAGCAAAGAGTAGATAGGCTGACACTAAGGCTGGCCATACACTATACAATTTTCTTGTTCAACTTTCCTTTAGATTTACCAAAACCATGTGGTCAAACCTAAACACTTTCAATTTGTATGCAATCAGGCAGGCCCTTGCACTACATAGTTTAAGGTAAATCTAAAGGAAATTGAATAAGAAAATTGTATAGTGTATGGCCAGCCTAAGTTCCAGTGCCACACCATGGTTTTTGCTGGTGAGTATCTGCATTCCATGCTGGTTGGACAACAGTTGGAGGGTCTCCTCATCATCATTTATACTGGTGTGTATCTACACTGCTCAAAAAAATTGAAGGAACACTTTGAAAACACATCAGATCTCAATGGGGAAAAATATCATGCTGGATATCTATACTGATATGGACTGAGTAATTGTCAAGGTCTTACCTTGCCCTCCTGTTGGCAGCCATCTTGGACACATGCAGACTGCTTCCTCTTATAACGTCTGATTGCATTATCACTTGCCTGCTGCCTGGGTGTCGCACAGTGCGCCGGTGCAGGCGCATTGATTCCTGGGAGCGATAACGTTCAGCGAACCGGGCCGTGGCCGCAGAGGGAGGAAGTGGAAGGAAGGTGAGTATATTTTCTTCTATAATAAGGTAAGTGACCAAAAAAAAAATCGGCACTATCCATTTCTCTTTCAGGTTGCCCTTCAGCAAGCGGATGGCCCAAAATCTATTTTTTCGATTTTTGAGGCCAGAACTCCGCTTCAACCCTTTTTGTTACTGACAGTCTCCTCATTGCTACCAGATTCTACCAGATTATTGGGATCACTTTGCATGTGCCTACATCCCCCTGCTGGCCACTGGGTGCTGCAGGCCTTAGTTGTGAAGTCTGCTTCTTGGTTTCTTTTGGTCATGCACATCCAAGAGAAATCTGGGATGTGTTCTTTTACATAAAGCTCAGGAACAAAGTGAATTATGGCAGAGAAAGCTAATATCTCTGAGAGGGAGGGCAACCACAATACAGATCACTGGAAGAACTAATTGATGAATCTCTGAATTTGTGCAGACAGGAAATGAAAATGGCCTCAAGATAGCTTCTTCAAACTTAAAACTTCAAAAGGGTTATATTGTAAAATACAAGTTTGCAGGGAATTGAGAATAATCATTTTCCACATAGGATAGGACTTGCCACAAGTGTGGGGGGGGGGGGGGGGGGGAGAGGTAAAGCTGGATACACACTATACAATTTTCTTTCGATTTTTTCCTTTAGGCCCCTTTCACACATGGAGTCCATTCAGATGTGCCTGTCCGTTTTTCAGGTGGATCTGAACGGACGCCCCATGTATCCCTATGGGGCATCGGATGTCAGTGGAGACATGTCCGCTGACATCCGATCCATCAAAACTGGACGGATGGGAACCCTATTTTCCATCCGTCTGGTGGATCGGATCGGATTGGAACGAACAGACGGCCTGTTCCCTTCCGATTCCCCCATAGAGATGAATGGGGACCTGACAGCTGTGTCTCTGCACACAGCGCAGAGACACAGATGTCATCTGCCTGCTCAGCGGGAGATCGGCGGATCGATCCCCCGCAGAGAAAAACGAAGTCCATGTGTGAAAGAGCCCTTAGACTTACCAAAACCATATAATATGAGGTCAGACCTACAGTAAACACTTTCAATTTGTATGCAATCAGGCAGGCCCCTGCACTACATAGTTGAAGGTAAATCTAAAGGAAATCTACCAACAAAAATTGTATAGTGTGTATCCAGCTTAAGGCTGGAGTTCATCTTTAAGACTTTACTGGGCCATACACACTATAAGATTTTCTGAAGACTTTTTCCTTTAGACTTACCAAAACCATATAATATGAGGTCAAACCTAAACACTTTCAATTTGTATGCAATCTGGCAGGCCCTTGCACTACATAGAAAAGGTAAATCTGAAGGAAATCTAACCACAAAAGTTGGATAGTGTGTATCCAGCTTAAAACTTTTTATCCGTTCTGCATGCCTTTTTTTTTACATATCTGCAAAGTTTTCTATGGGCCCATGCACATAAAAACCAGTAAACTCATGCTTTTGGATCCATAGAAAAAAAACTTCATCTGAGGTCCTGCGTAAGGACCGTATTTTATGCTGCATGCATATAAACGTTTACAATTCTGTGTGCAGTGTAAATGCACTCTATTGAAGCTTCTTGCGGTAGCATAAGACACCTGTGTCCTAGCAACAGAAAGACACTAGTCAGCTTTCTTCGGACATCTCCTGCATCCTAGCAACAAAAGGCCAATTATACAGTAGCACTGTACACATGTTACTCAAATGTTACATGCAAACAATGTACAAAACACTTTCACAACAGAATCTTGCTGCCACCGAGATCTTACTAATTGCTTTATTTTTATATGGCCCCGTGCATGTGCCCTTAAAGTGGAACTAAATGGAAAAAACAAAAAATTGTAAACAGACAGGCTTTTTATTGCAGAAGAGACATGGCTAGTGGTCCCTGCAAACCATTGAACTAGCACAATCTGAAGAAGAAAGCAGGCACGTCAGTGAAAATCAATTATTTTTAAAGTGGTGATCCGTCCCCCCCCCCCCCCTCCAAAACGTAAAAGTCAGCAGATACACATAATGTACTGTAGCTGCTGACTTTTAATATTAGGACACTTTTCTGCCCTGGAATCCAGCGATGTCAGCACCACAAACATCGGTTTTCGTCGCCATTGTCGGTGAGGGAATCAGGTCAATATGAACCAAAATCTCTGAGGAATGTTTCCAACACTTTATTGAATCTTTGCCACAAAGAATGAAGGCAGTTCTGAAGGCAAAATAGGGTACTGTGTGTGTATATATATATATATTGTGACAGGAAGTCAGGTAAATCTGTGGATGTAGTCACAGACAGGAGATACATTTCCACCTGGTTTAGAAAATTCACCAATTACTATAGGGTGTCGGCTGCAAAGGTAGCCAGAACTGTCTAAGGACGTTGAACATACTTCAGCTGTTCAGAATGAGGAAATTAAGGCCTCTATAATTTGTCCAGAGGAAGTCTAAGGATTGCTGCCTCCTGACGCTGTGTGAGTAGAGGAGGACAGTCAGATGTGTGCCTCCCGACGCTGTCAGAGAAGGCAAACCAACTGCAGGTTGAGTTGGACAATGTCACAAATCAGCTTTCTCAAGCAGACAGCAAATCTAGAGAAATTGCCAAAGATTTCTCGATCTTGGAATCGCAGCTGCAAGACACGCAGGAACTCTTACAGGAAGAGAGGCGTCAAAGGCTGAGTTTTAGCACAAAGCTCAAAGAAATGGAAGATGAGAAAAATGGCTTCCTGGAACAATTAAAGGAGGAGGAGGAAGCAAAGAAAAACCTATCAGAGCAAGTCGCAACATTGCAAACTCAGATAGCGAATATGAAAAAACGCATGGAAGAAAGCGTTGGTTCATTAAAGAATGTTGAAGATGTGAAAAAGAAGTTTGATCAGATGCTTGGTGAGGAGAAGACTGTGTCTGCAAAATATGCAGAAGAACGCGACCGTGCAGAAGCGGAGGCGCGTGATAAAGAGAGCAAAGCCCTGTTCTTGGCTCGCTCCTTGGAGTAAGCTCTAGAGTGTAAGGCTGAACTAGAAAGAGTTAACAAACAGCTGTGTACAGAAATGGAAGATTTAGTCAGCTCCAAGGATGATGTTGTGAAAAGCGTTCAGGAGCTAAAAAGTCTAAGCGAGCCTTAGCACAGCAAGTAGAAGAGATGAAGATTCCGTTGCAGGAACTTGAAGAGGAATTACAGGCAACAGAGGATCTGTCCCAAAGCGGGGATAGTGTGCCTGATGCAGTTCATAAAAGGATCAGTGTTTTGGGGGTCTGTCCTGAGTGAGCATCAGAAATTTGATGACATGTTGCTTGAACACCACCTAGTGGAGAAAACTAAGGCAAGTGATATAAAGCTTGGAGAAAAAAGCAAGCACCACCTAGTGGAGAAAACTAAGGCTGTTGGTGAAAATGTGAAGCAAATGAATAAGCGCCTTTCAGGGAATATTTCCAAAATGGAACTGGTGAAAGACAGGTGGCAGAAGTTTGATCGTGATCTTGAGATACATTCCATGGGGAGTTCAGATAAAGAAAAGGAACTAGGTGACCTTGAGCGGTCAAATAGTTCAGCAGATATGCAAATCAAGGAAATACTAAAGGAGCTACAAGGGAAAAGTAGTGCAGTAGCAGAAAGTGCATTGAAGAAACCTGTAATAAACTGTGTTGTTGCTTTTGACCCATATGATGGTGGAAGGAAAGTTGATAAAGTACAGGCATTTCTTGGAACAAAGCCAAGTGAAGCAGAGGTTCTCAAAGATTTGTGGAAATCATTTATTGTATGCAGAGAGAGGCGGCTCAAGAATGTTGAAGACATTAAGACTAGCACAATTGAGTTGCCTATGGATCACGGTCCTCCATGGTGGATAGGACAGACGGTTATGCAGGACAAACCTGTGAAGGAGCAAAATGATGCCAAAAATGCAGTTGAAGAATGTGTGAATGAGATGAGGGACAAGCTGTCTGACATTTATGAGAAATCTGTCAATGAAGATGACAGAAACAGTTTCATCCTGAAGCTTGAAGATACAGAGAATTGGCTATATGAAGATGGAAAGGATCAGCCAAAACAAGTGTATATAGACAAGCTAACGGACTTAAAGAAAGAGCCAACCCAACAAGCATTTTAACAAAGGTTAGCAGTTGTTAATGAATTGGGGAGGGAAATTAATTCATATCAGCATGAAAGACAGTGGCTGAATGAAAAAGCAAAGCAGATTGCTCAGAAGGATGTATCTCTGGCAGCTGAAGCAGACCAAGAATCAAATGGACTGAACATTACTTGGGAAGATACTAGGAGGCTTATCAGTGAGAGCCAAGAGCAGTGCCTGACACATGCGTGCCTGGAAATCTGTGTCCCAACCCTAGGGTTGAAACAAGAGGAAGGGGTATGTGACAGGAAGTCAGGTAAATCTGTGGATGTAGTCACAGACAGGAGATACATTTCCACCTGGTTTAGAAAATGCACCAATTACTATAGGGTGTCGGCTGCAAAGGTAGCCAGAACTGTCTAAGGACGTTGAACAGACTTCAGCTGTTCAGAATGAAGAAATTATGGATTGCTGCCTCCTGACGCTGTGTGAGTAGAGGAGGACAGTCAGATGTGTGCCTCCCGACGCTGTGTGAGCATGGGAGAAGGATTGCTGCCTCCTGACACTGTGTGAGCTGGGGAGAGGAGGACAGTCAGATGTGTGCCTCCCGACGCTGTGTGAGCATGGGAGAAGGAATGCCCCCTGAAGCTGTGTGAGCATGGGGAAGACCTCCTGGAACGATGTGCGCTGAGGAGGGTAAAAGTGTGAAGACTTCTCAAGGTGAGAAAATGAACTATTTCTATGTGAAGAGCGTGAAGAGAAAAACCAATGGATGTTTTCTATGTGAAAGGAAAGTCCAATGAACATGTGCTGTGAGAAGAGAAAAGGGACATTCTCTATGTGAAGAGATAATAAATGGACTATTGATAGTCTGCTGTATGATCAGCCAAGTCTGCCCAACAGTAGGTTGGGGACAGACTTCCTTAGATAGGTTCCTGTGTGTGAGAAGGTAGCCGCCCACAGTGGCAAGGATTTATTTTGTGTTTTATTTTATTTTGGATGTTTTTGACGCTTGCAGTCTGGTGAAGAAAATTGCATGAATAAACCAAACTTTTGTTTGCAACCACTTCTCGGCTATCTCCCTGTGTAACGAATCCCCCCAAGGGGTCATCCACGCCCGCCACCGAGCTGAGTCCCCTCACAATATATATATTTATATATACAGTATATATTTTTTTTTTACACCAGTAAGCAAAAAGTGAATCCACAGGTAGAGATTTAAAGAATGAAAAATAAATTCACCTGAAATACAGATCCACATCCCAGCAATGGTTTAACCCATGAAGGATGCGTGTCTGCAACCAATGGATCCACCAGACCTCACATTCCAAAAGCCTTCAGTATCTATTTCCATCTACTATACTGTATATCTGTAGGAAGCTCCCCTTCAATGCCACAAATCTAAAAGAAGATGTCATTCCAGCATGAATGTCTCTAAAGTTTCTAAATACATTTGAGCATTTTTAGCATTGATGTTCATGCTGTCACAGTAATGCTCCCCAATACGTGTGTAGGTGTGGTGTAACCCACGTATTGTAAAGCACAAGTCATGCGTACAAGTACAAGACAGTTGTTATACGGCTTACTAGTATGTTCCTCCCCATTGGTAAATGATGTAAAATATTTGCTGACATTATGTATACGGCAATATTTACATGTGCTAATGCCACAACGAAAAGATCCCAGATAAAATAACCAGGTCTTCTTGCTGGAACTAGAAAGAAAATAACTGGGGGAAAGCACACAGCCCAAAAGTTGGGGCTCTGTGACTAGAAAAACAGGAATTTGACAGTACAGAGAAGCCTTTTTTAACCAGGGCACCCTGGGGGGCCTTGAGATTTCTTCAGGGTTGCCTTTGCAAAATGCATAAAAATGTATTAAAAATGTGTATACAAGCCAGTAGGTGGATCAGGCCTGCCTTTTAATTACACAAAGCCATGAGTTTTCATTATGCACAATTAGGACTTTCTAGACACTGGCATCCTAACAACCAATGGCATCATCAGTTGATAAGAAGGATGTCTGTTGCCTCCACAGTATCGTTGTTTGACCCTCCTATGACCCTCTCCCTAAATTATGGGGTGACATTAGCTGACTGATTGAGAGAAATTGAGGGAGAAGAGAAACATTGGAATACTAGTCAGTACCAGTGTGCAAAAGTGTATTTGCTTTGGAAGAATAAATCGCCTCTAACGTTGGGTGTCCTATGTGTGGATGTTGCTGCATTATGTAAAGCAATTAGAATAGCTTTTTTTACATTTTAGAATGAGGTACCCCGAGACTGTTCATAATTTCAAAGGGTGCCTTGAGATCATCTGTAATTTTAAGGCCTCAAGCACACTGGATGTTATCAAAACGTCAGTAGAAAGCTGTAGCTGTAACTGTAGAAGGCATTTTTCAGCATTTTCTTAGCTTTTTTCAGCTGTAGCTTTTTTTTAGCAAAACTTTACTCCCACAAAAGCTTATGGCTCAAAAACATTGATAAACGCGGGATAGCTTTTATCAGAGTTAGGGCCCTTTCACACGGTCCGCATTCCGTTGCGGACCGTTCTCTGCTCAGCAGGGATCGATCTGCCGATCCCCGCTGAGCCGGCGGATGACAGCTCTGTCTGCTCTCTATGGGGAATCGGATGAGAGCGGACCGCCTGTCCACTCTCAATCCGATCCCATCCGATCCGATCCCCAGGATGGATGGAAAATAGGGTTTCCATCTGTCCAGATTTCACGGACAGGATCGGATGTGGATGGCAGCGGGTGTCAGTGGACATGTCACCGCTGACATCCGCTGCTCCATAGGGCTGAATGGGGAATCTGATCAGATCCGCCTGTCAGTTTTTTAGGCACGCCCGTGTGAAAGAGCCCTTAGAGCGCTTTTACAGCTGAAAAACACCTCCTAAAACCCACTAGTTCTGGTTTTTTTTTCTACAGCCAGAAAACGCCCCTGCCAAAAACTGCTGATAACAGCATATGTGTGGATGGACACAAAGGATAACATGCTGGGGAGTTTACTGGCTGCAGAAAAAAATTGCCTGACACCAAAAACAGCCGCTGTAAAAAAACGTCCTGTGTGCATGAGGCCTTAAGGGTGCCTAACGCCCCGTACACACGTACCGATTGTCGGCCGTAAATATTCGGCCGCTGACCGATCGGCCGATTGTAGGCTTGTTAGTATGATGCTTCCGACAGTCGACAGCGCATTTTCGGCCGAACAGAATCTGTCGTGCAGAATAAAATATTTGTTGGCCGTCACCAGAACGGCCGATTGTTCGCCAGTCAGTACAGAATTCGGCCGACAAACAGCAGATTAGCAAGACTGGGCATGCTCAGAAAAGAAAAAACACACGGAAAGTTAACCATCACATGACATCACTTCTGCAGTTGGCTGTTGTTGGCCGACAAAATTCGTGTGCAGTCTTTAGCACTTTTCAGCCGACAGGACAGCACCGGACAAAATACGGCCGATCGTTCGGCCGACATTCGGTACGTGTGTACGGGGCTTTAACTGAAAAAAGTTTGACACATGTGCTCAGGGTGAACCTGCTCTGTGAAAAGCACAGAGCACCAATGGCAGACCTGCTAATTCTGGTATTCAATGGCAAATGCCAATCGAGCTCCACGGTGCTGGGCAGTGAGCACAGGGATCACTAGAGGACGTTGGGCCTTCAGGCCACCCTCATGAAGTCTGTTTCTGATTGTTTGGTCAGAGACATTGATACCAGTGGCCTGCTGGAGGTCATTTTGTAGGGCTCTGGCAGTGCTCATCCTGTTACTCCTTGCATACAGGAGCATATACCGGTCCTGCTGATGGGTTAAGGACCTTCTACGGCCCTGACCAGCATTCCTGGAGTAACTACCTGTCTCCTGGAATCTTTACCATGCTCTTGAGACTGTGCTGGGAGACACAGCAAACCTTCTGGTATTGGCATGTATTGATGTTCCATTCTGGAGGAGTTGCACTGCCTGTGCAACCTCTTTAGGGTCCAGGCATTCCCCAAGCCAAATGCAAAACTAGTGAAAAACAGTCAGAAAAGATGAGTAGGGGAAAAAAATGTTGGTGGCCTCCACTTGTAATACCATTCCTGCTTTGGGGGTTGTCTCATTGTTGCCCATCTAGTACACCTGTTGTTAATTTCATTAACACCAAAGCAGTTAAAACTGATTAACAACCCCCTCTGCTACTTAACTGACCAGATCAATATCCCAGGAGTTTAATTGACTTAATGCTATACCCTGATTAAAAAATGTTCCTTTAATTTTTATGAGCAATGTCGTTTCTGTAGTTGAGGCAAGACCATTCCTGTGTCCCTAATAAATCATAGCAATCTCAAAACCAGGGGTTGAAGAAAAAAATCCACCCTCAAAGGTTCATGCAGTCAATCAATACCTGCCACTGTTAAGCGCTCCTGTACAGGGACACCCAACTTATGAATCTTGGGCAAATGGTGGAACACTGGAGTCACCAGTCAATCAAATTTGCTAATACATGTAATATCTGTTCAAAAAAATGCAAAAAGCACCTATTGATCTTGTCAGAATATTAGAGCTGTCATGTGTCCTGTGCACACTTCCCATGTTATGTCAAACAGTCCTCCCAGTTCTTGTCTTGTACTACAGAACAATTACTCCTCATGCTGTGAAAATTAAGAAAATGGATGGGATCCAGTAGGTTAACAACAGACCACTGGGAAGAGCTAACACCAAGTCATGCAACTTTAATCCACAAAAAGGCATGTGGTGTCATTTGACAAATTGAGTGCATTTCTGGCAGATCAATAGGTATCTTTAGTACTTGTAGGGTATTTAAAGGGATAAAACATGGGGCAAAGTGCAGGTATTGTAGAGATGTACTGGATATTGTTTTTATGTTGACCTTACATATGCTTTAACTGATGGGGGTAGGGCTTAATATAATTTGTTTTATTGATTACATGTGCTTACTGCTTATATAGCGCCATCAATTTACGCAGTGCTTTTACATTCACATCAGTCCCTGCCCTTATAGAGCTTGCAATCTAACTCATGTATTCTGTACACAATACACATACTAGAGACAATTAAGACAGGAGCCAATTAACCTAACAGCATGTCTTTGGAGTGTGGAAGGAAACCAGAGTACCAGGAGGAAAGCCAATCAGGCACAGGGAGAACGTGCAAACTCCAGGCAGGTAGTGCCGTGGTTGGGATTCAAACCGACTACCCTAGTGCTACAAGGTGGAAGTGCTAACTACTTAGCCACTGTGCTGCCTATATCAGTAGTAATTTAAATATTTCTGAGTCAATATTAGTAGGCCCTCCTGGTAAGTATATTTGCTTTTAATAAAACATCCCGAGTCTAAGCTCACACTTATGAGCTCCAATGGTGTGATAGATGGGTGTGACGGGAGTCACTTTGGTTGGGGGGCCCATGGAACCCAGCTTACCTTAGAGAGGTTGAAAAATCCCTCTCTCAGCTCCCTAGGCCCCTCTTATGTGTAAGTCACCCTGTGTCTATTAGGGGCACAGGGTGACCAAGAAAATGGACAGCTACTTAATGGACACTGAGAATATGGTTTGGATTGCTTCAAATGGAACAGTAATATTTATAAACTATATCTTTAAAGAAATATATGAAGGTTTAATCCTACTTTACACTGTAAGACTGATAGTCTGTTGTAGACCATTGCCATGAAGTCTGTAACTCCCAAATAATTAAAGGCATTTTTTAGATGTGGATTCCATGTACTCCACCTAGGCTGGTTTAAGTGCTAGTTAATTAGCTCAAGTTAATTAAATCACTGTCATCTATTAGCTGCTAGTGGGAAAGTAGAATACTGTTTGAGTTGGTTGTTCCTTAGATATGTTAATTATATTTCTGTACACAATTTCATCTGCATATGATAATGTAATCAGGCACCTGACCTGGTGTGGTATATATTCGATGTGGGTTTGTTCAATAAAGGTTCCAGATCTTATACAAGCTATTCTCGGCTAGTTTTGTATGGGGTGGCTAGAATATCTGATATCTATGTTCAAGACTGAAGAAAGCGGTATTCTGACACAAGTACACAAGCACATTGTGGGGGGCGCAGTTCCGTTACAATAGAGTTTAAACTTCAGCAGCTATTGTCAGCTTTTGTCAAACGTCAGCCTCCTAGTCAAGGTACACCACACTCTCCAGTTTTATTAAATGAACCCCACTGTGACAGAAAAGTCACCTGAGTGACTAATCATCAGTCCCCAGTGCTGTCATATGGAAGGATTCTGCATAAGCTACATTCGTGGAGGTACCAGGAGGTTATCTTTGCTCATGGTTACAAAATCAGCCGTGCATGGCTAAAAGTTTGCTTTAAAGGGGTAGTAAACTCAGCTTTTAAACTTGTATTGACAGCTTAGACTATATTAAGGCTTACCTGTAGGTAGTGACGTAACTAGAACCTTCAGGGCCCTGATGCAAGAAATCATAAAGGGCCCCCAGGGCCAGGGTCCTTTCCTCTGAGCCCAATGGCGGAATGCCAGGGCCCAGTTGCAAGTGCAACGTTTGTGACCCTTGTAGTTCTGCCACTGGTGTTAGTCGTTTTTTATTTTAATTTTATTTTTTTACCATTTGTTTTATTTAATATATTTTTTTACAATATTATTATAATTTTTTAGTGCAATATCAGGGGTCTATTTTATTTTTTTGGTGGGATATCAGGGGTCTAAAGAGACCTTTGATGTTTCACCTTTGAGACAGAGAAAGGAGATTGAGGGCACAGCCCTCAGTCTCCATCTCTGCAGCCTCAGATGCACTGAATGATTGGACAGGAATAGCTCTGTACAGAGCTTCCCCTTCATTCACAAACTATAGCAGTGATGGCGAACCTTGGCACCCCATATGTTTTGGAACTACATTTCCCATGATGCTCATGCACTCCGCAGTGTAGTTGAACATCATGGGAAATATAGTTCCAAAACATCTGGGGTGCCAAGGTTCGCCATCAATGAACTATAACATAGTAATCACAGTTTACTATGTTTCAGTTATATGCAGCACTGCCCCCTTGAGGGCTGCTGGATATTGCACTCTGGGGTCCCCCTGGGATACCATTAGCAATTTCAGCAAGCACAGATTAACACTTTATTTCTTGGCTCAGTCAATGATCATTCCAGGGGTTTATAGTTGCTTTTGGTGTTTTATTTAAATTAGAGATGGGAGAAGAGAATAGTGGGATACTCTAGATGAACTATTCACAAGATATGAGGACTCCTATCCGATGATGCAGTCAGGCTGCTGATTCACCTTGCCACTAGGTGAATTTAGATTAGGTCTCTATCCAGAAGACTTGATGAACTAATTCTCTTCAGGATACTCTCCTAGTATTCTCTTTCACTTGACACACCGACACCCGTCCTCTGACTATTCTACTCTGGGGTGGCCCCCCTCAGGTCAGGCCCCTTGACACGATCCCCTGTACTCACGATACTGTTTTCCGAGGGTCTCCAGTGTCTCTCCCCCCTTTAGTCAGTTCTCCTGGACCTTTGGGTGCCTCCCTATTGGACCATTGTGAAACACTATCTAGACCCAATGAATCACACACTGAGCAGACCCAACTCACAGATCCTGCTCTCTGGTAGGCAGAAAGCAATATAGATTTGCCTGCTGCTCCTCTGATAGGCAGACAGAGCAAAAAACAATACTCTCTCACTAGCACCTACCTAGGAGGGTGCTACAAATAAATGGACAGAGTCAGTAATACGGAGTGGTACGGATCACTGACTCTCCATTTAGAAAAAGTCTCCTTTCCCTCCCGCATGCATTCAGGGGGTGCAGGAGGAAAATGGACAGATCGGTTCTTTTATTTTAGTGTTTCTCAACCTTTTTCCAGTCAGGGAAACCTTGAAAAGTATTTTGAGTCTCGAGGCACCCCAGTCTAAGGCTTGGTTCACATAACTTCATGTCACCGAATGCACGCAACATTATGTGTGTTCCTGACATGCAGACAAACACACTGCTCTTTACCAGACACACAGGGGTGTCAATAATTTCTAATGGTACCCCTGCACATTGGCAAACGCGGTGCTGTTTTGATACAACGCATTTTAAAAAAAAAATGAGATTTTTTTTCCCTGTGTTTCTGTGGGGCAGCCCACTGAAATTAGTTTTCTGTCCTACACGCAGCACACAGCTGCACAGATGTGAACCAAGGGCTTGTTCACATGAGAGGTTAAGGGTTGGTAAAAAAGCATGCTTTAACTGTGTTTTTACCACCCCCAACTGTTCTCCCTTTAGCTGCAAAGGCAGCAGCTAGGGATGGACACATTCCGTAGCTGCGGCTGTAAGTATACCCAACAGGTGAATGGGGCTGTGCTCAGGGCCGGCCTTAGGTTTTCAGGCACCCTGTGCGAGGTAATCCTGTGCCCCCCGGCCCCCCCCCCCCCCGCCCGCGCGCATTTTCTTGCACTTTTTTGCACTTTATTTGACTTTTCTTTTTCATGATCACTAATAACTTAGCCCTCTTTACATCAGAGACCCTCACAGAGCCCCGCCTACATATTAGAGACCCCCACAGAGCCCCCCCACAGAGCCCCCCCCTTAAATCAGGGACCCCCTTACATCAGAGACCCCTCCACACAGAGCTCCCCTTACATCAGAGACCCCCCACATCAGAGTCCCCCCCACACAGAGCCCCCTTACATTAGAGCCCCCCACACAGAGCTCCCCTTACATCAGAGCCCCCCACACAGAGATCCCCTTACATCAGAGCCCCCCACATGAGAGGCTCCCCCACAGAGTTCCCCCACACAGAGCCCCCCTCACATCAGAGACCCCCAACACAGAGCCCCCCTCACATGAGAGCCCCCACACAGAGCCCCCCTCACATCAGAGACCCCCTCACATCAGAAACCCCCACACAAAGCCCCCCTCACATCAGAGACCCCCCCACACAGAGCCCCCCTCACATCAGAGCCCCCCCACACAAAGCCCCCCTCACATCAGAGACCCCCCACACAAAGCCCCCCTCACATCAGAGACCTCCCACACATCAGAGACCCCCACACAGAGCCCCCCTCACATCAGAGACCCCCCCACACAGAGAACCCCTCACATCAGAGACCCCCCACACATATCCCCCCTCACATCAGAGACCCCCCACACACAGAGCCATCCTCACATCAGAGACCCTCCACACAAAGCCCCCCTTACATCAGAGACCCCCCACACAGAGCCCCCCTCACATCAGAGACCCCCCACACAAAGCCCCCCTTACATCAGAGAACCCCAAACAAAGCCCCCCTTACATCAGAGACCCCCCCACACAGAGCCCCCCTTACATCAGAGACCCCCACACATAGCCCCCTTACATCAGAGACCCCCCCACACAAGTCCCCCCTTACATCAGAGACCCCCCACACAAAGCCCCCCTCGCATCAGAGACCCCCCACACAGAGCCCCCTTACATCAGTGACCCCCCACACAAAGCCCCCTTACATCAGAGACCCCCCACAGAGCCCCCCTTACATCAGAATCCCCCCACAGAGACCCCTTACATCAGAGACCCCCCCCACACAGAGCCCCCTTACATCAGAGCCCCCCCCCCACAGAGCCCCCTTACATCAGAGCCCCCCCATACAGAGCCCCCTACATCAGAGACCCCTTACATCAGAGACCCCTCCCCAAAACAGAGACCCCCCTTACATCAGAGACCCCCCACACAGAGCCCCCCTCATATCAAAGAGCCCCTCACTTTAGAGAGCCCCCCACACAGAGCCTCCCTTACATCAGAGAGCCCCCCCCACACAGAGCCCCCCTCATATCAAAGAGCCCCCCACTTTAGAGAGCCCCCCACACAAAGCCCCCCTTACATCAGAGAGCCCCCCCACACAGAGCCCCCCTCACATCACAGACCCCCCACACAAAGCCCCCCTCACATCAGAGACCCCCCTTACATTAATGTAGGAGAGAGACCTCACTTATCTCACGCTGTCTGCAGCTTCGTTCCCGCCCACACATCCCCGGGGAGTGTGGGCAGGGCAGGGCAGGGCAGGACAGGAAGGGGAGAAGACGGGGCGGGAGGAGGAGGAGCTGACAATCTCTCTCCTTTTGCGTCCCTGCAGAGGAGGAGGAGGGATCAGTCAGCGGCGGCGTCTCTGTGGCTGAGCTGTGTGTGATACACAGCTCAGACTGCAGCAGTAGTAGACCGGGGCACAGCCGCACAGCGGGAGGTAAGCGGCGGACGTGGCCTGTGTTAAGCCGCTTACCTCCCGCTGTGCAGCCTGATCTTCTGCGAGCTGTGATGGCATGGCCGCACGGCGTCCCTGTTGCCCATGGCGCCCTGTGCGGCCGCACAGCTCGCACACCCCAAAGGCCGGCCCTGGCTGTGCTGCAACCACCCCGCAACTATGTGCATTGCATTGCACACAGTTGCAGCATAGTGATGATGCATTTAGGGGGTTAAAACAGGGGTTAAGGAGGCAACATATTGCCTCTTCACTGTCTGTCAAATGCCTCTGAAAAGTGATCTGAGCATGAATTGCTTTTCAGAGGAACAACATTTTCTGTCTGGTTTTATGAACAAGGCGTAAAAAAAATTTGTTTGGATTGTATAGAAATAGGGGGTCAGTATTAAAAGTAATGTACACATACTGTATATACACACATACAAACAAACACACATACATGCACACACACATATATAAACACACACATACACACACATATATAAACACACATATATACATGCACACACACATATAAACAAACAGACATACATGCACACACACATATATACACACACACACACACACACACACACACACACACATATAAACAAACAGACATACATGCACACACACATATATACACACACACACACACACACACATATATAAACAAACAGACATACATTCGCACACACACACACACACACACACATATATAAACACACACATACATGCGCACACACACATATATAAATACACACACATATATAAACACACACATATATAAACACACACACATATATGCACAAACACATATAAACAAACACACGTACAGTACATGCACACACATATATAAACAAACACACATACTGTACATGCACACACACATATATAAACAAACACACGTACTGTACATGCACACACACATATATAAACAAACACACATACTGTATTTGCACACACACACACACATATATAAACAAACACACATACTGTACATGCACACACACATATACTGTATAAACAAACACACATACTGTACATGCACACACACATATATATACAAACACACATACAGTACATACATACACATATATAAACCCACTTACATACCGATTGCCTTTTTCAAAATTTGCAGTACTGTACCTTCACTGTCCCTGCCAGGTACTGCACAGTAGGGGGAGGCAGAGAGCACAGCACACACTATTTAAGACAGCTCTCCCTTAAGCCTCGTACACACGCAACTAATTTCTGCCAACCGGTCGTCCGTCTGTTGGTTGGAATGTGCTCTAGACTGCACACAAATTTTCCCGCACGACAGAATTCTACTTCAGAAGTGACGTCATGTGTTGGATTGCTTTGTATGTGTTCTTTCATCTCTGAGCATGCCCTGTCTTGCTCATAAGATTTTTCCCCATCGAAATCTGTACTGACTGCACGAAAATCGGACATGTTTTGACGGAGGACAAAAATTTTATAGCCTGCACACCAGGATTTTTTCGGCCGAAAAGTCGGAGTCGGTTGTCGAGAGCACCATACTAACAAGCCGAAAATCGGCAGATCGGTCGTCGGACGAAAATTCCCGGCCGAATTTCCACTTGTGTGTACGGGCCTTTAGTCTCATGTGACAGCCTTACTCTACTAAGATGCCATTGCACACTGGTTGAAAAAGGCTGCTCTATTTGCAGCCGCCCCACCACTCCTTCTTTTCAGACATACAGGGGGGCCACATGGGCCCCCTGTAGCATGGGGCCATATTGCAATTGTGACCCATGCGATCCCTGTAGGTCCACCACTGCCTGTAGGTACAGCCAATACCTCTGAAACGTAGTGTTTAGGAGATATTCACACTGGATGCAGCCAATGATGTCCGTTGCGCATACGCTCTGAAGGGACGGCATACTCGTGCTGTCCCTTCAGAGCTCAGTGGCATAAATAGCTACTGCCAATGCACATGTGCGGGAATGATGTAATCGCATCTCAGCCATTTAAAGGACCAGAGGCAGCGAACCCAGAAGGAAGACCGGGGGAAGATGGAAGCCCTTTCAGCTGTGACAGTGCACCACTGGAGGGCATCGTTCTGAAGTGAGTATTTCATAATGTGCTAATATGTGATGCATACTACCACATTATGCCATTGCCTTACAGGGTTTTTTTTTTTTTTTTAAAGGCTGTGGTTTACTACTACTTTAAGTGCTTGACTGGATTTGGTTGATTTGAATTGGATGTGTGCATATGAAAGCATGTCAATGCATCAACAATGCACATTCAGGATCTTTTCTCAACACAGTAAATTAACAAGAATGTATCCTATTAAACAATCTGTATTTTCAACCATAGCTAGTGTAAATGTATGTTTCTGATGTAAAATAAGCACTGGATTATGTATAACAGGGCAGTAAATCTATATGCTCCTCTTTTCTAAGTAAATTGTGTAAACTGGGGAAAACATTAGGAAAATCAATTACAGAAAATCCGATGTCCTTTCCCTTTGTATTGCAACAAGGACATGACAAGGATTTTAACTCTACATGTGCTATTAGGCAGTGGCGACTCTAAGAACAATATATAGGGGGGCACATAAGATACGAAAGTCAATACTGGGGGGGGGGGGTCTCTCATAATTTTCACCACTATATCAAACAACTGAAAAAAAGCTTTCAAGAGTTGCTTACTGTAATACCTGAGAAAGAGGAAAACTCATAAAAGCTGTTTTATAGTTTAAAGCAATTTCAGCAATAGTTTATGCAGTAAAAGCCCCTAGTATTGGTGCCGGTTTACGCAGTAATAACCCCTAGCAATGGTGCCAGTTTATGCAGTAGTAACCTCTAGTATTAGGGCCAGTTTACGCAGTAATAACCCCTAATATTGGTGGCAATTTATGCAGTAATAAGTATTGGTGCCAGTTTACACAGTAATAGCCCCTAGTATTGGTGCTAGTTTACTCAGTAATAGCTCATAGTATTGGTGCCAGTTTACGCAGAAATAGCCCCTAGTATTGGTTCCAGTTTAAATAGTAATAGCCCCTAGTATTGGTGCTAGTTTACGCAGTAATAGCTCCTAATATTGGTGCCAGTTCATGCAATAATAGCCCTTGGTATTTGTGCCAGTTTATTCAGTAATAGCCTCTAGTATTGGTTCAGTTTACACAGTAATAACCCCTAGTATTGGTGCCAGATTACGCAGTAATAACCCCTAGTACTGGTGCCGGTTTACGCAGTAATAACCCCTAGTATTGGTGCCAGTTTACGCAGTAATAGCCCCTAGTACTTGTGCCAGTTTACGCAGTAATAACCCCTAGTATTGGTGCCAGCTTACACAGTAACAACCCCTAGCATTGGAGCTAGTTTACACAGTAATAGCTCCTAGTATTGGTGCCAGTTTACGCAGAAATAGCCCCTTGTATTGGTGCTAGTTTACGCAGCAATAGCCCTTGGTATTCGTGCCAGTTTATGCAGTAATAGCCTCTAGTATTGGTCCAGTTTACACAGTAATAACCCCTAGTATTTGTGCCGGTTTACGCAGTAATAACCCCTAGTACTGGTGCCAGTTTATGCAGTAATAGCCTCTAGTATTGGTGCTAGTTTACACAGTAATAGCCCCTACTATTGGTGCCAGTTTACGCAGAATTAACCCCTAGTATGGGTGCCAGTTTACGCAGTAATAAAGCCTAGTATTGATGCCAGTTCACGCAATAATAACCCCTAGTATTGGTGGCAGTATACGTAATAATAAAGCCTAGTATTCATGCCAGTTTATGCAGCAATGAAGCCTACTATTGATGCCAGTTCACGCAATAATAACCCCTAGTATTGGTGCCGATTTACGCAGTAATAACCCCTAGTATTGGTGCCAGTTTACTTAGTAATAGCCCCTAGTACTGGTGCCAGTTTATGCAGTAATAGCCCCTAGTATTGGTGCCAGTTTACGTACTAATAACCCCTAGTATTGGTGCCAGTTACGTAGTAATAGCTCTTAGTATTGGTGCCAGTTTATGCAGTAATAGCCCATAGTATTGATGCCAGTTCATGCAGTAATAACCCCTAGTAATGGTGACAATTTATGCAGTAATAGCCCCTAGTATTGGTGCCAGTTTACGCAGTAAAAGCCTAGTATTGGTGCCAGTTTATGCAGTAATAGCTCCTAGTATTGGTGTCAGTTTACGCAGTAATAAAGACTAGTATTGATGCCAGATTACGCAGTAATAAAGCCTAGTATTGGTGTCAGTTTATGCTGTAATAAAGTCTAGTATTGGTGCTAGTTTACGCAGTAATAACCCCTAGTATTGGTGCTAGTTTACGCAGTAACAAAGCCTAGTATCGATACCAGTGTACACAGTAATAAAGCCTAATACTGATGCCAGTTTATGCAGTAATAAACTGTACAAAAAATAAAGGAACAGAGCGCACACCGCCCTAGTGTAACACCATTTATTTGAAGTTAATAGAAGCCATAAAAACAGGTACTCACAAACAGATAGGAAGTCATGCATGGAAATAAATATCCCCCGATGATGTTTACAGGGCTGTCTCCTCCTAGCCTCGGCGGCTCAGCTGTTCGTCCTGCACTAGTCAGTGAGTATCGTACGGCTAAGCCAACCGCCTCGGATTACTCAAGGAGACTCGATGTGGTGAGCCTGCGCACGGTCCAGCCGCCGCCGCACACCCTCCAAGAGCCGGATGCTATAGCCGCTCAGAGAAACTGACAATGCGGTTAAGCAGAGGGAGACTCCACGATCGGGACCCAGAGCATGACTTGCATGGGGTTGCTAAGGACAACGTTTCGGAGGCGTAGCCTCCTTCTTCAGATCTCAACACCCCAGAGATCCTTTGCCCTCATTTATATAACAATATAGCGGCTCCTCCCCTCACTATTTCTTAAAGGGACATGACAATAGAGAGCCTGTAATCAGGGGCAATAATATCCAAACATTCATATATATCCATGAATTGTACATATCTAATAAAAATGTATAAAAGTGAATAAGTTCATAATACAATAAAAACTTTAAAAAACTTAAAAAAAAATAAAAAAAAAAAAAAAATTTTATACACACATATATACACATATATACATATATATATACACACATACACACATATACATATACATACATACATATATACATACATACATATACATACATATACATACACATATACATACATATATATATATACACACACATATACACAATATACATATATAAACCTACATGACACTGTGGAGACTAGACTAACAAAACAAGATAAACACCATATATGTGCGCATATGTATCTCAAAATATTCCCGTATACTGATACTGGGTGCGTATAAAGGAACACACATGCCAACATATATGTACACTGACATAGAAGACCATAAGAGATGAGGAAGATGTAAATATATGCTGACAACATGTAAAATATATAGACTGGTACATACATAAAAACAAAGTTTTAAATCAAAGTGCCAACCTCCAATTCCTCATTCAAGCCATCGGGGGACATAGAGTTAAGCGTAAATATCCAATACGTTTCGCGCATACATAGACGCGAAAATCTTTCACCTTCTGATAATGTCATAGGGATGGCTTCAATACCAAATAACTCTAACCCCTCAGTGCTGCCCCCATGTACTTGGCAAAAATGGCGGGGAACACTATGTTTGTCTTTCTTTTGTTCGATGAACCGGCGATGTTCACCAAATCTGGTTCTCTATGCAGTAATAAAGCCTAGTATTGGTTCCAGTTTACGCAGTAATAACCCCTAGTGTTGATGCCAGTTTACGCAGTAATAACCCCTAGTATTGTTGCTAGTTTAAGCAGTAATAGCCCCTAGTGTTGATGCCAGTTTACGCAGTAATACTCCCTAGTATTGGTGCCAGTTTACGCAGTAATAGCTACTAGTATTGGTGCCAGTTTACGCAGTAATAGCCCCTAGTATTGGTGCCAGTTTATGCAGTAATAACCTCTAGTAATGGTGGCAGGTTATGCAGTAAGAGCGCCTAGTATTGGTGCCATTTTATGCAATAATACCCCTAGTAATGGTGGCAGTTTATGCAGTAATAGCCCCTAGTATTGGTGCCAGTTTATACAGTAATAAAGTCTTGCATCGGTGCCAGTTTTGCAGTAATAGCCCCTAGTATTGGTGCCAGTTTACACAGTAATAAAGCCTAGTATTTTTTTTCCTTTCCCTCCCCCCCCCCCCCCCCATTCACACTATCATACAAACACTAACAAAGAAAGAAAAAAAAAAAAAGGAGCCAACCCAGAATGGGAAGTAAGGAGTTCCCTGCTCACAATGAATGCTTGGGCTAAACCTCAGAGCTTATGTTCTGGGGTATAGAGGGGAGCAACTGTTTCCCTTCTTCCGAAGTTACAAATAGATTCCACACACTCCATATCGACTTGTATTGTTCCTGTTTATGTTGTGAGGAAAGCACTAAATCTTCCATTTTGTTTATATGTTCTAATTTCCGTGCCCATTCGGTCACTGAAGGAGTATATGTCCTCCTCCAGTACTGGGGTATACATGCTCTTGCGGCATTCATCATGTGGGGTAATATAGATCTTTCATATTTCCTCCTTGGTATCTCCGATATCTGTAATAGGCAGAAGGCAGCATCTCCCTTAATCCTATAATCCGTTATTTTTTTAACTATACCTCCGACTTCTGACCAAAATTTCTTTATATCTGGGCAATTCCAGAAAATGTGATACAACGTACCCTCTCCTTCCCCACACCTCCAGCACCTGTCTGATTCCTGAGGATACCATTTGTGTAATTTATCTGGTGTATTATACCATCTGGTTAAAATCTTATAATTTGTTTCCTGGATTTTGATGCATTTTGTTGGTCCAAATGTTGACCTAAATATCTTCTGCTTCTGTGTTTCTGTTATATCTATATTTAAATCTAGTTTCCATTTTTCTAGCCATTTCAATCTTGGTAGTTCTAATGGGGTATTCAACATTTTATATAAATTAGAAAGGGTACGTCCTGTGCCCTCCATTTTCTCACATAGTTTCTCAAAATTCATCAAAGGCTTCACAAATTTCTCCGGCTCTGGGAGAGACTCCAAAAAATTCCGTAATTGGAGTGCCTCTCAGAGAGGGAGCCCATATGGTCCATTCCCATCTGTTAGATTAGAAATTGATGGCCATATCCTCTGGTTCACAAAAGTTTTTACACATTATTGTCCTGTTTCACACAAAGTACTGTCTATCCAGGCCCCTGGGTAAAATTATGATTTCCTAGAATAGGGTACAGTATAACGGAGATTCTATTGTAGTTAAATTTTGCCTCAAGGATTGCTGGTTACCTATCCTTATTGTATTCCCAATCAGAGGGTGTATTTTCAAAATTTTAGGAAGAGTCTGGTAACACCACATCGCTCTCTTTAGGCTGCATTCACACTTGAGCATAGCGTTTTTTAACGCGATTTTTACCGCAATTTTACCGCGATTTTCAGGCGTTTTTTTCAGGCGTTTTTCATTGACATCTATCAAAAACGCTGGTAATCAGCCCAAAAAGAAGCTCATGTACTTTTTTCAGCTACAGGCATTTTGCAAAACGCTCAGATGTGAACAGGGGCCATTTAAATGAATGGGGTTTTATTTGTTGGGCGTTTTGGAATGTTTTTTTTGAGCGTTTTTGGAGCTGAAAAACACTCAAAAACGCCCAGGTGTGAATGGAGCCTTAAAGATACTGCAGTCTGTGCCTGTTCTATTTGGATCCATAATTTCGTTTCTGCATGGTGCCACCAGTCTTTTATTCTGTTTAGGTGTATAGCATGATAGTATCTACGTAGATCTGGTATTGCAAGTCCTCCCATATATTTAGGGAGTGTTAGACTATTACGGGCTATACTCGGCTTTTTACCAAACCAGATGTATCTAGTAAACATCCCATGTATAGTTTTAAAGAAGCTATTCGGTATTTTAATGGGCAGGGCTCTCATAAGATATAAGTATTTTGGCAAAATATTCATTTTTATTAGGTTCCCTCTGCCAAACCATGACTGAAGTCCCCCCTCCCATTGCTCCAGGAGTTTTCTTGTCTCCCCGATCAAGGGAGCTAGATTTAATTCATATATCTTTGCTAAATTTGCTGCTATATAAGTCCCTAAATATTTTACTGCTTCCTCCACCCATACAAATCTAAAATTGCTCTTTAATCTATTAATTTTTACCTCTGGAATTCCCACTCCCAGTGCTTCCGATTTCCCGTAGTTTATTTTGAGATTTGATATATCTCCATACTGTTTAAATTCCCTCAGGAGCACTGGTAGTGATATATCTGGTTCTGTCAAGGTAAATAATAAATCATCCGCATATGCTGCGATTTTATATTGCTCCTTACCCAAGGTAACTCCCTTTAATATCTGGATTTGATCGAATTTTGCATAAAAATGGCTCCAATGTAAGGGCAAAAGGCAGAGGGGATAATGGGCACCCCTGCCTTGTACCATTTTTTATACAAAAGGGTTCTGATAGGACCCCATTAGCTTTAACCCTCGCTGTCGGGTTTGAATATACCTTGGTTATTCTCTCCCTCATTACTTCTCCTACTCCTATATATCTGAGCACCGACTGCATAAAGGCCCACTCGACTCTGTCAAAAGCCTTTTCTGCATCGGTGCTCAGTATAACACAGGGGATTTTTGCTTTATTAACTGTATGTATTAGATTAAGAACCCTTGTAGTATTGTCTTTTGCTTCTCTCGCTGCCATAAACCCTACTTGATCTAGGTGAATTACTTTCGAGAGGACCGTTGCCATTCTTGTCGCTAACATTTTTGTAAAGATTTTTAAATCTGTATTCAGGAGCGATATAGGCCTGTAGCTTCCACAATTTGAGGGATCTTTACCCTCTTTCAGAATCAGCGATAGATAGGCAGCCAATGTATCTCTGGTAAATGCCCCCTCCGGGCCTCTCTCGTTAAATAGTCTTTCCATGTACGGTCCCAAGATGGGGGCCAGTACATGGAAGTACTGTGGTGTCAATCCACCTGGGCCTGGTGCTTTACCTATCTTCATATTTTTTATGGTCTGTTGTATTTCTTCCAGTGAGATATGTCTTTCCAGATTATCTCGTTCTTCTTCAGAGAGTTTTAATAGTCCTGTTTGTGCCAGGTAGTCATCCATCTCCGTCTGTGTTTTTCCTACCTCCGGTAAGTTATACAACAAAGAGTAAAAGTTCCTAAACTCTCCCGTTATTTGTTTCGGTATTACTTTCTTAGCTCCCTCTGATGTCACGATCTGTGGGATAGAAGATCTTATTTTTTGACTCTGTATAAATCTTGCTAAAGTTCTTCCACACTTGTTCCCTGATTATTAAGATACTTTCCTTGATATTTGTATAGCAGCTTTGGCTCTATATTGCAATAAATCTGATATCTGTTTTCTTACGATAACCAGTTCCTCCAGTGCTGTGTTTACCTTTTTTCGTTTATGCTCCATTTCTAGAATTTTAAGTTTATCTAATAGTGCTATCAATTGTTTATTCCTTTACCTTTTTATTTTTGCGCCATGTTTAATCAGTATTCCTCTTATCACTGATTTGTGAGCTTCCCACAATATTCCTATGGCACATCCTGGCTGATCGTTAACAACAAAGTAGTCCCTAAGTTCCCTTTGTACCTCCACCCTCACTTCTTCTATCTAAAAAAAAAAAAAAAAAAAAAGGAAAGAGGATAGATAGGAGGATGAAGTGGAGTCAGAGAAAAATGTAAAAGTTTACAGTATTTTGTAGAATAAAGTGTGGAGGAATAATGAAGGGAAGAGAGGCAAGGATCGGTTGCGGGGGGAGAGGGAAGAGTAAGATGGAGAGATTTTGAAGAGACTTGCTGCCTTAATGATGCCTCTTCCTTGATGAGTAACTGACTGTTGTTTGAATACCAAAGGATTGGAAATTTTGAGATGAATGTAAACATACTTTGTAACAGGAAAGAAGATGTTGTTTTTGTCTGTGTGCTCTATCTGCCTCCCTTGTTTTATATATTATAATTTGTGTATTCATTTTCCTTGAAATTAAAATAAAGTGATAAATAAAAAAAATTAAAAAATAAAAATAAAGCCTAGTATTGGTGCCAGTTCACACAGTAATAACCCCAAGTATTGGTGCAAAGTTTACGCAGTAATAAAGCCTGGTATTGATGCCAGTTTACGCACCAATAAAGCCTAGTATTGATGTCAGTTAATGCAGTAATAAAACCTAGTATTGGTGCCAGTTTACGCAGTAATAACCCCTAGTACTGGTGACAGTTTACACAGTAATAACCCCTAGTAATGGTGCCAGTTTACGCAGTAGAAGGCCGTAGTATTGGTGCCAGTTTATGCAGTAATAGCCCCTAGTAGGGATAAGAATGAAATATATACTATATGGGTATATATCCTCGCGCCTCTGGAGAGACCTAAATTAAATTAATGTAACCGTAAATTTTAAATTAATAATAAATAAATAAATATATGGTGTCAAGTGATATAAATCGTTGTTGAGCAGCTGCTATAGTTTAAAAGTATATAAAGATAATTGGCCCCCTAAGGGGTTAATATAGCGCTTGCTATTAGACTAACAGGGGTGAGCAATTTCTTGTTCACACACCTGAGTGATAAGTGATAGAGTGAGGGAATATTGCTATTCCCTGAAGGTGATAGCAGGTGTATTAAAGTGCAAACGTGCTAAATAAATAATCAGAATAACTTAATAGATGAGTATACAATAAAGGTGATAACAAATAAATATAGTGCAAAACTATAAATATAAAAATATAATAGATGCGAAGGTGATCAAAAAACTGTGCAGTGATAGTCAAGTCCCAAAAAAGTGATCTTGTGCAAAAATGTCCTAATAGGATTTCTACAATGTTCAAATTGCTGGTGAAAACGGCAAAACTTCTATCATAAGGGGTGCAAACTCACCGGATTTGGTGGGTCCTGAATGCCATATGGCAACAAGACCTTCCGAGCTTGTGGCTTCACAAAGCCTCAGGTAACTGCTGGTTCACTGTGATCCTCAACTCCTGTAATGGAAACCGATACTCAAGGTCCAATGCAAGGGGGGATAAAGAAAGTGCTCCAATAGTGCAGTACCATTAAAAGTGGTAATTTTATTGCCAATGATTAAAAGTAGAGTAAAAACAAGTACAAAAACAAAAGCACGTCCGCTCTAGGTGTCTGCCTGGGAATGGAGAACGGCGACTGCCGGTTTGCGTCCCACTGTTAGTCTAATAGCAAGCGCTATATTAACCCCTTAGGGGGCCAATTATCTTTAATAGCCCCTAGTGTTGGTGCCAGTTAACGCCGTAATAACCCCTAGTATTAGGACGTCATATCTGGTTTCCGGTGGTTGGAACGCAAACAGCCAGAGCGTCCACCACTAGCAGGAAGAGCGGCTTATCACGTTTTACACTGTAAGTGGATATTTTATTTAATAAATATCTTTAAATATACTACACTGTGGAGTATTTTCTTTTATGGGACCATCTCTTATGGGAGCCAACGGTGTAAAGAGGTCCCGGAGTCTACTTCACTGCTGATCTTGTCATTGAGCCCATACCTTCAAGTTGTCCAGTGAGTGGGGACACCAGAGGGGAGCATGGAGTGAAGCACTAAGTTCTGCAATTTTGAGTACATTTAAAATCTACCTCACTTCAATATCATTGCTGAATACAAGAACTTTGTTTCACATTGCACTCTTTTTCAGTATATAGTCAGTACAGACTATAAGGACTGTTTTTTCACTTGGTACTTTGTGTATATGAATTAATTTATTACCTGCCAGTTTACGCAGTAATAAAGCCTAGTATTGATGTCAATTAACGCAGTAATAAAGCCTAGTATTGATGCCAGTTTATGCAGTAATAAAGTCTAACATATGTGCCAGTTTATGCAGCAATAAAGCCTAGCAATGGTGCCAGTTTACGTAAAAATAACCCATAGTATTGGTGCCAGTTTACCCAGTAATAAAGCCTAGTATTTTTGTCAGTTTATGCAGTAATTACCCCTGGTAATGGTGGCAGTTTACGCAGTAATCACCCCTAGTACTGGTGCCAGTTTATGCAGTTATAAAGCCTAGTATTGGTGCCAGTGTCCGTAGTAATAGCCCCTAGTATTGGTGCCAGTTTACACAGTAATAACCCCTAGTATTGGTGCTCGTTTACGCAGTAATAGCTCCTAATATTGGTGCCAGTTTACGCAGTAATTATCCAAAGTATTGATGCCAGTTTACGCAGTAATAGCCCCTAGTTCGGTACCAGTTAACACAGTAATAACCCCTAGTATTGGTGGCAGTTTATGAAGTAAAAGCCCCTAGTATTGGTGCCAGTTTATGCTACAATAACCCCTAATAATGGTGGCAGTTTATGCAGTAATAGCCCCTAGTATTGGTTCCAGTTTATGCAGTAGTAGCTCCTAGTATTGATACCAGTTTACGCAGTAATATAGCCTATTATTGGTGCCAGTTTACGCAGTTAAAACCATTAGTATTGGTGCCAATTGATGCAGTAATAGCCCCTAGTATTGGTGCCAGTTTACGCAGCAATAACCGCTAGTATTGGTGCCAGTTTACGCAGCAATAACCGCTAGTATTGGTGCCAGTTTACGCAGCAATAGCTCCTAGTATTGGTGCCAGTTTATGCAGTAATAGCTTTTAGTATTGGTGCCAGTTTATGCAGTAATAACTACTAGTAATGGTGGCAGTTTATGTAGTAATAGCCCCTAATATTGGTGCCAGTTTATGCAGTAATAAAGCCTAGTATTGATACCAGTTTACGCAGTAATAAAGTCTAAGATTATTGCCAGTTTACGCAGTAATAAAGCCTAGTAATGGTGCCAGATTACGTAGTAATAACCCCTAGTATTGGAGCCAGTTCACGCAGTAATAACCACTAGTAATAATGGTAGTTTACGTAATAATCACCCCTAGTATTGGTGCCAGTTTATGCAGTAACAAAGCCTATTATTGGTGCCAGGTTACACCGTAATAGCCCCTAGTATTGGTGCCAGTTTACACAGTAATAACCCCTTATATCGGTGCTCATTTATGCAGTAATAGACCCAAGTATTGGTGCCAGTTTACGCAGTAATAGCCCCTAATTTGGTGCCAGTTTACGCAGTAATAGCCCCTAGTATTGGTGCAAGTTTACATAGTAATAGCCCAGAGTATTGGTGCCAGTTTATGTCGCAATCACTCCTAATAATGGTGGCAGTTGATACAGTAATAGCCCCTAGTATTGGTTTCAGTTTATGCAGCAGTAGCCCCTAGTATTGGTGCCATTTTATGCAGTAATAACCCCTAGTATTGGTGCCAGTTTATGCAGTAATAGCCCCAAGTATTGGTACTAGTTTACGCCGTAATAAAGCCGAGTATTGATGCCCGTTTACACAGTAATATAGCCTAGCAATGGTGCTAGTTTACGCAGTAATAACCCGTAGCATTGGTGCCAGTTTACGCAGTAATAACCCCTAGTAAGTAATAATGGCAGTTTACACAGTAATCACCCCCTAGCATTGGTGCCAGTTTCTGCAGTAATAAAGCCTAATATTGGTGCCAGTTTACACAGTAATAGCCCCTAGTATTGGTGCCAGTTTACACAGTAATAACCCCTAGTATTGGTGTTCGTTTACGCAGTAATAGCTCCTAATATTGGTGCCAGTTTACGCAGTAATAGCCCCTAGTATTGGTGCCAGTTTACGCAGTAATAGTCCCTAGTTTGGTGCCAGTTTATGCAGTAATAACCCCTAGTATTGGTGCCAGTTTAAGTAGAAATAGCCCCTAGTATTGGTGCCAGTTTATGCCGCAATATCCCCTAATAATAGTGGCAGTTCATGCAGTAATAGCCCCTAGTATTGGTTTCAGTACATGCAGTAGTAGCCGCTAGCATTGATACCAGTTTATGCAGTAATAAAGCCTAGTATTATTGTCAGTTCACGCAGTAATAAGGCCTAGTATTGGTGCCTGTTTACGCAGTAAAAACCTCTAGTATTTGTGCCAGTTTACGCAGTTATAACCCCTAGTATTGGTGCCAATTGATGCAGTAATAGCCCCTAGTATTGGTACCAGTTTACGCAGTAATAACTGCTAGTATTGGTGCCAGTTTACGCAGTAATAGCTCCTAGTATTGGTGGCAGTTTATGCAGTAATAGCCCCTTGTATTGGTGCCAGTTTATGCAGTGATAGCCCCTAGTAATGGTGACAGTTTATGCAGTAATAGCCCATAGTATTGGTTGCCAGTTTATGCAGTATTAGCCCCTAGTATTGGTGCCAGTTTATGCAGTAATAGCCCCTAGTATTGGTGCCAGTTTACGCAGTAATAAAGCCTAGTTTTGATGCCAGTTTATGTAGTAAAAGTTGTCTAACATTGGTGGCAGTTTACGTAGTAATAAAATCTAACATTCGTGCCAGTTTACGCAGTAATAAAGCCTAATATTGGTGCTCGTTTACACAGTAATTGCTCCTAATATTGGTGCCAGTTTACGCAGTAATAGCCCCAAGTATTGGTACCAGTTTACGCAGTAATAGCCCCTAGTTTGGTGCCAGTTTACGCAGTAATAGCCCCTAGTATTGGTTTCAGTTTATGTAGTAGTAGCCCCTAGTAATGGTGGCAGTATATGCACTAATAGCCCCTAGTATTGGTGCCATTTTATGCAGTAATAATCCCTAGTAATGGTGGCAGTTTATGCAGTAATAGCCCCTATTATTGTTGCCAGTTTACGCAGTAATAGCCCCTAGTATTGGTGCCATTTTATGCAGTAATAACCCCTAGTATTAGTGCCAGTTTACGCAGTAATACCCCCTAGTATTAGTGCCAGTTTATGCAGTAATAGCCCCATGTATTGGTGCTAGTTTACGCAGTAATAAAGCCTAGTATTGATGCCAGTTTACCCAGTAATATAGCCTAGTAACGGTGCCAGTTTACGCAGTAATAACCCCTAGTATTGGTGCCAGTTTACGCAGTAATAACCCCTAGTATTGGTGTCAGTTTAAACCGTAATAGCTCCTAGTATTGGTGCCAGTTTATGCAGTAATAGCCCGTAGTATTATTGCCACTTTATGCAGTAATACCTCTTAGTAATGGTGGCAATTTATGCAGCAATAGCCCCTAGTATTGGTGCCAGGTTATGCAGTAATAACTCAAAGGAATGGTGGCGGTTTATGCAGTAATAGCCCCTAGTATCGGTGCCAGTTTACGCAGTAATAGCCCCTAGTATTGGTGCCAGTTTATGCAGTAATAGCCCCTAGTAATGCTGCCAGTTTACACTGTAATAAAGCCTAGTATTGGTGTCAGTTTACGCAGTAATCACCCTTAGTATAGGTGCCAGTTTACGCAGTAAGAAAGCCTAGTATTGGTGCAAGTTAAAGCCATAATAACCCCTAGTATTGGTGCCTGTTTATGCAGTAAAAAAAATGTTAAATGGAAAAAATAACTGCGCTTACAAAAATGAGCAGCAACGATGTGTGTGACAACACAAAATAAACAGTAAAAAAATAAAGTTGTGCTACGTGCATAATTCTTTTAATGTAAAACACCAGTAAAGTAAAATGATATAAAATGTGATCCTTCCACAAATTTATGATTGATATTACCCAGAATGAGATTCCATCCACCAAGTAAAATTAGCCTCTTACCAGAACCGAAAAAGACCAATGAAGGTCAACAGCGCCTGTAGTGTAACCCCACCAGGGCCTCGATGGATTGAGGAGACACAAAGGTAATCCTGGGATCGGTATCTGCATGTACGTTCCCCCGCACTTATACAAATATCATTCCCCATGGAAAGATAATAATAGTCGCCATAGTGTAAAACCTCTTTACTTTATTTAAAAGGATTAAAAGATTGCACTTACATCAGCTAAAAAGAGAATGCGCATTAAAATCACATTGATGCCGGCCGGCACTTAAAAAAACACCCCCGTCCTTCTGGGACACTTGTATGCGGTGACGTCAGCACATCGCGAGCCGATGCATTTCATCACAGATGACGTTGTCCTAGGGGTACGGGGTTTGTTCTAAGGGCTACTGTTCTAAGAAATTGTCTCCTGCAGAATGCAATTACGAGATTGGGGACAAAGAATTGCTAGCAACATTTTAGCTCTTAAAGAATGGAGGCATCTCCTCGAGGGTACCACTGTGCTGGTCCTCATTTTAACTTACCATAAGAATCTAACATTTTTTTGTCAAGCTTCAATTACATTGTCTTATTCTTACCCCAGTACTAAGAATGTAAGGGCCGATGCATTGTCACAACAGTTTTCCTCCACCGACGCCTACCTATGCCTTCCTTCCAGGTTAGGGAGAGGGTCTGGCTGTCATCTAGTAACCTCCAACTCCATGTTTCCTCACTGAAACTGGCACTGTGGTATATTGGGTCTTTCCCTATTCTCCGTAGGATCAACCCAGTGGCTTACGCATTAGACCTTCCTTCTAACATGCGTATTTTGAATAATTTCATGTTTCCTTATTAAAACCTTTGGTGTGCAACCGCTTCACCACCTCAGTACCACGTCCTTGCCTGGTTCAGGTTGAGAACCATGAGGAGTATGAGATACAATTGATCATTGACTCCTGTAGGTTCCGTGTGCGCATATAGTACCTTGTTCATTTGAGGGGTACGATCTGGAGGAACACTCTTGGGTCTCATCTTCGGACGTTCATGCTCCTGTCCTCCTCTGTGCTTTCCATAGACATTTTCCCCTCTAACCTAGTGCCCCTCCGAGGGGGAGGGGTCGTTGAGGAGGGGGTACTGTCAGGGCTGGGCTCACAGCAGCTCTCTTCTCTGTGCTCAGGCTGCTCAGCTGTCGGTTAATTGTCAGCACTCACTGTTTCCTCAGTGGCTTACCTGGTTATCATTATCTGCTAATCAGTCCCATCTACAGCCAGCCCCTTCTGGCTATTTAAACTGCCTTGTTCATTCCTTTCCTGCCTTCGCCTGGTCAACATATCTGGAGTTTCTCTGCTGTGTTCCTGTGAAAGACTTTGCCCAGCTGATGTTCCTGATCCTGCTCCTCTGCCTCCGACTATGCTGATTTCTTGTTTCCTGATCACTAGCTCGTCTGACTTCACATTTTGGCTTCCGACCCCTGGCTTATGTTTTGACTATGTTTACTGGTCTGTACCATTTTCTGCCATTACATTAAAGGTGTGATTTTACTGCATTCTCTGTCTCAGTCTGATTTAAGGTTCCTAAAAACACCATAGCAAAATAAATGAATTCATTAGTTTGACATGTGTACACTATAACAGATGTTCATGTGACTGTATGCATCATAGGTGCATTGTTATGGATGAGTTCACCTTTGTGAAAAAAAAAAAAAAAATGAATGCAAGTTTTTGGATGCAAAAAAAAATTTGCAATTATTCTTTTTTTACAAGCATTTCTCGAGTGATCAGTGGATTGCATGTGCACCAAACAAAAAGACTTAATAAACCAAAAATACTGTATAACCCAAAGGTGATGGTCAGGTGGACAAAAAGGAATCAAAAAGCCCTCCACTAAACCAATGTGGAGCCAATGTTTACATAGTTACATAGTTTGTGAGGTTGAAAAAAGACATCAGTCCATCCAGTTCAACCTATGATGTGTGTGTGTGTGTTTGATGTTAACCATACATTGCATACCCCTTTATGTTGTGGTCTTTAAGGTGCCCATCTAATAGTTTTTTGAAGCTATCGATGCTCCCTGCTGATACTACTGCTTGTGGAAGAGAATTCCACATCCTTACTGCTGTGACAGTAAAGAACCCCTTACATATTTTAAGGATAAATCGTTTTTCCTCTAGTTTTAGTGAGTCGCCACGTGTCTTATTGTATTCCCTTTCTCAGAAATGCTTGTTCCTTATGCAAGGGTCATCACCAGTACAGTATTTGTACATTTATATCATATCCCCCCTCAAGCGTCTCTTCTCCAGAGAGAATAAATTCAGTGCTTGTAGTCTTTCCTCATAGCTGATGTCCTCCATTCCCCTAACAATTTTTGTTGCCCTTCTCTGAAATCTCTCTAGTTCCAGCACATCCTTTCTGAGGACCGGTGCCCAGAACTGGAAAGCATACTCCAGGTGTGGCCTGACCAGAGGCTTGTAGAGTGGGAGAATAATCTCTTTATTTCTGGAGTGAATCCCCTTTTTTGTACATGCCAGTATTTTGTTGGCTTTGCTTGCAGCGGCTTGGCATTGCATGCCACTGCCAAGCCTGTTGTCCACTAGGACCCCCAGGTCCTAGCGGCAGCGGCATTTACACTTGCAGCAGTCTATGCAAAGTGATTGTGGTGAATTGCTTGTCAGTGAGGGTTGCAGGAGTGGCTGATAATCATTCAGGAATCCATTCTGCCACCTCCCGATTGCCTGTTTTTTTTTTTTTTTTTTTTGATAGCCAAATGGATTTATGAGTGGAAATGCTGTGCCTAGTGTTTGGCTTGCAGTTGCGGCACTCGTTGTGAGGTCGTCCCCCTAGGGGCTGGCCACAGTTATTAAAAAAGCACGCTGATTCTGTGCTTCATGTGGGCATTAACACACTTCAGGCTGGAGCCCTACTCTCTTCATTTGCCCCACACGCATACTGAAAGAACAGTCCCCTCCTCAGCTGGCAGCTAGGCCTGTTCTTATCTGCTCCAACAATGGACTCTGTAACATTTTGAGCAAGTAATGCTGAGCATGACTTAAACTTCACAATTTTTAATTCACACTCTCCGCTCTGTGTCTCTAGTTTGTTCCACCTCTTGGGCACACAGGGAAGCCACCGTACATCTAATTTTGTCTCTTCTTAACCGGGGGATGGGGGGGGGGGCTTTATTCCCTGATTTCAAAATGATTGTAAAGTCTCCTTTTTTTCTATTAAAATAACAAACATATTGCACTTACCTCCTCTGTGCAGTGGTTAGCCTGGATCCTCCTCTTCTTTGGTCCCTGGCTGGAGTTCCTGGCCCCTCCCTCCTGCAGCTTGCTATGGGGGCACCCGAGCTGAGCTGCAGCTCCATGTGTTGATTCAGACATGGAGCTACCATTCGGCCCCACCCCTCTCTCTCCTGATTGGCTAACTGAGTTTGATTGACAGTAGCGGGAGCCAATGAAGGAGAGAGAGTCCCAGATGGCTGAGGCTGAGGCACTCGTTGACATCGCTGGATTAAGAGGGGGCTCTGGTGAGTATTGTGGGGCTGAGGGGGACTGCTACACACAGAAGGCTTTTTATCCTAATGCATAGAAGGCATTAAGATGAAAATACTTCTAACTTTACAACCCCTTTAAGTTGTAAAGTCAGAAGTATACAACTGTAGCGCTACCCCCGAAGGAGCTGCTGATAGATTCGGTCCTCTGCTCTTCCTTGGCCCTGAGCGGAGCCCCACCCCTCCTGACACCATTAGAATACCTTGGCCAGGGGGGTCTCCCAGCAGTCACACACGAAGGATACACACCAGCAGTGATAAATTAACCGCTTGCCGACCGCCTGCCGCATATATACTGTGTCAGGCTGGCTCGGCTGCGCGAATTGCTGTACCTGTACCGTTTGCTGCCCTGCACCCGCGATCACTCCCCGCTGAGAGAGAAGGACGGTCTGCTGTTGTAAACACAGCAAATTGTTGTTCTCTCTGAAATGATCACAGAGCGCCTGTGAACCTCCTATATAGGAACACAGTTCTCCGTGTTCATTTCACAAGTATCTCCCCCATACAGTTAGAAAACACTGCCCTAGGCTCACAATTAACCCTTTGATCACCCCTGGGTTAACCCCTTCCCTGCCAGTGTCATTATAACAGTAACAGTGCATATTTTTAGCACTGATTACTGTAGTAATGTCACTGGTCCCCCCAAAAGTGTCAAAAATGTCAGTTAGGGGTCCGATCTGTCTGCCGCAATGTCGCAGTCCTGCTAAAAATCGCAGATCGCCACCATTATTAGTAAAAAATATAAAAAAATAAAAATGACATAAATCTCTCCCCTAGTTTGTAGACGCGATAACTTTTGAGCAAACCAATCAAAATATTCTTACTGGGATATTTTTTTACCAAAAATATGTAGCTGAATACAAATTGGCCTAAAAGGATTAAAAAAATTGATTTTTACATTTTTTTATTGGAAATATTATATAGCAGAAAGTGAAAAATATTGTTTTTTTTTTTTTTTTTTTCAGAATTGTCGCTCTTTTGTTGTTTATAGTGCAAAAAATAAAAATCGCACAGGTGATCACATACCACCAAAAGAAAGCTCTATTTGTGGAGAAAAAAAGGTCATCAATTTTATTAAGGTACAGTGTCGCACGACTGCGCAATTGTCCGTTAAAATAACGCAGTGCCGAATCACAAAAAATGGCCTGCAGGACCAAGAGCATAAATGATAGCCCTCTGACTGGGAGATCAATCTCCAAGTGAGAGATATATAATTAGCAAGCAAACAACTGGCTAGTTCCCTTGTAGGCCCTCAGTCAGGAGAGTCTAGGTTTAATTAATTAATAATTATTGCTAAAAGAATAAACTCTGGGTGTGAGGATTAAGACTTCTTAAAGCGGAGTTCCACCTAAAACAAAAAAAAATACATAAAAATACCCCCGGGACAGTCAGGGCTAGTGCATTCCACAATGGATAGCCTCTGAACTGTCCCAGGTTGCACTTACCTGCAAGAAGAAATACTTACCTTGAAAATGTATTGTCTGTCCAGCACTGCCATCTCAGGTGTGGGCAGCTGAAGCCAGCGCGATCCTCTTCTGCGTTCTCCCACGATGCACTGCACTGGCCCCACCGTCACTTCCAGGGGTGCAGCGTCATCCCTGCACAGTTTCTGGGCATGCCCAGAAGCTGTTTAGCAAGGTATGACGCACCTGCACCGGAACTGACGTCGGGGCCGGTGCAGGCGCATTGATTCCTGGGAGCGATGACGTTCAGCTCCCAGGAATCATTGCAAGCCAGGAAGTGACGACGGGCTGTGGCCGCAGAGGGAGGAAGAGGAAGTAAGGTGAGTATATTTTCTTCTAAACAAGGTAAGTAAAAAAAAAGAAAAAATTGCGATTATCCATTTGTTTTTCAGGTGACCCGGAGCAAGAAGATGGACCGAAGTAAAATTTTAGGGTGGAACTCCGCTTTAAGTTTGTAAGTTGTCGCTTGAAAATATAATATAAATACACTACAACAAATTACATCACTCCCGATTATTTTTATTCTGTTGTATGAGAATTTTTGGAACTTTAGTAAACTGTTCATTTTCGATATGCGACTAGCATCCAAAGAAAAATGGATGATCTGTCGTCCAACTTTCGGATTGTGTGTACGGGCCATAAAGCCTCATACACACGATCAGATTATTGGATGAATTTTCTTTAGATTTTTGTTGCATGCTAGTCTCATATGAAAAGTGAAGAGGTTACTTTCATACGAAATATCTCGTACGACAGAATTCAACTTCAGAAGTGATGTCATGTGTTGAATTGTTTTGTATGCATTCTTTTGTTTCTGAACATATGTAGTATTGCTCTTATGATTTTATTCGGACCAAAACTGTTCTAATTAAATGAAAATCGGACGCTGTGTTCACATTTGATAATAGTTTTATAGCCTGCATATCCCGTTTTTAGGGCGCACTGCTCCTTCATTACATGCGATCGGAGGTGCGGATGCGAATTCAGCCATACACTTTGTATGGCTGAATTCGCACTGTATCCGCACCAAACACGCACATGACCCTTTTTTCCAGCCGCATCAGGATCGGATCGCACAGTGGTTCACACTTTTGCGATCCGATCCTGTGCGAACTGTCAGATCGCACTGCGATATGCGATCAAATTGGGGGTGTCGTTAACATTTCATTGACACCCCCAGCGTATCGCATATGGCAGTGTGAACTGCCAGATGTGCGTTTGCGATGCGGGAACAGGCTGCGAATTCGCAGCCTTCCCGCATTGCACAAGTGTGACCCGGGACTTATTGTCCGAAAAACTCCTAATCGGCTGTCGAAGAGCACTATACTAACAATCTGAAAATCAGCAGATCGTTTGTCGGACGAAATTTTACTTTCAATTTTCTTATTGTGTGTACGGGCCTTTAGGCTCTGTTCACATATTGGTGTCTCGGATCGCAGACAGAATTACCACGATTCTGCCCGCAATCCTTAATCGTTGTGAATCGCCTGTTGCCCAAAAGAAGTTCTTGTACTTTTTTTGGCGACAGGCGCCCCGTGATTCTGTTTGCAGGATTTTACCGCGATTCGTCGGGTGTCAATCGCGACAAAATCACGCTGCATTTGGGGTGCCATTGCAAGTCACGGGAATCGCACAGGCCTCCTGCGATTTGCAATGATTCGGGATCGCGGGCAGAATTGCCACGATTCTGCCTGCGATCCAAGATGCCAATATTTGAATGGAGCCTTAAGCCCCGTACACACGATCAGATTATCGAACGATCTGTCGTCCGTTTTTTGTGGCATGCTAGTCTGATGTGGAAAGTGAAGAGGTTATTTTCATACGAATTTTCCCGTACGACAGAATTCTACTTCAGAAGTGATGTCATATGTTGGATTGTTTTGTATGTGTTCTTTCGTCTCTGAGCATGCCTAGTCTTGCTCTTAAGATTTTTTTCCGTCGAAATCTGTACTAATGAGATGAAAATCGGACGTTGTTTTGACGGATGACAAAAATTATATAGCCCGCACATCAGGATTTTGTCAGCAAAAAAGTCGGAGTCGACTGTTGAAAGCACCATACTAACAATCCGAAAATCGACAGATTGGTAGTCGGACGAATTTTCCCTACAGATTTTCCTATCATGTGTACGGGCTTTTAGTGTGAACTGAAACAATCAGGGATCCTCAAACTATGATCCTCCAGCTGTTGTGGAACTACACATCCCATGAGGCATTGTAAAACTCTGGCATTCACAGACATGACTAGGCATGATGGGAACTGTAGTTCCTGAACAACTGGAGGGCCATAGTTTTACACTGTTTTACACTTTTAACTGGAGGGCCATAATTTTACCACTTTAACACTGCTCACTGTGCCTCTACTGCGGCACAGTGGCTCGTTATCGTCTGGCAACGTAGACCTATGTCACCAGATATTCCCCTCTCTCGGCGGCGCGCGCGCCGCTGGAGGCTCGCTCCCGCTGTATTCAGTCACAGCGGGAGTCAGGCCAGGGGAGGAGCGGCGGTGATCACCGCCGCTCTTCCCCGATCGTCAGGGATCTAGTGTGGAAATCCGCCCGGTTGTGTAAACAAAGCGGGCAGATATCCTAAGTGACAGGCAGGGTCAGATTGCAGGATTCAGCATAGCTGAACCTGCAATCTTTGCCTGTGTCACACAGTCCCCTCCCCCCACACACGTCAGTAAGCACCAGGCATACATTAACCCCTTGATCACCAATAAAAGTTAACCCATTCCCTGCCAGTGTCATTTTTACAGTATGGGCTCTTTCACACGGCCGCTCCGCTTGTCCGCAAATCATCCTATTTTTTTGCGGATGATTTGCGGACATAATGTAAGCCAATGGCATTGCGGATGTCAGCGGAATACCATCCGCTGACATCCGATTTTCTTCCTTTCATATCTGTTCCGTTTTTTGGAATGGAACAGAACCCTATTTTTTCATCCGTGTAAAAAACGGAAAGGAAGGAAAATCGGATGTCAGCGGTGTCATCCGCTGACATCCGCAATGCCCATAGACTTACATTATGTCCGCATATCATCCGCAAACGGATGGGATGATATGCGGGCACACGGAGCGGATGACACAAATGTCATCCGCTCCCTGAAAAAAAAAAAAAAAAAGTCCCGCAGCGGAGCTTTCACACGGAGCGGCCGTGTGAAAGAAGCCTAACAGTGCATATTTATAGCACTGATTACTGTAGTAATGTCACTGGTACCCCCAAAAGTGTCAAAAATGTCAGTCAAGGGTCCGATCTGTCCGCCGCAATGTCGCAGTCCTGCAAAAAAAATCGCAGATTGCCACTAGATCGCTGCCATTACTAGTTAAAAAAAAAAACAATAAAAATTACATAAATTTCTCGTAGTTAGTAGCTGCGATAACTTTTGCGCAAACCAATCAAAATACGCTTCTTGCGATTTTTTTTACCAAAAATATGTATCAGAAAACAAATTGGCCTAAAATGTTAAAAAATTTTGATTTTTACATTTTTTTGGGGGGAATTTCATATAAAAAATTGTCGCTCTTTTTTTGTTTATAGCGCAAAAAGTAAAAATCGCACAGGTGATCAAATACCACCAAAAGAAAGCTCTATTTGTGGGGAAAAAAAAAGGGCATCAATTTAATTTGGGTACAGCATCGCGTGACCGGGCAATTGTCCGTTAAAGTAACGCAGTGCCGAATCGCAAAATACCCCAGGTCAGGAATGGGGTAAAATCGTCCGGTCTTAAAGTGGTTAAAAATACGCTCATTGAGAATTTTTTTGTGAAAGACATGTAGCTAAATACATTTTGGTCTAAATATATGACAAAAATTTAATATATTGGATATTTTTTAACTGTCAAGTAGAAAAATATTGTTATTTTTTCAAAATTGTCGCTTTTTTTATTAATATTGCAAAAAAATGAAAAGCGCAGAGGTGATCAAATACCACCAAAAGAAAGCTCTGTTTGTGGGAAAAAAACACACAACAGGACGTAAATTTCGTTTGGGTACGGCGTTGCATGACCGCGCAACTGTCAGTTAAAGTCGCACAGTGCCGAATCGCAAAAAGTGGCCCCCCTCCCCTGATTGGAAGACAAAACTTGAAATTTCTAGCACTGACTTGTTTTGATCTGGTACTATCTATGAAGTTCTTAAAGATAGGATTCATCTGTACTGTTCTTTTTGTTATATAAATATTTTGATCATTTTATTAAAAAAAAGGGAAAAAAAAAAATACATTCCATAGGTAAACCCTATTTTTGTTAAATTGTATTTTTATATGATAAATACACGTATGTATAAGTGTTTCTGCAAAATACATATGTTAACTACATCTGTACTAATGTTGTATTTAAAAACTTTTTAATAAAAGTTTTTAATAAAAAAAAAAAAAGTGGCCCAGACGTAAAGCAGGAAAATCCTCCGGCGGTAAAGTGGTTAAAGAATATGAGCTAAATTTCCCTTTATACAGGCATTAGATATGAACAGCCAATGGTCCTGCAGTACATCACTGCCACCAGTAGAGGTCGCAAAGACCGCAGAAACCGCCAGACATTGATTAGTACCGTATTAGCCAACGTCACTGGTTTCTCATTGGCTAGGCGTGGTCACACCGGTAAGGTGACGTCAGCAGAGCTAGATATCAGTCAGGCTAGGACCGGGAGCGGTACATTCCGGAAGAGGCACCGGCAGCAGACATGGTGAGGAGGGTTGGGAGTGGGCTTAGTGTTCGGTGGCTTTGTCTGTGTGAGGAAATTGTATAGGCCGCTGTACTTAGACTGGTTCTATCCGGGCTTATGAAGGGTGTGGCCGGCTCTTCCTCTCTGTTAGGGCTCCATACAGAAGCAAAGGCCTCCATTATAAAGGGGAATAATACACATCTCTGTATTGCTGCACACCAGTGACCAGAGGCTTCGTGTCGTTGGTCACAGGTGCCTCTGGTTGTTGTAGAGTACCACAGACAGTACAGAGGTGCTGTTGTGGATGTTTGAGGACTGGTTGGACTTGTTAGTCCCCAGTGATAAATGGTGTCCTTGCCTCTATGGTGGAGGTGTGGATCACACTATTGGGGCTCCATCACACCAGCTTGGCCTTCTTTACTCCTCTAAATGCAGCCTGTTGTCTTTAATGGGACTGTACACACAGATGTGTAAACTTTTGCTGCATATATATGTGTAATAACAATCTTCATTGCTGGTCAGTATTCTAATGTGTGTTTGCCACCTTCCCTAAACAGCTAGAAGAATGTTTACACATGTACATGGAGGTGCTATACAGCCCGTTCCCATGTCTTCTTTCTGCCAGAAATACCTGAATGTTATTGTACAGAATTTATATGGTGCCAACAGTTTGTGCAGAGCTTTACAGCATGAGGGAAGACAATTCAATACAGGAGGAATTAGAAGTACCCTGGTCATTAGAGCTTACAATCTAGAAGGGAAGCCCATACATCAGTACTGGTACAAGTACTCCTATAGTTGCGTTCAAAGAAATCCTGCTTGCAGTATCGCTGATACATTTAGATACACAGGTATGTAGAGTGCAATGGTGGGGCATGTAAAATGCAACATGCCAGCAATGCTGCACACCAAAACCATGATGCTGTGAGCGGATCATACATGGTTCGAATCTTTTCTGGTTCTGGAACCGGCTGAGATTTGAACTGTTAATGGGCAGGCTGAATGTACCAAGTTGATCGCTCAGTTTGGGTACAACCAGCCTGCCGGACTCTCTTGCGATTATCACCAGTGGCTGCTATAGCCAAAGGCGATGATCACTGTCTGCTCATCCCCACTGGAAGAAGACCATTTCTGATTCCCCTGTCAATGCTGCCTGTGTTGATGGGAGAATCGTGCAAACTTCTTTTCTGCAACCATGGGGTTCACAGGGGGACATTTCACTGTGTGTGGCTTGCCTTAGCTAGAAAATGTGTGTGCAGCAGTAGAATGGCACCTGGGCCTATTGTAGAGAGCCGCCATCCTCTTCTATGTTTGTAATGTTACGTTTCCTGTCTAAATCATCTGTTTCCCCCACAGGGTGACTTATCAGAAGATCAGCTCTGCGGTAAGTTACTCTTCCTGTTCTCAAATATAACTTTTTAGAGCCCAATTTCAGGGACCCCCGCCACTGCAAGGGATGCTTGTGAAGTCTAGGGGTGGAGGATTAGTGTATTCTCTTATTCCACACTTTGGCACTGTCCTCTACTTTGTGATGTGAGTGGTCCCCTGCCATCCTCTCATACAATGTAGGACTATTGGTACCTGCATGGCACTTGATGTCTGTGCACAAGCCCTTGCTGGAGTATCTTGAAGAAGAGACTTCCAGGGACGGGGCAGATTGATGGGAGGGAGCGTGCCAGAGTAAGGCATGTATTCCTTATTTCTCTACCTCCTTGAATTAAACAAGCATTTTCCCTGGTTCACACCAGTGTGACTTGCCATGCAATTTTGAACTGCCAGGTTGCATGACAAGTCGCACCCCATTTGCAGCAATGGAACTATGCAAGTCAGGTTCCTGGGCTATTTCTATGCTACTTTGCATTGACATCTGTTAGTTGCACAGCGTCAGCAAACCGCAATGAAATTGCTCTGAATTGTTGTCTGTGAGGTAGTGCGACTTCAAAGCCACACTGGTGTGAACGAGGGCTTAACAGTTGAATTGGGGAAACATCACTTCCTGTCATGTAGGCTCAATAGGATGTGAGAGACGAAATCTCTCCAAAAAGTGAGGGAAGTCCTTGGTTAGAATGTTGTCACAGCAACAACTTTCCAATGGAAGACTTCCCATTCTTCTTGTGATGACAACTTGGAATTTTTTTGCTTTTCCTTCCCTTTCAGACATTGGGACAATAGTCAGTAGGACAAACAGAACAGAGTAAGTTTCCTCAGTGGGGAAAGCAGTAAATACCTGACAGGGTTCCCACATAGACTTTTAGATACTTTGAGATGTCATTGTCAGGAAGACTTGGTTGCTTTTAGTTTCCTCTGAGATTCTTACCTACCGCTTTCTTTTCCTGCACTTTTCAGTTTGTATCCCTATCTCTTTCTTGCCTGGTGTCTGATCAGGTAGATGGTAAGTGATTGAAGTGTGCCCTGCCTTTTTTCTCTTCTTTCTGTCTCTCTCTAAACCAGTATAACATTTGACCCTCTTCTCCCTAACCCTGCATCCTTTTGCTGTTACATTTTAACTCCTGTCTTATACTGTGACATGTTACTGTTAAGTTTTTCTTATCTGCCTAGGATGGAGTATTGGCAAGTCCTTTATTTATATTGAAAATAAGAAAAGCTACCCTTAGATTAGCCATACACAATTAGATTTTTCTCATTCCGATCTATGGGCTAAACAAGAGAAATGAATTCCCCTTTCCACATTAACAGTGGAGGGATCTCTTGCTGCCAGCTATGGTTTTCTGTCAGCCGCGGTGCCATTTGCAGATAGTGCAAACAGTTTGGAAAGGTATAGTGTATATACAAATCTAGTTCATTCTTGGGTCAATTGATTTTCTGCCTAACTGGGCTGATGGTCAAAACTGAGTGTTGATGATCTGAACTGGTTTTATATATCATAATATTATTGTGCATACATTGTAAGCACAGCTACACCATCACTAATCTAACTAGCAAGGCATGGTAATAAAAGCATTATTGTGCTGGCTTTGTTCAGCCTTGTAGGGTGGTATTTGTGTGTTCTGTGAGTCTGGGGTGGCACTGTTATGGTTTGAATACAACTTTTAGCGTTGTATGAACCAATCCACCCCCTTCCTCTTCACTTGTAATGCAATGGCTGCCTGCCTGCTCTGTGGATACCTTATATGGTAACAAAGCCTCACTCCGGTCTGCTTAGTGCTGTGCAGCCGAGGGAAGGGGAGTAGTTAGAATAGGAGTTAGGAAAGAGTTTCCTACATTCCTAGCTGGGAAATGCCTGAAGGATCCTTGGTGTCCCTCCTCCCATCTACATTTTCTTATGTCTAGGCAGTTTTGTAGTCTGTGTTTTCAGTGACTGTTTAGACAAGGCGTGAACATGAACAGGCAATGCACTGCAGGGCTGAAAATGCTGCCCGCCCGGGCAGGGTGCAGTGTGGGATGATTACAGCTCCCCTCCCTGGAATTTAGCAGGAGGGGTTGTTCAGGGAGTGGCACAGGAAGGAAGTGGCACACTAATGAGTGACAGTCTGTCTGCATGTTGCCTGAGATCTCTGCCAGTAAATTTGTGTGTTTAGTGTACTGGGAGAACGCATGTCCCTGTTCTAATGAGACTTGTACAGTGTATACTAATTCCGATCAATAAAACTTTGTAAAGTGTATATTCTTAGCTGAGTTCTCCTTAATCCCACGTGTGACTGCTACTTATGCAAAAAACGTATTTACCGTTTTTTTATTAGCTGACCCTTGTAAGATATGGATTTGCTTTAGAAGGCTGCTGCTTACAGCAGGACTCCAGGCTCCAGTGTCTATTTTGTCCTTCAGAATTGCTAATTGTGTTGACACCAGACACTGCCACAATTTGCTGTGCTTCCACCCTGCTGTAGCTCCCTTACAGGGAAGCAATACTGTTTAGCTGCCCCTTCTTTTCTTGTCCATTAACATAATTCTGTGTAATAGGCAGTGCTTTAAAGGCATCATATGTCACTGTTCAAAGTGATAGCGTGTGCATTTTTTAGAAATAAAATGGCGTGAACAGAGCATATTTTTTATTAGGATTTCTCCTAAGGGGCAAAGTAAGACAATGTTTCTACTTTACTACTCACGATATGTATTGAACAAGAAATGCCATGGACTCCAAGGTATTATCTGTGTTTCAGATGTTTGCCATTACGGTTTGTAAAAGACCTTTTTAGGAAACTGTCCTCTAGTCTCAGCAGTCCATTTATGTATAGTGGGAAAAATGTGCGTGTTTTTTTTTTTTTTTTCTGTCGTTTATTCATTCAGACCTCTGCTCTCATTTTAAATGTGGCCGTGGGGGTGTTAAGGAACATGTTCCAAAGGTGACCTTTAATGGACATGTGAAGTAAAAAGCCCACAGTTATCGGTATTCTATGATTGTGCATAGTTTGGGTTGTCTCCTTTAGGGCCAATATAGTATAAAAGCCTAGTATGGAGACCGGTGTGGCCAATTGATGTACTCAAATGGTCACCTACCATCCAAAGACCAAAAAAGGAAATCCCAAATTGGTCATGTACTGATGCAGGGAGCCACCGCAACCTATTAAATTAGTGCATAAATAGAGGATAAGGAGCCAAAGAACCGTTCCCTAAAAGTGGTTGCATGAAGGGATTCTCACAACTGCTTAATTCAAAAAATCAAAAACTTTATTGAAAAACAAGGCATATCATGAATAAAAAAAAAAAACCATGATAAGGGGGGATATAATACACAAAATGGAATTGCAATGAAAGATGGCATGTGACAACATAAAAAAACAATACAATGACACACACTTAGCGAAGTGTGTGTGTGTCATTGTATTGTTTTTATGTTGTCACATGCCATCTTTCATTGCAATTCCATTTTGTGTATTATATCCCCCCTTATCAGGGTTTTTTTTATTCATGATATGCCTTGTTTTTCAATAAATTTTTGATTTTTTGAATTAAGCAGTTGTGAGCATCCCTTCATGCAACCACTTTTAGGGACCTGTTCTTTGGCTCCTTATCCTCTACTATTTATTGTCTCCCTTTAGGGGCCTGGTCACACTATGTGCAGTAACTGCCATTTATTTCTGCCCTTGACCAACACCAGTCACTGAAAGGGCATATATGATACAATTGTTTTCTAAGCAATACGGCTTTTGGTTTGGGTGCAGTGCTTTGTTGAAAAATGTAGCAAGGTAAACAGTGCAAAAACTGCTCAAATCTCCCAATCTGTTATCCCAGCCGACTGGCCCCAATGTTAGCAGGTGCTGATCGAGTTGAACACTGACTTATTGGACACATTGAGAACTACAACAAAATGGCACCATTTTTCACACTCTGCATATAGTAACTGTGTATATTGCTCAAGAAAATAAAGGAACACTTTGAAAACACATCAGATCTCAATGGGGAAAGATATCATGCTGGATATCCATACTGATATGGACTGGATAATGTGTTAGGAATGAAAGGCTATCACATCTTTAAATGAAAATGATGAACCTACAGAGGGCTGAATTCAAAGAAACCCAGAAAATCAAAGTGGAAAAAAATGATGCTGCAGGCTAGTCCATTTTGCGGAAATTTCATTGCAGTAACTCAAAATGGTGCTCAGTAGTTTTGTATGCCCCCCCATGTGCTTGTATGCATGCCTGACCATGTCAGGGCTTGCTTTTAATGAGACATTGGATGGTGTCCTGGGGTATTTCCTCCCAGATCTGGACAAGAGCATCACTGAGCTCCTGAACAGACTGAGGTGTAATCTAGCTGTGTTGGATCAAAACATAACGTTCCAGAGGTGTTCAATTGGTTTTATGTCAGGCGAGCGTGGGGGCCATTCAGTGTTCTCGATTCCTTCATCCTAAAGGAACTGGCTGCATACTCTCACCACATGAGGCCAGGCATTGTCGTGCACCAGGAGGAACCCAGGACCCACTGCTCCAGTGTAGGGTCTGACAAGGATTTCCTCCTGATTCTTAATGGCAGTCAGGGTGCCATTGTCTAGAATGTAGAGGTCTGTGTTCCATGGATATGCCTCCCCAGGCCATCACTGACCCACTACCAAACAGCACATGCTGAACAATGTTAAAGGCAGCATTACGTTCTCCATGGCTTCTCCAGACCCTCTTACGTCTGTTGCACGTGCTCAGGGTGAACCTGCTCTCATCTGTAAAAAGCACAGGGCGCCAGTGGAAGACCTGCCAATTATGCTGTTCAATGGCAAATGCTAATCTAGCTCCAAGGTACTGGGCAGTGAGCACAGGGCCCACTAGAGGACGTCGGACCCTCAGGCCACTCTCATGAAGTCTGTTTCTGATTGTTTGGTCAGACATTCACACCAGTGGCCTTGCTGGAGGTCATTTTGTAGGGCTCTGGCAGTGCTCATTCCTGTTCCCCCTTGCACAGAGGAGCAGATACCGGTCCTGCTGATGGGTTAAGGATCTTCTACGGCCCAATCTAACTCTCCTAGAGTAACTGCCTGTCTCCTGTATGCACTAGAGACTGTGTTGGGAGACACAGCAAGCCTACTGGCAATGGCGTATTGATGTGCCATCCTGGAGGAGTTGGACCGCCTGTGCAACCTCTATAGGGTCCAGGTATCGCCTCATGCTACCAGTAGTGACACTGACCCTAGCCAAATGCAAAACTAGTGAAAAACAGTAGGGGAAAAATGTCAGTGGCTTTCACCTGTAAAATCAATCCTATTTTGGACGTCGCGTTGCTCATCTAGTGCACCTGTTCGTTTCATTAACAACCCCCCTCTGCTACTTTACTGACCAGATCAATATTCCAGGAGTTAATTTGACTTGATGCTATACACTAATTTAAAAAGTGTTCCTTTAATTTTTTTTTTTGAGCACTGTAATATATAAGCTTCACCTTTTTATGGTCTCCTACCCATGGGAGAACCCTCTAACATGTTTCACCTAGTAGGGGCTTAATGATAGATGCAAACAGCGTTTTGGTGTTGTAAAAACACAAGGCATAGCTATTCACCGCTGTCAGGGAACAAACACTTGCCCATATTCTTAAACATATCTTATTAGCATACAGATTAGTGTGCACAAGCCTCTAAACATCTGCATAACTTGTGGAAATTACATTGGTCTTAACACCAGGTTTGGAGTGAAAGCCTTCCGAATGGGCGTGTAATTGTTGTCTATGGCACTGTTGAATTGTAACCGCCTAAATATGGTAACAGATTGTGAGGAGAAAGAGCGCCCCCCCCCTCCTAACTTTCTCTGTCCTTTTACAGGTCTTGTAACCAGTTACTGTTCTAGAATTAAAGTGTTTCTAAAGTAAAATGTTTTTCTACCTTAACCACTTCTGCTCCAAAGGTTTTTACCACCCCCCCCCTTCCTGACCAGGCTGTTTTGTGCGATACGGCATTGCTTTAACTGACAATTACCCAAGAAAAAAAATGTTTTATTTACTTTCTGCTATAAAACATACATATTTAAAAAAAAAATATATATATATATATATATATATATATATATATATATATATATATATATATATATATATATATATATATATATATATATATATATATATATATATATATATATATATATATATATATATATATTTTTTCTTTTTTTTTCTCATCAGTTTAGGCCAATATGTATTCTGCTACATATTTTCAGGGGAAAAAAAATTAAGTGTGTATATTGGTTGGTTTGCGCAAAAGTTAGTGTCTACAAACTATGGAATACATTTATGGACTTTTTACTGGTTACAAAAAAAATGCAGTTACTATATAAATGATGCTGGCAGGGAAGGGGATTAACACCAGGGGCGATTAAGGGGTTAAGTGTGCTCCTAGGGAGTGCTTTCTAAGGAGGGGGGGGGTGGATGCATTAGAGCCGGGATATGCAAACTGTGGCCCTCCAGCTGTTGCAGAACTACAAGTCCCATGAGACCTAGCAAGACTGACAGCCACAGGTATGACACCCAGAGGCATGATGGGACTCAGTTTTGCAACAGCTGGAGGGCCACAGTTTGCGTATCTCTGCACTAAAGGAAAAGAGATCTGTGTTTCAGCTTTACTCCCTGACAGAACAGTGGTCTGCCTTGTTTACATAGGCAGACTGTCATTTTGTCATTTCTCTGAATGATCAGTGGGTCCCGGCAAACCCGTTGATTGGCTCCCGCTGTGTCCAATCACAGAGGGAGTGGTACTTTCCCAGATCTTCAGCTTGGTTATTCAGCCTGCATACATAGTGTACATCTGCTGTGACCCCCCACATCCCTTCTGGATGTGATGAACCTTGTTTAGAAAGATTAGTGTGCATTTTATTTTTTTATTTTCTTCCAGAGTACAAAGATGCTTTTAACCTCTTCGATAAGACAGGAGATGGTAAAATCTTCTATTTCCAGTGCGGGGATGTCTTACGAGCTTTGGGACAAAACCCAACAAATGCCGAAGTCATGAAAGTTTTAGGAAACCCAAAGATGGACGGTGAGTGATATCTCTGCAGCAGAAATGATTGTACAGTGGCAGTGATGCACCGAAAAGGAAAAAATACATTCTACAATGTATGTGGGGCGTATGGTGTGGTGTGTGGGGGGGGTTTTTTTTTTTTTTTCCTCCAAATAACCAAAGTTTACTTTCAGAGATGAACACCAAGATGCTTGACTTTGAGCAGTTCCTCCCCATGTTGCAAACAATCGCTAAGAACAAGGACCAGTGCACAATTGAGGACTTCATCGAGGGTCTGAAAGTGTTTGACAAGGAAGGCAATGGCTGTGTAATGGGGGCTGAACTTCGCCATGTTCTAATTACTCTAGGTAACATTAATCTTAAAAAAACCTCTCCACTACACTTTAATTCCACTTTCTTATTTGGGGAATAGTAACCTGTCTAAACTGAAGAGAAGATGATCTCGTTGTTTAGTAAATTTTCAGGTATCAGATTGGCATTTGTGAAGGGAAAGCTTGCATAGAATGAGCTGCCGTTATGTTGAATTATCCTCTGAAAATTCTCCTCCTGTTTGACCCACTCTTGTCCAGGGACAGGGCAGAGTAGTAATGTACCGTGAAGAGGTCATCTTTTTTTACATTTAATTATATGTTAAGAATTTAGTCTTGATAAATGGTGCTTGGGGGGGGGGGGGGGGGGGGGGGGAACTACGCCAATCGGTAGATTTAATGTCAGAGTGCTTGATGTTTTGATCTACTTGGGCTGCTGGAACCAGTAAATCATCGGAGGAGAGAATGGATGAATTTAGTGGGTCTTTCAGTATTTACTTTTGGCCTTCACATTTACAGGCAGTATTTTTTGGGTTTTTTTTTTTTTTTTTTTTTTTTTTGAGATTTCAGTGAGGCCTGCCCAGCAAGTGACAACTGTAGTATGTAAGCAAATCCTCTTCCTGGTTCTGCTTAACATATCTGTCTGCCTTCAGCCTGCTTATTGGACAGTAAACCAGCATCGTTACCTCTATCTAGCAATCAGGTCTGAAAAGCTGACCCAGAAACCATACCTAGACCTGGAAGTATGTGACAATGCTAGCGCGTGTGTGTGTGTGTTTCTGGGACATCCATTTTTACTTGCTTTGTGGAGAATGTAGTGGGAGGTTAGAAATGCTGAAAGGTGGTTTGAACATGCATGATTCCAAGTCAGATCTGAACAGATCCAGAAACTATAGCAGATAGGTTTGCAGTTGAAGTATTCTAAAAATAAGTCTGTTTTCTCCTTCTGTTCTATTCCATATAACTTCTACAATTTGAGTGCTGTCAGTGAAACTTTATCTCAATAGTTTCTGCACTAATACAGCTACAATCGCCTCAAGTGTCTTTTTAAATGAATTTTCTTTAGTGCATATTTGGTGCACATTATCCTGAATATATATTTTATTCCAGGAGAAAAGATGCAGGAGGATGAGGTGGAAATGCTTTTGCTTGGGCATGAAAATGCTAATGGTGAAATTAATTATGAAGGTGAGTGGATGCTCTCTTCTATGTATATTAGATCTTACTTACTCTTTTCTTTAACTGCCAATTAAAGAAGGAGCTTTTAATTACTAGACATGTCTATTATGCTGTTCAGTTTTTGCATTACTCATCCTTTTTCACTCCTCCAACAGAAACTTTTCTGCTGTGATTTGTATGTTTTGGCGTTTGCCATATAAATGTTCTTGTGTTTTTATGTAATCTTTGGTTTGTAAAAGGGCCACTGAACCTAAATCTAGAATTCTCTTCAAATAAGTTTAATAGGAATTTCTGGAGATGGAGATATATTTCAAATGATACATTTGCAATGGCCTGCCAGCTACAATTGTACATATTAGTCCTTTAATGCTGGAGAGACAGAGCAGAAGCCTCTGGCATTACTTGCCCTGTGATTACTAGGTAGAAAACCTCTAATTAAGCCTTTTAGAAATTTATTTTTTAGGTTTAATGGTCCTTTTTCATGATATATAATTTTTATATTTAATTTTGCTTGGGGTCTCTCTGATGAATCTTCCTTCCCACAGAATTTATCAGGCTCATCATGTCTTCCTGACCACCCCCCCTGGGTATGCTGGTTCCTCCATCTGGTTTCAGTTTGTGATTTTGTTTTTACTTTATCCCTCTTTAAATCTCTTGAATCTCCTGGATGCATTGGCATGTCTTTGCATGCTCTCTGCTCTGCCAGAGCTGCATTATTTTAGTTAGTTCCTTTAACAAAATTAAGGTGTCATAGTGGCACCTTAATAAACTCTGGCCAATGAACTTTTTTTGCGGGAAAAACTGGCTGTGTGCGGTGTGTATTTGTTTGATTTTACAATTATTTGTTAGCGTTTGTAGGATTTGCTTAATTTTGAAACCAAATAACCAGCCTAGGGCTTTTTAAATATTTTATCGTCCTTCTCTCATATTGCTAGGAGATGATTAATAAAATATCCAGGTTAGAGCATTGGTAGAGCCGTAAATAAACCAAGCCTTCATGGTGCCATATGTAGTAAAGGTACCAGTTTTCATATATTAGTCCAAATGACAGTTCAGCATTATATCAGGAGCGATGACCTTGTGGCATTAATGTCACTCCATGCACAGACTTCAGATCTTTTTCATATGCATTTCTCCTCTTAGGTAACAATCCAGTCAGTGAAAGATTAGTTTTCTTGTCTTAATGTTTAAATTGAACTAAGATGAAAAGAATTGATATGGTATATGGCCAACATGTTCTCTTTTCTTTGAAAGTAAAACAATAATACAAGTTGTTGGTCATAGGCACAAACTATATGGAAAGGTATCAAAGATATGGATCCTTATCTGAAGTAACAGAAGTGTGATGTTAGACTGGTGTGTGCAATGTGGTTTCCTCCTGCAATTCCGAATACTTCTGCTTCCTTGCTCTTGGCAGTCTTGATTATACTGCTTCTTCTAGTAGATGATAGATGTTTCCAATGCTTCAGCTAAATACTTTTTGCTTTTTAATACTTGCTGTAGATGACATTATACTGATCATTAGTGCTTATTACATTTTTGATTTGGGGAAAGGGGCTCCTATGGTTGTAGGGATGGGATTGATCTGTTAGATAAACATGGAAAAAAAAAAAAAAAAATCTTTTTCGTCCCCGAGGTTTATACTGTGTTCTAAAAATATAATCTGTTGGGATTTTTAAAATGTACTGTTACAGCCCTTTCACACTGCCGTGACAAGACTTTGTGGGGCGACCTGTGAAGTCGTGGTGCACAGTGTGTACCGCGACTTGCACGGACTTCATATAATTGAAGTCAATGCAAGTCGCTTCCAGGTCGCCCCAAAGTAGTACAGGACCCTTTTTCTAAGTCGGAGCGACTTGTGTCGCTCCTATTAGAACGGTTCCTGTACTATTCAATGGCAACCAACCGCGACTTGTCAGGCGACCAAGTCGCCTGACAAGTCGTGCTAGTGTGAATGGGGTCTTAAAGTTCACAGTGTAGTTTAATTAGTTTACTTGTTAGAAAAGTTAAGACCTTTTTTATTGAATGTTTGTATCCACTGCATAATTAAATTAGTTTACTTTGATTTATTCTCCCAGTAAATTGAAGAAAGAATATTGTATGTCCGTGTCAATCAAACATATCGAGGGGGGGGGGAATTAACCATAAGGGGACAGGCTTTGATTGCACCACTAGTCTAATCTGAGAAAATGGAGTGGACCTTGCTCCTAGTGCACAAAACAAATGCAAGCCTGTTAATTAGGAGCGATCTGCTCCATGTTCTATGCTGTCTTTTGAAACCCAGCACAGAGGGCAGATCAGTTGGAGTTGTGTGCTCAGACCCCTTTAAACTAACCTGAACAATTCCTCTGAACTGAGGCTCTCTGCAGTTTTGCTGCTTTTTGTACTCCCTTTATAACAAGAAATGCCCACATCTTTTGCATCACCTGTGAAAAGCAAAGTGTATATAACTGGTTCTAGGAAGTTTGCCACACAAACTGCAGATGTTGCCAGCTGTAGACTAAGTGACATTTGCATAGAATTCATCATTTCATAAGTCATTTGATCCCATGATTAAGTGTCAGAACAGTAAAACTGTTCTTGATGTGCAGTCCCCCCCCCCCCCCTTTGTTATTTTTCCCTTAGAAAATTGAGTTCAACCACAAGAAACTTTCTCTTCCCCCCCCCCCCCAGCAAAAAGTCTCAAAATGACTCCAGCAAAATGTCTTGTATGTTGTATTTAGAGACTTTCAGGACTATATTACTTTGTGTGTATCTGCTTAAGTCAACCTTTTGTAGGCCCATCTTCTAATGTGGGAGCCCCTACCCCTTTTACAAGGAACTGTGTGCTTCTTGGCTTGAGTTTCACTGAAATGTGATTTCAACATATTTGACAGGGACTGAGTCCAGTGCTCATATTTGTGAAATCGCATTCCTATTTCTTGTGTAAACAGATGAGCACACTTCTCATTCCAGCTGTCGGACACATGAGTAACTTTTTTTTTTTTTTTTTTTTGTTTGTTTCTAGAACTGGTCCGGATGGTAATGAATGGCTGATTCTTCTCTGCTATAGACCACCAGCATCCAGAAGGGGGCAGCTCTTTGTATTATTGTTCCTGTCTGTTTGTTTTATTTTCCTTTGGAGGGAAGGTTGAGCTTACCAGTGGTGGGCATGTTTTGCTATCCTCCACTGGTCTGTCTCAGGAGGGCAGTTTTCTTTCTTCCAGCTCATCACAGGGGAGTTGTAATCTCTTGTCTCCAAGAGCAACATCCTCACCAATGCTCCCATGCGTGAACCACTGCAAAAGGAATCTGGAGTTTAAAAGCTATTGTACCATGCAGATAATAAATTATTTCTATTTTCCTTCTCCCCAAATAAACTGCATGCCTTTTTTCCTAAACTTACCTGTGATTTTAAGCTTTTTTGTTTATTGGTGTGAATTGACAAATGAATGGACTCCATTCATTCTGTCTATAAATATGCTACATGCTGTGGGAGAATTGATATTTCTATGTATGTATGTGGAGAATTTGCCCATTGTGACCAGTGTCTTAAATACCCCCCCAAAAAAAACCTAAACCAAGAATCTTTAGCTGCTCTTTGTGGTCACGTTCTTCCCGAGAGCTCTTTTCCCAGTTGTAATAGAGCATTTTGCTGCAAACCCTAATGTTGATGTACTATTGCTTGGTGAAAGGAGGATCCATTAGTTACACATGTAAGTGGCCTCTCTCAAAGGAGGATAATAAATCCTCAACACTGGAATGTTTTCTCTACATTGTCTCCACAAATTTAGTGGGGGGATCAGCCTAACCAGACAAAACGCAGCCAAAAATGTATCCCAACTGGGATTGGGAAGGAAAGAAGGTTTTTGGCTAGATCTTAAATTAGGCAGACCCAAATGTTTATTAATCATATAGTGGAAAAAAAAGTGTGTGTATACAGTAAGGTCCATAAATATTGGGACATCGACACAATTCTAATTTTTTTGGCTCTATACACCAGCACAATGGATTTGAAATGAAACAAACGCTGTGCTTTTAACTGCAGACTCAGCTTTAATTTGAGGGTATTTACATCCAAATCAGGTGAACGGTGTAGGAATTACAACAGTTTGTATATGTGCCTCCCACTTTTTAGGGGCCAAAAGTAATGGGACAATTGGCTGTTCCATGGCCAGTTGTGTGTTTGTTCCCTCCTTATCCCATTTACAAGGAGCAGATAAAAGGTCCAGAGTTCATTCAAGTGTGCTATTTGCCTTTGGAATCTGTTGCTGTCAACTCTCAATATGAGATTCAAAGAGCTGTCACTATCAGTGAAGCAAGCCATCATTAGGCTGAAAAACAAAAACCCATCAGAGAGATGGCAAAAACATTAGGTGTGGCCAAATCAACTGTTTGGAACATCCTTAAAAAGAGAGAGAACGCACCGGTGAGTTTAGCAACACCAAAAGACCCGGAAAACTGTGGTGGATGACCGAAGAATTCTTTCCCTGGTGAAGAAAACACCCTTCGCAACAGTTGGCCAGATCAAGAACACTCTCCAGGAGGTAGGTGTATGTGTGTCAAAGTCAACAATCAAGAGAAGACTTCATCAGAGTGAATACAGAGGGTTCACCACAAGATGTAAACCATTGGTGAGCCTCAAAAGCAGGAAGGCCAGATTAGAGTTTGCCAAACAACATCTAAAAAAGCCTTCACAGTTCTGGAACAACATCCTATGGACAAATGAGACCAAGACCAACTTGTACCAGAGTGATGGGAAGAGAAGAGTATGGTGAAGGAAAGGAACTGCTCATGATCCAAAGCATACCACCTCATCAGTAAAGCATTCTGGTGGTAGTGTTATGGTGTGGGCATGTATGGCTGCCCGTGGAACTGGTTCTCTTGTATTTATTGATGATGTGACTGCTGACAAAAGCAGCAGGATGAATTCTGAAGTGTTTTGGGCAATATTATCTGCTCATATTCAGCCAAATGCTTCAGAACTCATTGGACGGCTCTTCACAGTGCAGATGGACAATGACCCGAAGCATACTGCGAAAGCAACCAAAGAGTTTTTAAGGGAAAGAAGTGGAATGTTATGCAATGACCAAGTCAATCACCTGACCTGAATCTGATTGAGCATGCATTTCACTTGCTGAAGACAAAACTGAAGGGAAAATGCCCCAAGAACAAGCAGGAACTGAAGACAGTTGCAGTAGAGGCCTGGCAGAGCATCACCAGGGATGAAACCCAGTGTCTGGTGATGTCTATGCATTCCAGACTTCAGGCTGTAATTGACTGCAAAGGATTTGCAACCAAGTATTGAAAAGTGAAAGTTTGATTTATGATTTTTAATCTGTCCTATTACTTTTGGTCCCTCTAAAAAGTGGGAGGCACATATACAAACAGTTGTAATTCCTACACCATTCACCTGATTTGGATGTAAATACCTTCAAATTCATTATGGTATAGACTAGAGCCAAAAAGATTAGAATTGTGTCGATGTCCCAATAGTTATGGACGTGTGTGTGTGTGTGTGTGTGTGTGTATGTATATATATATATATATATATATATATATATATATATATATATATATATATATATATACACACACACACACACACACACACACACACACACACACACACCTCAATACATAGACATGCCAGCATGTGTAAATGATGTGATTGAATGCAGTGACAACATAGAACTGCTGCGACCAGCCGGTGTGTGTTAAATTCTAATGACAGGGGGAATGCAATGTGTCCACAGCCAATGGTGTGTGTGTGTGTGTGTGTGTGTGTGTATATATATATATATATATATATATATACACACACAATCAATAATTAGAAAATATTCCCCTGACAAAAAGGTCCCCTAGGAAGCTCGGGCTGAAATAGGAAGTCCAAATATTGCATATACAGTATCTGCGTTTTATATATCGAAAATAGCAAAGAAGCCTGAAACAAAGGCACAATGATCACCTATAGTGCTGTTCCTGAAGTGATCAACCATGAATGAAGTCCTGTGTTTGAAATGCAAACAGTCTGTGATTCAAGTAGGTTTGCTGGGTTGGAATATTGCTGGCAGGATGCAATTAAACAGCCATAAATGATGTGGAGTTTGTGAGGTGATCGGTGACCTGATATCCTGTGATCTTCATAGTGGTTAGAAAAGAGGCAGATATATGCTGTATAAAGAGCTGGCTACAATTGTATCAAACAGGCTGCTCCCTTTGCAACTATGTATCATAAGAAGATTGGCAGTAGATGTATTTGTGCAAAAGATGTTACTTTCCTGTACACACAGGGGAATAGATTGTAGCTGAGAATAGTGTAGACAGAGCTTGGCTGTGCTGAAGCCAAAAATGACAAAGGATAGAAAACTAATAGTTCAACTTATTGCGCAGTGCTCTTTACCTTTTCAGCAGCTTGAAGCTGGTGATCCCCTGGTTCGTTCCTCAGAAGGGTTAAGTGCACCTTTACTTTTATGTAAAATTCTTCTGCTGCTGGAACAGTGCTGCATACTGTATGTAGCTTAGGCTGCATACAGTTTGTACAGTGCAAACAACCACTGCAACTGTTAGTGAAGTATAGTTTAGACCAAGCTGACCTAAAATGAACTAGCAAAGTTAAATTTAAACCTTTTAGGCTACGTTCACATGTGGGCATAGCGGATCACGGGCAGAATCACTGCGATTCTGCCCGTGATCCAGAATGATTGCAAAGCGCGGGATGCCTGTTGCGATGCCCGTGATTTGCAATGGAACCCCAAACGCTGTGCGATGTTGCCACGATTTCCGCCTGCCGAATCGCGGTAACATCGCGCAAACAGAATCACGGTACGCATGACGCACAAAAGAAGCTTCTGTACCTATTTTGGCGTCATGCGTCCCAAGATTCTGTTTGCCCGATGTTACCGCGATTCGGCAGGCGGAAATCATGGCAACATCGCACAGCGTTTGGGGTGCCATTGCAAATCACGGGCATCACACAGGCGTCCCGCGATTTGCAATGATTCCGGATTGCGGGCAGAATCGCGTTGAGAGACAAACTATTGTTGTAACTGTTTAATAAACATTAGCTGGATGTTTGGCTTTAAATTGTTTTGCACCTTTAGGCCCCGTTCACACTGGGGCGATCCGACTTCCCAGGGCGACCTCCGAGGTTGCGGTGCGAGCAGCGCGCCGCGACCTCGGAGCGGCCGGCACGGACTTCATAACATTGAAGTCTATGACGGTCGCCCCAAAGAAGCTCCGGACCCTTTTTCTAAGTCGGAGCGACTTGTGTCGCTCCTATTAGAACGGGTCCGCAGCTTCCCTATGGAAGGCGACCTACGGCGACCTGTGAGGCGACCAGGTCGCCTCACAGGTCGCCCCAGTGTGAACGGGGACTAAAAGTCATCTAAATCCACTAGTTCATGTAACACTACCCTCTCCATTGATTGCCAATGGTGCTCCTCCATAAATGCAGTGGAGGAGTGAATGTAGCCACCCTGAGATGAGGTATTAACTGGCCAATCACCACATGAAAATAGTGGAATGGAAGCTTGAAAACGAATGCAGCCACCAAATGCAGTGACTGGTTGGCTACAATATATTGAATTTTGGGTTTAATTACGCTTTAAAGATGTTGTAAAGCTCCAATATGAAATTTGAACAAAGCATATCCCTCTATATAGCAGGGGTATTGAATTAAAATTCAAAGAGGTCCAGTTGCTAAAATTTTCTTTGGGCCGAGGTCCGAATCTCAAGTCTGTGCTTTGACTCAGTTTGTAAAGTGCCCCTTAACATACAGTGTGCCCCTTAACCTAAAATGTGCATAATAACTTAAGTGGCATGCTGATGGGCACATTTTATGTTAAGGGGCACTCTGATGGGCACAAAAAAATGTGCCCATCACAGTGCTCCTTTACATCAGATGTCCCCATCACAGTGCTTCTTTACATCAAGCATTCCCGTCGGAGTGCCCTCTTGCAACAGTTGTCCCCATTAGTGTGCCCCCTTAACGTAAATTGTGCCCATCAGAGTGCCCCTGGACATAAAATATGCTCATCAGTGTGTCCCATAGCATAAATATGCCCATCAGCGTGACCCTTAACATAAAATAAGTGGCAAGCTGATGGGCACATTTTATGTTAGGGGGCACTCTGATGGGAAAAACAAAACGTGTCCATTAGCGTTGCTCTTAACATAAAATATGCCCATTAGTTTGTCCCTTAACATAAAATGTGCCCATCAATGTGCCCCTCAGCAAAATATGCCCATCAGTGTGCATTTGATAAAATATTCTAATCAGCAATCCCCTTTAACGTGCTCCACATACATTTGGGGCAGGAGTCAGCAATATGCAGGGGGTGGAAAATGCAAGATATATCTTGCAAGGTGTGGGAGCCGTGAGCAGCAGGGGGGCGGGGCGCGCACATGTCAAGCCCCACCTTGCGGCCCGGCTGAGAATTAAAGCCGAGAGCCGCAGTCAGGAGCATGGGGGCGGGGGACGCACATGACGTCACGCCACATCGCGCGGCCCCACTGGAAGAGCCGCAGTCGGGGGCAGGGTGCACACACGGGAAGTCACTGGTTGCTGGGACACCTGCGGTCCCAGCAAACAAATAATTGCTCAAAGGGCTGCCTGACGGTCCGGGCGGAAGCATCGTGCGGTCCGTTCTCGGACTGCGGGCTGCCATTTAATGACGGCTGCTCTATAGTGTGCATGATTGTCTAATTCCAGACCACTAAGTGTCATTTCTCTCTGCTGAGACACTTTTGGCAAGTTTTCCTGATCAAGAGGGAAAAAGGTGATGGTAGGGGGGTCTCCAGCACACTGGGTGTGATTGACAGCTCCAATTGCCGCCTGACACCTGCGATCGTTCCCCACTGAGAGAGAAGAACGGTCAGCTGTTGTAAACGCAGCTGACTGTTCTTCCCTCTGCAATGATCACATATATATCTATATAGGATCACAGGTCTCTATGATCATTTCACAAGCCCCGCCCCCCACAGTTAGAATCACTCCCCTAGGTCCACATTTAACCCCTTGATCACCCACGGTCTTAACCCCCTTTCCTGCTAGTATCATTATTACAGTAACAGTGGATATTTTTAGCGCTGATTACTGTAGTAATGTCACTGGTCCTCCCAGATCACTGCCATTACTAGTAAAAAAAAAACTAAAAATGACAAATCTTTCCCGTAGTTAGTAGACGCAATAACATTTGCGCAAACCAATCAAAATACACTTATTGCAATTTTTTTAACAAAAATATGTAGCAGAAAGCAAATTGGCCTAAAGTGTTAAAAATTTTGATTTATACATTTTTTTTTTTTTTTTTTTTGGAATGTTATATAGCAGCAAGTGAAAAATATAATTTTTTTTTTCGAATTGTCACTCTTTTTTTGTTTATAGCGCAAAAAATAAAAATCGCAGAGGTGATCAAATACCACCAAAAGAAAGCTATATTTGTGGGGAAAAAATACATCAATTTTATTTGGGTACAGCATCGCATGACCGCGCAATTGTCTGTTAAAATAACGCACTGCTGAATCGCAAAAAATGCCCTGGGCATTAAGGGGGCAAATCCTTCCGGTCCAGAAGTGGTTAATGAAGACATTGTGTTGCCTTCCTTATGTCCAAATCCTAAACATCCCAAGGAAATTGCCCTGCACTCTCTGGATGTGGTTCGGGCGATAAGGGTTTATCTGACGGTTACTCAGTCTTTTAGGAAATCGGACTCTCTCTTTGTCCTTACTGACGTTCCTCGAAAAGGTTTGGCTGTGTCAGCTGTGACCATTTCGAGATGGATCAGGCAGGAGGTTGTTCAGACTTATTCACTCAAGGGTCAGGTTCCTCCTTTCCCTGTGAAGGCTCATTCTACTAGAGTAAAGTGACCAAATTTTTAAAATTAAATCCGGGGACATATTTTTTTTTTTTTATTGGCAAATGCCACAGGACTGCATAATACACAGAGTGCTGGGCACAGGACTACATAATACACAGAGCACTGGGCACAGGACTACATAATACACAGAGCGCTGGGCACAGGAATACATAATACACAGAGCGCTGGGCACAGGAATACATAATACACAGAGCGCTGGGCACAGGAATACATAATACACAGAGCGCTGGGCGCAGGACTACATAATACACAGAGCGCTGGGCACAGGAATACATAATACACAGAGCGCTGGGCACAGGAATACATAATACACAGAGCGCTGGGCACAGGAATACATAATACACAGAGCGCTGGGCGCAGGACTGCATAATACACAGAGCGCTGGGCACAGCACTGCATAATACACAGAGCGCCGGGCACAGCACTGCATAATACACAGAGCGCCGGGCACAGGACTACATATGATCCAGGAGGGTGTTAGGCATAGATTGCAGGGTTCAGAGGATTGCCATGCACAGAGGACACTTCTGCCCCCACATCCATAGCTCACCTCTGCACCCTTCTCTTATTATCTCTGCAGCCACCGCTTAGCCCTTCCCCCACAACAGCGAAACTCTCCATCTCTCCATGCAGCTGCATCAGATCTGACCCCTGCTCCCCCACTGCCCTCACCTGTGTACAAACAGACCCCCCCCCCTCCCCCCATCTGCTCACCTCCCGTTCTCAGCCCTCCACACAGAATTTTTGGCAGAACTGGCAGTGAAATCGTCCAGCAGGGGGCGTCTGCATCTGAGCCACCAGGCTGTTTTTTCAGCCAGGTATAGAAATAGATAGATAGAGTAAAAATTTTTTCAGCCAGCATGGGATGCCCTGTCTACATTAGTCCGGCCCTGAATCCGGGGACAATACTGGGGACAGACTTGGACCGGGGACAATGTCCTCAATCTGGGGGACGTATGGTCACCCTATACTAGAGCGCGGAGTGCCTCTTGGACTTTTCACCATCAGGCCTCGGTTGTACAAATTTGTAAGGTAGCTACTTGGTCATCTGTGCACACCTTTACAAAATTTTCCAAGGTGGATTTGTTGGCATCTTCGGATGCCTCGTTTGGCTGCAAGGTTTTGCAGGCTGCTGTTTCATAAGAGAATTTTTTTTTTCTTATTCTCTTTGGGGTCTTTTTCCTGGGTGAGCTCCATGTTACCCAGTTGGCTACGTTTAGCCTTTGGAGTTGACGTTACTATCTGGTTGCATTTTTCCCACCCCTCATGCCTATACTGCTTTGGGACGTCCCACACAACTCATGAAGATGAGGCTGCGTCTGTCAATGGACGATAGAGAAAAATAATTTACGGCAAGATCCTACAAAAATCTTATTTTTCATAGAGTAAGCATGTATAATCAATTTTGGCATGCTTTGTGTATTTCCTCCAGATCTGTGCAGTAATCCAGTGTGAAACTGCTTCTGTGCAGGAACTTCCTGTAATAAAAAGACTGGTCTTTAGTGGGTGTGCATGCTGGGCCCCTCCCACAGCTTTGCTCTCTGCACAGGCTATGTAGAGCACGGCAATGATGTCACCATTACTTTTACATAGTAATATCTGGGTTTGCAAATGCATTTGGTACCCACTAAGTAGATTAACACTCACTGGTCACTTTATTAGGTACACCTGTTCAATTGCTTGGTAACAAAAATTGTTAATCAGCCTAACACATGTCAGCATTTAGGCATCTAGACATGGTGAAGATTACTTACTGAAGTTCAAACCGAGCATCAGAACGGGGATTTAAGTGACTTTGAATGTGGCATGCTTGTTGGTGCCAGACGAGCTGGACTGAGTATTTCAAACACTGCTGATCTACTGGGATTTTCACACACAACCATCTCTAAGATTTACAGAGAATGGTCCGAAAAAGAGAAAATATCCAGTGCGTGGCAGTTGTGTGGAGGAAAATGCCTTGTTGATGTCAGAGAATGGGCAGACTGGTTCGAGATAATAGAAAAGAAACAATAACTCAACCACTCGTAACAACCAAGGTAATGCAGAATACCATCTCCGAACGCACTGAACACATCGAACCTTGAAGCAGATGGTCCACAGCAGCAGAAAACCACACCGAGTGCCACTCCTGTCAGCTAAGAACAGGAAACTGAGGCTACAATTCGCACAGGCTCACCAAAATTGGATAATAAAAGATTTGAAAAACATTGCCTGGTCTGCTGAGTCTCGATTTCAGCTGTGACATTCAGATGGTAGGGTCAGAATTTGGCGTAAACAACATGAAAGCATGGATCCATCCTGCCTTGTATCAAAGGTTCAGGCTGGTGGTGTACCGGAGTATTGTTGCTGACCATGTCCATGCCTTTGTGATAGTAGATTCGCATCATGAATGTGCAGCCGACAAATCTGCAGCAACTGCATGATGCGATTGTGTCACTATGGACCGAAATCTCTGAGGAATGTTTCCAACACCTTGTTAAATCTATGCCATGAAGAATTAAAGCAGTTCTGAAGGCAAAAGGAGGTCCAAGCCGGTACTAGCAAGGTGTACCTAATGAAGTGGCTGGTCAGTGTATATTCTTTGTGCCTATTGAGAAATATATATTCAAATGAAAGCTTTTGTGCCCAGAGTTCAGCTCTCACCACTTGTCTACCAGGGAAATTTTTTACATATATTAAAATTTTCATTTTATGCTATAAGTTAGTTTAACCACATGCCTACTGGGCACTTAAACCCCCTTCCTGCCCAGGCCAATTCTCAGCTTTCAGCGCTGTCGCATTTTGAATGACAATTGCACAGTCATGCAACACTGTATCCAAATTAAATTTTTATCATTTTTTTTCAAACAAATAGAGCTATCTTTTGGTGGTTTTAATCACTACTGGGGTTTTATTTTTTTTGCTGAACAAACAGAAAAAAGAACCCAAAAATTAAAAAAAAAAAAAAAATAAAAAATAAAAACAGTTTTTATAGTTTGTTATAAAATTTAACAACAGGTAATTTTTCTCCTTCATTGATGTGCGCTGATGAGGTGGCACCAATGGGCACTGATGAGCGGCACTGAAGGGCACTAATAGGTGGCACTCATAGGCACTGATAGGTGGTGCTGGTGGGCACTGGTAGCTGGCACTGGTGGGCACAGATGCTCCTCCTCTTCGGGACCGATGTCCCTCTGACAGCAGCCGGCGATCGACTTTTTTTTTCTCCTCACACTGACAGCGTGAGGAGAAAAAAAAAAAAAAAGCTGATTGCGGCTGCTGTTTACATCACGTGATCAGCTGTCATTAGCTGAAAGCTGATCACGTGGTAAGGGGCCGGGATCGTGGACTCGCCGATCACAGAGCGAGCTGTGCGCACTCCGCAGGGAGCGTACAGACAACTCATGCACGGGAGGACGTACATGGACGCCCTCCCGACAATAACGGTCCCCGCTGCAGCCGCCTTTCTGCTTTAGCACGGACGGGAAGAAGTTAAACCTCCAATCAATCATACATTTTGTGAAAGCAGAAACACCGGATAATAAAATAGTGGCAGTTGCAATTTTTTAGGTTGCATGATATCTGCATGGCTATCTTTATGAAACGCATATTTTTATTAAAAAATAAATTAAAACAAATTTTAGAGCAAGCATAATATGTTACCCAATTTCTTGCTAAAATATAAAAGATGGTGTTAAAAGTAAAAGGATACCAAGCATTTCAAGCCTTAAAATTATTTGCCCCCATGATGCAACGGGCGGGCGGAATGCTCTCTTGTTCTGGAACGACATCATATGACATTGCCCCAGTCTTGGCGCGCTGTGTCCCTAGGACACGGCGTGACTCCGATCTTGGTAAAGACGATGCAGCTTTATACCCATGTGATCAGCTGTGTCCAATCACAGTTGATGACATGTAAACAAGGAAGTGCCGTTAATCGGTTCTCCTTGCCTCACACTGACAGAGTGTGAGGAGAGGAGAGCCAATCAGCAGCATTTCCTCACAGGGGAGATATGCACTGATCATCTGTGCCCATTAGTAATGCAAGCCAGTGCTGCCTTTCAGTGTCCAAAATTTTCTGACCGAAACTAAGAAAATACTTTTTTTTTTTTTCTTCCACAATTTTTAGTCTTTTTTTTTTTTAAGCAAAAAATAAAAAACCCAGTAAGTTTGTGTGTTTGTGTGTGTTGTCAATAGTACATCATATATCCCTTTATGTTGTGATCTTTAAGGTGCCCATCTAATAGTTTTTTTAAAACTATCGATGCTCCCTGCTGATACCACTGCTTTTGAAGAGAATTACACATCCTTACCGCTCTGATGGTAAAGAACCCTTTACGCAGTTTACGGTTAAACCGCTTCTCTTCTATATTTAGTAAATGGCAATGTGTCTTTTGAAATTTCCTTTTGCTGAAAAGTTTGTTCTCTATGCTAGGGTCGTCAGTACAGTATTTGTACATTCATATCATATCCCCTCTCAAGTGTCTCCTCTCCAGAGAGAATAAATTCAATGCTTGTTGTCTTTCCTCCAGTCCCTTTATTAGCTTTGTTCTCTGGACTCTTTCCAGTTCCAGCACATCCTTCCTGAGGACCGGTGCCCAGAACTGGATGACATACTCAAAGTAAGTGGGAGAATTATCATTTTATCTCTGGAGTGAATCCCCTTTTTAATGCATGGCAGTATTCTGTTGGCTTTGCTTGCAGCAGCTTGTCATCTACTAGGACCCCCAGGTCCTTTTCCATCTTAGATTCCCCAGAGGTTCTACCCCTAGTGAGCAACTTGCGTTTGCATTTTTGGAACCCAAATGCATTACCTTAATTTTCCAACAATAAACATCATTTGCCATGTGGAATCCCACCCCATTAATTTGTTCAGGTCAACTTTGTTAGGTTTCCACATCCAGCGCAGAAGTTATTGCCCTGCTTAGCTAAGTATCGTCCGCAATTACTGAGATTGAGTTGTTTATTCTATCCTCTAGATTGTTTATGAATAAATTAAACAGGATTGGTCTCAGGACAGATCCATGGGGGACCCGACTTTCCACACCAGTCTATTCCGAGTACTCCCCATTTATCACCACCCTTTGGACTCGCTCCTGAAGCCAGTTTTCAATCCAGGTACTCTCCCTATGGTCCATGCCTACGTACCTTAGTTTGTACAGTAAACGTTTGTGGGGAACTGTATCAAATGCCTTTGTAAAATCCAGATACAGCACATCCAGAGGCCTTCCTTTATCTAGATGAAAGCTCACTTCTTAATAGAAGGTTAATAGATTGGTCTGGCAAGAACGATTCTTCATGAATCCATGCTGATTACTACTAATGATACCATTTTTAATCTTTTAAAATCTTGTATACAGTCCCTTATCATCCCCTCCAATAGCTTGCAGACTATTGATGTTAGGCTAACTGGCCTGTAATTCCCTGGGATATATCTCTGGCCTTTTTTAACCACTTCCCTCCAGCCCACTGTCAAATGAAGACTGAGCAGTGCGGCTATTGTTCTGGGATGCTGTCATATGACGGCGCACCAGAACAGCTTCTCTTGTGCGCCTGTGGGTTAGTGCCCATCAGTGCCGTCTGTCAGTGCTCATCAGTGCCGCCTATCAATGCTCATCGATGCCTATCAGTACGACATATTAGTACCTCCTCACAAGTGCCACCTCATCAGTGCTGCCTATCAGTGCCGCCTCATCAGTGCACATCAGTGAAGGAGAAAAATTACTTTTTTTCAAAATTTACTCACAGAAAATAAGAAAAACTTTTTTATTTTTTCAAAATGTTCTCTTTTTTGTAAGAAAGAAAAAACCCAGCAGTGATTAAATACCACCAAAAGAAAGCTCTATTTGTGTGAAAATAATGATAAAAATTTAATTTGGGTATAGTGTAGCATGACCGCACAATTGTCATTCAAAGTGTGACAGCGCTGAAAGCGGAAAATTGGCCTGGGCAGGAAGGGGGTGAAAGTGCACTGTTTTGAAGTAGTTAAATATTGGTGCCAAGTTAGCTTTTCTCCAATCAGCTGGTACCATTCCATCAGTAGACTGTCCCATAAAAATTAGTAACAATGGTCTGGCTATCACCAATGATAAACCAGGAATATTACAGCCATAGTTCCCGACCCAGCGTACATAAACTTGCTTTAACCCCTTGAATATCTGGATGTTTATAAATGTACCTTGATGGTTAGGGACCTGCTCTCTAACAGCACAGGTGTTCAATAATACCACATATGGTATTATACTTACCTGATTCCTCAATAGATCCAGTGCTGCGATTGGCTGCATTTCGTCTCTCCTCTTTTAACTCATGTGAACAGGGACAGCAGTGGGAGTCATTTGCGCCTGCTGCGGTCAATCAAGTGCTATGAGGAAGGAGTGCTGGGCGGGACCAGCTGCATTGTGTGTGTCAGGAAGAGCAGGAAGGAGGGAAAGATGGCGGATTGTGGGGGGGGGGGTATGAGAAGAAGAAGAAAGAGAGGGGAAGAATGGTGACAGAGCGTGTGGGGGGGGGTGGGGTGAAAGAGAAGGGATGAGAGGGAGAGGAAAAGGGGGGGGGGCGTGTGGGAGAGGGAGAGAGTGGGGTAAAAGAGAAGGGATGAGAGGGAGAGGAAAAGGGGAGAGAGCGTGTGGGGGAGGGAGAGAGTGGGGTGAAAAAGAAGGGATGAGGGGGAGAGCGTGTGGGGGAGGGAGACAGTGGGATGAAAGAGAAGGGATGAGCGGTAGAGGAAAAGGGGGGAGAACATAAGGGGGAGGGAGAGAGTTGGGTGAAAGAGAAGGGATAAGAGGGAGAGGAAAAGGAGGGAGAAAGTGGTGTGAAAGAGAAGGGATGAGAGGGAGAGGAAAAGGGGGAGAGCATGTGGGGGAGGGAGAGAGTGGGGTGAAAGAGAAGGGATGAAAGGAAGAGGAAAAGGGGGAAGAGCATGTGGGGGAGGAAGAGAGTGGGATAAAAGAGAGGGGATGAGAGGGAGAGGAAAATGGGGGGAGAGCCTGTGGGGGAGGGAGAGAGTTGGGTGGAAGAAGGGAGGAGAGGGAGAGGAAAAAGTGGGAGAGCGTTTTGGAGTGGGAGAGAGTGGGGTGAAAGAGAGGGAGAGGAAAAGGAGGAAAGAGTGGGTTTAAAGAGAAGGGATGAGAGGAAGAGGAAAAGGTGGGGGAGCATGTGGGGGAGGGAAAGAGTGGGATGAAAGAGGGGGGAAGAGAGGGAGAGAAAAAGGTGGGAAAGCATGTGGGGAGGGAGAGAGTGGGGTGAAAGAGAGGGGATGAGAGGGACAGGAAAAGTGGGGAGAGCATGTGGGGGAGGGAGAGAGTGGGGTGAAAGAGAAGGGAGGAGGGGGAGAGCGTGTGGGGGAAGGAGAGAGTGGGGTGAAAGAGAAGGGATGAGAGGAAGAGGAAAAGGGGGGAGAGCGTGTGGGGAGGGAGAGAGTGGGGTGAAAGAGAGGGGATGAGAGGGAGAGGAAAAGGTGGGAGAGCATGTGGGGAGGGAGAGAGTGGGGTGAAAGAGAGGGGATGAGAGGGACAGGAATAGCGGAGAGAGCGTGTGGGGGAGGGAGAGAGTGGGGTGAAAGAGAAGGGAGGAGAGGGAGAGTAAAAGGCGGGAGAGCGTGTGGGGGAAGGAGAGAGTGGGGTGAAAGAGAAGGGATGAGAGTAAGAGGAAAAGGGGGGAGAGCGTGTGGGGAGGGAGAGAGTGGGGTAAAAGCGGGGAAAGCGTGTGGGGGGGGAGAGAGTGGGATGAAAGACAAGGGAGGAGGGGGAGAGCAAAAGAGGGGAGAGGAAAAGAGGGGAGAGCGTTTGAGGAGGGAGAAAGTTGAGTGAAAGAAGGGAGGAGAGGGAGAGGAAAAGGTGGGAGAGTGTGTGGGGGAGGGAGAGAGTTGGGTAAAAGAGAAGGGATGAGAGGAAGAGGAAAAGGGGGAAGAGCATGTGGGGGAGGGAGAAAGTGGGGTGAACGTGAGGGGATGCGATAGAGAGGAAAAGGTGGGAGAGTGTGTAGGGTAGGAAGAGAGTGGGGTGAAAGAGAAGAGAAGGAGAGGAAAAGGTGGGAGAGCATGTGGGGAGGGAGAGAATGGGGTGAAAGAGAGGGGAGGAGAGGGACCGGAAAAGCGGGAAGAGCGTGTGGGGGAGGGAGAGAGTGGGGTGAAAGAGAAGGAAGGAGAGGGAGAGGAAAAGGGGGAAGAGCATGTGGGTGAAGGAGAGAGTGGGGTGAAAGAGAAGGGATGAGAGGAAGAGGAAAAGGGGGAAGAGCGTGTGGGGGAGGGAGAGAGTGGGGTGAAAGAGAAGGGATGCGAGGGAGAGAAAAGGGTTGGAGTGCATGTGTGGAGGGAGAAAGAGAGGATGGGAGGGACAGGAAAAGTGGGGAAAGAGAGTGTGGGGGAGGGAGAGAGTGGGGTGAAAGAGAAGGGGTGAAAAAGAGAGGAAAAAGGGGGAGAGCATGTGAGGAAAGGAGAGAGTGGGGTGAAAGAGAGGGAGAGAGAAAGGGTGAGGAGGGAGAGTGAATAGGGGGGTGGATGAGAGACAGAAACAGGGAAAAGAGTGCGAGGAGAGCAAAGCTAGAAAAAGAGAGGGGGAAGAGAGAGAAAAGGGGGAGAAAGAAAGAGGGAAAAGAAAGAAGGGGAAAAAAGAGAGGGTGGAGAGAGAGAGAGAGAGAGAGAGAGAGCAGGGGGGAGAGTGAAAGAAAAGAGCGGTCGGGGGTGAGAGAGAGAAAAAGAAAGGAGAAGAAAAAGAGAGAGAAAAGGGTGAAGCGAAAGGGGAGGCATAAAGGGAGAGAAAAAGAAAGTGAGAAAGAAAGAGTTTAGAAAGAGAGAGAGGGGGAGGTGGTCCTAGTAACCAATAATTTTGACAGCCGTGGGCAGCGCCCACCTGCCGACTAGATGGGAAATGTAAACGCAGGGGAAAGTCAGTCTCCGTATTTTCATGGATAGTTTTCTCCGGTCTACGGATGGAAGAAATCAGGGTGTGTTCTTTTTATTTATTTATTTTTTTAAACTGTGTGACCCCCCTAGTCTCCCTGAGACCGTAAAGCGGTAATAAACCCAAAAGCAGAAATATTATATTGTAGTTTACCACAATAACCACAATGGTGGCTGCATTTGTTTTCTTTTTTTATTATTTTTACCTGGTGATCCAGCCAGTAAGTCTGTTGTTTTTCAACAGAACAAGCTGTGCTGCAGATGCAGCAGAGGGTTGAGATAAACCATTTAACCCTGACAGGGGTGCTTACAATGATCAGCTTTTATATGTTTATGTAAGACCTTTGACACAAAAGATAAAAAAAAGCTGTTGGTGTAACCACTTATAAAGTGTTAGCTCGAGTTTAGCTTAAATTTGTTAGTGTATTTAAATCTGCTAGTGCATCTAACACTCCCCTATCCCCAAGACTTGCAGTGTTGCTGTGCAAAGGTGTCTCTGTTGCCAGTGTAGGCACCCTAATACAGGAGGTGTGTTACTGGCTGGATCTTTAGAAAACTAATCAGCAACTACATCTAACTATTGATAAGCTTCAATATATTATGTTTTGGGTTTAACACCACTTTAGCTTTCCCGTAAGGAACCTTTTCTGGCTTTGGTCCTTTTTCTAACTCCTCAGGAGGTTTCTTGTAGTACAACACCCTAGAAAAATAGCAAATAAAATTGTAATTAGCCCCAATACATGCAGTAAAACAATACTTTCATCTGGATACCTGCTTAGATGTGTATTCAGGTCATAAAAGGTGGTAAGTAACCAGTAGCTAGACAGTAGTGTAGCAGGTTTTCCAGGCATTGAGCCTAAGGTGGGTCTGCCATTGTTACCGGTTACCTCTCCAGCCCATGTGAGCTGTGACCCCCGACCCCAAGTGTGAGAACTGAGACAATGACAATGCCGGTGTTCCGTGAAAAAACCATACCCGTGAGAAAACCATACCCTCGTCACTTTCGGTGCACCTACGGAGGGTATGGATTCATCACGGTAGTGTGTTTAACGTTTCACTTGCCGCGGTTACATTAAAACAGCTCCTCTGCAATATGAGTCATCTCCGCTCCTATCCCTGTCACTTCCCTGATCTTGGCTAATAAATATAAAAGAGGATCACGGAGCCGAGATCTCCGTCATTTACACCCGCCGCCGCTTTTATATTTATTAGCCGACATCAGGGAAGTGACAGGGATAGGAGCGGAGATGACTCATTTTGCAGCCGACCTGTTTTATGTAACCGCCGCAAGTGTAACATTACTTACACTACCGTAATAATTTAATTCCCTCCGAGCATGTGCACTTGTCAACTTCTCTGCTGTTCAATGATGTTTCCGGTGCTCTGAGCATGCGCACTCCTACGCTGCTCAGCTGTTTCGGACAGGAAGTGACGAGGGTATGGAATTCTAACGAGGTATGGGTTTCTAACGTTACACCTGCATCTTTGGTTTGGTTGTTTATTGTATTAAGGGGATGGGAGAAGGGAATGAGTGGGATACTCCTCTGGCTCAACTAGGTACACTTTTGGGACTCTTTTGGCAAGAAGTGCCTATTAGCGCTGTCTTGACGCCAGCCTACGCTAGCCAACCCTTCCTGACGCTTGAATACACTGTAACACTGAAAACTGTGCTGGAACCTCGACTTTAATTCAGAAGATCCAGGACTGTAGAACACTTGACTTCTGACTTCTGAATAGCTCCCTCCAGCCCTGCGCTGGCTTGAGGTAGCTCTTTGTAAATTCCTGTGCTGCTGCAACTCTCAAGTAGTATACTCCACACTGTATACGGACTCTTCAGGGCCCAAATTGCAAGTGCCCCCTTTAACACTTCAGTGCCCAAACTGCAAGTGCCCCCTTTAACACTTCAGGGCCCTCTTACTAGGTACCCCCTCTAACAGTGTCCTCTGACAGGGCACCCCCTTTACAGCTAGCTGACACTTGGATCCTAGAACCTTCTCCGGAGTGGTCCCCTCTGACTCTAGGCAGACCCCCAGGGGCAATCCTCAGTACTCACAACCTGTGTAGGCTTTCCTGGGACTGAACCCCTCTTACTCTCCACTGGTTCTTGGCACTCCGGATCCCCTTCAGCTCAACTTAGCACCCTCTGGATTCTCAGGCAACACCCAGAGACATCCGCTTCCTCTGACAGGAGGAGAGACAGCCGCACTCTCCCTCCTGGGACTCTGCTTCCCGCCAAAGACCATTAGTCATGCACTCCCTTCAAACTTATACCCACTCCTAGAATCCTCTGCAGCAGAATCTGCCTTCTGGGGTAGATACAAGCTTGAATGTGTCCCTGATTGGGTTTCCCCCATGGCCCTATGAGAGCCTCTCACAGAGCCAGTGGAGAGACTCCCCTCTCAGCAGACACACCTGGTAGCCATGACACCCTACCTGACAAAAATAAATCATGGCTCTGCTGTTAGGCAGACAAAGCCCATTATAATTTACCTAGCACCTACCTGTAGGGTGCTACAGTAGTATGGGGAAATCTTCTCAATGACAATAAATACCTGACAGAGGTTCTAACACGTCCTCATTCTTTGTCCAAAACAAATTTCCACTTGTTAACACGTGAAGCTATCATGAATGAGAACACTTTTTGGGTCACATGGACAACAAATATACCTTCATTTCTGCGTTATAAATATACAAAGTCTACACACCCCTGTTAAAATGTAATGTTTCAGTGATGTAAAAAAACGAGACAAAGATAAATCATTTCAGAACTTTTTCCACCTTTATTGTGACCTATAAACTGTACAACTCAATTGAAAAACAAGTCTTTTAGGGAGGGGGGAGTAAAAACAAAAAACAAAAATAATGTTGTTGCATAAGTGTGCACACCCTCTTATAACTGGGGATGTAGCTGTGTTCAGTATTAGGCAATCACAATCAAAACTGCCTCTGATAAACCCCAAATAAAGTTCAGCTGTTCTAGTAGGTCTTTCCTGAAATTTTCTTAGTCGCATCGTACAGCAAAAGCCATGGTCCTCAGAGAGATTCCAAAGCATCAGAGTGTTTGTTGTTAAAAGGTATCAGTCAAGAGAAAGGTACAAAGAATTTTCAAGGCAATAGATATACAATGGAACACAGTGAAGACAGTCATCATCAAGTGGAGAAAATTTGGCACAACAGTGACATTACCAAGAACTGGACGTCCCTCCAAAATTGATGAAAAGACGAGAAGAAAACTGGTCAGGGAGGCTGCCAAGAGGCCTACAGCAGCATGAAAGGAGCTGCAGGAATATCTGGCAAGTGCTGGCTGTGTGGTACATTTGACAACAATCTCCCGTATTCTTCATATGTCTGGGCTATGGGGTAGAGTGTCAGGACAGCAGATTTTTCTTACGAAGAAAAACATCCAAGCCCGGTGTAACGTTAAAAAAACTATACCCCGTGAAGAAATCATACCCTCGTCACTTCCTGTGTGAAACAGCTGATCAGCGCAGCAGTGCGCATGCTCAGAGCCCCGGAGACGTAACTGAACAGCAAAGAAGTTCACAAGTGCGCATGCTCAGAAGGTAGGAAATAATCACGGCACTGTGTGAAATATACTTGCGGCGGTATCATTAAAACAGGTCGGCTGCAACATCAAACATCTGGTCTCCTATCGCTGTCACTTCCCTGATCTCCCCTAATAAATATATAAGCGGCGGCGGGTGTATGAGATGTAAATGACGCCGATCTCGGCTCCGTGATCCGCTTTTATATTTATTAGGCGAGATGAGGGAAGTGACAGGGGAAGGAGCGGAGATGACTGATGTTGCAGTGGAGCTGTTTTAATGTAACGGCCGCAAGTGTAAGTACCGTGAGAAATCCATACCCTCCGTAGCTGCACCGGAAGTGACGAGGGTATGGTTTTCTCACGGGTATGGTTTTTTCACGGAACACCGGCTAAATTTTGCAAAAACAGATCTGAAGTCTCCCAAAAGCATGTGGAAAAATGTGTTATGGTCTGATAAATCCATACCAGACCCTTGTCCGAGCATCTAACCCTCCTGAACCATACTAGGCCACATGCCCTCAACATGGGGAGGTGAGTGCTTTGGGGCAAGAGGGCCCCCAGATCTCAGGTCCCCCTCTATGTGCCTGCTGCCCCCCCCACCCCAAAGTACCTTGGGCTGTTTCCTGACAACCCTGGGCTGTGGATGTCGGGGTCTGCGGGTGGGGGAGCTTATTGGAATAGGGAAGCCCCCTTTAACTAGGGGGCCCCCCATGTGAATGGGTATCGGGTACATCATACCCCTACCCATCCACCAAAAAAGCGTCAAAAAGTAAGAACCACAGGAAACAGTTTTTCACAAGTCCTTTATTGAAAAAATAAAAAATAGTGTCCCTTGATGTAAATCAATCATGATACCTGCCAGACCCGAAAAATAGAAAAAATAAAAAACATCTCGCCTCTTGGGAGTCCTCCCGCCGTATACCTGATCTGTGCTTTGACAGTTCTTATATAGGCAAGGGGCGGGGCCACCCAGCTATGTCCCCTGGTGGCACCGCCCCCTTCTGACTACACACGATTAACAAAGACACTATTTTTCTATTTTTTTTTAAGAAAGGACTTATTAAAAACTGTTTCCTGTGGTTCTTAAATTTTGACACTTTTTTGGTGAATGGGTAGGGGTACTATGTACATGATACCCATTCACATGGGGGGGCCTGGGATCTGGGAGGCCCCTTGTTAAAGGTGGATTCCAGATTCCTATAAGCCTCCACCCGCAGACGCTGACAACCACAGCCCAGGGTTGTCGGGAAGAGGCCCTTGCCCCCATTAAATGGGGACAAGGTGCTATGGGGGGAACCCTAAAGCACCCTACCCATGTTGAGGGCAAGCGGCCTGGTATGGTTCAGGAGGGGGGGGGTGCCCGCTTGTCTCCCCCCTTTTCTGGCCTGCCAGGCTGCATGCTCGGATAAAAGTCTGGTATGGATTTTTTTTTTATTGTTTTTATTGGAAATTTTTGCAAAAACATAACAAAGCCGATAGGGGCATACCCCAGGTCAAAATAAAAACACAATCCTCTACATACTACGATAAACATAGATAAAGCAGTGACAGACCCAACCTGTAAACAGGGCTGAAACCAACCTAAAGTGCACCTTCTAAACCAACAGTCCAGAAGAAATGGCATCAGTAAATACATCAAAAGAAGATCTCTCCCCCCACCATTAAGAACCATCAAGCAAGCATATCAAGCCCACCCAATACAATCGGATGGACATCCCCACCCCACTCAAATCACAAACCTATTATGGAAAAGCAAATAATCAATCTTGGACATCAGTTGTTAGGGATGAATTCACCCACAGTTGCCACAATTTATCAAACTTATGAGGACAACCTCTGAACATCTTTATATAGAGGGACCACAGCGTTAACCAGTCCCTTCCAAAAACCTATCGTAGGACTTCCATTTCAGGACTATCGCTTTCCGGGCATAGAATAGGAGAATTCCCACCAGGGTGCGCACCGCTCTGGGAGCCTGTATAGTGTCCACCAATTCCAAAAGACAAACATTCACTGTCAGGGGGACTATGCCAGTAATAAGGTCAGACACAAAACCCGTCACCTCCTGCCAGAAGTCCCCAACTGCAGGACATCCCCCCCAAAAAATGGTAGAATCCCGCAGAGTCACAGGGGCATGTCCAACAACAGGCCGAGACAGCAGGGAACATACGGTGCAGACGCTGTGGGGTCAGACAGATCCTATGCAACAGTTTAAATCTCCCAGCATCACCCCGCACCAGTTGGGTAAGATGAAGCTTCAGGTCCCTGCAGTCTTTGGCAAGTGTGGAGTAATTCTCTGCAACAGGGACATCCGTGAACGCCCTCAAGGCTTCTGCTTCGTCTCTCTCTCAAGTTGGGACGTGCGAGAAGCCACGTCCGACCGGACAGCCTTGATGGAGGAGACATACTCGCCCCTGATAAAGGCTTTACACGTTTCCCATACCATAATCGTGGAGGCAGTAGTATCGTTAGAGGCCCAGAAATCATTCAGCTTAGGAGACATGAGCAATTGGATATCGGCATTATGTACCCAGTGGGATGCCAGTCTCCAGCAACCTGGCTCCCTACCGGCATCCAAGACCATACTGACCTCCAGTGGAGAATGGTCCGAGAGGCCAGCTGGGAGATAGGAGGCCAAGCCCGTGGTAGAGAGGACCCTCGCCGACCCAAACATCAGTTCGATGCGAGAGCCGATTTGTGAGTGGGGGAAATGCAGGAAAACACCCGATCCGTAAGATGCTTCCAGCACCATATCTCCCGAAGGCAAGACATCTACGCCCACGCCAGGAGGTCTGGATGTGACCCCCTGCTTGGATCAGAGGCGTCCAGGTCCCGTTCCAGAATGGCATTGAAATCTCCCCCTACCACTAGTCTAATGAAGTCCAGAGTGGCAAGTTTGCTTGAAACAACATAAAGTATGTCAGGAATAAACGGGGGAGGGATATACACATTAACCAACGCCCACCTAGAAGCAAATTGTCCACCAATACAATTATATATCTGCCCCCCGGATAAGTAATCACCAGCTCCACCACACAAGGTAGTGACTTGTTTAGAAGAATCGCCACACCCCTAGCATAGGAGGAACAGGTGGCATGGAATCCCTGTCTTAACCACGCTCGTCTGAGCGCCAGCACCTTACTACCAGTCAGGTGGGTTTCTTGCAAAAATAAGACATGGGGGTTTGTGAGATTGCAGAAATTTGAACATCAGTGACCTCTTAACCCCATCATTGAGGCCTCTCACGTTCCAAGAGACCAGTGTCATCGTACTATTAATTGGGGGAAGCCAATTTACAACAGCAGAGGGGGGCCAACATGCATGCGCAAAGGACAACAGCAAAGATCTCTTGGGGGGGGAGAGGGTCTCAGAAACATGACTCAGAAAAGGAAAGAATAGGTGCAGTAACATTAACCTTAACAAAAAACTGTAGTAATGCAAAAATTGCAGATAACACCCTACTGTCTAGCATTGCCCCAACAAACGACTAGGCAGTTTTGATCCCAAAACTTGAAAACTCTGACGTCTAGGAGTCATCAGAGTCCTGGACCAGGTCCAGGGAGTGTCCGTAGAAAGACCCTAGATGGTTCTCCAGAGAGGGGAGGTGGTGATCGTTCCAGAGAGTTCCTAGCCACCAGTCTGCGGACAGTCCGGCGGGAGGGAAAAGTTCGTCCTAGAGCAACAAGGTCTCTGGGGGTTCCACCGTCTGTAGCTCCAGGGAAGTACAGGCCAGTAAGGAGATAAGTGACTGGGCACAAAACGGGGGAGGCAAATCTGGCACAACACAAGGGGAGGATAGATAGGTGTGGGTCATGGGGGTCAACCGGACACACACAAGCAGGGCATAACAACCCAGCCCTCCAGCCAACAGGTCAGTCAGGATTATAAGACAGGCATAGGCCAGGCGCCAGGTATTTCAGAGAGAAAGGAGGGACAGGCTCACCGCAGGGTAAGTATCCAATCATCCGCTTCCTCAGGGGAATCAAAGAACTTGACTGACCCGGCATGTTGCACACAGAGACAACTTGGATACAGCATGGAGTACTTGATTTCTTTGTCATGAAGCTTGCGTCCGACTTCATTAAAGGTCTTCCTCTTCTTTTAAAGCTCTGCTGAGAAATCAGGGTAAAGGTGGACAACAGTATTTTCATAAGGCAGCGTGGCATGTGTGCGGGCCTCACTCAGAATGCGCTCCCTGTCACGGTAATTGAGGAACCTGACAAGGAAGGGGCAGGGCCCCAGGAATACCGCAGCCCGTGGGGACCCTATGAGCCCTCTCCACCGCATAAGTGGGTGCAGTGTCTGTGAGATGAAGCAGATTTTTGAAAAACAGTTCAGCATATTCAGCAGGTTTATCACCATCAGCAGCATCGGGCAGGCCCAGCACCCTAACATTCTTCCTCCTTTGGCAGTTCTCCAGGTCATCCGCTTTAGCCATCAGCATCAGAACTGTTTGCTGAAGTGAAGAATGGTGGGGAAGCCAGCTTCTGTTTAGGAGTGGCGGACGCGGCTTTCTGTTTCTCCGGCTTTCCGAAGTGGGCCCGCAGGTGTCCTGGCTGTCCCCGGAGCCCCACCAGGTATGTAGGACCAGGATTCTGCAGTAATAGCGGCAAGGATACTGCAGGATCCCGGGAGCTCACAGTAGGAACCTCTGGTCCGCTCTACATCCGGCCACGCCCCCCCTCCCCTTAAAATCTTCACCAGACCCAAAGAGCCTGGTATGGATTTTAGGGGGGACCCCACGCTGTTTTTTTTTTTTACATTTTGGTGTGGAGTTCCCCTTAAAATCCGCTGTTTTTTCTTTATTTTGGCGTGGAGTTCCCAATAAAATCTATTCCTGACCCGAAGGGCCTGGTATAGATTTTGGGGGGGACCCCACGCCGTTTATTTTTTCTTAATTCTGTCCCTCAAAAGCCATACCAGACCCAAAGGGTCCCCCCAAGCTGTTTTTACCACAATTTCTTTTAATTTACATTTTTTTTTTTTACAATATTTTTTTTAAATTCACAACCTTAACAACCTATTGACTGTGCGCTCGGCCGGCGAACATCCCGCTAAGTGCAGAGAAAGTTGAGGTGTTTGGCCTGAACATTTTTGCTCAGCCCAAACCGTGCGCTTATTCCTAGTGGTGCCTGAACACTGTAAACCCTCACAGTTACTCTTGCTGGGCGTAGGAATAGGCCCTGCTGGTAAAAATTAGAAAAAAAAAATTGAAATTACATGCACCCGTCAAACGTGCAGAAAAATTGGGCCGTGGGTGTAGGTGAAACCTGAACACTGTAACCTGTTTTAATATTTTTTTTTCTTTGCAACTTTTTATTTTTGAGTGTGGGATGGAAATGTGGTGCTTGGGTGCAATACTTTTGTGCTTGGTGCACTATAAACCATTTTATTATTGTTTTTTAATTTTTGGTGCAGTTTTTATAACTTTTTAATACAGTGTGGGAAAGGAATATGGTGCTTGGGTACAATTTTTTTTAATAAAGAAAAAATTAAGAAAGTAAAAAAAAAAAAAATAGGGAACCACTGCTGACACAAAGGATGAATGCCTGCAATGCAGAATGGAGGAATAGTAATTATGACCTCAATATATTTTTAGTGCTGCTGCGGAAAAGAAAATAGGAAACCACTGCTGATGCAGAAGGAATAGCACCTGTGACGCAAAAGAGGGGACAGAAATTATGCCCTAAAGATTATTAGCGTTTCTGTGCCACAAAAAAAATAAAAAAAATAACACTGCTGACGCAGAAGGAATAGCTGCAACACAGATGGGGGATTACTAATATTGCAGGAACAGAACCTGATGCTGCTAAAAAAAAAAAATATCAGTGAAAAAAAAATGGGATGAGTGGGGTGACACAGAAGTGTTGTACACACCAACACTTGAGTGGCACCACTACACTGTGTTATTCACAAGAATCACAATACTACACTGATTACACTAAACTGACTAAACACATGATCCACCAACTACCCTGCCTAATCTCCACTAACACACACTATACACGGCTGCCGTGTAAGCAGCCTTATATAGTGTAGGGTGTGGACTTAGCCCCTGACTTTAACCAATCATGGTTCTCACAGTACATTGTGCTATGATTGTCCAAAGAATACAGGTCAGGTGCATGCTTTGGCCAATCATCAGCAGCCAATGCACTGCAAGATCCCAGTGCATCATGGGGCGCTCGTCGGCAGGCAAACTTCCAGCCGAGCGCCCCGTTTGTTCCTGTGTTCAGTGAACACACGATGTTCCAGTCGAACGTAAGAACATCAAGCCCATCCCTAGATCCAAATAAACAAAGGGATGGCTTCACCAGAAGAAGAAGAAGAATGTTTTTGAATGGCCCAGCCAGAGCCCAGACCTGAATCGGATTGAAAATCTGTGGGGTGATCTGAAGGGGGCTGTGCACAGGAGATGTCCTCCTAATATTACATATTTGGAGTGTTTTTGCAAAGATGAGTGGGCAAATATTGTCAAGTCAAGATGTGCCATGTTGATAGACTCATACCCAGAGACTGAGTGCTGTAATAAAACCAAAAGGTGCTTCGTATAAGTTAAAGGGTGTACAAACTTATGCAACCATATTATTTTAGTTTTTTAGTTTTACTTCCCACCACCTAAAAGATTTCAGTTAATTGTTCAACTGAGTTGTACAGTTTATAGGTCACATTAAAGGTGGAAAATGTTCTAAAATGATTCCTCTTTGTCTAATTTTTTTTACATCAGAAACCTGACATTTTAACAGGGGTGTGTAGATTTTTCATATCCACTGTAATTGCATCTGCATCATAGAGTTTAGAAAGTTTGTAAGGCAAAACGCTTACCACATTAGGTAACATTTCAACTGGTGTCACAGAGCACTATGGGTTTTCTAAAAAGAAAGCACAGTATTACCTATTTAAATTCTATCACTTCCTTACTGAAAAAACGATATTGAACCATACAGAGCAGGAAGAGGGAGGAAGAAATGCATGGATGAGCCACTTCTCTGACTTTGCTGTGTTTGTTGCACCGCAGACCTCTCCATATAATAGCGCTGGTTGCCTATTTCACTCTGAGACCTTGGCTGGAATGTTTTCTGAGTCACTTACCTGGAACAAGTAAAGAAATTAGGAATTCTGACATTTTTTTGCTTTATCCTTGTCCCAAGCCCATAAGGCCCCTTTCACACAAGAGGACCAAACCAGGACCCAATCAGACCCTCCATTCTTCTCTATGGAGGGCCGAAAGTAAACAGACTTGTGTCCGTTTACACCTGGCTACCTTAGGGTCCAGCTTGGCAAAAAAAAAAACAGAAGGGCATCTGCTCCTCTCTGGCTGGCTGGATTGGATGGCAGTCAGGTGTAAAAAGACAGCCAGTCTGTGTACATTCAGCTGCCCATAGAGTAGAACAGACTCTGTCCATGTTCGCTCTGCATAAACAGAGCGGACACAGAACTGTCATCCAGCCGCACTGCTCAGCTCAGCTCAGCTCAGCAGGGGATCTGAGGACAGATCCTCTGCTGAGAAAAACTGGACCCGACCTGTGTGAAAGGGGCCTAAAGCCCCGTACACACGTACCGATTGTCGGCCGTAAATATTCGGCCGACGACCAATCCACCGATTGTAGGCTTGTTAGTATGATGCTTCCAACAGCCGACAGCGCACTTTCGGCCGAAAAGAATCTGTCGTGTAGACATTAAAATTTTTGTTGGCCAACACCAGAACGGCCGATTGTTCGCCAGTCAGTACAGAATTCGGCCGACAATCAGCAGATTTGCAAGACTGGGCATGCTCAGAAAAGAAAAAACACACGGAAAGTTAACCATCACATGACATCACTTCTGCAGTCAGCTGTTGTTGGCTGACAAAATTCGTGTGCAGTCTTTTGCAGTTTTCAACATACACGACAGCCCTGGAAAAAGACGGCCGATCGTTCGGCCGACGATCGGTACGTGTGTACGGGGCTTTACTCATAAGTACTGAAGCCAAGCACAGTGTGGAAAAGATATAGCAGAGACTAAACCAGGGTTCCATTAAAACATTAGGCAGGCCATATACAGTTCAAATTTCTTTCCTGCAACCACCATTTTTGTGAAACAAAATGCTAAATATTTTGTTTGGGTATAGTGTTGCATGACCGCGTAATTGTCATTCAAATAGTAAGAGCGCTGAAAGCTGAAAATTGGCCTGGGAAGGAAGGGGGTCAAAGTGCCCAGTATTGAGGTGGGTTATCTACATGCAATAGCCCACTTCCATTGTGCTTAGCTGGTTAGTGGAAATGGAGGAGGAGGGAGGGGGCTGTCATTTACCACTGTGTATACGTCCCACATGTAACTCTATAGTCACATGAGCTGCTCAGATGTGATAGGGAGGAAATGCTCAGCATAGAAACTCACTGAAAACTAACTGAATTGGGGACATGGACAGAAGGTGGAGATAGAGAGCAGCAGAATCAACCAGGTTTTTTTTTTTTTGCAGAATACAGAAAACGAATCTCATAGTGAATGAGTATGAACAGCATGTAATACACCATTTAATAATAGTTTTTATAATGTGGGTTTAGTGTCACTTTAATAGCAGGGATTCCCTGAGACCAGAAAAGATCACTTTCAGATGGTAAATAATTTACCAACTTTGAATACTTTATGAGAGATTAGGCTGCCAAGGCCATTGTACAAAGTTGTCATTGTTTGTCACCTGTTCATTTTGAAATTGTTCCAAGTCACTGTAGTGCAGTGAGTGTAGGGAGTATCCAATCAATGCATACAGCACCAACCTAAGCATCAATACTAGCCTTTGTCTATGTAAGTTTCTACCCCCAGCTCCTGCAATCTTTTAATACAGTAACATATAGCAAAGGCTTGTTTTGGTAATCGAAAAATTCCAGACAGATGACCGAGAACTGCTAATGCTTTATGAGTAATATCACTGATTGTTCTTGGATTTTTCTCTAGATCAGTTGCTATTGACATAGGCACATCTTCTAAGAGCCGGTTCCCTACACTCATTGTGTGGGTATGAACTTGGAATTCAAGGAAGGGGCACTGCATTGCTGGGATAAAAGTATGCATGTGGAGAGGAATAAATAGGAGTTGGGAGAGGCAGAGTTGTGTAGTCCAGAGGAGGAAGACTGAGGCAAGCCTGACAACACTCCTTAAATAGCACCTCCTGAAGCACCTGTGACCAATTAACCACTCCCCTTAATTAGTAGTCTGAAGGAAGCAAAGAAAGAAAAAAAAAGGCCATTTAAAAAGTGACAGAAAGGCCCCTTTCAAACGAACGATCCGATCAGATCCGCCTGTCAGTTTTTTAGGCGGACCAGATCAGATCCTCCATGCATCCCTATGGAGCAGCGGATGTCAGCGGTGACATGTCCGCTGACACCCGCTGCCATCCGCATCCGATCCTGTCCGTAAAATCTGGACGGATGGAAACCCTATTTTCCATCCGTCCAGGGGATCGGATCGGATGGGATCGGATGAGAGCAGACAGGCGGTCCACTCTCATCCGATTCCCCAATAGAGAGCAGCAGGGCTCTGAAACCTCAGAGCGGAGAGGGAGCTGTCACGACGGAGGCGGACCATGTGAAAAAGCCCAAAAAAAAGAGTAAAAAAAAAGGGGAAAAAACCCCCAAAAAACTGCAAGGAAAGAGCCCCTTAAAATGCAAGCAACAGCCACCAGCAGTCAAAAGGAAAACTGTTTATCACTCTCCACTCAAATTTCCCACTCTTCAGCCTCCAAACAGCAAAATGTGACAATGAATTAAAGTGTTTATTCACCAATGCCAGAAATCTGCCAAGCAAAATAGGTGAGTTGGAAGCTCTGGTGCACGAGGAGAACTATGATTTAATTGGTATTGCTGAATCTTGGCTTCATTCTTCACATGACTGTGCTTTACGTCTAGAGGAAAACAGATTATGGAAAGGTTTCTTCACCGTAAGAGCTGTGAAAATGTGGAATAGACTCCCTCCAGAGGTGGTTCTGGCTAGCTCAATAGATTGCTTTAAAAAAGGCCTGGATTCTTTCCTAGGTGTACTTAATGGGTACTAATATTTAGAGGTAAAGTTGATCCAGGGAATATCCGATTGCCTCTCAGGGGATCAGGAAGAAATTTTTTTCCCCTGCTGTTGCAAATTGGATCATGCTTTCCTGGGGTTTTTTCGCCTTCCTCTGGATCAACCTGCGGGTATAGGATTGTGTATATGGGATTGTATGGTTGGGTTTTCAATACTGGTTTTGTTTTGTTTTTTATTGGCTGAGCCAGATGGACTTGTGTCTTTTTTCAACCCGACTAACTATATAACACTACTTGGAATTTCAGTGCAGCAGTGTCAACTTAACCACTTAAGCCCCGGAGGATTTGGCAGCTAAAAGACCAGGGGTTTTTTTGCGATTTTTTACTGCGTGACTTTAATGGACAATTGCGCGGTCGTGCGATGCTGTACCTAAACGAATTTGACGTCCTTTTTTCCCCACAAACAGAGCTTTCTTTTGGTGGTATTTGATCATCTGTGCGATTTTTTGATCATGCGCTATAAACAAAAAAAGAGCGTCAATTTTGCAAAAATACACATATTTTTCACATTTTTTTATATGAAATTCCCCCCCAAAAAAATGTAAAAATCAAAATTTTTTAACATTTTCGGCAAATTTGTTTTATGCTACATATGTTTGGTAAAAAAAAATCGCAAAAAGCGTATTTTGATTGGTTTGCGCAAAAGTTATCGCGTTTACTAACAAAGGGAAAGATTTTTGTCATTTTTGGTGTTTTTTTTAACGCGTAATGACGGCGATCTGCGATTTTTTTTTCGGTACTGCGACATTGCGGCGGACAGATCGGACCCTTGACTGACATTTTTGACACTTTTGGGGGTACCAGTGACATTACTGCAGTAATCAGTGCTATACATATGCACTGTTACTGCAAAAATGACACTGGCAGGGAAGGGGTTAACGTTATTGGACAGGGAGGGGTTAAGCGTGTCCTAGGGGCGTGCTTCTAACTGTGCAGGGACATTGCTATTGGTGTAAAAACAAAGATCAACGGTCCTACATAGTAGAACCGTCTGATCTTCATTTTTACACCAGGGAGAATGACGGGCGGCTTGTTTACATAAGCCGCTCCGCCTTTCTCCCTTCACCGGAGCGATCGTAGTGTGACCGGCGGACATCGAGTCCGCCGGTCACACGCACTGACTTGTCTGTGAACGAGCCGCGGCGGGCGCGCCCCCGCCCGCAATTGGTTCGCAAGTCAGTGACAGGCGAGTGACGTATCCATACGTCACTCTGCCTGACCGGGGCTGACCGCCGCAGTATATAGTCGTGCGGCGGTCGGCAACCGGTTAATACGGGAAGTAAGGAACTTGCTGAATTTTTGGATGGAAATGTGCACAAATTGCAGAGATGTATGGAACATGTTTTTTTTTTGACCAGACACCGACTTCTGTTGAGTGGGTACAGTGACACGGATCCAAGGGATTGGAGGTGTATGCTTTTCAGCTGGTCGTTTTCAGTTTGTACCATCTTAAGAACATTGCTATTAGAGCATTGAGATACCATACCAGTCGTGGATAGAAGTGGGGTGGGGGAAGTTTGGGCTGCTCCCTCCCTTCCTATCCACCCATTAGCAACCATGTGCTCCCAGAGTGGAGACACTTACATTTAAAAGTGTTAGGGACTGCAGAAAAACAGGGTGCCGTGTCGTGTCTCTGCGGCTTACACATGCGTTTGCAAATGCGTGTCAACTAAACCCCTGTTCCTTATGTACATTGAGACAGGTCTACTTGGTTGGTGGCAGACTGGAGGGTGAGTACATCAGACTGGGGGCTGGCTGGCTTCCATGCACCTCTTTAATCCTTTTCAATTTGTTTTTTCCGATACAGGGATGGAGACGCTGGGCATACCTGCCGGTGTCTCATTCAAAGTCCCACATAGCCCACATTGTCTATGTAACTAGGGATGGAGGCACCTCGCCTACAGGCTGGTGCTTCATTTAAAGTCCCACCGTGCGATTTTCGTGCGTTTTTGGTGGATGCAGTGAAATTTGACCCCAGTTTTTTCATATACAGGGATGGAGACCATAGCATGACCTGCTTGTCTCATGTAACGTCCCAAATATTTTATGAAATTAGGGATGGAGGCACTGAGCTATACAGGCAAACTGCCTCATATAAAGTCCCAATCTGTGTTTTACACTGCATCCGCCAAGGGATTGGAGGTGTATGCTTTTCAGCTGGTCGTTTTCAGTTTGTACCATCTTAAGAACATTGCTATTAGAGCATTGAGATACCATACCAGTCGTGGATAGAAGTGGGGTGGGGGAAGTTTGGGCTGCTCCCTCCCACCTGCTTCCTATCCACCCATTAGCAACCATGTGCTCCCAGAGTGGAGACACTTACATTCAAAAGTGTTAGGGACTGCAGAAAAACAGGGTGCCGCGTCGTGGCTCTGCAGCTTACACATGCGTTTGCAAATGCGTGTCAACTAAACCCCTGTTCCTTATGTACATTGAGACAGGTCTACTTGGTTGGTGGCAGACTGGAGGGTGAGTACATCAGACTGGGGGCTGGCTGGCTTCCATGCACCTCTTTAATCCTTTTCAATTTGTTTTTTCCGATACAGGGATGGAGACGCTGGGCATACCTGCCGGTGTCTCATTCAAAGTCCCACATAGCCCACATTGTCAGTGTACAGCTTGTATAACAATGCAAATTTGCTGTCCCCACAAAATAACTCAACAACACACAGCCATTAATGTCTAAACTGACAACAAAAGTGAGTACACCCCTACGATAAAATGTCCAAGTTGGGCCCAAAGTGTCAATATTTTGTGTGGCCACCGTTATTTTCCAGCACTGCCTTAACCCTCTTGGGCATGGAGTTCACCAGAGCTTCACAGGTTGCCACTGGAGTCCTCTTCCACTCCTCCAAGACGACATCACGGAGCTGGTGGATGTTAGAAACCTTGCGCTCCTCCACCTTCCATTTGAGGGTGCCCCACAGATGCTCAATAGGGTTTTGGTCTGGAGATATGCTTGGCCAGTCCATCACCTCTACCCTCAGTTTCTTTAGCAAGGCAGTGGTCGTCTTGGAGGTGTGTTTGGGGTCGTTTATCATGTTAGAATACTGCCCGAAGGGAGGGGATCATGCTCTGCTTCAGTATGTCACAGTACATGTTGGCATTCATGATTTCCTCAATGAACTGTAGCTCCTCAGTGCTGGTAGCACTCATGCAGCCCCAGACCATGACACTCCCATCACTATGCTTGTCTGTAGGCAAGACACACTTGTCTTTGTACTCCTCACCTGGTTGCCGCCACACATGCTTGACACCATCTGAACCAAATAAGTTTATCTTGGTCTCATCAGATCAGAGGACATGGTTCCAGTAATCCATGCCCTTAAGCCCCGTACACACGTACTGATCGTCGGCCGAACGATCGGCCGTCCTTTGTCCAGGGCTGTCGTGTCTGTTGAAAACTGCAAAAGACTGCACACGAATTTTGTCGGCCAACAACAGCCAACTGCAGAAGTCCGAAATCTGTACTGACTGGCGAACAATCGGCCGTTCTGGTGTTGGCCAACAAAAATTTTAATGCCTGCACGACAGATTCTGTTCGGCCGAAAATGCGCTGTCGGCTGTCGGAAGCATCATACTAACAAGCCTACAATCGGCCGATCGGTCGTCGGCCGAATATTTACGGCCGACAATCGGTACGTGTGTACGGGGCTTTAGTCTGCTTGTCTTCAGCAAACTGTTTGCGGGCTTTCTTGTGCATCATCTTTAGAAGAGGCTTCCTTATGGAAAGACAGCCATGCAGACCAATTTGATGCAGTGTGTGGCGTATGGTCTGAGCACTGACAGGCTGACCCTCCACCCCTTTGACCTCTGCAGCAATGCTGGCAGCACTCATACGTCTATTTCCCAAAGACAACCTCTGGATATGACGCTGAGCATGTGCACTCAACTTCTTTGGTCAACCATGGCAAGGCCTGTTCTAAATGGAACCTGTCCTTTTAAACTGCTATCTTGGCCACCGTGCTGCAGCTCAGTTTCAGGGTCTTGGCAATCTCCTTATAGCCTAGGCCATCTTAATGTAGAACAACAATTCTTTTTTTCAGATCCTCAGAGAGTTCTTTGCCATGAGGTGCCATGTTAAACTTCCAGTGACTAGTACGAGAGAGTGATAGCGATAACACCCAATTTAACACACCTGCTCCCCATTCACACCTAAAACCTTGTAACACTGAGTCACATGACACCACCTGGGAGGGAAAATGACTAATTGGGCCCAATTTGGACATTTGCACTTAGGGGTGTACTCATTTTTGTTGCCAGTGGTTTAGACATTAATGGCTATGCGTTGAGTTATTTTGAGGGGACAGCAAATTTACACTGTTATACAAGCTGTACACTCACTACATTGTAGCAAAGTGTCATTTCTTCAGTGTTGTCACATGAAAAGATATAAAATATTTACAAAAATGTGAGGGGTGTACTCACTTTTGTGAGATACTGTAACATTCAGGACTTTTGGGAGACACAATGTCCCCAACTATCTGTTCTGTTAACTATTGGTCTTGCCCTCCCTCCGGGGCTCTGCTCACCAGCCAAAGACCCCGCAGCACATGTGCTCTTGGCTTTTATACCACACCCCAGAATGCAGCCAGACAATCAGTCTGTGCTAATCACTGAGGCTGTATCAAAGCCTGTGTACCCATTGTGTACCAAGTGGTCAGATTTCCTCCGCTGTCCAATATGCCTCCCTATTGGACCAGTGTGAAACACTCCCTAGACCAGATGAATCACACACTGAGCACCATGAGCAGACCTAACTCACAGATCCTGCTCTCTGGTAGGCAGAAAGCAATATAGATTTGCCTGCTGCTCCTCTGATAGGCAGACAGAGCCAAAAACTATACTCTCTCACTAGCACCTACCTAGGAGGGTGCTACATGAAGATTATACATGGAGGGCTGGTCTTCTAGTGTAATCTGCATGGTCCTACTCTTTGTCTCAGGAACATTGACGGCTGCTCCTATGAATAAAGGCTTAAAACATATTTATTAAACCTTGCTAACCCTTATTTTTTTTCATGAAATCTTTCTTCTTTTTTTTTTTAAACTGTATCTTTTTATTTTTAAATCATTTTGAAAGTGATTCTACATCTATTTTTTTTCTTTAAAATAACAAACATGTCATATTTACCTGCCCTGTTGCAGTTGTTTTGCACAGAGCAACCCTGATCCTCCTCTTCTCGGGTTCCCTGCCGGCGCTCCTGGCTTCTCGCCCCTGCTGAGTGCCCCCCCAAGCAGCTTGCTATGGGGGCACTCGTGAGTACTCGCTCCCGAGCCTCCTCTGTGTGCCCATTGACACACAGTGCATGGCTAGGGCCAACCCCTGCTCTCTCCTCACTGGCTGTGATTGATAGAAGCAGGAGTCAATGCTGCTGCCTCTCTGTCCAATGAGGGGAGAGCGCACCAGGAGAGCTAATGCTGTCATGCACATCGTTGAATCGAGGTCAGACTTAGGTAATTATTTAGGGGGGGGGGGGGGGAATGAGAATGCATTAAATTGGAAATTTAGTCAGAAAATTAAAGAAGTTTTAAAGTCAGAAGGTTTTTTTTTATTTTAATTAATTCTATGCATTAGGATAAAAAAAAAAAACCTTCTATGTGAAGCAGCCCCCCTAACACTTACCTGAGGTCCCTCTCTGTCCAGCGATGTCCACGAGTGTCTCAGCCACCCGAAAGCCTTCCTCCTGATTGGCTGCGACACAGCAGCGGCGCCATTGGCTGCCGCCACTCAGGAGAGAGGGGGCGGAGCCGGGGCTCCGTGTCAGAATGGACACAGGGAGCTGTGACTTGGCTTGGGTGCTCCCATAGCAAAATGCTTGCTCTACATTTTTAGGCACTAGAGGCCGATCTGCTGATTGCCGTAAAGCAGAATTATATCCTCCTATCCTTTACAGCCAAGGAAGCTGGTTCTGTTTGCACTGCAACTGCCATGGTGCTGCACATGTGATCAGTTATGACACCAGCCATTTGAAGGTTTGACAGTTTGGTTGAGGACAATCAAATCAAACTGTTTTTGAAACCAGTAAATTGATGGGCTTAGTTCTGCTTTTTGATTTACAGTTGGGGCTTTGGGCTTCAGCAAAATGGCAGTCTCCAGCAAGAAGAAACCAGAGCAATGCTGGAGGCAGTTTACAGAACACACTAATTTTGGTAGCATAAAGAACATTATTTTTTATCAAGTTTTTATGGGAAAATTTCTGCTTTAAGGTAAAAAAAAAAAAACCTTCTGCCTTTACAACCACTTTAATATGCTTTCAAACAGAAACGTAATATTTGTGCCTTTGAAATTGAATTGGGACAAACTGAAGTATGATTTGTTCTCAGATGAAAAAACTATTTTTGGTTATCATCGTATTAATGAAAACCTGCTTTACCATGCTCAATATGAATAAATACCGGTTTAACTCCATAATAACACCTAAACCCCCCCCTCCACATTCCAATCAGAACAAAAGGTGACAACCCTAGGGCTGGCAGACAACCACCGTAATAGCACAGTACTTGCAAGAAAAATTTGTCTTGGCTCGAAAGTGGTTTCGCCGTTTGCAGTCTGCCTCAGATTTCCTTCATTGTTTTGTTCCTTTCTAGCTGTGATTCTAGCTTGGATGTATATATACAGTGGGGGAAATAATTATTTGATCCCCTGCAGATTTCGTAAGTTTGCCCACTGATGCTATAAATGAAGTTGCTGTTCAGTGAGTAAAACCAGTATTTGATCCCCAAGCAAAACCTGACTTAGTACTTGGTGGAGAAACCAATGTTGTCAGCACAGAGGTAAGATGTTTCTTGTAGTTGGTGACTAGGTTTGCATCTTAGGAGGGATTTTGGTCCACTCTTCTTTAAAGATATTCTCTAAATCCTTAAGGTTTTTTTGGCTGTCTCCATAAATTTTCTTTAGGATTAAGGTCTGGAGACTGACTAGGCCACTAGGGTCACTGTCATGCTGGAAAACCCATCCATAACCCATCTTCAGTGTTCTGGCTGAGGGAAGAAGGTTCTCTTCCAAGATGTTACAATACATGGCCCCGTCCATTGGCCCCTCAATGAGGCTAAGTCGGCCTGTACCTTTAGCAGAGAAACTGCCCAAAAGCATAATGTTTCCACCTCTGTGCTTTGTCAGAATTTTTCTTCTTCCATACACTGCGAGTCAAGTTAACGCCAAAGAGCTCAATTTTGGTCTAATCCGACCACAGTACTTTCTCCCAATCCTTCTCTGAATCATTTAGATGTTCATTAGCATAACTGTACATGTGCCTTCTTGAGGAGGGGGACTCGCCGTGTTTGGAGGAAGAAAAATTTTGACAATGACCCTAAGAACACCATCCCTACTGTCAAGCACAGAAGTGGAAAAATTATGCTTTGGGGCTGTTTCTCTACTAAAGGTACGGGCTGACTTTGCAGCATTGTGGGGGCCAAAGGAAGGGACCATGTATTGTAAAATCTTAGAACCTTCTTTCCTCAACCATAACACTGAAGATGTGTCATGGATGGGTCCACCAGCATGACGATGACCCAAAACATACCACCAAGGCAACAAAGCATATTAAGGTCACGGAGTGGCCTAGCCAGTTCCCAGACCTTAATCCTATTGAAAATGTACGGAGAGAGCTGAAACTTTGAGTTGCCAAGTGACAGGCAAGAAACCTTAAGGATTTAGAGAATATCTGTAAAGAAGAGTGGACCAAAATCCCTCCTGTGATGTGTGCAAACCTGGTCACTTACTACAAGAAACGTTTTTCCTCTGTGCTTGCCAACAATGGGTTCTCCACCAAGTCATGTTTTTACATAGTTACATAGTAGGTGAGGTTGAATAAACACAATAGTCCATCCAGTTCAACCTGTATAGGTGTGTGTGGCTGTAATCATCTCACATAGCCCTGAATGTTCTGATCCTTGAGATGTACGTCTAAGAGTCTTTTGAAAGCCACCATACTTCCCACAGAAACCACCTCTTGTGGTACAGAATTCCACAAGCTTGTAGCCCTAACAGTAAAGAACCCCCCACGTTGCCTGAGGTTAAAACGCTTCTCCTCTAATTGCATTGTTTGCCCTTGAGTCCTCATGCAATCCCCTCAACTGAATAGCTGTTTTTCTATGCCGAGATCCCCATTGAGATATTTATAAATTGCTATCATGTCCCCCCTCAGGCGTCTCTTCTCCAGGGAGAATAAATCAAGCGATTGCAGACGCTCTTCATAATTAAGGTCCTCCAATCCCCTAATCAGTTTAGTTGCCCTTCTCTGGACTCTCTCCAGCTCCAACACATCCCTCCTGAGGACTGGCGACCAGAACTGGACAGAGTACTCCAGATGCAGTCGGACCAGAGTTTTATAAAGTGGAAGGATTATAGTCTTATCTCTGGAATACATCCCTTTCTTTATGCATGCTAATATTCTTCTGGCTTTGGCAGCTGCCGCTTGACATTGCATGCTATTGCCTAATCTATCATCAACCAAGACTCCCAGATCTTTCTCCATATTTGATTCCCCCCCCTAACGTGTATTGTGCTTTTATGTTTTTAGTCCCCAAGTGCAAAACCTTACACTTCGCTACATTAAACCTCATTTGCCATGTCGTTGCCCACTCCGTTATTTTGTCCAGGTCATTCTGTAGGATATCTGCTTCATGCTGAGCAGTTATTGCCCTGCCCAATTTTGTGTCATCTGCAAAAACGGATATCGAACTACTGATCCTGTCCTCAATGCTGTTTATGAATAAATTGAACAAGGTTGGTCCCAGGACTGAGCCTTGGGGGACCCCGCTTACCACCTCAGACCAGTCTGAGTATGCGCTGTTTATTACCACCCTTTGGACACGCCCTTTTAGCCAGTTCCGTATCCAAGAGCAAACCCTGCTGTCGATACCTGCAGACCTTATTTTGTAGATTAAGCGCTTGTGGGGAACTGTATCAAACGCCTTAGCGAAATCCAGGTACACCACATCCACTGGTCTGCCCCTATCTAGCTCACAGCTCACCTCCTCGTAGAATGTTAAGAGATTGGTTTGACAAGAACGCCCATTTGTAAACCCGTGCTGATTACTGCTGATGATGTTGTTGTCTTTAGCAAACTTTAAGATATAGTCCCTTATCATCCCCTCTAGAAGTTTACATACTATCGATGTCAAACTGACAGGCCTATAATTTCCCGGGATATGCCTCTGCCCCTTTTTGAATATCGGGATCACGTTAGCTTTCATCCAATCCCCTAGTACATCTCCTGTCCTAATACTGTCAACTAAGATCAGGAACAGTGGTCTAGATATAACCTTACTGAGTTCCTTGAGAACTCTCGGATGTACGCCATCCGGGCCTGGTGATTTGTTTGTGTTAAGTTTATCCAGCCTTTCCCTGATTACACCCTCTGTTAGCCATAGTGGCAAGTCCTGTGCATTACTACTAACCATACAGTCATGGTCAGTGTACCCCTCCTTTTCCTGTGTAAAGACTGACGAGAAAAAAGCATTCAGCACGGTTGCCTTTTCAGCGTCCTCTGTAACCATCCTCCCATCATCGTTAATTATGTGTGCAATATGCTCTGCCCTAGTTTTTTTGCTGTTGATATATTTAAAGAATTTCTTTGGGTTTTTTTTTTACTATCCTCCGCTATTTGTCTCTCAAAGTTGATTTTAGCCATTTTGATTTCGTATTTACTTTTCTTATTTGCCTCCTTGTATTGCTCGAAAGCCGATACTGGGCCCTCTGATTTATATTTCTTGAAGGCCATTTTTTTTCCCCTAATAAGTTTTTTAACGCTACGGTTTAGCCAGCCAGGTTTGGCTTTGTCTCTTCTAAATGTATTTCCCATAGGAATGCACGGCAAGATGCATTTGCTTAATATGTTCCTAAAGCATTACCATTTTTCCTCTGTGGTCAGTGATCCCAGGGTTTGGTCCCAGTTTACCCTTTCCATCAATGAGTACAATTTTGGAAAGTTTGCCCTTCTGAAGTTTAGGGTTCTTATGTTCCCCTCTTGCCTTGTTATATTGTTATTTACTCTAAATGTGATCATCCTGTGATCGCTAGAGCCCAGGTTGTCCTGGAATCCTACCTCCGAGATTAGGTCTGGGTCATTAGTGATCAATAGATCCAGGACTGCGTTTTCTCTAGTAGGAGAATCCACCAACTGCGACATGTAGTTATCCTGTAAGGTTAGACGGGCCTTTTGTGAGTGTACAGTCCCCTCTTCCCAGTCAATGTCGGAATAATTTAAGTCCCCCAATATGATGACTGATCCCAGTTTTGCCACTTTACCCAATAGTGCTAAAAATTCCAGCTCTACCTCCTCCCTTTTGGTTGGGTGGCCTATAGCAAACCCCCACAATTACTTTTCCCTTTTCTCCTTCCCTATGGAGTTCTACCCACACGGATTCTAACTCCATACTCATCCCTTCCGTAATGTCACTCCTCTCTATCACCTTTACATTGTTCTTGACATAGAGACATACCCCTCCCCCTCTTTTTCCTACCCTGTCCTTCCGGTACACCGAATACCCTTGGATATTGGCCAGCCAGTCATGTGAGGGGTCGAACCAAGTCTCCGTTATTCCCACAAGGTCTATGTCCTCCTCATGTACTAACATTTCCAACTCATCCATTTTATTAGCTAGGCTCCTGGCATTAGCATATACCCCTCTTAGTTTTGTGGAAGTTAATCGTGAATGGTGATTATGTTTATTCCTGTTTGGCCTGAGGTTTTCCCTCACAGACCCCCCAATTGACGTTATTGAACTACGGTCGCTGCTGACTCTACTACTGCCTTCAGTCCTTTGCTCCTTCCTGACTGACTCTACTTCTGAGCCCTCCCCCCCGTCTCCTAGTTTAAAAGCCCCTCTAACTTGGTGGCCATCTTTCTCCCCAAAAGAGCTGTATCGTCCCCATTAAGGTGCAGCCCATCCTTACTAAAGAGCCGGTAGCCGACTGAGAAGTCAGCCCAGTTCTCCAGGAACCAAAACCCCTCCTTCCTACACCAATTCCTCAGCCACTTGTTAAGTTCCCAAAGCTCCTTCTGCCTCTCCTGTGTGGCTCGAGGTACCGGCAGTATTTCAGAGAAAACCACCTTGGAGGTCCTATTCCTCAATCTATTACCTAAGTCCCTGAAATCGTTCTTTAGGATCCTCCACCTTCCTTTTACTTTGTCATTAGTGCCCACATGCACCATGACCGCTGGGTCATCCCCAGCCCCGCACAATAATCTGTCTACCAGATCCGCGATGTGCCGAACTCGAGTGCCCGGTAAACAACATACTGTTCGGCTACCGCGATCTTTTCGACAGATTGGCCTCTCTGTCCTCTTGATGATTGAGTCCCCAACTACCACAACCTGTCTAACCTTTCCTGAATCTCGGCTCCCCTTCCTCCTGGAGCCGCCACTCCCCTGGCAGCTGGGGGAGGGCGCCTGCTTCAGCACTGCCACCCCTGAGCGGATATCCCCCTCAACCTGCAATTTGGCAAATTTGTTAGGGTGTACCAACTCAGGACTGGCCTCCCTGACACTCTTCCCACTACCCTACCTAACGGTCACCCAGCTGCCTACCACTGATGCCTGTGTCTCCTCTACTCCTTCCTCCTCTATGCTGGCCCCTGCCAGCGCCTGATGGGTAATGTCCAAGCTCCTTTCCAGGTTGTTGATGCAACGCAGTGTTGCCACTGTGTTTCCAGATCCAGGATGTGGGCTTCCAGAGCAACAAGCCGCTCACATCCTGCACAGCAGTATTCGCCCTCGATTGGTTCATCAAGGAACGCATACATGCAGCAAGAAGTGCACTGAGTGGCATCCGCAATCCTGTCGGACATTATTACCCACTACTCTATGGGGATAATGTTAATGACCTGCTATTCCTTACCTACACCACCTCTATCTCCCCTGGTACTAAACCTGGGGTACTCACCAGTCACTAAGATACTCACCAGTCGCTAAGATACTTACCAGTCTTCCCAGGTACTCAGTCGCAGAGTACGCTCAGTCAGTCGCAGGGCACCGTCGGTCGCAGGGCACAGTCAGTCGCAGGGCACAGTCAGTCGCAGGGCACAGTCAGTCGCAGATCGCTGTCAGTCAGTCGCAGGTCGCTATCAGGTGCCGAGCACGGTCAGTCAGTCACAGTCACCGAGCGTAGATTGCTATCAGTCGCAGAGCACAGTTACACAGCAATCAGTCGCAGAGCACAGTTACACAGCAATCAGTCGCAGAGCACGGTTTCACAGCAATCAGTCGCAGAGCACAGTTACACAGCAATCAGTCGCAGAGCACAGTTACACAGTAATCAGTCGCAGAGCACGGTTACACAGTAATCAGTCGCAGAGCACGGTTACACAGCAATCAGTCGCAGAGCTCGGTTACACTGCAATCAGTCGCAGAGCACAGTTACGCAGCAATCAGTCGCGGTTAAACAGCTATTGGTTTACAGAGCACAGTCACACAGCTTTCTCCCTCGCCTTGCTTGCAGCTGCTGCCTTACTCACAGCTGCTGCCACACACACTGGGAACGGACGGTCTCCTCCTCCTCCTCCTCTCCTGCTTCCTGGAACGCTCTCCTCAGTACCATGTCCGACCTCCACCGCCGCTACCTGACCCGGTCCCCGGGGTCCTCCTCACCCATGCCCGGTTTTCCGGTAAGCTAGTGCGGCTCCCTAGTGCGGCTCTTCCTCCACAGCTCCCTCGCTGCAGATTGTTGCTCCGCCCACTCTGCTTCCGGAATCGGAAGGGGATTAAATACTTATTTTACTTACTGAACCTGCTACTCAATTTATAACATTTGTATCATATGTTTTTTCTGGAATTTTGGTTGACATTCTGTCTATCATTTAAAATGCACCTATGATAAAAATTATAGACCCTTCTTTTCTGTAAGTGGGTAAAGTTACAAAATCAAAAGAGAAAACAGGCGCCTCTGAGTTAAGACTGCGATTTAATATGGCAAACAAGTAATAAAAACTTACATCAAGGTAAGTATAAGGAGACAAGATGGGTCCTTCCGGTGTCCATGTGGAGGCTGGGGCTTGGAGTCATCACTGTGGGTCTGTAATCATCTCCTCTCTTCCTCTTCCTGTCCAGCAGGAAGTGGAGGGTGTCACAGCAGTGAGATGGAGGCTTGGACAGCAGGGTGAAACTGCAGTGAGATGGAGGCTTGGGCCAGCACGGTGTCCGTGATGCTTTTCCACAGGATCTTCCGGCGTAATGACTGACGCGTTTCCGAGCATGCGCACTGTGGTGGGAAAGCAGCGCGCTCCTTTTTCAAAGTCGGATCCCACCACAGTGCGCATGCTCGGAAACGCGTCAGTCATTACGCCGGAAGATCCTGTGGACAAGCATCACGGACACCGTGCGGCCCAAGCCTCCATCTCACTGCTGTGACACCCTCCACTTCCTGCTGGACAGGAAGAGGAAGAGAGGAGATGATTACAGACCCACAGTGATGACTCCAAGCCCCAGCCTCCACATGGACACCGGAAGGACCCATCTTGTCTGCTTATACTTACCTTGATGTAAGTTTTTATTACTTGTTTGCCATATTAAATCGCAGTCTTAACTCAGAGGCGCCTGTTTTCTCTTTTGTTTGTTGCATGTTTGGAGATCGCTTCTGCTCCCCAACAGGCTGGCCCTGAGCATTCAGACTATTTCCTCATCTCACCTTAAGACTTTATCATAGCCTTGATGTGCTACTATATGGACTATTGTTTTTATGTAGTGCTAACAGCTTGCGCCACTTGTTCCATTTCTTGAAAGTTACAAAATCTGCAGGGGATCAAATAATTATTTTCCCCACTGTAAAGACACTGCTCGAAAAAACTCTTTTTAAGGACTTGCCGACCAGCCCCCGTCTGTATACTGCGGTAGGTTGGCAGGATCCCGTGAATCGCCGCACCTGTATACACAGCAGACTGTTGTTCTCTCAGGAATCACTACAGAGCTCCTGTGTTCCTCCTATTTAGGAACAGAGGTCTCTGTGTTGACTCCATAAGCCCATCCACCTCACAGTTAGAAAACACCCCCTAGGCTCACATTAAACCCTTTGATCGCCCCTGGGTTAACCCCTTCCCTGCCAGTGTCATTATTACAGTAACAGTGCATATTTTTAGCACTGATTACTGTAGTATTGTCACAGGTCCCCTGTAAAGTGTCAAAAATGTCAGTTAGGGGTCCGATCTGTTCGCCGCAATGTCGCAGTCCCGCTAAAAATCGCTGATCGCCGCCATTACTAGTAGAAATAAATAAATAAAATATGACATAAATCTTTCCCCTAGTTTGTAGATGCGATAACTTTTGCGTAAACCAAACAAAATACGCTTATTGGGATTTCTTTTTACTAAAACATGTGGCAGAATACAAATTGGACTAAAATGATGAAAAAATTTGATTTTTAAATTTTTTTTATTGGGAATGTTTTATAGCAGAAAGTGAAAAAACTGGATTTTTGTAAGAACTTACCGTAAAATCCTTTTCTCTGAAGTTCATCGACAGACGCAGCTCCATCTCTTCAGAGACCATTGGGTTATCAGGAATAGGCACTAGGCAGGAAAAAAGTCTAACCACTCCTATGGGGCTGTCCCTGCTGGCACCCCACACACTCTGCTATCAGCAATCAGTTTAGTTGCAAGCAGTGTTTAGAATACAAAAAACCCAATTCACTCAGATGTAGAGGCGCGGGTACTGCGTCTGTCGATGAACTTCAGAGAAAAGTATTTTACAGTAAGTTCTTACAAAAATCCAGTTTTCTCTATTGTTCATCGACAGACGCAGCTCCATTTCTTCAGAGACCATTGGGATGTCCCAAACCAGTATATTCATGAGGGGTGGGCAGGGCCGGACTGGCCTACCGGAAAACTTTTTGGGAGGCCGGCAAGTCCGCCTGTCCTGGGGCCGCTTTGAGGGCAGCGGCGCCAGTAAAGAACATGTCTCCTGGCCCGGCTGATATGGCAACTGTGCATGCGCCGTTCTGAAGATCACCGGGCTTGGGAAAGCCCATGCATGCTTCGGCATTTTCGGCCATACAGCGCATGCGCAGTGCCGGTGACGTAATGGTGCCGGGCGGCGCCATTTTTAAATGTATTTTTTTTCCTCTACATGATGGTGCTTGTCGGCCCGCCGAGCAATAGCACTGTACCCCTCCAGCCTCTGGTCAGTGATCACCTCTCCTCCACCATCCATTGCCCAGCCTCTGACTACCTGTCATGTTTTGCTCTCCTGTCCCATCCAATGCACACCACCTGTCCTGTGTTTCTCTCCTGTTCTATCCAATATGCACCCTCTGACCACCTGTCCTGTGTTGCTATCCTGTACCATGTCTGCACAGCGCCTGACATCTCCTGTACCATGTCTACACAGCCTATGACATCTCCTGTACCATGTCAGCACAGCCCCTGAAATCTCCTGTACCATGGCCACACAGCCTATGACATCTCCTGTACCATGTCCGCGCAGCCTCTGACATCTCCTGTACCATGTCCGCGCAGCCTCTGACATCTCCTGTACCATGTCCGCACAGCCTCTGACATCTCCTGTACCATGTCCGCACAGCCTCTGACATCTCCTGTACCATGTCCGCACAGCCTCTGACATCTCCTGTACCATGTCCGCACAGCCTCTGACATCTCCTGTACCATGTCCGCACAGCCTCTGACATCTCCTGTACCATGTCCGCACAGCCTCTGACATCTCCTGTACCATGTCCGCACAGCCTCTGACATCTCCTGTACCATGTCCGCACAGCCTCTGACATCTCCTGTACCATGTCCGCACAGCCTCTGACATCTCCTGTACCATGTCCGCACAGCCTCTGACATCTTCTGTACCATGTCCGCACAGCCTCTGACATCTCCTGTACCATGTCCGCACAGCCTCTGACATCTTCTGTACCATGTCCGCACAGCCTCTGACATTTCCTGTATTATGTCTGCATAGCCTCTGACATCTCCTGTACCATGTCCGCACAGCCTAAGACATCTCCTGTACCATCTCCGCACAGCCTAAGAACTCTCCTGTACCATGTCCACACAGCCTAAGACATCTCCTCTACCATTCAATAGGCAGCCTCTGATCACCTGTCCTGTTTCTGTCATCTTCCTGGAAGTTGACTTCCTAGCCTTCAAAAGCGTAGGAATCACAGAGTCAGAAAGACCTCTATCTCTCAACAGCCATGCCGTTAAAGCCAGCGACTGTAAAGTAGGATGGAATATCGGGCCTTGAGACAACAGTTCTTCCCTGAGAGGAAGTTTCCAAGGAACATTGGCGACCAACCTTACCAGGTCCACGTACCAAGACCGGCGAGGCCAGTCTGGAGCCACCAGAATGTTTGGAATGCCTTCCACCTCTATCCTGCGGAGAAGCCTCGGCAGAAGTTTCAAAGGAGGGAAGGCATAAATCAGTCAGTATCAACCCCAAGGAGCCCACCAGAGCGCCCGTGGAGTCAGCAAGAGGACCCCGAGACCTGGCTACAAACCTCTGAACCTTCTTGTTGAGGCAAGAAGCAAACAGATCAACCTCGGGTGTCCCCCACTGAACACACAAGAGATGAAACACCTCCGGGTGTAGGGACCACTCCCCTTGATCCAAAACCTGATGACTCAGGTAATCCACCTGCCAGTTCTTCACACCTGGAATGTGCACAGCAGAGAGGGCTTGAACAAACCTTGCCGCCCAGGCCAGAATCTCCGCCACTTCCTTGGCCGCCAATACACTATTGGTGCCCCCCCTGGTGACTGATGTAAGCCACAGTCGTGGCATTGTCCGATTGAATCCGAACTAGACAATCTTGCAGATGAGTCATCCAATGGCTCAGAAAAAAATTTATTGCTCTGAGCTCCAAAATGTTTATCGGTAGTTTCAACTCTTCCACTGTCCAGGAACCCTGGGCACAGAGCTTCCCAGCACCCCACCCCAGCCTAACAGGCTGGCGTCCATGGTTACCACCGTCCAAAACAACAGGAGGAAGGACTTGCCCCGGCCTAGTGCTAGAGACTGAATCTACCACAACAGAGCAGACTTTGTGTTGTGGCTCAACCGAATCAAAGAGTCCAAGAACTTCAGATCCTTGTTCCATTTGACAAGAATCCCCCCTTGCAAAGGTCTGGTATGGAACTGAGCAAACGGAACCGCCTCGAAGGTTGATACCATCAGACCCAAGGCCCGCATGCAAGTCTGCAGTGAAGACAGATGGTTTGCCAACTGCAACCGAATCACCCTCTGCAATTTTTGCAGCTTGTCCGGGGGGAGAAAAACCCTCACCAAAGCTGAATCCAGAGTCAGGCCCAGATAATCCAGTTTTAAGGAAGGTATTAGGGAGGATTTCTTGAAATTGATGTTCCAACCGAACTCCTGCAGGGTTGTGCCTGTGATCGTCAGATTGCCCATAAAGGCTGAATGGGAGTCTGCTCTCAACAGATCGTCTAGATACCCCAGTACTGCAATCCCCCGTTGGCGCAGCAAGGCCAACACTGGTTCTAGTACCTTGGTAAACACCCTGGGAGCTGAGGCGAGACTAAAGGGTAATGCCACAAATTGATAATGCTTCTCCGCTACTGCAAAGCAAAGAAACCGCTGGTGACCAGCGTAAATAGGGATGTGTTAATATGCGTCCTTGATATCTATGGAGGCTAAGAGGTCTCCCTGGTGCAGTGACGCCACTACCGTGCGGATGGGCTTTGAGATCCAGGATTGAACGCCCCTTGCCCTCCTTTCTGGGCACGGTGAACAGGTTTGAATGAAACCTTTGAAAATGTTCCTGAGAAGGAACTGGTACAATCACTCCTTGTGACAGCAAATCGAGCAACGCCCCTTTGAAAGTCCCTTAACCGGTCTGGAGAAATGTGAAGATTGGACGGGAAGAATCTGTCCGAAGGTCGAGATCAGAATTCGATCATGTACCCTTATTGAATCAATTTGTTTCCTGAAAAGAAACAAAGATGTCCCCCCACCCCATAAGCGGGTGAGGGCACCCCTTCATGCAGATGAGGACTTGTCTGCAGATCCGGACTGCCCGGTCTTAGATTTTCCTGACCATGGCTTCTTGGAACCCCTGACCTGAACAATTTACCCTTTTCTTGTTTCCCAGGGGCTCGAAAAAGACATTTATGAGCAGTAAAGGAAGGTCCCCGCCTAGGACACAGCGCCTTACCCTTAGAGGATTGGGGAAGAAGAGTACTCTTACCCCCTGTGATACCTTTGACCAACTCATCTAGAGAGGATCCTGTGAAGGGAAGATCAGTCAAGGCCTTTTTGGAGGCCTGGTCAGCAGACCAGCTTTTTAGCCATACCATGCTCCTAATAGCAATCCCCAATGCCAATGCCCTGGCCACCAACGGAGCTGAATCCAGGGAGGTATCACCCATGAACACCAACGTTTGAGCCAACTGGTCCAGTAATTCCAGCACTGCAGGGGGGAGCCTTTCAGCTTCCAAGTTACTTTTAAGTAACTTCACCCATTCAGTAGCCGCCTGCGCCACCAGAATCACGTGGAGACTCCACCCGTCTATCCACTGGGTCCGCAAAAGTCGGTGACTCTTCCACCGGTACCAGAGTCACTTTATTTAACCTGGAAACTGGGTGATCAACCTTCGGCGCTACAATCCACCTAGTGGACACTGCCTCGGCAAAGGGGTAACGGCGTGCAAAATGCTTAGGCACCACCAGCATATGCTTAATGCGCCTCCATTGTTCATCCACAATATTGTGAAACAATTTTGGACAAGGGAATGCCTTGCCCGCTTTATGGGTGAAAATGTATCCTGGGACTCCATGTTACACTGATTTAAAATTAGAGCAGTGTCCCTTTAAAAACCGCCAAAACGCGATCCCACCGCTATTACAGCGGACCATCAATCCCCGACTAATAGAACTAATAGCAGAGTGGATGAGGAAAAAACCTACAGGGAACCCCAGAAAAAAATTTACCAGACTGTTCAGGAGACTGCCAGCATGTGCTATGCAAAACGAAAGTGACACTGACTGTACAGGAAGAGGAAAAGGAAACTCTGCCTCTATAATAAAAAAAGCCATGCCGCATTCCTGTCCAGCTGGTGGACCTCAGGAAAATGGCTGCTCAATGCATTCATAATGGAGAACTATAGAAAATGTCTGCCCATGCAATACAATGGGAACAGAAACATATAGGATCCACAGCAAAATGGCGACCCCCCACGGCACGCCATGCGGTCTCCAGGACCCCCAAAAAGGGATCCTAGAACAGTAGGTATCGGAAGGTCCCCAAGCAAGGACCCCATCAGGACAAGCCACCCGCACCAATGCAGCACACCAACGGCTGCAATATTACCGCCCCCAAGGTAAAAAACTTGCTAGAGGTAAGGGGGTGCTGAGGGGTATACAGGCCCAGTCCTCCCAGAGGCAAGGGGAAAAGAGGGAGCCCCTTGGGTCTGACTATTTCAGGGAGGGGGCCCACATCCACCCCGAGACCGCCAGAGGTTTCGGGGGCGACAATCTACTCCCCATACCACGATAGCAGGTAGGCACCACATTGAAAACAGGTCACCTCCCACCCGGGGTGGGAGTGCTGTCAGCCAGGGGGAAGCTGCGGCTCAGGGCGTTCCAGGTTGTCGCGTCCCAGCGAGACGATCCACTCGCAGGCTCATCCCCATCCGTTGAGGCACTGTCGTGGCGAGGCCTAGTTCTTGACTTTAACCTGCTCACACACGCTGGCCAGGCTGGGAGACCTTAAGGATCTAGATTATCCAGTGCGAAACCACAGCCGGCTTTTGCTTGTAGTTCCTCTGAATCGTGGTCCGTCAGGAACTAAAAAATAAAAAAAATGCCAACTAACAGAAATGTCCCTATTAAAAGCTAAGACCGAAGTCCCAGCAGGGAGCTAGGTCCTATTCCTAAAACTAGGCAGAAACAAACTGATTGCTGATAGCAGAGTGTGTGAGGTTATGCCCAGTGGTGTATTTAGGTTTTGTGCTGCCCTAGGCCGGACTAAACTCGTGCACCCCCTAATTTAACTACGACCCACCCCTTCCTGTCAAGGCCACACCCCTTCCTGTTTTTTTTTTCAGAATTGTCGCTTTTTTTTGTTTATAACACAATAAATAAAAATCGTGATCAAATACCACCAAATGAAAGCTCTATTTGTGGGAAAAAAAAGGAAATTACATTTTTTTGGATACAGCATCGCACAACCATGCAATTGTCCATTAAAGAAACGCAGTGCCGAATCGCAAAAAATGGCCTGGTCATTAAGAGGGAAAGTGGTTAAAGAGGAAGTAAACCCTCCTCTGCAAGTTGTACCTATAGGTGATCCTATGATAAGGCGTACTGTAAATATCTCCTAAACATGTACCGTTTAGGAGATATTTACCTTAAATGCAGCCAGTGACATCACTGGCCCATGCGCTCTGAAGGAACGGCCGCTGGTGCCGTTCCTTCAGAGCCCCATGCCGTGACCGTCGGCTACCGCGCGCATGCACGGGAGTGAGGCAATCGTGGCTCCAGCCAATCAGATGGCCGGATGCTGCAAACCCGGAAGAAGGGCGACAGAACATGTCACCCATGAGAGAGGTGAGCGGTCCGCACTTTGGGGCTTTGTTTTAAGGTAAGTATTTCATAATGAGCTAGTATGCAATGCATACTAGCTCATTATGTGTTTATCTTTCAGGTGTTTTTTTTTTTTTTTTAAAAAAAAGAATTCGGAGGTTTACAAGCTTGGAGCAGTTTGCAGTACATGAACTTTCTGCATGTGAACTGTTTAATGAGTTTGCATTGATTTCAGCATGCATGGAGCACTTTGCACAGGCTGAAGCCAATGCATTTAACCGTTCACATGCAGAAAGTTCATGTACTGCAAACTGCTCTATGCATGCTGTAATCAATTCAAAGGTATTAAAAAGTCCATATTCGTAGAAAATATATTTACTGTAAGTTTAAATGTGATTGAAGTAATAGTAGCAAATCGTGATTCCTACCTGCGTCCTGCTGTCCTGGCATCGGCCCTGGCTGGGGATCCCTTGTCCTCCTCCTCAACATAGACAGACTCTGGCCACCCCGGGGAGAAGCTAGTGTGTAAGGAGGAATGAGGATGTCGTGCGGAGGAGGGTAGGCGGGGCATTAGGCTCCGCCCGCGCCCATTGAATGCAGTGCAGGCGGTCTAGCCAGTCACACTCTATGGGGGCGGCGGGCGCCAGAGACCAGTCCCTCCCTCCCTGGCAACGGCATGTACGTACGCCCTGAATGAACGAATGCCGATAAGTGCCACAAGCCGCCAGGGAATGTGTGTGTGGGATGCAGACTCAGACGGGACTTAGGACGGATTGGGGTTTCTTCTTTAATGCAGGGGTGGGTTTTTTGGCGCCCCCCCACAAAGTGCCGCCCTAGGCCTTGTTGGCCTAGGCCAAAATACAGCAGTGGTTATGCCTGCAGGGACAGCCCCATAGGCGTGGTTAGACTTTTTTCCTGCCTAGTGCCTATTCCTGATTGGAGAAGCATAACCCAATGGTCTCTGAAGCGATGGAGCTGTGTTTGTCGATGAACGATAGAGAAATATTGTTTTTTTTTTTTTTTCAGAATTGTCCCTCTTTTTTTGTTTGAAGCGCAAAAAATAAAAAATCGGAGAGGTGATCAAATACCACAAAAAGAAAGCTCTATTTGTGGGGAAAAAAAATACATCAATTTTACAATTTCATTTGGGTACAGTATCGCATGATTGTGCAATTGCCAGTTAAAATTACGCAGTGACTAATTGCAAAAAAATGGCCTGGTCATTATGGGGGGAAAATCTTCCGGTCCAGAAGTGGTAATCAGAGTATAGCACCAAGTAGTAGTTAAGTAGTAGAGGGCATTGGTAATCAGTTTCAGCTGCTTTGGTGTTAATGAAATTAACAGGTGCACTAGATAGGCAATAATGAGATGACCTTCAAAACAGGAATGATTTTACAGGTGGAGGCCACTGACATTTTTTTCCCTACTCATCTTTTCTGACAGTTTTTTTTTTTTACTAGTTTTGCATTTAGCTAGGGTCAGTGTCACTACTGGAAGCATGAGGCGATACCTGGGCCCTATAGAGGTTGCACAGGCTGTCTAACTCCTCCAGGATGGCACATCAATATGTGCCATTGCCAGAAGGTTTGCTGTGTCTCCCACCACAGTCTCAAGAGCATGGAGGAAATTCCAGGAGACAGGCAGTTAGTCTAGGAAAGCTGGATAGGGCCAAAAAAGGCCCTTAACCCATCAGCAGGACCAGTATTTGCTCCTTTATGCAAGGAGGAACAGGATGAGCACTGCAGAGTCCTACAAAATTACCTCCAGCAGGCCACTGGTGTGAATCTCTCTGACCAAACAATCAGAAAAAGACCTCATAAGGGTGGCCTGAGGGCCAGGCATCCGCTAGTGGGTCCTCTGCTCACTGCCCGACACCGTGGAGCTCGATTGGCATTTGCCATTGAACACCAGAATTGGCAGGTTCAACACTGGTGCGCTGTGCTTTTCACAGATGAGAGCAGGTTCACCATGAGCACGTGACAGACCTGAAAGGGTCTGGAGAAGCCGCTGAGAACGTTATGCTGCCTGTAACATTGTTCAGCATGACCGGTTTGGTGGTTGGTCACTGATGGTCTGGGGTGGCATATCCTTGGAGGGATGCACAGACCTCTACAGGCTAGATGATAGCACTCTGACTGCCATTAGAGATCGGGATGAAATCCTTGGACCCATTGTCAGGACCTACACTGGTGCAGTGGGTCCTGGGTTCCTCCTGGTGCAAGACAATGCCTCGCTTCATGTGGCGAGAGTATGCAGCCAGTTCCTGGAGGGTAAAGGAATTGATGCCATTAAATGGCCCCCACACTAGCCTGACCTAAATCCAATAGAACACATCTAGGACATTATGTTTCGGTCCATTGGATGCCGCCAGGTTGCACCCTCAATCTCACCCTCATTTCAGTGATGCCCTGGTCCAGATCAGGGAGGAAATTTCCCAGGACACCATCCATCGTCTCATTAGGAGCATGCCCTGATGTTGTCAGGCATGCATACAAGCACGTGGGGACCATACAAACTACTGAGTACCATTTTGAGTTACTGCAATGAAATTTCAGGAACATAGACTAGCTAACTGCATCATTTTTTCACTTTGATTTTCGGGGTGTCTTTGAATTCAGCCCTCTGTAGGTTGATAATTTTCATTTCCATCAAACAATGTGGCATCCTTTTATTCCTAACACATTACCCAGTCCATATCAGTATAGATATCCAGCATGATATTTTTCTCCACTGAGGTCTGATGTGTTTTTAAAGCGTTCCTTTAATTTTTTTTGAGCAGTGTATAGATACAGTATCTCACAAAAGTGACTACACCCTTGACATTTTTGTAAATATTTTATTATATCTTTTCATATGACAACACTGAAGAAATTACACTTTGCTACAATGTAAAGTAGTGTGTACAGTTTGTACAACAGTGTAAATTTGCTGTCCCCTCAAAATAACTCAACACACAGCCATTATTGTCTAAACTGCTGGCAACAAAAGTGAGTACACCCCTAAGTTAAAATGTCCAAAGTGGGCCAAAGTTTCAATATTTTTTGTGGCTACCATTATTTTCCAGCACTGCCTTAACCCTCTTGGGCATGGAGTTAACCAGAGCTTCACAGGTTGCCACTGGAGTCCTCTACCACTCCTCTATGATGACACTCCTCTATGATGACATCACGGAGCTGGTGGAGACCTTGTGCTCCTCCACCTTCCATTTAAAGATGCCCCACAGATGCTCAATAGGGTTTGGCCAGTCCATAACCTTTATCCTCAGCTTCTTTAGCAAGGCAGTGGTCGTTTTGAAGGTGTGTTTGGGGTTGTAAATATGATGGAATACTGTCCTGCGTCCCAGTCTCCGAAGGGAGGGGATCATGCTCTGCTTCAGTATGTCAGCACTCATGGTTCTCTCATGAACTGTAGCTACCCAGTTCCAGCAGTACTCATGCAGCCCCAGACCATGACACTCCCACCACCATGCTTGACTGTAGACAAGACACACTTGTCTTTGTACTCCTCACCTGGTTGCCATAACACACGCTTGAAACCATCTGAACCAAATAAGTTTATCTTGGTCTCATCAGACCACAGGACATGGTTCCAGTAATCTATGTCCTTAGTCTGCTTGTCTTCAGCAAACTGTTTGCAGGCTTTCTAGTGCATCATCTTTTAGAAGAGGCTTCCTTCTGGGACAACAGCCAGGCAGACCAATTGGATGCAGTGTGCGGCATATGGCCTGAACACTGACAGGCTGACCCCCCCACCCCTTCAACCTCTGCAGCAATGCTGGCAGCATTTATACATCTATTTTCCAAAGACAACCTCTAGATATGACACTGAGCATGTGCACTCAACTCCTTTGGTCGACCTTGGCGTGATCTGTTCTGAGTGGAACCTGTCCTGTTAAACCGCTGTATGGTCTTGGCCACCGTGCTGCAGCTCAGTTTCAGGGTCTTGGCAATTTTCTTATAGCCTAGGCCAGTAATGGCAAACCTTGGCACCCCAGATGTTTTGGAACTACATTTCCCATGATGCCAATGCACTCTGCAGTGTAGTTAGGCATCATGGGAAATGTAGTTCCAAAACATCTGGGGTGCCAAGGTTAGCCATCACTGGCCTAGGCCATCTTTATGAAGAGCAACATTTTTTTTTTTGGCCAGATCCTCAGAGAGTTCTTTGCCATGAGGTGCCATGTTGAACTTTCAGTGACCAGTATGAGAGAGTGAGAGCGATAACACCCAATTTTAACCAATTTAACACACCTGCTCCCCATTCACACCTGAGATCTTGTAACACTAATGAGTCATTTCCAATTAGGGGGTGTACTCACTTTTGTTGCCATCGGTTTAGACATTAATGTGTGTTGAGTTATTTTGAGGGGACAGCAAATTTACACTGTTTTAGAAGCTATACACCCACTACTTTACATTGTAGCAAAGTGTAATTTCTTCAGTGTTGTCACATGAAAAGATATAAAATATTTACAAAAATTTGAGGGGTGTACGTATATATATATATATACTGTATAGAGAGAGAGAGGGAGAGAGAGTTTTACTGTGTGTAGTGTAAATTTTATATATATATATATATATATATATATATATATATATATATACATATCCTATTCCAAAGCATAACCAAATATAAATGGCAACCAAAATATGTATCAGGGCTACAAATTTATGTTCGGTGCTTTCTGTACATACTTTTGTGATATACAGATAAATGCAAATCCTTAGAAAAAAAAAAAAAAGGGAGGAGAAGGAACTAGCACAGCTACATCTGGGAAATAAAGATCACAGGAGATAAACAGAGGCATTCCTCATTCCACTCAGTAGATTCCTAATATGGGCAGTGAGAACATTATCCTCCCCCAAACCTCAATTGCACCATCCCAAGCTCTTCTGTCCTCTTCCTCTATATCCCACTGCAGGATTGCTCTCACTCACAGGAGCAATGTCTTCATGCTATTTAGAATTCATTTTATTTATCCCATCTCTCTTTATCCAGTAAAGCTACTTTTTATGGAAGAGAACATGAGTACTTCCCCAAGGAACACGCTTTTCCTACTCTTGAAAACTATCAGACATGATTGCTATAAATTATGTGTGGTAAAGAGGACCTTTTTTGCTATATCTGTATCCAGATATAGCAAACAGCCCAATTCACTGGGTGAATTTGAAATCTCCCTAATAAGGACACAGGCTCTATACACTTTTCCATTACCCAGAGCAAAATACAATTTTGGCTATAACTGGCCTGATCACAGATCTCTAAACAATTTAAAAAAATTGCTTTTCAATGATATCTGTCGTAAGAAAAATAAGATGGTTGCCATTGTTTACATGTTTTTAACAAGAATGCTAGTTGCTTGGCTATCATGCTGATCCCCTTGCTTCATTTAGAGTAACGGTTTTGGAACAAGTATGCAGCCAGAGGAATTCATAGATGAGTCAGAAATTCTTTTTTTTTTTTTTTTTTATTCCATAAGGAGTCAGAAATTCTAGTTGGCATACTTGTCTGTTCATTTAAAAGGAATAGGGTAAGTATGACAGCCAGCCAGGCAAGTAGAATTTTTATGAGAGGCCAGTGGAAGCCTAAGGCTGCATTCACACTTGAGCGTAGCGTTTTCGCACCGCAATTTTCAGGTGTTTTTTCAGGCGTTTTTGGAGGCAGTCATTAACATCTATCAAAAACGCTGGTAATCAGCCCAAAAAGAAGCTCATGTACCTTTTTCAGCTACAGGCGTTTTGCAAAACGCTCAGATGTGAACAGGGGCCATTTAAATGAATAGGGTTTTACTTGTTGGGCGTTTTGGAACGTTTTTTTTAGCTTTTTTTGGAGCTGAAAAACACTCAAAAACGCCCAGGTGTGAATGGAGCCTTAATGTTTCTTCTATGACAGACTACTTCTAAACCTTGTACACACCATGAGAATATCGGACAAATGATCGTCCATTTTTTTGCATGCTAGTCTATTTGACAATAAAGAGATTACTAAACTTACGAAAATTCTCATACAACAGAATACAAATTGGAAAGTGATGTAATGTGTTGTGTTGTATTGTAATGTATTCTTTAGTTCCTGAGCATGCGTAGTCTGGCTCTTGCAATTTTTCTTGGATGAATACTTTACAGATTAAACAAAAATTGTACGTTCTTGTATCGTACGAGTAAATATTTGTGTTTGTCCCTTCTGATGAACTATCATGATTGGCTCTTGAAAACTGTGCATTTATGATCAGATTATTGTACGATCGCTTCGAAAGCTGTATTTTTCGTCGTATTTTCTGATTTTGTGTAGTAGGCTTTAGCCTGACATAGAATATAAGTTTTTAGTACAGCTCTCTGTAAAGTTCATCCAGTAATACTAGACAATCCTGTATGCTAATCCAATGACCAGAGTGCCTTCTGTGTAGATAACACATATCCTTTACCCAGTACTATGTTACAGTGGGTGTCTAATAGCTCACTCATAAAATAGTCTCATGTCCCTTACTGGGCAGTTAACGAGGAACTATAGTCTTCATAATATTTTTTACATGTGCATGTAATCAGGTAAAAGTAAAAAAGTTTATCATTTTGTGTAGGTAAAAGAAAGTTACTGTGCGTAATTTGTAATTACATATACATAGAGACAGTCATGTTTAGTCAATACATATAAGGCTGCGCATCTTGCACCTCCTTACTGATCTTTTTTTCCAATTGCATATCTACCAATGGGAAACTAAAAGTGGTAAGATATGAGCTACCTACAAAACTCCTGTTAGCCAGACCTGCCTAGGCATTAGGTCAAATAGGGCTGCTTAGGAGCAAGAAAATGGGATTTTTGACTTACCGTAAAATCGATTTCTCTGGCGTTCATTGATGGGGTTGCATAATTGGTTAAGCATCCCATCCATGCTAATATAATGGCATTTCTGATTATTGTAGCTGCATGGAAGAAATTAAGAATTGGATCCATAACTGAAAATCGCGTAAATATTCTTTGATTAAGCATGTTCTTGTTTACAAAATATTTCTCTTTCAATCATTGACAGACACAGCTCCTGTCATTCTTGACCACTGGGTTAGACTGCCCCCTACAGGAGTAGGACACTAGGCAGAAAAAAACTTCTCGCTACACACATGGTTAGTCCCAAGGGATATACTCCCTCTCCCTGCTATAGTCACTCAGTTTTGTTACAAGCAGTGTCATAAGAATTATATCTCCACAGAGGGATGGATTCTGTGTCCGTCAATGAACATCAGATAAATGGATTTTAGTGTAAGCCAAAAATCCCATTTTCTCTTTCGTACATTGAGGGACACCGCTCCTGTCATTCTTGACCATTGGGACGTCCCAAAGCAGTGTTAAACATGAGGGGTGGGCAACAGCAAACATTTCCCAAGGCTAAACATTACCCAATCAGGCAACAGGGGCTCAATTAAAACAACTGGAGCCCACCTGAAGAAAACAATACACCCTCAAAGAGGATCAGGTTCTCTTAAATAGCAGCCTGCAAAACCTTGCATCCGCAGATGCCAACACATCCACTTTATAAAACTTTGTTAAAGTGTGCACTGACGACCAGATGGCCACTTTGCAAACCTGTGTCACTGATGCTTGATGACGGAAGGCACTAAGCGCACTAGTACATTGCGCCTTGACAGGGTCAGGAGGAACCTGACCCCCTGTGGGAATAGGCCTGTACCTCCGTCTGTCTGATCCATCTGGAAATGGTCGCAAAGGAAGCGGACAACCCTTTGCGAGGTCCATTCATGAGCACAAATAAAGCCTGACTTCCTGAAAGACTCCGTATGTGCCAGGTACACCCTAATTGCCCCGACCACATCCAAGGCATGCAAGGCAATTTCCTTTAGATGTTTAGGCCTGGGACACAGGGAAGCCAACACAATGTCTTCATTTAAATGAAAGTCAGGGACCACCTTAGGAAGGAATGACAGACAGGGGCGAAACACCACCTTATCCTTGTGAATCATCAGATAAGGTGAACTTAAGGATAACACCGCCAGTTCCTGTGCGCAGAGGTGAGAGACACCAAAAAAGCCACCTTCTGGGACAGCGTAAGCAGGGGAATCTCCCGAATATTTTTTAAGGGAGGCTTCTGTAGCCAGCCTCTGTCCAGTGGAGCTAGGTCACGGCCGACCTAGCGTGGAGCGGAGGCCTGCGCGCTCGCTGGCCAGACTGGGGTGACCAATGGATCTAGATTATCTAACCCGTCGTCCAATCCGGCAGTTGATAGTAGATCTCACAGGAAAAATCCAGGAGGGGAAGTTTTTCTATTTAAAAAATTGCCAGGACCAAAGATCCCAGCAGAAACTAGGTACTTACTCCTGACTAGGCAGAAAAAAGTGACTATAGCAGGGAGAGGGAGTATACCCCCTGGGACTGCCCATGTTTGTAGCCAGAAGTTTTTTCTGCCTAGTGTCTTACTCCTGTGGGGGGCAGTATAACCGAATGGTCAAGAATGACAGGAGCTGTTTCCGTCAATGATTGAAAGAGAAATATTTTGTTAACAAGAACATGCTTAATCAAAGAATATTTACGCGATTTTCAGTTATGGATCCAATTCTTAATTTCTTCCATGCAGCTACAATAATCAGAAATACCATTATATTAGCATGGATGGGCTGCTTAACCAGTTATACAACCCCATTAGATAGAAAAAAAAAATGCATCTCTTAAAAAAAAATTATATTTTTATTTTATCATTTAGAAAAATCTATTCAAAATTTGCTTGTAGTGAAGTTTTGCAGACCACTAAATTTCCCTACTGTGAAGGAAAGCCTTGTTTTATCAGTCTTCAATCAAAAGCTTTTGTAGCACGGATTTGTATACTGGTCGGAAACTTTTTTCCCCTTGATGAAGGGGACTCCCTGGGAATGACACTCTCCACTCTAAATTCCAACAATAAAAGCAAGGAAGTGTATTTTAATGGTTAGAGATGCAGCACAGCAGAAGCCTCCTTTTAAGGCACTGATCCCAGTGAAATACTGAACAGGGGACTTAAAGAGACAGCCACAATCCTGCAAGGAATACATGGTACAAAATACTGCTATCTAACAGAGGTGGCATTTAAAAAAAAAAAGTCATGTACGTCAAGTTTTTATTGGGCTTACTTAATAACTTCATACTATTCGAACACTCATTTACTGTTGTTTTTAAATTTGCTGCTTGTAAGAAAAAAAAAAAAAAACCAAACACAGGATAAGGAATTTGGTAAATTCCACATCTAGGTGTACAGTACAGAACGGGAACTTATTCTTAGACTATAGGTTATATGCTACTACCATCAGCTAATTGTATGCTAGCAAAAAGTATTTCTTGTACTGCCCCCCAGTGTAGCCATATAACCCCCACCACTCACTCCGTGAAGCTCCAGTTTTTTAGCAGTGGTTTAGAGAAAAGAGGGGAAAGACCTGTGTCCTGTACTCTACCCCAAGATATGGAATTTACAGGCATGTCAAAATTCCTATTGTCTTAATTGTACAGTACAGGACATGATTCATAGGCAATAGGATGCCACCAAGCAATAAATTAAGGGGTGGGCAACAAAATAGTTAAAAAAGCAGCAAAATCCCACAGGAAAAACAAGTAGGGTCAACGGACCCAAACAAGACTATTGACAGCAGAGACACACCTCAGCCGAAGCACACATTAGCAAAAGCTCACAGCTACTTAGTAACAAATGATTTAAAAAAATGTGAAAAGAGGATTAAGTAAAGGCCCTGAAATTTGTGAGAAAAACAGTTGCTAATTGCTGTAAAAATGCAAACCACCCAAAATCTCTGGGAAAATGGGCTCAGACAGGGAAGGAGAGACTCCTTCCCTGAGAGCCGAAAGCCTAGAAAAATAGGCAACAAAACCACCCAGTTGAATGAAAAAGGAGGGAGGACCTCCCTTTATGAAAACAGATCAGGGGTCAGTCCAAAAGGTAAGGTGTGGTATGAAGACATAGTAGACACTCCTGACCCTACCCCAGGGGTTGAACTGTAATCACCTGACATGCCTGCAGAGCAGGACATGGGGGTGGGGTGAAAAAATGACATTCGCACCGAGAGCGATAAGATGAGCCCCAGGAAACTGGCTTCCAGTATACTCGGTCCCTGTGAAGCATAAAAAAAAAAGAGGACCCCCATGAAAAAAATAGGAGGAGCCAAAATATAACTGCAGCTGCCGGGGCAACAAACAGATAGAGATTCCATTCTTACAGGGGCTCTTTTGATGGTGTAACCCCCCTTGAACACAAAGGGAGGGATTCGGTCTACATGGATGAGTGAACCTGAAGAACCATGGATGAGTGAACCTGGGACCCAGCGGGACAAAGAAGATTGCAGCAGACGATTTAGAACGAAAACATCTTGCCAAAAGAGTGCATGGAGAGTGCGAGTGAAGAGGTATTAGGAACTAGCAATACAAGGTCTAGTCATGACCTGCAAAGTAGCAAGGGCAAGGAGTTTGGCAGTTCCAAACTGAAGAAATTGCAGGAACAAAAACAGAGATGGGGTTCTTTTATCATCACATTAGTGAGAACTACCTTACATGATACAAAGGGTATCTAACATTGGGGCATTGGTTGGGATTTTAAAGGTACCGTTCTAATATAACCAATATGACACAAGAATTAGTGTGTTCACTTGTTTAAAAAAGAAAGAATATATAACTTTATTAAGTGTACATAATCCCACAATGGGATGCACAATCATATATCAACAGACATGGTGACTGACAGAATTTTTTTTAAAAAATAACATGTAATAAAAATGTGCCAAAATGGCCAACATCATTATATCAACATGTGGTCACAGCCTTGTTTGCGTGGGTGGACTCTCCAAGAGGCTGCTGCCGGCCTAGATACCCTAGCCGATAGACAAACCTCTAGTGTATCCAACTTCCACTACCCGACATGTTTCGCGGTGTGAACCGCTTCCTCAGGGATATAAGGAGTTAACAGTGACCAAATAGATCACAAGAAAGTATTATTACCACTGACATGTAGGCCGAAGAACGTGCGATATTCCTAGGTAATGAGACTGATGTATCGAAGCATCCAAGATGCATGTGCTGGATGCCGACTATTGTCCCCCAGGCGGGTATGGACGATCACAACTAGCAGTTAGCCATGCCTTTCCTAGTGCATGGCAGGCGTCGTGATTGACAATGGATCTAGATCAGGGTACATTTTTTTTGAATAAAGCATTGTCAAAAACTGTGTGTGTGTTTGTATTTCTTTTTGACACGGGGTGCAATCAACTCCTACTTATCAAAATGGGGGGGGGGGATGGGGCAGGATCTCGGCCCCTCCCCCTTTTCCTGGCCTGCCAAGCTGCATGCTCAGATAAGGGTCTGGTATGGATTTTAGGGGGGAGCATGCCATTTTTTTTTTTTTTACATTTTGGCATGGGGTTCCCCTTAAAATCTATAGCAGACCCAAATGGCCTGGTATGGATTAGGTGGGACCCCCACGCCGTTTTTCTTTAACATTTTTTCATTGGCAAAGGCTTGCGGATGGAAAAATCAATTTAAATGTCATTTTTTTTTCTGTATATAGGTCAGTTTTGCTGCAGTAGGTTCTATATACGGTACAGATCCTCCACTTTACAGGCAGACTAAGGGGACCACACAGACACTATATTTAAAGGAATTTTACATTTTTATTGTTTCACTTTAAGTATCTCTAAAATCACTGCTCATTTAAAAAAAAAGGCTCGCATTGATATGTCCCCCAGGGCAGTACCCAGGCCCCGATACCCTTTTTATGGCAATAACTTGCATATAAGTCTTCAAAATGGGGACTTTTGGTTTTTCAAGTTTGGGTCCCATAGACTTTAACAGGGGTTGCGGCTCAGGTCCGGGGGGGGTGGGGGGGTGGGTGGGCTGTTCGCTAGTCACTACCATTTTCCATATATCTGTACATTGCATTATTATTGAAAGATTTGAAAAGTCTCTTCCTAGAAAGGAAGGAGATGAGAACCCCTTGTGACTGTAAAGCTGCAGGAAGGTGTAGGAAACGGTTAGCAGTTAGTAAGAACGAGTAGTAGAAAGAAACATAGAGAAAACAGCAATAGAGACTCTTTGTGTACCTCTCGTAAGATAGGGTGAAATAAAAGGCCAGACGTCTCTGTACGAAGCTGGAGAAAATGTCAGGCGATAGTCCTTCCACCACCAAGGATGGAGACGCATCCTTAGCGTGAAGAAGGCTTTTGAGCATAAAATTAGCTTACATTAAAAATGGACAGCGTCAGTCAGTAGAGCAGTGGATGGTGTGTGAATAGTGTCACTAGGGCAGTGTCAGTAGAACAGTGGTCGGTACTAGTCAGTAGAGCAGAGGACAGTGTCAGTTGGGCAAATGAATTTGTCAGTAGTTTTTTTTTTCGTTATTTCTTTAAAACATTTTTTTTTTTACAATTTTTAACAGCTCTGTTGGGAGGCTTTGATGAAATATCAGGGGTCTAAACAGACCCCATATGTCTAGCTTTTGAGACAGAAGAAGAGCTCTGTCTCCTTGTTCATTCGCAAACTGCATAATAGTTTGCTATAATTTCGTTTTTATTAAAACAGTGAGTGATTGGTAAGGAGATTCAGAAAAGGAAGGGGCTGGTAAATTACACATTGATTAGTTCCTTACCCCACTTCTCCATTCTGAAATTATCCCCGCAGCAGCCGGTGGGGGGAGAGAAGGGGAAGCTGGCATTGCTGCTTGGGGAGAAAACCAGGGGAGCACACGGGGGGGGGGGGGCAGGCAGCAGAAGGATAGGGAACTTGAACAGTCTCCTGCACACTTTTTTCTTTAGCTCCTTGTCTGTCCTGAGGTACAGATTTTCATTTAGAGAGCAACGGTTTATGAATGTGGTGATCATCGCACTTGTATTCCATTGACAACTTCAAGTTAATCTGCGGCATAAGCAGATGAAGCTTGTAGTTTATACAGTCATGCAAAATTCAAACCTGACAGTAGTCGCCAGTAAGAATGACCACCGCAAGCTGTCAGGGGGTATTGGCGTGGCACCATATTACACCCTAAATATGGGTGTACCATGTAAAATGCTCTAAAAGTGGAGTTAACGTTTAAAGAATCCCAACATGTCTGAAATCCATTTGCTGTGATGAAAAATAAACACCAAGATTATGGCACATTTTCAACAACTTAGTTATACATATAGGATAGAAAAATATTAGGAAAGAAACCAGAAATTACACATAATTGTTATAAATTTTAAGATTTTAATGCCCCATGGCTGGGGATTGTAAGATGCACAGACACAGGATAAGGTACTGGTAACATAAACAGACAGGGGGGTCAGAACAATCAGGTGTTAATCAGAGTTCCAAGAAGGTTGTTACACACTCATCCAAAAAGAGGAAAGTCCTCTCCATTCAAACAAACCATATTACCTAACACTTTCCTCTCTAGTCAGTAGACCCAGCCGTATAAAACAAAGTTCCCAGCCTCCTTTAATTAAAGTGCACTCTGAACCCCTGATCTCCCAACCCTGGCCAGAAATATTTAAAATACAATGGTTTAAAATAAAAAAAGCTTATATAGATAAAAGCTAAAATATTTTACTAACAAGTCAAATAGTGCACAATAGAGTGAGACAGAGATTCCCCATCGCCATCCTTTTACAGGGATACACATAGCTCACCCTCTCCTTCAACCAATGGAACGTGACACAAAGGAAGAATGTAATGAGGAACCTGATTGTGTGGCTGCTGTGCACTTCACCACTCTGTACAAAACAAACAGAGGGGTGTGGATCTCTCTGTTAGGACCCATCAGATGTGAAACTATGAAATGACCTTATACCCAGTCAGTGCAGGAGGCATCACCTTGGATACCACTACCTGGAGGAGAGATGCTTTCTCAGCACAGGTTACAACAGACGCAAAGATGCAACAAGAGAAGTGCCAACTCCTCTGAAATAACAGGCAAAAGTCACCAACAACTGAAATACCAAGTGAACAGGATTTGTCAGCAATGTATATGTATTAAACTCTGCTGCCCGAGATCTTAAGTCATTATTCCAGAATTTTACTGGAATGCCATCTCTACCATTGCAGCATTGCTAAATTCATCCACAGCTGATCTTATAGAAAAACAAAAATAAAATGTATTTTCAGCTCTGTCATGGGAGTCACCAGAGTCTGGAACGTGGTTCTATCAGCAGCAGAAATGACACAGATCATCTTCCTGACTTCTTTAGCTGTGTTTCTTGTAAGAAGGTCCAGGTTAGCTGCATCAGTTTCCATTCAGTCCTTCAGTTAATTCGTCTTTTCCCATGTGTTTTTACAGGAACACACAGTCCTGCTTTGCTGTGCACTACTTTTCCACACTTCCACAGCCAAGATAGGGGTAACAAAATGAGCCTGGATGTGCTATAGTCTCCTCTTGTTCTCTTACAGGATACCTTTCCGTAGACTTGAACAGTAAACAGCTGAGGTCCAGGCCACAGATGACATAAAATGAAGAAAGGTCATGACACAAAAGGGATATTGTGTCCCTGGAGAGCTCAATGTGTGGTTCTAAGCCTGGGAGGAGGCCTGGTTCCAGAAATAAGTGTCTGAAATACATTTCCACAATCGTTCACATTTCTCCCCTGATCTGAATTTCCCCCTACCCACAACAAGAGAGGTCCCAATGTTACTGTTGGGCTGGGGGGACTGTGCTTCCCACTGATTCCGGAGGATGGGATGTTGCAGGATCTGGAAAGAAGGAACACAGTAGGCATCTGAAAATGCTGCTTAAAAGTACAAATAGTCAAACAAAACAACATGAGAAAAAGTTATAGAAAAAGGCAGTTTGAAATGTGCTGAAAGAAAAGGGACTCTATTGCTCAGAAGAGTTACCAGGGTTAATTGGGGAAAAAAGCGTTCTTGATTTTTATAGCTGCAGTTTTCACTTTATCCCAAAGCCAAATAACACATTAGAAGAGAAAATAAATGTAGATTTTTGTTTCAAGACAGAGGATTCATTAAACATAAAAGAAAACAGATGCTGAATCAATATTTTCAAGAATCAAATGAGTTTAGCGGCGCACAACAGGACCAAACATTTCTAGGAGTCACAAATGAATGTAAGCCAGAAACCAACCAAACACGGTAATAACAGAAGGCAAAGAAAAGCATCTAAAGGAGGGGGGTTTCTTTATATCAGAAAGGATGGCTAACTTGAAATGAGATCTGCATTGCAACTGCTCCCCCTTGTGGCAGGCTTAAAAGTGAATGTAGAGACATTATAAAGTTCATTTGCGAATGAATTGTAAAAAAAATAGGTACGCTAGGAACTGGGTTCTATCAGAAAGTTCCAGAAATCAGGCTTATTCTTTAGAATAAACATTTATTTTTGACTTCGATCACTTCTTAACAATCAGTATCTTTTATAGATTTTTGAAATACCCTCACTGGTTCATAAAGATTGATTAATGTATACTCTTCTTAATTGTAAACATTAATCAGTAATTTGGAGATTTCCTCTCGCTTCCTATTTTACCTTTAGGACAGGAAGTGAAGTGAAAATATATGGGATGAAAAAAAAAAAAAATGACAGGGGTTTTAAATCTTCCCTACTCTAAATAAAACTAAAAGAGTTGACCATACATAAATATTTTATTTTATTTTTAAAATCCGTTGCCACAAAAAAATGAAGCACTAAAAAAACACACTGTAACGGTAATCTTGCTATTTACCAATAAAAGCCAAACGCTCTTTCTAGAATTCATTAAAGTGATACTAAGGGCTTAAAGAGTAAGTTCACCTTTACAGAAAATCTGTAATGTGAACTTACACTGTACCCCATTCCCCCCCAGTCCCATTATGCAGGAGTCCCGCGACCCCCCCCGCTGAGAGACATCGGGTCACCTCTCAGCGTGTAGGGATAGGAGGCATTCTAATTGGTCGGTGCTGACCAATCAGAACCCGCCTAGCCCGTCCTGTCAGCGCTGGAAAAGAGGAGAGAAAGCCACAGGGATTTCAAATCCCCAGAGGAGTAAAGCAGCGACCCGATGTCTCACAGCAGGAGATCGCAGGACTCCGGCATAGCGGGACCGAGGGGGGTGGGGTCCAGTGCAAGTTCACCTCTACAGATTTTCTGTAAAGGTGAACTTACACTTTAAGCATTTTTTCCTAAATAAAAGAGGTTTATACTTACCAGCTCACATTACAGAGCACCCCCAACTTCCTCTTCTGAGGTCCCCCATCGGTGCTCTCCACTACTCCTCTTCTGCGTTTGCCCCCATAGCAAGCTGCTTGCAATGGGGGTACATGTGTGGGTGCGCTCCCAAGCCTGGCTGTGTGTGTCCAAAGACACACACAGTGTGGCTCAGCCCTGCCCTCTACACCCTACTCACAGGATTTGATTAAAAGCAGCGGGAGGAGCTGATGGCTCCAACTGTGGCCTCTGTGCCAGTGAGAGCAGGGAGAGAGAGCAGCACTGCTGCAAACGGACACAACACTCCTGCTGTGTGTTAATGGACACATAGCATTGCTCGGGAACGAGCCTTTTCGAGTGCCCCCAGTGCAAAAAAGCTTGCTATTATGGGCACTCAGCGGGGGGGAATGGGAGCTGCTAGGATCACAGACAGGGGATCCAAAAAAGAAGAGGATCTGGGCTGCTGTGGGCAAAACCATTGCACATAGCAGGTACATATAATATATTTGTTAGTAGTTTTTTTAATTCTCTCCTTTAAAAATCAGCATAATGCAACACCTTTTGGCTTTAGGTCCTCTTTAAAACAGGTGAAAATGTCTTTGCCTCTGAGATACAAAGGTACATAGAGGAGGTTTGTTTTGGAAGTATCTTACACACCCCAGTTCTTCAAGTGGTTTGTTAGGTTATGTAGATAATACATGTGCTTTTTGGCTATGACTATGCATTTGCTTGATATAGAGATGTCTGTACAGTATATTTAACTGACCCATGCATATAGTCATTTACATGACACTTCAAGGAAACATCCAATGAGAGCAATTACGGAGGATGCCAACACTAAGCTCTTTCTAAAAATGCTAGACACCTGGCTGTCATGCCAATTCCTTTGCTTTAACCTTTTGTAGCAAATGCAAATACCAAGTCCTTATGCAGGCTTCTTCTATGTCAATGGCTCAAAAGCCAGAGATAAGCAGCTAGCATTTTCAAAAGGTCAGATTGGCAACCCACATCTTTTTCTAAGCACAACTTTCCTTGATGACAAACAGAATATATATTTAAAATAATGTTGTTACCTTGTCATAACACCACACCATGGTATTATCATTTGGCATTTTATTATACTTACAGGATGTCCAACGGTTTCCCTATAACATGGGATCCAGAATAATTTTATAACTCACAATTAAATTTACCTTGTTTACTAAGCTCACCTGGCACAGGACTGGTTGTGATGGGAGCCCCTCCCTGCATTGCAGCTACGATCGCAGGGCTGTGTGTGGCAGCTGACCCCAGGGAAGACGGCAAGTTAGGAGGCGCTGAAGACATGGCAATGGAAGGGTTAGGTGGGATGGGGGTAGGTCCACTGACCCGACATGCTGCAGGAGGGAAAGAGCCATGCACGGGAAGGGGCACTGAATAGGGGTTAATTGGTGGGTTGTGATGAGCAGAATCAACTAAGTCACTACCCATATTAAATGGTACAGGCAAAGGCATGCTGGGGTGCTGATTACCGGGCACCGGAGGCTGGGCAGGAGCAGGTACTGCTGATGGGATCATGGGATTGGGTGGTGGTTGACCTGTAAATGAACCAGAACCTGCAGAAAAGAAATGAAGTCACATTCCATATTAATAAGTAGAATCCACACAATATGCACATAGTGCTAGACATATAGGGCTCAAATTTTAGTCAAGTCCTATTGAACAGGCAAAAATTCAAGCCAAAGGTTGCCCCTCTTGGCACCGCTCAAATTTTGATTGAAATATCGAAAGGAACCTATGAGGACCAGTAACGCTCTTGCAATCTAAAACTGTTGATATCTTATCTATTATATTACGGTAAGAAAGAAATACTGTTAAGGTGGACTTCAGCGGACCCTCCTGCTGTTTTGTCCTGGGAGGCCATGATTGACACTGCACTTTCTATGTACAAACTTACCTATATAAATCACGGTTGTCCATGAAAGTATGGCAAGGTATAGCTCCCCTGGACGTCGTGGTAGTAGGGTTAATAGTTTAACTTGCTTCAGACTTTAGAGCTTTACACCCTTGGGTGAAATGTTGAAGGACCTTGCCACCCTCCCTCCCACTGTAATTGCTTTCTGTGGGTTCAATGAGCCCTGTTTTTTTCCTGAGAATTGCAAGTATGGCTTATTATATTAGTTTCATTATAGTTTTTATAAATTAAATCAATAAGGGACTTATGCTTTGTAAATAAAAAAAAAAAAGAAGGAGCAGAGTGGAAAATTGTGAGCTGAACAGTGTCCGTCACTGTTCTGGTATTCTGACAGCCAGGGGTGTCAGCGGCTGTTTTTGGGATCTCAAAAGAGGCTTCATATTTATTTGTCCTGTACAGTGGATTTACCTTTCTGTGGACGTTTGCTTTATTTATATTTGAACTTACTGTTTTTTTATATATGTTTATATTCAAAATTATGATTCATTTATGATGAGGTCCCAAGCACAGTCACTTTATTTCATATGTAAGATGCACAGCCACTTTATAGTTCATTTATTTTTGTTTGCTATTCTTGGGCATTTGTGTTTTTGTAAGAAAGGTTTTTTTGCATACTTTGTGAGCATTGGTTGAGTGCAACAAAGTATTACCCCAATTGTATCTGGTAGAAAGGATGTTTGCTGCTTCACCAACCTACAGGTGCATCTCATAAAATTAGAATATCATAAAAAAAGTAGTTTATTTCAGTAATTCAATTTAAAAAGTGAAACTCATATTTTATATGAATGTGTTACACACAGAGTGATATATTTCAAGCATTTTTTTCTTCTAATTTCGAGGATTATGTCTTACAGCTAATGAAAACCCAAAACTCAGTATCTCAGAAAATTAGATTACATAAGACCAATAAAAAAAAAGAAAGAAAAAAAAGAGTATTTTTGATAAAGAAATGTTGACTTACTGAAAAGTATGTCTATGTACAGTATGCACTCATTACTTGGTCAGGGCTCCTTTTGCATGAATTACTGCATCAATGTGGCTTGACATGGAGGCGATCAGCCTGTGGCACGGTTGAGATGGTATGGAGGCCCGGGTTTCTTTGATAGTGGCTTTCAGCTCCTCTGCATTGTTGGGCCTGGTGTCTCTCATCTTCCTCTTGACAATACCCAACAGATTATCTATGGGGTTTAGGTCAGGCGAGTTTGCTGGCCAATCAAGCACAGTAATACTATGATCAATAAACCAGGTATTGGTAATTTTAGCAGTGTGGGCAGGTGCCAAGTCCTGCTGGAAAATAAATGAAATCCACATCTCCAAAAAGCTGATCAGCAGAGGGAAGCATGAAGTGCTCTAGAATTTCCTGGTAGATGGCTGCGCTAACTTTGGACTTTATAAAACACAGTGGAGCAACATGAGAAGATGACATGGCTCCCTAAATCATCACAGACTAAGGAAACTTCACACTGGACCTCATGCAACTTTCTGTTTCCACAGTTAGTGATGATTTGGGGAGCCATGTCATCTGACCACACTGCGTAAAGTAGCAATACCTGGTTTATTGATCATGGTATCACCGTGCCTGATTGGCCAGCAAACTCGCCTGAACTAAACCCCACTTCATCCTTCCCTCTGCTGACTAGCTTTTTGGAGATGCTGATTTCATTTTCCAGCAGGACTTGACACCTGCCCACACTGCCAAAAGTACCAATACCTAGTTTAATGATAATGATATCACTGTGCTTGATTGGCCAGCAAACTCGCCTGACCTAAACCCCATAGAGAATCTGTGGGGTATTGTCAAGAGGAAGATGAGAGACACCAAACCCAACCATGCAGACAAGCTGAAGGCTGCTATCAAAGCAACCTGAGCTTCCATAACACCAAGTTTTGAGGACATACTTTTCAGTAAGCCAACATTTTTGTATTAAAAATCCTTTTTTGTTTGGTCTTATGTAATATTCTAATTTTCTCAGATACTGAATTCTAGGTTTTCACTAGCTATAAGCCATAGTCATCAAAATTAATAGAAAGAAATGCTTGAAATATATCACTCTATGTGCAACACATCGATATAAAATATATGAGTTCCACTTTTGAATTGAATTACTGAAAAAAATTACCTTTTTGATGATATTATAATTTTATGATATTATATTTTTTATGTACCTGTATATTGTTTCACTATCTATCTATTTTTGCACAGATGCATGTTTTTTTTATTTATTTAAATATTACTGTTATTACTGAAGAAGTGTGGTGCTCCCGCAAAACATGTTGAGGAATTGAGTGAATAACTACTCATGGAAGACACCCTTTCTAATAATTTGCTCCAAGAATTGAATTGACAGTGATTGTGATATGGTTTGGTGTTATTATTTCTATGGGAGATTTTTTTATCCATGTAATTTTATGAGTGTTGCAAAAATAAAAAGTTAAAAGATGTATGAGATTCCCCCCCTCCCCCCCCCCATTTTTACTTACCTAGATGGATGCAGCATCTGTCCCCCGGCACCTCTACACTGAGAAGCGAGCGATCGAACACCGCAGATCGCTTGGTTCTGAAAGCTCCACGAGCAGAAAGCTGCTGTCAGTCAGCAGCTCTCTGCTCTACCCCTTCCTCGCTCATTGGAGCGCTGGGCTGTGGAGGGACAGGGAGCGGCTGGCTCAGGGTGTCGGTGCAGGTACCTGTCGGATCCCGACTTAGTGGTCGTGATGACGCAGTGCCTGGACCGACTTCTGTGACGTCAGCAGAGAGGGGACTTCAGCTGGAAATGGGTCACAGGAGTGCAGAACAAGCTATCAAGTGGCTTGTATACAACCAGCCTGTAGGGAAATTTTCCTGAATGATCAGCGCTGCTGGCTATAGCCAGCAACACTCGCCACTGTATTCTGATGGTGGGGAAGATTCTCCACTGTCAAAATAAAATACCACAGCGAGAAGGCTTCCCCCATCCACCTCGAATCTGTGGATAGGGGAAACAGATGATTTTTTTTTTTTTTCATTTAACCCACTTGTTGACCAAAAAAAAAAAAAAAACTGGCCAGCAGCATCTGTGTGAACAATCAAGACATCCTTTAACCACTTGCCGACTGCCGCACGACTATTTACTGCGGCAGTCAGCCCCGTACAGGCAAACCGACGTAGGGCTACATCGGTCGCCTACGAGCCTCTAGGGGGCAAGCCGCTCGTTCCCTGACATGTCCGCCGGTCACCCGCGATCTCCCGGTGGAGAGGGAGAAAGGCAGGCGGTTAATATAAACAAAGCCACCTGTCATTCTCCCTGATCTAACGGCAGAGACTACACGATCCTGCTATGTAGGATCGTATGTCTCTGTGGTTACATCACTAGCCACGCCCCTTTACAGTTAGAATCACGCCCCTAGGGACACACTTAACCCCTTGATCACTAATAAAGTTAACCCCTTCCCTGCCAGTGTTATTTTTACAGTAACAGTGCATATGTATAGCACTGATTACTGTAGTAATGTCACTGGTACCCCCAAAAGTGTCAAAAATGTTAGTCAGGGGTCCGATCTGTCCGCCGCAATGTCGCAAAAAAAAAATCGCAGATCGCCGCCATTACTAGTTAAAAAAAAAAAACAATAAAAATTACATAAATCTTTCCCTTAGTTAGTAAACGCAATAACTTTTGCGCAAACCAATCAAAATACGCTTATTGCAATTTTTTTTACCAAACATATGTAGCAGAAAACAAATTGGCCTAAAATGTTAAAAAAAATTTGATTTTTACTTATTTTTTGGGGGGAATTTCATATAAAAAAATGTGAAAAATATTGTTATTTTTTCAAAATTGTCGCAATTTTTTTGTTTATAGCGCAAAAAGTAAAAATCGCACAGGTGATTAAATACCACCAAAAGAAAGCTCTTTTTGTGGGAAAAAAAGGACGTCAATTTCATTTGGGTACAGCGTTGCAGGACTGTGCAATTGTCTGGTAAAGTCACGCAGTGCCGAATCGCAAAATAGGGCCTGGTCTTTGAGCAGTAAAATCCTCCGGGGCTTAAGTGGTTAAAAACACTCTTATTTGTTTAGCAGGGAAGGGTTAAAACAACTGTCTGTGTCCCATCAAAGAGATCTTTCCTCCCTTTTTATGTGATTACTAGGACAGCGCAGGTTAGCCTACCCATGGCTAGCGGCAGCAATAACTTTTCAAGACTATCCAAACAAAACAAAAAAAAAAAGTTCTTAAACCAGTTGCTGACCACCCGCCACAGTTTTACTGCAGCAAGGTGGTTTGGCTGCGTGAACCAACCTAACCGTATGTCGGTTGCGCATGGGCGCTGGGGGGGGCGCACGCCCCTCGATGTGCTGATTTGTTTTAGAACCAGTCAGTCATCAGGTCCAGGTCTGGACCTGGTAGTCGGTTCTGACCAATGGCAGAATGTCCTGTGCCTGTGTAAACACAGGCACAGGAAATAATGCAATTTTCTCTCTCGGAGCCCTTTTCGTATCACGGTTTCCAAATTTAAAATCTTTCTGGGCCAATCCCTCCTCATGGGCATTACTAAAAAGAGTGAGTTGCAGTCCTATTGGTCCACTGACCCGATTTATCATATGCCTGTGTTCTCTGCTGCCATGGCAAGGACTAGATACGAGCAAACCTTGCGGTTCATACACTTCAGTCGTCCTTGGGGTGACCCTAGAAATGACCGGCTCCACTAAAATGCGGCCCCTCGTAAATCACTTCAACCAAAAGTTTGCAGCATTGTATATGCCCCAACAAGCTGTCTGTGTTGAGGAGTCCTTTCTTGCCATCTTGTTTCAAACAGTTTCTCCCCAGCAAGCGTGCCAGATATGGGGTCAAGATGTATAAGCTCTGTGACAGGGCAACAGGCTATACATGTAGTTTCTGAATTTACGAGGGAAAAGATAGCAATGTGGAGTCCCCAACTGTGCAGACTACATAGGGAGCAGCAGAAGATTATTTGGGACTTGGTGTCACCCTTATTCGGAAAGCGGTACTATTTACACGTGGATCACTTTTTAGTGACCTTTTTGAATCTGGAATTTGTGCATGTGGCACCGTGCGACCTAATCTCCGGGGCTTTCCCCCAACTGCTTGTTGATTTCCGACAGCAGGAGAGAGCCGGCTGGAAGTGTAATAAACTGCTTGCAGTGAAGTGGAGGGTCACATGGAATGTTTTTGTTCTGTCCTCCAGTCACGCAGATACGACAGTCCAAATTGCAACGGCGACTGGTGTTATTGAGAAGCCCCTCTGTGTCCACAAATTCAACCTTAACATGGGAGGGGTGGACTTCAAAGACCAGATGATGGCGTTGTACTTCACTGCCAAAAAGGCCAGACGCTGGTACAAAAAAGTGTCTGTATACTTATTCCAATTGGCTCTGCTGAACGCTTATGTGCTATACAAAATGTCAGGAAGAAGTGGATCCTTCCTAAAATTCCAGGAAGAGATCATCACAGCCCTTCTGTATCCAGAAGGTGCTGTGGCCCAAATTCACAATCCAGATGCTGTGAGCCAGATGCATGAGAGGCATTTTCCGGATGTTCTCCCTGGTACCCCTACCCAAAGAGCACCCCAAAGAAGATGTCGTGTCTGTAGAAAATGTAGACATAGGCGTGACACCCACTTTTTTTGTCCCTCCTGTCCTGGCCAACCTGGTCTCTGCATCGGGGACTGTTTCCGTCGCTACCACAAACTAGTAGAGTATTCAAAAATGTGTAATAATACTGCGCTATGGATGTATGATGTTTACTCTCAATCTGAAATGCTGATGTTCAAAAGTAATTAAAAATGACAAAAAAGGACACACAGCGCAAATCGGAATATATAGAGTGACTGGTGCCAAAATTCTTGTGTAGGTGGGTGAAAACTGTGCAAGTCCGCAAGTCCTTTCTGCATAGGAGATTGTATCTTCACTGAAGGCTTGTTATCACTCCTGAAATGTGAGTTATTTTCTGCATTATTTAATAAAGCTTATGAAACGGGATTACACTATCTTGAATTTTTTCCCTCCTATGGTCCCACATTCTTTGGCTTATTGAGGAAAGATTGGGTATTGGAGTCTACAAGACTAGTCTCAAAGGAAAATAAAAGACCCACACCAGTTACAAAGTGCGTTTGACCCACATGCAATATTGCTAAGGGGTCCTGGCAGTCTGGTAAGTGGAAGTATCCACGGGGAGTGGACCCCCTCACCATTGCACCTTATCTTTTTGGCACGGATTGTCACCAGTTTGTATAATAAAGAGCACTTAAGCACATTGCACCTTCACTGGCTGCAGTACTCTAGTCTGCATCTCCCCAAGGTAATACCTAAAATCTGGCCTGTTAGTGGGCCCTGAGGACCGGAGTTGAGGACCACTGGCCTAAGATAACGGAAGCTATGAGCATTTCATGACTTCTGTTTCACCAGATATAAACCACGCCATTGGGAAATTGGGAAAGCTTCTTATCACACCAATCTTGGTGTGGTCAGATGCTTTAATGGCAGAAGAGAGATCTAGAGTCTAATAGACCCCAATTTTTTTGTAAAAAAAGAGTACCTGTCAATACTTATTACTATCATAGGGGATATTTAAATTCCCTGTGATAAAAATAAAAACGATAAAAAAAAAAAAAAAAAAGGAAGGTGTCTAGCAGTAGACCTCCTCTGTAAATTTAAAGTGGTAACCTGTAAAGGCTTTTAAAATTGTACGCAGTTTGTTGGGCGTGAGCAATTTAAAGCAGGTTATGTTTGGTATCTATGTACTCGGCATAAGATCATCTTTTATATGTTACCAAACAATTGGGCAATATATAGTGTATTTGTGCATTAAATTTAAAAAAAGTTTTAGAAAATCTCTGTGAAAATACAGTGAGACAAAAAAAATGTAAAACTCACCATTTTGTTCTGTAGGGCCTCTGCTTTAAAAAATATATAATGTTTGGGAGTTTAAAGTAATTTTATAGTAAAAAAAAATAAATCATTTTTTCATGTAAACAAAAAGTGTCAGAAAAGGCTTGGTCTTCAAGTGGTCAGAAGAGTGGGCGATGTGCATAAGCTTCTAATATTGGGCATAAAATGCCAGGACAGTTCAAACACCCCCCCAAATGACCGCTTTTTGGAAAGTAGACACCCAAAGCTATTTGCTGAGAGGCATGTTGAGTCCATGGAATATATTATATTTTGCCACAAATTTCGGGAAAAATATGATTTTTGACTTACCGTAAAATCAATTTTTCTGATGTTCATTGACAGACACAGCTCCTGATATTCATAACCATTGGGTTATACTGCCCCCTACAGAAGGAAGACACTAGGCAGAAAATAGTTCTGACTACACTCATGGGCAGTCCCAGGGGGTATACTCCCTCTCTCTGCTATAGACACTCAGTTTTGTTACAAGTGTCAGGAGAATTATAACTCCACAGAGGGGTGGATGCTGTGCCTGTCAATGAACATCAGAGAAATGGATTTTACGGTAAGTCAAAAAATGGAATTTTTGTAAAATCTTACCGTAAAATTGCTTTTTCTGAGTCCTCCAACAGTCGCCGCCCCTCATAAGTCATCACTATTGGTATTGACTACCGCTCCGCAGGAGTAGCTAGGCATAAGACTTAGTCAAAAGAACAAAAGCATTTAGCATAGACACACCCATTGGGGCTGTCCCACTGGTCAATACCCCCCTGCAGTAATCCCTCCCAACTCAGTTTGGTAGAATAGCAGTAGGTGTACAAGAAAAAAGCCCAAAAGAGGGGCGGGGGCGGCGACTGTCGGAGGACTCAGAGAAAGGAATTTTACGGGAAGATTTTACAAAAATTCTGTTTTCTCTTACGTCTTCAGACAATCGCCGCCCCTCATAAGTCATCACTATTGGGATGTCCCAAAGCAGTGTAGACATGAGGGGTGGGAGACACAACCGTAGAAAAGGCAACGCAGTACCCACATCAGAGAAAGGAACCTTACACGCACAGTAAGAGAACCTTCTGGGCAACAGAAAAGTGCTCAACAGGAGCAACAACCCAGGAAAACAAATATCCAGGGGATAAACACCCCAACAGCCAGAGACCCACAAAAAAACCAGGGTCCCCTATGGCACTGCCGCACTGAGAACTTTGCGGCCAAAGGAGGCATCAGCTGATGCCAGAACATCCACCTTATAGAATTTGTGCTACGGATTCTGGGGCAGCAGAGTGCTCTTGCCCCCAGTGACTCCTTTCACCAAAGTATCCTAGGCCTCGCCAAAAAGGCGAGATCCAGCATAAGGAAAGTCAGCCACCGTTTTCCGTGACGTCTGGTCAGCCGACCAGCTCTTCAGCCAGATCAGTCGACGGTTAAGCACCGCGACACTAGACAGGCGTGCAGCCAAAGGGACATCATTTAAGGCCGCATCGCACAAAAACATGACCCCATGATGAATTTGGTCCACCATTTCCAGCGTAGCAGGTGGGGCAGAATCAGACACTAGTGTGCGTCTAAGCACCTTAGTCCAGTCCGCCAACGCCTGAGCCACCATGACAGAAGCGAAAATAGGTTTGAGCATGGAACCCGCCACCGTATAGGCATGGCGGGCAAGAGACTCCAACCTCCTGTCCGTAGGATCCCGGAACACCGGGATATCCTCAGTGGGAACCAGAGTAGCCTTGTTCAACACGGCCACAGCGTGATACACCCTGGGGGCCACGCACCAGCGTGCATCCGTAGAAGGCGCAAAGGGGTAAAGCAGTTTAAACTGACTAGGCACCGTGAAAGGGCGTTTTAAACTGCGCCATTGTTCATTCACTGTGTGATGAAACTCAGCGGGGCAGGGAAAAACCTGCGCCAACTTGCAGGCCCTATGTGTACCAAATGAGGACACAACGGCCGGAGGAGTGTGCTCATCCTCCAAATGTAGTGTTTCTTTCACAGAAGAAATCAAATCATCCATGTGTGCGCGTTCCTCAGGCGACCCCGGGGAAGATTCATCAACCCCCTCCACCTCCGCCTCCCCCTCAGACCCCAGAGGGTCCAGGGACGAGCGAGACCCTGAAAAGGGCACGCCAGCCACAGCAGCCACATCACCATCTGAATCAGAGGAGAAAGATAATCTGGGCCTTTTCCTAGCAGCACGTTCAGCCATCAGCACCTCCATTTTTGACACCAAAGACACCACCACAGCGGCCAAATTAGGTATAACGGGGGGTTCAGCAGAACTGGGGTCCCCCACCAAGGCTGGGGGAAATTTGCTGTCCCTGTCCCGAGAATCCATTGCAAAAAATAATAGTGAAAGTACTGGCCCTTTAAAAGCGCTGCGGATAGCGCAGCCCACCGCTATAAACACAGTGTACACAAAACCCCCCAAAAGGGACAAAACTGAGCCAGAAAGGATAGAACAGATAGATATGGAAGAGACAGTCTGCAGAGCCCCACAGAGTGTTACCACACCGAGCGCTGCTCCAGAGGAAAAGGAAGTGAGGTCACCAGAAGCTGAACTATAAGCTGCAAGGCCCAGGGAAAATGGCTGCCCATAGGAATGAATGGAAGGCTTCGGCAAGATGGCCGCCGACATGTGCTCAGAACTATCGTTCTGCCACACACAAGATGGCGCCGGATGGCGCCAAAATCACTACATAGCAAGCTATAGCAAAAGCCCACAGTGAAGCCAGACATGCTGCCCACATCCAAAATGGCGGACCGCATGGTTTTCAGCCGCAGCGGTCGCCTCACATACAGTCTGCACCTTCCAAACACTAAAAGTGACACAGGAGAGGGGCCCCCACCACACCACACACTCTTTCGTTCATTGATGGACACAGCTCCTGATAATCATATCCATTGGGACGTCCAAAAGAAGTGTTAAAAATGAGGGGTGGGATTCCCAAGGCTAAACATTAGCCAACCAGGCAACAGGAGCTTAACCAAACAACTGGAGCCCACGTTAAAAAAAAAAAAAAAAAACACACACCCTCAAAGAGGATCAGGTCCTCTTAAACAGCAGCCTGCAAAACCTTGCGGCCAAAAGAAGCATCCGCAGATGCCAACACATCCACTTTATAAAACTTTGTAAAAATGTGCACCGACGACCAGGTGGCCGCCTTGCAAACCTGGGTCACTGACACCGGAGGACGGAAGGCACAAAGCACCAAGCGATCCTCAGCAGAGAGGGAGAGGATGTCACCAGACTCATCACCCACAGAAACAGGCACCTGCAACCACTAGGAGAATCTGCACTACATGTTCGGCGATCGGGAAGTAAAATGATCCAGGAGCTAGCACTAGGGGATAAAGAGGGATTCCCACCACCAAAATTGCCACCCACAGGGCCCTACTGTCATAGCCACCCCTATTTCCAATGGCAAACCACAAGAAAATGGCCACCAGACTACACAAACATGGCTGCTGTGTATAAAACCACAAAGGCTACAACAAAATGGCGGCCCCTGCGCGGCACCACAAGGCTTACAGGGACTCAGGAGGGAGACCAGGCCTCAAAGACAGATCCAGGTAGGATGGGGGGCCCTGACAGGAGTCCCCACCAGGTACAACCTCCCCTCCGCACAATTGATTGTCCGGTCACCGGCGGCGCAACCCCTGGCCCCCATCGCCAGTTAGCTCCCTGCCCCCTTCCCAGTGCCAGACCACCCAAATAGCCCCAGCAAGGGAGGGGGGACAGGATGAGGGACTTGGCAAGGGGGGTGCCTGCGGGAAGGAGGGGAACCCGGGGGTCCGACCGTCCCAAGGAGGGGCCCAGGTCCACCCCTAAACCCCCCAGGGGGAGAGAGGGGACAGCTACGCACCATACCAGGAACCAGGTGGGCACCGCTCCAGACAGAATCCCTCTCCATCGAAATTCGGGGGCTGTCCACCAGGAGGAACGCTGTGACTCATGCCCAGACCCGGTCGTATGCGATCTCGCGAGACGTTTAACTAGCAGGCCAGCCCCCGTCCAGTGGGGCTATGTCGCGGCTAACCTAGTCTGGAGCTGAGGTCTGCGCGCATTTGCTGGCCAGACTGGGGTGATCACTGGATATAGATTATATAGCCTGTCACCCAGTCCGGCAGTTGATTATAGATCTCTCACAGGAAAAAATCCAGCAGAAAAAAAATTTCTATCTAAAAATGTTTTGCCAGGACCAAAGATCCGAGCAAGGAAACAGGTCCTTACTCCTGACTAGGCAGAAAAAACTGGCTATAGCAGAGAGAGGGAGTATACCCCCTTGGACTGCCCATGGGTGTAGCCAGAGTTCTTTTCTGCCTAGTGTCCTACTCCTGTAGGGGGCAGTATAACCCAATGGGTATGAATATCAGGAGCTGTGTCCGTCAATGAACAAAGAGAAATGACAATTTTATTTTTTTTTACACAAAGTTGTCACTAAATGATATATTTCTCAAACATGGGAATATGTGGAATGACACCCCATAATACATTCTGCTGCATCTCCTGAGTACAGGGATACCTGTACCGGAATACAGAGATGTGTGAGACTTTTTGGGAGTCTAGCTGTGTACGGGACCCCGAAAACCAATCACTGCCTTTAGGTTTTCAAAGGGCGTAAACTGTTTATTTTACTTCCTCCCTCCCTACCTATCACAGTTTCAGAGGCCCTGAAATGTCAAGATAGCACAACCCCCCCTTCTAAATGACCCCGTTTTGGACAGTAGACACTTTAAGCTATTTGCTGAGAGGCATGCGGAGTTCGTGGAAAGATTTATTTTATTTTGCCACAAGTTTTGGGAAAATTACAAAAAAAAAATTTTATTACACAAAGTTGTCAATGAAATGATATATTGCTCAAACAAGCCATGGGTATACGTGAAATGACACCCCAAAATACATTCTGCTGCTTCTGAGAACGGGGATACCACATGTGTGACACTTTTTAAAGGCAGTCTAGCCACGTACACACAGGACCCCGAAAACCAATCACCACCTTCGGTCTTTCTAAGGGCGTAAACTGTTGATTTCACTCCTCACTACCTATCACAGTTTCGAAGGCCATGAAATGCCAAGATAGCACAACCCCCCCCCCCCCCAAATTATCCCTTTTCGGAAAGTAGACACACCAAGGTATTTGCTAAGAGGCATGGTGAGTATTTTGCAGCTCTCATTGTTTTGGAAAGTGAAGAAAGAAAAGGAAAAGTTAGAGAAAATCAGTGAGGTACCTCCTTAAATGTGCCACATCCATAATAGATAAACCATAAACAAAGTTCCCCTTGGAGTGGGACTTTGAAGGCACTAAGTACTAAATAATGTGAATAAAAATCAGTTTTATTTAAGTTAGCATAAAAACACCAATGCTATAAGGACATAGTTGTACATGGAATACATATTACAGCAATGTTAATAGGTGAAAAAGGATTGACATCCTTCACCTGACACATTTCACAGCTCCTTCTTCAGGGGTGTGGTTCGCATCAACATTATAGATTTCATTGCCATATCAGCATTTAAAAACAATGGATTTTTTCTGCCTAGTGTCCTACTCCTGTAGGGGGCAGTATAACCATACTGATATGTATCAGAGACGGTGTCCGACAATGAACGATAGAGACATGTAATTTCTTTAGATCCCAAAAAAATAAAACACGCAGAGGTGATCAAATACCACCAAAAGAAAGCTCTATTTGTGGGGGAAAAAAAAAAAAAAGGACATAAATTTTGTTAGGGTACAGCACTGCAATTACCAGTTAAAGTCACGCAGTGCCAAATTGCAACAAATGGCCTAGTCATTAAGGGGGTAAAACCTTCCGGTCCAGAAGTGGTTAAAAAGCTCCACAGAAACAGGATTTGTTACTAATAATGGTGAAGTGGGGCAGGTTTTGATCTCCTTGGCGATTGGGAGCATGGTAGGCAGAACCTATCCTATCCCTGTGATAGGCAGAGCACATTTTTTTAGCTGATTTTCTTGTATCACAAAATACACTTAAGGGTAGATAAAGCATTTGAGGCTTCCCAAGCAGGACTCTTTTGAAAAACAAAGACCAAATTTAGGCAAAAGATTTGGGGGTTGAGGAAAAAACATTTCTACTGGGGTCAACATTTGTACAAAAGCCTAAAGTTTGTAATGGGACACAATTTGGACTGGCTGTGTTTCAGTACCAATCCACGTCTTGATTATCAGTTTACTAGATCACGTCCCCATTAAATTTCCCCTAGACACATTTTAGTCAATAAAATGCATGTGTGAAGGATTTTTTAATTACAAGGCAGTACTATTTTGTATATTGTGACTATAACACAAAAACAAAATCACAAATGAAGCAAGGTAAATCACTTACCGTGTGCTGGGCTGGGTTGTGTCCCTCCTTGCTGCTGACTGTTTACTGGTGGCTGTGATGGGGGTGCATTTGGCTGTCCCAGTCCTTCTGAACTGCTTGCTGTGCTCCCTGGTGCAGGTGTCACAGAAGCCTGTGTTACAGGGATGGAATGGGCAGTGGGGGGCACAGGCTGGCTGCCTGGAGGAGTCTGATGTTGCTGCTGGTGTTGGTTCTGAATGTGCTGGAAATGCTGCTGACGTGCTCTCAGCTCTGCGTATTTTAGCTGTTCCATGTGGAAAGATTGTCTATCTGATAGAAGCTGCTGCCGCTGATACTCTAGCTATGGAGTGAAATATAAATACAGATATCAACTATTAGCTAATGAATTCTGCCCTCAAATTGTAAAGCACTGCGCAAACTTGTGGCGCTATATAAATCCTGTATAATAATAAAGCAAGTCCCAATAACCCTCCAAACTAACTTCCTCTACAAAGAGGCACCACTGGTAAAAAAAAATGGTTAGGATAGAGCGCCAGAGAAGTCTAAGGCTAATCAGAAACATTTGCTGCCAATTAACTGCAAATTGCAGCAATACAATGGAAAAGAATATAAATGGAAATAGGCGCAGCTGTATAACATAAATATCCTAAAATGACACGTGCATTACCGATTAAATATAAATGAAGTGCATAAAAAATGCTGGTGCAAGATTAAAAGAAAAAAAAAAAAAAAAATATATATATATATATATATATATATATATATATATATGATGCACCAAAGTGCACAGTGCTAAATAATTGGTGATCCCAATATACAATAAACTTCTGTACATGTGATCATATCAGGTAGTGGTCAAATTATGCACATTTGCAAAAATTGTGCAATATTGTGCTTCACTATAAATATATATAAATAAATAAATAAGTAAATGTAAATAAATATGTTAATCTATACAAAACCAATTTAAATGTAGTATCACAATAAATTATCATCAATTCATGATACAAAGAACAAAAACAAAAATGTGTTCTTATAAATATAAAGTCAGATATAGTGATTCATAAAAAGTCCCAAGATAAAGTCCAAGTAAAGTGCAGCAAAAAAAAATGTGCAAAAAAGTGCAGACTGTGCTAATTATTCAAAAAATAAAGTGCAAAATTGTGCTGGCTCTTCAGAGGTGGTTGTGCTGATTCTTCAGAAGTAATGTGTGTGGTAAGGCACCCTTTGTGCTGCTTACACCAGTCACCCCCTAAAATGACTCACCAGATGGGATGGCTGGTAAAGTTATAAACCAGCAATAGCGTTGTTTGTTAATATATGGGTTAAATCTTCCTTCACTTAATCCTCCTCAAACAGCCATATCAACTCAGGCAGGGATATGTTATATATAAGAGAATGACAGTGTGATTCTGTATAAAAAAACACTTTTATTTAATAAGAATCTCACTCACATTTCATAAGTGTCTTCCTGGTAAAAGCAAGCTTTTTCAGGTCCTTACTGCTGATACAAGTATACAAGAAAACTCAGCACTTCCAGAGAGTCCTATGAGTGAGTGACAAATGGGGGCAAGCCTGGTTTTGTTCTACAGATCTTTAAAATCAGAATACCAAGTACAGTCATTTGAAAAGGACTCACTGGGAAAGATGTCACCAAAATCTGTAATATAAGACAAAATATGGGGAAACGTCCCTACGACATATATATAAATTATATTTGAAAGAAAACCATTAGGAGAAAAGTTTTAATTTATACAGAAGAGCGTTGGTTGAGGCCCATTTACACTGTTGAGGCATGTTAATATACACTCATTAATGTGCATTATGTAAGGGCTGTCAACACTGCAGTGCACATAAAATGCATGTAAAAGCACACTATCAAAAAGGGAAACACAATAAGTGTCTTCTGCATTTTTGGATGTTGCTCTGCAAAGTCTTACAAGACTGTTGTGTGCAGAAAAGGCAATTGTGCTATTACAAACCTTGCTTCTACATACATTGCAGCTGACAGACTGGAGAAGCACCCAGGCATGAATGAGCCGACTTGGATGTAGTGATAGAATATTACATGCATGTAAAAAATTGGATTTTTGACTTACCGTAAAATCCATTTCTCTGCTGTTCTTTGACAGACACAGCTCCTGATCTTCTTAGCCATTGGTCTTATACTGCCCCCTACAGGGGTAGGATACAAGGCAGAAAAAAAAGTCTGACTACGCCTATGGGCAGTCCCGGAGGGTTTTCTCCCTCATCTTTGCTATAGGTACTCTGCTTTTTTCTAGTCAGGAGTAAGGAACTAGATCCTTGCTGGGATCTCTGGTCCTTGCAATTTTTTCCTTTTTAGATAGATTTTTTTTTTTTGGTCTCCTGTTTTTTTTTCCTGTGAGATCTACAAGCAGCTGCTGGACTTGGCGACGGGCTGGATAATCTAGATCCAGTGGCCCCCCCAGTCTGGCCAGCGAGTGGGCGCAGACCTCAGCTCCGCGCTAGGTCGGCCGCGACATAGCCCCAACGGACAGGGGCTGGCCTGCGAGTTAAATGCCTTGTGAGGTCACATACAACCGGGTCTCAGCTCGAGTACCAGCATTCCTCCTGGCCAAAAGCCCCCCCCCCCCCATGTCGATGGCGAGGGTTTCTGTCTGGAGCGGTGGCCGCCTGGTTTCTGATATGGTGAGTAGCTGTCCCTCCTCTTCCCCCTGGAGGGTTTTGGGGTGAATGTGGGGCCCTCAAAGGAACAGTCGTGTCTGTCATGAACATCAGAGAAATGGATTTTAGGGTAAGTCAAAAATCCCATTTTCTCTTTCGTTCATTGATGGGACACAGCTTCTGATCTTCTAACCATTGGAATGTCCCAAAGCATTGTTAAACATGAGGGGTGGGAACAGCGAAAAGAAACTCCAAAGGCTAACTATAGTCAACCAGGTAAACAGGAGCTCAACCAAAACAACTGGAGCCCACCTGAAAAAAACAATACAACCTCAAAGAGGACCAGGTCCTCTAAACAGCAGCCTGCAAAACCTTGAGGCCAAAGGAAGCATCCACAGATGCCAACACATACACATTATAGAACTTTGTAAAAGTGTGCACCGACTACCAGATGACGGAAGTCCCAGGAGGCACTGAGCGCCCAAGTAGAGTGCGCCTTGACAGGGAAAGGAGGAACCTGACCCCTGATGGAATAGGCCTGGATCACCGTCTGTCTGATCCATCTGGAAATGGTCGCAGAGGAAACGGACAACCCTTTCCAAGGCCCATCCGTGAACTCAAAGAGAGAGTCTGACTTCCTGAAAGACGCCGTAGCTGCCAGGTACACCCCAATTGCCCAGTCCACATCCAAGGCATGCAAAGCAATTTCCTTCTGTGTTGGCCTGGGACACAGGGAAGGCAACACAATGTCTTCATTCAAATGAAAACCAGAGACAACCTTTGGAAGGAACGACGGACAGGGGCAAAGGACTACCTTATCTCTGTGAACCACCAAGGTGAACGACAAGATAACGCCACCAATTCCGACACCCTGCACGCAGAGGTGATAGCCACCAAAAAGGCAACCTTCTGGGACATCGTAAGTTAGGGAATCTCCTGAAGATTCTCAAAAGGAGGCTTCTGGAGGACTGAGAGCACCAATTTGAGGTCCCAAGGCAGTAAATGAGACCGCATTGGAGTAGCCAAGTGCCAAACTCCCTGAAGAAAAGTACGCACCAAGGAGTGTGTGGCCAATGGCCGTTGAAAGAAGACTGCTAAGGCCGACACCTGGCCCTTGAAGGTACTCGAGGCCAATTTCTGTTCAAACCCCCGTTGAAGGTAGGTCAAGATCCGAGCCACCGGGAAGGAGCGAGAAAGAAACCCCAAGAGACTCACACCGCGCAATGTACGTCTTCCACGTATGATGGTAGTTCTTCCTAGAGGTAGATTTCCTAGCATTCAACAGTGCAGGAATAACCGACTCAAATAAACCCCTATCCTTCAGCACCTGGCGTTGAACAGCCAAGCCATCAATGCTAGCGACTGTAAAGCAGGATGGAAGATTGGTCCTTGGGACAGCAGATCCTCCCTGAGAGGAAGCTGCCAAGGAACTCCAGCAACCAACCGCACTAGATCGGCGTACCAAGCCCAGCGAGGCCAGTCCGGAGCCACTAAGATGACCGGAATCCCTTCTGCCTTGATCGTGTGTAGAAGTCTTGGCAAAAGCTTGACAGGAGGGAAGGTGTAAATCAGATGATACTGACCCCACGGGGCCACCAGCGCGTCTGTGGCGTCCGCCAGAGTATCCCTTGACTGAGCCACAAACCTCTGCACCTTTCTGTTGAGTTGAGAAGCCAACAGATCCACCTCGGGGGTGCCCCACTGGAGACACAGCTGATGAAACAACCCCGGATGAAGGGACCACTACCTGTGGTCCAACGCCTGCCGACTGAGGTAATACGCCTGCCAATTTTCCACCCCAGGAATGTGTATGGCGGAGAGGGCTGGAACGAGCCGTTCTGCTCACCTTAGAATACCAGCTACCTCCAGGGCCATCTTACCGAATGGGCAAGCTGGGCAGTTGTCCGGGGGCCCCACTTTCCCAGGGGCCCCACCTGGCCAGTGACCCAGCCCCAGCCAAGCATTAGTCCCGATTCCCGTGTGCATCCCGTGGCCAAACTTAGCAGGTGGCAAGCGCCTGTCTCTTTCCTGCACTGCTGTCAGACCACTTGGGCTGTGGAGGGGGAGCCCACAACTGCAGGAATGCCTGTCTGCCTCCACGGGAACAGGCACACACAGGACAGTCGAGTCAGACTCCCGACCTTGTGTGTGTTCACCGGACTCAGCCGCCCAACTTGGAAGCTGTGATTAGCCTGACACTACTGTACCAATAAATATCGCCTTATAAAATTTGCATTTTTATTCTCATTGGTGATTGTGTAGGCAGGGCCCCAGTGCACTGCATTGCCCAGGGCCCTTTAATACTCTTAAGATGGCACTGGCTACCTCCAGAGCCACCAGGACACTTCTTGTGCCCCCCTTGGTGACTGACATAAGCCACAGCCGTGGCATTGTCCAATTGAATGTGCACTGGACAACCCTGAAGACGATCCATCCAATGATCCAGACACAGTCTGATCGCTCAGAGTTCCAAGACATTGATTGGGAGTCAGGATTCTTCCAGCATTCAGATCCCCTGAGCAGAATGCTTGCCGGGGACGCCTTTCCAGCTGGACAGGCTGGCATCTGTAGTGACCACTATCCAATACAAGGGGAGGAAGGAATTTCCCAGCTGAAGCACCGGAGAAAGAAGCCACCATTTTCAGGGACTCCTTCGTGCCCTGACCCAGCCGGATCTGATTGTCCAGAGACCTTAAAGGCCGGGGACTCTTCAAACGGAATCATGGTTGCCTTGTTCAATCTGGAAACCGGAGGGTCCGCCACCGGTGGAACAGACCACTTCTTAATAAGGGAGTATTGCCTAGCAAATTGCTTATGGACCCCAAGTGGACGCTTTGGTTGTCGCCACTCTTTAGTGACAATACTGTGAAAATAGGAGGGGAAAGGGAACACCTTTTCCGCTCTGGATGGCTTGTGAGTGCCAAAGAGAACCAGCACCTCTGTTGCAGCTGCGTCCTCTATCATTAAGCTGTTTCACGCACAGCTACAATCAGTGCATCCACCAGCACCTTCTGTACGCGATTGCAGAAGAAGTGGTATCCTCCTCACTATCTGAGGATTCAGGGCGCATGGTCAAGGACCCAGCAGGGAGTCCCACGTCGCTGGCGGTTGAATCAGATTCAGGATCTGATGAAAAAGATGAGGCAGGAGAAGGCGGGGTCGCTTTTTGCCAGCCCGTCGCCCAAAAACCAGCTCCACCAAGAACACAAAGGATTCCAGAACCGCCGTCAGTGCATCAATGGATGGATGGGGCCGGAGGACCCCGCAGCCTCAGAGAGGGGATCCGGTGGGAAGATGTGCTTCAAAGACTCCATGAGTCAACAGGGGGACCCTACAAAAAAGTGTAAAACACTGCTAAGGGACACCCTCCAGACGCTCCGGCAGCCCCACTTGGTCGCCAGTAACAGAGCACCGAATCGATCCTCAGCAGAGAGGGAGAAGACCCCACCAGACTCACCACCCCGCAGAAACCAGGCACTGCAGCCACCAAGAGAATCTGCACTGCATGTTCGGCGATCAGGAAATTAAATGACCCAAGAGGCAGCACCAGGGGATGAGGAGGGGCTCCAAACACCAAAATCGCCGCCCAGAGGGCTCCACTGTCATGGCCACCGCTATTTTCAATGACAAACCACAGCAAAATGGCCACCAGACTACACAAACATGGCCACCGTGCATAGAAACACAGGCTACAAGAAAATGGTGGCCCCACAAGGCTCCCAGGGACCCAGGAGGGATCCCTAGGCCTCAGAAAACGGCACAGGCAGGAAGGGACAGTACCCCCACAGCCGATCGCCGGATGCCCCCTGCCACCATCGCCAGCACAGCACCCTGCCCCCATCCCACATGGTGAACCAGGCCACCCCACAGCCCCAGCATCAGTGGAGGGGGGCGATATCGCCCACAGGGACTAATAAGGGGGTTGCCAAACAGGAAGAAGGGGAATGCAGGGGTCCGACCGTGCCAAGGAGGGGCTCACATCCACCCCAAAACCCTCCAGGGGGAGAGGGGGGACCGATACTTACCATACGAGGAACCAGGCAGGCACCGATCCAGACTGAACCCCTCGCCATCGAAATGGGGGGCTGTCGGCCAGGAGGAATGCTGAGACTCGAGCCCAGAACCCGATCATATGTGACCTTGCAAAGCGTTTAACTCGCAGGCCAGCCCCCATCTGGTGGGGCTATGTCGCGGCCGACCTAGCGCAGAGCGGAGGTCTGCGCGCGCTCGCTGGCCAGACTGAGGTGACCACCGGATCTAGATTATCCAGCCCGTCGCCCAGTCCGGCAACTGATTGCAGATCTCACAGGAAGAAAACAGGAGGAAAAAAAAATTGCCAGGACCAGAGATCCCAGCAAGGAACTAGGTTCTTACACCTGACTAGGCAGCGTGAGTATAGCAGAGAGGGAGTATACCCCCTGGGACTGCCCATAGGCGTAGCACACTTTTTTCTGCCTAGTGTCCTACTCCTGTAGGGGGCAGTATAAACCCAATGGTTGAGAAGATCAGGAGCTGTGTCCGTCAATGAACGAAAGAGAAATACACCTGCACAATTTTTCTAACAGAGTGCACCACAATGCTGTATTTGTGTGTTAGGGTACCATTTGTAATAAATGGTAGCATACAGCAATGCAGCTATATCTTTAAATTAAAATGTGTTATGGTAAGATGCAAACGCACAGATGTGAATCTGCCCTAAATGTGCAAATATCCAGGTGATGTCTGTTCAGAGTATTACCGTATAACACTAATAACTCTAATATTATTTGACAATCTATATAGGACATGGAAGGATAGTGAACTATATTTAAAATGTAGCTAAAGCTTTTCTTTAGTTTTGGATAGTGTAAAGAAGGGTTAAAGTGATAATAAAGGCATTAAAAAATATATATAACAAACATGTTATACTTACCTGCTTTGTGCAGTGGCTTTGCACAGAGCAGCCACGATCCTCCTCTTCTTGGGTCAAACGCCGGTGCTCCTGGCCTCTCTCTCCTCACAAGTGCCCTCAGAGAAAGCAGCTGCTCTACGTGTCCATTTACACTCTGGCTGTGACTGACAGCAGTGAAGGGAGGGAGAGTCCCCAGAAAGCTGAAGCTCTTGTGCACAGTGCAGGATTGCGATGGGGCTCAGGTAAGTATTGGGATGCGGGGGTGCTGCTGCACCGAAAATGTTTTTTTATCTTCATGCATAGAGTGCATGAAGGTAAAACATTTTGCAGCCTTTAGAACCACTTTAAAACCCCTATCAGGTTGATTTGTTGCTGTCTGTGTCCTGCTGGGAGGTTTCCCTTCACTCCCTATTTTAGAATAGGGACAATAGAACAGAAGTAAGAGGCAACCTCCCTAGAAATAACCATCTTAGACAGTGGTCATTAGAACATTTGTCCATACTGGAAGATTTCTTCACCTTTTGCTCTCATGACAATTCTTAAATTTAGAATTTCTTCTGAACTTTCTGTTTTAGCGACAGTGTTTAGCAGTGAGTGTGAATCTCCCCAGAAGGAAGACAGACAGTAATAGAAATTTAGCAAAGGGTCTACCCTTTCCCTTTGTAACCAAAACTAAAATACACAGTTTTTCCTTTAACAAACATACACTTTTAAGTACAACATTTTAAAATGTTTAAGGACTCACCGCCTCCCGTTCTCTATCCATGATGGTTTCCAGCTCCTCAAAGTGCCTCAGTTTGATTTCTAGTTTCTTCATTTGAGTCTCCACCAGTAAAGCCACTAGTGACTTGATCTTGCGTTCCTCCACTGCAGCCAGATGCTAATTAATGGCACATAATTATGATTAGAAAGAGGTGGTATTTATGCTATGCAAGTGCTACTATTTGGTTTAGACTAGGCCATCAACAGGTGCATCTTGTAAAATTAGAAAATCATCAAAAGGTAATTTATTTAAGTAATTCAAAAAGTGAATCGTTTATATAGATGTGTTACAGAGAGAAATATTTCATATATTTCACAGAGAGAAGCATTTCTTTCTTTTAATTTTGACTATTCTGGCTTACAGCTAGTAAAAACCCAAAATTCAGTATCTCAGAAAATTTGAATATTACATGAGACCAAAAAAAAAAGAAGTTTAAATACAGAAATGTTGGCTTACTGAAAAATATAGTATAGTATGCACTCAATACTTGGTTTGTGCAGAGTGGCATGGAGACGATCAGCCTGTGGCACTGCTGAGATGTTATTGAGGCCCTGGTTTCTTTGATAGGGGCCTTCAGCTTATCTGCATTGTTAGATCTGGTGTCTCTCATCTTCCTCTTGACAACACCCCACAGATTCTCTATGGAGTTTAGGTCAGGCGAGTTTGCTGGCCAATCAAGAACAGTGATACCATGATCATTAAACCAGGTATTGGTACTTTTGGCAGTGTGGGCAGGTGTCAAGTCCTCCTGGAAAATGAAATCAGCATCTCCATAAATCTGGTCAGCAGAGGGAAACATGAAGTGCTCTAGAATTTCCTGGTAGACGTCTGCGCTGACTTTGGACTTGATAAAACACAGGGGACCAAGACTAGCAGATGACATGGCTCCACAAATCATCACAGACTGTGGAAGTTTCACTCCGGACCTCATGAAACTTGGATTCTGTGCCTCTCCACTCTTCCTCCAGACTCTGTGACCTTGATTTCCAAATGAAATGCAACATTCTTTTATTGGTCTTATGTAATATTCTAAATTTCTGAGATACAACATTTTGGGTTTTCACTAGCTGTAAGCCATAATCATCAAAATTAGAAAAATAAATGTTTAAAATATATAACTTTGTATGTAACGCATCTATAAAAAATAAAGAACCACTTTTTAATCAGAGTATAGCACTAAGTCAATTAAACTCCTGGGATATTGATTTGGTCAGTTAAGTAGTAGAGGGGGTCGTTAATAAGTTTTAGCTGCTTTGGTGTTAATGAACTGCACTCTCTGCTAGAAAATATCAAATGGGATAGGACCCTGGGAACAAAGAACATGGAGGAAAAATGGGAGTGCTTCAAGACCATACTAAACAAAGGGATTGGCCAGTGCATTCCAAAGGGATATAAATTTAAAAGAGCAAAACTAAACCCTGGGTGGCTAAACTCCAACATAAAAATGCATATTAATACTAAATAAAAGGCCTTCAAAAATACAAGGCTGAGGGGTCATTGGCAGCATTCAAGCATTACAAAGAGTATAATAAGAAATGTAAAGACGAATCAAGACGGCTAAAATAGAACATGAGAGACATATAGCTGAAGAGAGTAAAAAGAACCCCAATAAATTCTTTAAGTATATAAACAGTAAGAAAGCGAGGCCAGAACACATTGGCCCCATAAAAGACGACAAAGGAAATTTGGCCACAGAGGACAGAGAAAAGGCGGAATTGTTAAATAATTTCTTCTATTCAGTCTTCACAAAAGAATCGGGGGGCTACACTAACCCAGCTTGTAATGCTAAACTAAATAATACACCTCAGGAAGTACCGCCATGGCTAACAGAAGATAGACTTGGAACTAAACTAGAAAAACTTAACATAAATAAATCACCAGGACCGGATGGCTTGCACCCGAGGGTTCTTAAAGAGCTCAGCCAGGTGATTGCCAGACCATTATTCTTGATCTTTAGGGATAGTCTACAGACGGGTATGGTGCCAGCTGATTGGAAAAAAGCCAACGTGGTAACAATATTTAAAAAAGGGCAGAGATATATCCCGAGTAACTATAGGCCGGTCAGCCTAACATCATTAGTCTGCAAGATTTTGGAGGGGATGTTAAGGGACCACATACAAGACTTTAGTAATGAAAACAGTATTATTAGTAGTAATCAGCATGGATTCATGAAAAATCGTTCTTGCCAAACCAATCTATTAACCTTCTACGATGAAGTGAGCTGCCACCTAGATAAAGGTAAGCCTGTGGATGTGGTGTATCTGGACTTTACAAAGGCCTTTGACACCGTGCCCCACAAACGCTTACTGTACAAACTAAGGAATGTAGGTATGGACCATAGGGTGAGTAACTGGATAGAGAACTGGATCCAGGGGAGAGTACAGAGAGTGGTTAATAATGGGGAGTACTCGGATTGGGCGGGTGTGGAAAGTGGGGTCCCCCAAGGCTCTGTCCTGGGACCAATCCTGTTTAATTTATTCATAAATGATCTAGAGGAGGAGATATCTAGTACAATCTCAGTATTTCTGGATGATACTAAACTCAGCATGCCAATATCTTCTATGCAGGATGTGGAGACCTTACAAGCGGACTTGAACAAAATAATGGGGTGGGCAACTACATGGCAGATGAGGTTTAATGTTGAAAAATGTAAAGTAATGCACTTGGGCGTCAGAAACACGAAAGCAAGCTACTCACTAGGGGGGAATCCTCTGGGTGAGTCTACGATGGAAAAGGACCTGGGGGTACTGGTGGACAACAGGCTTGGCAGTGGCATGCAATGCCAAGCCGCTGCAAGCAAAACCAACAGAATACTGGCATGTATAAAAAAGGGGATTCACTCCAGAAATAAAGAGATTATTCTCCCACTCTGGTCCGGCCACATCTGGAGTATGCTGTCCAGTTCTGGGCACCGGTCCTCAGGAAGGATGTACTGGAACTGGAGAGAGTAAAGAGAAGGGCAACAAAAATAATTAGGGGAATGGAGAACATCAGCTTTGAGGAAAGACTTCAAGCATTGAAATTATTCTCTCTGGAGAAGAGACGATTGAGGGGGAATATGATATCAATTTACAAATACTGTACTGGTGACCCTAGCATAAGGAACAAACTTTTTAGAGAAAGGGAATACAATAAGACACATAGCCACTCACTAAAACTAGAGGAAAAACGGTTTAACCTTAAATTACGTAAGGGGTTCTTCACTGTCAGAGCAGTAAGGATGTGGAATTCTCTTCCACAAGCAGTCATATCAGCAGGGAGCATCGATAGTTCCAAAAAACTACTAGATGGGCACCTTAAAGACCACAACATACAGGGGTATACAATGTACGGTTAACAGCAAACACACACACATCATAGGTTGAACTGGATGGACTGATGTCTTTTTTCAACCTCACAAACTATGTAACTATGTAACAGATGCACTAGATGTGCAACAATGAGACAACCTCCAAAACAGAATGTTTTTTTCAGGTGGAGGCTACTGAAATTTTTTCTCCTACTCATCTTTTCTGACTGTTTTTCAATAGTTTTGCATTTGGCTAGGGTTAGTGTCACTACTGGTAGCATGAGGCGATACCTTGACCTTCTAAAGGTTGCACAGGCATTCCAGCTCCTCCAGGATAGCACATCAATACATGCCATTGCCAGAAGGTTTGCTGTGTCTCCCACCGCAGTCTCAAGAGCATGGAGGAGATTCCAGGAGACAGGCAGTTAGTCTAGGAGAGCTGGACAGAGCCAAAGAAGGTCCTTAACCCATCAGCAGGACCGGTATCTGCTCCTTAGTGCAAGGAGGAACAGGATGAGCACTGCCAGAGCCTACAAAATGACATCCATCAGGCCACTGGTGTGAATGTCTTTTACCAAACAGAAACAGACTTCACACAGATGAGAGCAGGTTCACCCTGAGTACATGAGACAGACGTGAAAGGGTCAGGAGAAGCCGTGGAAAATGTATGCTACCTGTAACATTGTTCAGCATGACTGGTTTTGGTGGTTGGTCAGTGATGGTCTGGGGAGGCATATCCATGGAGGGATGCCCAGACCTCTACAGGCTAGACAATGGCACCCTGACTGCCATTAGTTATTGGGATGAAATCTTTGGACCCATTGTCAGACCCTACACTGGTGCAGTGGGTCCTGGGTTCCTCATGGTGCTCGACAATGCCTGGCCTCATGTGGTGAGAGTATGTAGCCAGTAACTGGAGGATTAAGGAATTGATACCATTGAATGTCCCCACGCTCGCCTGACCTAAATCCAATAGAACATCTCTGGGACATTATGGTTTGGTCCATATGATGCCACCAGGTTGCACCCCAGTCTGTTCAGAAGCTCAGTGATGCCCTGGTCCAGATCTGGGAGGAAATACCCCAGGACACCATCTGTTGCCTCAAAAGGCGCATGCCCTGACGTTGTCAGACAAGCATACAAGCACGTGGGGGGCCATACAAACTACTGAGTACCATTTTGAGTTTCTGCAAAGAAATTTCAGCAAAATGGGCTAGCCTGCTGCATCATTTTTTCATTTTGATTTTCGGGGTGTCTTTAAATTCAGCCCTATGTAGGTTGATAATTTTCATTTCCATTAAACGATGTGGCATCCTTTGATTCCTAACACATTACCCAGTTAATATCAGTATAGATAATCAGCATGATATTTTTCCCCATTGAGATCTGATGTGTTTTCAAAGTGTTCCTTTTTTAATTAAATTACTGAAACAAATGAACTTTTTGATGATATTCTAATTTTATGAGATGCACCTGTATGTTCACCCAGATGCTGAGAAAATATTTTTTCCTGTATGGCGTATGTTTGTTTGCTGGCCGATTAAAGACCAGCAGTTCCTCAGAAATTGCAAGCCTTTAGGTAGGTTACTGATGCATGATGTACATAATTCCTCTGAAAATGTTTAACATTCTAACTGGCCGATAATTGCAAGCTAGAAAGAACATGACTGCCTTTAAACTATGCCTGTCATATCCTCCATAACCCACTAGCTTGCATAGGAGGCTCCTTCAGTACCACAGCTTCAGTTACTGTCTAACACCAATCTGCATTTCAGTAGTCCAAACTTTGCTTCACTCATTATCCACCATTGTGAAAAAAATGCCTTTACTTCTTGTAACATTTCACAAACAAAAGAAGTTCTGGGGAAAAAAAAAAAAAGACTTAGGCCACTTTCACACTAGCGGACCGATCGGGTTCGCCTGTCAGTTTTTTCAGGCGGACCCAATAAGACCCTCCAGTCTCCTCTATGGAGCAGCGGGTGTCAACGGACATGTATCTGTTGACACCCGCCGATATTAGATTTGATACGATCAGCTAAAAACAGATGGATGGGGACCCGTTCCCCATCCATCTAGCTGATCTGATGGCAGTCGGGTGTAAAGGGACAGGCACTCCATTTACATCTGACCGCCCATAGAGAAAAGTAGGCTTTGCCTATCTCCGCTCTACATAAGCGGAGTGGACACGGACCAGCCATTCAACTGGTCAGCGGGGATCAGCAGACAAATTCCTCGCTAAGCAGGTGGACTTCAAAGGGAGCCCACCCTGTGTAGAATAAGCCTAAGGCCTCGTTAACACCATGTGCGGAGACGTGAGTTTTTCTGCACGTGTTCTGCAAGGGCCCAAAGGAAACAATTGTTCTCTATGTGCCCCATTCACACCACAACACTGGTATCAGGTGCAGATTTTTTCTGAGCAGGAATCTGCAATGTGTATAAAACTCACTGAAACACGCATGAGAACTTAAGTAAACTGATGTCTCTGCACATGACATCTGTGCTTTTTTTCCATCAGTTTTTCTGCACATATGGTGTGAACGAGGCCTGGGCTTGTTGGGTAAAACAGGGCCAACCAAGGCCAAGATTATTACTCACTTTAGCCTTCACAGCAGCAGCAGCCAAGGCAGCAGCAGCAGCTGTAGAGAGGTTTCCCTCCCCAATGTCTCTCTCCACCTTGTTCTTCACTGTGGTTTCCTCCTTATCCGTTTCTTCTGATCCTTCTTTACTATCAGAGACTTTGTCCCCATCAGCTGCAATTAACGCAAATAAGATTAATTGAAATACACATACACAGTATATGTAAAATATCATGAACTTGACATACTGTTCCCTCCCTGTATTATTCTACACATGACTAATATTCTACTATAAGACATATGGTTCAAAGGTCAGCCTATTAAATACTGAGGGAAGAGTTTGGAGAGGGGTGAACAGCGATTGTGGAACATAAAGTCAATTAGTGTGGCATGAAGCATCTGTATTTTTTGATTTGTGGTACAATTCAGTTTCTGGTAGATGCAGGTCTTTGATAACGCCCAAGTGGGAGGGCGAAACGCGTCAACGTACTTCCGATGCGGCAGAGCCTTGACGTCACTTCTTGGTATCCGTGGAACGCACGCTATGCAGAGTTCCCGGAACTAATCTGCATTATATAGCGGCACTGTTCCTATACATGCCTCCGATATTTTAACATATTGTTAGTAGAATTTATTGTGGGAATAAATATTGATCTAAACGGGCTTCACTATGTGGATCATCTATTTTTTTGGAGCTGCCCAGGGCCAATATCTTTAAGGGGCCGTAATCACAGAGTGCTGTAACTGGCATCATTGAGAGGATCCATTGCTTGTCTGGCTCAGAGTAACCATCCACAAGGGGTCACAACAGGGAGTCAGCCTGGAGGAATTTTCCTTTTGGTCACAAGCTTCTTTTGACCCCAAAGGGGTCCATCAGTTCTGGTGAGTAGAGTCCCAGAAGGGGATTGAGACACCTGGCACTGGCTATCACTTTGGAGCACTTTATTTGCAGTATCACCAGCACCTTTTCATTATACTGCACAATATATTGGACTTTTTAGCTCTATTAGCACTTTATAAGTATTTCACAGAATTTAGTTATTTTTGCACTATTTTGCACAATATCATCTGGACTTTTGCAGGTTTGCACTTATTGTATGAATTTCAAGCATTAGTGCACTTTTCAATTATTTATAAAAATTTTTTGCAAGCGCTGTGTTTTTTTGTCAATAATTCAGTTTCTGGTAGATGCAGGAGCCATCTGACAAAATGTTGCATCTATCAGAGAGATTTCTGCACTTGTTCCTGTTTCTGCACATTCTGTGGCCATTATGAGACAATCTCACCTGTCTGCTGGACTTGAAAAACCGTTAGACTTACCGGTAATAGTGTTTCTACGAACCTTCCAGGACGGCAACACATGAGAGATGAGAGGCTCCACTCTACAGGAAAAACAATCAGTTCATAGCTGTTAAAAGGCCCCACCCTTCCCCCTTGTCCCTCAGTTGTAAAAAAGTAGTTCTCCAACTGATTCACAAGGGATGTATAATCACTTAGATACTTGCCACCTATTGTTTACATTCTTTCCTCACCCTTTTAAAAGGGCACGAAGTAGGCCTGCCGTCCAGGAAGGTCCGTAGAAACACCGTTACCGGTAAGTCTAATGGACGGTTTTCTCCTCTCACCTTCCAGGACGGCAACACATGAGAGGATAATAAAGTACCCACAGGCCTACCTTAGGGTGGGTGTATTTCTAGTAAGCAAAAGAGTCATATATTTCGGAGATGCAGCCAGACCAGGAATAAAGTCAGAGTCATGGCGAATTCAAATAAAAAATAGCCAGCAGAGGGCAAGCTTGTAATAGGCATAGCTTGGACTCTAGATAATAAACCTTCATCCACCAGAGGAGAACCAGGGTAGTTCCAAATAATGGAAGTCTAAGGTGGGTGCATACACCACAGTAGTAGTAGCTGTTACCCTACCATTGTATGAGTAGGTGTAGTCAGCCCTCACACAGGTGGGAATCCAAGTCTCCTAGCATCTAAGGTCTTAATGAGCAAACAACTGGATATCAATAAGTCAGCCTCAGGAAGAGGTGGACATGACTTTAGCTTGGAGGCAATCAGACACATGAAGGGCTTAACAAGCAAACATTAAATACAGGTTAGTAAATGTAGCTCTTTGTATAGAGGTTTGCACCCAGAAAACCATCAGAGTTGCAGAAAACCTCCAGCCACTGAGTGGGAAGCATTTAAGACCACACTTCATGGTACTTTTATGTCCATTACCGGGATCAGCACTGCTGAGTTGGAAGCTGATATGTTGAGGGCTGAGGAGTCGTACACTGCAACACCCACTCCACAATCCCATGCCCAGTGGTTACACTCCCGTAGACTGTATGAACTCCGTTTGTTAGACCTCACGCAGAAAAAGATGCTATATACAGTGGGGGTCGAAAGTTTGGGCACCCCAGGTAAAAATTTGTATTAATGTGCATAAATAAGCCAAGGAAAGATGGAAAAATCTCCAAAAGGCATCACATTACAGATTAGACATTCTTATAATATGTCAACAAAAGTTAGATTCTATTTCCATCATTTACACTTTCAAAATAACAGAAAACAAAAAAATGGTGTCTGTAAAAGTTTGGGCACCCTGCAGAGTTAATATCTTGTACTGCCCCATTTGGCAAATATCACAGCTTGTAAACGCTTTTTGTAGCCAGCCAAGAGTCTTTCAATTCTTGTTTGAGGTATCTTTGCCCATTCTTCCTTACAAAAGTCTTCCAGTTCTTTGAGATTTCTGGGCTGTCTGTTACGCACTGCTCTTTTAAGATCTATCCATAGATTTTTAATTATGTTGAGGTCAGGAGATTGTGAAGGCCATGGCAAAACCTTCAGTTTACGCCTTTTGATGTAATCCCCCGTGGATTTCGAGGTGTGTTTAGGATCATTATCCATTTGCAGAAGCCATCGTCTCTTTAACTTCAGCTTTTTCACAGATGGCATCAAGTTACCATCCAAAATTTGCTGAAGTTTTATTGAATCCATTTTTCCTTCTCCTCGTGAGATGTTCCCTGTGCCACTGGCTGCACTGGCTGTTGCCACTGGCTGCAATACAACCCCAAAGCATGATTGATCCACCCCCATGCTTAACAGTTGGACAGAGGTTCTTTTCATTAAATTCTGTGCCCCTTCTTCTCCAAACGTACCTTTGCTCATTCCGGCCAAAAAGTTAAATTTTAACCTCATCGTTCCACAAAATTTGTTTCCAAAATGCATCAGGCTTGTCTATATGTTCATTTGCAAAGTTCAAACGCTGATTTTTGTGGTGAGGACGTAGAAGAGGTTTTCTTCTGATGACTCTTCCATGAAGACCATATTTGTACAAGTATCTCTTTATAGTGGAATAGTGTACCACAACTCCAGTGTCTGCCAGATCTTTCTGGAGGGATCGTGCAGTCAAACATGGGTTTTGAATTGTTTTTCTCACAATCCTGCGAGCTGTTCTATCTGATATTTTTCTTGGTCTTCCAGATCTTGCTTTAACTTCCACTGTTACTGATGACTGCCATTTCTTAATTACATTCCTAACAGAGGATATTGACATCTGAAAATGCTTTGCTATCTTCTTATAGCCTTCTCCAGCTTTGTGAGCATCAACTATTTTCAGTTTTCTAGACAACTGCTTAGAAGATCCCATGGTGCTGATTGTTGGGGCAAGGTCAGATGAGTCTTGGCATTTAAAACCTTTGAGATTGACATCACCTGGTCTTCCCAGATGATGATTGAGAACAATCCGTGACACTGGCAGGACTCAGCCTTGCAAAGGGGGCAGTGCATGCTATAAGTTCTGCAGGGTGCCCAAACTTTTGCAGATGCCATTTTTTTTGTAATTTTGAAAGTGTCAGTGATGGAAATAAAATCTAACTTTTGTTGACATATAAGAATGTCTAATCTGTAATTTGATGCCTTTTGGAGATTTTTCCATCTTTCCTTGGCTTCTTTATGCACATTAATACAAATTTTTACCTGGGGTGCCCAAACTTTTTTTTTTTTTTTAAAAATCAGTTGTTTTATTGACGCTATTTTAAAAGGAGGTACCCACAAGGCAGTCTGGTAAAAACAAGAATTAAAATGCACTTCTGTGGAAAGCATAAAAACAGCGTTTCAGGGATGGGGGAGGAATCCTAAAAGGCAAAAACAAAAACAAACAAACAACAGCAGGTATATAAAACCATATTGCCACGACATACAGAACACAAACGCAACGTCATAGTACAAAACATGAAAAGCCTGCCATCTGAAGTATTAAAACAACTCTTGAAAAAAAAAAAAAAAAAACTGGCTAAACGAGCGCAAAATTTTACACTTTTTAAATATACAGAACCCGATGCAAAGGTAACAGCGGGTAACACTTTGTACAATGCCTTCCGGCGGAACTAGCAACAGGTGCATCAACCATGAGTCGTGTCATCTTCCACAAAGTCCTTGGCCTGTTCTGCTGTAATCACTTCAATGTGGCTCACCTTATTTCTAAACTTCACTCCATAAAACTTGTCAGCAGATTCTAACAACTCAGGCCTGAAGGTTGTGGTAATGAATTGAGCATGTGACGCCAATTCTAAGATCATGTCTGACACAGCTTTTCTGTGCTGTGCATCCAGAGCCTGATCAATTTCATCAAACAAGTAAAAAGGGGCCGGGTCACATTTCTGGATTGCAAAGATCAACGCAAGGGCCACCAGGGACTTCTGTCCTCCGGACAGCTGCTGCATCTCTCTCATTTCAGCTTGCTTGCCAGTGAAAGAAACCCGGATTCCAACACCAGTAAACTGATCAACAGATGGCCCACTGCTCTGTGAGCTGGAGCCTTTTTCACTCTCGGCGCTCCCTTCCCCTTCATCTTGAGATTGGCTCCCCTCTACGTCCCCTTTCTTCATCACCAGTGTGGCTTTTCCTCCTGGCACCAGCTTTTGGAACACTTCACTGAAGTTCTTTGATACCTGCTTGAAAGTAAGCTGGATGGCCTTGTACTTTCGAAGCTCTAGGACATTCATTAGCTCCATGATGGATTTGTAACCTCGCTCCAGCTCTTCCTGACGTTTAATGAGCTTCTCTTTCTGCTCAGAGAAGTTCACAAACTGGTCCAAAGCTTTCTTGTTGACATGGCTGTACTTCTTCAGCTCTGTGTTGCACTGCTCCAGCTTGCGGAATAGCTGTTTTAAAGTTAACGTCTGGTATTTTTCAAAAGCCTCCTGCAGAAGGGAGCCCAGTTCTCTGATCTTCTTCATACATTCCTCTTTCTTTTTCAAGAGCATTCCCTATCTGTTGGTCATCTTCTCAAGTTCCTTTGTGTCGTGATTAATAGCGTCCATATTTTCCTTTTCCATGTGCTTCCATCGATCCATGCTCTTCACAAGATCTTTTATTTCTGCTTCAGTTTTATCAATATTTACATTGAGACCTTCTGATCGTGCCACTGTTTCCTTGATACGTTTGTTGATGTTCTCCAGTTCAGATGTGGTCGCAGTAAGTACTGTCCCCCCCTCCATCTCTCTTAGCTCATTCAGTTCCTGCTCTACTTGATCCAGCCTCTTCCGTAAGTTCTCATTCAGGTACGTCTCTACTCTAGTAATTGTGCCCTCCAGCTTGATTCTTTCATTCAGGAGTTGTCGATTGTCCTGCTGCAACTGTCGGATTTCATCGTTCAGTGCATCTACCCTCCTTTGGTCTTCCAGACTTAGCTGTGATAACAGGTCTGTCCCCAGCTCTGCTTTAAGGGAATCCCGAGTTGACTCCATGGCATGTAAACTGGCCTCCAAGCTCTGCAAGCTGCGTTGCTTCGGCATGAAAGTCTTTTCAGACTGCAGACGCTTCTCCTTCAGCATCTTCATTTCTGATAATATACTGTCTCGTGATGCTTTAAACTTCCTCTGCTGTGTCTCAATCTGTTGCATCTGGTTCATCAGCTGGTCAATTTCATTATTAATCCTTTCAATGTTTCTGCGTAGGTTCTCGTTTAGCTTTGCCTCTAAAGCATGCAGTTCATCCTCTACTTTCCGCACATCTTTCTGCAGCTCCAGACGAGACTTCCTGGTATCATAGTAACCACCAGTCAGTGCACCCCGATGGCTGACCTGGTCACCCTCCAGGGTGATACAATCCATGGTGAATGCCCTGGCCAGCTGTGTGGACACCTCCATACTTCGACAAATAAGTGTCCTCCCAAACACATGCTTAAAAGCTTTATCGAATCTGTTAATGTACCGTAGCTTACTGATCATTGGAATGGCATCATTGGTCTCTGGGTAGGCTGTGTCTCTAACATCCAACTTATTGAGCGGTAGGAAAGTAACTTCTCCAGGAAGATTCATCTTGTTAAACTCCATTAAGATCTTAGTGCTGACCTCATCTGAATCGACAATATGATAGAACAACCTGTTCCCTGCTGTGACCTCCACACAAGTGTAAAAGGCAGGTTCACAGTCAAAATTAGTCATGACGATGCCATGGTAGCCATTAATAACATGCTGATTAATTCCCTTCCTCCGAAAGTGCTCCAGAACTTTATTAATGCTGTCAATGCCATTTAAAATTGCCTTTCCTGTGGCAGCCCGAAGCAGCTGCTGTTTCTTCTCCAGGTCCTCCCTCTTGGCTGCTAGGGCCTGCTGTTCTGCATTCTCCTCTCTCCACAAGTAATTTCGCTCGCTTTGTAGCTCATCCTTCTTATTTTTCACCTCATAATATTTTTTATCCAGTTCTTCCACCCGAGCTTTCACTTCGTTCAGATCTTGATCTAGTTTAGTGTACTGCTCAAGATTTTTCTCCTTATTTGCTTCAGTATCTTCTAGATCTTTGTTTATAGCTGCAATCTGGCGTTTCTTGTCATTAATGGCCTGGTCTAAAGACTTGAGCTCTTTCTTAATCCACTTATCTCTCTCTTCTTTAGAGGTGAACTGGCTACCACGCCCTTGCTTGGCATACAGGTCAGTCCTCTCCTGTGTAGCTTGAGCCAGTCTTGCAATGCCGCTTTCTTCTTTCTGTTTCACACTGCTGAATTTGGGCTCAGTTTCAGCCAGCTCCTTCTGTTTCTCCTCAATCTTCTCCAGTAACTTCTGCCTCTCTTTTAGTAGACGTTTCCTCTGCTCGCTGTTCCCAGCTAGCTCATCCTGTAGATCCTTGGATTTCAGCTCCAGTTTGGTTCTCTGTTTTATCTGCTCCTGCCTTTCTGTGCTCAGTTGCTCCTTCTCCTCCTTCATCCCACAGATCTTTGATTTCAACTCACGCACTTGACGCTCAATTTCCTCCATTTTATCTCTGGCATCTTGTTGAGCATCTCTCAACTGCCTTGATTTTTCACCACTAGTCTCACGCTTTGAAGAAAGCTCGTCCAGTTTGGCCCGGGTTTCATTCAGCTCCTGGTTGTAGATAGTATACTCTAGTGCTCTCCTCATTTTGTCCCATTTCTGGTATTGGGCCAGTTCTTCCTTCTCTTCCTCTAGGGTGTGTAGTCGCTCTTCGATGTACTTCAGTAGCTCATTGATCTTTTCATGTTTACCCTCAGTTTCCTTCATCAATGAGATACTCTCTTCTTTCCTCTCATCGTACACCCTAGTCACAGCTACTTCCCGCAGCAGTTTCAGACGCTGAGAGTCTGGAGCTGTGGCCATCTGATTAATCTTTCCCTGTTTTACAATGTAGTACGGATTACTGCCTGAAAAACCAGCACTTTCCAAAAGATTCATTACATCATTCTTCGTCACCATTTTTTTGTCAAGGAAATACTGATCTTTTTTGGCTCCAATCACTCTTCGTAGTGACACCTCCTCCTTGTCAATTGGCAATCTGTTGTCGGAGTTATCGAATATAATTTCCACGAAGGCAGAAATGACTCGAGGACCTGTTCCTTCATGTAGAAGAGCCAATCTCTGCTCTGGACGGAGATGACTGAATTCATCACTAAGAACAAATTGGATGGCATAGAAGAAATTACTCTTGCCAGATCCATTTCTTCCCACAATAACATTATGCTTTGAACTAAAAGGATCAACAATAGTCTGATCTCTGTAGCTGCGAAAGCCTTGGATGATAACCGTTTTAAGATCATGGGGGGTAAAATCGAAATTGTGATTTTTTTAACGATTAATCGTGCAGCTCTAGGTCAGTATGTGAAGTGCAGCATACAGTACAGTGGTCAGTGTGTGGGGCGCAGTACAGTGGTCAGTGTGTGGGGCGCAGTACAGTGGTCAGTGTGAGGGGAGCAGTACAGTGGTCAGTGTGTGGGGCGCAGTGTGTAGTACAGTGGTCAGTGTGTGAGGCGCAGAGTGCAGTACTGTGTTCAGTGTGTGAGGCGCAGAGTGCAGTACAGTGGTCAGTGAGTGAGGCGCAGAGTGCAGTACAGTAGTCAGTGAGTGAGGCGCAGAGTGCAGTACAGTGGTCAGTGAGTGAGGCGCAGTGTACAGTGGTCAGTGATAGGCGCAGTGTACAGTGGTCAGTGATAGGCGCAGTGTACAGTACAGTGGTCAGTGAGAGGCGCAGTGTACAGTGGTCAGTGAGAGGTGCAGTGTACAGTGGTCAGTGAGTGAGGCGCAGTGTACAGTGGTCAGTGAGTGAGGCGCAGTGTACAGTGGTCAGTGAGTGAGGCGCAGTGTACAGTGGTCAGTGTGTGAGGCGCAGTGTACAGTGGTCAGTGTGTGAGGCGCAGTGTACAGTGGTCAGTGTGTGAGGCGCAGTGTACAGTGGTCAGTGTGTGAGGCGCAGTGTACAGTACAGTGGTCAGTGTGTGAGGCGCAGTGTACAGTGGTCAGTGTGTGAGGCGCAGTGTGCAGTACAGTGGTCAGTGTGTGAGGCGCAGTGTGCAGTACAGTGGTCAGTGTGTGAGGCGCAGTGTGCAGTACAGTGGTCAGTGTGTGAGGCGCAGTGTGCAGTACAGTGGTCAGTGTGAGAGGCGCAGTGTGCAGTACAGTGGTCAGTGTGAGAGGCGCAGTGTTCAGTACAGTGGTCAGTGTGAGAGGCGCAGTGTGCAGTACAGTGGTCAGTGTGTGAGGCGCAGTGTGCAGTACAGTGGTCAGTGTGTGAGGCGCAGTGTGCAGTACAGTGGTCAGTGTGAGAGGTGCAGTGTGCAGTACTGTGATCAGTGTGTGAGTTGCAGTGGTCAGTGTGTGAGGCGCAGTGTGCAGTACAGCGGGCAGAGTGTGAGGCGCAGTGTGCAGTACAGCGGGCAGAGTGTGAGGCGCAGTGTACAGTACAGTGGGCAGTGTGTGAGGCGCAGTGTACAGTACAGCGGGCAGTGTGTAAGGGCGCAGTGCACAGTGTGTGAGGTACAGTGTGTGAGGTGCAGTGCACAATCTGTGAGGCGCTGTGCACAGCGGTCAGCCTGTGAGGTGCAGTGGTCAGGGGGCAGTGTGTGAGGTGCAGTGTACAGCGGTCATTGTGTGAGGTGCAGTACAGTGGTCAGTGTGTGAGGTGCAGTACAGTAGGCAGTGCGTGAGGTGCAGTGCACAGGGGTCAGTCTGAGGTGCAATGGTCAGCGTGTGAGGCGCAGTGCAGTGTGTGAGGTGCATTGTACAGTGGGCAGTGTGTGAGGCGCAGTGCAGTGTGTGAGGCGCAGTGTACAGTGGTCAGTGTGTGAGGTGCAGTGCAGTGAGTGAGGTAGTGTGGTAGGTGCAGTGCAAAGTTGTCAGTGTGTGAGGTGCAATGCATAGTGAGGTGCAGTACAGTGGTCAGTGTGTGAGGCTCGGTGTCTTTTAGGCCCGGTCAGCACACAGTGTGTACAGTATGAATTCTGTGGCCCTGTCAGGCCTCGGCTCCCTGCCTGGCTCTTCCTCCGCCTCCCCCCGTGCCCAAACTTTTGATCCCCACTGTACCTCCCAAAAAATGTTTGAGCACGGCAACAAGGCTGGACGCCTGCTGGTTTATCTGGCGCACCCAGACCAGCTTCCAACGTCGATTCCCCTCCACCCTGGGTGGGGTAGTTGACTCCCCTGCTGACATCCTGGATGCTTTCATGTCTTTTTACACTGAGTTGTATTCTACCACCGTGCAGTATGATGATACCCAACTGATGGATTATATGTCTGATATTCCTCTTCCAGTGCTCACTAGAAAGCGTAGGGATTTGCTGGATGCTCCTCTTACTAAAGAGGAGATAGAGAGAGCCATTGCACAAATGCCTAAGCATAAGACACTGGGACCGGATGGGTACCCGGTGGAGTGGTATGACAGATACAAATTTTTACTGAGCCCCTATCTTCTACGTACCTTCAATGCAGCTTTTGATGCAGGTATACTTCCCCCCTCGATGCGAGAAGCCTTAATTATCCTGATCCTTAAACCACACAAAGACTCTTTAGATTGAGATTCTTACCGACCCATTTCTTTACTTAATGTAGATACGAAAATATTGGCAAAAGTAGTGGCAAATTGCCTGACTGCAGTCATTCCATCCTTGATGCAGAATGTCCAAAGGGGTTTGGTTCTGGGTCGGTCCACAAGAAAGAACATTCGCAGACTTTTCCAGAACCTGCAGTTTCCGCATGCCCACTCCAGCATCCGGGTTATTGTATCGTTCGATACACGTAAGGCATTCAACAGTGTGGAATGGCCTTACCTGTTCAGGGTCTTACGGCTCTATGGCCTGGGTCCTCGGCTGATTACCTGGATCAAGCTGTTTATACACTAACCCGGCTGCTAGGATTCGGATTAATAATAATCTTTCCCCCATCTTTCCCATATCCTAGGGGACGCAGCAGGGATGCCCTCAGTTATATACCGAGGATGGCCTCAAGGCCTTTGTGCACTTGGCTGAGGAGTATACACTCTCACCCAACTCCCTATTCTCCTATCTCCAGCTCCGACGTGCTCTGAGAGCTGAGTTTGGTTTGGTTTTGCTTTATCCTCGCCCTTACATATAACTCCACTAGTTATTACTCTGCTTTACTGCTTGACTCTAACCCTAAATTCCGCTGGTCCAGCATAGATGTCCAGCTCTCTGACGATGACTGGGAGAAATTTGTGGATACTTCTAAAACTATCGTGATAGCTTCGAAGGACAAAATTATCCAGCTTAAAGTTTTTCACCATAGTCACCTCACTCCGGAACGCCTGCACAGAATGGCATTGCGCGGCTCCCTGGACTGCTTCAGAGGCTGTTGAGGCAGAGCTGATGAGCTGATTTTATGCACTGCTTCTGGTCATGTCTGGTGGTCTCTGACTTTTGGTCTGAGATTGGCAGATTTTTATCTACTGTGTTGGGCGTCCCCAATAGCATTCACCCTAAAAATTGTCTGTTGGGCGTTTTTGGTGACCTGTCTCTCTCCACCCATGTTAAGAAACTGTTACGTATATTGTATTTCTATGCCAAAAAGACTATCCTTTTATGTTTGAAGGACCTTCTCGACCCTCCATACATACTTGGCTACTATTGGTTAATGGTGCTTTACCCCTATACAAACTTACCTTTGAGCTGCGTAAGCGCACACATCTATTTGATAAGATATGGGGCGGATGGATATGTAGCCCCCTTACCTTGCCTCTGCAGGATCTAGGTGACTAAGCTGAGGGGAATACGACTTTTTCCCTGATGTACACAACTTTGTACTTTAATGTTATCGTTCCCATATTGTCTCGCTTGCACTATTTGCTATGACGATAGACTTCTACCTGTTAACTCTACTACTCATATAATATGGAAGGCACAGACTGATTACGGTTGTAGTCAGTGTTACCTGTTTGTATGTTGCTAACTTTATTTTCTTGTACTGTCTTGTTGGTTTTTGCTTTTGCTGTATGCAAAAATTTTCAATAAAAAATATCTATAAAAAAAAAAAAAAAAAAAGAGTTGCAGAAAAGAATGATTCTAGTTCATCAAGGGGCGGCAGTAGCCCAAACTACCAAAGGCCTCTTCTGCTATCCTTCTAAGGCATTCTGCCATTTTCTGAACTCACCTCAGAAAAGGCACTTGCCTGGCCCCCGATTTGCTTTGCCTGCAGTCAACTATGCCGTCTTTCCCTCCTCCTCCATGAGGTGGGTCCAGATGGGGTTCACACTCTTAGCAGCCTTCTGGCTCTTAGTAGCTGAAGAGCCTATTCTTTTGCGCCACTATGGGGGTCCAGTGTCTCCTCTGCGCCTTACACCCCTCCCGGGTCGCGATGCGCATGCTTGGCGTCTTCCCTGTTCAGACAGGAAGTTCTGGTTTCAGAACGTGGCTTGGAGTGTACTGGGTCCTCCCCTCATCGCTGCTGATGTTATGCGGCTGGCCTTTTACAGCATGGGGCCCACTGTTTGCAGGGGAGCACAGGAGGAGACCCGAGCTGCTGAGTGGGGCAACAAGCGGAGGGACCGCCATGCTGTGTCCTACTTGCCTGTGCCACAAGAGGCGACCTGTGAGAAGTCTAAAAGGCGTGCAGGTAGAGTGCGGCCCTCACTGGCGTTCCTGAACCTGCCTCACAGGAGTACCATCCGACTCTCTAGGTCTTCTGGTCAGAGAAAAAAAACAAATGTTTTGCTGTAGGAGAAACACAATCAATACCGAGGGACAAGGGGAAGGGTGGGGCCTTTTAACAGCTGTGAACTGATTGTGTTTCCTGTAGGGTGGAGCCTCTCATCTCTCATGTGTTGCCGTCCTGGAAGGTGAGAGGAGAATTTTTTTTTTATATGAAGGAAAATGCATGAGAAAGAGCTGGAATATGCAAAGCTGAAATAGAATTTCCAAAACGGCAAAAACAAAATAGTGAATTCTGCCAGGGATCACTTACTGCTAAAGTATCTAAGACCTATAAAAAGTTAGGAGTTGAATGAGCCCACCCCACCAGGCTCTGCCTATAATGAAAACATTACTTTTAGGTGGAAAAATCCAACAGGAAAAGTCAAACAGCAGAACACAGTAACTGTATGAAGGTAATGTTAATTACAGTAGTGAAAATAATTATTTGATCCCCCTGTAGATTTTGTAAGTTTACCCACTTACAAAGAAATGAAGGATCTATAACGGTTATCATAGGTGTATTTTAAATGATAGAGACAGAATATCAACCAAAAATCCAGAAAACACACTTGATACAAATGTTATAAATTAAGTTGCAGTTCAGTGAGTAGAATAAGTATTTGATCCCGCACCAACTAACAATAATTCTGGCTCCAACAGACTGGCTACAGTATGTGCTCATATGGTACACAGATTAGTCCTGTCAATTATGGAAGGTGCTCCTAAGGACAACTTGTTATATGTATAAAAGACACCTGTCCACAGAATCTCTTTCTTCAATTCAAACCTCACCATCATGGGCAAGACCAAGGCGCTGTTAAAGGACATCAGGGACAAGATTGTAGACCTGCACAAGGCTGGAATAGGCTACAAGACCATCAGCAAGAAGCTTGGTGAGAAGGAGACAACTGTTGGAGCGATTATTTGCAAATAGAAGAAATACAAAATAACCTTTAATCGCCCTTGGTCTGGAGCTCCATGTAAGATTTGGCCTCATGGGGTAAGGAATGGATAATCATGGGAAAAATGAGAAATCAGCCCTGAACCACACGGGAGGAGCTTGTGAATGATCTCAAGCTAGTTGGGATCACAGTCACCAAATAAACTATTGGTAAAACAATACGCTGCATTAGAATAAAAAACCTGCAGCGCCCGCACATGTACAGGCCTGTCTGAAGTTTGCCAATGAACATCTACAGTATCTCACAAAAGTGAGTACACCCCTCACATTTTTGTAAATATTTTATTATATCTTTTCATGTGACAACGCTGAAGAAATTACACTTTGCTACAATGTAAAGTAGTGAGTGTACAGCTTGTATAACAGTGTAAATTTGCTGTCCTCTCAAAATAACTAAACACACAGCCATTACAGACTGGGCCGCAGGGCAGTATTCCAACATGATAACGACCCCAAACACACCTCCAAGATGACCACTGCCTTGCCAAAAAATCTGAGGGTAAAGGTGATGGACTGGCCAAGCATGTCTCCAGACCTAAACCCTATTGAGCATCTGTGGGGCATCTTCAAACAGAAGGTGGAGGAACGCAAGGTCTCTAATATCCAACAGCTCCGTGATGTCGTTATGGAGGAGTGAAAGAGTACTCCAGTGGCAACCTGTGAAGCTCTGCTGAACTCCATGCCCAAGAGGGTTAAGAGAGTGCTGGAAAATAATGGTGGCCACACAAAATATTGACACTTTGAGCCCAATTTGGACATGTTAACTTAGGGGCGTACTAACTTTTGTTGCCAGCAGTTTAGACATTAATGGCTGTGTGTTGAGTTATTTTGAGGGGACAGCAAATTTACACTGTTATACAAGCTGTACACTCACTACTTTACATTGTAGCAAAGTGTTGTTTCTTTTGTGTTGTCACATGAAATATATAATAAAATATTTTCATAAATGTGAGGGGTGTACTCCCTTTTCTGAGATACTGTAAATGAGTCTGAGAAGGATTGGAGAATGTGCTGTGGTCAGATGAGACCAAAATTTAGCCCTTTTGGCATTAACTCGACTTGCCGTGTTTGGAGGAAGAAACATGCTATGCTATGACCCTAAGAAAACCATCCCTGCAGTCAAGCATGGAGGTGGAAACATTAAGCTTTGGGGCTGTTTCGCTTCTAAAGGTACAGGCCGACTTTGCCGCATTGAGGGGCCAATGGATGGGGCCATGTATTGTAACATCTTGGATGAGAACCTTCTTTCCCCAGCCTGAACACTGAAGATGGGCCGTGGATGGGTCTTCCAGCATGACAATGACCCAAAACATACCACTATGGCAACAAAGGAGTGGCTCAAGAAGAAGAACATTAAGGTCTAGCTAGTCTCCAGACCTTAACCAAATAGAAAATGTATGTAGGGAGATGAAATCTCGAGTTGCCAAGCGAGAGCCAAGAAACCTTAAGGATTTAGAGAAGATTTGTAAAGAAGAGTGGACCAAAATCCCTTCTGAGATGTGTGCAAACCTGGTAACCAACTACAAGAAATGTCTTACCTCTGTGCTTGCCAACAAGAGTTTCTCCACCCAGTAAGTCATATTTTGCTTGGGGATCAAACACTTATTTTACTCACTGAACTGCAACTTAATTTATAACATTTGTATCATGTTTTTTTTTTCTGGATTTTTGGTTGATATTCTGTCTCTATCATTATGAATACACCAATGATAAAAAAAATTATAGACCCCTTAGCTGATCCGCTCACACTGGATGGCCCTCTCCCCTGCCCCCCCCCCCCTTTTGTCCTCTTTTCATGTGTTTGTCCTGTCTTCCCTTTCCCCCTCCCCTCCTCCCGGTCTTCCCCCCCTTCTAAAGTAGCGCTTCCTGCTCTTTGCTCTGTACTTCCTTTACCTGTTCTCTTTTTTTTTTCTCATATTTTTCTCTCTTTTTTTTTTTTTGAAAAATTCCCCCGTTCTTGTAAGGCATGCATGACACTACGACCTCTTGTGGTTTCTCGGATTGGTGACCCCGTCGGATGCTCCCCGCACTCCGGTGTGCCGGCTATGTGACAGATGCCGGTAGGAGTGTGGGTCTGTCTGGGAACCTACCGTCCTGAGACGTACCTTAATGCATTGTATGTTATCGTTTCTCACATACGGCTATGTTTATATGATTTACGCCTCATGTTACGCTGTTTTCTTGTTACTTGGCTGTATTTCAATTCACTGCCTTAGATGACTTGTATGCCTTTATCTCCTCAATACACATTGAATTTGAAAAAAAAAAAATTATAGACCCTTCATTTCTTTGTAAGTGGGAAAACTTACAAAATCTGTAGAGGATCAAATAATTATTTTCCCCACTGTACATGTCACGTAAGCAAAATACCGTACTTACGATTTCATGACAAGGGTTTTCAGGACCAACACCCTCATGTCACTTTCCTGCTAGGTGTAAACACAACAGAAGTTTCTAAAATTCAAAAATCTAATTATTTTAGGCTCATTTTGACCAGGATGCATGTGTTAACATGTCCATCACTGACTGGTGAACACTGCAGACCTATCCAATGACTATTCTTCTGAGAAAACAGGCACAGCTCCCTGCTAGCAAATGTAGAGCACAGAAATTAGTGTGGAGAAAGTGAAACCTACCCATATCTACGTCACTCTTCTCAGAGTCCTTGTCTGTGTCATCTTTGATCTTCTCTTCCTCTTTCTTAGCAGGATCACTAGCACGCTCCTTTACATCCTCTTCTACTACTGGCTCAATAGGTGAATCCTGCAGAAGCACAGAAATGACAGCTTATGCTTTTGTTGGCTATTCAGAGCTCCATCTGATAAAAAGAGGACTCCTGTGGTAATTTCTTTTATAAGAAACGCAACAATCTTATTCTATAAATGAAACGTTAACAGTTTTTTCTATTCAGGAACAATAGATAGACAGTAGGTACCACCTTTTTTTCTTGCTCTGTACTGTAAGCAACACACATCAACAATAACTATAAATTTGACATAAGTAAGATGAGTCAATAAGGCAGTGAACACAGTATTGATAATTCAACCCCAATTCCAAAAAATGTGGGATGCTGTGTAAAATCTACATAAAGGAATGCAATGATGTGCAAATCCTATAAACCCATATTTTTTTCACAATAATAAATATATCAAATGGTAGTGCATTGCACTAGCACAGAACGTAACACAGGGAGGTTGATTTACTAAAGGCAAATATACTGTGCACTGCAAGTGCACCTCAAGTGCATTTGCTCTAGATTTGCGGGGAAGCTATTCTAACTTCTAGCACCCAATCATGTTGAAGTAAATTTTTGACTTACCGTAAAATCCATTTCTCTGATGTTCATTGAGAGACCGCTCCTGATCTCCAAGACCATTGGGTTATACTGCCCCCTACAGGAGTAGGACACTAGGCAAAAAAATAATCTGGCTACGCCTATGGGCAGTCTCAGGGGGAATACTCCCTCTCTCTGCTATAGTTACTAAGTTTTGTTACAAGCAGTGTCAGAAGAATTACAACTCCACAGAGGGGTGGGTGCTGTGTCTGTCAATGAACATCACAGAAAAGAATTTTACGGTAAGTCAAAAATCCCATTTTCTCTTTCCTCCATTGACGGACAGAGCTCCTGATCTTTATGACCATTGGGACGCCCCAAAGCAGTGTTAAACATGAGGGGTGGGAACAGCGAAAAATTCCCAAGGCTAAACAGTAACCAACCAGGCAACAGGAGCTCAACCAAGAACTGGAGCAAACCTGAAAAAACAATACACTTTCAAAGAGGATAAAGTCCTCTAAACAGCCGCCTGCAAAACCTTGCGACCAAAAGAAGCATCCGCAGATGCCAACACATCCATTTTATAGATCTTTGTGAAAGAATGCACCGACGACCAGGTGGTCACCTTGCAAACCTGCGTTACTGACGCCTAATGACAGGAGGCACTATGTGCCCAAGTAAAGTGCGCCTTTACATTGAAAGGAGGAACCTGACCCCTGATGTAATAGACCTGAATAACCGTCTGTCTGATTCATTTGAAAATGGTCACAGAGGAAGCGGACAACCCTTTCCGAGGCCCATCCATGAGCACAAATATTGAAACTGACTTCCTAAAAGACTCCGTGGCTGCCAGGTACACCCTAATTGCCCTGACCACATCCAAGGCATGCAAGGCAATTTCCTTCGAATGTTTCGGCCTGGGACACAATGTCTTCATTCAAACAAAAATCAGAGACAAACTTTGGAAGGAACGACGGACAGGGGCGAAGAACCACCTTATCTCTGTAAGGTGACGGACAGGATAACGCCGGCAGTTCCGACACCCTGCGCGCAGAGGTGATAGTCACCAAAAAAAGCCACCTTCTGAGACAGCGTAAGTAAGGGAAACTCCCGAAGATTCTCAAAAGGCGGCTTCTAGAGGACCGAAAGCACCAAACTGAAGTCCCAAGGCTGCAATGAAGACTGCACTGGAGGAACCAAATGTCAGACAGCCTGACGAAAGGTACGCACCAGGAAGTGTGTGCCAAGGGGTCATAGGAAGAAGACCACCAAGGCCGACACCTGGCCCTTGATGGTACTTAAGGCCAATTTCTGTTTAAACCCCCCCCCCCCACCCCCATTGAAGGAAGGTCAAGACCTGAGCCACCGAGAAGGAGCGTGGATGAACCTCAAGAGACTCACACCATGCAATGTACGTCTTCCATGAAGATAGATTTTCCTAGAAGTAGATTTCCTAGCTTTTAACAGCGTTGGAATCACTGACTAAGATAAACCTCTATCCATCAGCACTTGGTGATCAACAGCCAAGCCGTCAAAACCAGCAACTGTAAAGCAGGATGGAAGATTGGTCCTTGGCACAGCAGATCCTCCCTGAGAGGAACTCAGGCGACCAGCTGCACCAGATCGGTGTACCAAGCCCGGCGAGGCCAGTCCAGAGCCACTACGATGACCGAAATCCCTCCTGCCTCGATCCTGCGTAGAAGTCTTGGCAGAAGCTTGAGAGGAGGGACCACGTAAATCAGACGATACTGACCCCACAGGGACACCAGTGCGTTTGTGGCGTCCGCCAGAGGATCCTGTGACCGAGCCACAAACCTCTGCACCTTTCTGTTGAGCCGAGACGCCAACAAATCCACCTCGGGGGTGCCCCACCGGAGACACAGCTGATGAAACACCTCGGGATGAAGGGGTCACTCCCCTTGGCCCAACGCCTGCTGACTGAGGTAATCTGCCTGCCAATTTTCCAGCCCCCGGGAATGTTTACGGCAGAGAGGGCTGGAACGAACAGTTCTGCCCACCTAAGAATACCAGCTACCTACAGAGCCGCCAGGGCATTTATTGTGCCCCCTTGGTGATTGACATATACCACGGCTGTGGCATTTTCTTGATTGAATGCTCACAGGGCATCCCTGAAGACGATCCATCCAATTATACAGACACTATCTGATCGCTTGGAGTTCCAAGACAATGATTGGTAGTCTGGACTCTTCCAGTGTACAGATCCCCTGAGCAGAGAGCCTGCGAAGTCTTGTCCCAATTGGCCAAAATCTCCATTTGCAGGGACCTCCTATGGAACTGTGCATACGGAGCCGCCTCGAAAGTAGAGATCACCAGGCCCAGCACCTGCATGCAAGTCCGGAGAGATGACCATCTGCAGGGACCTCCTATGGAACTGTGCATACGGAGCCGCCTCGAAAGTAGAGATCACCAGGCCCAGCACCTGCATGCAAGTCCGGAGAGATGACCATCTGCTGGACAGCAAGAGGCATTTGGAGCGTGCAATTTCCAGAGTTTGTCCAGAGGAAGGAGCACTCTGACTAAGGCCGAGTCCACAGTCAGACCCAGATAGTCCAGCATTGTGGATGGAACCAGAGCAGACTTCTGAAAATTCAGAATCCAGCTGAACTCTTTAGAGTTCATTTGGTGATTTCCATGTTTTCCACCAGAGCAGTAGGGGACTCCTCTCGAAGAAGGAGGTCGTCCAAGTATCCCAGTACTGCAATCCCCCGTTGACGTAACAATGCTAGCACCAGGGCTAACACTTTTTTGAAGACCCGAGGAGCAGAGGGTAACACCACAAACTGATAATGCTCCTCTCCCATGACAAAGCGGAGGAAGCGCTGGTGACCGCCACATATTGGAATGTGAAGGTAAGCATCCTTGATGTCGATAGAGGCAAGAAAATCCCCCCTGATGCAGGGATGCCACTACCGTGCGAATGGACTCCTTCCTGAACTTCTGCACCCACACAAAGCAGTTTAGCACCTTGAGGGCCAGGATTGGATGCACCTTGCCTTTCTTCCTGGGAACTGTAAACAGGTTTAAGTAAAAACCCTCAAAACGTTCCAAAGTCGGAACCGGGACAATCACCCCTTGAAGCAACAGGTCTTGTACTGCCCCAAACAGACCCTTTAAACGGTCCGGGGACAGGCGCAAGTTGGAAGGAAAGAACCTTGCCAGGGGACAAGAGTGAAACTCGATCTTGCAGCCGTACCAAAATGACTTTGTGGACTCATTTATCTTATACCAGGAAAGTCCACAGGCCCGGAAACCAACAAAGATGTCCCCCCACCCCCGATATGGATGAGGGCGCACCTTCATGCTGAAGGAGCCTTGCCCCTGGTACTTGAGAAGCCTGCTCTCGGCTGGTGGGGAAATGTGCTCCAAAGACTCCATGAGTCACCAAGGGGACACCACAAAAAGTGTAGAACACTGCAAAGGGACAACCCCCACCATGCTGGCAGCAACACTCAGTCAACAGGCACAAAAGCACCAGCAATCCTCAGCAGAGAGGAAGAAACAACCAGAACCCCACCAGACCCACCACCCAGCAGAAACAGGCACCTGCAGCTACCAGGATGCACTCCACGAGCAGCGATCAGAAAGTGAAAAGACACAGGAGTCAGCCCCGGAGGATGAGGAGGGGCTCCCACCACTGAAAGGGCTCCACTTGTATGGCCACCGCTATTTTTAATGGCAAACCACCGCAAAACGGCCGTCGGACTACACAAACATGGCCGCCGTGCATAGAAACACACAGGCTACAGCAAAATGGCAGCACCACAAGGAACCCAGGAGGGATTCCTAGGCCTCAAGGACAGGCTCAGGCAGGACGGGGGGCCCTGGTAAAAACCCCCGAGGGTACAACCCCTCCCTCCCTCCGCACAGCCGATCGTCCTGTCGCCGGCGGCGCAACCCCCCGACCCCCGACCCCCTTTTGCCAGCTTAGCGCCCTGCCCCCACCCCAGAAGGAAGACCAGACCACCCACACAGCCCCAGCATAAGTGGAGGTGGGGGGGTTTGGGATGGGGGACAGATGAAAGGGGGGTGCCTGTAGGGAAGGAGGGGAACCCGGGGGTCTGACCGTCCCAAGGAGGGGCCCATGTCCACCCCAAAACCCTCCAGGGGGAGAGAGGGGACAGCTACTCACCATACCAGGAACCAGGCAGGCACCGGTCCAGACAGAACCCCTTGCCATCAAAATAGGGGGCTGTCAGCCAGGAGGAACGCTGAGTGGCGTATGCGAACTCGCGAGGTGTTTAACTCGCAGGCCAGCCCCAGTCCAGTGGAGCTATGTCGCGGTCTAACTAGTGCTGAGCTGAGGTCTGCGTGCGCTCGCTGGCCAGACTGGGGTGACCACTGGATCTACATTATCCAGCCCGTCGCCCAGTCCGACAGTTGACTGTAGATCTTACAGAAAAAAACCAGGAGATAGAAATTCTGTCTGAAAGAAAAAATTTTGCCAGAACCAGAGATCCCAGCAAGGAACTACAGTAGGTCCTTACTCCTGACTAGGCAGAAAAAAAAACTGATTACCTATAGCAAAGAGAGGGAGAGTATACCCCCTGGGACTGCCCATAAAGGTGGTCAGATTCTTTTTCTGCCTAGTGTCCTACTCCTGTAGGGGGCAGTATAACCCAATGGTTTACGAAGATCACGATTTGTGACGGCACGAATGAAAGAGAACGAAAGAGAAATGCTTTTTCCTTTTTTTTCCTTGCATGTGATATATTCTTAAGAGTATTCTTTGCAAAGTGTAGCGTAACCTTATTTACTAAGCGCTCTGGAGCAAGTGCAGTTAAAATGCACAGTATATTTGCCTTTAGTAAATCAAACCCAAAGTGTTTTTACAGGTTTGAGATTGTCAACATCCTAAATGACTTTGAACTTTTTTACACAGAAAATGCAAAATAATAACCACTTTTCCTGGCACTCCAAAATGTAGACAAGGAGATAAAGTTCTCTAAAGCTGATCATAAATGGTGCGATTTTCTTTCCTGCAACCACGGGATGCAAGAAAAAAAAATAGATTGATTCCCCCATTAACAAAGTCAGTATTCTCCCGGGGAAGTGGGTGGAGGCACGGGGAGCCGTCCTTGCCGCAAAAACACACAGTGATTATTAATTGGCTATAGCTACAGACAATAATCGCATGGAAAAAAATCAGCATGCTGGTTGTACCCAATTTAATCGATCAACTTGGGTACATTCAGCCTGTCCATACATGGTTCAAATCTCAGCTGGTCCCTGCTGAATCGGCTCAGAGTCTAACTGTTTATGGCAACTTTAGACAGGCTCCTCCAGACCGTTTATAGAGAGACGTTCTCTCTAATTGTAGAATCGGAATGCTGATTAGGCAGGTTAGGAACTACCTCACCCTAAATAACAGACAATTCAATTGGCTCTATCCACAACAGCTGAGAAAAGACTGGAGAAAAGAAAATGCCACAAAGAGGGGGACCCCACAAAACTCAACTCTTCTGCAACAGCTCGGGGACAGGTAACTCTATGACCAAAGGGAAAAGGACACAAGAGGTAGCATGTAGTAGATTCATCTACCAAATAAACATTTTGGCTTAAAGTGCCTGCAGGTGATAAAAGGCTTCCAGCGCCCATGTTGGACAATAAAAGATGAAGCTGAATCTTGAAAACATTTGGACTATCAATAAAACGTTATCCACATTGACTGTTTTCTACACAGGAGGGCATATGAGTGCCCCACAAAGGGGATGCCATGAGAAAGAACAAGGGACAACACTGAGACCAGCACCTAGGAGAAAATCTGGAGTGCAGTGGCAAGACTAACAGGTCAGAGACCTGGGTGAATGTCAATCAGTGGATATGGGCCTTAACTGACCAGACAGACCAGAGGGTCCTCACTGGGGACAGACAGGTATGGTGGGTCTGATGCATGTCATGCAAAACTACTGGACCCACATGTTCCAAAAGAGACATATATATTCTTTGGAAGAGAGAACAGTGGCTACGTTTTCAATACAGTTCCTGAAACCGAGCTGGCACAGGAATTGGAACAATGATCTTTAGGTACAAGAGACCCGTGAGGGTGGGGGTGGGGGTAGAGGTAGGTCTGGAAATCTGTGTGGTGGCACAGGTAGGTTGAAGGTTAGAAGCTGAAGAGAGCACTGGTGAAGACAGCTTAGTCTGTAATTTTAAACGGGCATTCCCTGCACCTACATGCCTGAAGAGCAAACTATCTATGAGCCTACAGGGATTAAAAAACATCCCTTCACCTAGAAAAGTGAGGCATAGCTTTATGGTGATGAAGGCCTCCCTTTGGGTTTAGCAGACGTCTTACACGAGATCTTGCAGGTGGCCGGAAAACCAAGGTGGGTTAGTTTAGGTCAAGGTAACAAAATATAATTGCACTTTGCATAAAGAGTACTTATCCTTTAAATGCAAAATAACTATGTTGTGTAAAATTTAAGGCTTACCTTTGGTTCCTTCCTCTCTTCTGTGGGCTGTGGTTCAGAAGGAGGTTCTTCTGTAGTATTTTCCTCTACAAATAAAGCATTCATACAAGAATTACATCATAGACAAACATTTCTGAGTTATTGAAATCCAGTATAACATGTCTCCTGTATCTCTCTACATGATCCATGATGCACCTAAAAGGATTATTCTGCCAAGTATATCACTAGAAGTAATCACTGTAGCTGAAAAATAACAGAAAACTACTAGAAAATATAAGGACTGTGCTCACCTATTCGCTCATTCTCTTCACAAGTAGTGCCAGCAATTCCACTACTCTCGAGGCCATAACTTGGATCAGCTTTGCCAGTTATTTTTGCTGCATCTTCCACCTTACGAACGTGGGCTTCTACTAATGCTGTGGGAACCTCCTCCTTCATCTTGGAAAACTCCTCTATTAGGAATGAGAGAAAAAACATTTTAGCAACTGTTTCACCAGAAGAGCTAATACTCAAATATGAAGAGTAGGAGATAATCACTCTGAAAACAAGGTATAGCACCATCAAGTTATAGATACAATCAAAAGTCTATACATTACTATCTATTTTACTTCTGACTTTCATCTAAATCTATAAGGGGTGCCTTTCAGTTCAACAACTTTCAGGTAACTAAGTGTACCAGTGAGAAGCGTATAACCTCTAGGGAAGGAGTATCTCCAGAATGTCTTATCTGCAGTAAATAGCGCTTTTCTCTGAAGTGTCTGTGCCCCCTGATCCCCACAACCTACCCCCCCCCCCCCCGAACAAAGCAAATCCCACTATAGTGTGTACTTGTCTCAATTAACCACTTGCCTACAGTGCACTTTCACCCCCTTCCTGCCCCGACTGATTTTCAGCTTTCAGCGCTCTCACACTTTGAATGACAATTACTCAGGCATGCAACACTGTACCCATAAAAAATTTGTGTCCTTTTTTTCACACAAATAGAGCTTTCTTTTGATGGTATTTAATCACTACTGGGTTTTTTATTTTTTGTGCTATAAATAAAAAAAGACTGAAAATATTGTGAAAAAACGCATTTTTCTTTGTTTCTGTCATAAAATTTAGCAAATGAGTAATTTTTCTTCACAAATTTTGGCCAAAATTTATACTGCTACTTATCTTTGGTAAAAATAACCCAAATAAGTGTATATTATTTGGTCTTTGTGAAAGTTATAGAGTCCACAATTTATGGTGCTAATCATTGAAAATTGATCACACTTGACCACACCTGATGTACTGAAGGCCTATCTCATTTCTTGAGACACTAAAAAGTCAGGAAAGTACAAATACCCCCCAAATGACCCCTTTTTGGAAAGTAGACATTCCAAGGTATTTAATAAGGGGCATGGTGAGTTTTTTGAAGTTGTCATTTTTTCCCACAACTCTTTGCAAAATGAAGATTTTTTTTTTTTACAAATTGATGTATTAACAGGTTATTTCTCTCACACAGCATATGTATACTTGCAACTACACCCCAAAACACATTCTACTACTCCTCCTGAGTATGGCGATACCACGTGTGTGAGACTTTTTCACAGCCTGGCCACATACAGAGGCCCAACATTCAAGTAGCACCGTCCGGCATTCTAGGAGCACAAATTACACATATCATTTCCTGACAACCTATCGTACTTTTGAAGGCCCTGGAGCACCAGGACAATGGAAACCCCCATAAAATGACCCCATTTTGGAAAGCAAACAGCCCAACGTATAATTTTTGAGGCATAATGAGTCTTTTGAATATGTCATTTTTTTCCACAAGTTTTTGGAAAATGTGGAAAGAAAATGAAAACACATTTTTTTTACACAAAGCTGTCCATTTATGCAATATTACTAACACATAGCATGTACATAGCAAAAATTGCACCCCAAAATACATTCTGCTATTCCTCCTGAGTATGGCGATACCACATATGTAACACTTTTTCACAGCCTGGCCACATACATAGGCCTAACATTCAAGTAGCACTTTTCACAAAGTTGTCCATTTATCCACTTTAAGACTGGGCCTATTTTTGACACTTGGTGTTTACAAGCTAAAATCATTTTTTTTGCTAGAAAACTACTTAGAACCCCCAAACATTATATATTTTTTTTAGCAGAGACCCTAGAGAATAAAATGGAGATCGTTGCAATATTTTTTATCACACCATATTTGCGCAGCAGTCTTCCAAATGCGATTTTTTTTAAAAAAATTCACTTTTTTGAACTAAAAAATAAGAAAACAGTAAATTTAGCCCGATTTTTTTCCATAAAAAATGTGAAAGATAATGTTATGCCGAATAATTAGATACCCAACATGTCATGCTTCAAAATTGCGCATGCTCACAGAATGGCGCCAAACATTGGTACATAAAAATCCCCATAGGCAACATTTTAAAAATGTCTGCAGGTTACTAGCTTAGAGTTACAGAGGAGGTCTAGGGCTCAAATTATTGTTCTCGCTCTAACGATCGCGGCGATACCTCACATGTATGGTTTGAACACTGTTTACATATGTGGGCGGGACTTGCGTATGCGTTTGCTTCTGCGCGCGAGCTAACGGGGACAGGGTGCTTACATTTTTTTTTTTTCCAATTTATTTTATTTATTATTTTTTTTATTTTTACACAGTTTAAAAAAAAAAATGTTTTGATAATTTTTATTCCTATTACAAGGAATGTAAACATTCCTTGTAATAGAAATAGGCATGACAGGTCCTCTTTATTGTGAGATCTGGGGTCAAAAAGACCTCACACCTCACAACTACACAACTACACTAAAAAATAAAAAAAAATAAAAAATTGTTGAAAGAGGAAAAAAAAAGAAAGAAAAAAAAAAAGCGGCCCTTTAAACCGGTTGCTAGGCAACGTCTTTAGACGTAGCTCCGGTCCTCCAAGACCATAGAGTCGAGTGAGGGCCATCTTGCTCTCACTCGACTTCCTGTCTCTGAGGATCCGGGACCGGATATTATTCCCCGCTGCCGGCGGTCCCGGTAAACTGGGAAAACGTCTGGGACGCGGCAGGAGGGGGGCACCTCTTCCCCTGCACCGTAAGGGTAATTCCGTGGCGAATCCGCCACTGGGACCACCCTTATCTGAAAGCCGACCGCCCGCCGTTTCAAAAAATACCGGGGTTATGGGGGCTATCTGCTGCCATAACCCCAGTATTTAGCTTTTAATGGCCGACGCATATAGTCGTTAGGCGGTCAGTAAGTGATTGCATGTATATGGCAAACAGGTGACGATGACTGATGGGGTGACAGGTGACGATGACTGATGGGGTGACAGGTGACAATGACTGATGGGGTGACAGGTGACAATGACTGATGGGGTGACAGGTGACGATGATTGATGAGGCGACAGGTGACGATGATTGATGAGGCGACAGGTGACGATGATTGATGAGGTGACAAGTGACGATGATTGATGGGGTGACAGATGACAATCACTGACGGGGTGACATGTGACGATGATTGATGTTGTGACAAGTGACGATCACTGATGGGGTGACAAGTGACGATGATTGATAGGGTGACAGATGACGATGACTGATGGGGTGACAGGTGACGGTGATTGATGGGGTGACAGGTGACGGGCGATGGTCACTGATGGGTGACAGGTGACGGGCGATGGTGCACGGCGGTACTGATGGCAGTCTCTGGTGACCGGTGAACTTTAGGCTATGTCCACATGTGAGCGTAGCGATCGCGGGCAGAAACACTGCGATTCTGCCCGCGATCCAGAAATCATTGCAAATGGCGAGACGCCTGTGCGTTGCCCGTGATTTGCAGTATCACCCCAAACGCTGTGCGATGTTGCAGCGATTTCCGCCTGCCGAATCGAGGTTACATCAGGCAAACAACGCATGACGCCCCAAAGAAGCTCTTGTACCTTTTTTGGGCGTCAGGCGTTGTTTGCGCGGTTACCGCGATTTGGCAGGTGGAAATCGCTGCAACATCGCACAGCGTTTGGGGTGCTATTTCAAAAAACGGGCAACGCACAGGCGTCCCGCAATTTGCAATGATTTCCGGATTGCGGGCAGAATCGCAGTGATTCTGCCCGCGATCGCTACGCTCACATGTGAACGTTATGGGTGTCAATTTCTGGGCACTGATGAGGTGACTGTTGGGTGACAGGTGACATTGGGGGGGGGCTGAGGACTGTGTGGGGACATTTATTTGTGTGATTTTACATTTGACATGTGTACAGAGCAGTAACTCACTATTTCTAGCTCTGCTCTCCTCATACTGGAAACTGTATGAGGGGAGAAGAGCTAGTAACAGTGAGTTACTGCTCTTTGTTTACATTTTGTGATCGGCTGTGAATGGATTCACAGCCGATCACTTAGTAAACAGTCACTGTCAGTGACTGTTTACTACTGCCGGTGACAGCTGTGTTCCTACGGAACACAGTGCCACCGACATGACAGCGCTGTGCGCTCCCGATCGCGCATGCGCGGTCATCTCCCGGGCGCCTCCATTGTGATCGGCTGTGTCATTGGAACACAGCCGATCATGTGGGAAACAGCCACGCCCATTGGCTGTTTCCCCCCTGCCGGTGACGGGGGGTGTCCCGGGGACACCCCGACACCGGCAGTGCAGGGCGGCGCGCACGCGATCGCGCGCCTGCCCTGTATCCTGGGATCATGTCATATGACGTCTTCCCAGGATAATGGTCGCACCGCTCCGCCGTCAATTGACGGCGGGCGGGCGGCATGTGGTTAAGATCACTAAGTGTAATTTCTGTCTGCTGCCTCCTTCCTCTGATATCTGTATGAGTCACTTCTGACAAGGTTTCCTGACACCAAGAGAAAAATGGGGACAGGGGAGGGAGCTCCAGCTTATTGACAACCTCAGGTCTGTTCATGTGTAAAAGGGGTGTGTGTCCCTTCATTCCAATCAGCTCTCCGCACTGAGCTCTGCAAAGTGTAACTTCAGCTCCCCACCTCTTTTTTTTTTAAAAGCACAGACAAGCTTTATAATTTCTGGACTTTGTATCAATGTATAGAAAAGAAGACTGCAGCTAAACCCTGATTTTGCAACAATTTTAATTAGAATACTGGAGCTCAGATCCCTTTTAGTGGACATCCTAACAGTCAGAGGGTCACTTTTCTCTAAATCTACCACGTCCAACTACATTTTGAGACTAAAAGAGGTTCTAAAATTCTAGGACTTGTCAAATGCAGCTATTCATTTCAATGCCTACAGTATAATAAATCTATGAAAATAATACCTAAAGCGGATTTGGCTGCAGCGGATGCTACACGAGGGTCCACCACGGAGGCCAGGAAGGCTACAGTACTCATTACAGGGTTGCCAGACTGGCTAAATGGTATAGGTTGATAGGCCAAGGGACCAAGAGATGCTTCAGAGTCCTCTAAATATGGGTCCTCAATAGGCAACCGCAGAAAGTGCAAAATACATTCATCTTGAGTGCGACTGCCAACATGTTCAGACACCTTGTTCCAGTCATCTTTGTACATTTCTAGAGCCTGTCAAGGATATAATGAAAAATATTGGCATATTTATTACATTTACATGAACTGCATTAATGAACCTGTCCATTAACGATTACCTCCAGCAGTAACAGAGTCTCCTGCTCAGTCCATTCCCTCGTGGCACTTGCAGCAGATTTACTCTACAAAACAATATAAAAACAAACTGAAGTCACTGCTAGCAATTGAGAAATATTTAAAAGAATAAATGATAAGAATGGTGCCTGTTAAAAACACAATAATGAGATTTTTGACTTACCGTAAAATTAATTTCTCTGATGTTCATTGACAGACACAGCTCCTGATCTTTATAACTATTGGGTTATACTGCCCCCTACAGGAGTAGGACACTAGGTAGAAAAAGAATCTGGCTACGCCTGTGGGCAAGTCCCAGAGGGTATACTCCCTCTCCCTGCTATAGGTACTCAGTTTTGTTACAAGCAGTGTCAGAAGAATTACAACTTCACAGAGGGGTAAGGGGGCTGTCAATGAACATCAGAGAAATTGAATTTACGGTAAATTAAAAATCCAATTTTCTCTTTCGTTCATTGACGGACACAGCTCCTGATCTTCATAACCCTTGGGACGTCCCAAAGCAGTGTTAAACAAGAGAGGTGGGAACAGCATGTAAATTTGCCAGGCTAAACAGTAGCCAACCCGACAACAGGACCTCAACCAAAACAACTGGCACCTACCTGAAAGAACAATACACCCTTAAAGAGGATCAAATCATCTAAACAGCAGCCTGTAAAACCTTGCGGCCAAAATAAGCATCCGCAGATGACAACATATCCACTTTATAGAAGTTTGTGAAAGCGTGCACCGACGACCAGGTGGCCGCCTTGCAAACCTGCATCACTAATGCCTGATGATGGAAGGCCCAGGAGGCAATGAGAGCCCAAGTAGAGTGCGCCTTGACAGGGAAAGGAGAAACCTTATCCTTGATGGAATAGACCTGAATCACTGTCTGTCTGATCCATCTAGAAATGGTCGCTGAGGAAGCGGACAACCCTTTCCGAGGCCCATTCACGAGGACAAATAGTGAGTCTGACTTCCTAAAAGACTCCGTAGCTGCTAGGTACACTCTAATTTTCCATCCCACATCCAAGGCATGCCATGCAATTTCCTTTGGATGTTTCGGCCTGGGACACAAGGAAGGCAAAACAATGTCTTCATTTAAATGAAAATCAGAGAAAACCTTTGGGAGGAATGACAGAGAGGGGCGAAGAACCACCTTTTCTCTGTGAATCACCAAATAAGGTGAACTACAGGATAATACCACCAATTCCGACACCCTGCGTGCAGAGGTGACAGCCACCAAAAATGCCACCTTCTGAGACAGCGTAAGAAAGGGAATCTCCCGAAGATTCTCAAAAGGAGGCTTCTAGAGGACCGAAAGCACCAATTTGAGGTCCCAAGAAGGCAACGGAGACCACACTGGAGGAACCAAATGTCAGACACCCTGAAGAAAGGTACACACCAGGGAGTGTGTGGCCAAGGGTAGTTGGAAGAAGGCCATTAAGGCCGACACCTGGCCCTTGATGGTACTCCAGGCCAATTTCTGTTCAACCCCCTGTTGAAGGAAGGTCAAAATCTGAGTCACTGAGAAGGAGCGAGGATGAACCCCAAGAGACTCACACCATGTAATGTACGTCTTCTACGTACGGTGGTAGATCTCCCTAGAAGTAGATTTCCAAGCTTTTAACAGCGTTGGAATCACTGACTTGGATAAACCTTTATCTATCAGCACCTGGCGTTTAACAGTCAAGCTGTCAAAGCCAGCGACTGTAAAGCAGGATGGAAGATTGGTCCTTGGGATAACAGATCCTTCCTGATAGGAAGCTTCCAAGGAATGCCGGTGACCAGCCGCACCAGATCGGCGTACCAAGCCCGGCGAGGCCAGTCTGGAGCCACTAAGATGACCGGAATCCCTTCTGCCTCGATCCTGTGTAGAAGTCTTGGCAGAAGCTTGAGAGGAGGGAGGGTGTAAATCAGATGATACTGACCCCACGGGCCATCAGCGCGTCTGTGGCATCTGCCAGAGGATCCTGTGATTGAGCAACAAACCTCTGCCCCTTTTTTTTGAGCCGAGACTCCAACAGATCTACCTTGGGGATGCCCCACCGGAGACACAACTGATGAAACACCTCCGGATGAAGAGACCACTCCCCTTGGTCCAAAGCCTGCCGACTGAGGTAATCCGCCCGACAGTATTCCAGCCCAGGAATGTATACAGCGGAGAGGGCTGGAACGAACCGTTCTGCCCACCTTAGAATGCCAGCTACCTTCTGAGCCGCCAGGACACTTCTTTTGCCCCCTTGGTGATTGACACAAGCCACGGCAATGTCATTGTACTATTGAATGCGCACTAGACATCTCTGAAGACAATCCTTCCGATGATCCAGGCACAGTCTGATCGCTTGGAGTTCCAAGACACTGTGTTCCAGTGTCCAGATCCCCTGAGCAGAATTCTTGCCGAGGACGCCTCCCAAGCCGGACAGGCTGGTATCTGTGGTAACCACTGTCCAATACAAGGGGAGGAAGGATTTGCCCAGACGAAGCGCCGGAGAATGAAGCCACCATTATTAGGGCTTCCTTTGTTCCCTGGCTTGGCCCGATCTATTTTGCCCAGAGACTGCGGACTGAGGACACGAATTGCAGCCTGCCATTTCTGGAGTTTTTTCAAAGAAGGGAGCACTCTGGCTAAGGCCGAGTCCAGAGTCAGACCCAGATAGTCTAGCTTTGTGGATGGAACCAGAGCAGACTTCTGAAAATTCAGAATCCAGCCCAGCCAAACTCCCTCAGAGTTCGTATGGTGTTTTCCAGGTTTCCCCCAAAGCAGCAGGTGACTCCGCTTGCAGAAGGAGGTCATCCAAGTAGCCCAGTACCGCGATCCCCTTTGGCGTAACAATGCTAGCACCAGGGCTAACACTCTTGTGAAGACCCAAGGAGCAGAGGCGAGACCAAAGGGCAACGCTACAAACTGATAATGCTCTCCTATGGCAAAGCGGAGGAAGCGCTGGTGACCGGCACACATTGGAATGTGAAGGTAAGCATCCTGAAAGTCGCTAGAGGCAAGAAAATCACCCTGATGCAAGGATGCCACCACCGTGCTAATGGACTCCATCCTGAACTTCTGCACCCACACAAAGCAGTTCAGCGCCTTGAGGTCCAGGGTTGGACACACTTTGCCTTCCTTCCTGGGAACTGTAAACAGGTTTGAGTAAAAACCCTGAAAACTTTTCGAAGTCGGAACTGGGACAATCACCCCTTTAAGCGACAGGTCTTATACAGCCCCAAACAGACCCAGAAGTCTACGGGTCCAGAAACCAGCAAAGACGTCCCCCCACCCCCGATACGGGTGAGGGCACACGTTCATGCTGAAGGAGCCTTGTCCGCGGGTCTGGAGAAGCCTGCTCCCGGCTTGCCAGACCAGGTTAGTTTGGGTCATCCAGAAGGGGCCCTGAAAGGCTTCAAGCCCTTGTAAGTCGACCCTGAGGGACGAAAAAACTTCTTATGAGCCAAGGAGGAGGGCCCACATCTATGAAGAGGTTCCTTGCCCTTAGAAGCCTGCAGAAGAAATGTACTCTTTCCCCCTGTGAGACCTTTAATAGTGTCATCCAGGATAGCCCCAAACAGGCGATTCCCTTGAAAGGGGAGATCAGTCAAGGCCTTTTTAGAAGTCTGATCTGCAGAGCAGCATTTAAGCCAAAAGACATGCTGAAGGACCACTGCCGAAACAGAGAGCCGAGCCACTAGAGGAGCCGCATCCAAAGAGGCATCACAGATAAACTGGACCAGCTGTTCCACCAGCTCAGCAAAGGCAGGGTGAGCTGATCTCCCTCCAGGTCACGGCGTAATAGCTTATCCCAATCAGTCAGAGTTTGCGACACCAGGGCAATGGTGAATACCGAGTGTTGAATCAGCCAGAGTGTACATATTGCGGGCCACAGCCTCTGCCTTCCTGTCAGCCAGATCTTTAAAGGCCGAGGACTCTTCAACCGGAATCATGGCTGCCTTGTTCAATCTGGAAACCAGAGGGTCCACCACTGGTGGAACAGTCCACTTCTTAATAAGGGACTCCTCATAGGGGTAACGCCTAGTAAATCGCTTAGGGCCCCCAAGGGGTCGCTTTGGTCGTTCCCACTCTTTAGCGACAATTCTGTCAAAATAAGCAGGGGATAGGGAACACCTTTGCCACTCTGGATGGCTTGTGAGTGCCAAAAGGAAACCTGCGCCTCCGTCGCAGCTGCGTCCTCCATCTTCAAGGTCTCATGCACAGATACAATCAGTGCTTCCACCAGCGCCTTTTCGTGCACAGTTGCAGATATGGAGGAATCGCCCTCACTATCTGAGGATTCCGGGAGCATGGTCGCAGACCCAGCAGGGTGACCCAGGTCTGCGGCGGGTTTATCAGATTCAGGATCTGATGAGACAGATGAGGCGGGGCGCTTTTTGCTAGCCCGTTGCCTGGAAACCACCTCCACCCGGAACACAAAGGACTCCAGGACCGTCGTCAGCGCATCGGAGGATGGTAGGGACCTGGAGGACCTTGTAGCCTCAGAAAGGGGGTTAGATGGTGAGATGTGCTCCAAAGACTCTATTAGTCACCAGGGAAACCCACAAAAGTGTACAACACTGCAAAGGGACCACCCGCAAAGGGACAACCCGCACGGCACTGGCAGCACAACTCGGTCGCAAGGCACAAGCACTTTTAGCAGAGAGGGAGAGAACCCACCAGACTCACCCCCCAGCAGAAACTGGCACCTGCGGCCACCAGGATAGCCTGCACTCCACGTGCGATGATCAGGAAGTGAAAGGATCCAGAAATCAGCATCTGGGGATGAGGAGGGGCTCCCACCGCCAAAAATTGCTGCCCACAGGGCTCCACTGTCATGGCCGCCGCTATTTTTAATGGCAAACCACCGCAAAATGGCCGCCAGACAACACAAACATGGCCGCCGTGCATAGAAATACACAGGCTACAGCAAAATGCCATCCCTGCGTGACACCAGGAGGGATCCCTAGGCCTCAAAGACAGGTCCAGGCAGGATGGGGGGCCCTGGTAGGAGCCCCCCCAGGTACAACCACCCTCCCCGCACAGCCTATCATCCAATCGCCGGCGGCACACCCCCCTGGCCCCCATTGCCAGCATAGCGCCCTGCCCCGACCCCAGGAGGTGGGGACCAGACCACCCACACAGCCCCAACATAAGTGGAGGGGGGGGGGGTAGGATGGGGACATATAAAAGGGGGCTGCCTGACGGTAAGGAGGGGAATCCAGGGGTCCGACCGTCCCAAGGAGGAGCCCATGTCCACCGCAAAACCCTCCAGGGGGAGAGGGGGGACAGCTACTCACCATACCAGGAACCAGCTGGGCACTGTTCCAGACAGAACTCCTTGCCATCGAAATCGGGGTGCTGTCGGCCAGGAGGAATGCTGCGACTCAGGCTGAGACTCGATCGTATGCAACCTCAAAAGGCGTTTACCTCGCAGGCCAGGGCTATGTCACGGCCGATATAGCACGGAGCTGAGGTCTGCACTCGCTGGCCAGACTGGGGTGACCACTGGATCTAGATTATCCAGCCCATCGTCCAGTCTGGCAGTTGATTGCAGATTTCACAGGAAAAAACCTGGAGAAAAATGTTTTACTCAAAAAAGTTTCCCAGGACCAGAGATCCCAGCAAGGAACTAGGCCCTTACTCCTGACTAGGCAGTACCTATAGCAGGGAGAAGGAGTATATCCCCTGGGACTGCACATAGGCATAGCCAGATTCTTTTTCTGCCTAGTGTCCTACTCCTGTAGGGGGCAGTATAACCCAATGGTTATGAAAATCAGGAGCTGTCCATCAATGAACGAAAGAAAGAAACATTTTCCGAATATATTAGCCAGAATAGGAAATTAGGATTTATGTTATCATAGGACATTTGAATATAAGAATCAGCACAAGATACAGTGCCTTGAATAAGTATTCATACCTCTTGAAATTTTCCACATTTTGTCATGTTACAACTAAAAATGTAAATGTATTTTATTGGGATCGTATGTGATAGACCAACACAAAAAGGCACATAACTGTGAAGTGGGAGGAAAATTATAAATAGTTTTCAAACCTTTTTACAAATACATTTCTGAAAAGTGTGGTGTGCATTTGTATTCAACCCCCTGAGTCAATACTTTGTCGAACCACATCTTTTGCTGCAATTGCAGCTGCAAGTCTTTTTGGGTCTCTACCAGCTTTGCTCATCTAAAGAGTGAAATTTTTGCCCATTCTTCTTTGCAAAATACCTCAACCACTGTCAGATTGGATGGAGAGCATCTGTGAACAGCAAATGTTCAAGTCTTGCCACAGATTCTCAATTGGATTTAGGTCTGGACTTTGACTGGGCCAGTCTAACACATGAATATGCTTTGATTCCATTGTAGCTCTGGCTGTGTTTTGGGTCGTCCTGCTGGAAGGTGAACCTCCGCCCCAGTTTAAAGTCTTTTTCAGACTCTAACAGGTTTTCTTCTAAGATTGCCCTGTATTTGGCTTCATCCATCTTCCCATCAACTCTGACCAGCTTTCCTGTCCTTGCTGAAGAAAAGCATACCCACAACAGGATGCTGCCACCGCCATGTTTCATGGTGGGGATAGTGTGTTTACGGTGATGTGCAGTGTTAGTTTTCTGCTACACATGGCATTTTGCTTTTAGGCCAAAAAGTTAAATTTTGGTCTCATCTGAGCAGAGCACCTTCTTCCACATGTTTGCTGTGTCCTCCACATGGCTTCTTGCAAACTGCAAACAGGACTTCTTATGGCTTTCTTTCAACAATGGCTTTCTTTTGGTCACTCTTTCATAAAGGCCAGATTTGTGGAGAGCTCGACTAATAATTGTCATGTGGACAGATTCTCCCACCTGAGCTGTGGATCTCTGCAGCTCTCCAGAGTTACCATGGGCCTCTTGGCTGCTTCTCTGATTAATGCTCTCCTTGCCCAGCCAGTCAGTTAAGGTGGATGGCCATGTCTTGGTAGATTTGCAGTTGTGCCATACTCTTTCCATTTTCGGATGATGGATTGAACAGTGCTCCATGAGATGTTAAAAACTTGGAATTTATTTTTAACCTAACCCTGCTTTAAACTTCTCCACAACTTTTTCCCTGACCTGTCTGGTGTGCTCCCTGGCCTTCATGATTCTATTTACTTCACAGAACAGCTGTATTTATACTAAACCTAAATTACACACAGGTGGACTCAATTTACTAATTAGGTGACTTTTGAAGGCAGTTGGTTCCACTAGATTCTAGCAAGGGCATCAGAGTAAAAGGGGCTGAATACAAATGCATACCACATTTTTCAGATATTTATTTGTAAAAAAAAATGTGAAAACTATTTATCATTTTCCTTTCACTTCACAATTATGTGCCACTTTGTGTTGGTCTATCACATAAAATCCCAATAAAATACATTTATCTTTTTGGCTGTAACATGACAAAATGTGGAAAACTGCAAGGGGTATGAATAATTTTGAGTGCACTAGGTAGTTCATTGGGTCTTCCTGTCAGTGTGAAACTGCCTGCTCATAAGAGCAGACAGCTTACACAGACTGTCTGCAAGAGCCCTGCATTGCACCCACGATCTGGTGATTGCAGGTGCAATGCTTTGCAGGCTCATAAAAAAAATAAATAATAATAAATGCACATGTTTTACCTTTAAAAAGATGTGCATTTATTTTATTTATTTTTTTTTTTACAAAGGTGGACTTTGACTCTCTATTTGTCCCGCAGACCAATATCACTGGAAATAAAAGTGAGGAGAAATGTCAAATTCTGAGTTGCCACCAGAACAGAAGCAGAGGGGAAATGTTTGAATGAGGATCTCTGTTATGGTGATAGCTGTCTAAGAGGAGATTTACCTCATTCTGGGGATTTGCTCTCATTGCCTGTTGTGTCTACAAAAAAAACATGAAGGGAAATGGGACACAGATGGCAAAAAAAAAAATGGATTTTTCCTACAGCTTACCTTTAAAATCCTTTTCTTGGAGTACATCACAGGACACAGAGCACCCATAATAATTACTATGTGGGTTATGCGCCACCTATAGGTGAATGGACTCTGACAGATCAATCAAACAGGAAGTCCTCCTCTATATAACCCCTGCTACACAGGAAGTACCTCAGTTTTGTGGCGAAGCAATAAATATCCCAAAAAAGAGGGGAGGGACCTCTTTGTCCCGTGATTCCATGTCCCGTGATGTCCCAATTAAAGGATTTTACAGGTAAGCTGTAGGAAAAAACGGAATTTTTGTAAAATCTTACCTGTAAAATTCCTTTCTCTGAGTCCTCCGACAGTCGCCGCCTCTTCATATTCGTCACATATGGGGTATTAGACTTTGCTCCGAAGGAGTAGCTAGGCAACAGAATATGTTAACATTAAAGCTTTTAACATATCCCACCCTCAAGGGGTGGTCCCCTCAGTCAATACCCTCCTACTTCCTGCAACCATATCTCAGTTTTAGTGGAAGAGCAGTAGAGTATACAACCAAACCCCAAAAGAGGGGCGGGGGCGGCGACTGTCGGAGGACTCAGAGAAAGGAATTTTACAGGTAAGATTTTACAAAAATTCAGTTTTCTCTTACGTCCCCCGACAGTCGCCGCCTCTTCATATTCGTCACATATGGGGACGTCCCAAAGCAGTGCAAACATGAGGGGTGGGAAACGCATCCGCGCCGAAAAGGCAACGCAGTCTCCGCATCAAAGAAAGGAACCTTACCAAAGGAAGGAACCCAGCTGGGCAACAGGAAAAAACAGGTGCTCAACAGGAGCAACAACCCTGGAAAAAACAAATAACCAGGGGATAAAAAACTTATCCCAACAGCCAGTGGTCCCCACAAGGGACCCTAGGGAACCGCCGCACTAAGAACCTTGCGGCCAAAGGAAGCATCCGCAGATGCCTGAACATCTACTTTGTAGAATTTTGTGAAAGTGTGTACGGTCGACCAAGTCGCCGCCTTACACACCTGGGCCACAGAAGCCCCATGACGACAGGCCCAAGACGTACTCAGAGATCTAGTAGAGTGCGCCTTCACAGGCACAGGGGGAACCTTCCCCTGCAAAGCATAGGCCTGTTCAATGGTCTGCCTGATCCATTTGGCGATGGTAGAGGCCGACGCCGCCATGCCCTTCCGAGGACCCTCTGGAAGAACAAACAAGGAATCCGTCTTTCGAAAAGACTCAGTCGATTTAAGGTAAACCCTTATCGCCCGAACAACATCCAGAGAGTGTAATCTCACCTCCTTTGGATGTTTAGGCTTCGCACACAGCGAAGGCAAGACAATATCCTCATTAAGATGGAATTCCGAAACTCGTTTCGGAAGAAAAGAAGGATTAGGTCGCAAGACCACCTTATCCAAATGAATAACCAGATACGGAGACTTGCAGGACAAAGCTGCCAGCTCCGACACTCTGCGAGCTGAAGTGATCGCCACCAAAAAAGGCGACCTTTTTGGACAACATAGACAACGAGATCTCCCTGATCTGTTCAAAAGGAGCACGTTGCAACACAGACAGAACGAGATTCAAGTCCCAAGGGGGCAGAGGATCCCTCCTAGGAGGAACCAGATGCCGCACACCCTGAACAAAAGTGCCAACCAAGGAGTTGGAAGCCACGGGACGTTGAAACAGAACGGCCAGCGCAGACACCTGACCCTTTATCGTAGCCAGCGCCAAACGCTGATCGACACCCGTGTGAAGGAAGGACAGCACTCGGGAAACCGAGTACGTGCGGGGAGAAAATCCCCTGGACTCACACCAAGCAAAATAGGCCTTCCAAGTACGGTAATAAACCTTCCCCGAGGAAGACTTCCTCGCGTTGATCAAGGTATGAACGACCTCTGGGGAGAGACCCTTCTCCCTCAGGACCTCGGTCTCAACAGCCAGGCCGTCAAAGCCATCGACTGTAAAGCAGGATGGTATATCGGTCCTTGAGACAGGAGATCGTCTCGAAGAGGCAGACGCCACGGGGCGTCGACCGCCAGATTCACGAGGTCTGCGTACCAGGACCGGCGAGGCCAGTCCGGTGCCACAAGAATCACCGTGCTGCGTTCCGAGTGTAACCTGCGAAGGAACCTGGACAGCAACTGAATCGGTGGAAACGCATACATCAGCCTGTACTGATGCCACGGGGCCACTAACGCGTCCGACGCGTCTGCCCGAGGGTCGCGCGTCCTTGCCACGAACCTCCTCACCTTGTTGTTGAGACGAGACGCGAATAGGTCCACACCTGGAAGACCCCACTTCGCGTACAACATCTGAAAGACAGCCGGGTGGAGAGACCATTCCCCCTGATCCAGGGTCTGGCGACTCAGATAGTCCGCCTGCCAGGTCTCCACCCCCGGAATGTGAACTGCCGTTATCGCCGGAACATGAGTCTCGGCCCAAGACAGAATGTCGGCCACTTCTCGAGCCGCTCGGGCACTCCTGGTGCCCCCTTGGTGGTTGATGTAGGCCACCGCCGTGGCATTGTCCGTCTGCACCCGAACCGGGCAGCCCAGCAGCCGGTCCGTCCAGCGATGAAGACAGAGTTTGATCGCACGCAATTCCAGAATGTTGATCGGAAGGGAGGACTCCCCCTCCGACCAAGTCCCCTGGGCGGACAGAACGCCCAGAACACCACCCCAGCCCGACAGGCTGGCATCCGTGGTGATTACCGTCCACGAGATCGGACGAAACGACTTGCCCCCGGACACCATCGGGGACTGGAGCCACCACAGAAGGTCTCTTCTGGTGCGATGACTCAGCGAGATTTGAAGATCCAGAGATTGAGGTCTCCCGTCCCACATGGACAGAACCTCCGCTTGGAGACCCCGCGTGTGAAACTGGGCAAAGGGAATCGCCTCGAAGGCCGAGACCATCAATCCCAGACATCTCATTCACGTCCGCAGAGACGAGTGCGGAACGTCCCTGAGGGACCTGACTTCCTCCTGAAGAGTTCTGAGTTTGTCTTCCGGCAGGAAGACCTTCGCCTGCACCGAGTCCAGAATCATTCCCAGGTAGGGAAGACGAACCGACGGACTCAGCGTCGACTTTGGAAAATTTATCGTCCAACCAAACTCCTGCAGAGTTTGCATCGTGACAGACAGGTCCTTCTCCAGACCTTGGCTGGTCGCAGACCGAACCAGAATGTCGTCCAGATACCCCAGGACAGAAATGCCCTGGGCCCTCAATAATGCCAGAACCGGTGCAAGCACCTTGGTGAAGACCCGCGGAGCCGAGGCAGGACCAAAAGGCAACGCCACGAACTGGTAGTGATCCTCCGCAATGGCAAATCGAAGGTACCTCTGGTGACCCTCGAAAATGGGGATGTGAAGATACGCATCCTTCAAATCGATGGAGGCCATGAATTCCCCCGGAACCAGGGCAGCCACCACCGACCGCAGGGATTCCATGCGGAACTTGCGAACCCGCACAGAGCGGTTCAGAGCCTTCAAGTCCAGAATTGGACGAACCTTGCCCTCCTTTCTGGGCACGGTGAACAGATTGGAATAAAACCCCCGAAATCTGTCCCGATGAGGCACCGGAACTACCACTCCCTGAGCCCTCAGGTCCCGCACCGCCAGGTGCAGGTCCCGTAAAGATTTGAGGGAAAAAATCTGCTCTCCGGCCGAGAGAGAAACTCGATCTTGTAACCAGATCGAACGATCTCCTGAACCCATCTGTCCCGCACGCGGGCCAACCAGGGCTGAAGAAAACCGAGCAAGCGTCCCCCCACCCCAAAACTGGGTGAGGGCGCCCCTTCAGGCCGCACTGTTATGGGCTGCGGATCCGGATTGACCGGACTTCTGTTTACCAGACCAGGGCTTCTTCTGAGAGCCTTGACCTTTGAACGGTTTGCCCTTGTAGTGCGACCGAAAGGCACGAAAGGACCCCTGAGGGGGCCGAAAATTAGCATGCTTCTTCCCAGAAGCCCCCTTAGCCTTGGGGAAATGGGGCAAGAAAGTGCTCTTACCTCCGGTGATCCCCTTAATCAACACATCCAAGGACTCCCCAAAAAGGCGAGACCCATCATAAGGCAGATTGGCTAAGGTCTTACGTGAAGACTGGTCCACCGACCAACATTTCAACCAAACCAGGCGGCGAGACAACACCGCCACGCTGTGCACACGTGCAGCCAACGGAACTAGGTCCAAGTCCGCATCACACAGATACATGACACCCTGGTGGATTTGATCCACCATATCCAGGGTCGCCGGCGAGGCCGAATCGGCCACTAGGACGCGCCTAAGCATCTGCGTCCAACTTGCGATCGCCTGGGCCGCCATGAGAGAAGCAAACAGAGCCTTAAGCATAGAACCCGTAACAGAATAAGTATGACGGGCAAGAGACTCCAGTCTCCTATCCGTGGCATCACGGAAAACAGGGGATCCCTCTGCAGGGATCGCAGTGGATTTGTTTAAAACCGCAATTGCGTGATCCACTGGGGGAGGCACACACCACCTTTCATCAGTGGAAGGCGAGAAAGGATAACGCAGCTTGAACCTACTTGGTACAGCAAAAGGTTTGCGCAGATTGCGCCATTGTTCTTTAACAGCGCGCTGAAAATCATCATTGCAGGGAAAAACCTGCGGCGTCCTGCGTTTTCTCTGCGTCCCATAAGCCGCCAAGGCAGCGGGGGGACACACTTCATCCTGCAAACGCAGCGTTTGCTTTATGGAAGCAATCAATTCATCCATGATTGCAAGCTCTTCAGGCGAGCCAGGGGGAGAATTATCAACCCCTTCAACTTCAGCCTCCACCTCGGACCCCACTAGATCCAGGGAGTAGCAGGACCCCGATAAGGAGGCCCCCGCCATAACAGCCCCATCACCTTCACCCTCAGAATCAGAGGAAAGAGCAACTCTGGGTCTTTTAGTAGATTGAGCAGCCACCAGCATCTGCACCTGGGCAGCAAGGCCAGCCACAATAGTGGCTAAATCCCCCCCTGGGGGGGAAACAGCGGTCCCCTGGCTTTCCACCAAGGCGGTAGGAAATTTGCCCTCCTGAGAATCCATTGCCCCTATAACAAAAGCCGGATAATAAAGGGTTAACTGCCCCTTTAACACGCGCGGCGAGCGCAGCCCACCGCACCACACACAAGCACAATGAGACCCCCACAGGGACAATAAAACTGACACAGGCAATGGATAGGAAGGATATAGCCTGAGGAGACCCTCGCCGCTGCTGCTGCCTCGATCGGTGTTCCTGGAGAAGAGGAAGTGATGCTGCCAGGGCGCTCTATGAAAGCCTATGGGAGGCTACAAGAAAATGGCCGCCATGCATGTAGAACATGCGGCCGGAGCGAATGTAGGCAAAATGGCGCCATTTGGCGCCGAAACCGCCGCTACACAGTACAGTAATGCACACATGTCTGTATAAAAAAACATGTCAGATCGCCGCAGCGATCGCTGTATAATGCCCAAACATGCCACAAAACATGCCCCACAGCACACAGCTTCTCACACTGACAAGGCTGACACACACAGTGTCACACAGCTCCCCCCCCCCTTGCAGCCCACAGCATGCAGCCGAGAGATAGGGAGACAAACAGTGTGAATAGAGGCAGGTTACACAGTCCCAGACTGACACCCCCCCAGACAGACAGGTCCCCACATAAATACACTTACCTCACAGTGGCGTGGGGGACCCGCACAGGCGAACAAGCCGCTGCACATGAGGCAGGGAGAGTCGCATACAAGACGCACAGAATGGGGGTTAAGAAACCGCACAGCGTCCAGTGAGGTAGCCACCTCACCAATCATCCCTGCACCGAATAGGGATGGGTCGTTCACTGTGCCAGGAGCGTTACCTGGCTGAACGCTCGATGGCAGGCTGGGAAGCCACTGACCCACGACCTGCGACCAGGGGGATCAGCCCGAGACCCAGCCCGCATGATCCTCTTCATCCGAAGAACTAACTAATGCTGACAAAAAGAACAGCTAAGTAAAGGTAGAGAGAAAACTCAAACAAAAATCAAAAAAGAAGAAAGAGTCTGGGGCACAAAGCCCCAGCACAGAGAGAGCCAGCCACTCCTGACAAGCTAGACATTAAAACTGAGATATGGTTGCAGGAAGTAGGAGGGTATTGACTGAGGGGACCACCCCTTGAGGGTGGGATATGTTAAAAGCTTTAATGTTAACATATTCTGTTGCCTAGCTACTCCTTCGGAGCAAAGTCTAATACCCCATATGTGACGAATATGAAGAGGCGGCGACTGTCGGAGGACGTAAGAGAAATCCAATTTTCTTATCGTACATCACGGGATACAGAACAGGCCATAATAATTACTATGTGGGATGTCCTAAAGCAATTCCCTTGAGGGGAGGGAGACACAATCACAGAAACTGTCACCTGAAAGGGAGATATTCTGCCGCACGTAACATACTGTAGCCAAAGCAGTATCTTCAGTGGCTTTGATATCCAATTAACTGGTGGATCCAAAGAAAAAATTAGGTCATTTGGATGCCTTCTGCCCTTCCAGGGCTCTGCTGGCAGCACAAACCAGGATTCCCATTCCTGACCTGCACCGACAATTCAAGTAAATCCTGACTGCCTGAACTATCTTCAGAGTATGCAGCAGTCTTACTCCTGCCAACTGAGGATTAGAAAAGAAAGACAAGACACTGTCCTGATTCAAATGAAAACTAGAAACCACTCTAAGCAAAAAAGATGGATGAGGACACAACATCACCTCATCTGACACTCCACTTGCCAAAGTAATAGCAAGCAAAGGAGCCACCTTCTGAGTCAAAGGAATAACCGTTTCTCAAAATGGTTCAAAAAGTGGCCTCTGTGAGGACAGTCAAGAGCAAATTCAAGTCCCAAGGACACAAGGGTGGCCTGACAGGTGGGACTGTCTGTGTTACACCCCGTATAAAGTATGAATCAAGGAGTGAGAAACAACGGCCTCTAGAAAAAAAATGGATAGGGACAAATCAGACCCTTAATGGTATTTAAAGCCAATCTCACGTCCCTTCCCGATTGAAGAAAGGAAAAAAAAAAACTCCCACTCACATATCTGCAGGTGCCACTTCCTGGTTTCCCCCCCAGCCGCAAAATGTTCCAAGTCCTGTAATTTAGGCTCCCTGAAGCCGGCTTCCAGGCGCTCAAGAGAGTGGAGATAACAGGACTCAAGACCATTAGGTCCAGCTGGACTGGAAGTGTCCGAGGCTATGAGCACCAAGCCCTCCTGGGCTATTTCGACTAACACTATTATCAGTGTTACCACCTCCCAGATTTTTCGCAAAAGATGCGGTAGTAGTCGACACAGAGGGAAGGCGTCAACTAGGGAAAACTAGTCCCTAAGGTGTTACCAGTGCATCTACCACTATTTCCAGCGGGATTCTCATCCCGGAAACAACCTGTCCAACTTGTTGTAGAACTTGGAATCCAGTAGATCCACCTGCAGAGTTCCCAAACATTGGCAGATTGACAAAAAAAAATGTGTCAGGAAGCAGCGTGGTCCCGGCATTAGTTGCTGATGACTGGAAAACCCCACTGTCATTTTTCTATACCTGGAAAATGTACTGGCGACAGAGACAGCACCTGTTGTTCTGCCCCAGACAAAATGGGGTTCCCTTCCAGAATTGCACGACTCCTGGTGCCGCCCTGGTGGTTGATTATATACCACTGTAGAGGCATTGTCGGATTTAACTTACAACTGGTTTGTTCAATAATCTAGAGCAAGGTGTACAGGCCAAAAGTTTCAAGATATCTATGGGCAGTATTCTATCCTGTGGAAACTAAGTCCACAGAACTGTAGCCACCTTCAAACCAAATGGAGTGACTTGCCTCAGTGGCTATCATCCTCCAAACCCCTGAAAGGAAGAAGTTCGCCATCTCAAGATTCAGAACCATTAACCACCAATTTTAGCTCTGCAACACCACCGGAACAGAGCCCTCTGGCAATCCAATGTTTGGATCATCATGTTCCAGTCAGGGGGAGTAATTCTCTACAAAAAAGCTTGGAGTAGGACTGTCCTTAGGGAACATGCTTTAACCTAGATACAATTTTCTCCCACAGAAATGTATTGAAAGAAAACCTGAAACTGACTTCCTGAGCAATGATTATTAGGATATACCAAAATTGACACCCCCTGTGACTTCAGCAAGTCCAGCACTGGGGCTTGGAGCTTTGCGAACCCTCGGGAGCACCGAGTGAAAAATGAAAACACTGGATTTTTGACACCGTAAAATCCTTTTCTCTTAAGTTCATTGACGGACGCAGTTCTCTCTGATTCATATTAGTAGGGTTATACGTCCCCCTACAGGAGTAGGACACTAGGCAGAAAAAAGTTCTGGCTACGCCTATGGTCAGTCCCGGAGGGTACACCCTCTATCTTCCTGCATAGGATGTCAGTTTTGTATCAAAGCAGTGTCAGAAAGTAACACCAACCCAACTCAAAATAGAGGGATGGGTATTGCATCTGTCAATGAACTTAGGAGAAAAGGATTCTATGGTAAGTCAAAAATCCAGTTTTCTCTATCGTTCATTGACGGACGCAGTTCTTTCTGATTCATATCAGTAGAGACGTCCCAAAGCAGTGCCATAAAATGAGGGGTGGGAACAGCAGAAAAGAACAAGTCCCCAAAGCTAAACATAGCCGACCAGGCAACATAGGACTCATCAGAACAAAAGATGAGGCCCACCTGAAACAAACAGTAAACACCTTCAAGGAAGGCCAAAAGCCCCCCAAACAGCAGCCAGCAAAAAAACCTTGTGGCCAAAAAGAGGCATCTACAGATGCCAGCACATTTACCTTATAAAAGGTGGTAAAGGTGTGAACAAACGACCAGGTAGTCGACTTGCAACCTGAAGCACAGATGCCTGTATGGCGAAAAGCCCAGGAAGCACTAGGCGCCCGAGTAGAAAGCGCAGAAACAGGGAAAGGTAGAACTTGACCATTAATTGAAGAAGCCTGCACCACTGACTGTCTGATCCACCTGGAAATAGTCGCAGCAGATGCAGGCAGTCCTGTTCTTGGCCAATCCGTGAACACAGAGAGAGCGAAACTGACTTACGGGAAGACTCAGTAGTTACCAAGTACACCTTGAGTGCCCGAACTCGATCCAGAGTATGCAGCGCATTCTGTAGGATGAGGGGCCTAGGACACAAGATGGCAATACAATGTGCAAGTGAACACTAGAAACCACCTTCGGAGAGAAGGACGGATCCGGACGAAGTGCCACCTGGCCCCAAGAACCAACATATAGCGAGAACGACAGGACAATGTCGCCAGTGCCGACACCCTGCGTGCAGAGTGACAGCAACCAAGAAGGCCACCTTCTGTAATAAGGTAGGCAGGGGATACCCTTGATGATCACAAAAACCGACTGCACCATTCAAGGTCCCCAGTTGGTAATGGAGGTCGCACCGTTAGAACCAAGTGTCGCACCCCCAGAGAAGAAGTCACGCACCAGGGAACGGGCGGCCAATGGCCTTTGGAAGAAAATAGCCAAAGCCGAAACCTGACCCTCGACAGTACTCAAGACCAATCTTTGATCAACTCCCCATTGAAGGGAGCCAAGATCCGGGCCACCGAGTAAGAGTGAGGGAGAGCCCACGCAACATACAACTGTCTCGTATGATGAAAAAAGCACCCTAGAAGTCACTTCCCACGCTTTAAGCAGGGTGGGAAAAACTGAAGCAGACAATCCCCAGTCCTTCAGCACCTGGCTTTCAACAGCCAAGCTGGCAAAGCCAGCGACCATAAGTCGGAGGGAAGATTGGCCCTGGAGACAATAACTCCTCCCTGAGAGAGATGCTTCCCTGACCAGGTCAGCGTACCAAGCTCCGCAAGGCCAGTCCGGAGCCACGAGAAAGACCGGAATCCCTTCCGCCTCGATCCTGCGAAGAATTCTTGGCAGCAACTTGAGAGGAGGAAAGGCAGACCGCAGAGGATACTGTCCTTGGCCCATCCGCGAGCACTCTTACACGACCATGCCGGCGTCAGCCATGCGCAGGTGACCATGCCAAACTCCTCGGCATCGTTCAAGTTTAACTCGGCTAAAGTTCTTGCCCATGACCGAACCCATGGTGCCACCATCGCACCCGCCAGAGGGTCCCGGGAGTGGGCCACAAACCCTTAGCAATATCCCAAGGATGCAACGCCAACAGGTCCACGTCTGGAGTGCCCCCAACGAAGGCACAACTGCTGTAACACCTCCGGATGAAGGGACCATGCCCCTGCATCCAAGGCCTGTCGACTGAGGCAATCCGCCTGCCAAATATTCCACACCAGGAAAGGGAACAGTGGAAAGAGCTGGAACATGGCGCTCTGCCCACCCTTGGTGCCCCCTTGGTGAATGACAGCCATGGGCGTGGCATAGTCGAATTGAACGTGCACCAGACACCTGCAGGTGCCCGATCCAGTGAACTAGACAAGCCGGATTGCTCCCAGCCCTAGGACATTTGATCGGTAACCTGGACCCTCCAGGGACCATACTCTTGAAGCAGAGAACCTGCTGAGGACTCCTCCCCAGCCGGACCAGCTTGCATCCGCATTGACAATTGTCCAGTAAAAAGGGGAGGAAGGATTCCAGATCAAGATTCCCTGGTCAGCCAGTTCAGCTGGATTCGAAAGTCCAGAGAGTTTTGATTCTAGCCCCATTTGAGAAGGATTACTTTCTGGGGGATGCCCGAGAGGGATTGAGCGAAAGAGACCGTCTCGAAAGACGGCACCATCAGTCCCAGAACTAGCATGCAGGTCCGAAGGGACGACCATGTGTGGAACAGCAACAGTTGAACCGCAGTCTGAAGTTCTAAGAATTATTTACCCGCAGGGAGAAAACACCCTGACTGAGGACGAGTCCAAAGTCAGGCCCAGATAGTCCTGTCTCATTGAAGGGACCAGGGATGACTTCTGAAGGTTCAGAACCCACCTGAACTCCTCCAGAGTTCTCATGGTGACTTCCAAATTCGTTTGTCAGCACCATAGGGGACTCCACACGAAGAAGCAGATTGGCCAGGAACCCCGGACCAATACATCCCGCTGCTGCAACAGCGCTAGGACCAGAGCCAGCACCCCTGTGAAGACCCGAGTAGCAGAAGCGAGACCAAGGGGTAACGCCACAATCCGATAGAGTTCCTTCCCCATGGCAAAAAACGTTGGTGTCCTGAACACAACAGGATGTGAAGGTAGGCATCTTGATGTCTCCCAAGAAAAAAATCTACTTAAAAAAATGACTTCTATGCCAGGACCAAAGATCCCAGCAAGGAACTAGGTCCTTACTCCTGACTAAGAAGATTAAAACTGACATTCTATGCAGGAAAAGAGAGGGTGTACCCTCCGGGACTGCCCATAGGCATAGCCAGAACTTTTTTCTGACTAGTGTCCTAGTCTTGTAGGGGGCAGTATAACCCTACTGATATGAATCAGAGAGAACTGCGTCTGTCAATGGACGATAGAGAAAAAAGACCACTTTCTACTGCAATTGCAGAAACCTTTGATAAGCCTAAAAAAAAAAAAAAATGGCATATGAAGATATGCGTTATCGATGACTATGGATCCCGAAATTACCTCTTGCAGAGAGGTCATCACTGAACAGACAGCCCCTATCTAAAATAGAAGAATGCCCAGTGGCTTGAGATCTTAAGATAGAACTCATGTCCCCATTTGGTTTTGGAACTGCTACCATTCAAGTGTTTTACAATAATGAGCCCATAGCATCTGCTCTAAGAGCCAATGCAAGGCAAAAGACTGACGACTCTGTGGCAGACCCAGAAGGTACCAAGAGGTGTACTTAACCTAGCGGGTTTCTGCTGGCTAAAGACGGAACAACCCACCTCAAAGTCTGAGCCTCTGGTTCGAGATACTCTCAAACCACAGCAGCCTCAGATGCCTCCCTAACTCAGGAGATGAAAGTTTACAGCACCTAGTATTCCCAGGCAGTCCCATCCAAGTACTAACCAGGCTTGATCCTGCTTAGGCTCCGATCGATGGCGATCAGGCATGTTCAGTTGAATGAGTCAGGAAACACTGCAATGCCAAACACCACAGTGGCTCAGATGTACCTGAAACCACTGGACATCAAGATATTTGGACACCGCCAGATCACTGAACCTGAGAGCGGTTCACCTGCCTCCCCCGGCTGCCTCTCCCTTCTGGAGTAATTTTAGCTGGTATAACAGGTAAAAATGTAGCAACTTTATTAGCCAACACCTAATACGCATTCTCTCAAGGATGCAGGCCCAAAACAACATTGGTCTACCACTGTGCAAGCCTGTAGGTGTGCAAGTATGCAGGTACCCAGGTATATTGTTATGTAGGCACCTAGGTATGCCAATATGCAGGTATATAAGTATTCTTGCCATTCATGCATTTATTTATGTAGTCCAAGGCAAATAAGCACAGTTTAATGTAACCAAGCACATATGTATGCAGTTCAAGGCAAATAAGCGCATATGCATGCAGTTTAAGGCAAATAAGCATATATGCATGCAGTACAAGGCAAAAAAGCATATATGAATGCAGTTCAAGGCAAATAGGCATATATGCATGCAGTTAAAGGCAAATAAGTGTATATACATGCAGTTAAAGGCAATTAAGCATAGATGTATGCAGTTCAAGGCGATTAAGCATATATGCATGCAGTTCAAGGCAAAAAAGCATATATGCATGCAGTTCAAGGCAAATAAGCATATATGCATGTAGTTAAAGGCAGGGCTTGACAAATTTGCCTGCTAAAAATGTTAGGAGCCAGTTTTTTTGTTTTTTTTTAAACAAACAACCAAGCTTTATTTCCAAAAAATAACATACTAAATTTACACATAAAGACGACTAGAACCCCACTCTCCTCTATAGCGCAATCGGATGGAAACAGACTGTTTGTCTGTTTCCATCCGATGCCATCTGATCTGATCCGATCCACGGGATGGATAGAAAATAGAACCACCATCCGTCTGTTTTTGGCGGACAGGATCAGATGACGGCAGATTACAGCCCCATAGAGGAGACTGAAGGGTCCGATCAGGTCTGCCTGAAAAACTGACAGGCGGACCTGATCAGACAGCCCGTATGAAAGGGGCCTTCAGCTGTGTGGCTGTGGCATTGCGATGAGGGGAAAAAAATGATATATATATATATATATATTTTTTTTTTTTAATGATAATTGAAAGAAAAAAGAAAAATAATTAATTTTTTTATTTTAATAATTTAAAAAATAAATAAATAATAATAATAACCACACTCCCTGTCCACTTACCTTTAAGCAAATGTAAGTGGACAGGGAGATGAAGCCTGCAAAAACTTCCCTCTCATCTCCTCTTGGGAAGGAGATTGGCAGGCATTGAGGACAGGCAGGGGAAACAGCCATTAGTGACTGCTTCTCAAACTCCCGGGCCCCCCCCCCCCCAAGAGGGCGCCAGTTCCCCATTCTCTCACTATAGAAGGCTGAAAAGCCACGGCCTAAATTATTGGATGGCGCGGTAGTCCATGCACTCGGGGAGTGAGGGGTTCGCAAAAGGGACAGGACACCTCCTGCAATGAACCCCAGGGGCCAGGTCGCTAATTCTAGTCGCCAATGAGACCTGGCGCCCCGGGTTTTTTCGAGCCCTGGTTAAAGGCAAATAAGTGTATATACATGCAGTTAAAGGCAATTAAGCATAGATGTATGCAGTTCAAGGCAATTATGCATATATGTATGCAGTTCAAGGCAAAAAAGCATATATGCATGCAGTTCAAGGCTAAAAAGCATATATGCATGCAGTTCAAGACAAATAAGCATATATGCATGCAGTTTAAGGCAAATATGCATATATGTACAGTTGGGCAAAAAAGTATTTAGTCAGCCACCAATTGTGCAAGTTCTCCCACTTAAAAAGATGAGAGAGGCCTGTAATTTTCATCATAGGTACACTTCAACTATGAGAGACAAAACGAGAAAACAAATCCAGAAAATCACATTGTCTGATTTTTTAAGAATTTATTTGCAAATTATGGTGGAAAATAAGTATTTGGTAAATAACAAAAGTTCATCTCAATACTTTGTTATATACCCTTTGTTGGCAATGACAGGGGTCAAACGTTTTCTGTAAGTCTTCACAAGGTTTTCACACACTGTTGCTGGTATTTTGGCCTATTCCTCCATGCAGATCTCCTCTAGAGCAGTGATGTTTTTGGGGCTGTCGCTGGGCAACACGGACTTTCAACTCCCTCCAAAGGTTTTCTATGGGGTTGAGATCTGGGGACTGGCTAAGCCACTACAGGACCTTGAAATGCTTCTTACGAGGCCACTCCTTCGCTGCCCGGGTGGTGTGTTTGGGATGATTGTCATGCTGAAAGACCCAGCCACGTTTCATCTTCAATGCCCTTGCTGATAGAAGGAGGTTTTCACTCAAAATCTCACGATACATGGCCCCATTCATCCTCTCCTTTGCATGGATCAGTCATCCTGGTCACTTTGCAGAAAACAGCCCCAAACCATGCTTCACAGTAGGTATGGTGTTCTTTGGATGCAACTCCGCATTCTTTCTCCTCCAAATACGACGAGTTGAGTTTGTACCAAAAAGTTGTACTTTGGTTTCATCTGACCATATGACATTCTCCCAATCCTCTTCTGGATCATCCAAATGCTCTCTAGCAAACTTCAAACAGGCCCGGACATGTACTGTGTTAAGCAGGGGGACACGTCTGGCACTGCAGGATTTGAGTCCCCGGCGGCGTAGTGTGTTACTGATGGTAGCCTTTGTTACTTTGGTCCCAGCTCTCTGCAGGTCATTCACTAGGTCCCCCCATGTGGTTCTGGGATTTTTGCTCACCGTTCTTGTGATCATTTTGACCCCACAGGGTGAGATCTTGCGTGGAGCCCCAGATGGAGGGAGATTATCAGTGGTCTTGTATGTCTTCCATTTTCTAATAATTGCTCCCACAGTTAATTTCTTCACACCAAGCTGCTTGCTTATTGCAGATTCAGTCTTCCCAGCCTGGTGCAGGTCTACAATATTGTTTCTGGTGTCCTTCGACAGCTCTTTGGTCTTGGCCATAGTGGAGTTTAGAGTGTGACTGAGGTTGTGGACAGGTGTCTTTTTTACTGATAACAAGTTTAAACAGGTGCCAATAATACAGGTAACGAGTGGAGGACAGAGGAGCCTCTTAAAGAAGAAGGTACAGGTCTGTCAGAGCCAGAAATCTTGCTTGTTTGTAGGTGACCAAATACTTATTTTACCGAGGAATTTCCCAATTAATTCATTAGAAATCCTACAATGTGATTTCCTGGATTCTTTCCCCCCATTCTGTCTCTCATAGTTGAAGTGTACCTATGATGAAAATTACAGGCCTAGACCCTCCCCTACTTACCCTACTTTCTTCCAGACCTGTCAACCCAGATCCCCCCCCCCCCCCCACTCGGCCCCTGGTGTACCCACTTAAGAGCTATACCTTGGTTTTGGTTGAGACCCCTTCTGTGTGGGGGTCCATCCACGCAGCATGGCCTCAGTCACACCTACAGTTTGAACGTACCCTCATTGCATCCCAGACGGTACGTCGGGTCGATCCCATATATGTATTGCATTTGTTACATGTTGTTTGTATGTTATATACAGCAGTTTTGTATACAGCAGTTTTGTATCTCATTGTGCCTTGTTTTATCTAGGCATGTACCTACTATTTTCACTGCATATTGCTGTACCATGTTTCTTTTGCCTTCAATAAAAACCGTTTAAAAAGAAAAGAAAATTACAGGCCTCTCTCTTAACTTTTAAGTGGGAGAACTTGCACAAATGGTGGCTGACTAAATACTTTTTTGCCCAACTGTATGTAGTTCAAATGAAAATATGCTTTTATGCATAATGCATTTAAGCATGAGTTTATGCAAATATGCATTTATGCAAACACGTGTTCCCGCAAACATGAAAACACGTGCCTATGCAAACACGTGTCCATGCAAACACGTACCCATACAAACATTCATCCACACAATTAGCAAGCATGCGTTTATGCAACATGCGTCTATGCAACCACGCGTTTATGCAAACATAAAAACACGTGTCCATGTATTTATGCAATCTGAGTTTATGCAAACGTATGTAAGCATGCGTTCATGCAAGCATGTGCCCAAGCAAACACACGCCTATACAAATAAGCAGGCATGTGTTTATGCAAGTAAGCAGGCATGTGTTTATGCAAGTAGGCAGGCATGAACATGTTTACTGTGCTGCACCAGCTCAACTGCACTTGGCCCCAGCTGATTTTGCAGGTTAAGCCAAGCATATAGGCTCCAATACAGCCTTAATGCTGGTTCAAAACAGCCTAAAAAGAAGTTGCTGCAGAACAAATGCACGCTATTCTGGAGACATAACTTCTTGAAGTGCACTGATACCTGTACAGGGGTGTATCGACAAACAGTTGTACAAGCCCCCCGGACTAAGCAGTAAGTATACAAGTATACCTTTATGCTGTATATAACCATGCCTTAACCGGTCACCTAGCTCTCCCATAGAAATGACCCATTTCACTATGTAGCCATAGGCTGAAGTTATGTCTCAGAGGCCTTGCTGATCCTTCAGCGCACATGGTTCACCAAAAATGGCCACCCTTCTACTTCCTGTCTATACAGGAGAAGGCCATACTGAGCGAAACTGTGCCCTCTAGTGGCTGGAGGAGACACTGCAGTCCAATACTTCTGAAAAGTACACAGGGCATGAACAGTGGCCACTGGGAGAAAGACAGAAACTACAAATCTCTCTTTTTTTGTAAAAAAAAAAAAAAAAAAAAAAGAGAAACAGCAAAATCCTGCAGCTGGACCCTAAGCTAACAGGAGTCCAATCTTCACCTATCACAGTGGGCTCAGTCATAAAAGAAATTCAGGGACTGGATCCCCTTTAATCTGGGGTATACTCCCCTGGACCTGTATGGCACCCAGCAGGAAAACACCTTGGTCAGAACAAACACTGCACAGGGTTCCTTACGCAGGGTCCAGCGCCATAAGGCTGCAATACATGCAAACCTCGAGAAATCTTCTCTTCTATCCAATGAGGCTCGGGCACCATCTATTTTGGCTGACTGCTTTTTCGAATTGATCCGATTGAAGTCCAGACCTCGAAGTATGCGAGCACATGTTTCACATTCAGTAACCACCACCTTACAGACACTGGCAAAAAACTGAGGTACTTCCTGTGTAGGAGGGATTATATAGAGGAGGACTTCCTGTTTGATTGATCTGCCAGTGACCATTTACCTATAGCTGGCGCTTAATCCACATAGTAATTGTTATGTTACTCTGTGTCCCGTGATGTACGATAAAGAAATAGGGTTTTAACCACTCCTTACTCTATCCAAAAGTGAAAGAAACATGTTTGCTTTATATTCATTTTAAAGTGCAAGTAAAGCCCACATTTTACCTTGTACCTACAGGTAAGCTTATAATAAGGCTTACCTGCAGGTACAGTGAATATCTTCTAAACGGGCACTGTTTATGAGATATTCACACAGGATGCAGCCAAAAAAGTCACAAGTGCATGCGCTCTGAACGGTCAGCATACCATGCATGGAAGTGACGTCATCACAGCCCCAGCCATTCATATAGGCGGAGCCTGTGAACCTGGAAGGAAGATGAAAGCGCCAGGGAGTTGTGACAGCAATGAGCTGGAGGGATCAATGTACAGGTAAGTCTGTTATAATGTGCTAGTATGTGGTGCATATTAGTACATTATGCCTTAAACCTGCAGGGGGCCCGATTTTCGTTTATATTTTTGTGGCGTTTTACTACCGCTTTAATGAAATAACAGTAATGTACTGTTCCCCATATTTCCTCAACAACAGGTGCATATTTTTTTTAAAACCAGACCTTGAAACTCACCTTGGATGTTGTATTCTTCTTGCTATACATGTCAGTCCTTAGGCCAAAATTTTGCAGGTCACTTGGTTTTTCTTTACCTTTGTCTGGAAAAGTGAGCATCTGCTGTGAGGCTGAGGTCTGTTAGGAGAATAGAAAAGAATTAAACAAACATGCGTGACAAATAGAAGTAAGATGAGATAGTAAACCGTGAAAAAAACATTATCAGAAACTTGGATAAATGCTTCTATAAATACTGAAAAAATATCTAATCTGAAAAGCAATCACCTGAATGTAAACAGCTTCCTGTAAGATAACTGCAATAGTCCAGTACATGGTTAAACATCAGAAATGGAAGACTGCTTGTTTTATTGAAACAGTTCTCAGACATCTCATAGTAGTGGCTGTATTTATGTGATGTATGGCAGTTGATTTCCTGTAAAGCACCTTAGTTACAGACAGTAAAATTAAACAAGAGTACCTGTGGTGTTTTGGGCTGCAGTGGTACCAGTCCTGATGGTGTGTCAGCTAAGACATGAAAATGTGAAGTGGGAGGTGGCCCCATTGGTGTAGGACGACTCTCGGCATCCACTTGATAATTAATTAATCCCCACTGTTCCAAGAAGGCATGGACCCTGTATGAAGCATTCACATAATCAAACAAAACATCCGTCACAAGTGTTCTGCCACGAACTATCACAACAGAGGTCAACCTTTTAAGTTTCATAAGATTACATTGTCACACGCACCTCATGATAGCACAAACATCCCCTGCCAGGTTGCGCCGGCATGCTGTTGAAGTGAGGTATTCCTGAGGATTCAGCCGATACGTGTCAATCATGAAATTTCGATATGCCAAATAGCTACAGAATAGAAATCATTTTGTTTCACTGATTACTTAGCATGCATTTTATATTTTGAAAAACTGGAAGAAGGCAAAATAGATAAAAATGACTGAGTATGTGTGTTTCACCTGTGGTTGGCACCTTTGAGAGAATCAAATATCAACTAGTAATGGCGAACCACTTTTCAACAGGAAATACTAATAAAAAATCAATAACTTAAAGTAAGGGATTTTAACACAGAGAAAAAGAAACCTACAAATAGTTAAATCCTGGAAGTGGAATGCAATTGGTGCCTATACCCAAATATAAGGGGACTCCTAATAAAAACAACTCCTACTAACAAACGGAGGGAGAGAACAGGAAGTGAGAGGAAATCTACACCTAGGAAGGTAAATTCACTCCTGTAAGAGTTACAGTATTATGGGGAAAAAGGAGTCTCCACTGAAGCTTTATCACCAATCCTTGTTTCCACAACAACCCACAATTTTTAAAATCCAATTGTCACAGGGACAGAAATCTTCTGAACAGGGGCACAGACAGCAAAATAAATGTTACAGGGGTGTTAACACTTCCCTATGCAATCCAGAAGCTTAAAAATGATTCTTTGGCTGGAGCTACACTTATAAAATGTACGTGTTCCAACCTATATACAACTTCAAGAAGAACAAACCTACAGACCCTATCTTGTTTGTAGCCTGGGGACTGCCTGTATATTTCAAAATACATTACAGAGGCCATTACCCCTAGGTAATCCAGAAAGAACCCGCCTCCCCATCCCCCACTACCTTTTCCCAAGACCCACCCCTCCCCTCCCCATTCCCTCTCTCACTAAAAACCCTGTAAGGAATAGGACTATGCCAAGGAAGTATAGTATCTTGAAAAAGTATTCATACCCCTAGAAATTTTCTCATTTTGTCATGTTACAACCAAAAACGTAAATGTATTTTCCTGAGATTTCATGTAATAGACCGACACAAAGTGGCACATAATTGTGAAGAGGAAAGAAAAAGTTACATGGTTTTCAATTTTTTTTCACAAATAAATATGTGAAAAGTGTGGCGTACATTTGTATTCAGCCCCCAATCACCTGAGCACCGTTTGGATAACCATTTCTGCACCTGAGCACTTTATTGGATTTATCACTACTAAGGACTGTTTTATTACATTTGAATATTTATGTGTAAAATATTTATTAATTTTTTCACTAATCACTATTTAATAATTTTCACATGGATTGCTAGTGCTGTTTTAAATTCGTTTTATTACATTCAGCCCCCAGTCAATACTTTGTAGAACGACCTTTCGGTGCAATTACAGCTGCAAGTATTTTTGGGTATGTCTCCAACAGTTTTATCACTAGAGAGTGACATTTTTGCTCACTCTTCTTTGCAAAATAGCTCAAGCAATGTCAGATTGGATGGAGAGTGTCTGTGAACAGCAATTTTCAAGTCTTGCCACAGATTCTCAATTGGATTTAGGTCTGGACTTCGACTGGGCCATTCTAACACATGAATATGCTTTGATCTAAACCATTCCATTGTAGCTCTGGCTGTATGTTTAGGGTCGTTGTCCTGCTGGAAGGTGAATCTCTGCCCCAGTCTCAAGTCTTTTGCAGACTCTAACAGGTTTTCTTCTAAGAATGCCCTGTATTTGGCTCCATCCATCTTCCCATCAACTCTGACCAGTTTCCCTGTCCCTGCTGAAGAAAAGCATCCCCACAACATGATGCTGCCCCCACCATGTTTCACAGTGGGGATGAGGTGTTCACGGTGATGTGCAGTGTTAGTTTTCCGCCACACGTAGCGTTTTGCTTTTAGGCCAAAAAGTTAAATTTTGGTCTCATTCGACCACAGCTCCTTCTTCCATGCTCGCTGTGTCCCATGTTCCCCACATGGCTTCTCACAAACTGAAAATGGGACTTCTTCAGGCTTTCTTTCAACAATGGCTTTCTTCTTGTCACTCTTTCATAAAGGCCAGGTTTGTGGAGCGCACGACTAATAATTGTCATGTGGACAGATTCTCCCACCTGAGCTTTGGTTTTTCTGCAGCTCTTCAAGTTACCATGGGACTCTTGGCTGCTTCTCTGATTAATGCTCTCCTTCCCCGACCTGTCAGTTTAGGTGGACGGCCATGTCTTGGTAGACTTACAGTTGTGCCATACTCTTTCCATTTTCGGATGATGGATTGAAGAACAGCTGAATTTTTACTGAGATTAAATTACATACAGGTAGACTCTGTTTACTAATTAGGTGACTTCTGAAGGCAATTGGTTTCACTAAATTTTTGTTAGGGGTAGCAGAGTAAAGGGGGCTGAATACAAATGCACGCCATATTTTTCAGATATTTATTTGTAAAAAATTCTGAAAACCATTTATTATTTTCCCTTCACTTCACAATTATGTGCCAAACAGACCACCAGGGAGACCAACAGCCTCTGAACTAGAGGACCCACCGAACACCTAGAGCAATATGTAGATAGGAGAATTTAGTAGAAGAATTACCATATTTAGTAGAAGAATTACCATAATTTGTTTTGGACATGGGCAACCTGCTTAGAAAGATGACAGACTTAGAGCTGCCAGAGGACTGTTTGCTGACGGGGTGGGTGTGAAATCACTATATACATCTCTCCCCCCACCAGAGGGGAGTGCATGTGGTGGCCCAATGGTTAGCCTTGAGACATCCCTTGTCTGGCCCTCACAATTAGTTCTCGATAGAACTACTGGTTTTTGTGTTACACAATAACTTCTTTGTGTTTGACAGGAAGTTTTACCACCAGGCAAAAGGTTTTGCAATGGCTGCCGCATGTGCCTCATCATACCTATGTCTCCATTTAGGCTCTATCTGGAAGGATGGGGACAGAGTATTAGCATCCCTAGGGGGGATTGGCCTCTGTGATGTATTTTGTAATATACATGTCCAATAATTGCATATTTTGGTAGCCTTAGAAGGTGCTATATTCTCTGTGGGGTTTTTGGTGATTTGAATACAGAGACTCTTTTCCTGACACACTTTAAAGTAACAACTGGGTTTGGTTCACGTTATTTCACACATTTATCTGCAATGTATTGAACAGCTTCTACCATACATAAAGGCACCACATAGAGGCATCCTTAGAAGCTACGGGATGTAGAGACCGAGACCTTAGAACTAAAAGCAACAGTGCGAACCGCTTAGCCACAATCCTGATGCTAATGAAAAGATTATGTTATTGGTCATGTGGAGCATACACCCTATAATTACCAACATTATTTGCTATAAGCAGATTTTAAGACCTACAAGGAAACACGTCTGGCTAAATAACTGCCATTTTCATTAGCATAAACAGCATTCATATGTGGGCTAATACTTACATCTCAGGGGTTTTGGATTTGTTCTTTCCATTAAAAAACTCAGGCAGTGCTCGGCGCTCAATTGCATGTACACTGCAAGAAGAAGCCAATGATCACATCAGATGAACAGTGGTTGTGATTTTAAGTAACATCAACTGGTTAGGTGACAAGAGTGATGACTGTAATAAGTACCTATTATAGTCAAACCAGGCAGCATAGCTGGGGATAATAATGTGATGCGTTTGTTCAGTTACATTGTCTTCATGAAGGTCAGAGGTCTTCACTTGTTCACTTTTGATTCCAGAAGAGTTCTCATCTTCTTCCTAAGAGGACCAAAGATCTATTAGCTGTATTGTTAAATAGTCAAGGGGAAAATCTCTATGGTTGTATTTTTTATAGCAATATGCATTTGTCTATGAATAAAGGCAGACAGGACAGGCCCAGGGATTATAACACAACTTCACAACCTCTTGAATACTGTATCCACAATAGACTAGTGGAATTAAATTTTGTATTATTAGAACAGAGAAAGAGTACTCAAGTGTTTAGAGATTGTTCCTAGACTGACATAAAAAGTAAAAAAAGGAGTCCAGTAGCGTATCCAAATAAATATCATATTTCTTTCTATTATTCCAGTAGAGACATATATGGTGAAGAAACAGATCAAAGAAAAAGTGGTACAATATCACTATGTACAGGCGTATATCTGGCTTTACCAGTTGGCGTTCACTTAGCAAAAGGCCAAATTTGAAGTATACATGCAGACTTGCATTTTTTAATTTTTCATCATTGGCATGCAAATATCCTAGGAACCCATCTATAAAAGCTTATGCTGTTCGGTCCATTTAAATTCATACAGACATACCAGACACCTTAAAACCAAGTGGTTCCCACTTGCAATCTGTTTTTAAGTCTGACAATACAATACAAAATGTCCTATTGAATAACAAGCAGTTAACACCCTGGATACTAGTTTTGTGACACTGATGTATCTGACAGCTATTCTGTCAGAAACTGTGACTGGGACAGAATCAACTTGATTTCTGACCAATATGACAGACAAACACAATAACATGATAACAATGCTTTGTGTATAAAAAAAAAACAAAAAAAAAACCCAGAGTCAGACTGTCAGATGTGGGCTGTATAATAAAACAGCTGAAGAGAAACACAATTCTTTTTAGCAGGTAAAACTGGTGCTCATATATGTATTTCATTAAGCTATTTGCCTGAAGTTCAGGTTTAATGATTTCTTAATGACTATAGAGTTGCATTGATTTGTGTTTTTTATATATATATATATATATATATATATATATATATATATATATATATATATATATATATATCAGCAATCCAGCTTATAGAGACACCTAAAATAAATTTCTCTATCGTTCATCGACAGACGCAGCTCTCCTTAATCATAGACTCATAGGGTTATGCTCCGTCTCCTAGGAAAAAAAACTTGTCCACGCCTATGGGGGCTATCCCAGCAGGCATTACCCAGGGAGAATTTGTGATTTTTTTTTTAACTAGATAGTTCGAGAGGATCAAGATCCAGAGGAACTACAAGCAACAGCCGGCTGGTATTCGCACTGGATAATCTAGATCCTTAAGGTCTCCCAGCCTGGCCTGCGAGTGTGAGCAGGTTATAGTCCAGAACTAGGTCTCACCACGACAGTGCCCCAATGGATGGTGACGCGTTCTTTTGAGGGGAATGGATCATCCTGGGTGGATCCCTAAATTGGGACCCTTAGTTGCCTTCGTTCTGTGACCTCTTTTTGGGGGTCCCGGAGACCGCATGGCGCACTATAGGGGCCGCTAATTTTGCCGTGGTTCATACCTCTGTGTTCCCATCAGGTTTGTATGGGCAGACATTTTCTTGGATTCCCCATTGCAACCTGTTTAGCGGCCATTTTCTTGTGGTCCAGGGGCAGACCTAGCATGCAGCACATTTTTTCTGTGTATGAGTCAGAGCTTCTTCCTCTTCCTGCACTTTCTGTGTCACTTTCGTTTTGGCTCTGATAGAGACTGCACGTGTTCTCTGGATCGGGAAATGTTCTGGGGGTCTCCTGTAGGCTTCTCCTCTCCTGCTCTGCTATATCTGTTTATTCATCAGGGTTTGGGAGTCCGCAGCTATATTGGGGGACCCCCTTTTTCGCGGTCTTAAAGGGACATTGCCAAAAAATGTTTTTCTTTTTGCAAATGGAATCCCAGTATAAAATCTCTCCTACAGACCGCCTGGAAATGGCTGCGGGACCCTCTGGCTCACAGTTGCAGCCGGAGATTGCAGTTTTTCTGCAAAGCCTGATGTCAAAAGTGGAGTTTGTTTGTTCTGGTGCTGCTAGCCACAAACGCCCCCCGTCCTCACCTCCATCTGCAGGATCTTCGGATTCTGACACAGACATGGTCGCCGCAGACGCAGACCACCCTGAGGGGTCGGAGTCTTTGCTTTCTGGCTGTGAAGAGGACCTGTCCTCCTCAGTTGTCGAGCGGGAACGCGCTTTGGTAGAAAATTTGATAATTTCTGTAAGGGGAACCCTAAAAATTGCTGATGAACCCACGGCGTCAGTTACGCAGGTGTCTTTTGGCTACCGCAAATATCGCAAATCAGGAAAAGTGTTCCCTTGCCCTGACTTGTTTCACTCTATTGTGGATGAACAATCGTGGCGCATCAAGCACATGTTGGTGTTACCTAAGCTTTTTACACGCCGCTATCCCTTTGCAGAGGTGGTGGCCAACAGGTGGGCTGTCCCACCGAAAGTGGATTCCCCGGTGGCCAGGTTGATTAAAGTGACTCTGGTGCCAGTGGAAGAGTCTCCAAACTTTTCAGATCCCGAGGATAGACGGGGTGGAATCCTTATACTGTCATGTCCATGTGGTAACAGGTCACATGTTAAAACCTAACTTTGTGAACATTCTCGCAGACTGCTGCTGAATGGGGGAAGTTACTAAAGAGTACCTTGGAAACGACACAGCTTCCCCCTGCGGTTCTGGAGCTGTTGGACCAGTTGGTCCAGGCATTGGTGTTCATGTGTGATACGTACCTGGACTTGGCCTTATTGGTGGCCAGGATGTCAGCAGTGGGAGTTGCCATTAGGCACATGATCTGGCTGACCAGGCTTCAAAGAAAGCTGTTACTGATCTTCCTTTTACAGGGGAGAAGCTATTTGGAGGCTCTCTGGACGAGTTGATCAAGGGAATCACGGGGGGTAAGAGCACTAATCTGCACCAATCGTCTAAAGGCAAGGCGCCGTGCTCCAAGCAGGGGCATTCCTTTACTGCTCATAAACGTCTTTTTCATACCTCCAGATCCCAAGAAAAAGGTAAGCTGTTTAGATCTTCCGGAGGGACCAAGAAGCCATGGTCTGGTAAGTCCAAGGGAAGTAATCCCGGACCCGCAGACAAGCCCTCGTCTGCAAGAAGGGGCGCCCTCACCCGATTCTGGGGTGAAGGGGACATCGTAGATTCTTTCAGGAACCCTGGACTTCCTTGATTCAGGACAAATGGGTTCACAAATTGATCGGGATACAAAATTGAATTCCGGTCTCATCCTCGAGACCGGTTCTTCCCGTCCAATCCTCACTTGTCCAAGGCCAGGTTACAGGACCCGCGCAGGGCGGTACACGACTTGCTTTTGCAAGGGGTGATTGTGCCAGTTCCGGCTCCAGAACGTTTTCAAGGATTTTATTCCAATCTGTTCACCGTGCCCAGAAAAGAAGGCAAGGTGCTTCCCATCCTGAATTTCAAGGCCCTGAACAGTTTTGTGCGGGTACAGAGGTTTCGGATGGAGTCCATCCGCACGGTAGTAACGTCTCTGCATCAGGGGGGCTTCTTAGCCTCCATAGATATCAAGGACGCGTTATCTACACATCCCTATCTACGTTGGACACCAGTGGTTTCTCCGCTTTGCGGTAGTGGAGCAGCATTATCAATTTGTGGTGTTACCCTTTGGTCTCGCCTCCGCTCCCAGGGTGTTTAACAAGGTTCTGGCTCCAGTGCTAGCATTGCTGCGCCGGAGGGGGATTGGTACTGGGGTACCTGGGCGATCTCCTGTTGAGAGCTGACTCTCATTCAGTCCTGTTGGGGAACCTGGAGGTGACTGTCAGAACTCTTCAGGAGTTCGGTTGGACCATCAATTTCAAGAAGTCCGCGTTGACTCCTGTCCTGAGACTGAAGTACCTAGGCTTGATTATGGATTCAGCCTTGGCGAGAGTTTCTCTTTCCCCGGACAAGTTGCGGGGGGCGATTCAGTTGTTGTTGGACAACAAGCTGTACTCCCCCAGAGTTTGCATGCGAGCTTTAGGCCTTATGGTGTCTACGTTCGAAGCGGTTCAGTTTGCTCAGTTCCATACAAGACCTTTGCAGCGGAAGATTTTGGAAAAGTGGAACAAGGATTCAAAGTCCTTAGATTCTGTGATTCAGTTGATCTACAACAAAAAATCAAATTTGTTGTGGTGGATTCAGTCTCCTGCACTGTGCCAGGGCAAGTCCTTCCTACTGTTGTTTTGGACAGTGATAACCACGGTCGCCAGCTTGTCGGGCTGCTGGGGAAGTTCTGTTCCCAGGGTATCTGGACGGTGGAAGAGTCAAAACCTCCGATCAATGTTTTGGAACTCAGAGTGATCAAACTTTGTCGAAATCATTGGACGTATCATCTGCAAGGTTGTCCTGTTCGGGTTCAATCAGATGCCAAGGCAGTGGCCTACATCAATCACCAGGGGGGCACCAGGAGTGTCCTGGCAGCCAAGGAGGTGGGCGAGATTCTGACTTGGGCAGAAAGCTTTGTTCCAGCCCTCTCTGCGGTACACATTCCAGGTGTGGAGAAATGGCAGGCGGATTACCTGAGTCATCAGGTGTTGGACCAAGGGGAGTGGTCCCTACACCTGGAGGTGTTTCACCTGCAGTGTGTTTGGTGGGGAACCCCCGATGTCGATCTGTTTGCCTCTTGCCTCAACAAGAAGGTGCAGAGATTCGTTGCCAGGTCTCTAGATCCTCTGGCCGACGCCACAGACACACTGGTGGCTCCTTGGGATCGGCTAATTTATGCCTTTCCCCCGTTATAACTTCTGCCGCGCCTTCTGCGCAGTATAGAGGTGGAAAACATTCTGGTCATTCTGGTGGCTCCAGACCGCCCTCGCCGGTCTTGGTACGCAAACCTGATAAGGCTGGTCGCCGATACTCCTTAGAGACTTCCTCTCAGGGACGGTCTGCTGTCTCAAGGTCCGATCTTCCATCCTGCTTTACAGTCGCTGGCTTTAATGGCATGGCCGTTGAAAGTCAGGTGTTGAGAGATAGGGGGTCTTTCCGACTCTGTAATTCCCACTCTTCTGAAGGCCCAGGAAGTTGACTTCCAGGAAAATCTATCATCGCACGTGGAAATCATACATTTCATGGTGCGAATCGCTGAAAGTGCAACCTCGCTTTTTTTCTATTGCCAGGGTGTTGGCCTTTCTACAGAAAGGAGTTGTACAGCGGTTGGCTTTGGGTACTATCAAAGGCTATGTTTCGGCTTTGGCTAATTATTTTCAACATCCATTAGCCACGAATGGCCTCATCCAGACCCTTTATTTTGCATCTTTTGGTGCCTCCACGGCGATCCCCGCTGCCGCCTTGGGATCTTAATCTGGTGCTGTCTGTTCTTCAAAAGCCTCTTTTTAGAAAATTTGGGAGATTTCGCTGCTTTCCTTGTCTCAGAAGGTTGCCTTCTTGGTGGCAATCACTTCTGCCCGCAGAGTATCTAAACTGGCTGCGTTGTCTTGCCGCTCACCTTATCTGCTGGTTCACAGAGATAAGGTGGTTCTTCGACCTCATCAGTCGTTCCTTCCTAAGGTGGTTTCTAAATTTCATTTAAATGAAGACATTGTACTGCCTTCCCTTTGTCCTAAACCTCAGCATTCCAAGGAGTATGCCTTACACTCTTTGGATGTGGTTTGGGTGATCAGGGTTTATTTAGAAACCACTGAGTCTTTCAGAAAATCGGACACCCTTTTTGTCCTTACGGATGGACCTCGTAAGGGACTGGCTGCATCTGCTGCGACCATTTCTGACAGATCAGACAGACGGTGGTTCAGGCCTATTCACTGAAGGGTCAGGTTCCTTCTTTCCCAGTGAAGGCGTATTCTACTAGAGTGCTGGTTGCCTCTTGGGCTTTTAACCATCAGGCATCGATGCTACAAGTTTGCAAGGCGGCGACTTGGTCGTCTGTGCATACCTTTACAAAATTCTACAAGGTAGATGTACTGGCATCCATGGATGCTTCTTTTTTTTTTTTTTTTTAAATCAAGAAAAGCTTTATTGAGAAAAATTCACACCATTACAGTCAGAAAGGAAAAAAAAAAATAAACTTTCGGATGGTAACATCAAACTATAAACATTACACAATCCACGCCACACCACATTCCCCCCAAGGTTATCATAGTCAAGCACATTGCGACAAACACACAGCATTATAAAATATAAGAAAGTATAGGGAACACCTCTACCCCTCCCACCCGATCCAAGATTGAGCATATACATTTCTCACAAAATTACCGTAACAAACGGTCCAGGATAAGATCATCAGGGGCCATGCCTGGGCTGTTCAGCCACACATCCCATACCTTAGAGAATTTCTGAGGCACCCCCCTATGTTGATATATAACCTTCTCCATACGTAAAGTAGAAGCCATCTGTGCCAACCACATCCCATACGTGGGTGGCTCCTGCGCTATCCAGTGTCTCAGGATCAGTAGACGGGCCTGAAAAAGTGCCCGGCTGGCGGCCTCACGCAAAAACTTATCTTCCACTACCGCTTCCAGCATCCCCAAAATGCAATGTCTGGGATCCCCAGGGATAGCCACCCCCAGAGTTCCATTAATGGCAGACAGCACCGTGGACCAGTATCTGTGCAGCTTTGGACATCGCCACAGCAAGTGAACCAAGTCCCCCACCTCTCTCCGGCATCGTCCACAGAGGTCATCGTCACGAAGACCCATGGCATAGAGTTTCCGGGGAGTGTGATGCACTCTTAGCAGGATGTAAAGCTGCGACACCTGGTGTGAGGCATTGAGAGAGCAGCTACGGACTGCCTCCAAGGCCTCCTCCCACTGTTCCCCCGGGATCTCCCCCACATCCACGCTCCAGCGGTCACAAGCCTGGCTCGGGCACCTTTCCAGGAAAGATCCCAGAAGAGAGGCATAGCAGCCTGATATGAATCCCTTGGTGTCCTGATATTGTTGCATAAGGAAAAAGACAGGGGTCGGGGACAGAAAAAGCTGTCCCAGAGTTGCCTGTGCCCTCCATGCGTGTTGCAATTGGAAGTAATAAAAATGGATGCTTCTTTTAGCCGCAAGGTTTTCCAGGCTGCAGTTTAAGAGAGAACTCCTTTTTTGTTTTCTCTTTGAGGGTTCCTTTTTTCCAGGGGAGCTCCAGTTGTTCCTGGTTGAGCTCTGTTTTACCTGGTTGGCTAAGTTTGGCCATTGGGGCATTCAGGTTTTTTGTTCCTGGCTTGTTCCCAACCCTAATGTTTTGACTGCTTTGGGAAATCCCTAGGAGTCTATGATTAAGGAGAGCTGCGTCTGTCGATGAACGATAGAGAAAACTGGATTTTTGTAAGATCTTACCATAAAATCCTTTTCTCTGAAGTTCATCGACAGACGCAGCACCCGCCCCTCTACTTTGAGTTATGCTTTTTTTTCTGACACTGCTTGCAACACAACTGTTTGAGTATAGCAGAGCCTAAGGGGTAATGCCTGCTGGGACAACCCCCATAGACGTGGACAAGTTGTCTTCCACCTGGTGACTATCCCTAGAAGGAGGAACATAACCCTACGAGTCTATGATTAAGGAGAGCTGCGTCTGTCAAACTTCAGAGAAAAAGATTTTACGGTAAGTTCTTACAAAATCCAGTTAAAGCAACTGCAACTTCAATCTAAAAATGTTAGTTGCCAGATTGTTGATGCAGTGATTTCAATACTTTTACAAATACGCAGTTTAGAACAGTCAGAAATAGGTTTTTCTGCAAACTTGTTCTGGGTCAGTGATTTTAAGCACCAAAACAGGGAGGTCAACATGAAAGTCAGAATTTTGAAAAAGAAAGATTTGGAAATGGCAGAAACTGTTTTACTTGTGATAAGTTCCCTTGTAGCTGAAGTTAAACCAAACTCCAGCATGAAAATTGATCAAAATAATGTAATTCAAATCAAAGGCTGTCAACTACATTTCCTGATTGTCCATTTGTAATATGCAAACCCCCTACCTTTGTCACCGCTTCCATGCTTTCATCTTCTTGTTCATCTGCAAAAAACATGCAAGAGAAATGGAGATATTGGCATTATCAACACTAATACTCTAGCAATTATATGATCAATTTCCTTAACTAACTTTGGGTTTCATATTGTAATTTAGATATAATTAATAAAAAACAGAATACGTATATTTAACAATTTAACAATTGTTCATGCACATGGCCGAATGAAAATACAGCAACTAGTATGCAGGATCTTGCTGACAGGAGCTGTGTAAAAAGAGCTCTGTACACATGTAACGTTTCAACAAAGTTTACATGTGTACAAGCGTGCAGCATTAATGCGGCTTATTCATTGCTAGGACCAGGCGGCTAGTGCCACTTAGCATCCTTATTTGCTTAAATACAGATGGCTAATGCAACCTTGCCTTCTCTGTTGCTAAGACATGATCAATAAAAAAAGATTAAAAAAATCATAAAAACGCCCAACAAAAATGGGATTTTTGACTTACCGTAAAATCCATTTCTCTGATGTTCATTAACGGACACAGCCCCTTATCTTCTTGACCATTGGGTATACTGCCTCCTACAGGAGTTGGACACTAGGCAGGAAAAAGCTTGACTACGCTTATGGGGCAGTCCCAGGGGATATATACCCACTCTCAGCTATAGGCACTCAGTTTTGTTACAAGCAGTGTCAGAAGAAAGCCAACTCCACAAAGGGGTGGGTGCTGTGTCTGTCAATGAATATCAGAGAAATGGATTTTACGGTAAGACAAAAATCCCATTTTCTCTTTCATTCATTGACGGACACAGCTCCTTATCTTCTTGACCATTGGGACATCCCAAAAAGTGTCAAACATGAGGGGTGGGAACAGCAAGAAAAAATTCCCAAGGCTAAACCGTAGCCAACCAGGTAACATGGAGCTCACCTGAAAAAAACAATACACCCTCAAAGAGGACCAGGTCCTCTAAACAGCAGCCTGCAAAACCTTGCGGCCAAAAGAAACATCCGCAGATGCCAACACATCCACCTTATGAAACTTTGTGAAAGTGTGCACAGATAACCAGGTGGTCGCTTTGCAAACCTGCAGCACTGACACCTGATGATAGAAGGCCCAGGAGGCTCTAAGCGCCCGAGTAGGGTGTGCCTAAACAGGGAAAGGAGGAACCTGACCCCTAATGGAATAGGCCCTTAATCATGGTCTGTCTGATCCATCAGGAAATGGTCGCAGCAGAAGCTGCCAACCCTTCCATCTGCGAGTACAAATAGTGAGTCTGACTTCCTAAAAGACTCCGTAGCTGCCAGATACACCCTGACTGCCCGAACAACATCCAGGGAATGCAAGGCAATTTCCTTAGGATGTTTAGGCCTGGGACATAGGAAAGGCAACACAATGGCTTCATTTAAATGGAAATCAGAGACGACCTATGGAAGGAACGATGGACAGGGACGAAAAACCACCTTATCTCTGTGAACCACCAGGTAAAGTGAATGACAAGACAGTGCCACCAGCTCCAACAACTTGCACGCAGCAGTAATAGCCACCAAATAGGCCACCTTCTGGGACAACGTAAGCAGGGGAACCTCCCGAGTATTTTCGAAGGAAGGTTTCTGGAGAACTGACAACCAAATTGAGGCCCCACGGCAGCAATGGAGACCGCACTGGGAGGAGCCAAGTGTCAAACTCCCTGGATAAAGGTATGCACCAAGGAAGGTGTGGCCAATGGACGTTGAAAGAAAACCGCCAAGACCGAAACTTTGCCCTTGATGGTACTCAAGGCCAGGGGCTGCTAAACCCCTCGATGGAGGAAAATTGGGAACCCCAAGAGACTCACACCACGCAATGTACGTCTTCCATGTATGATGGTAGATCTTCCTAGGAGTTGGATTTTCTAGCTTTTAACAGCAGAGAAACACAGATTCAGACAAACCTCTATTTTTCAGCACCTGGCTTTCAACAGCAAAGCCAGCAACTATAAAGCAGGATGGAAGATTAGCCCTTGGGACAGTAGACCTTCCCTGAGAGGAAGTCTCCAAGGAGCATCGGCGACCAGCAGTACCAGATCGGCGAGGACAGTCTGGAGCCACTAGAATGCTTCTTTGGCATCAGCCAGGGGATCCTGAGACTGTGCCACAAACCTCTGTACCTTCCTTGAAAAGTGTACAGCAACGCATAACCGTCAGCCACTCATTATTTGCTATGTATATCTCTGCCTTTTGCCAACTTTGGCTTGCACTCTCTATCTGTATCTTCCTTTAAACTCCTTTGTTGGCATCGCACTTTGTATCTGATGGTTATCTGAACCTATTGAGTATTCATTGTTATGCGAATGTTGTATTTCTCTCTTTTATGTTTAAAAAAAAAAATATGAAAAAAAAAAAAATGTACAGCAGAGAGGGCGGGAACGAATTGGTCTGCCCACCTTAGAATGCCGGCTACTTCCCGAACCGCCAGGACACTTCTTGTACCCCTTGGTGTATGACATTTTCTGAATGAATACGTACTGGACACCCCTGGAGACGAATTGTCCAATGATCCAGACAAAGTCTGATCGCTCGGAGTTCCAGTACATTAACTGGCAGTCTGGACTCTTCCAGAGTCCAGACCCCCTAAGCACAATCTGTGCCAAGGACACCTCCCCACCCAGACAAGCAGGCATCTGTGATGATAACCATCCAGTACAGGGGGAGAAAGGATTTTCCCTGTCTAAGTGCCGGAAAACGAAGCCACCTCTAGAGACCATGGATTCTTGTCCCATTTCACCAGAATCTCTTTTTCCAGAGATCTCGTGCGGAACTGTGCAAACGGAACCGCCTCGAAGGTAGACACCATCAGGCCCAGCATCTGCATGCAAGCCCGGAGGGATGACCATCTGCTGGACAACAGAAGCTGAATTGTCTCCTGCAATGTCTGGAATATTTCCAGAGGAAGGAAAACTCGGGCTGAGGCCCAGTCCAGAGTCCGACCCAGATGGTCCAGTTTTGTGGACGTAACCAGAGCAGACTTCTGAAAGTTCAGAATTCAACCGAACTCCCTCAGAGTTCGCAGAGTAGTCTCCAAGTTGTCCATCAGAGCCGTCAGAGGCTCCGTTCACAGAAGAAGATCATCCAGGTACCCCAGTACCGCGATCCCCCGCTGACACCGGGGCCAACACTTTTGTGAAGACCCGAGGAGCAGAGGCAAGACCAAACGGTAACGCCACAAACGGATAATGCTCCTCGCCCATGGCAAAGCAGAGGAAGCGCTGGTGAACAGCACATATTGGAATGTGAAGGTAGGCGTCCTTGATTTCGATAGAAAGAGAGAAAATCCCCCTAATGTAGGGACGTCACTACCGTGCGATTAGACTCCATTCGGAACTTCTGTACCCGTACAAAGCAGTTTAGCACCTAGGGGTCCAGAATTGGACGTACCTTGCCTTCCTTCCTGGGAACTGTAAAGAGGTTTGAGTAAAACCCCTGAAAACTTTCCGAAGTCAGAACCGGAACAATCACCCCTTGAAGTAATAAGTCTTGCACTGCCCCAAAGAGACCCAGTAAGCGATCTGGGGACAAGTGCAGGTTGGAATGGAAGAACCTTTCCGGAGGATGAAATCGAAACTCGATCTTGTACTCAGACCGAATGACTTTGTCCTGTACCAGGGAGGTACACGGATCTGGAAACCAGGGAAGACATCCCCCCACCCCAGATACGGGTGAGGTCGCCCCTTCATGCAGAGGAAGCCTTGTCCGCAGGTCTGGAAGAGCCAGCCTGTGACTTGCCAGACCAGGTCCTCTTGGAACCTCCGGTGGAGGCCCTGAAAGGCTTTGATCACTTGTCTTGAGACCCTGAGGGACGAAAAGTCGAGAAGAATGGCCCACATCTACGACAGGGCTCCTTGCGCTTGGTAGCCTGCGGAAGAAGAGTACTCTTACTCTCTGTGAGACCCTTAATGATGTCATCCAAGGAAGCTCCAAACAGGAGATCACCTACAAGGGGGAGATCAGATAAGGCCTCTTAGAAGTCTGGTCCACAGACCAGCATTTCAGCCAGATAATATGCCAAAGGACCACTGCTGATACAGGCAGCCTAGAATCAAAGGAGCCACATCCAAAGAGGCATCACAGATAAACTGTAGCCCCTGGACCAACTGATTAGCCAGCTCCGCAAAGACAGGGGGAAGATGTTTCCCCTCAAGGTCCCGGCGTAAAAGTTTAGCCCACTCGGTCAGAGTTTGCGACACCAGGGCAATAGTAAATACCGGCCTAAGTGCCGAACCAGCCACAGTGAACATATGGTGGGCCAGAGCTTCTGCCCTCCTATCAGCCGGATCTTTAAAAGCCAGGGACTCCTCAAAAGGAATTAAGGTAGCTTTATTTGACCTGGAAACTGGTGAGTCCACTACAAGTGGGACTGTCCACGTTCTAAGCAGGGAATCTTCATAAGGATACCGCATAGCAAAACGCTTAGGGACCACAAGAGTGCGTTTTGGACAACCTCACTGTTTTGCGACAATGTTGTGAAAGTAAACAGAAAAGGGAAACACACTTGCCGCTTTAGAGGGCCTGTGGGTGCCAAAACGAACCGGTGCCTCCAACGCAGCATCAGCCGCACCCTCCATTTTTAAAGTTTCACGCACTGACACAATCAATGCATCCACCAGCGCCTTTTTATGTGTGGCTAGAGGAGCAGAGGAATCATATATCTGAGCACTCAGGGTGCGTGGACGCACACCCAGTAGGGTGACTCGCATCCGCGACTGCCAAAACAGATTCAGGATCTGAGGCAGGGTAGGGCGGGGGGCGCTAAATACTAAGCTCACCCGAAAAACATAACAATTAGGGGAGGGCAGCCAACTGCGATCCCGCTAAGGGGATGCCGACCAAGGGCCCACGAATGGACCACCTACTGGACCCCGCAAAAAACAAGGGGGGTCGCCCTTCCGAGCCCCTCCATAGAGGCCCGCATGATAGGAAATAGCCCCCTTAAAAGGGGGCCGCCCACCATGATGCGGACGCGCAGGCAGGGTACACTGATAGTCCCGCAGCGCTAAAAAGGGGCAGGTGCCCCACACAATGGCTGCCATCAAAAAATAAACCGCCCCCACAGCGCCACCTCTTCCAAGGGAGGCGCCAAGCTGGCCACATAGCCCAGTAGGCCACAAGCCGCGGCCTAAATTTTTGTGGATGCCCAGCCACTTGGGCGCGAGCCTCAGCGGAGCCTACCACCCAGGGGCAGCAGAGGGGAGGGCGGATGTCCAAACGGAGAGTAGTGGCTTCAGCTATCCTCACTGGGGCCACCCCACATAGTTCCCGACCAGTAGGTCGAAAAGCAGCGACCTAAACTTTTGGCCGGATCCAGCCGCGTGAGTCTTGGAACCGCAGATGCTAAACTAACTGCTCCCCCAGCCCAACAACTGCAGCAGGGAACCCAGAGGACATCTTTGCCCTAGTCACTAACCCCCAGGGTGGTGGGGAACCCTGCTCAACCCCCCCCCCCCCCGGTGCACACCAGGAAAAACCCAGCCAGTAGCAACTCCAGCAAGCCCCCCTTAAGAGCCTGTGGCAAGAGCCAGCTCATAACCTCACCCGGGGGGTTGGCCGAAAGACCCACAGTGACCACCAAAATTTTAGAGGGTCTGGGGGGGGAACCCAAGGGTCCCACCATCCCAGGGAGGGTTCCACTGTCCCAGGGGGGGCCCACGTCCACCCCAAAACCCTCCAGGGGAAGAGGGTGGACAGCTACTTACCATACCAGGAACAGGGTGGGCACCGCTCCTGACAGACCACTGCTCCATCAGAATGAGGAGGCTGTTGGCCAGGAGGAATACTGTTGCTCAGGCCGAGGCCAGGTGGTATGCGCCCTCGCGAGACGTTTAGCTCGCTGGTCATCCCCTGTCCAGTGGGGCTATGTCGCGGCCGACCTAGCGCGGAGCTGAAGCTTGTGCCCTCGCTGGCTAGACTGGGGGAACCCTCTGGGTCTAGATTATCCAGTCCGTCGCTCAGTCCGCCAGTTGATTGTAGATTCTCACAGAAACAAAATAACAAAGATAGGAAAAAGTTCCATTTAAAGGGAAAAAATTGCCAGGACCAGAGATCCCAGCAAGGACCTAGGTCTGTACTCCTAACTAGACAGAAAAAAACTGGGTGCCTATAGCTGTGAGGGTGTTTTTACCCCCTGGGACTCCCCCTTAGGCGTAGTCAAGGTTTTTCCTGCCTAGTGTCCTACTCCTGTAGAGGGCAGTATATCCCCATGGTCAAGAAGATAAGAAGCTGTGTCCGTCAATGAACCAAAGAGAAACTACTTTTTTTCTGCTGTGTGCATAAACCATCACAATAAACAAAATATGTATATTTAAGCCTTGTTCAAAGAAGAATACTTAAGTATACATCCATGTGACAGGCCATGTTTGCGCACTTTGCCCATTCGGGCACCGACACTCACACAGTCAAATTAGGAGCAGCGGCTGTGTCCCAATAGACATGAATGGGACTGCCTGCATGGGGATACACGGGACACCTGTGCATCCTTTGCAGGCAAACATGGCCCTTAGCAAGAATGTACGCTTACGTACACCCGTGTGAATGAGGCCATAATAGTATATTTACCAGACAAAAAGGAGCCGATAAGAGAAGCTTGCTGTTTTTGTAGCCAGCCTGTCGCACGCAGGAGTGTTTAGTTAAATTTAGTCTGCATGGCTGCAGTTAGCCAATGTCAACTTATAGTCTGACTTGGTCAGCTTCCCCCTAACTCCAGCTTAGGTGTCAGTTCTCCCTACTGTCAGTATGTGGCACCACTACTTCAGGCATTATTGTGAGATCAAACAGTGGGTTTAAATTGTGAATATGCATGTATTTTCCCAGCCAACTACTATGAGTCTCTTTGTCAGTAGTGCATCATAGGAAAGGGTAAATATAATTGGGAGAGCTGATGCCAGCTCTCTTTCCCTTAGGTTTTGCCTGGGGAGGGTGCATGTGTTTGGAACTGCTTATTCAGGTCTGTCTGCCTGAAGAGATCTGAATGTGTCTGGATATGGAAGCTGTCCCTGTCTGGAAGCAGGATGGAGTCCAATGGAGGCCGGTCGCTAAACTGATTGTCTACAGAGGCATTCCAAACACAGATGTGTCTGATCCGACTTAAAAGGCCCCTTTCCTGTGCTGTGACATTTGAAGTAAAAAGAGTTCGGCTTTAACCTAGAACATTTGTAACATTACCTTCCTCTTCCATGGACAGTAATAATTTACTTTTTTGTTTTACCTAAAAGTGACTGGGACCCATCTGTTTACACATCCCACTATAAGTGATCTACACCCTGAGATGACATGTCAGCCCACCCTGGGTGTTTCACCATGCTTTCAGGGGTCAGGGGGGTTCAACATTCACAAATATCTAAAGGTAGGGATATAGTTTTCTATAGGAAAAATACTACTGCTTCATGTCACACAACAACCTCAACATACTTACTCACCAAGGTCAGTCACAGTGCCTCCCTTTACTGGGGCAGATTCAGAATCTTTCTTGGTGTTGACTTGGAAAGAAAATATAAATAATCATCATTCTAGTCAGAAGAGAATTATAAAGCTTTGTCTTCTGGAAAACACAATTACCAGCTTTGGGCAGGGTTACTTCTTCTACATTAGGCACAGGTGAAGGTTCATCCATGTCCTTTGTCAGATCCTCCTGTTCCTCCTCGCGATGACCCCTCTTGGATTTAGTGTAAGGAGTCGAGGGTCTAGGTGTATGAATGTTAGAAATTATAAGAATGATTACTGTTATACCAAGTGATCACAGTCATTTGTATAGAGAAATGCATAGCCCACAGCTGAAGAAAAACATCTACTGTAATGTAACATGGGACACATTACTAATGAAAAGCAGCAACTTTCATAAATAAAGAACTCACTGAACAAATAAAATTAACAGGCAAATTTATAAAGCAGTTGAGACTTTCACCAATCATTCACTGCAGTTGATTCAATCACTATTTTAAAACACGTGCATCAGAATGATTCACCTGCAGTGAATGACTGGTGGATATCACATTTACTTCTTTAAAAATAAGCACCTGTTTTCTCCAACCTGCAACTGAATAACAACCTGTACTATGGATGGCTGACAGTGGGTAACACTTCTTTCTACAAATTCAAATAAAATACACAAGATCATCACAAGATCAGATGGCAGATAAGTTAATGTCAATGTGCCAAGCTTGTTGTGTGTTATCTTCTTGAGCACTGATCCCCTCAACGCCCCATGTGAGTTCTCCATTTGGGAGCCTATGAGAGAGAGGACCTGGCTGCTGGAAGTGTTGCTTCCACCTAAAGGAGATGTCCACATCAAGTAGGCAGTGATGAAGCCATCTGAAGTACCCCGGGAAGTAAACACAAGAAAATAATTGGGTTGGCACTGTCACATGACTGCGGCTTCAGGCAGGTAATGTGGTGCATTTGTATAGTTGTTTTCTTTTCATACCAGCAGTTCGGGGTAATGGCGGTTGCTGAAATCCTGAAGCTGGGCTTTAAGAAAATGTACGGTAGCACTGTACAGCATGTGTTGTTTAACTGTACCATTTGTACATACAGTATAAGGATCCAACTCTATTAAAAATAATATATAGCCTAAACTTTTTTTTCAAATTTTGGATAGAGTTAAAAACCTTGTCATATTTTTTTATTTATTTTTGCTGTCTCTGTCCAATTAGGGAGATTTCCTTTCACTTGCTATCCTGGAGGTGCCACAAGACATGAGGAAATTTCTACAAAGTCAGGGGAAATTCCCATATAACTTTCACCGAATGGGTGTCCCCAATGGAAGTATTCCCCTAACCTCTTGCTCTTGTGACAACTGTAAACCTTTCTTTGTGATAATCCTAGCTCCCAGCAAGAACACAAACAGCAAACAGAAATTTGACTAGGGTTCTAATCCTTCCCATACTCTATCCTTGCAACGTGAAAAGGTACGTCCCTGTTTATTTTTACCATTTGTACATGTAATTCAAATTAGGTAACCATACTCTAAGCACATGTACAGTGTTTTTTTTTTTTTTTTTAAAGGAAAGTAAAAAAAGTATTCTATAAAAATAGTAAGTAGGATATAATAGGTAAAGAAGCATCAAAATTTCAGTGACCTAAACATATCGGCCAAAAATGGTGTGATCGGCATTGGTAGCCGATAATGGCGCAGAAAACGCATAAATTCATATTCATTTAAATTCATGATAATAATTAAAAAGCTGAAAATAATACAATTATACATAAAAATATATATATTTTTAAAAACTGTCATTTTCAGTTTCAGTTTTAGGCCAAGCGCATCCTGCTAAATTTTTGGTTTCGGTACCAAAATCCATTCGGTGCACCTCTAATAATAAGTGTAAAATCTAGAACGTAAAAACTAAAACTGGTTCTAAACCAACCATTTTTTCATTTAATACATTTTTATTGTTTTTTTTTTTTTTTTTTTTTTTTAAAAAAAACAGTATTTTTCCAGGAAAAAGAACTATACAACTTTACATGCCATGTTTGATTATTTTGAAAAACAGGAAAAAAATGTGTCTTCATAAATTTTTTTTAATAATTTCAAACATGAGATGATCCAAAAAAAAAAAAAAAAGAAGCTCCAGTATTACAAAAATTTTTTTAAAGTCAACAGTTACAAATACTGTAGCTGCTGATTTTTAATAAAAGAACTTACCTGTCCCTGGATCCAGCGCTGTCCTCACCCAAGCCGATTCTTCAATCGGCTTCGGGTACAGGTGCCAGCATCTTCAATAAGGGAAATCAGCAGTGAAGTCTTGTGGCTCCACAGCCGGCTTTTAAATGTGCTTTGTGAATGGTCCCGCAGTCTTCTGGGACCTGTGATGTGTCACAGAAGACTGCGGGGAAAGGCTAAAGTTCCTCTCAGATCGCCACACCGATCTGACCATAAGTGGGGTAGAGGGTACCTGTCAAAATCAGCTACCTCCCCCCCCCTTCAAAAAAAGTGCCAAATGTAGAGAAGAAGGGGGGAGGAGGGAGAGCAAAACTTCCCCTTTTGTGTGAAGTTCTGCTTTTAAAAGAGGAGCTAAAGCAAGCTGTAGTAAAAGGGTTGGGTAGGACTAGGGGAGAAAGGGATGGTAAGAGAATAAAGGTTGTCACACCAAGTCCAGATCCTCCCACCAACAGAGGGCCCGATTATGGCAAAGAAAAAAAAAGGGGGGGGTTGTATACCTTTCTGTTTTTCTGCTTTCCCTGACCCCTCTTGTATTTATAGAATCAAGTGAGTCAGAACTAAGGGTAGGTGGTAAATAAAGAATTTTGCAATTTATTTGTGACTGCGCAGACTATTTGTTAGTCTCTAAACTAGAATCTCTTCACTTTTTGGCAATTCCCCCAAATTCCCCAAAAGAACCATCTGTTTGGCAACCTCTGAATCACTTGTGGGAGTGGGTCAGGATCGCATGAGAGACTCTAAGTGGAGTAGCTACCAGCAAAGAAGCACTAAGCCGACTATTTAAAAAGTAATAAAGTACGAGCAGGTAGAAAGTGACCCTACCCTTTCTTGACATTCTTCTTCTTTGCTTCTGCACTTGGGGGAGGGGAAGGGGAACGTTTCCTCTTTTTGTAATTAGGTCCCTTCTTGTCCTTGCGGTCCGAATCAGGACTGCTTACCTTTAAGTAGAAAGTAACAAAAAGCCACAAAACTAAAAATATAGTTCGAAGTTCAGAGTTGTCAGGCCATAAGCTTTTACTGGCTGCATAAACTTCAGAACATCCTCCCACCCAAATCTCAATTTCTGCATGTTATAAAGGTGGCATGACAGTATTCTTTAAAGGAAACTTGCCATAAGAGAAATAACGTAGGTTGCCATGCTGAAATATTTCTTCTTAAAAATGCTAGCCGCCTGGCTGTTATTCTTAACCTTTTACTTCAATACTCAGAAGACTCAGGGACTCAGACTCCCAGGACCTTCAAAGTCATCAGATAACTAGCATTGCCGTAAGCAGTCAGTAATGGCAGCCCCTGCATTTCTAAGACAAGCTTACTTTAATGAATGTTTATTAAAAAATTTACAAAGTCAATATTTCTAACCAAATTAACCTAAAAATGAATGATCTTTATCTTAACCAGGGGTGTCCAACCTTTAGACCTTCCTAGGCCACATTAGAAAAATGGAAAGGTTTTGGGCCACACATAAAATACACTAAAAATAAGGATTGCTGATAAGCAGAAAAAGTCAGGAAATTGCAAGTTAACGATCAATGATATCGATAATGTACCTATTAGGGATAGACCGATTATGGGTGTGGCCGATATTAACATTTTTGAAGCATCGGTACCGGCCACAAACTTGCCTATATTGCTTTAAGTGGTTGTACCGCCAGATTTTAACCACTTCCATACCGGGCCAAATCTGGCACTCCGCTCCTATATGTAAAAATGATAATTTCTTTGCTATAAAATTACTCGGAACCCCCAAACATATATATTTTTTAGCAGAGACCCTAGGGAATAAAATGGCAGTCATTGCGACTTTTTATGTCACACGATATTTGCGCAGAAAGTTTTCAAAAGCAATATTTTTTTGGAAAAAAATAGTTTTATAAATTAAAAATAACAAAAAACAAAAGTTAGCCCATTTTTTCATTTAATGTGAAAGATGATATTATGGCGAGTAAATAGATACCTAACATGTCATGCTTTAAAATTGCCCACTGGTGGAATGACAGCAAACTTGAAAATCTTCATAGGCAACTTTTACAGGTTACCAGTTTACAGTTAGCGGAGGTCTTGGGCTAGAACTGTTGCTCTCGCTCTAACGTTCGCAGCGATACCTCACATGTATGGATTGAACGCTGATTACATATGTGGCCGTGACATACGCATGTGTTCGCTTCTGCGTGCAAGCATGCAGGGATCGAGGCACTTTGTAAACATCCCTTGTAATAGGAATAGTGCATGACATGTTCTCTTTATAGAGAGATCTGTGGTCAATAAGACCTCAGATCTCTCCTACAGGCTACAAAGCCTAAAAAAAAAAAAAAAAACACAATCTCGGCTATCCAGCCGAGATTACGGCAGTATTGACAACTGCCGAGCCGGGCGTGACATCATAACGTCGCGCCCAGGCCTCTGAGAGTCATGGAGACTGCTGGGGACCATATGGTCCTCGGCATTCTCTATGGTGTACTTCTGCCGCCGGCGAATTCCTTCTCCAGCTCGCCAATTGCACGGGTGAGCTGGTAGAAGCACCGGAGGGTGGCGGGAGAGGGGAGGTGTCCCCTCCCGGCGCCTGTAAGAACGATCAAGTGGCTGAACAGCCGCTATGATTGTTCTTACGGTGCAGGGAATCGCCAGCTAAAACAAATTATACCTGAATGATGCCTGCACCTGCAGGCATCATTCAGATATCCTTACTTAAAGCCCAGGAAGTAATATGACATCCAGCGATAAGGAAGTGGTTAAAAAAAAGTTTTTGTAAGAACTTACCGTAAAACTCTTTTCTCTGAGTCCTCTGACAGTCGCAGGCCAGTCCAATCAGCCTTCACTATTGGGTAATGGCAACCTCTGCAGGAGTAGCTAGGCAGTGAAAAAGTTAATACAACCAGACTTTTACACTTGACACACCCCCTAGAGGCTGTGCCCCATACATTACCCTGCTCACCTCATCCCATGCTCTCAGTTTTGTAGCAAGCAGTAGCGGAAGGCATCAACCCCAAGAAAAAATCAGAGGGGCGGGGGGCTGCGACTGTCAGAGGACTCAGAGAAAAGAGTTTTACGGTAAGTTCTTACAAAAACTCTATTTTCTCTTACGTCCTCTGAGAGTCGCAGCCCAGTCCAATCAGCCTTCACTATTGGAATGTCCCAAAGCAGTGCAGATATGAGGTGTGGGAAGACGCAACCAACTAGAAAAAAAGGCAACGTGTCAACCGGGCCAGAGGAAAAAACAAAAACTCCACCGAGCCAACAGGGCAACAAATGCTCAACAGGAGCTAAACCCCGAACCAAAAAACCAAACAGGGAATCAGACTTCCGAAAGGACTCCATGGCAGCCAGGTAAACCCTGACCGCCTGGACCACATCCAAGGAATGCAAGACAAATTCCTTGGGATGTTTGTGCCTCGCACAAAGCGAAGGTAAAACAATATCTCCATTAAGATGGAAGGCAGATACCGCCTTGGGAAGAAAAGTCTGATTGGGTCGCAGGACCATTTATCTCTATGAACAATCACATAAGGTGAAAGACAAGATAACGCCGCCAAGTCAGACACTCTGCAGGCAGAGGTGACAGCTACCACAAAGGCAACTTTCCAGGACAACACAGGCAAAGCTCTTTCCCTGATATTCTCAAAGGGAGGCCGATGTAGAACAGACAAAACCAAATTCAAGACCCACGGAGGCAATGGAGCCTTCCTCGGGGGAGTTAGATGACAAACACCTTTTATAAAAGTGCGAATCAAGGAATTAGTCGCCAAGGGACGCTAAAAGAAGATGGTTAAGGCCAACAATTGACCCTTTATAGTGGCCAACGCTAAATGCTGATCCACACCTTCCTGCAGGAAGGCCAAAAACTCTCGCTACCGAAAAGGAGCGGGGATGAAACCCTGGCGACTCGCACCATGCAATATACGGCCTCCAGGTACGATGGTAAATCTTCCTAGAGGTAGCTTTCTGAGCCTTCAACAAGGTAGGAATGACAGCATCTGAGAGACCCTTGTCCCCCAGCACTTGGCTTTCAACAGCCACGCTGTTAAAGACAAAGACTGTAAAGCAGGATGGAAGATCGGCCCTTGAGACAGTAGGTCGTCTCGCAGCGGAAGCCGTCAGGGAGGCTCAACGACCATCTGCACGAGATCTGCGTACCAAGACCGGCGAGGCCATTTCGGAGCCACCAGAATTACCTGTACCTGCTCCGACGCCAACCTGCATAGGAACCTGGACAACAGTTTGATCGGGGGAAAGGCATAGAGCAGCCGATACTGGTGCCAAGGCACCACCAAAGCGTCCGTGGCAGCCGCCAGAGGATCGTGGGTTCTGGCCACGAACCTTTCTACTTTTTTGTTGAGACGGGAGGCAAACAGATCCACTTCCGGAGTTCCCCATCGGCCACACAGGAGGCGGAAGACCTCCTGGTGTAAGGACCATTCCCCCTGGTCCAAGGTCTGGCGGCTGAGATAATCCGCCTGCCAGTTCTCCACTCCCGGAATGTGGATGGCTGAAATCGCTGAAACGTGGGTCTTGGCCCAAGACAGGATCTCGGCCACTTCCTTGGCCGCCCGGGCACCAAACCTTGGTGATTGACATAGGCCACCGCCGTGGCATTGTCCGTCTGACCCCGGACCGGACGACCCTGTAGCCGTGTCGTCCAATGAAAAAGGCAGAGCTTGATCGCCCTGAGCTCCAAGACATTTATAGGCAGGAATGGTTCCTCCGCCGACCAAGTCCCCTGGGCACAAAGCGTGTCCAGGACCCCCCCCCAGCCCGACAGGCTGGCGTCCGTGGTGAGCACCATCCACAATAGAGGCAGAAACCACTTGCCCTGTGTCAAGGTGGGAGACAGGAGCCATCACAACAGGTCCTCCCTCGTGAGGTGGCTTAGAGATATCCTCTCGTCTAGAGACAGAGGCCACTTGTCCCATCTGGCAAGAATCTCTGCTTGCAGGGTTCTTGGGTGGAACTGGGGAAACGGCACGGCCTCGAAGGCCGAGACCATCAGACCCAGGACCCGCATGCAGGTCTGCAGCGAGGAGAGATCGGATTCCCTGAGGGACCTAATCTCGCTCCGTAGGGTCCGAAGCTTCTCTTCAGGGAGAAAAACCTTCCCTTGGACTGAGTCCAGGGCCATACCCAGATAAGTGAGACGATGTGATGGGGTCAGTGTTGACTTCTGAAAGTTTATGGTACAACCGAACTCCAGGAGCATCTGAACTGTAACCGACAGATCGCTCGACAGAGATGCACTTGAGTGCACCCTCAATAGGAGATCGTCCAGGTAGCCGATGACTGCAATCCCTTTCAGGCACAGCAAAGCCAACACCGGAGCCAAGACCTTGGTAAACATCCTGGGAGCCGAAGCAAGAGCGAAGGGTAAGGCCACAAACTGAAAGTGCTCCTCGGCCACTGCGAAGATACCGCTGATGACCTTCAAAGATCGGGATGTGCAGATTAGCATCCTTTAGGTCGACGGAGGCCATGAAGGCTCCTGGACTCAAGGATGCCACCACCTTGCGGATGGACTCTATCCTGAACTTTTGCACCTGCACAAATCGATTCTGGGACTTGAGGTCCAGAATTGGACGCACCTTGCCCTCTTTTCGGGGCACCATGAACAGGTTGGAATAATACTCGTGGAACCTGTCCCGCTGAGGGACTGGCACAATCACTCCTTGGGCAACCAGACCATGCAATGCCCCCTTGAGATCTTTTAAACGGTCGGGGGACACCCATCTGTCCCGAATCTCGGATAACCATGGTACCTGAAAGTAACGCAGACGTCCCCCCACCCCTACAACGGGTGAGGGCGTCCCTTCAGGCGGAGGAGGACTGGGCCGCCGAGCCGGACTGACCCGTCTTGGACTTACCAGACCAGGATTTCTTGGTCCCCCCGGGGACCTTGAAGGATTTACCTTTGTCTTGTGACCCTGAGGCACGAAAGGACCCCCGATAAGCCTTGTAGGAAGGACCCCTCCGAGGGCGGGGCTGTATACCCCTAGAATTTTGGGGCAGTAGGGTACTCTTTCCACCCGTAACACTTTTGATCAATTCATCCAAAAGTCGATTCCCCATAAATGGGACATCTGACACAGTTTTCTTGGAGACGTGGTCAGCCGACCAACTCTTTAGCCACATAATGCGACAGATAGCGATCCCCACCGCAGACAGCCTTGCAACCAAAGGAGTTTCGTCCAAAGCCGCATCACATCGATACAATACGGCGTGGGCCATTTGATTCACCAGATCGAGGGCCACAGGGGGGGGGCAATTTCACCACCAGGATGCGCTTCAGCTCCTTGAGCCATTCGGTGACCGCCTGAGACACCATCACAGCAGCGAAAACCGGTTTGAGTAGGGAACCCGCCAACAAAAAGATATGGCGGGAAAGCAATTCCGTGTGCCTGTCTGCCGGGTCTTTAAAAACTGGGGAGTCCTCCACGGGTATTAGTGTGGACTTGTTTAATCTAGAAACCGTATGGTCCACCTTAGGCGCCACTGTCCAGCGGTTGTCAACTGCATCCGCAAAGGGATAACGGTACTGGAAGCGCTTAGGTACTGTCAGCATATGTTTTATGTAACGCCATTGTTCGTTCACTGTGTCGTGAAACTCCTTGGGACAGGGGAAAACCTGACCCGACCTCTGGGCCTTGCGGAACCCGAAAGAAACCCGCTTACCTGACTGAGAGGGTTCTTCTACAATATTTAAGGTCCTCCTGACAGAAGAAATGAGTGCATCCATCATAGCGCGTTCCCGCGCCGTATTGGAGGGAGACTGCTCTTCCCCTTCTGAATGCGAGGACAGGGACCCCTCCAGGGGGGACGTTGTCCATGGCAAGCAAGTCAGGCTCTGAGTCAGAAGACTGAGAGGGCATCGGCCGTTTTTGAGCAGTGCTTTCTGACCTTAGACGCTAAAGTCGCAAGCGCAGCAGATAAGGAGGCCATGGAAGAAGATTCAGGTGTCCCTGAAGCCCCAACCAGGTCTGGAGGGAATTTGTTGTCCTGTGAGTCCATATGCACACAAAAAAATTTTTTGGGACACTGGCCATTTAAATCGGCGGTTCCCACAGTTCCCACCGCAAATCCACACCGCTGATAGAGACCCACTGTAAACTTAACTGGAGCAGAGAAAGGAAAGTATTGCAGGAAATATGCCAGGGAAAAAAGCAAAAATTAGCCCCCAGTGTCACAGCGTACTGTACCAGACCTCCACGCGCTGCTGCAGTGAAGAAAGGGAAGTGATGTAATACATTACGGCTACCCCAGCCCTGTCTGCCTATCAGTAAGGGAGAGGAGAGATTAAAAATGGCCGCTGCCCACACACGGCAGCTGCCCAAATCCAAGATGGCGCCTGAACGGCACCAAAGGGCAGGAAAAAATGTCCGCTGCCCACACAGTGAGGCCTTACCCAGAATGGCGGCCGAAAGTTCGGCTCCTGGTTCTGACCGCACAAAACCACTGACCACCACAGGGATAGCTGCCAGGGACCCCCCAGACATGACGCAAGCCCCCACACTCCCCCACGCACTCTCTCAATCAGTGCGCATAGCGCCCCCAGCGGGGCCAGATCAGAAAACGGTCGGGCATGGGGATAATACAGAGGCCTTAATGTCTGCCATCCCCTAGGAGTGGGCCACAAAACAATAAGGTGATACCACCCTTCTCCTGCGCTTAGAATCCAAGCTCCCCAACCACACTCCCCACGGGACTCACAACTGGCGTCTCAGATGGCTAAGGTCTTGCTGCCCAAAACGGACTGGGGTAGTCCAACGGTACTAGAGGCAAAGAGAAACAAAGAAAGAGCGCACCGACCTAGCGCATTATCCTCAATAATAGGCTTTATTCATGCAACATATAAAATGGCTACTCACAAACTCAGGTGAAAAAAGATCATATCAAGCTCAGTTGCTCCAGTGTTAGCAGTAGTCCATAAGTTAGTCCATAATCCGATGAGATGGCTCAGCCTCTTCCTCAGAGCCACCTAGGAGGACAAGGGGGTAGCATCACTCACCACACCACGATTCGTGGGCTCCTCTCCATGACAGGAAACACCTCCCACCCTAAGTGGGGGTGCCGTCAGCCAGGAAGGGACACTAGCAAAACAGGGCGTACCAAAGTTGAGACATCCCGGCAAAGAATCTTCGCAGGCTCATCCCCATCCAGAGGGGCACAGTCGTGGCGAGGCCTGGGGACACCGCAGACCTGCGACGCTTGGTGGCAGGCTGGGACACCATAAGGGTCTATATTACCCAGTGCAAGGCCCTGCTCTGCTGTCGCTTGTAGTCCTCCAGGGATCCCCCTGACTAACTGGCGATAGTGAGTGAATGAAGGAAATAAAATAAAACACTTCAAAATTCTTTCAAAGAAAATTTAAAAAAAAACGTAGGTCTCAGCTGGGTAACCTAGATCTACTCCTGAAGCTAGGCAGCAAAAAACTGAAAGCATAGGATGAGGTGAGCAGGGTAATGTATGAGGGACAGCCCCTAGGGGTGTGTCAAGTGTAAAAGTCTGGTTGTATTATCTTTTTCACTGCCTAGCTACTCCTGCTGAAGGTTGCCATTACCCAATAGTGAAGGCTGATTGGACTGGGCTGCGACTGTCAGACGACGTAAGAGAAATGACAGTATTCAAAACAGCCAAACTTGGCTTTTTGAATGCTTTTAAGTGCAGAGGAGGGGTTTGGGGTCTTGCAGACCCCAGATCCCTCCATAAAGAGTACCAGTCACTGCCTATTACTGTCACAAGGGATGTTTACATTCCTTGTGACAGCAATAAAAGTGATCAAAAAATAAAATTCAAAACGCCAGTGCAAAAATAAAAACTTTAAATGTGCAGAATATCAGCAGCTAATATCGGCTATCAGTCTGAAGGGTAGTCAGAAAATCAGCCCTGAAAAAACTATATCGGTCGATCCCTAGTACCTATCTGAAAAATAAAACTTCATTATTTTGTAATTTTTTTGTATTATAAAAGTAAAGGAGGGCAACATAAAACTAGTGCGATATTGGACACTGTTTTTCATAAACTAACACATCAATATCTGGTTCCATGGTCGTAGTAGCTATTCTCAATTTATTCTCAAAGTTGTCATCAGATATTTTGGTTCTAACTTTGCCCTTCGTGTGCTTCATTCTTGAAAACAGTTGCTCATAAATAAGGGGGGTTCCAAAAACTTATGACACGAACAAGGCAAGATTGTGAAGAGTGGGAGATACTTTTCAAAGTCCAGTAAAAAGACAGTGTCAAATTTTTCTTCAGCCGCATGTGTTTGCTAAGTGTAAACGCATTTTTACCTAAAACTCCACCCCAAAAATGTTTAACTATGTTTACGATTTTGTGTTGGGCCGCATTCACGGCCGTCTTGGTTTGCATGCGGCCCATGGGCCACAGATTGGACACCCCTGATCTAAACTCTATTTACAATGCAACAATTTCTGAAAAAAAAAAGTATATACTGCCATTTTATACATTCAATGCTACATAGCATTAGACTCTGATTAAAGAATACCTGCATGAAAATGTTGGCTGCATACATATTGCTACTTTTAAATATATATGTTCATCTTTATGTTGCAGAAATTGCTTTTCCAACACCCTACCCTTTGTGGAAATAGTACAGTGCTTAAGCTGGCCATAGATAGATCGAATTTTGAACAAACATTATTAGAAAAATTCATATGAAAGTTCATTCTCAGAACAATGGAATGTTGTTTGAAAGATTTCATTTACTTTTAACATTATATTATGGAACAAATGGAATTTACTGAACAAAAAAAAAAACACAAACTGCTAGAAATTAGATAATTTAAGAATAATTTTCCATCCTGTTCCTTGGAATTTTGTAGTCACTGTGGTCGAAAATTAATGTCAGTTTAACCCACTAATAATTCAAAAAACAAACTTTCTGAGAACATTCTTTTCCTAAGAATTTCCATTTGCAATTCTACTAATCTATGGCCAACTTTACTCCCTCTAGTACTGGCAAACTAACTTGGGGTGAGCAATGATGCAGAAAAAGGTGGAATAGGTCTAGGAAGCCTATGTCAGGTTAGTTTGTACTGCCAGAGAGGGAACAGGCTTGGCAATTCGAAAAGCCTTATTTGCTTAAATGGAACATGCAATTATTCTTTAAAAATAGTCAGAATTATACAAAAAATTAAGAGATTAAAATGCAAATCAGAGTGTTTCAAGTTTTTATGTGAACAGTTTGGAAAAAGAGATACAATACAGCCTTCCTAGCATGTTAACCAAGAAACTGTATACAGTATCTCACAAAAGTGAGTACACCCCCTCACATTTTTGTAAATCTTTTATTATATCTTTTCATGTGACAACACTGAAGAAATGACACTTTGCTACAATGTAAAGTAGTAAGTGTACAGCTTGTATAAGGCTTCATTCACACCTGGGCATTTTTGAGCTCCAAAAACGCTAAAAAAAAAAACGTTCCAAAACGCCCAACAAGTAAAACCCCATTCATTTAAATGGCCCCTGTTCACATCTCAGCATTTTAACACTTGAAGCAAAATGCCTGTAGCTGAAAAATGTACATGAGCTTCTTTTTGGGCTGATAACCAGCGTTTTTGATAGATGTCAATGCCTGCCTCAAAAAACGCCTGAAAAAAATGCCTTAAAATCGCGGTAACAATCGCGCGAAAACGCTACGCTTAGGTGTGAATGCAGCCTAACAGTCCAAATTAGCTGCCCCCCAAAATAACTCAACACACAGCCATTAATGTCTAAACCGCTTGCAACAAAAGTGAGTACACCCCTAAGTGAAAATGTCCAAATTGGGCCCAATTAGCCATTTTCCCTCCCCGGTGTCATGTGAATTATTAATGTTACAAGGTCTCAGGTGTGAATGGGGAGCAGGTGTGTTAAATTTGGTGTTATCGCTCACTCATACTGGTCACTGGAAGTTCATCATGGCCCCTCATGGCAAAGAACTCTCTGAGGATCTGAACAAAAAGAATTGTTGCTCTACATAAAGATAGCCTAGGCTATAAGAAGATGACCAATACCCGGAAACTGAGCTTTAGCACGGTGGCCAAGCCCATACAGCGGTAAAACAAGAAAGGTTCCACTTAGAACAGGCCTCCCCATGGTCGACCAAAAAAGTTGACTGCACGTGCTTAGCGTCATATCCAGAGATCTTTGGTCTTTGGGAAATAGACGTAATGCTGCAGAGATTGAAGGGGTGAGGGGTCAGCCTGTCAGTGCTCAGACCATACGCCACACACTGCATCAAACTGGACTGCATTGCTGTCGTCCCAGAAGGAAGCCTCTTCTAAAGATGACGTACAAGAAAGCCCACAAACAGTTTGCTGAAGACAAGCCGACTAAGGACATGGATTACTGGAACCATGTCCTGTGGTCTGATGAGATCAAGATAAACGTATTATGCTCAGATGGTGTAAAGCGTGTGTGGCAGCAACCAGGTGGGGAGTACAAAGACAAGTGTGTCTTGCCTACAGTCAAGCATTGTGGTAGGAGTGTCATGGTCTGGATCTGCATGATTGCTGCTGGCACTGAGGAGCTACAGTTCATTGAGGGACCATGAATGGCAACATGTACTATGGCATACTGAAGTAGAGCATGATCCCCACCCTTCAGAGACTGGGCCGCAGGGCAGTATTCCAACATGATAACGAACCCAAACACACATCCAGGACTACCACTGCCTTTTTAAAGGAGCTGAGGGTAAAGATGATGGACTGGCCAAGCATGTCTCCAGACCTAAACCCTATTGAGCATCGATGGGGCATCCTCAAATGGAAGGTGGAGGACCGCAAGGTCTCTAACATCCACCAGCTCCGTGATGTCATCATGAAGGAGTGGAAGAGGATTCCAGTGGCAACCTGTGAAGCTCTGGTAAAGTCCATGCCCAAAAGGATTAAGGCAGTGCTGGAAAATAATGGTGGCCACACAAAATATTGACACTTTGGGCCCAAGTTGGACATTTTTGAGGGGTTATTTTGAGGGGACAGCAGATTTACACTGTTATACAAGCTGTACACGCATTACTTTACATTGTAGCAAAGTGTCATTTCTTCAGTGTTGTCACATGATAAGATAAAATAAAATATTTACAAAAATGTGAGGGGTGTACTCACTTTTGTGAGATACTGTATACATAACAATAAAATTGAATGGGACCTTAGGTGTACATTCTAAAGTATATTAGACACTGCCTCGTGAAGTATATAAAAACTTTTACAATTCTATTTAGTGTCATAAAGGTTCATACAAGGATTATAGACAATGTTGTCTATAATCCTTGTTTAACCACTTCCCGTAAACCGACGCACCAACGTCGGCTTGCAGAAGTGGTTGTACCGGAATGATGCCTGCATTAGCAGGCATCAACCCGGTACTGTTTTTTTAGAGCCAGAGGTCGGCTTTCAGAAGCTAACAGCCGATGCCGCTCAGCAGACTCTTTGCCGTTATCCCAGCGAGCGGGAGGGAACGTCGCCCCCCTCCCGCTGCCTTCCATGGCTCTGCCCGATTCTCCCATCCCACCGGGAGACCCGAGCAACTAGCCGGCACATCCGCCGGCTGGTTGGATTTCTGAACGAAGCCGGATTCGGCTTCGAATGGGTTTCCGATCATGTAACCCGGAAGCGACGTCACGTCACTTTCGGTTTACTCGGCTGCCAATGGCGCCGATAAAAAAAAAAAAAAGGTCAGTATTCAAAAATGTCGATTTCGGCATTTTGAATACTTTGAAGTGCAGTGGAGGGGTCCCTCCATAAAGGGTACCTGTAATTGCTAGTGACAGCAAAAAAAGTGATCAGATTACTATTATTATTTTTTTTTAAACAGTATTAAAATAAAAAATGTAATAAAATAAATAGGAAAAAAATCAATAATAATTTGAAAGCGCCCCCGTCCTCGACAGCTTGCGCGCAAAAGAAAACGCATACGCAAGTCGTGCCCGCAAATGAAAACAGTGTTCAAATCACACGCCATTTTATTCTCCAGTCTTGGCTTAATATAATGTTTGGGGGTTCTAAGTCATTTTCTAGCAAAAATGTTTTATTTTTGTCTTACCATAAAATCCTTTTCTCTGATGTTCATTGATGGACACAGTTCCAGAATCTTCTTGACCATTGGGTTATGCCCTACAGGAGTAAGACAATAGGCAGGAAAAAGCTTTACCACGCCTATGGGGCAGTCCCAGGGAGTATACTCCCACTTCCTGCTATAGGCATTTAGTTTTGTTGCAAGCAGTGTCAGAAGAAAAACTAACTCAACTCAATAGAGGGGTGAGTGCTGTGTCCGTCAATGAACATCAGAGAAAAGGATTTTACGATAAGACAAAAATCCAATTTTCTATTTCGTTCACTGACAGACACAGCTCCAGAATGTACTTTACCATTGGGACGTCCCAAAGCTGTGTCAAACATGAGGGGTGGGAAACAAACCCAGCAAAAAAAATTCCCAAAGGCTAAACCTAGCCAACCAGGTAACATGGAGCTTAACCAGAACTGGAGCTCACCTGAAAACAATACAACCTCAAAGAGGACCAAGTCCTCTCAAACAGCAGCCAAGCCATTAAGGCCAGCGACTGTAAAGCAGGATGGAAGATCGGCCCTTGGCCAACAGGTTTTCCCTGAGAGGGAGTCACCAAGGGATATTGGTGACCAGCTGTACCAGGTCAGCATACCAAGACCAGCGAGGCCAGTCTGGGGCCACAAGGATGACCGAAATTCCTTCTGTCTCGATTCTTCGCAGAAGTCTCGGCAGAAGTTTGAGAGGGGGAAAGGCGTATTTGAGATGGTAATGCCCCCAAGGAGCCACCAGTGCGTCCTTGGCTTTGGCTAGAGGATACTGACACCTTGCCTCGAATCTCTGCACCTTCCTGCTGAGAGGAGTGGCCAACAGATCCACCTCTGGAGTTCCCCACCGGAGACACAGTTGATAAAACACCTCCAGAAGAAGTGACCATTCTCCTTGGTCGTCTGAGATAATCTGCCTGCCAATTTTCCACCTCTGGAATACGCACAGCCGAGAGAGCTGGAACAAAACGTTCTGCCCAGCTTAGAATGATGGCTACTTCCCGAGCCACTAGGACACTTTTTGTGCCCCTTTGATGATTGACATATGCCACGGCCGTGGCATTATCTGATTGAATCTGTACCAGACCTCCTGAAGACGAACCGTCCAATGGGCCAGACAAAGTCTGATCACCCGAAGTTCCAGTACGTTGATTGGTAGCCTGGACTCCTCCAGAGTCCAAACCCCCTGAGCACAGTCCATGCCCAAAACACCTCCCCACCCATACAGGCTAGCATCCATGGTGATCACTGTCCAGAAGAGGGGAAGAATTTTCCCTGTCGAAGAGCCAGGGAGCGAAGTCACCAAACCAGGGACACTCTTGTACCCCGGCTCAACAGGATCAAATTGTCCAGAGGCTGTGGATTCTTGACCCATTGCAGAGGTCTCGTATAGAACTGTGCAAACAAAACCGCCCCGAAGGTAGACACCATCAGGCCCAGCACATGCATGCAAGTCCGGAGAGACGACCGACTGCTGGACAATAGAAGTTGAATGGCATCCTGCAGCTTCTGGAAGTTGTCCAGCGGGAGAAACACCCTGGCTGAGGCCGAGTCCAGAGTCAGACCCAGATAGTCCAACTTGGTGGATGGAACCAGAGCAGACTTCTGAAAATTCAGAGCCATACTGAACTCCTGCAGAGTCTGCACAGTGATGTCCAGGTTGTCCTGTAGAGCAGTTGGAGACTCTGCTCTTAGAAGAAGATCTTCCAGGTACCCCAGCTCCCCAATCCCCCACTGTCGCAACAATGCTAACACCGGGGCCAACACTTATGTGAACACCCAAGGAGCTGAGGGGAGACCAAAGGGTAACGCCACAAAAAACGTTGACGCCCAACATATATTGGGATATGAAGGTAAGCATCCTTGATATCGATAGAGGCCAGAAGAACCCCTTGATGAAGGGAAGCCACTACCGTGCGAATTGATTCCATTTGGAATTTTTGTACATGCACAAAGCGGTTCAAGGTCTTGAGGTCTAGGATTGGATGAACTTTGCCTTCCTCCTGGGAACAGTACATAAATTTGAATAAAAACCCCTGAGAGCGTTCGTATTCTGGAACTGGTACAATGACTCCTTGTAAAAGCAGGTCTTGCACGGCCCAGAGGAGACCCCACAGGAGATCTGGGGACAAACGCAGGTTGGAAGGGAAGAACCTTGCCAGAGGCCAAGGCCAAGACCAAAACTCGATCTTGTAACTTGACTGCATTAGCTTGTGGACCCACCTATCTTGAATCAAGGAGGTCCACAGGTCTGGAAAGAAGTGAAGATGTCCCCCCACCCCAGAAATGGGTGAGGGCGCCCCTTCAGGCAGAAGATTGCTTGTCTCCAGGTCTGGAGGGACCCGCCCTCAGCTTACCAGACCACGGCCTCTTTGAACCTCCTGAGGGGGTTCGAACTGGTTTCAATAATCCCTTGTCCTGAGATCCTGAGGAACATAAGGGCCGCTTGTGAGCCGAGAAGAAAGGGCCACGTTTGTGGTGAGACTCCTTGCTGATCTTGTAAGACCCTTAATGATCTCATCCATGAAAGCTCCGAACAGGCGATCACCTACAAAAGGGAGATCAGACAGGACCTTCTTGGAAGCCTGGTCAGCAGACCAGTACTGAAGCCGGATCATGCACCGAAGGATCACTGCTGTTACAGATACTGGTCAGACTAAGGGAGCCACATCGAGAGAGGCACATCACAGATGAACTGTAACCCCTGGACCAACTGGTCTGCCAGCTCTGCGAGGTTAGGGGGAATTTGTTCTAGTTCCAAATCCTGGCGCAATAGCTCTGCCCATTCCGTGAAGGTCTAGGAAACCAAAGTTATGGTAAACACTGGTCTAAGGATGGAATCGGCCATAGTAAAAAGGTGTCAGACCAGAGATTCAGCTCTCTTTTCAAAAGGGTCTTTAAAAGACGGAGAGTCCTCCCCCGGCAGAAGGGTGGCTTTATTTAACCTGGAAACCTGAGAATCCACCACAGGCGGTATTATTACTTTTTTTAACAGGGGCTCTTCAAAAGGATACCTTCTAGCGAAACGCTTAGGCACCCCGACAGAGCATTTCATCAAGATAGGTGGGAAAGGGGAAAACCTTTGCCGCTTTTGAGGATCTGCGGGTACCGAAATGTACCTGCGTCCTCCAGTTTTAAAGTTTCCCACACTGATACAATCAGTGCATCCACTAGAGCGTTTTTACTCGCAGCCGTAGTGGAATAGGAATCATCCTATCAGAGCACTCAGGGTGCGTGGATGCAGATGGGGGATGCTTTTTGCCTGTCCTGTTTTGCAGGATCATATCTATCTTTGACACTAGTGACTCTAGGACCGCCGTCATAGAAGACAAAGCAGACTGGGACCCAGAGGGCCCCCGCAGCCTCTGAGAGGGGGTCAGGTGGTGAGACATGCTCCAGGGACTCCACGGGTTAACCCAGGACCACTAGCAAATAAAGAAAAAACACTGCAAAAAAAAAAAAAAAAAACCCCACCGCTGCACAAGCGGCACCACAAGTCCCAGCGCACCAAGTTGCTGCTATAGCAGAAAGAGGGAGGCCATTTTGCACCCACAGGGACTTACTACCACTGACTCTGATATAGAGGAGAACCCCAAGCTGCATGCCCTGCAGTGATCAGGGAGAAAGAGAAAGTTCAGGAAAGAACACAAGAGGTCCACCTCCAAATCGCCGCCCCTTAGGCTGCAAAAACATGGCCGCCGCTTTTTATCAATGAAAAATATGAATAATGAATAATACAAATGAATACAAGAAAATGGCTGCCAGACTACACAAACATGGCTGCCGAGATATACAACAGCCATCAGCGACAAAATGGCGGCTACATGCGGTTCCCGGGACCCACAGAAACAAATGGGCAGTAAGGAGGGGCCCTGGCAGGAGCCCCCACAGGACCGCCCTCCCCAAAACACGCATTTTTAGCAGCCGACATAACATGTATAGCCACCCTTAGGAGGGGGGAAGAAGGGGGGAGCTAGGTGTGGGTAGATGTGTGGTGGTCTACAGGAGGACCCCGATAAATGAGGGGGAACGCTATGTGAGAATAAAGGGAACCGGGGGTCCAACCGTCCCAGGGAGGGGCTCACGTCCACCCCAAAAGGCCACCAGTGGAAGGGGGGACACTAACCATCCCATGGAAACTGGGTGGGCACACTCCAGACAGACCACTGCACCATCGGAAGGGGGGTGCTGCGGGCCAGAGGCACGCTGCGACTCAGGTCTTGACCCGGTCTCTACGTCTTCACGAGTCTTCACGAGACGTTTAACTCACCGGCCAGCCCCCGTCCAGTGGGGCTATGTTGCGGCCAACCTAGCGTGGAGCTGAGGTCGGGTTGCGCTCGCTGTCCGGACTAGGGAGAACATAAGGATCTAAAATATCCAGTCCGTCACCCAGTCCAACAGTTGATTGTAGTTCTCACAGGCATAGAAATAAAAAAAAAAAAAAAGGAAAAATATAATTTTTGTAAGAACTTACCTCCAACAGTCACCGCCGATCCATATAAGCCTTCACTACTGGGTAATGGCGCCCTCTGCAGGAGTAAGCTAGCCAGATAGAAATGTTAATACAAAACTTTTCTATACTTAGACACACCTCTAGGGGGCCGTCCCCAGCCATTATCCTTGATCCAGTCACAACTGGTCCTCAGGTTGTAGCAAGCAGTACCGGAAGGCAATAACCCCCAGATCCAAAAAAACAGAGGGGCGGGGGCGGCGACTGTCAGAGGATTCAGAGAAAAGAATTTTACGGTAAGTTCTTACAAAAATTCTATTTTCTCTTACTTCCTCTGACAGTCGTTGATGATTCTATTGGGACGTCCCAAAGCAGTGCAGGTGTGAGGGGTGGGAAGACGCAGCCAACTGAAAAGGTAAAGAAAAAAACACCCCAAGGAAGAGACAGAAAAAAAAAAAAATATATATATATATATATATATGTCTCAGGAAACAACCGCTGCACCACTTTGGGGCCAAGGGAAGCATCCGAGGATGCCAAAACATCAACTCTGTAGAATTGGCAAGACAAAGCCGCCAATGCAGCCACTCTGCAAGCAGACGTGAGAGTCACCAGAAAAGCAACCGTCTGGGACAACACAGGCAGAGGAAAAACTCTGACATTCCCAAAAGGGAGGTAGTTGTAATACAGACAACACCAAAGTCAGGCCCGCGGAGGCAAGGGAACCTTTCTCGGAGGAGCCAGACTCTGCACCCTTATGAGGAAGTGCGAGGCAAAGAATACGATGCCAAGGAACGGGGAAAAAGACGGCCAAAGCCAACAACTGACCCTTGATCGCGTTCAGCACCAACCGCTGATCCACTCCTTTCTGCAGGAAGGCCAAAAACTTCCACCACCGTGAAGGAGCAAGGATGGAACGCATGCGATCCGCACCAGGCATATACACTTTCCAGGTGCGATGAGAAATCTTCCTCAAGGTAGCTTTACAAGCCTGCCATGATGTAGGGATGACTGCCTGTGGAAGACCCCTACCCCTCAAGACCTGGCTTCCAACAGCCACGCCAAAGACTGCAAAGCAGGAAGGCAGACCGGCCCTTGAGACAGAAAATCGTCCCGCAGCAGAAGCTGCCAGGGAGGCCCGACGACCATCTGAACCATGGCCACGTACCAGGACCGACGTTGCCAGTCTGGGGCCTCCAGACAGACCGACATCCGTACCAACGCCAACCTGCGGAGGAACCTGGGCACAGTTGAACCAGAGGGAATCGCCGATACCGGTGCCAAAAGCACCCCGAACGCATCAGCGGCGTCCGCCAGAGGATCACGGGGTCCGGCCACGAACTACCCAACCCCATTGTCGAGACGGGGCGTAAACAGATCCACGTCTGGAGTCCCCCACCGGGCACACAGGAGGCCAAACACCTTCGGATGCAGGGACCAGACTCCCTGGTCCAAGGTCATGCAACTCAGACAGTCGGCCTGCCAATTTCCCACACCCGGAATGGGAACAGGCGAAAGCACAAGAATGCGCAATCCAGCCCAAGACAGGAGCACGGCCACTTCCTCAGCCGTCCGGGCACTCTTGGTGTCCCCTTGGTAAATGATAAAAGCAACAGCCGGACACCCCTGAAGTTGAGAAAACCAACGGAAACAAACAAAGCTGGATCGCGTGGAGCTCCAAGACGTGTAACAGCAAGGAGGCCCCCACCACCGACCACAACCCCGGGGCACAAGGCGTGCCCAGGGCTTCTCCCCAGCCCGACAGGCTGGCATCCGTGGTAAACACCGTCCCCAACAGAGGCCGAAAGGACAGGCCCTGTGTCAGGGTCGCCGATCGGAGCCCCACAAAGGATCCGAGCGCAGCCGGTGGTACAGAGAAACTACTTGTCCAATGACCAAGCGTCATGCCTCACCTGGCCACCTGGACGGCTGCGAAAGCCGAAACCATCAGACCCAGAGACCGCACACAGGTCCGCAAAGAGGCGGGATCGTCGTCCCTGAGGGATCTGATCTCGTCCCTCAGGAGCCGGGGTTAGCCCACCGGAAGAAGAAACTCGCACCTGAGCCGAGTCCAGGCCAATCCCCAGGTAATGAAGATGACCTGAAGGAGTCAGTAACGACCAATGAAAATGGACGCTCCACCCAAACTCCCGGAGTGTCTGAAACCGGCACGGTCAGAAAACTCGCCAAAGATGCACACAAGCTCGACCTGAACAGGAGGTCGGCCAGATAAACGAGTACGCAATCTCCTTTAAACGCAGTAAGGCCCGCACTGGAGCCAAAATCTTGGTGAAAAACCTGGGAGCCGAAGCGAAACCGAAGGGTAGCGCCAGAAAACTTGCCAGCTACCCTGCCACCGCGAAGCGGAGACATCTCTGAGAACCCTCATAGATAGGGATGGGTAGACACTCATCCAGCAAGGCGATGGGAGGCCAGGAAGTCCCCTGGACCCAAAGACGCCACGACCGGCTTTGAGGGATTCCATCCAAAACTCCAGCACCCGCAGAAAAATTGTTCAGAGACTGCAAGCCCCGAAGCGGATGCACTGTGCCCCCTGTTCCGGGCACAGCGAACAGGTTGGAAGAAAAAAAACGCGAAACCTGTCCCGTGAAGACACGGGCATAAAGACTCCTTGGTCGAGCAGAACATGCACTGCCCCCATGAGACCCCTGAGACGAGCAGGAGGCAGCTGGAGAGCCGACAGAAAGAACCTGTACACGGGCGAGATCGAAAACTGATCTTGTACTCTGAAAAAGAAGCAACTCATGAACCCACCTGTCCTGAATACTGGACAACCAGGGAACCTGAAAGCAACACCGACATCCCCCCACCCCTAAGACAGGTGAGGGCATCCCTGCAGGAAGAGGTAGACCAGGCCGCCGAGCCAAACTGACCAGCCTTTGTCTCACCCGACCACGGTTTCTTGTGACCACCAGAGGGTTTGAAGCCCTTGTCCTCCGCCCCTAAGGCACGAAAGGACCCAGGCTGAGATATCAAGGAAGGCCCGCGCCTAGCGCGGAACGACCTACCCCCGGGGCACGGGAGCAACCGAGTACTCTGACCCCCATAAGCCCCTTAATCAACTCAGCCCGAGTGTTCCCAAAAGGACAACTCACCAACAAGGAACATCAGACATTGTCTGTCAGCCGACCAGCTTTGTGCCAAAAAAAGGCGGCGAATCGCGACCCCGACCGCCGACAAATGAGCGACCAACAAGGCCTCGTCCAAGATCGCATTACACAGGTAATACAGGTACATCCCTGTTCGGGTAACCCAAACCACCAAGTCAAGGGCAGTCGGATAGGTCGACTCTGCCACCAGGGTGCACTGAAGCACCTTGGCCCATGCCGTGAGAACCTGAGGGGCAAGCATCGCGGCAAACACAGGTATAAACAGGAAAGCGCCTCAACGCGCCTGTCAGCCAGATCTGTGAACTGGCATCGAGGTGGATTTAGTCAGCCCAGAGACAGTGTGGTCCATGTAAGGGGACACCGTCCAAAGTCTGATCACGGCCTCCTAAAAAGGGACAGCGGTGGGAAAAACTGAATTTTTGTAAAATCTTACCTGTAAAATTCCTTTCTCTGAGTCCTCCGACAGTCGCCGCCTCTTCATATTCGTCACATATGGGGTATTAGACTTTGCTCCGAAGGAGTAGCTAGGCAACAGAATATGTTAACATTAAAGCTTTTAACATATCCCACCCTCAAGGGGTGGTCCCCTCAGTCAATACCCTCCTGCTTCCTGCAACCATATCTCAGTTTCAGTGGAATAGCAGTAGAGTATACAACCAAACCCCAAAAGAGGGGCGGGGGCGGCGACTGTCGGAGGACTCAGAGAAAGGAATTTTACAGGTAAGATTTTACAAAAATTCCGTTTTCTCTTACGTCCTCCGACAGTCGCCGCCTCTTCATATTCGTCACATATGGGGACGTCCCAAAGCAGTGCAAACATGAGGGGTGGGAAACGCATCCGCGCCGAAAGGCAACGCAGTCTCCGCATCAAAGAAAGGAACCTTACCAAAGGAAGGAAACCAGCTGGGCTACAGGAAAAATAATTGCTCAACAGGAGCAACAACCCAGGAAAAGACAAATAACCAGGGGATAAAAAACTTATCCCAACAGCCAGAGGTCCCTAACAAGGGACCCTAGGGAATTGCCGCACTAAGAACCTTGCGGCCAAAGGAAGCATCCGCCGATGTCTGAACATCTACTTTGTAGAATTTTGTGAAAGTGTGCACGGTCGACCAGGTCGCCGCCTTACACACCTGGGCTACAGAAGCCCCATGACGACAGGCCCAAGACGTACTCAGAGATCTAGTAGAGTGCGCCTTCACAGGCACAGGGGGAACCTTCCCCTGCAAAGCATAGGCCTGTTCAATGGTCTGCCTGATCCATTTGGCGATGGTAGAGGCCGACGCCGCCATGCCCTTCCGAGGACCCTCTGGAAAAACAAACAAGGAATCCGTCTTTCGAAAAGACTCAGTCGATTTAAGGTAAACCCTTATCGCCCGAACAACATCCAAAGAATGAAGTCTCACCTCCTTTGGATGTTTAGGCTTCGCGCACAGCGAAGGCAAGACAATATCTTCATTAAGATGGAATTCCGAAACTCGCTTCGGAAGAAAAGAAGGATTAGGTCGCAAGACCACCTTATCCAAATGAACAACCAGATACGGAGACTTGCAGGACAAAGCCGCCAGCTCCGACACTCTGCGAGCCGAAGTGATCGCAACCAAAAAAGCAACCTTTTTGGACAACATAGACAACGAGATCTCCCTGATCTGTTCAAAAGGAGCACGTTGTAACACAGATAGAACGAGATTCAAGTCCCAAGGGGGCAGAGGATCCCTCCTAGGAGGAACCAGATGCCGCACTCCCTAAACAAAAGTGCCAACCAAGGAGTTGGAAGCCACGGGACGTTGAAACAGAACGGCCAGCGCAGACACCTGACCCTTTATCGTAGCCAGCGCCAAACGCTGATCGACACCCGTTTGAAGGAAGGACAGCACTCGGGAAACCGAGTACGTGCGGGGTGAAAACCCCCTGGACTCACACCAGGCAAAATAGGCCTTCCAAGTACGGTAATAAACCTTCCCCGAGGAAGACTTCCTCGCATTGATCAAGGTATGAACGACCTCTGGGGAGAGACCCTTCTCCTTCAGGAACTCGGTCTCAACAGCCAGGCCGTCAAAGCCAGCGACTGTAAAGCAGGATGGAATATCGGGCCCTGAGACAGGAGATCGTCTCGAAGAGGCAGACGCCACGGGGCGTCGACCGCCAGATTCACGAGGTCTGCGTACCAGGACCGGCGAGGCCAGTCCGGTGCCACAAGAACCACCGTGCTGCGTTCCGAGTGTAACCTGCGAAGGAACCTGGACAGCAACTGAATCGGTGGAAACGCGTACATCAGCTTGTACTGATGCCACGGGGCCACTAACGCGTCCGACACGTCCGCCCGAGGGTCGCGCGTCCTTGTCACGAACCTCCTCACCTTGTTGTTGAGACGAGACGCGAACAGGTCCACATCTGGAAGACCCCACTTCGCGCACAACATCTGGAAGACAGCCGGGTGGAGAGACCATTCCCCCTGATCCAGGGTCTGGCGACTCAGATAGTCCGCCTGCCAGTTCTCCACCCCTGGAATGTGAACTGCCGTTATCGCCGGGACATGAGTCTCGGCCCAAGACAGAATGTCGGCCACTTCTCGAGCCGCTCGGGCACTCCTGGTGCCCCCTTGGTGGTTGATGTAGGCCACCGCCGTGGCATTGTCCGTCTGCACCCGAACCGGGCAGCCCTGCAGCCGGTCCGTCCAGCGATGAAGACAGAGTTTGATCGCACGCAATTCCAGAATGTTGATCGGAAGGGAGGACTCCCCCTCCGACCAAGTCCCCTGGGCGGACAGAACGCCCAGAACACCACCCCAGCCCGACAGGCTGGCATCCGTGGTGATTACCGTCCACGAGATAGGACGAAACGACTTGCCCCCGGACACCATCGGGAACTGGAGCCACCACAGAAGGTCTCTTCTGGTGCGATGACTCAACGAGATTTGAAGATCCAGAGATTGAGGTCGCCCGTCCCACATGGACAGGATCTCCGCTTGGAGACCCCGCGTGTGAAACTGGGCGAAGGGAATCGCCTCGAAGGCCGAGACCATCAATCCCAGACATCTCATGCACGTCCGCAGAGACGAGTGCGGAACGTCCCTGAGGGACCTGACTTCCTCCTGAAGAGTTCTGAGTTTGTCTTCCGGCAGGAAGACCTTCGCCTGCACCGAGTCCAGAATCATTCCCAGGTAGGGAAGACGAACCGACGGACTCAGTGTCGACTTTGGAAAATTTATCGTCCAACCAAACTCCTGCAGAGTTTGCATCGTGACAGACAGGTCCTTCTCCAGACCCTGGCTGGTCGCAGACCGAACCAGAATGTCGTCCAGATACCCCAGGACAGAAATGCCCTGGGCCCTCAATAATGCCAGAACCGGTGCAAGCACCTTGGTGAAGACCCGCGGAGCCGAGGCGAGACCAAAAGGCAACGCCACGAACTGGTAGTGATCCTCCGCAATGGCGAATCGAAGGTACCTCTGGTGACCCTCGAAAATGGGGATGTGAAGATACGCATCCTTCAAATCGATGGAGGCCATGAATTCCCCCGGAACCAGGGCAGCCACCACCGACCGCAGGGATTCCATGCGGAACTTGCGAACCCGCACAGAGCGGTTCAGAGCCTTCAAGTCCAGAATTGGACGAACCTTGCCCTCCTTTCTGGGCACGGTGAACAGATTGGAATAAAACCCCCGAAATCTGTCCCGATGAGGCACCGGAACCACCACTCCCTGAGCCCTCAGGTCCCGCACCGCCAGGTGCAGGTCCCGTAAACGCTCCGGAGACAGTTGAAGATTTGAGGGAAAAAATCTGCTCTCCGGCCGAGAGAGAAACTCGATCTTGTAACCAGATCGAACGATCTCCTGAACCCATCTGTCCCGCACGCGGGCCAACCAGGGTTGAAGAAAACCGAGCAAGCGTCCCCCCACCCCAAAACTGGGTGAGGGCGCCCCTTCAGGCCACACTGTTATGGGCTGCGGATCCGGATTGACCGGACTTCTGTTTCCCAGACCAGGGCTTCTTCTGAGAGCCTTGACCTTTGAACGGTTTGCCCTTGTAGTGCGACCGAAAGGCACGAAAGGACCCCTGAGGGGGCCGAAAATTAGCATGCTTCTTCCCAGAAGCCCCTTTAGCCTTAGGGAAATGGGGCAAGAGAGTGCTCTTACCAAGGACTCCCCAAAAAGGCGAGACCCATCATAAGGCAGATTGGCTAAGGTCTTACGTGAAGATTGGTCCACCGACCAACATTTTAACCAAACCAGACGGCGAGACAACACCGCCACGCTGTGCACACGTGCAGCCAACGGGACTAGGTCCAAGTCCGCATCACACAGATACATGACACCCTGGTGGATTTGATCCACCATATCCAGGGTCGCCGGCGAGGCCGAATCGGCCACTAGGACGCGCCTAAGCATCTGCGTCCAACTTGCGACAGCCTGGGCCGCCATGAGAGAGGCAAACAGAGCCTTAAGCATAGAACCCGTAACAGAATAAGTATGACGGGCAAGAGACTCCAATCTCCTATCCGTGGCATCACGGAACACAGGGGAATCCTCTGCAGGAATCGCAGTGGATTTGTTTAAAACCGCAATTGCGTGATCCACCGGGGGTGGCACACACCACCTTTCATCAGTGGAAGGCGAGAAAGGATAACGCAGCTTGAACCTACTTGGTACAGCAAAAGGTTTGCGTAGATTGCGCCATTGTTCTTTAACAATCTTTGAAAATCATCATTGCAGGGAAAAACCTGCGGCGTCCTGCGTTTTCTCTGCGTCCCATAAGCCGCCAAGGCAGCGGGGGGACACACTTCATCCTGCAAACGCATCGTTTGTTTTATGGAAGCAATCAATTCATCCATGATTGCAAGCTCTTCAGGCGAGCCAGGGGGAGAATTATCAACCCCTTCAACTTCAGCCTCCACCTCGGACCCCACTAGATCCAGGGAGGAGCGGGACCCCGATAAGGAGGCCCCCGCCATAACAGCCCCATCACCTTCACCCTCAGAATCAGAGGAAAGAGAAACTCTGGGTCTCTTGGTAGATTGAGCAGCCACCAGCATCTGCACCTGAGCAGCAAGGCCAGCCACAATAGTGGCTAAATCCCCCCCCTGGGGGGGAAACAGCGGTCCCCTGGCTTTTTCACCAAGGCGGTAGGAAATTTGCCCTCCTGAGAATCCATTGCCCCAATTACAAATGCCGGATAATAAAGGGTTAACTGACCCTTTAACAAGCGCGGCGAGCGCAGCCCACCGCACTACACACAAGCACAATGAGACCCCCACAGGGACAATAAAACTGACACAGGCAATGGATAAGAAGGATATAACCTGAGGAGACCCTCGCCGCTGCTGCTGCCTCGATCGATGTATCCTGGAGAAGAGGAAGTGATGCGGCCAGGGCGCTCTATCAAAGCCTATGGGAGGCTACAAGAAAATGGCCGCCATGCATGTAGAACATGCGGCCGGAGCGAGTGTAGGCAAAATGGCGCCGTTTGGAGCAGAAACCGCCGCTCCACAGTACAGTAATGCACACATGTTATCCATGGATAAAAAAACATGTTAGATCGCCGCAGCGATCGCTGTATAGTGCCCAAACATGCCACAAAACATGCCTCACAGCACACAGCTTCTCACACTGACAAGGCTGACACACACAGTGTCACACAGCTCCCCCCCCCCCCCCTTGCAGCCCACAGCATGCAGCCGAGTGATAGGGAGACAAACAGTGAGAACAGAGGCAGGTTACACAGTCCCAGACTGACACCCTCCCAGACAGACAGGTCCCCACATGGATACACTTACCTCACAATGGCGTGGGGGACCCGCTCAGGCGAACAAGCCGCTGCACATGAGGCAGGGAGAGTCGCATACAAGACGCACAGAATGGGGGTTAAGAAACCGCACAGCGTCCAGTGAGGTAGCCACCTCACCAATCATCCCTGCACCGAACAGGGATGGGTCGTTCACTGTGCCAGGAGCGTTACCTGGCTGAACGCTCGATGGCAGGCTGGGAAGCCACTGACCCACGACCTGCGACCAGGGGGATCAGCCCGAGACCCAGCCCGCATGATCCTCTTCATCCGAAGAACTAACTAACGCTGACAAAAAGAACAGCTAAGTAAAGGTAGAGAGAAAACTCAAACAAAAAATCAAAAAAGAAGAAAGAGTCTGGGGCACAAAGCCCCAGCACAGAGAGAGCCAGCCACTCCTGACAAGCTAGACATTGAAACTGAGATATGGTTGCAGGAAGTAGGAGGGTATTGACTGAGGGGACCACCCCTTGAGGGTGGGATATGTTAAAAGCTTTAATGTTAACATATTCTGTTGCCTAGCTACTCCTTCGGAGCAAAGTCTAATACCCCATATGTGACGAATATGAAGAGGCGGCGACTGTCGGAGGACGTAAGAGAAAGACGCTCAGGCACCACCAGCATATGTGTAATGCGACGTCACCGGTCATGCACAAGTTTGAGAAAATTCACAGGGCAGGGAAACCTGAGCCTACATCCGGGCACTTCGGAACCCGAAAGCAGCCCTTGTACTGGACTGAGAGGACTCATCGTCAAGATGGAGAGTTTCAGTAATGGCGCTAATGAGGAAAGCTTATGGCAGAGCGTCCCCGCGCTACCGAGGAGGAAGATGCTTCCACCCCCTCCTCCTCATAAGCGGAGGACATGGACCCCACAGGAGGGACATCGTCCGTGGCAACCATTCAGGCTCGGAGTCCAAGGACTGGAAGGGCATAGGCCGGTAATCGTTTAAAAAAAAATGTTTTTCTTTGTTAAAAAAGCACTCCGCAGAGCCACCATGGATGCAAAATAAGTGCAAGAGCAGCAGAAAATGGAGACCAGGGAAGAGGCTTCAGGAATACCCGAAGCCCCCACCAGGCCTGCGGGGGAATTTTTGGTCTGGGAGACCAGAAAGCCAAGATAAAATAAATGGGACGCTGGCCCTTTAAATCGGCGGTTCCTGCGGAACCCCACCGCAGCCTGCATTGTTTGAAAGAGCTCCTTCAGAAAATGCAAAATCCACAAAAAAATAACAGTTTTGGCAGAAAAATGTCTTTGGCATTAGTAAAAATCCCCCCACAGTTTCATAAACTGTAACAGACTGCTCTGAGGTAAAATGGAAGGAAAGAGAGGAAGTGACCTCACGCCCTTAGAGGCCTAGCCCAGGAGCCACGATAAAATGGTGCCTAATGAAACTCTATGTAAAAAGGCACCAGCAAGATGGCCACTTGCCCTTACTAGGTATGTGCCCTTACCTAAGATGGCGCCCGATCTTCAGCAAGGCAGTATACATGACATGGCTGCTGCCCACACACAGAGCCTAGTAACGTGCCTTCACCTAAAATGGCGGTTGTGCTAAAACGGCGCCAACTAAGCGTACACGCGGTCTGGCCATCACAGAGGACCCTAGGGAGACCCCACACCGCTATGGAGACCCTCCCAAAACCCCCCAGGTACCACAAGTACCTCACACAGCGCTCTCAGCAGGGCCAGGGAGGGAGGGAAATAACACCAAGCCAGCCAGATGGGGGATCCCACAGAGACCACCAGCCCTGCCATCCCTTAAGAGTGGGCCCACAAACCCCCAAAAGTCCCTAGGGACAAGGGGGTATCAGTACTCACCAGTCCAGGGAAGCGGGCACCGCTCGGATACGGGAGACCTCCCACCTAAGTGGGGGTGCCGTCAGCCAAGGAGGGATGCTGGCAACACGTGGGCATTCGGGGTTGAGACACCCTCAGCGAAGACGCAGCTCCGCAGGCTCGTCCCTATTCCGAGGGGCACTGTCGTCGCGAGGCCTAGGCGCACCAGTAGCGACGCTCGTTGGCAGCCTGGGACTCTATAAGGATCTATATTACACAGTACGAGGCCCAGCTCTGCAGTCACTTGTAGTCCTCCAGGAAAAAGTCCCTGACTAACTAGTGATAGTGAGAGAAATAAAAACCTATTTTCAGAAGAAAAAGACATATTGTCAGAAAAAAACAGAAAGAAAAACCGAGACACTAGGTCCCGGCTAGAAAAGCTAGCTTAATCCTAAGCTAGGCAGCATAAAACTGAGGACCAGTTGTGACTGGATCAAGGATAATGGCTGGGGACGGCCCCCTAGAGGTGCGTCTAAGTATAGAAAAGTTTTGTATTAACATTTCTATCTGCCTAGCTTACTCCTGCAGAGGGTGCCATTACCCAATAGTGAAGGCTTATATGAATCGGCGGCGACTGTGAGAGGACGTAAGAGAAAAAATCTGCTTAAAAAAAAAAAGACAAAAATGCAAGGAACAGAGATCCCAGCAAGGAACGAGGTCCTTACTTCTGACAAGACAGAAAAAATGGAATTTTTGTAAAATCTTACCGTAAAATTCCTTTCTCTGAGTCCTCTTACAGTCGCCGCCCACTCATACAGTCTTCACCAATGGGTATTGACCTCTTATCCATAGGAGCAAGCTAGGCATAAGACTTGTTAAAAACAAAGTAATCTACATAGACACACCTATGGGGGCTGTCCCATTGGTCCAATACCCCCCTGCTATCAGCCATCCCAACTCAGTTTGGTAGCAAGCAGTTAAAGTCCAAAGAACCCCAAATAGAGGGGCGGGGGCGGCGACTGTCAGAGGACTCAGAGAAAGGAATTTTACGGTAAGATTTTACAAAAATTCAGTTTTCTCTTACGTCCTCTGACAGTCGCCGCCCACCAGTGTTAATTTAGTCGACTAAAACCGACTAAAACGTTTTCGTCGACTAACACAATTCAGATGACTAAAATACGACTAAAACTAAAATGGCATTTTAGTCTTAAGACTAAAATACGACTAAAACTAAAATGGCATTTTAGTCAAAAGACTATAACTAAAACTAAATCGAAATCTGCTGCCAAAAATTAACACTGGTGCATGCTCAAAGCATAAATAATAACATATTAGATTTTTCACTCCAGGACCAGCAATAGTATATAATGAGTTTGGAAATTGTAGAGAAATGCTTAAATAATGCATTACAAATTACAATTGAACTACACCCATTTGATTATAGATGACTAAAATTAGTTTTAGTCGACTAAAATGTAGGGCGTTTTAGTCGACTAAAATATACTGGAGTTTTAGTCGACTAAATACGACTAAAACTAAAACACTTGCAGAAGACTAAAATGGGACTAAAACTAAAATGCCATTTTAGTCCTAAGACTAAAACTAAATTGAAATTTGCTGCCAAAATTAACACTGCCGCCCACTCATACAGTCTTCACCAATGGAATGTCCCAAAGCAGTGTAGACATGAGGGGTGGGAAAACGCAACCGTCAGAAAGGCAAAGCAGCACCCACATCAGAGAAGGGGACCTTACATGAGCAGAAAGGTATCCTCTGGATAATAAAAAAGCTCAAATGGAACAACAACCCAGGAAAGCAAAAATAAAAACAAGGGGAAAACAACCCCAACAATCAGGGACCCGCAAAACCAAGGTCCCCTCAAGGTACTGCCACACAAAGAACTTTGCGGCCAACGGAGGCATCAGCTGATGCCAGAACATCAAGTTTGTAGAACTTTGAAAAAGTGTGCACTGACGACCAAGTCGCAGCCTTGCACACCTGGGCCACCGAAGCCTGATGCCTGAAGGCCCATGACGCACTCGCTGCTCTGGTAGAGTGTGCCTTAACAGGGAAGGGCGGAAATCGCTCCCTAATCGAATAGGCCTGTACAATCGTCTGTCTGATCCATTTTGAGATGGTCGCCGCAGACGCAGCCATACCCTTCCTAGGACCCTCAGGAAGGACAAAAAGAGAATACGACTTCCGAAAGGATTCAGTGGACGACAGGTAAACCCTGATCGCCCGGACAACATCCAAGGAATGTAAGGCAACCTCCTTAGGATGTTTAGGATTCGAACAAAGCAAAGGCAAAACAATGTCCTCATTAAGGGAGAAATCAGACACCACCTTTGGAAGAAAGGACTGGTTTGGTCGCAAGACCACCTTATCCCTATGAACCACCAGGTAAGGGGAGCGGCAAGACAAGGCCGCTAACTCCGACACTCTACGTGCAGAAGTGATCGTGACCAGCAAGGCAACCATTTTTGACAGCAGAGGCAAAGAAATCTCTCTGATGTTTTCAAAGGGAGGACGTTGCAGAACGGACAGAACCAAGTTCAAGTTCCAAGGAGGTAGAGGCGCCCTCCGAGGAGGGGCCAAGTGACGCACACCTTGAATAAAGGTGCGGCTCAAAGAGTTAGACGCCACTGGGCGCTGAAAAAGGACCGCCAGTGCAGACAACTGGCCTGTAATCGTGGCCAAGGCCAGACGCTGGTCCACACCAGTTTGTAGGAAGGCTAACACCCTCGCCACCGAGTAAGAACGAGGAGAGAAGCCCCTGGTTTTACACCAGGCAAAATAAGCCTTCCAGATACGGTAATAGATCTTACCGGATGAGGCTTTCCTAGCCTTAAGCAAAGTAGGAATGACCTCAGATGAGAGACCCCTATCTCTCAGGACCTGGCTTTCAACAGCCATGCCGTTACAGCCAGCGACTGTAAAGCAGGATGAAAGATCGGTCCCTGAGACAGTAGATCGTCTTGTAACGGTAGCCGCCACGGAGGCTCGACGGCCAGTTGAATGATGTCCGTATACCAGGACCGGCGTGGCCAGTCCGGGGCCACCAGAATCACCAACTTAGGTTCCGAGACCAACCTGCGCAGGAACCTGGACAACAACTGAATCGGGAGAAAGGCATATATCAGACGATACCGGTGCCAAGGCACCATCAGCGCATCCGAGGCGTCTGTCAGAGGATCGCGCGTTCTTGCCAGGAACCTTCCCACCTTGTTGTTTAGCCGGGACGCGTACAGATCCACATCCGGGGATCCCCATTTTGCACACAGCATTTGAAACACCTCCGGGTGTAGGGACCATTCCCCCTGGTCCAGGGTCTGGCGGCTCAGATAATCGGCCTCCCAGTTCTCCACACCCGGAATGTGAACTGCCGAAATCGCCGGGACGTGAGTCTCGGCCAAGGACAGAATACTGGTCACCTCCTGGGCCGCCCGGGCACTCCTGGTGCCCCCTTGGTGATTGATGTAAGCCACCGCAGTGGCATTGTCCATCTGCACCCGTACAGGGCAGCCCTGAAGACGATCCGACCAACAGAGCAGGAACAGCCTGATCGCTCTCAATTCCAAGATGTTTATTGGTAAGGACGATTCCTCCACCGACCAAGTGCCCTGGGCAGACAGGTTGCCCAGGACGCCACCCCAGCCTGACAGGCTGGCATCCGTGGTAATCACTGTCCACAGTAACGGCCGGAAGGATTTTCCATCCGCCACGGCCGGGGACTGGAGCCACCACAGAAGATCCATTCTGGTTTGGCGACTCAGAGACACCCTCAGGTCCAATGACTGAGGAAGCCTGTCCCATCTGGCCAGTATCTCCGCTTTGAGAGACCACGTGTGAAACTGTGCAAATGGTATCGCCTCGAAGGCCGACACCATCAACCCCAGGGACCGCATACAGGTCCTGAGTGACAAGGATTGGTTGTCACTTAGGGACCTGACCTCGTTCTGCAGGGTCCGGAGCTTGTCCTCCGGCAGAAATACCTTCGCTTGGGTGGAGTCCAAGACCATTCCCAGGTAAGGGAGACGAACCGAAGGGGACAAGGTCGACTTCTGAACGTTGATGGTCCATCCGAACTCCTGGAGCGTCTCAACCGTAGTGGACAGATCGCGCAGCAGGCTCTGACTGGCACTCGATCTTAACAGGAGATCGTCCAGATATCCCAAGACCGCAATGCCCTGGGCCCGTAACAGGCCCAGAACAAGAGCCAGCACTTTGGTAAACACCCTTGGAGCCGAACCGAGACCGAAAGGTAACGCCACGAACTGATAGTGTTTCTCTGCGACAGCGAATCGGAGGTACCTCTGATGACCCTCGAATATGGGGATGTGTAAATACGCATCCTTCAGGTCCATAGAGGCCAGGAAATCTCCTGGACTCAGAGAGGCCACCACCGAGCGGAGCGATTCCATGCGGAATTTTTGAACGCGCACGAAGCGGTTCAGAGCTTTTAAGTCCAGAATCGGACGCACCTTGCCCTCCTTTCTGAGCACAGTGAACAGATTCGAGTAAACCCCCGAAATCTGATTACACCCTGGGCGAGCAGGTCCTGCACCGCCCGATGAAGATCTTGCAACCGATCTGGGGTCGAATGAAGATTTGAGGGAAATAATCTGTCCGCCGGTTGCGAAAGGAATTCGATCTTGTAACATGATCGAATGATTTCCTGAACCCACCTGTCCAGAATCCGGAGCAGCCAAGGTTGGAGGAAACCGCGCAGACATCCCCCCACCCCTGAAACGGGTGAGGGCGCCACTTCAGGCAGTGGCGGACTGGGCCGCCGCACCAGCCTGGGTGGCTTTTGGCTTGCTCGCCCAGGGCTTTCTCTGGCCACCCTGGCCCTTGAAAGGTTTCCCCTTGTCCTGCGCCTTGAAGGCACGAAAGGCCCCCTGGTTCGGTTTAAAGGAGGGGCCCCGCTTACCGCGGAAGGACTTACCCCTAGGATTCTTCCTAGAAGTCTGGTCAGCCGACCATCTTTTCAACCAAATCAAACGGCGATTAAGTACTGCGACACTAGATAAGCGCGCAGCCAATGGGGCCTCATTCAAGGCCGCATCGCACAAGTACATGACCCCCTGGTAAATCTGGTCCACCATCTCCAAGGTAGTAGGGGGGGCAGAATCAGCCACAAGGGTGCGTTTGAGCACCTTGGTCCAATCAGCCACGGCTTGAGCCACCATGACAGAGGAGAAAATATTGGCGAATAGAGGCGAAAAATCTGGCAAGAGATTCCATCCTCCTATCCGTAGGATCCCTAAACACCGGGGAATCCTCTGTGGGAACCAGAGTGGCCTTGTTCAACCTGGCCACAGTGTGATCCCCCTTAGGAGCCACACATCAGCCCGAATCCGTAGGAGACGCAAAGGGGTAAAGGAGCTGAAACTTTCTCGGCACCACAAAAATGCGTTTCAAGTTGTGCCATTGTTCATTCACAGTGGCGTGAAACTCAGCGGGGCAAGGAAATACCTGCGCCACCTTACGGGATCTGTGGGTACCAAAAGAGGACACTATTCCCAGAGGAGTGGGCTCATCCTCTAAATGTAGTGTTTCCTTAATGGCAAGGATCAGCGCATCCATAGCTGTGCGGTCTTCGGCCGTCCCAGGGGGGGAATCATTCACCCCCGCAACCTCCGCCTCCCCTTCAGACTGGGAAGAGCGAGACCCTTCAAGGGGCACGCTACCTACGGCAACCATGTCAGACTCAGAATCAAAAAGAGAGCCTAGGCCTTTTTCTATTGTCCCGTTCAGTCATCAAAAGATCCACTTTGGACGCTAAAGTCGCAAGTGCAGCAGTCAAGAGTAGTCAGAGCAGAAGATTCAGAGGACCCTGAATCATCCACCAAGGCTGGGGGAAATTTGCTGTCCTGGGACTCCATGGAAAAAACTGAATTTTTGTAAAATCTTATCTGTAAAATTTCTTTCTCTGAGTCCTCCGACAGTCGCCGCCTCCTCTAAGTCATCACTATTAGGGTATTGACTTCCTATCCGTAGGAATAGCTAGGCATATAGACTTAGTCAAAAGACAAAAGGCATTAGCATATACACACCCATGGGGGCTGTCCCACTGGTCAATACCCCCCCCCGCATCACCACTCCCAACTCAGTTTGGTAGCATAGCAGTAGGTAATAAGAACCCCAAAAGAGGGGCGGGGGCGGCGACTGTCGGAGGACTCAGAGAAAGGAATTTTACAGGTAAGATTTTACAAAAATTCAGTTTTCTCTTACGTCCTCCGACAGTCGCCGTCTCCTCTAAGTCATCACTATTGGGATGTCCCAAAGCAGTATAGACATGAGGGGTGGGAGACGCAACCGTAGAAAAGGCAACGCATTACCCACATCAGAGAAAGGAATCTTACATGCACCGTAAGAACCAACTGGGCAACAGAAAAAAACAATGCTCAACAGGAGCAACAGCCCAGGAAAGCAAATGCCAACAGCCAGGGACCAAGAGAAAATTCAAAGGTCCATCATGGCACAGCCGCACTGAGAACTTTGCGGCCAAAAGAAGCATCAGCTGATGCCAGAACGTCTACTTTGTAGAACTTGGAAAAAGTGTGCACCGACGACCAAGTCGCCGCCTTGCACACGTGGGCCACCGAGGCCCGATGCCAATAGGCCCAGGAAGTACTCAAAAACCTGGTAGAGTGCGCCCTAACAGGAAAGGGCGGAACCCGTTCCCGCAAGGCGTAAGCCTGTTCAATGGTCTGTCTGATCCATTTGGCAATAGTCGCTGCGGACGCAGCCATGCCCTTCCGAGGTCCTTCAGGAAGGACAAGAGGGAATCCATCTTCCGAAAGGATGCCGTAGACGACAGGTAAACCCTGATCGCCCTGACAACATCCAAGGAATGCAAAGCAAACTCCTCTGGATGCTTAGGCTTCGTACAAAGCGAAGGCAGGACAATGTCCTCATTAAGGTGAAATTCAGAGATCACCTTGGGAAGAAAGGATGGGGGTGGTCGCAAAACCACCTTATCCTTGTGAATTATCAAGTAAGGGGAGCGGCAAGACAACGCCACCAGCTCCGACACCCTGCGAGCCGAAGTGATCGCCACCAGAAAAGCAACCTTTTTCGACAGCAGAGGTACCGATATCTCCCTGATATTTTCAAAGGGAGCACGCTGCAACGCGGACAGAACCAAGTTCAAGTCCCACGGAGGTAAGGGCTCCTTCCTGGGAGGAGCCAAATGTCGCACACCTTGAATGAGGGTGCGTACCAAGGAATGAGACGCCACAGGGCGTTGGAAAAGGACAGCCAGTGCGGGCACCTGGCCCTTTATTGTGGCCAGCACCAGGCGCTGATCCACTCCAGACTGGAGGAAAGCCAAGATTCTCGACACCGAGTAAGAACGAGGGGAGAACCCCCTGGACTCACACCAGGTGAAATAGGTTTTCCAGGTACGGTAATAGATCTTACCAGAGGAGGATTTCCTAGCCTTGATCAGGGTAGGGATAACCTCAGGGGATAGACCCTTGTCCTTCAAGACCTGGGTCTCAACAGCCAGGCCGTGAAAGCCAGCGACTGTAAAGCAGGATGGAAGATCGGACCTTGAGACAGGAGAGCTTCCCGCAGAGGCAGGCGCCACAAAGGTGCCACTGCCGGTGAACAACGTCGGCGTACCAGGACCGGCGTGGCCAGTCTGGTGCCACCAGAATCACCATGTGCGGTTCCGAGGCCAATCTGCGAAGGAAGCGGGATAGTAACTGAATCGGAGGAAAGGCGTACATCAGACGATACTGATGCCAAGGGGCCACCAACGCATCCGAGGCGTCCGCCAACGGATCGCGCGTTCTTGCCACGAACCTTTCCACCTTTTGATTTAGCCGAGAGGCGAACAGATCCACATCTGGGGATCCCCACCTCGCACACAGCATCTGAAAGACCTCCGGGTGTAGGGACCATTCCCCCTGGTCCAGGGTCTGGCGGCTCAGATAGTCTGCCCGCCAATTTTCCACACCCGGAATGTGAACTGCCGAGATCGCCGGGACATGAGTCTCGGCCCAAGACAGAAAAACGGACACTTCCCGGGCCGCACGAGCACTCTTGGCGCCCCCCTGGTGGTTGATGTAAGCCACCGCGGTAGCATTGTCTGTCTGTACGCAAACAGGCAAGCCCTGGAGATGTTCCGACCACTGGAAGAGACAGAGTTTTATCGCTCGTAGTTCCAGCACATTTATCGGGAGGGAGGATTCCTCCTCCGCCCAAGTGCCCTGGGCAAACAGGTTGCCCAGGACTCCACCCCAGCCCGACAGGCTGGCATCCGTGGTAACCACCGTCCACACCAATGGACGGAAGGACTTGCCTTCCGCCACCGACGGGGACTGGATCCACCATAGAAGAGCCAATTTGGTCTGGCGACTCAGGGAGACATCCAGATCCAAGGACTGAGGAAGTCTGTCCCACCTGGCCAGGATCTCCGTCTGGAGAGCACACGTGTGGAACTGAGCAAAGGGGATCGCCTCGAAGGCCGACACCATCAACCCCAGGCCCCGCATGCAGGTCCTGAGTGACGAGGACGGATTGTCCCTGAGGGACCTGAGTCCATCCCGTAAAGTCCGGAGCTTGTCCTCCGGCCAGAACACCTCTGCCTGAGCAGAGTCCAGAACCATTCCCAGATAGGGAAGGCGAAGCGACGGAGACAACGCTGAGTTCTGAACGTTGATGGTCCAATCGAACCCCTGGAGCGTCTGTACCGTGATGGACAGATCGCAGTAGGCCCAGGACCGGTGCCAACACCCTGGTAAACACCCTGGGTGCCGAAGCGAGACCGAAAGGTAACGCCACAAACTGGTAGTGGTCCTCTGTGATAGCAAACCGAAGGTACCACTGATGACCCACGAAAATAGGGATGTGCAGGTACGCAACTTTCAGATCTACCGAAGCCAGGAATTCTCCCGGAATCAAGGAGGCCACAACCGAACGGAGAGACTCCATTCGAAACTTCCGAACACGCCCGAAGCGGTTCAGCGCTTGCACGTGCAGAATGGGACGCACTTTGCCCTCCTTCCTGGGCACAGTGAACAGATTCGAACATAAAAACCCCCGAAACCTGTCCCGATGAGTAACCGGGACAATCACTCCCTGAGCAAGCAGGTCCTGCACCGCGTGAAGCAAGTCCTGCACACGCCCCAGAAGCAGATGAAGATTGGAGGGAAAGAACCTGTCCGCCGACCGGAAAAGGAATTCGATCTGGAAGCCCGATCGAACGATTTCCTGGACCCACCTGTCCGATAGCCGGAGCAGCCAAGGTAGGAGGAAACCGCGCAAACGTCCCCCCACCCCTGAAATGGGTGAGGGCGCCCCTTCAGGTAGAGGCGGATTGACCCGCCGAGCCGGCATTGCCGGACTCCTGCTCACCTGCCCAGGGCTTCTTCCGGGTGCCCTGGGCCTGGAAGGTCCTGCCCTTGGGATGGGCCCGAAAGGCACGAAAGGACCCCCGATTAGAACCAGACGCAGAACCCCGCCTGCCCCGAAAAGACTTGGTCTTCGGGTCCTGGGGCATCATAGAGCACATGCCCCCCGTGACGCCTGTTACCAGGGTGTCCAATGCCTCGCCAAAAAGGCGAGAGCCAGCATAGGGAGAATCAGCAACCGTCTCCCTTGAGGACTGGTCGGCCGACCAGCTCTTCAGCCAAATCAGTCGCCGTTGAAGCACCGCTACACTAGAGAGGCGAGCCACTAAGGGAGCCTCGGCCAAGGCTGCATCACACAAGTACATGACTCCATGGTGGATTTGATCCACCAATTTCAGCCGGGCAGGTGTAACACCAGCAGACACAAGATTGCGCTTAAGCATCCTAGTCCAATCAGCAGCCGCCTGAGCCACCAGAACGGACGCGAAAACGGGTTTGAGCAATGAACCCGCCACCGTATAGGAATGGCGAGATAGGGACTCCAACCGCCGGTCCGTGGGACCCCGGAAAACTGGGGCATCCTCAGTAGGAACCAAGGTAGCCTTGTGCAGCACGGCCACAGTGTGATCCACCTGTGGAGGCACACACCATCGTGATTCCGTAGCCGGATCAAAAGGATAAAGCAACCCAAACCGACTAGGTACCAGGAATGGACATTTTAACGTGCGCCACTGTTCATTAACAGTGTCATGGAATTCTTCTGGGCAGGAAAAAACCTGCGCAGACTTGCGGGTCCTGTGCGTCCCAAACCGGGACACAACGCCCGGAGGACAGGGCTCATCCTCTAAATGTAAGGTGTCCTTAACAGACACAATCAAATCATCCATGGTCGCCCGTTCTGAAGGCGACCCCGGGGAGGGGGCATCAACCCCTTCCATCTCAGCCTCCCCCTCAGACCCCAAGGGGTCCAAGGATGAGCGGGACCCTGAAAAGGGCACGCTCGCAGCAGCAGCAGCCAAATCCCCATCTGAATCAGAAGAGAGAGACAATCTGGGACTCCTACTCGCAGCCCGTTCAGACATCAGCAGTTCCTTATTCGCCACCGCAATTAGAGCGGGGCGCAGCGGGGCCACAGGAGAACTGGGACCCCCCACTAGAGCTGGAGGAAACTTGCTTTCCTGAGAATCCATGGCTCAAGTTATCAGAAAACAACTACAGTGCAAAAAAGATGTACTGTCCCCTTTAATAGCGCTGCGGCGTGCGCAGCCCACCGCTACTGCAACAGTGATGAAAGACCCCCAAAGGAGAAAAGAAACTGAGCCAGAAGCGATATACAGAGAGAAAACTGAGAGTGATAACCTGCAGAGTCCGCAGAGCGTTGCTACCAGTGTCCTTGCTGCTGATGGAATGCTGCTGGAGAGGGCTGGACTAAAGCCAGACCCCGGGAAAATGGCTGCCCCATAGAAATGCATTGGAGGCTACGCCAAAATGGCCGCCGACATGCGGTCAGACCGATCGTTCCACCGCCCACAAAATGGCGGCGGATGGCGCCAAAATGACATGTATAATCGCCCCAGAGGAGCTATACACGTGCGCTCACAGTAAAGATGGCGGACCGCGCAAATCTTTCCCCGCTGCGGTCGCCGCACAAGCACAAACGTCTGCACCCCTAAAATGCACCTAAGGTGACACAGGGAAAGGGACCCCCGGCAAACATACAGATCTGCACAAGCGAACCCCGCAGGGATCGCACAGGGAGTCACACAGGCACAGACATGGGGACACACAGCAACACAGACTGCCACCCCAGACAGAGGCCCCACACAGAAAGTACTTACCTGTACCAGATGGCGTGGGGGAGCCTCTATGCACGGATAAACCTCTGTCCTCTCTGACAGGGAGTGCCGTGAGCCAGGGACATGACGCTGCAGCACCGCAGACGAGTCCTGTGAGGTAGCCACCTCACGGCTGCATCCCTGCAGCGAACAGGGATGGGTCGTTCTTAATGCCAGGGCAAACCATAGCTGAACGCTCAATGGCGGGCTGGGGGTCCATCTGACCCTCTGTGCCCTGGAGAACCAGGGCGGTCAGTCCGAATCCCAGCACCGCATGATCCATCTTCATCCGAAGAGAAGACTAACACTAGAAGCTGACAAAATAAACAGCTAGTAAAGTAAGAGAAAAAAAACTGACATTTTCAAAGAAAATCAAATAAAAGATTTAGGAAGGCTGAGACCGAATCCCCAGCACAAGGTACACCTGACTATTCCTGACGCTAGGCAAAGTAAAACTGAGTTGGGAATGGTGATGCAGGGGGGGTATTGACCAGTGGGACAGCCCCCATGGGTGTGTATATGCTAATGCCTTTTGTCTTTTGACTAAGTCTATATGCCTAGCTATTCCTACGGATAGGAAGTCAATACCCTAATAGTGATGACTTAGAGGAGGCGGCGACTGTCGGAGGACGTAAGAGAAAACTTTTTTTTTTTTTTTTAAAGGGTACTGGCCCTTTAAGCGCACCGCGATCCCCCGCAGTGCGCCGCTATAAAGGACTGAGCAAGCAGACCCCTAAGTAGGAATAAGCTGACAGCTAGAAGTATTCCCCACAAAAAAGGACAGCAGACAAACCCCACAAGTGTTACCACACGCAGCCGATCTCCTCTGCACAGAAAAAGGAAGTGATGTCACCACCAGAGACTGAACTATGACTTCAGGCCAAGGAAAAATGGTTGCCCATAGAAAGTAATGGGAGGCTCCGGGAAAATGGCCGCCGACATGTACTCTGAAAAGAACACACTGCCACACACAAGATGGCGCCGCAAGGCGCCAAAACACACTGCATACACTGCTGTATAAGCGCCCACAGTGAAGCCAACATGCTGCCCACACCTAAAATAGCGGGCCGACGGTTTTTAACACCGCAGTGGTCGCCGCACGTGTCTGCACCTCCAAAACACCACAAGTGACATAGGAGAGGGACCCCCACAAAACATAACAGCTGTGAGAGAGCCCCCGCAGGGACCGGGATCAGGGAGCCCAATAACGCACAGACATGAGGGGATAACACAGACACCCAGGACTGCCAGCCCCAGACAGAGACCCCACACAGAGTGTACTTATCGTACCCGATAGCGTGGGGTGCCTCTCATCGACGGGAAACCTCCCACTCTCAGATGGCGGGGGTGCCATCAGCCAAAAAACGCAGGACGCCAGCAGAGCAAGGGAACCGTGGGGGGACGTCCAGGCGAGGTAGCCACCTCACAGGCTTGCATTCCTAAGGACAGGGATGGGTCGTTTGCGAGGCCAGGGCGAACACATAGCCTGCTAAACGCTCAATGGCAGGCTGGGATTCCATAAGGTCCTCTGTCCTGGGATACCAGGACGACCAGTGCGACTCCCATCTCCGCTACGCCGTCATCATCTTGAAGAAGTGACTAACTAAACGCTGGTAAAATAAACAGCTAGTAGTGCAAAGAAAAAACACATTTTTAGAAATAAAATCAGAAATCAGAAGAAGAAGGCTGAGACTGTAGCCCCAGCACAGGGAGAGCCTATCTCACTCCTAACTAGGCAGAAGACATTGGGATGGCTGATAGCAGGGGGGTATTGGACCAGTGGGACAGCCCCCATAGGTGTGTCTATGCCTAGCTTGCTCCTATGGATAAGAGGTCAATACCCATTGGTGAAGACTGTATGAGTGGGTGGCGACTGTCAGAGGACGTAAGAGAAAAACTGAATGCCTATAGCAGGAAGTGGAAGTATACCCCCTGGGACTGCCCCATAGGCGTGGTAAAGCTTTTTCCTGCCTAGTGTCCTACTCCTGTAGGGGGCAGCATAACCCAATGGTCAAGAAGATTCTGGAGCTGTGTCCATCAATGAACGAAAGAGAAATACTGACTTTAACTTGTAAACAACATGTTTTGAAAATAGGTTTGGTCCTTAAGTGGTTAACTTACCTGGATTTGAACATGATATTCCAATACATAGATCTATATCTGTGATAACTTTTACGGGTAGAAGTGGGCATTGGAGGATTTGGTGGTGTTCCCCGCAGACCTAGTAGACTAAATGTTACCAGTTTAGTCTAAATGTTACCATACTTATTGAAAAATCTTTAATCCATCCTTCCCATTTTCCTGTCTATGGTGGCTTGGATATATTTTGTATATGCTATTTTGAAAAAGTGGATATCAAATGTTGAAGGTCAATGTGCTAACAATGCCTAAATGTCCTATACAGTCACAATAAAATGATTGATGACACTATGCCAGTGATGGATAATTGTCTTAATGTATGTTTATAAATGATTGCAGCATTCTTTAGAGGATCCAAGGCCCTTATGAAGCCGGGTAGCCCGTGAAACGTGTTGGCCAGCACACTGGGTCCCAAGGTCAAGACAGAGACGTATATTTCTGCCATTTGTATGAATATATTTTCAACATGTCTTTTTAAACTTTTATGATACCAATCAAAATTGTAATACTTTTTATATACTTCCTGAGTCTGCGTCTAATATACCCTAGAATGTACACCTTAAGTCCCATTCAATTTTATGGTTATGTGTATTTGTTTATTGGGGACGGTACCTTCTAGGAGTAGATTCAACAGACCAATCTGTCCCCACAATTTATCCAAAAACTGTATAGGAGAGCCTACTGAGGTCTCAGTGGTATAACATTTGATCGAACAGAAGAACAAATTTGCCTAAGAACATGCACAAAATGCCCTTAAAGCGGCTCTTCAGTCATTTGTTCATCTTTCCATCTATTAAATCTTCTGCCCTTGTTGTTTTAACGTTGGCTAGTAAAACAATTTTTTTCTGTCAGCAAATACCTTATACAGCCCACCTCCTCTTTCTTGTCTGGTAATTAGCCTAGGCTAATAACATAATGCACAGCTCTCTCTCTCACTCTAGTGAGAGTTTGCCAGCAAGGGAGGAAGGGGTGAGTCATAGGAGGACCAATGAGAGCTGCAGAGCTGGAGGGAGCAAGATGAGGGTGGAGATAACAGGAGATTGCAGAGATCCCTGAGAAAATATTGAGATAATGGAAACATGCAGGCAAGCAGTGGTGTGAGTGTGTCTGTCTATGTGTGTGTCTATGTGTGTGTGTGTCTCTCGCTCTATATACATATATATATATATATATATATATATATATATATATATATATATATATATATATATGTGTGTGTGTTTGTGTGTGTCTCTGTTTAAATCCAGGAAGTGAACAGGCAGCAGCTTCGGCTGCCCACAGTTAAAATGGCAGCAGTCTGACTTAGTGGAGGGAGATTTCTGCAGCATATTTGGCAGGTACAGAATCTAGGGATATATAAAATAATATGCAAAGTGGTTGGAGGGAAGCTTCAGAATGGAAAATATGTTTTTATTACAAATGATGTGGGCAGACTGCAGTTCCTCCTTAACAACCTTTGAAAGCAAGGTAACTATTCTCGGTGTGTCCCTCTAAAAATGGTTTCATTGTATTAAAAAGGAACCTGACTTCAGAGCTGAGCCTCACCAACTGCCACTCTCCTGTGCAATCAGAGTGCCCTTAAGCCTCGTACACACGCACCGATTGTTGGCCGACCGATCGGCCGTCTTTTGTCCAGTGTTGTTGTGTTGGTTGAAATGTGCTCTAGACTGCACACGAATTTTGTCGGCCAACAACAACCAACTGCAAAAGTGATGTCATGTTCTGGTCTACTTTTCGTGTGTTTTTTCTTCTCTGAGCATGCCCAGTCTTGATTATCACATTTTTGTCGGCTGAAATCTGTACTGACTGAGGAACAATCGGCCCTTCTGCTGACAGCCAACAAAAATTTTATAGCATGCACACTAGATTTTGTTCGGCCGAAAAGTCGCAGTCGGTTGTCGGAAGCATCAACAAGCCGACAATCGGCCGATCGGACGTTGGCCGAAAATTTACGGCCAACAATCGGTGCGTGTGTACGGGGCTTAACTGATAACATAGTCAGGACAGGTGGTGGCAATTGGCAAAGCATAGTCCTTGAAGTCGACCCCTTAGTGACAAAATTTAACTATTTTCAGAGAGACATACAATGAAGGCTTTGTAGCAGGCATCTTGTGGCATCTACTCAGAGGAAGGGCTTTTATGTTTGCTTGAGGCAGTATATATGGTGGCTGAATGGCAAGAATTAAACAGTATTGTAAATTGATTTCTGAATCCTAAACCTGCAAAAGAGCTTGCTGTGCAAAGCAGATCATTTATTTTATTATGAGAAATCCATAATTTGGGGATGATCAGTGGATGTCTACAGAATCATTGAATTTAAATGTATTCACAAAGTAAAAATATTTACAAAATGTTTAAAGATCAAAAAAACGGAAGCAAGAATCAAAAATGCTGCATTAACTTGGCAAGGGAATATCCCCCATTACACAAAAATTCCATGAAGGGAAGCAACCTGCTTCCCTACATCTGCGCCCCCCCCCCCTTATTTTGTTACAAATAACCTTCCTATTTCAATCTCTGCTTATTGAAATTATGTTAACTATCAAAAATTCACTGCTTTCTTGCAATATGGCCAACTGGGAGTGATCCGCATGCTGCACTACCCCAGAAATATTTCCAGCCTGGGAATGCCTCACTGCTTTTCACAGAAACCTGCAGTAAGTTTCAAATCAAATTCAGGCACCCCCTGCAATAGGAGATCCATTTTTGACCAGATACTATCTGAGGCTCTAAAAGGGATACAGACACTGCAGCTTTCCTTTAGAGATTGCCCAGATGACCACAAAGAAGGCAGACTTCCCATTTACAATCAACAATATAATATTGAAAAATCTGACAAACCACCTAGTCTACAGCTTAAACAGTAATGACAGTAAAGGATAAGAAAAGAATAGAGCATAGCAAAGTGACCTCTATAACAGGAGATTGCAGTAATGATCTCACTTCATCAGTCAAAGTCTTGGCTGAGATCTTCTTGCGACGTGCAACAGGGTTACGATCATCATTCACCTCATAATCTTCTTCATTCATCCACTCGTTAAATGAGTCAGTGTCTAGAATCCATTTGGCATGCACCTACACAGTGGGAAAAAAAGTTATGAACAATTTGCTGTCTTACGTTAAATGGAACTCCAGCTAAAACTTCTTTTGTGCTTGCAATAGAATGGGTAAAGCATATTATCTCTGTCAAGTTTTTACCTGTGTCTGGGTCCCTACTGAAATTTCTATTTACTTTATCTCCCAGTGACCACTGACAATGGGAGGGAAGGAATCTCCCTGATAGCAGCACTGAAACTGAAAGAAATCTCCCTGACCCCAGCACACCAAGAGAAAGGAATTAGCTGGAGAACAGCACAGCAAAAGAAAGAAATCACCTTGACACCAGCACAGCAATAGAAAGAAATCTCTCTGACCCCAGCACAGCAAGAGAAATGAATCACCTTGCCAATAGCACAGTAATGGAAAGAAATCTCCCTGACACCAGAATAGCAAGAGGAAAATTACCTTGCCACCAGCACAGCAACAGAAAGAAATCACCCTGACCCCAGCACAGAAAGAGAAATTAATTACCTTGGCACCAGCACAGCAAGGGAAAGTAATCTCCCTGAAACCAACACAGCAGTGGAATGGACTCTCCCTGAAACCAACACAGCAGTGGAATGGACTCTCCCTGAAACCAGCACAGCAATGGAAGCGGCTCTCCTATAAACCAGCACAGCAAGATAAACTCCCTGATACCAACGCTTTAAAGTAGAAGTCCACCCTAACACTAAAATTCCTGCATTTACAGACATCCATGATCTAACACTAACTGATCTAACCCTGTAAAGAATAAATCAGTATACATAATTTTTTTAAGCTGATTCGACCTGATCCCATGCTGAGCTATCATCTGCGGCTTCACTGTGGAGACAACGGAAGCCCCATAGTAAGTTTTTGGGTGATGTCACTTCCCATTCATTTTACAGCCGTTGTTGGCCTTGTCCTCTGCAGAGCTTCTGCTGCTGGAGACCGGGTCAGATTCAAAAAAGGTATGTATACTGGTTTCTTTAAAGGGCTAGATAGATTAGTCTTTAGGTCGTGGCTGTCTATAGATGCAGGGATTTTAGTGTTAGGGTGGACTTACACTTTAAGTAAAAGGAACCTTCCTAAGAGCAGCACAGCAAGGGAAAGGAATCTCCTTGACACCAGCAGAGCAAGTGGAGGGAAACTTCCTGACACCAGCAGAGCAAGTGGAGGGAAACTTCCTGACACCAGCAGAGCAAGTGGAGGGAAACTTCCTGACACCAGCAGAACAAGTGGAGGGAATCTTCCTGACACCAGCACGTCAAGGGAAAGGAATCTCCCTAAGGCTCCATGCACACTGGCTTAAAAATCACTGCTTCTACAGGAGTATTGTGTTCTGCCTGCAGAAGAAGCTCAATGTTATTTATGTGTTCATGCACATTAGGACGGTTACAGGCATATTTTGGGCTCAACATTTAGAGGCAGGAAAAAAAACGTTTCTAGTTTTGTGTCGCTTCTGGTTGGAGCTTTCTAGCAGAAACACGCAAAATTCTCTAAACTTTGTACAAAAAATGCTCTATATGAGCGTTTTTTTCTGCCAAGGGAACTGGCATTTTTTTAAGCCCAGTGTGCATGGAGCCTTACACTAGCACAGCAAGGGAAGAGAATCTGTCTGACACCAGCACAGCATAGGAAGAGAATCTCTTGGCCCCTAGCACAACCAAAAGACGGAATCTCCCTACCACCAGAACAGCAAGGGAAAGGAATATCCCTTACACAAGCAAAACTGGGGTAGAGAATCTTTTGATATTAGAACAACAAGGGATTAGAAACTCCCACCTACCTAACCATTGAATGCTGCTCCCTCGCAAATGCTACCATCACCCTCTGGCTCTATTCTACACTCAAAATCACATCTTCAATTGCTTCTGGCAATCTTCTGGCATCTCCAACAATCCAAAACATGCACTAGTCACCACCATCCTTATAAAGCCCTCACTGGACCCCACTAATCTTAACAGCCTACACTCCATTTCCTTACTCCCCTTTTCCTCCAAACTCCTTGAATATCTGGTCTACAACCGACTGAGCGACCATCTGACTGAGAACAAACTTCCTGATTCCCTTCAGTCCGGATTTTGCCCTCAACACTCCACAGAAACTGCTCTTCTTAAACTCACAAATGACCTACTAACAGCTAAAACCAATGGACACTATTCTGTACCACTTCTCCTGGAACTCTCTGCTGCCTTTGACACAGTGGACCACTCACTCCTCAAAAAACTCCACTCCTTTGGTTTCCATGACTGTACTCTTCGCTGGTTCTCATCCTACCAATCCCACCGCACCTTCACTGTCACTTACAATTCTACTTCCTCCTTCCCTCTTCCTTTCTCAGTTGGCGTCCCCCAAGGTTCTGTTCTTTGACCTCTTCTATTCAGTGGGGTATTTAGGTTTTGTGCTGCCCTAGGCCTGACTGAACTTGTGCACCCCCTAATTTAAATATGGGGGTGCCTCGCCTCCAAGACATCTCCAGAGCTTTTATCATCTTTTGGAATCTGTCCACTTTCAGATGATCCCTGAAAATGTATCTCTTCAGAGAAGCCTATCCAGCCCACACCTAAGAATTGTACATTTATTTTCTCCATCAGCCAATCCTCACATTTATTACCTTGTGTATCTCTTGACCCTCCCTTTTAGATTGTAAGCTCTAACCTTCAGGGCTCTCTGATTCCAACTGTATTAAAATGTATTGTAATTGTACTATCTGCCTTTTTGTATACATTCGCTTATTGTACCATAAAGGTGTATCCTCATGTATCAGAGGAAAATTCATTTTTGCTGTAGCCAAATCCCAAATCCTTTTATACTAAAAGAGGATACCAGAATGGTTCGAAACACAAGAGGATCTGCAGTATATAACAAAAAGGATGAGGAAAATGGGACTCAGAGCTCTGGCAGACCAAGGCTCCATATCGCATCCTGTCATATTTATCAAAATGATACAGATGGTATGGATGAGCTGCCAAGTAGTATAATCCCAGGTCAGGAACCGCCAATCCACCCAGTGTTGTGGGGTTCTTTAAGGCTTTCTCGGACAATTTGTGCCTACTAGTACCCCAGATGAATGACTTCAGTAGTTTATCCATAATTTTAAAATATTTTAATGGTATATACACCAGGGAATGCCATAGAACGTATAAAATCTTTGGCAATAACGGAATTTTTAAAAAATCTTACCGTAAAATGCCTGAATATCGTGTCTTCGGCGATATGAATATCGCCCATACCTGCAGAACGATAGTCGATATCACATCGACTATCGTTCAGCCCTAGTCTGGGCCCACCAGAATCACCAACTTCGGTTCCGAGACTAACCTGCAAAGGAACCTGGCCAACAACCGAAGAGGAAAAAAGGCAGAAATCAGGCGATACTGATTCCAAGGCACCACCAGCGCATCCAAGGCGACCGCCAGAGGATCGCGCGTTCATGCCACGAACCTTCCCACCTTGTTGGTTAGCCGAGAGGCGACCAGATCCTCATCCGGGGATCCCCAGCTCACACACATCATCTGAAAAACCTCCGGGTGTAGGGACCATTCTCCCTGGTCCAGGGTCTGGCGGCTCAGATAATTGGCCTGCCAATGATCCATACCCGGAATGTGAACTGCCGAAATCGCCGGGACGTGCGTCTCGGCCCAAGACAGAATTCTGGTTACTTCCTGGGCCGCCTCTGGTCACTTCCTGGGCCGCCCGGGCACTCCTGGTGCCCCCTTGACAATTTAATGTAAGCCACCGCAGTGGCGTTGTCCGTCTGGACCCGCACAGGGTGGCCCCGAAGATGAGCCAACCAACAGAGCAAGCATAATCTGATCGCTCGCAATTCCAAAATGTTCATCGGCAGGGAGGATTCCTCCTCCGACCAAGTGCCCTGGGCAGACAGAATGCCCAGAATGCCACCCCAGCCTGACAGGCCGGCATCCGTGGTGATCACAGTCCACAACAATGGGCGGAAGGAGTTTTCCTCCGTCAGAGTCGGGGACAGGAGCCACCAGAGAAGATCCTCTCTGACTTGGTGACTCAGAAATATCCTCCTTTCCAAGGAATGAGGATGCCTGTCCCACCTGGCCAAGATCTCCGCTTGAAGAGATCGCGTGTGGAACTGTGCAAAAGGTATCGCTGCGAAGGCTGACACCATCAACCCCAGGGACCGCATGCAGGCCCTGAGCGATGAGGATTCCTTGTCCCGAAGGGACCTGACCTCGTCCTGTAGAGCCCGGGGCATGTCCTCCGGCAGGAACCTGTACTTGGGCAGAGTCCAGGACCATTCCCAGATAAGGGAGACGAAGAGAAGGAGACAAGGTCGACTTCTGAACGTTGATGATCCATCCGAACTCCCGGAGCGTCTGAACGGTAGTTGACAGATCGCGAAAGAGACTCGGGCTGGCACTCGATCATAACAGGAGATCGTCCAGACATCCCAAGACCGCAATCCCATGCGCCCGCAACAGGGCCAGAACAGGAGCCAGCACTTTAGGAAACACCCTTGGAGCCGAGGCGAGACCGAAAAGGTAACGCCACAAACTGATAGTGATCCTCCGTGATTGCAAATCGAAGGAACCTCTGAAGACCCGCGAATATAGGGATGTGTAAATACGCATCCTCGAGGTCGGTGGAAGCCAGGAAATCTCCTGGACTTAAGGAGGCCACCACCGAAATGAGGGATTCCATGCGGAACTTTTTTAACCCGCACGAAGCGGTTCAGAGCTTTCAAGTCCAGAAATGGACGTACCTTGCCCTCCTTACTGGGCCCAGTGAACAGATTCAAGCAAAAACCCCGAAACCTGTCCCGATGAGGCACCCGGACGATCACCCCCTGGGCGAGGAGATCCTGAACCGCCCGATGAAGATCGTGTAACCGAGCTGGGGTCAAATGAAGATTTGAGGGAAAGAATCTGTCCGCTGGCCGCAAAAGGAATTCGATCTTGTATCCTGATCGAATGATTTCCTGAACCCACCTGTCCGGAACCCGGAGCAGCCAAAGGTCTAGGAAACCGCGCAGACGTCCCCCCACCCCTGCAATGGGTGAGGGCGCCCCTGCAGGTGGAGGCGGAAGGACCCGCCGGGCCGGCATGGGTGGATTTTAGCTTGCCCACCCAGGGCTTCCTCTGACCACCCTGGCCCTTATAGGGTTTCCCCTTGACCTGTGCCTTGAAGGCACGAAAGGACCCCTGATTTGGTTTAAAGGAAGGGCCCCGCTTACCGTGGAAAAACTTACCCCTGGGGTTCTAGGGCAGCAGAGTGCTTCTGCCCACAGTGCCCCCTTTAACCAACTCGTCCAGGGAATCCCCAAAAAAACAATTCCCCTCATAAGGGATGTCAGACACTGTCTTCCTGGAGTCTTGTCAGCCGACCAGCTCGTCAGCCACACTAAACGATGGAGCAGCACCGTGACACCAGACAGCCGAGCTGCTAGAGGAGCCTCCTCCAAGGCCGCGTCACACAGGCACAAAAAACCTGCCAGACGCATCTGCTCCACCATCTCCACAGTAGTCGGAGGGGCGGAATCCGCCTCCAGTGTGTTTGAGCACTGAATACCGGAGAATCCTCCGAGGGCATGAGAGTGGCCTTGTTTAACCTAGACACCGTATGATCCACTTTAGGGGACACGGTCCATCGCAAATCCGTAGGAGACGCAAAAGGGCAACGGAATTGAAACCGTTTTGGTACCACAAGAGGGCGCATTAAATTACGCCATTGTTCGTTCACCGTCACATGAAACTCAGCGGGACAAGGAAACACCCGGGCCGCAGTTCGGGTTCTGCGAGTCCCAAAAGGAAGACTGCTTACCCTGTGGGTTGGGCTCATCCTCTAAATGTAGTGTCTCTTCAAAAGAAGCAAAAAAAGCGCAGACACAGCAGCGCGTTCTTTAGCTGCTTCAGGAGAAAGATCATTCTTCTCCTCCCCCTCCACCTCCACATCAGCATGAAAGGACTGAGACCCCTCAGGGGGTAAACTGTCCAGGGCAACCATATCAGACTCAGAATCAGAGGATAATGAAATCCTAGCTCTTTTCCTAGAACCCCGCTCTGACATCAATAAATCCACCTTTGACGCTAAAGTCGCAAATGCAGCAGCAAGAGAATATGAAGATTCAGGAGTACCTGAAAACATTCACTAAGGCTGGGGGGAATATGAAGTCCTGGGACTCCATGAGAAAACATACTATGGCGCTGGCCCTTTAAGACGCGATCGCGGCGACCCACCGCAATGCACCGCAATGCACCGCAATAGGGATCCCACTAAGGTACCCCCCTGAGATGGGAAAAGCCTGAAAACAGAAGAATAAGCCCCAACACAGAGAACTTTGCGGCCAAAGGAGGCATCAGCTGACGCCAGAATATCAAGTTTATTAAATTTGGAAAATGTGTGCACTGACGACCAGGTCGCAGCCTTGCACAGCTGGCCCACCGAAGCCTGATGTCGGAAGGCCCATGACGCACTCACCGCTCTGGTAGAGTGCGCCTTGATAGGGAAGGGCGGAACTTGTTCCTTAATCGAATAGGCCTGTACAATCGTCTGTCTAATCCATTTTGAAATGGTCGTCGCAGACGCAGCCATACCCTTCCGAGGTCCCTCAGGAAGGACAAAAAGAGAATCCGACTTCCAAAAGGATTCAGTGGACGACAGGTAAACCCTGATCGCCTGGACAACATCCAAGGAATGTAAGGCAAACTCCTTAGGATGTTTAGGATTTGCACAAAGCGAAGGCAAAACAATGTCCTCATTAAAGTGAAAATCAGAAACCACCTTAGGAAGGAAGGACTGGTTAGGTCTCAAGACCATCTTATCCCTATGAACCACCAGGTAAGGGGAGCCGCAAGACAAGGCCGCCAACTCCGACACTCTGCGGGCAGAAGTGATCGCCACTAGAAAAGCAACCTTTTCGACAGCAGAGGCAAAGAAATTTCCCTGATGTTTTCAAAGGGAGGATGTTGCAAAATGGACAGAACCAAGTTCAAGTCCCAAGGAGGTAGAGGCGCCCTCCGAGGTGGGGCCAAATGACGCACACCTTGAATAAAGGTGCGAATCAAAGAGTTAGACGCCAAGGGGCGCTGGAAAAGGACGGCCAGTGCAGACAACTAGCCCTTAATCGTGATCAAGCAAGGCACTGGTCCACACCAGTTTGTAGGAAGGCTAACACGCTCGCCACCGAGTAGGAATGAGGAAGGAAGCCCCTGGATTCACACCAGGCAAAATAAGCCTTCCAGGTACGGTAATAGATCTTACCAGACAAGGCTTTCCTAGCCTTGAGCAGAGTAGGAATGACCTCTGGAGAGCGACCCCTGTCTCTCAGGACCTGGCTTTCAACAGCCACACCGTTAAAGCCAGCGACTGTACAGCAGGATGGAAGATCGGTCCCTGAGACAGTAGATCGTCTCGTACCGGCAGCAGTCATGGAGGCTCGACGGCCTGTTGAATGATGTCCGCGTACCAAGACCGGCGCGGCCAGTCCGGGGCCACCAGAATTACCAACTTCGGTTCCGAGACCAACCTGCGAAGGAACCTGGACAACCAGGCATAAATCAGGCGATACCGATGCCAAGGCACCACCAGCGCATCCGAGGCGTCTACCAGAGGATCGCACGTTCTTGCCACGAACCTTCCCATCTTGTTGTTTAGCCGGGACGCAAAAAGATCAACATCCGGGGATCCCCATCTTGCACACAGCATTTGAAACACCCCTGGGTGCAGGGACCATTCCCCCTGGTTCAGGGTCCGACGGCTCAGATAATCGGCCTGCCAGTTCTCCACACCCGGGATGTGAACTGCCGAAATCGCCGGGACGTGAGTCTCGGCCCAAGACAGAATACTGGTCACTTCCTGGGCCGCCCGGGCACTTCTCGTGCCCCCTTGGTGATTGATGTAAGCCACCGCAGTGGCATTGTCCTTCTGCACCCGTACAGGACGGCCCTAAAGACGATCCGACCAATGGAGCAGGCACAGCCTGATCGCTCTCAATTCCAAGATGTTTATCGGCAGGGAGGATTCCTCCACCGACCAAGTGCCCTGGGCCGACAGGTTGCCCAGAACGCCACCCCAGCCTCGACAGGCTGGCATCCGTGGTAATCACCGTCCACAGCAACGGCCGGAAGAATTTTCCTTCCGCCACGGCCGGGGACTGGAGCCACCACAGAAGATCCACTCTGGTTTGGCGACTCAGAGACACCCCCAGGTCCAATGACTGAGGGCACCTGTCCCATCTGGCCAGTATCTCCGCTTGGAGAGACCGTGTGTGAAACTGTGCAAACGGTATCGCCTCGAAGGCTGACACCATCAACCCCAGGGACCGCATACAGGTCCTGAGTGACGAGGACTCACTGTCCCTGAGGGACCTGACCTCGTCCTGTAGCGTCCGGAGTTTGTCCTCCGGCAGAAAAACCTTCACTTGGGCGGAGTCCAGGACCATCTCCAAATATGGGAGACGAACCGAAGGAGACAAAGTCGACTTCTGAACGTTGATGGTCCATCCGAACTCCTGGAGCATCTGAACCGTAGTGGACAGATCGCGCAGCAGGCTCGGGCCGGCACTCGATCTTAACCGGATATCATCCAGATATCCCAAGACGGCAATACCCTGTGCTCGTAACAGGCCCAGAACAGGAGCCAGCACTTTGGTAAACACCCTGGGAGCCGAAGCAAGACCGAAAGGTAACACCACAAACTGATAGTGTTCCTCCGCGATAGCGAATCGGAGGTACCTCTGATGACCCTCGAATATGGGGATGCGTAAATACGCATCCTTTAGGTCGATAGAAGCCAGGAAATCTCCCGGGCTCAGGGAGGCCACCACCGAGCGGAGTGATTCCATACAGAACTTTTTGAACACGCACAAAGCGGTTCAGAGCTTTCAAGTCCAGAATCGGACGCACCTTGCCCTCCTTTCTGGGCACAGTGAACAGATTCGAGTAAAACCCCTGAAATCTGTCCCCATGTGGCACCGGGACTACCAGCCCCTGGGCGAGAAGATCCTGAACCGCCCGATGAAGATCTTGCAACCGATCTGGGGTCAAATGAAGATTTGAAGGAAAGAATCTGTCCGCTGGTCGCGAAAGGAATTCGATCTTGTATCCTGATCGAATGATTTCCTGAACCCACCTGTCCGGAATCTGGAGCAGCCAAGGTTCGAGAAAACCACGCAGACGTCCCCCCACCCCTGGAATGGGTGAGGGCGCCCCTTCAGGCAGTGGCAGACTGGGCCGCCGCTCCAGCCTGGGCGGCTTTTGGCTTGCCCGCCCAGGGCTTCCTCTGGCCACCGTGGCCCTTGAAGGGTTTCCCCTTTTCTTGTGCTTTGAAGGCACGAAAGGATCCCTGGTTCGGTTTAAAGGAAGGGCCCCGCTTACCGCGGAAGAACTTACCCGTAGGATTCTGGGGCAGCAGAGTGCTCTTGCCCCCAGTGACTCCTTTAACCAATTCGTCCAGGGATTCCCCAAAAAGATGAATCCCCGCATAAGGGATGTCGGACACCGTTTTCCTGGAAGTCTGGTCAGCCGACCAGCTCTTTAGCCAAATCAATCGACGGTTAAGTACCGCGACACCAGACAAGCGCGCCGCTAACGGGGCCTCATCCAAGGCCACGTCACACAAATACATAACCGCTTGATGAATCTGGTCCACCATCTCCAAAGTAGCAGGAGGAGCAGAGTCAGCCATGAGGGTGCGCCTGAGCACCCTGGTCCAGTCAGCCACAGCCTGAGACACCATGACGGAAGCAAAAATAGGTTTCAGTATGGAACCCGCCACCATATAGGCATGGCGGGCAAGGGATTCCAGCCTCCTATCCATAGGGTCCCTAAACACCGGAGAATCCTCGGTGGGTACCAGAGTGGCCCTGTTCAATCTGGACACAGTGTGATCCACTTTAGGAGCCACAGACCAGCGCGAATCCGTAGGAGACGCAAAGGGGTAACGGAGTTGAAACCGTTTTGGCACCACAAAATTGCGCTTCAAATTGCGCCATTGTTCATTCACCGTCTCGTGAAACTCAGCAGGGCAAGGAAACACCTGCGCCGCCTTTCGGGATCTGCGGGTACCAAAAGAGGACCGCTTGCCCGGAGGATTGGGCTCATCCTCTAAATGTAGTGTATCTTTTACAGCAGTAATCAGCGCAGCCATAGCTGCGTGTTCTCCGGCCGTCCCAGGGGGGGAATCATCCCCCTCCTTATCCTCCGCCTCCCCTTCAGACTGGGAGGAATGAGACACTTCAAGGGGCACACTATCTACGGCAACTATATCAGACTCAGAATCAGAGGAGTGAGAAAACCTAGGCCTTTTCCTAGAATCCCGTTCAGCCATCAAAAGATCCACTTTGGACGCTAAAGTCGCAAGTGCAGCAGTCAGTGCAGAAGATTCAGATTTGCTGTCCTGGGACTCCATAAAGAAAACATTTTTATGGTGCTGGCCCTTTAAGTCGCACGGTGATCCCACGCAGTACACCGCTATGAAGGACTATACTGATAGACCCCGCAGTTAGGAATAAAACTGATAGCCAGAAATATTCCCCACAAAACAGCAAAGACAGACCCCCACAAGTGTTACCACGCTTGTCTGACAAACTCCTCTGCATGAAAAAGGAAGTGATGTCACACCGCATGAGGCTGAACAGGACTCAGGCTACGGGAAAATGGTTGCCCATAGAAAGCAATGGGAGGCTCCGGGAAAATGGCCGCCAACATGTGTACAGAAGAAAACACATTGCCACACACAAGATGGCGCCCGAAGGCGCCAAAACACACTACATACATAGCTGAAGAAGTGCCCATAGTGAAGCCAAGCAGCTGCCTACATCTAAAATGGCGGACCCGCGGTTTTTAACCCCGCAGCAGGCTGCCGCACATGTCTGCACCCAAACACACCACAAATAGTGGCACTCAGGGAAGGGACCCCCACAACCCCCCACATAGCGTCCCAGACGCGGTAGAGCCCCCGCAGGGACCGGGAGTAAGGCGAGCCCCGAACGCACAGACATGAGGGGATACCACAGACACATCAGACTGCCAGCCCCACACAGAATGTACTTACTGTACCCGATGGCGTGGGCGCCTCTCATCGACAGGAAGCCTCCCACCCAAGGCGGTGCGGTGCCATCAGCCAAAAACGCAGGACGCTAGCAACGCACGGAACCGCGGTTGAGACGTCCCAGCGAGGTGACCACCTCGCGGGCTTTCATCCCTGAGGACAGGGACAGGTCGTTTGCAGGGCGTACGCATAGCCTGCTAAACGCCCGATGGCGGGCTGGGATTCCATAAGGACCTCTGTCCTGGAGCACCAGGACGACCAGTGCAACTCCCAGCTCTGCAACGCCGTCATCATCCAAAGATCCGACTAACTAAACGCTGACAAATAAACAGCTAGTAGTACAACACTTGCAGAAAAGAAAAATCATAACACAGAAGAAAGGCTGAGACCGTAGCCCCAGCACAGGGAAACCTATCTTACTCCTAACTAGGCAGAAGACAAACTGAGTTGGGATGGCTGATAGCAGGGGGGTATTGGACCAGTGGGACAGCCCCCGTAGGTGTGTCTATGTAAATCACTTTGTTTTTAACAAGTCTTATGCCTAGCTTGCTCCTATGGATAAGAGGTCAATACCCATTGGTGAAGACTGAATTAGTGGGCGGCGACTGTCAGAGGAAGTAAGAGAAAAATGGATTTTTGTAAAATCTTACCGTAAAATCCTTTTCTCTTAAGCTCATTGACAGACGTAGTCCTCGTTGATACTAACAACTCGGGTTATGCTGCCCTCTACAGGAGTAGGACTAGACAGGAAAGAAAACATTCTGGCCACACCTTAGGGGCAGTCCCAGAGGGTATATCCTCTCTCTCTCTGCTACAGCAAATCAGTTATGTCACAAAGCAGTGTTTAGAGAATTTAACCCAACCCAACTCAAAACAGAGGGGCGGGTACTACGCCTGTCAATGAGCTTAAGAGAAAAGGATTTTACGGTAAGATTTTACAAAAATCCATTTTTCTCTGTCGCTCATTGACAGACGTAGTCCTCGTTGATACTAACAACTCGGGACGTCCCAAAGCAGTACCACAAATGAGGGGTGGGAAAATGGAAATCAAAAATCCAATCTAGAAGGCCCAACCGGTGCCAACTAGAAGTTCTCAAGGCTCATCAATCAAAGATGAGACTCAACAGAAATTCCAACAGAAAAAAAACCCTCGAGGTAGACCACCGGTCTCCTCAAATTGCGGCCTGCAAAACCTTGCGGCCAAATGAGGCATCCGCCGATGCCATCACATCAATTTTATAAAATTTTGTAAAGGTATGTACCGACGACCAGGTGGCCGCCTTACATACCTGGACCACTGACGCCTGATGGCGGAAGGCCCAGGAAATACTGAGCGCTCGAGTGGAGTGCGCCTTAACAGGGAACGGAGGATTCCGACCCCTAATAGAATAAGCCTGTACCACCGTCTGTCTAATCCATTTGGAGATAGTCGCGGCAGATGCAGGCAACCCCTTTCTGGGGCCATCCGTGATCACAAAAAGTGAATCCGTTTTACGGAACGATTCCGTAGCCTTCAGGTATACCCTGTTTGCCCGAACCACATCCAAGGAATGCAACGCATGTTCCCGATGATGATTGGGCTGAGGACACAAGGAAGGTAGCACAATATCTTCATTCAGATGAAAGTCTGAAACCACCTTTGGAAGAAAGGATGGCTTCGGATGAAGAACTACCTTATCCCTATGAACCACTAAATATGGGGACTGGCATGATAATGCAGCCAGTTCTGACACCCTGCGTGCAGAAGTGATAGCCACCAAGAAGGCCACCTTCTGGGATAAAGTAAGCAAGGGAATATCCCTGATGTTTTCAAAGGGAGGTTTCTGCAGAACCGACAAAACCAAATTAAGATCCCAGGGCGGTAAGGGCGCACGGACTGGTGGAGCCAGGTGCCGCACCCCCTGAATGAAATTCCGCACCAAGGAATGAGTAGCCAAGGGCTTCTGAAAGAAGGTTGCTAATGCTGAAACCTGACCCTTGATGGTGCTCAAAGATAGTTTCTGCTCAACCCCCTTTTGCAGAAAAGCCAATATTCGGGTCACCGAATAGGTACGTGGAGGAAATCCCAAAGATTCGCACCACGCTATATAAGTCTTCCATGTGCGATAATAGACCTTGCTGGAAGTCGCTTTCCTTGCCTTAATTAGAGTAGGAATAACTGAAGCTGACAACCCTCTGTCCTTCAGTACCTGGGTCTCAATGGCCAGGCCATTAAAACCAGCGACTGTAAAGCACAATGGAAGATCGGTCCTTGAGACCGCAGACCCTCCCTGAGAGGAAGTTCCCAAGGAGCGTTCGCGACTAGCATGTCCAAGTCGGCCTGACCAGCTTGACGAGGCTAGCTTAGAATTTCCAGGATAACTGGAGTTCCCTCCATCTCCATCCTGCGGAGAAATCTCAGCAGCAATCTGAGAGGAGGGAATACCTCTAATAGCTGACACTGCCTTAACAGGCCATTCAGCGCGTCTGCTGCGTCCGCTGGAGGATCGTGGGCGCGCGTTACCAATCTCCGCGCCTCCGGGATGCTCTGAAGAAGACACAGATGGTGAAATCCTTGGTGATTGACCTAAGTCATCACCCTGATATTGCCTGACTGGATCCGAACCAGGCTGCCCTAGAGCTACCTGGCCCAGGCAATCCGACAAAGTCTGATCGTTCTCTGTTCCCACACATTTATCCGACACCTGATTCCTATCAGGAGTGATGATTTCTCCTGGTTGAACATTGGAGACCGAAGTCATCCGGCTAGAGGCTCCTTGGTCTGTCTGCTCAACCGGATCCGATTCCTGTGGGGAACTGAGACTAATCTTTGGAAAAGGTAAAGAAAATGATCTGTTCAGGGAACGGTAACTACCGCTCCCTGTAGTACTTAAATGTTGGAAGGGAAGAATCGCACCGGTAGCAGTGATCGATGCTCGATCTAGTGCTCTGAATACCGGTGAAGACGTCCCCCCACCCTCAAGCCGGGTGGGGGCGCACCTTCAGGCTGTGTAAGCCTTAGCTTCAGGTTTGGCTGAGTCGGTCTTTTGTTTGTCCGACCAGCGCTTCTTGAACCCTCCTAGAGGGGTTTTGCCCTTCCCGCTTGCTCCAGCAGAGCGAACGAACCCTTTATGGGCGGCAAAGAAAGGTCCATGCTTGTTACGAGGTCCTTTAGCTTTAGCAGCCTGTGGCAAAAAAGTGCTTTTGCCCCCAGTGGCATCCTTAATGATCTCATCTAGGGTGGCCCCAAATAGGCGATTCCCCTGAAAGGGGACATTCGCCAAGGTCTTTTTGGAACCTAGGTCCGCTGACCAGCATTTTAACCACAGCACACGTCTGAGGATTACCGCTGACATAGATGCATGCCCTAATAGGGGGGTGGCATCCAAGGCTGCGTCACAGACAAACTGTAGTCCTTGTATAATCTGTTCCATCAAATCAGATGTTGCCTGGGGGATACCTTTCCCCTTCAGGTCCTGGCGCACCAATCTCGCCCATTCCGTTAATGTTTGAGAAACTAGACCAATGACAATTACTGGTCTAAAGGCTGACCCTATCAGGGAAAAGATAGTGCGGGACTCCGCTTCTACCTTCCGATCCACCGAATCCTTAAAGGACGAAGCGTCCTCCACCGGAATAACCGTGGCTTTATTCAGTCTGGAAATAGGTGGATCCACCACTGGTGGTACCGTCCATTTCTTAATGAGGGATTCCTCAAACGGATAGCGTCTAGCAATGCGCTTGGAAATAGTAAAGGTACGCTTTGAATGATCCCATTCCTCTTTAATCTTATTACCAAAACACTTGGGTAAAGGAAAAACCTTCACCGTCTTGGTGGGTTTGCTAGTACCAAAGGGAATTTCCATTTCAGTTGCCTCTGCCGGTAAAACCTCAAGTCTTAAGGTTTCCCGAACCGCCACAACTAGTGCGTCCACCAATGCTTCTTCTTGTGCTATGGCGGAAGCATGAACGTCCTCCTCACTGTCTGAGGGAACTTTACCTGAGACAACAGCCCCTGCAGAGGGACCTGCAGCTGCAATGACCATCTCAGAATCTGAAGTCTCAGATGATATAGGGGTAGGCGGGGGTCGCTTTCTTGACCCCCGTTCCTGACAGGCCGTCTCCACCCGAGCCACCAAAGACTCCAAAACTGCTGTAAATGCATCCATACTCTGTGCTCTGGCGGGTCCCGCGGCCCCCTCGAGGGAAACAGGTGGGGGTACCTGTGTGGCAGGGTCCATGACAATTCCAGATACTAACCGAAAAAAATCAATTGCCAACAAAAATAAAACTTTTTTTTTTTTTCTTTTCAGACCCCCAGCGCCAAAATGCCCCTCAGTGTTACCTGCTTAGGGACCCCTACAGAGCGAGAGAGAGAGATAGATCCCAAGGCTCACCACTTGATGCTCAGAGTTTCAAATGCAACCTGTTACAGCACTGTCTAGAACAGACAGGAAGTCTTTTGGCTGGCTTCCCGGGAAAAAAGGAGGCGGCTCCGCCCCTCTGCACGCCTTCCGGCGCCTCCCCTAACTCCACGAGGTGTTTGGGTCACCTCAAACATGGCCGCCCCCATGCTGGAGACACGAGGCTACGCCAATATGGCAGCCTCGTGCGATCTGCCAGACAATGGCGGCGGCCTGTACAGGATAACGGCGTGTCTGGCGGCCTGCGGGAGTATCTCGGCCCCACAAACCTTTACCCTAATGGTGATCAGCCTGGCCGGCGGTACCAGACCCTGGCGGGCCGTATGCGGTCCGTGGGCCGTCGGAAGGCATCTGCCTTTGCTGGAGGAATGCGATCTGGACTGCAGTATACATGTATAGACATCGCCCTGTGAACACTTCTGACAGGTAGGATACCTTATACTATCACAGTAATATTCTAGTACTGCCACTGACTTCAGTCATCTTTACAGTTTTGAAATGACATTAGATTGTCAGCTCCCAAACCAAGCCTCCTGGTTTCTTGTTCACAAAAATCACACTCAAATAGGGGGATCTGTGACATGTTATAGGATAGAGGGGAGACCCATCCTTACCATTTCAGAGAGGGGCCCGCGTTCACCACAAACCTGTCAGAGGGAAAAGGGGGAACATACTACTCACCATACCGGAACCAGGCGGGCGCCAACTCCTGACAGTACCCCTCTCCACCGGGGTGGGAGGGCTGTCGACCAATACGGACGCCGTGACTCATGGTCATTGGCGTTTAAGCGAGACGTTTAACTCGCAGGGTCAGTCCCCGTCCAGTGGGACTATGTCGCGGCCAACCCAGCGCGGAGCTATGGCCTGCACGCGCTCGTAGGCTGAACTGGGGTGACCACTGGATCTCAACATCCAGCCCGTCGCCCAGTTCCAGCTTTCTTGCTTGAAGATCTCACAGGAACACTGGAGAAAAAAGCTGTCTAAAAAATCTTTCTAAGAAAAAAACCCTACCAGGACCGAAGATCCTAGCAAGGCATCTAGGTCCTTACTCCTAACTAGACAGAAAAAAACTGATTTGCTGTAGCAGAGAGAGAGGATATACCCTCTGGGACTGCCCCTAAGGTGTGGCCAGAATGTTTTCTTTCCTGTCTAGTCCTACTCCTGTAGAGGGCAGCATAACCCGAGTTGTTAGTATCAACGAGGACTACGTCTGTCAATGAGCGACAGAGAAATGTCGATTTTAACTTCTTCTATTTTAGTGGTGAGCTTACCTTGGCAGAGTGATATTGCCTCCAATACCTTCGTCCTGTCCGCTGCGACACGCTCTGACTTGGAAGAGGAACCAGTGTCATCTTTGGCCTGCTGGTCCTTGTCCTGACGGCGTTACTTTGCGAGCTGAATGCTCGCTTTGGTGGCCTTCTTAGGTGAAGACATCAGCCCCAGAGGATCAGGAGAACATGGGGAACAAGTAGGTAGAGGATTTCCAAGGATATCCAATGCAGGATAGTTGTACCGGGTTCAGTGTAGTCAGAGCTCTCCCTACCAGCGACTTATATCATCGCGCTCAAGGCCACGCCCCGGAGCGGGGAGCTTTTAAACATTTTTTTATGTTTGTTTCATTACAATTTTTTTTACACTTTTTCATAACCCCTATGTGATAGCATAGGTAGGTGACATGTCCTCCTTATGGCGACATTGGGGGTCTTAACCCCAATGTCTCCCGCAACAGCTAATGGAGAAAAGATTTCAAAAGTGACATAATACACGTTGATTCTGGGTTGTCATTGTTACACTGAAAGGTATTTAGTCTTGCTGCAGACATACCTCTCCCTCACTCCTCCAAAACGACCCTACCTCCAGCGGTAGCTGGCTGCTCCATAAAGTCTACTTTCAAGTAACAAGAGAAAGGATGCCAGAAAGGAGAAAAGTGGGATTTCGGGTTCAATAGTCACGGGATAATTGGGGAACGGATGTTCCCTGGATCCCCTTTTGCTCTCTTAATTATGGCCATTTACTGCGGGAGGGAGGGTGGAAACTTCGGAGCCCTGTAAAAGTTATTGAGTGGCTCTAGCCACCACTGCAAGGGAGCATTTTTATTTTCCCTGGAGTTCATCTTTAACTAGTCAAATGATCAACTTACAATAATGTAATAAAAAAAAGCATGACAAACTACTGTTGCAAGCATGCAAGCTACAGATAAAAAGCCTGATTTACCTTGCGTGGCTTTTCTGGGGTAGGTGCATCTTCCACTGGAGCCTCAATCTCGCTTGCAGGGATCCAAGTGTCATAACTAGGATAAAAGAAAGGCATGTATCTATTTATAGCTGTTACAATGCGATTCTCAGTAACACAGAGAAGGCAAACTAGATAAGACATAAAGGATGAGTCTACGAGCAACATCAAACACCCCCTGATCTTTAGGTTGGGCAGAATGGAAAACCTGGTGTAATCACTATTTTCTCTCAAAATAAGCCAGCTGTTCCATTTTGTTCCTGCTTCAAAAGTTTGGACAAATACACTCAGCCAAACTAAGCCTACATGTCTTTAGGACAGCCAGCCAAATTACACTCATAGGTTTATGGTTAGCTTACATGTCCCAAACCAATAAATAATTTTTTTCCATATTTTTAAACTACACCACCCATAAGAAACAAGCTTTAATTTATTTCCCAGATTTTTAACAAATTTAAAATGTTGAAAGCCTAAGAGCCCATTCACACTGCCGCGACTTGTCAGGCGACTTGTCAGCCTGACAAGTCGCGGTCGGTCGCGGTCCATTGAGTAGTACAGGACCCGTTCTAATAGGAGCGACACAAGTCGCTCCGACTTAAGCCCCATTCACACGTACCGATTGTCGGCCGTAAATGTTCGGCCAGCGTCCGATCGGCCGATTGTCGGCTTGTTAGTATGATGCTTCCGACAACCGACTGCAACTTTTCGGCCGAACAAAATCTGGTCTGCATGCTATAAAATTTTTGTTGGCCGTCACCAGAACGGCGGATTGTTCGTCAGTCAGTACAGATTTCGGCCGACAAAAGCCAGATGAGCAAGACTGGGCATGCTCAGTGAAGAAGAAAAACACGAAAAGTAGACCAAAACATGACATCACTTCTGCAGTTGGTTGTTGTTGGGCGACAAAATTCGTGTGCAGTCTAGAGCACATTTCAACCAACAAAACAACACTGGACAAAAGACGGCCAATCGTTCGGCCGACAATCGGTACGTGTGTACAGGGCATTAGAAAAAGGGTCCTGTACTACTTTGGGGCGACCTCGGAGCGACTTGCATAGACTTCCATTATGTGAAGTCCCTGCAAGTCGCGCCGAAGTCGCGGTGTACAGCGGTGCACGAGACTTCACAGGTCGCCCCCCAAAGTCGTGTCGCCTCAGTGTGAACCGGCTCCAATCCTTCCAGCCTGCTGTGATGCCCAACACAAACAGAACTTTGAGCTATGATACAAGCCTTATGATCTTATTTTAGTAGTGGGAGGACTGCTAATTGCACATCATCTTTTATCTCTGCATGACTTTAATGAAACCTGGATGAATATGTCTTTGAATCTACAATATGGAATTAATGTTAACGATGATAGGTTTTACCTGTCAGGATAGTAACCCCAGTGAAGAAGAACCTGCTTATCACGCTTCAGTATGGGTCGCACCCATTCTTCTAAATACAGAAAAGCATAACAAATATTAAGCACAGCTCTTTAACGGAATCAAGAGTATATGCATATCACAAATAAAGAGTATGTAATGTGCCAGGGGTTACCATTCTTCAAATCTCAGGACACATCTTAGGTCAGTGAGCATAAACCTATTTTCCTTCATTGTGAAGGCAGAGCCCTGAAACTAATATGGCACATAGTAACAATAAAGATAGCTTCTATCCAAATCTAAAGCTGTTTGACAGACGTCAATTGGGATTGCTAGAAAACCTTTATCCAATCGGCTGCAGTGCTGATCAGTGTATTCTGACAGGGGAGGAGTCCTGTTGTCAGAATACAATATCACAGTGGGGAGGACTTCTCCATCCACCTCGTTAGTGTAGATGGGGAAATTAGTTTGTTTGTTTTTTTTTTTTCTTTCGGCCAGCCCGCTGAAACAAAACTGAACATGTATACCCAGCTTAAGAAACTGAGCTTTTTTTGTGACACATTATGTTTAAAACTAAAATTTGAGCAGATATAAAAATACCACTTCAGTAGTTAAGTTTTTGCATTCCCTGAAAAATGTGCTGTTTAACTGCAATATAAAAAAGTGTGGCTATAAAAGTGAGAATATAATTAGCCATATTACTGCAAATCTGTAGCTGATGCTTCTGATAGAAAACGCAAATAAAAAATGCAGAAAATATATAAACAAAAAGGAAAATGGGGCTGCAATTTCAATGTGTAGAATGTTGCCGAGGCTCAAATGTAAGGGGACCAATGTAAGTTTCAAGCAGCCAGTCTATCTAACCTAGAAGCTAACAGCTTATCAGGACAGAAATATGAAGACTATGTTACATACTTTTCATCCTTATCCATTCTTCACAACTTTGTTAGATAATGACCTAAACCAGGCTCTAACTGAGCATCTCAAATTTTGAAGTGCACTCCATTGAAGTCCAGGGGGGCTTAATGCACAGGCATAACCAGCACTAAAGATTTCCATCCAAAAAAGGACAACAGTGGAGGAACCCACAACTGTCCTGCCGGGGTATGATGAAAGCAGCTAAAATAGGGGTTTCTACGCTAGGGAACTATGATGAAGGGTAGACTAATGTACATTTTGCTAAAAGTAGACTTGTCCTTTAAGGAACCAGAAACATATTATTTAGGACTGGACAAATCCAAGCAGCGCCAAAGTCCATGGTTCATAATAATGACAACTGGAACCCGCAGTGTATTTCTAAGCCTATATTAATTGTTGTCAGTGGAAAATTGGAGTCCTTAAAATTGTCCATTGGCTGCTATTGTGGACTATCAACTCCTGCACCATTGAAATGATTAAATGCACGTCAAGACGACGGTAAACATAAACCAATCAAAATGAGATTTTGTCTTACCGTAAAATCCATTTCTCTGATGTTCATTGATGGACATAGCTCAAGATCTTCTTAGGCATTGGGTTATACTGCCCCCTACAGGAGTAGGACACTAGACAGAAAAAATGCTTGACTACGCCTATGGGCAGTCCCAGGGGGTATACTCCCACTCTCAGTTATATGCACTCAGTTTTGTTACAAGCAGTGTCAGAAGAAATCCAACTCCACAGAGGGTTTGGTGCTATTTCCGTCAATGAACATCAGAGAAATGGATTATACGGTAAGGCAAAAATCCCATTTTCTCTATCGTTCACTGACGGACACAGCTCCTGATCTTCTTAACCATTGGGACTTCCCAAAGCAGTGTTAAACATGAGAGGTGGGAACAGCAGAAAAAAATTCCCCAAGGCTAAACCATAGCCAACCAGGTAACATGGAGTTCAACCAAGAACAACTTGAGCTCACCTGAAAAAAACAATACTGTATGTCCTTAAAGAGAAGCAGGTCCTCTGAACAGCAGCCTGCAAAACCCTGTGGCCAAAGGAAGCATTCACAGGTGCCAACACATCGACTTTCTAAAATTTTGTAAAGGTGTGCACGGATGACCAGGTAGCTGCATTGCAAACCTGCATCACTGACGCCTGAAGACGGAAGGCCCAGGAGGCACTAAGCGCCCTAGTAGAGTGCGCCGTAACAGGGAAAGAAGGACCCTGACCCTTAATTGAATAGGCTTGAAACACTGTCTCTCTGATCCATCTGGAAATAGTTGCAGCAGAAGCGGACAACCCCTTCCGAGGTCTGCCCATGAGCACAAATAGTGAGTCTGACTTACTAAAAGACTCTGTAGCTGCAAGGTACACCCTAATTGCCCGAACCACATCCAAGGAAAGCAGGGCAATTTCCTTATGGATGTTTTGGCCTGGGACACAGGGAAGGCATACAATGTCTTCATTCAAATGAAAATCAGAGACAACCTTTGGAAGGAACGATGGACAGGGGCGAAGAGCCACCTTATCTCTGTGAACAAGACACCGCCGCCAGCTCCATCACCCTGCGCGCAGAAGTGACTGCCACCAAAAAGGCCACCTTCTGGGACAACGTAAGCAGGGGAATCTCCCTAAGATTTTCAAAAGGAGGTTTCTGGAGGACTAAAAGCACCAAATTGAGGCCCCAAGGCGGCAATGGAGACCGCACCAGAGGAGCCAAGTGTCGAACTCCCTGGATAAATTTACGCACCAAGGAAAGCGTGGCCAATGGTCATTGAAAGAAGCCCTTCAAGGCTAAGACCTGGCTCTTGATAGTACTCAAGGCCAGACACTGCTCAACCCCCCCCCCCCCCTGTTGAAGGAAAGTCAAGATCCGAGCCACCGAAAAAGAGCGAGGATGAACCCCAAGAGACTCAAACCATGCAATGTACGACCTCCATGTACGATGGTAGATCTTCCCAGAGGTAGATTGTCTAGCTTTTAATAGCCTAGGAATCACTGAATAAGACAAACCTCAATCTTTCAACACCTGGCTTTCAACAGTCAAGCCGTTAAAGCCATCGACTGTAAAGAAGGATGGAAGATTGGCCCTTGGGACAGCAGATCTTCCCTGAGAGGAAGTCTCCAAGGAACATCAGCGACCAGCCATACCAGATCGGCGTACCAAGACCAGCGTGGCCAGTCTGGAGCCACTAAGATGACCAGAATCCCTTCTGCCTCGATCCTGTGTAGAAGTCTTGGCAGAAGCTTGAGAGGAGGGAAGGCGTAAATCAGACGATACTGACCCCACGGGGCCACCAGAGCATCTAAGGCATCTGCCAGAGGGTCCCGAGACCGTGCCACAAACCTCTGCACCTTCCTGTTGAGACGAGAGGCCAACAGGTCAACCTCGGGAGTACCCCACCGGAGGCACAACTGATAAAACACTTCCGAATTAAGTGACCATTCCCACTTGTCCAACGCCAGTCGACTAAGGTAACCCGCCTGACAATTTTCCATCCCCGGAATGTGTACAGCAGAGATGGCTGGAACGAAATGTTCTGCCCACCTTAGAATGCCGGCTACTTCACAAGCCGCCAGGAAACTTCTTGTGCCCCACTGAAGATTGACATAGGCTACAGCCGTGGCATTGTCTGATTGAATCGCACCAGACACCCCTGAAGAGGATCTGTCCAATGATCCAGACAAAGTCTGATCGCTTCCAGTGTCCAGACCCCCTGAGCAGAATCTTTTCCGAGGACACCTCTCCACCGGGACAGGCTGGCATCCGTGGTGACCACCGTCCAGTACAGGGGGAGAAAGGATTTGCCCTGGCGAAGAGCCAGGGAACTTAGTCACTAGATCAGGGACCCTCCCGTACCCTGGCTTAGCCAGATGAGGTTGTCTAAAGACTGTGGATTCTTGTCCCATTTGACCAGAATGTCTCTTTGCAGAGATCTCGTGTGGAACCGCCTCAAAGGCAGACACCATCAGGCCCAGCACCGAACTCCCTTATAATCTCCAAGTTGTCCACTTGAGCAGTTGGAGACTCTGCTCGCAGCAGAAGATCGTCCAGGTACCCCAGTACGACAATCCCCTGCTGACGTAACAATACCAGCACCGGGGCCAATACTTTTGTGAAGACCCGAAGAGCGGAGGCGAGACCAAAGGATAACGCCACAAACTGATAATGCTCCTCTCGCCCAGGGAAAAGCGGAGGATGCGCTGGTGACCAACACATATTGGAATGTGAAGGCAAGCGTCCTTGATGTCGATAGAAGCAAGAAAATCCCCCTGATGCAGGGATGCCACTACCGTGCAAATATACTCCATTTGGAAATTCTGGAACCGCACAAAGCAGTGCAGCGCCTTGAGGTCAAGAATCGGATGCACCTTGCCCTCCTTCCTGGGGACTGTAAACAGGTTTGAATAAAACCCCTGAAAACATTCCGAAGTCGGAACTGGGACAATCACCCCTTGGCTCGGCAAGTCTTGCACTGCCCCAAAGAGACCCTGTAAGCGGTCTGGGGACAGGTGCAAGTTGGGGGAAAAAAAAACTTTCCGGTGGGTAAGAATGAAACTCGATCTTGTAGCCGGACCGTATGACTTTGTGGACCCACTTGTCCTGTACTAGGAAGGTCCACAGGTCCAGAAACCAGCGAAGACGTCCCCCCACCCCAAATACGGATGAAGGCGCCCCTTCATGCAGAGGGAGCCTTGTCCGCAGGTCTGGAAATGCCCACTCTCAACTTGCCAAACCAGGTTCGTTTGGATCCTCCAGGGGAGGCCCTGAAGAGTTTTGATCCCTTGTCTTGAGAACCTGAGGGGCGGAAACAGCTTCTTATGAGTCGAGAAGGATGGACCAAGTCTACGACGGGGCTCCTTGCCCTTGCTAGTCTGCGGAAGAAAGGTACTCTTCCCCCCTGTGAGACCCCTAATGATGTCATCCAGGGAAGCTCCAAACAGGTGATTGCCTAGGAAGGGGAGATCAGATAAGACCTTTTTAGAAGTCTGGTCCACAGACCAGCATTTAAGCCAAATTAACACGCCTAAGGACCACTGCTGAGACAGACAGCTTCGCAATCAGAGGCTCCGCATCCAAAGAGGCATCACAGACAAACCTGCAGCCCCTGGACCAACTGGCCGACCAGCTCAGCAAAGGCCGGGGGAAGCTGCTCCCCCTCCAGGTCCTAAAAGCTTGGCCCGCTCGGTCAGAGTTTGTGACACCAGGGCAATAGAAAAAACCTAAGTGTCGAACCAGCCCCAGTGTACATATGGCGGGCCACAGCCTCCGCTTTTCTGTCAGCCAGGTCCTTACAGGCCAGGGACTCTTCAGCCGGAATCATGGTTGCTAGAAACCGGAGAGTCCACCACAGGTGGGACAGTCCACTTTTCAAGCAGGGAATCCTCATAAAGGTACCGCATAGCAAAAGACTTAGGGACCACAAGGGGGCGTTTTGGACAATCCCACTGTTTCGCGACAATTTTGTCAAAGTAAGCGTGAAAAGAGGAACACTCTTGCCGCTCTGGAGGGCTTGTGGGTGCCAAAAGGAACCAACGCCTCTGATGCGGCATTAGCCGCATTCTCCATTATTAAAGTCTCACGCACAGATACAATCAGTGCATCCACCAGCGCCTTTTAATGCGCGGCTACAGGAACAGAGGAATCATCCTCGCTATCTAAGAAGTCAGAGTGTGTGGACAAAGATCGAGCAGGGTGACTCGCATCCGCGGCGGCCGAATAAGATTCAGGAGCTGATGAGATAGATGAGGCAGGGGAAGGCGGGGGACACTTTTTCTAGCCCGTTTCCCCAGGACCAAATCCACTTCGGACACCAAAGACTCCAGAACTGCCGTCAAGGCAGTAAGGGATTAATGGGACCTGGAGGGTCCAGCAGCCTCTGAAAGGGGATCAGGTGGGGAAATGTGCTCCAGGGACTCTATGAGTGAAAAAGAGGGACCCACAAAAAGAGGTTTATAAACACTGCCAGGGTATCCAACCCGCTGGCAGCACTACAGGCACAGAGCACCAACCGATCCTATAGCAGAGAGGGAGAGGACCCCACCAAACTCACCACCCACCGATGAGGCACCGCAGCACCAGGCTATTTGCACACACATGCGGCGATCAGGAAGTAAATGATCCAGGAGTCAGCACCAAGGGATAGGGAGGGGCTCCCACTGTCGAAATTACCACCCATATATGATTCACAGTCACGGCCGCAGCTATTAGCAATGAGAAACTGCTAGAAAATGGCCACTGAGGCTACACAAACATGGCTGCTGAATCTACAGCACACAGGCTGAAAGAAAATAGTGGCCCCACGTGGCTCCGGGGGCCCAGGAAAATGACACCAACAGGAAGGGGGGCCCTGGCAGGAGCCCCCACCAGGTACAGCCTCCTCCCTAAAGCCGATCGTCTGGTCACTGGCTGTGTGCCCCCCTCACCACCATCGCCAGCTCATCACCCCAGACCGACCAGGAAAGATGGTATGGTCACCCCATGGGGAAAGGAGGGTTAGGCAGATGAGGTGCGAAGAGTCCGCAGGGACCACCGAGAGAGGGGGGCACTGCAAGGGAAGAAGGAGAACCCAGGGGTCTGACCATCCCAGGGAGGGGCCCACGTCCACCCCAAAACCCTCTAGGGGGAGAGAGGGGACAGCTACTTACCATACCAGGAACAGGGTGGGCACCGCTCCAAATAGAACCTCCTCTCCATCGAAATGGGGGGCTGTCCGCCAGGAGGAACTCTGTGACTCAAGTCGAGGCCAGGTCGTATGCGACCTCGCGAGACATTTAACTCGCAGGCCAGCCCCTGTCCAGTGGTGTTATATCGCGGCTGACCTAGCGCGGAGCTGAGGCCTGCCACGCTCGCTGGCCAGACTGGGGTGACCGCTGGATTTTAAAAAATATCCAGTCCGTCGCCCAGTCCAGCAGTTGATTGTAGATTATCACAGGAAAAATAGAAAGGAAAAAAAATTGCCAGGACCAAAGATCCCAGCAAGGAACTAGGTCCTTACCCCTGACTAGGCAGAAAAAAAGGAATGCCTATAGCTGAGAGTGGGAGTATATCCCCTGGGACTGCCCACAGGCGTATTCAAGCTTTTTTTCTGCCTATTGTCCTACTTCTGTAGAGGGCAGTATAACCCAATGGTTAAGAAGATCAGGAGCTGTGTCTGTCAATGAACGATAGAGAAAATGCTCTTTGGTGTATTATACTGTATACCAGTCAGACATCAGAATGGTAAATACGAAAAATGAAAGTAAAAACTGGAAAATAGTGCACATTAGATAGACAAAGTCATACAGGAATGTGCAATTTATATCGGCAGGTAGTTTTATTTATTTATTTTTTTTTTTAAATGTAGCCCTACTGCAGGGCTTATTTCTAAGGTTGAAGCATTTAGGCACCCCGCTAAGGTGCCAGCCCCCCTGCTATGTATCCCAAGCTCCGCTTGCCCATCTGCATAGGTGATTAGAGGTAAGGGAAGGGAGTCGACAAACGTCTGCTCTCCTCCCCTCCTTGTCCTGACCCAGAAGCAAAGTGTACGACGTCACTTCAAGGTCCCCGTTGACAGATTTCCTTGATGGCCAAGAAAGAATGTAATGCAGTATAATCTGCATTGGATTACATTTAGTGGAGCACATAAGAGACAGGCAGGGTCTTTTAGACCCTGGATGTCTCAAAAAAGATAAAATAAAAAAAAATTTAAAAAATGTAAGTTACACCCAAATACATAACTCCCCTCTAAAAAAAATTTGAGTAACCCCTACATATAAAATGTATACGCAGGCATCGTGGCGCCTACGCAAGAAAACGTTCATTCCGATGCACGGTACATATCCCTGTGCACGCCGGAATAAGAGCAATAATTCTAACACCAGACCTCCTCTGTAACACTAAACTGATAACCTCTAGGGGGCTTAAAAAGTGTCGCCTATAATAAAAATAGGGTACTAATGTTTGTCGCCATTTCACAAGCGCACGCACATTTAAAGTTTAACATGTTCAGTATCTATTCACTCGACTCAATCTCATTGTTTATATTTTACCCAAAAAATTGGGTAAATTTGGGTATTTGGGAAAATTTGGGAAATTTTGCATTTCCTGGATATTTGTGGTAATATTGTGTGATATAAAAATTTAAACTACCACAATTTTATTCTGCAAGGTGTCTGCTTTCAGAAAATATATGTAATCTTCAGGATTAAAATGATTTTTTAAACGCATGCAAAAAAATGCAAAGGGCTAACAGCAGTACAGGAAGAAGTTCCCTGTACCAGCTGTCACTTTTTGAAAAGAGCGTGTCTTCCATTCAGATTTCTGTGAATTAATCCACTATGATTACCAACATCCTTTGCAGCTATCAGCTTGCAGTTCTCAATGAACTACAGTGGCGCTGTTGAGCACTGTGGTAGTTCAAAGATTCTTCTCGTCAGTGTGAAACTGCCTGCCTGACAGTCAGCAGGTGTCTGTTAATCGCTGGTGCAATGCTTTCCAGGCTCCAAAAAAAATTATTAAAATGTTTTACCTGCAACAAAAATGTACATTTATTTATTTTTGTAAAGGTGAACTTATCCTTTAACGGAGTGGACACCGAAGCGTGATTTGGCTGCTCAGCATGTGCTTGTACAGAGTACCCCAGTGCAAAGGTCACCTTAGGGAATAAAGTTTTGGGGCTTTTTTTCTCATTGGGTCCAGCCCCTCATTAAACAGAAGTGCTTCTGCTGAGCAATAGGAAAGTCCGACACTTCCCTTTCCTGACGAGCACAAAATCATTACTCATCACACTGCAAGGTATCTCTCCTCCCTGCTAGTCCCCGGGTGCAGTGCAGGAGACAGGCAGAGAGGTGAGAAGATAAACAGCAGAATGTTAAAAACATGAAAAGTTTAAGTCGTCATAAAGTCCCTATCACTTTTAAAGGCCCCTAAAAGCATCTAATTCCTAAAAGCATCTCAGATTTTGGCACCGCTATTGTTAAAACTATTTTTTTTTATCAGGAAATCAACAAGAAAACAACAGAAACACAAGAACATTTTAAGTAGCCAGTAGTTAGAAGCAATGCAAGCATACTAGGCTTGCTTCTGCCAAAACCAGCATTAGTTTTGCAAAATGGTACCTAGCACATAAAATGGAGTCAAATTCTGACCTTCCTCCAAGTTGCCAGGAACTGGAACCACCACATGGGAAGCATGACTTTTATCCTCCGTTACACTACCCTAGAGAGGAAACAAGAAATGCTGCTTAACCTGGAGAAAAGAAACATAAACACGAACAATGACCCAAACAGCAATAAAAGAAAGTTTCAACCCTTAGCCTCGGTTCACACTAGGGCGACCTGTGAGGCGACCTGGTCGCCTCACAGGTCGCCTCCCATAGGGAAGCTGCGGACCCGTTCTAATAGGAGCGACACAAGTCGCTCCGACCTAGAAAAAGGGTCCGGAGCTTCTATGAGGCGACCAGGAGGCGACCGCCATAGACTTCAATGTTATAAAGTCCGTGGCGGCCGCTCCGAGGTCGCGGCGCGCTGTTCGCACCGCGATCTCGGAGGTCGCCCCGGGAAGTAGCGTCGCGGTAGTGTGAACCGGCGCTTATAAACTATCTATAACTACAAAGATGTTTAGAACAGAGTCCCACTTAAGGAAAACAAAGCTTTTAGATCAAAACATCTTAGCCGTGCTCTGCCCTTTGGCTTCAATCCCTACTGTAAACCGTGGCTCCAGTATAGGTAATAAAAGGCTAGCTGATAAGCTGAAGCATTTGCCAGTGAGTCTTCAAAGCTCAGGGTAGATAAGGAAAATATAAGTCCTTGTAATTATAGACATGTATTATAAGATGATAATACCAAATTCAATATATAACAACTGTAATAAATGTGTGCAAGGGAGCTGCAAAGGGATCTCATTGGTGAGCTTTTGCAAAATTATTCTTCATAACAGTCAAAGTTCCCCACTACGCACTTTACCAATAATACATCCTGGGAGGAGGCGTTCACACTACTAGACAAAGACTCTCCCCACCACTAGGTAAGGTATGCTTTTTTCATAATTATGACCCACTTTAAATTTGCAATATTTGAGTTAATAGCTAAGAGCAAATCACAGTTAGGATTTACACATCCTGTATAGATACAGAAGCAGCCTACTAGGGAGATTATGTTACTATGTAGGAAGAGCAACGATGTCAAGGAAAGCACTTTCCTGATGCAATCATCTTTAACCACTTGCCAAACAGCCGCCGTGTATATACGGCGGCAAAGTGGCGCTATTGTGTGAAACGACATACCTGTACGTCCTTTTGTTCAATAGCCAGTAGATGGCGCTACTCGAGGCGCATGTTGCGCTGTGATTGGCTAGCAGGGATGTCAAGCAACAGGTCAGGGAGACCCGATGTCCGCCGGCTACCGGCGATCATCCCCAAAAAAGGCAGACCGGCAATCTGCCTATGAAGGCAGATCACCGTTCTGCAAGGGGACAAGATGGAGACCTTGTGTTCCTGTTAAGCAGGAACTGGGATCTCTGTCTTCTCCAATCAGTGCAACCCCCCCCAGTTAGTAAGCACCCCCTAGGGACACGCTTAACCCTTTGATCACCAGTGATGTTAACTCCTGCCAGTGTCATTAGTACAGTAACAGTGCATTTTTTTCTTTTTTAGCACTAATCACTGTATTAGTGTTACTGGTCCCCAAAAAGTGTCAAACGTGTCAGTTAGATGTCTGATTTGTCCGCCGCAATGTCACAGTCCCACTGCGACACAAGACCACAAGGCAGTGCAACAAGTTTAAAGTGAATATAGATGTAAAGAAGTATATGATATACTAATGAAAAGATGTGATCATTTTTCTCTTTCATTGATTTGTAGGATAAGTTCACCACAAAGAAAAAAATAAAAATAAATAAATAATGCACATTTTTTTGCACTTAAAAAAACTTGTATTTTTTTTTTTTGGAGCCTGGAAAGCACTGCAGCCACGATTAGCAGAACATGGGTGTAATGCCAGACTTCTGCAGATGGTCTAGGTAGCTTTCTGTCCATACCTCCAATACAGGCAGGCAGTTACTGAATGATAGAAAACTCAATAATCTACCTATAGCACTCATCAGCACCCTAGTAGTTCACTGGGAACTACAAGCCGTCAGCTGCAAAGGCTGACGGCACTTGTAGTTCATTGGTTCACAGGGATCTGTGAATGAATGACACGGTAGTGTGGGCAGATTCCTTTCTTTTTAAATTGAGACAGCAGGTGCGAGGAGAAGATCCCCAGCCTGCTGTCACAGGAAGGGGAGATGCTGAACATGGTACACCCTAAATATAGGTATAACCTGTAACATATTTAGAAAGGTAAATTATCCTTTAAAGTGATTGTAAAGTCTCATTTTAAAAAAATACAAATAAACAACAAACATGTTATACTTACCTCCTCTGCAGTTGGTTTTGCACACAGCAGCCCAGATCCTCCTCTTCTCAGGTCCCCCGTACCTGCTCCTAGCCCCTCCATCTAATCGAGTGCCCCCACAGCAAGCAGCTTTCTATGGGGGCACCCAAGCCGAGCTGCAACTCCTTGTGTCCATTCAGACACACACCGAGCTACCCCCCCCTCCCCCACTCTTAATTGGCTCACTGACTTTGACAGCCGCAAGAGCCAATGGCACTGCGGCTGTATCTCAGCCAATCAGTAGGGAGAGTCCCGGACGGCAAGGGACTCGTGGACATCGCTGAACAGAGAGGGGGCACAGGTAAGTATTAGGGGGTGCTGGGGAGGCTGCTACACACAGAAGGCTTTTTATCTTAGAATGCATTAAGATGAAAAAAAACCTTCCTGCTTTTACAACTCCTTTAAACAAAAACAAAGAAACAAGTTTGTTTAAATATCCAGCAGTACATGTTTCTCTCTCCCATGCTGCTCAGTTCAACCCCTTAGCAAAGACCAGTACCTCTTGATATGGGGAGCTTGTGATTAACTCTATGTGACAATACTGGAGCAATCACTGGTGCTGTCAAACAGGTAGTGGTCAGCCCTATGTAAGCTACAGATTGAGTGAGTTATAGCTTACTAGCTACCAGGAGCTGAGCAGAGTGGTGGGAAAGTAGAAAAAGAGGTATGTGCTTCTGGGGAAGCAGGGGATTAAAGTGAACCTGCTGCTTTGTGCTATCTGCAGAAGGCACAGGTTCACTTTAAACAGAGGTCACAATTAGTCAAAACAATCAGTAGATGTAAAAGCTGATATCTGTACTGCTCCATCCCATTAGTCTTTTAATGTGATAGGCAGCCTCACTGACCACAAAGTTGTTGCAGAGATCTTTGAATATACTTATGCTTTTTTCTAAGGTAACTTTTTTTTATCCTATCAACCAGTTAAAACGATTGAGGTTTGTTAAAGGTTTATTTTAACAGATGACACACTCCAACACGTTTTTTTTGACCCAGGAGTCAGCATGGCTCATGTATCATGTGACTGCTGTCATTGGCTATTACATGATCGGGAACCCATCCTGCTGGCATTTCCAGTACAGCTCACTCAGTGAGCAGGGAGAGTGTTTTCAGCACACACGGTGAACACAGATGTGCTGGGCATTAAAGCTCACCTTTTTTGCCGTAGCATATATGCATTTAGCAAGAGGTTAAAAAACTTTATGAGACAATGAAGATGAATAGGTGTTACATATTTTCTAAATTACCATTAACTAAAATGAGTTGCACATTTGTTAATTATCGTAACTTTCTGGATATTAAAAATCATACAGAAAAAAAAAAAAATTTACCTGATGTCTTTTTACAATGTCCTTCAGTTTGCTCTGTAGTTTGGAGTCTATGTCTGGATGAAGATATATGTTTGGTCGAGACAGACAGTTATTCTGTAAAAGGGAAACAAAGAGTAAAAATTCTACACTGTGCTAGTGTGGAATCAATATAGCATGTAAGCAGAGAATTACACTGATTGGTGGCTTACGCTAATAAAAATAACAGAGAAAGAAGCAGAAAAAAACTGACACTGAAAAAACCTATACTGATTAGAGTTGGGAGGCTGCTGCTGTTGGCCTCCTTTTGAAAATGCAGGTTTCCTGGCTACAATAATTTCTGAGCCACTGATCTGGAAGAAGCATGCAAAATAGAAAAAATGTAGGTTAGGACTCCTGGTTTTCATTACTTTACAATGTCTCAGAAAGTACTTAAAGGAGAAGTAGGGCCATAGCTCTTCTGGCCCTATGAGTGCATTTAGTTCTGCACTCCAGTGACCCGTATTCAGTCGACCGTGGGCTAAATTTCACTGTCAGCTGACGTCACTTACCCTGTCCAGGCTCTGGAGAGATCCCAACTTTAATGTCTGGATCCACCCAGATGCCTGACTGACAGCTGGCTCAGAATCTCAGCATGCCGCTCCTGCTCCCTCCACAGTGAGCACTGGAGGGGCAGAGCAGAGAGTAACTGAAGACCAAAAACTGAGCGATTAGTGGTCTGTGATCGCTCAGTTCCCAATGTAAAGTGCAGCGGGGGGACACATTAGACTGATGCTGCATCCACCTAGGTGAGTATGGATGTTCATTTTGTTTCTTTTACAAAATAATTTTACTGCAAACAAAAAATTAGTTCAACAATGAGATGGTAACATCAAATATGGCAAAAGGAAGGGCTCCCAACAGAGGGACACAAAAATAATGTTACATAATTTCCTAGAGCAGTATGTCGTATTAAAGTCCTGAGTCCTTGATGGAGAAAGCTCGATATTCCAGACTGTGATGGATGGTGAATTATGACCTAAACACCGAAACCTATTTATGGAGGACACAAGGCAGTGCAACAAGTTGAAAGTGAATATTTATGTAAAGAAGTATATGATATAATAATGAAAAGATGTGATCATTCTAACCATCCTCACCAGAACCACGCCCGGCGGCCTGGCAGGCTGTAAGAGCTGTTATGCATAAAAGGAGAACTGAAGGAAAAGCTAAAAAGTAGGAGGAGAGAAAGAAGAAGAGTCAAGAAGAGAGGGGAAAGAAGGGGGGGGGGTCCGACGGGATACGCAATGGAGGATCACTCAAATTGAGAGGAGCCTATTATCAAATTATCTCATTTATCATGATATCATTCATACGATTCTTAACTGCTTCAAAGCTAAGCACTGGGGTTTTCCAAGCCTTCGCAATGGTCAACTTAGTTGCAGTAAAGAGATGAAAAGACAATTGGCGCTCCGGGCGAAGCAGTTCTGAAATTGGTCTACAAAGGAGGGCCTCGTAAGGGTCCCTTTTGAGGTTGGTGTGGAATATGTTATGAAGAAGAGTATAAACCCTGACCCATAATCTACATACCTTAGGACATGCCCACCAAATATCAGCCATGGTTCCTTCCTGAGGGCATCCCCGGAAGCGAAGAGGGGAATAAGATGGGATGAATCGGGCCAGTTTACCTAATGTATAGGACATTTTTGGAGCTTTTTGAGAGAGCTATCGTCTTGATCTGCCAATCCTCTGGGTCTAACTGCCTTCCCAGATCTTTCTCCCATTGTAAAAAAAAAGGGCAGTACCGAGGGGTGTTCTAAAGGATATAATTGAGGATTAAATTAATGATATTAATCCCGGGGAATAGGGTCGGGCTCTGCAAAGGCTTTTGAAAGGAGTCAACTTGTATGGTGTGGGTTGAGATTTTATGAGTTATTGTAGGTACCTGTAATGTGCTTGCAAAGGATTATCATAGGAAGATCTAAGGGCTTCAAAGGTTATTATTTTCATGGGGGTGAACAAGGAGTGAAGCTCAACAAATCCCTTATCAGTCCACCAGGAGAACTACTTAGGATTTTCACAACTGGGGGGAAATAATGGGGAATGGGTAAGGTGAAGTAATGGCAATCAGGCCTGCCAAAAATTTGACGGAATCCCACAAGTGAAGAGAGTGGGTTAAACATGGTCCTAATTTGTATATATCATAGGTAAAAAGGCGCTGGTAATCTTAATATATCACGTGTTATAAAAATTAATAGGTGATTTAAAGTGTAATATATGTGATTAAAAATTGCTACAAATATATATATGATCTACTATTGGTGCAATTAGCAAAGAAAAGTGCATACCAGTGCAATTTCAATTCAGAAGTGTTTGTGCTTCTCAAAGTAAATTAATCCACAAAGGTGTGGATCAGTGAACCAATAAATAGATATATAAAGAATTCCATACAAAAATCACATAAGAATATATAAAAATATAAATATATAAATGTGCTCCAAGTAGTGTTTAAAAGTCCAGGCAATAGCATGCAATCAAAATTGTGCTTGGTGGATTCTTATTAATCCCTTCACAGTGCTCCAGGTGCTGGGATGTGACAACCGTCAATTAAGAAGTGCTTGTGCTTCTCAAAGTAAATTAATCCACAAAGGTGTGGATCAGTGAACCAATAAATAAATATATAAAGAATTCCATACAAAAATCACATAAGGATATATAAAAAAATCACATAAGAATATATAAAAAAGTATAAATATATAAATGTGCTCCAAGTAGTGTTTAAAAGTCCAAGCAATAGCATGCAATCAAAATTGTGCTTGGTGAATTCTTATTAATCCATTCACAGTGCTCCAGGTGCTGGGATGTGACAACCGTGGCCTCTTACCAGCTAGCAGCAGGTCACAAGGACCCCCAACGCCTGTGATCCCTTTATTGGGTGGATCAGACCTCTCCTCGATTGCTTGGATCTCTGGCTCCTATATTACTCGAGTTGGACCATGTAGTCCCCCCATACACATAAAGATATAGAAGAACAAATAGCCTCCAATAGTGAAATACTGTTTTATTCTCCAAAAAACATACACTATAAGGTGACAATTAGCCTCTTACTATTTGTTGTGCCCTCCTGGCACTGGGCAATTCGGCAGTACAAAATCGTTTTTTTGGGTCTTAGGAAGATATTCTCCGGGGATCTGCAGCACCCTGTATCTCCTTTCCCCCTTTCTTTGTATTGCAGCGGTGGATGTGTATCCCAGCCTCTGTTCCGAATGCCTCTGTGTGTTACTTCCGGGTTAGCATTGACCACAATGCATTTCGCTTAACGAGCGTCCTCAGGCAGTCTATGCTGGCCCTGTCAGTCACATCTTAAGTATCGCTATCTCTATTATGATTGGCCGGTGTTTAATTTTGCTTTTGTAGCGCCATTCATTTATTTTTATTGACATTAAGTGCCGATCTGTATATTTAACAAGATGGTATCGATTTATTACGTGACCCTTTTATTTTATGTGTATTTGACATTTGCTGCAAATCGCCCGGGTATATTCCTATTCCCCTATAGCTGCTATTGGAAAATCCTTTTTAAAGGATACCAAGGAAACATTAACCTCACTAGTGGACATAAATATCACCGAAAACACAATATTGGCATCGATCGATGTGGAATCATTATATACGAACATCAGACAGAAGGATGCATCAAGGGCTATCAAATGGGCCTTAGAAAAATACACCAATTTAAAGGAACCACAAAGAGATTTCCTATTGGAAGGCCTGAATATGGCTATGTCAAATCATCATTTTTGGTATAAGAATGAGTACTATAACCAAATAAAGGGTGTAGCTATGGGAGCACGTTATGCTCCCAGCGTAGCAAATATATTTTTAGCCAAATGGGAAGAGGAGGATATCTACTCAAAACTTCCACAACAACTGAAGTATTACCGCCGATATCTTGATGATATCTTGGTTGTGTGGGAAGGATCGCAAGAATCCCTGGAACATTTCTTCAAGAAAATGAATAAAAACAAATATCAGATCAAATTTACAGGTAATATGGACAAAAATACAGTGCAATTTCTCGACTTGGAGATCTTTAAGCACAACGGCACTTTAAACACCAGAACCTTCTTTAAAAAGGTGGATACTAATGGCTACATCTCTAAGAGGAGTTGCCATCACCCGGCTTGGATACAAGCGATACCAAAAGGGCAATTCACCCGAATTAGAAGGAATTGTACAGATTTAAAAGACTACAATACACAGACAGATAAATTAATAGAAAGATTCAGAGAAAAGGGATACAAAGAGAAAGACCTGAGAATCACACAAAAGAAAATATCCGAATCGAAGAGAGAAGACCTCCTAAAGAATAAGAAGAAAAAGAAGAAAGAAAACCCAAACTTTGAACTAGCTTTTATTACGGGATTCAACACCCAATACAAAGAGGTTGAAAAATGCATAAAGAAAAATTGGCACATCCTATTAAGGGATGACACTTTAAAAACACTCCTCCCAAAGAATCCAAAATTTATTTATAAAAGAGCCCCGGGACTACGGAATATCCTATCAAAAAATGTTCCAGACCCACCAAAAAAACCACAAATGTTTTTTGCAAAAAATGGCTTCTATAGGTGCAGAAGATGTAAAGCATGCAGGACAAGCAGATTTAAGAAAAGGATTGAACACAAGTTCTTCTCCGCGGATAATCGGGAATTTGAGATTAAAAAATTCATCACCTGCGATACTAGATTTGTTACATACATGTGTACTTGCCCTTGCGGATTAAAATACATCGGACGCACGACCCGCACTTTAGCAATTAGGATAGGAGAACATGTCGATAACATAAAGAAAGGCTTCAAAAAGCACAGCCTGTCCAATCACTTCAGAATTTTCCACAACCAAGATCCCTCCCTCCTTTGGTTCTGTGGAATTGACAAAATATTCAGTCATTGGAGAGGCTCAGATATGCGAAAAATGATATCGCAGAACGAAACCGCATGGATCCATAGACTAAAAACATTAAAACCCATGGGGTTAAATGCAGACATAGACCTTAATTGCTTTTTAAATAATTTTTAGGAATTTAATTGAATATATCCCTTGCCTTTAGATAATATATCTCATATTTATATTTTATATATCCATTTTATATATATTTTTTTTAATACAAATTATGGATTTTTATATAGATAATATTATTTTAAAAAAATTTATAATGTACACTGTACCTTTAATACGCATATGTCCCTATAAATTAATATCTATGTCCATAAGAATGATAAAATAAAAAATAATTGTTCCTATATATGGCCACTAGATGGAGTTATAGTCCCGAATTACACTAAAAAGAATGTAGGAAAAATTAGATGACCACTAGATGGCGTCAATTAAAGATATATATTTTTTTATTTTATAATGTCTAATTTCAATTTTAATTTATAATGTTTTATTAATAAAGATTTAATACTAGATATAAATAGTTTTATAATTGTGGGAAATACATTATGTGTTTTTAAGAATTATTGGATGTGAATTGCTGTTTGTATAATGCGGGGAATAGGAATATACCCGGGCGATTTGCAGCAAATGTCAAATACACATAAAATAAAAGGGTCACGTAATAAATCGATACCATCTTGTTAAATATACAGATCGGCACTTAATGTCAATAAAAATAAATGAATGGCGCTACAAAAGCAAAATTAAACACCGGCCAATCATAATAGAGATAGCGATACTTAAGATGTGACTGACAGGGCCAGCATAGACTGCCTGAGGACGCTCGTTAAGCGAAATGCATTGTGGTCAATGCTAACCCGGAAGTAACACACAGAGGGATTCGGAACAGAGGCTGGGATACACATCCACCGCTGCAATACAAAGAAAAGGGGAAAGGAGATACAGGGTGCTGCAGATCCCCGGAGAATATCTTCCTAAGACCCAAAAAAACGATTTTGTACTGCCGAATTGCCCAGTGCCAGGAGGGCACAACAAATAGTAAGAGGCTAATTGTCACCTTATAGTGTATGTTTTTTGGAGAATAAAACAGTATTTCACTATTGGAGGCTATTTGTTCTTCTATATCTTTATGTGTATGGGGGGACTACATGGTCCAACTCGAGTAATATAGGAGCCAGAGATCCAAGCAATCGAGGAGAGGTCTGATCCACCCAATAAAGGGATCACAGGCGTTGGGGGTCCTTGTGACCTGCTGCTAGCTGGTAAGAGGCCACGGTTGTCACATCCCAGCACCTGGAGCACTGTGAATGGATTAATAAGAATTCACCAAGCACAGTTTTGATTGCATGCTATTGCTTGGACTTTTAAACACTACTTGGAGCACATTTATATATTTATACTTTTTTATATATTCTTATGTGATTTTTTTATATATCCTTATGTGATTTTTGTATGGAATTCTTTATATATTTATTTATTGGTTCACTGATCCACACCTTTGTGGATTAATTTACTTTGAGAAGCACAAGCACTTCTTAATTGACGGTTGTCACATCCCAGCACCTGGAGCACTGTGAAGGGATTAATAAGAATCCACCAAGCACAATTTTGATTGCATGCTATTGCCTGGACTTTTAAACACTACTTGGAGCACATTTATATATTTATATTTTTATATATTCTTATGTGATTTTTGTATGGAATTCTTTATATATCTATTTATTGGTTCACTGATCCACACCTTTGTGGATTAATTTACTTTGAGAAGCACAAACACTTCTGAATTGAAATTGCACTGGTATGCACTTTTCTTTGCTAATTGCACCAATAGTAGATCATATATATATTTGTAGCAATTTTTAATCACATATATTACACTTTAAATCACCTATTAATTTTTATAACACGTGATATATTAAGATTACCAGCGCCTTTTTACCTATGATATATACCTATTTATTGTTTTATTACAATTAAAAGGGCAGCAGGTTCAACAATCTTTTATTTAAAGGGCCAGGCGCCTTCTCTTTTCTTTTTATGGTCCTAATTTGGTCAGGCGATCTATAGGGGGCAGCCAGGGCAGGGAGGAAATGGGGATAGGGTGAGAATCTACCAGGTCAATAGTGGCCCATAATGGCAGTTGGTAGGTTTCATGAAGGTGAGACAATGGGGCAATATTTGCTGCCGTAAAATAGGCTTGTAAGTTGGGGACCGAAAATCCGCCATTAATCCTACAAGCATATAAAACCGGCTTAATAATTTGAGGGCGTGTGGAACCCCAGATGAATTTCAAAAGTTTGCGCTGATGAATATGCAAGATGTGCGAGGGGATCGGGACTGGCAATACTCAAAAGAAATATAGTAATTTCGGGAGATAAGACATACGAACTGCCGAGATCCTGCCAAACCATAAAGGAAAATGAGATCAAGAGGAGAGCATGTCAGTCAATTTTCTAAAAATAGGTGGGAAGTTAGTCTAAAATAGTCCTTCATACTTGGGAGTGAGCCGAATTCCTAAATAGGACAAGGAAGAAAGCCATTGAAATGGAAAGGCTGTTTTCTAAAAGTCCAGTTCGGAAGGTGAGAGGTTAACTGACATTGCTTTAGACTTGGTAGGGTTAATGTGCAGGCCTGAAAGGTACGAAAAGGTGTCTAAAAGGGCAAGTAAGTTGGGCAGAGAAACTTTAGGTAATGTCAGGGTCATCAAAATATTGTCGGCAAATAAGGAAATCATATGAGCTTGACCCACAACTTCAATGCCTCTTATATCAGGGTTCCAAGGCTAGAATGAATAGGGGCGGTGAGAGTGGACAGCCCTGATGAGCACCCCTTCTGATGGGGAAGAGAGAAGATTCAAACCCATAATATTTAATTTTAGCCTGGGGGGAGTTGTACAACACCGCCAGCCAAGGTAAAAATTTAAGTGCCAAAGTCATAATGATGGAGCACAGATATAAGATAAGGCCATGACAGTGTCAAATGCCTTGTTCACATCCAGTGATAAAAGCATCGTTTCCAGAGAGCCGTGGTGGACAAGGTGTTGTAACTGTATAATTTGTCTGATAGCGTCTCCTGCTTGCTGGGGTGGTACAAATACGACTTGGTCTTTTTTGATTAAGCGAGGAAGAAACAAGATTAGGCGATTGGAAAGGATCTTGGTGAGAATTTTCATGTCAATATTGTTAGGAGAAATAGGCCTAAAATTGACCCGGGAAGAGTGATCCGGGTCGGGTTTTGGTAGCATAACTACGTTAGCAGAAAGAAGATCGGGCAAGAGATTCTGACCATATTTAACTGAATTGTACATAACTTTTGGGGGGGGGGGGCTAATACGTCCGCCGGCTTTCTATAATGAAGCCCTGGCCTTTTGCCAACTTTTAGTTTCTTGATACATTGCAGAACCTCAGATTCCTAAACATCATGGTCCACAAGAGCCGTATGTGCTGTGGATAATGTGGGTAATACGGTAAAGAGTGTTGTAGGAAGCTATGTCTTGACTGTTCGCAAGATTGTGGGAAGAGTATAAAGTGGCGAGTCGATGACAAAGTTCATCCAACATATGGACAGGATTGGTGGTAAGAACATTGTGGCGAGTAGGTAACGTGATGGAAGTGGGTTTGGGAGTAAAAGTATGCAACCTATTGGCCAGCATTGCATTTGGTTTGTTGGCTTTGGCGTACCAATTCTGGCGGGAGCAACGCAAAGCCCGTCAGCCTTAACAGTAAGGCATAGGTCCAGTTCTGTATGAGACTGGTCCAAGAGTTTATGGTTGGCGGGAGTAGGAGATTGTTTAACCGCTTTTCGGCCACCCCCTGCAGTTATACTGCGGCAGGCAGCCACTCCTGGGCAAACCGACGTAGCTATACGTCGGTCACGTGCAGGAGGCTAGGGGGCGAGCGAGCAGCAGGCAGCCGCTCCTGGGCAAACCGGCGTAGCTATACGTCGGTCGCGTGCAGGAGGCTAGGGGGCGAGCGCTCCCGCCCCCGCTCATCAGCGGGAAAGCCGATGCAGCGGGCAGGACACCCGCGATCGTTCCCCGCTGAGAGAGAAGAACGGTCAGCTGTTGTAAACACAGCTGACCGTTCTTCTACCTGGAATGATCATAGAGCCCCTGTGATCCTTCTATATAGGAACATAGGTCTCTATGTTCATTTCACAAGCCATGCCTCCCCAAAGTTAGAATCACTCCCCTAGGCTCACATTTAAGCCCTTGATCACCCACACTGTTAACCCCTTCCCTGCCAGTGTCATTATTACAGTAACAGTGCATATTTTTAGCACTGATTACTGTAGTAATGTCACCGGTCCCCCCAAAAGTGTCAAAAATGTCAGTAAGGGGTCCGATCTGTCCGCCTCAATGTCGAAGTCCCACAAAATATCGCAGATTGCTGGCATTACTAGTAAAAAAAAAAACAATAAAAATGACATAAATCTTTCTCGTAGTTAGTAGACGCAATAACTTTTGCGCAAACTAGAGCTGCACGATTCTGGCCAAAATGAGAATCACGATTTTTTTGCTTGGAATAAAGATCACGATTCTCTCACGATTCTCTGTGTAACATCTTTTACATTATAAAAAAAATTGGGATAACTTTACGGTTTTGTTTTATTTTTTTATTCATTAAAGTGTATTAATTGCGTTTGAAAGACTGCTGCGCAAATACAGTGTGACATAAAAATTTACAACAATCACCATTTTATTCTGCAGGGTCTCTGCTAAAAAAAATATATATATAAATGTTTAGGGGTTCTAACTACTTTTATAGGAAAAATAAACTGATTTAACTTTCAAGCAACAAGTGTAGGAAAAAGGTTTAGTCTTAAAGAGGTTAAACTTCCTTCCTCCGGCAGAGGGAAAGAAAAGATATAATGTAATCATTTGTGTTTACAGTTCAGTGGGAGACTAATGCTGAAAGGCTTTTGCGGGAGGTTCTATTTTTTTTGTTGACAGCTGCTCCCTCAGAGCTATGTAAAGAATCGAGCAAGTGTCATGTTAAGATCGTCAGGGGGAGTGAATCGCGATCTAGATTCTGTTACGATTAATCGTGCAGCTCTAGCGCAAACCGTTTAAAATACGCTTATTGCGATTTTTTTTTACCAAAAATATGTAGCAGAAAACAAATTTTACATTTCTTTTGGGGGACTGTTATATAGCAAAATGTGAAATTTTGCTCTTTTTTTTATAGCGCAAAAAATAAAAATCGCACAGGTGATCATATACCACCAAAAGAAAGCTCTATTTGTAGGAAAAAAAGGACATCAATTTTATTTTGGTACAGCGTCGCACGACAGCGCAATTGTTCGTTAAAGTAACACAGTGCCGAATCGCTAAATATGGCCTGGTCATTAAGGGGTCAAATCCTTCCGGCCCAGAAGTGGTTAAATGTGGTAGAGGGGGATTTTAAGTGGATTCAAATTTCTGTTGTAACTGTTGGCATTCTCTTTTGTGTCTTGTGGCCAGTTGGATGATGTGTCCCCTAAGTACTGCTTTATATGCCTCCCAGAAAGTCACAGGAGAGGAAACCGAGGTAAAGTTAAGGTGGAAATATTCAATTGAGGATTTTAAAAGGTCAGTCTGAATTTCTTTAAGGGATAAAAGCGAGTCATTCATGACCCAGAAGTATTGGGGCTTACACAGTAGAGACCGGCAAACTACCAGAATAGGGTCATGTTCTGACCATGGAGCAGCAAGAATGGATGCCGAGCATACTAAGGGAAGATGTCTTAACCTAAACATATGGTCAATTCTAGAATGAGAGTGATGGGGTTGAGAATAATATGTATAATCCTTGCCCGCTGGGTGTAACTCCCTCTAGAGGTCTACCAGATCATGAGAATGCAAGGAGTAGGAAAATTTCTTTGCATTGGGTGATGTGGTAACATGTTCCAAGGGGTATATGTCAAGGGCAGGGTTCAGTGCCACATTTGAGTCTCCAGCCATAAGGAGGGTGCCCTTGTGGTGAGATGCCAATAAGGAGCAAACAAGAGTAAGGAAAGGTCCTTGATTGGGATTAGGGGCATAATAGGTCATTATAGTGACCTCAGTATCCTGAATAATGCCTTGGAGCAGAAGAGATCTACCGTTTGGGTCTGCTATCTGCTTAGTGCAACTGAAAGGGATTGATTTGCGAAAGGCTGAGTACTCCTCTCTGTTTAGTCGGGCCGTTAGCTAAGAATACATGGGGGTACTGGGCAGCAAAGTACCTAGGACAAGAGGAAGATTTAGCAACATGGTGGCAAAGAAGATGAAAGCGTAATAATGCCTCCGGATGCAGACCCCGTGGACTCAAAGGGGGGAAAAAAAGGGTAAGATTGTAAAGGAGGAAGAAACGAGTAAAAAAGAGGAGCTAAGAGAAAAAGTACGAGAAAAAATTGGGGCATGAAAAACCGGTAAAGCAAAAATGTAAGTTGGTCAAAAGGCCCACGAGAAGGTCGGCGGTTGGCCAGGACCATAGTCCTGGGCAAGTTCCGACTCATTGGGGGAGCAGGGGTCAACCGGACCCATTTGGCTAGCTTAAACATTTTGAATAACAAAAAGAAAATTGAGCACTAAGCATAGCATATTATAAATGGTATAAACACCATAAAAAAAAGAGGAAATAGTAAGCTCCCATGGCAAGATTGGGTTGTACCCATCCCGAGGCACTCACCCAAAACCAGGAGAGCCAAGGGTGGGGAACCAAATCAGTGTTGGGCCAGCCCGCAACAACAACCTGACACCCTGACAGAGTGATACTGACAGAGTGGTACTGGGAATAGTGCAACACTGAAAAGTACTTAACGATTCGGCTCATGCGTCGCCCATAGTGGCCAAGGGTGATCAGATCATGGTCCGAAATCTTAACAAAAAAATGATAAGGGTCATATATCTGGGGGTAAGTCCCTATTTTGTTTTTTTCCCCTTTAAAATTATATACCCATCTCACACTTGCAGTGAGATCATTTAAGTAGATCAGTAGCCATAATGAGCTACGAAGGGCACAATAAATTAAGCAGGAAAACATTGTGCAGTCATCGTGCGGGTCACCCCCGCCCCATTGGGCAGCCTAGATTGGTAAGCCCGCACGCACACTCCATTACCATCCGCATGTAAATTCAAAGCATTATAGGTACTTTCATTTAAATTATAACAATAACATAAGTAGAACACCATTGGTGCGGCACAGAACAGCCACATGGTAATTTGAAGGAGACAGGGTATGTCACTTCTAATACCACCAATACCGGCAACAAATGGTAGGAAGCCTGAGGGGAAGCTCAGGCCCATGTGGAGGTGTATGACCCAGTCCTAGGAAACTAGGTCCCTCATCCTATAGGGACATCCTGTAAGCATTGGGCTTGGAGGGAGCGGAGGGGGCCTGAGAGCCTTGCCAGAGTGCCTGAGATGATTGCAAGAGAGACGGAGATGACCTAGGACGGGATGTTGAGGAAGGTGGTTCCGTTTGGGAGGGTGGAAGATCCAGTTACAATTCCTGGAAATGGTGTTACAGGTCAGGCAGTGTGGAGACTTGGAATTGGCGGCCTTGGTAGGAAAAGGAGAGTTTATTGGGGAAACCCCGTCTGTACTTGATACCTTAGGTTTGCAGGTTCTGTAGGTATGGTTTTAGGGTCCGCGGTTTGGCAATCGTGACCGGGGAAAGATCTGCGAACAGTTAGAGGGAGTTGCTCTAAAAGGGTGAGAGGTCAGGACGTTCTCTAGCTGCTTGCAAAAGTCTCTCCTTATTGCGGTAATAGTGAAATGTTATAATTACATCCCTAGGAGGGCCGTCTGTGGGTTTAGGTGCAAGGGATCTGTGAATGCGGTCAAAGTCCAGGAGCACAAGTGGAATCTCCGGAGCCAATTCCCTGGAAAAGGCTGTGGTGGTGCCTTGCAAATCGGTTATGGCCTCAGGGATCCCACAGATTCGGAGGTTATCCCTACAGGCCCTGTATTCAGAATCCTCCAATTTATCACGTAAACTTTCAAGTTCAGCATTGAGATTATCCACTTCATCCTCATGGCCCTCCAGAACTGTTGTGGCCAAATCCATTCTTTGTTCTAGTTGATTCTTGAAGTGGCCTAGCTTTTTAAGACCCCTCATGAGATCAGACGAGAGCTTGTGGGAGGCCGTGGATATTTCATCCCTCATTATAGAACGGAATTTGGCTAGCAAAGTCTCCGGGTCAGTGGATACAGGGCTTACCAATTCTGTGCGGAACTGTTGGAGGCTGTCTGCTAAAGTCGTGGAGTCATCAGGCTCAGGAGGTTTGGGCGCCATCTTGCCTTTTCCCATAGCAGGGGAGGCTTTCGGCTGTGATCGGTGCTTCTGCCTATATTTAGGAGTGCAGTGCATTTATTACGCGCAAATGTTAACGCATATGTTACTCCCACATGCATATGTAAACGGTGATCACACCACACGTGAGGTATTGTCGCAAAGACAGACCGAGAGCAATAATTCTAGCACCAGACCTCCTGTGCAACTCTAAACTGGTAACCTGTAAAGGCGTTAAAAGCATCGCCTATGGAGAAGTTTAAGCACCAAATTTGCCGCCATTCCAAGGGCAGACGGAATTTTAAAGCGCGACATGTTAGGTATCTATTTACTCGGTGCAACATCATCTTTCACATTATACAAAAAAATTGGGCTACCTTTTCTGTTTTTTTTTCCATTCATGAATGTGTTTGGGGGTTCTAAGTAATTTTTTAGCAAAAAAAAAGTAGATTTGTACATGTAGGAGCAAAGTGTCAAAATAGGTTTGGGAAAGAGGTGGTTAAGCTATTAGATCAGCAGGGCAGCCACGCAATAAGCATTTTCAAAAGGAGCCATCACCAATGGCAGCCTCCATATTTTCTCAGTACACAGGTTTCCTTTGAAAGAGAAAATAAAAATATAGACAGAACAGAAGCTTTAATTACATATATATATTACATATTTTAGGTGTAACAGAAATCCCACATTCAAATTTAAAAAAAAGTAAAGGAAAGACGATACTACCTGGACAAGCGACTTTTCAATGTTCATGAACATTTCCACATTGCGGTCCATACGAGATGGGTTCTGAAAGTCAAACCTGCGCCTGGAAAAAATGAGCTAACTGAATTACTGTCATTACTGGGAATATGAAACCCCCACCCATAAAAAATCTAACTGCTAATACCATTCAGTGAGCTGAGCAATAATACAACCTCCAGTTACATAGAAGAAAACTAGTGGGGGCTTCCCCAAATATAAAACTCTAGCCAGCTTGGCTTTCAATAAGACAGCTAAAGACTACAGAAGAACTCAGAGCTGAACAGCCTCATTAAAATGGTGAAAGTAATGGGTTTCTGAGCCTGAACAACATGGTCACAAAAAATGCATTTTTTTTAACTCAAAAAACAATTAGTTACCAAGGGTTCAATGATGGCAGAACCCCTCCAGTATACAGCTATAAAAGAGCAGATGCTTTATAGATTAAATCTATGCAGCTAAAAAAGACACTAATCAATGCAGCTCTATATTCATTATGAAATAAAGTGTCACTAAACCCACATTATAAAAAATATCAAAAAATACTGTATTACGTGCTTTTCATACTCACTCAGTCACTATGAGATTTGTTTTCTGTATTCTGCAAAAAAAACTTGTTGAACCTGCTGTTCTCTATCTCCCCCACTGATCCAAGTCCCCAATGCAGTTGGGGATTTTGTAGAACAGTGTTGGCAACTCTTCACATGCTCAGTTTACAGTGAGTTTCTATGCCGAGCATTTCCTCCCTATCACATCTGAGCAACCCATGTAACCACATGTGGGTGTATACACAGCGGTAAATTACTTTTTTTTTGTTGTTTACAAAAATTAATAAAGATTTAATTTCTAATAAATACTTGTATGCCAATTTAAAACAGTTTTTTTTTATATATTTATTTTTACTCTGTATTCCAAATGACGTTTTTTTTTTTTTTTTTAACATGTGACCAACAGCAGTGGACTAGAAGCTTCTTCTGCTTACGTTTCCGTGCAGAAAGGCTGGAAAAGATCTGGGTCATGTGACAGCTGTATATCGATTAGGAAAAGGTACTTCCATTTTTTTTTTTATTAAAAAATTAAAATAATTACAGTGACATCATCCACATACAGAAATAGAAGGAACAATGAAAATTAAACAGTGTTTAGAATCACTTTAATTGAACTTAAAGTACAACTAAAGGCAAAATGTTTTTTTTAGTTTTGGATAGTGGAGTGGAGAGGGATTAGAACACCTGTCATTTTTTATTGCTATCTGTTAGGGAGATTCCCCCCTCTCTATTTTTCTTGTTTACCGTTATTATTGAACGTGAAAGTAAAAGTAAAAAGAAAACCCCAAATTTTGGATGGTCCCTAGAAAATTAATAGAGGGAAAATCTTGCAATGCGGATATTAGTTCTGGTGACCTGTGGGTCCCCAAGGAATTTCCTTAATTTGCAGGGATTTTCTCTAACTTCCAGTTTGGGCTATGGGACAGGAAGTGAAGGGAAATCTGCCCAATGGGACACAGATGGCAAACAATAAGGGGTTATAACCCTCCCTTACTCTATCCAAAAAAAAAAAGTTTTGCCTATAGTTCTACTTTAATTCTGTAAGTGTGGGTACCTGAATTTGACAGCCTCTTGGAACCCACTGTACAGAGGACCAAGGATGGGAGAGAGAGGGTAGGACTGGCAGAACTGCTCCCCTGTATGTATTTCATCTGCGTAATTAGTTGTTTGACTTGAATTCAGCCTTTCATATTATGATGTTCTTTATTTACTGCCACAGTAACTGCGTGTATAGCCAGAGTCATCACTAAGTTGTAATGACCACTTTTTTTTTTTTTTTTAACGTAATTAAGTTGTGGAAACATTCCTGGGAACGGTAATTGGAGGGACAGCTCAAGGCAAACCCAATTCAATCTGACAAGACAGGACTTCTGTGTTTTACATGAATGATAATGCTAGAATATTCACACCTACCACTAATAACAAGAACATTTTATAGAACTTTATCCAAAAGAATTCATAGCATTGTACAACATAGCAAATGTGAAAAAAAACATTGTACAAATATTGGCTAATGATTCCTATAGGCTTGAGAATAACTAATAAATAACACACAGGATTGTTACGACAGTAAGGGCCAGTTCACACTGATGCGATCACAGACATTGCATATGATTCGGAGCGCACTGCTCCTAAAATTACATGCGATGTCTGTACGGTGCGAGTTTAGCCATACAGTTTGTATGGCTGAATTTGCACCGCAATCGCAGTGAACGCGCACAGGACCCTTTTTTTGGTCCGCGGCAGAATCGGATGGCATGGTGGTTCCCACCAGTGCGATCCGATTCCTGTGCGAACTGTCAGATCGCACTGCGATATGCGATCTGATCTGGGGATGTCGTTAACTTTGAATTGACACCCCAGCGTATCGCATATGGCAGTGTAAACTGCCTGTGCTGTGAATGCGATGCGGGAACATGCAGTATATTCGCAGTGTTCCCGCATCGCAATAGTGTGAACCGGCACTTAGTCAGAACCAACCTTTTTTTTTTTTTTAACTCATGCTCCCCATTAACCACAATGCTCCCCATTAACCACAATGGTAGCTCAAGATTAAATAGCTAATTGCTAAGTTTATTGAAGCTTTACTCCTTTACTCTCAGATTGCAAATGTTGCCTGACCATCAATGGTGAGGTGGGATGGAATGGGAACTTGGACACTCTCTCAGCACATGAATGTTCAGATTACTTGGAGGCCATTCCTCTAACCTCATTGTCTCTTTCACAAAAGGTGACTCAATTATTCGTTTACAGAGTTTACAATACTCCGCTGACGATATTGTACAAGATGTGACAGGGACACAGCAATTGTTAAGCCTGGTAACACAGTCACTACTGTTTTTTTCGTGTTGAACGAAAAAAAAAAAAAGTTAGCTACAGTCGGAGTCACTATACTAATTATGCAAAGTTAGTATATCGATCTCTCTTGCTGAGCTATTGTTTTGGGTCAGGGGGACAGCCCCCCACCAGAACACTCCAATCAGCACTCTTTGCTATTGGTTGAGAGTGCTGATCGGGAGTCAGTCGGCTGCTCGTTTTCTAGCGCAGACCGACATACACACGGGCCGGACGTCGGCCTTTTTTTTTTTTAAGACCGGCAAATGTCTTCCGACATTCGGCCCATGTATACCTGGCTTTATTCATATGATGTGGAGATTTCTACATTTCTTTAGGTATTGGGAGGATATATTTCAAGTTATAAATCCACTGTTCTCCATCTCTCTGTTAGCTAATCCTAAAATACAATGGCAAGAAAAAGTATGTGAACTTCTTGATATTAACTGTTGATCTGCAGTAATTTGCCATACAATGTGATCTGATCTTCATCTTTTTCACAACAATAGACCAGTGTAATGTGCTTAAGCTGATAATAAAAACACAAGAAATTATATTTGTTTGTGTGTTGACTTCAAGCAAGCGCTTTTGGTAGCTATAGATCAGACCTGCACAACATTCAGGAGGAGTTTTTTTTATCATTCCTCTCTACAAAACTGCTTCAGCTCAGAGAAATTTGTAGGAAAGCACATTTTCTTTCTCTGAAGCCAATCTGTGGTGGATTTACTTTGATTCTAAGGCTGGCCATACATTATGCAATTTTCTTGCACAGCTTTCCTTTAGATTTACCAAAACCATATAATATGAAATCAAACATAAACACTTTCAATTTGGTATGCATTCAGGCAGGCTCTTGCACTACATAGTTGAAGGTAAATATAAAGGAAACTGAATAGGAAAATTGTACAATATTGGCCAACTTTAAGATCATTGTCCTGCTGCATCAATTCTACTAAGGCTGGCCAAAGACTGTTCAAATCTCGGCCAGTTCCTGCTGACTCGAACCATTATTGGGCGGCTGAATGTACCAAGTTGATCAATCGATCAACTTGGGTACAACCAGCCAGCCGGATTTGCTTGCAATTTTTACAAGCAGCTGCTTTAACTGGCAGCAATACTCACTGCCCTTCTTGCCTGGAGAAGACAATTACTAGGCAGAAGAGATTCCCCTGTCAACGCTGTCTTGTGTTGATGGGGAATCGTGCAAATTTGCACCGTCTATGGCCTGCCTAAGCTAACAGACAGCCACCCTAACATTATCCCCCTTCTCTGATGTGGTGAATGTAAGGTGGATTTCGCTAACCATGGGAGGGGTCCTTTGCAAATAAAGGAACCTACACATTGATCCAGCTTCCGGAATAAAGACAATTTCGGACAATTTTTCTTCCAGAGCACCTATCCTAAGGCACTTAATCAATGGTGAGTCCTGCACTAAAATGGCCAAGGTTTTTAAGGCAAAGGCGGATAGGCTAGGCAAGAGAGGATGCACTTGACAGGTGCCCCTCTGCACATGGAAAGTTCCAGAAAGTCTATCATTAGTATGGACCCTAGCCTTGAGAGCCTACTAAAGCGTAAATAACCACTGTAAAAATTTGGGCCCAAAGCAGTCTGACACATGCGATGACTGATTCACGTTGACGACCTCACACAGGGTCATATAATTTCCAAACCCCCCACCCTTTTTTTTTTACATGGAGTCTACCTCATAGTAACTAGTTTTGTGAAATGTCTGCATACTCCCAGAGTTTGTTCCGCTCTTGATACCAGCACTTTCCCCATATTTCCTTTGATGTGTTACACTTGAGAACTTTGTACTGCTCAGTTACACTGCTCTTTACCTAATTTGTACCTCTTTTTTTTATCCCCCTTTTGATTTTTTAATTGATTGTACTGTACCCTGCTTTTATATTGTACATTGTATGCAGCTCTTACCAATAAACTTGGGTTTCTTGAAAGTGAAAAAATTTGGGCCCAAAGCAAAATCAATACATAACCTCCCAGACCAACTCCACTGAGTCTAATGCCTTTTCAGCATCAAGAGAAGCGATAACTCTAGAACCATTATTACAGTGTTGTATCACCAAATAAAGGCATGTTGGGCCATTGCCAGGCATAAAGCCAGTTTGGTCAATCTGAAAAGGGTCATCCAAAATACGAGAGAAATGGGTGGCTAAGATTTTAGCTAGGATGTAGGCATCAATGTTCTATATGATGCACAATCCTCTAGATCCTTGCCTGAATTGGGCAACAAACCATTAAAAGCCTTCAACATAGACCCAGGGAGGGATCCCTGGGATGGGAACAGTTTGAATATGGCATAAGTCCTAGGAGCCAGATGCTCAATATATTGAGTGTAAAATTCAGTTGTTATACCATCCACCCTAAGGGTTTGCCCAGTCTGTAGGTGGCAAATGGCTTCCTGTATTTCCTCAAGAGTTTTATCCAAATCCAGGTGGCCCCTAGCAGAAGTCTCTAATGAAGGAAAAGTAATCCCATCTAGGTACTTACATAGTGCAGCTGTACTATAGTTGGCTCTGGAAGTATATAAAACACAATAGCAGTCCATGAACTGGAGGTTGATTTGTTCTGGAGAAGTGAGAACCTGTTCCTGGGGATCCCAAATCCTCTGAATATGAGTATTCGTAAACTGACCCTGGGCTTGCCAGGCCAAAAATTTCCCATTTTTGTATGTGTATTGAAACACCAAGTGGGTAGTGTGGAGAAGAGTTTTTTCTTTTTTTGTCTGCTCAATTCTCAAACGTACTACCTCCTGCAGCGCATCCTGCCAGGCTGAGTAATAAAACAAGTTTTAAGGTGCAAAGCACCAGTTCCCTGCGCTCAGAGAGGTGTAGCTTCTAGTCCACCTCATTAAGGTCTTTCCACTGTTTCTGGAGCTGTGGATGCGACAACCCAGGAAAAAATGCTGCGGCCTTGCTGCCCTTTACACGACCAGGGAAGTCTGGAAATACTGTAAACAACAAACAAACACAGGGGCGCACAGGCCTAGTGCATTATCCTTTGGTTGGTTTATTTAAAAGTAAGAAGATTAAAAATACTCACAAACGAGTTTCTTGGTTAAAAGCATATCATGTAAGGAACGCAGTCCTCAGTAGTATGATCCGAGGGTAAGTTATCCCTTGAGTTAGTAGTGGCTAACGCGTTTCGAGGCTTAGCCTCTTCCTCAGAGCCTAAAAAAGCATGTCTAAGCCCTTGCTTAAATACTATACAATGACATTTGAAACAAAGACACAGATTGGGGTCAGACCCTCCTCCTGTGGGGCGTGTGCAAAAGGCGCCCGCCCACCTCATCAATGGACAATGTGGAAGTCATGTGCATTGTGGGGGGTGCCTACCCCTAGAGACATTTTAGGTCAGAACAGAAAAAAAAAAAAAATACATATATATACTAAAAACAATAATAATAGTACAATATGATAATAGTAATATAACCATATAGTGATTTTAAGAGCGGTAACTCAATAAGAAATAGAAAAGGATTCTCTTATATATATATATATATATATATATATATATATATATATATATATATATATATATATATATATATATATATATATATGTATTTTTTTTTTTTTTTTCTGTTCTGACCTAAAATGTCTCTAGGGGTAGGCACCCCCCACAATGCACATGACTTCCACATTGTCCATTGATGAGGTGGGCGGGCGCCTTTTGCACACGCCCCACAGGAGGAGGGTCTGTCCCCAATCTTTGTCTTTGTTTCAAATGTCATTGTATAGTATTTAAGCAAGGGCTTAGACATGCTTTTTTAGGCTCTGAGGAAGAGGCCTGGTCTGGGCCATCTACATAGGTCACCTTCTTCTGCCTCAAATCTGCTTCAAAGGAAACCAGGGACGTTATTAGTGTTCTATTTTGCAATAGAGATACAGGAGATGTACTCACCCCTAATCAAAGTTTTAAAGGCATCCCAAAGGATTAGGGAATTCATAAATTCCTCATTAATAAGCCAGTATTGACAGATTCAGAGATAGGGTACTGAATTCTCTAGTTCGTAATCCAGTATCTGGACAGTCTCCACAGCCCACACCCAGGGGTAAGATAGGTTGACAATTAAGAGTAATAAAGGAGAATGATCTGAAATTCCCTTACTCAGCACAACAGGGCAGGAGATGCATACGAAAGGTAAATACAGGGGAGAGACCAATATGTGGCCAAGTGACAAGTACTACTGAAGGGGTGGAAAGGTTGCCACACATCTGTAAGGGCAAAAGGAGAAGCCCATTGGATAAGATTCAAAGAGGATCATGTAGCAGAGTTAAGTCTGTTTATACCCGGGCACGGCACTAGATTGAAATCAGCATTTCCCGCCAGCAGTACCAGCCAGCAGTGCCCACAGAAGTACCAGCCAGCAGTGTCAGCCAGCAATACTAGCCAGCAGTACCCACAGCAGTAACAACCAGCAGTACCCACAGCAGTACCAGGCAGCAGTACCCACAGCAGTACCAGGCAGCAGTACCCACCAGCAGAACCCACAGCAGTACCCAGCCAGCAGAACCCACAGCAGTACCAGCCAGAAGAACCCACAGCAGTACCAGCCAGCAGTAAGTCACATGTTCTAGGGGTGCAACTAGCCCCCAGCACATAATTGTAAATATCCCAGCATTTGCAGTGTTTCTGACTCCTACCACCATGACCACTTCCAATCACTGAATTGGTCATGGTGGTTGGAGTGTTCCTTTAATATCTCTCAGAAGAAGTAAAAGCACACATGGGTCGAATGCCGGGCAACATCACACGGTTCATTAAAAACTGGCCGTCATTGGGCCCGTGTGTATGGCAACCAGTCTGACAGAAGCGGGCCATTTAGCATGCGTGAAAAAAAAATTGGCTCCTAACTTTTTTAATTGGCTCATGACATCCGAGAAACCAGGCACCTGGGAGTCAGTGCCATCCACAGGGTCAGTCTAAGAGGCCATGATGGAGTTCCAGGGCTGCCCGCCATCTGTAATCACTGGCTAGGTGAGTTTTAAATACAAGAGGGAAAAAAAAGTTTCTTAACCCCCCCCTTTAGATTTCCGAGAAGGTTTGTGAGGCATCTGGAGCAGGATTTATGCTATGGCACAGGATAAATGCAGAACTGGTAACAGCAGAGCTCAGGGATAAGCATCTGCTCAGAGCACCATTTCAGCCATGTCCTCCCAAACTGTCCCCATTAATAGACAATTTATCTGTCAACTGATGGATGCCTAAACACTTTGAGATTGCTTTGTATCCCTTTCCAGCCTCATGCAGATCAACTACTCTTGATCATTTGTCTTCAGAAAACTCCTTTTTTGGGAAGCATGGTTCACATCAGCTGATGCTTCTTATGAACGGAAATCCTAAAATGTTTGAGTGTCTTTTTTTCAATCAATGTTGCTCTAAACCACACCTCAAATGCATTTCATAAACTGAACAGAAGGTGTGCAAACTACTGGCTCCATTTAGCTTTTGTTGAAGTATTTAGTCTATGGTGTCACTTACTTTTTCTTCCAGCACTGTGAAGGTTTAATGGGGGTGTTCAATGAAGACAACAGAAATTAGAATAGTTTGTGCGTTATCAGCTTAAGCACATTATGTTTGTCTATTGTTGTGATAGGATGAGGATCAGATCACATTTTATGGCAAATTACTGCAAAAAAACAGTTAACGCCAAGTTCACATACTTTTTCTTGCCACTATAGGTATCTTGGGCATATTTCCTGAAAACATAGTTCCAGAACATATTTAACCATCTCTGATTATAAGATTGTTTATTGCCCTGAAACAAATAACCCAGTAATGATTGTCCCATATACCCCCTATGTTTGACCAATTGAAAACCTCAATCAACTCGCTTTTTAGAAGGAAAAAACTCATATTAAAGGTTTGCTCTCAAAAATGTGAAAGAAATGTAGTCAACATGACTGGGCTCACCAGCACTACCTAATAAAGCGTGAGTTCGACTTTACAGGAAAAAAAAAAAGGTTTCACATCCTACAGACTTCCTACTCCTCTGGTCCTCGCTGTACTCACCACTCCTCTCCCCCTTCTTTCTGCAGGGCTTCCAGGACAGATCTGAGCAATTCTTATTAGTGAGCGCCAGCACAGAGCTGGGATCGCTTTCACATTGTAGAGCATCACTAGCTCTAAAGATACTGGGGATATAACTGCAGCTATGGCCCTGGTATAATCACTCAAACTGCCACTGTGGTATAACAGCAGCCAAACTCCAGCTTAGACTGCAGGTACACAAGCAGTTACAGCAGGGGTGTCAAACTCAATTTCATGGCGGGCTGCACCATCATTATGGTTGCTTTCTAAGGGCTGGTTATATCTGTAGGACTAGATGTACAGAACCCCTGACTCCCCCTTACATGAGATGTCAAGAGCCCCCCCCCACCAAAAGAAGTCAAGAGTCCCCGACCATCCCTTACATCACAGTGCACCACCCTTATCTTGTTCTGCTGCCAGGAATAAGCTGGGGTCAGAGCTGGCTACCAGAATGTGCAGGGTCTTGAGGAAGACCAAAGGAGGGCTGGAGTAAGCTGCAAGAGACTGCTAAATGCCGAGACCAGGGGGGGGGGGGGGGGGCAGTGATGAGCGGGTGCTGCAGCTGCATGTAGAAGTGCAAGACCTGGTGGAGCAATTCTGTTCTCCTCCCTGCTGCCTACTGCTGAGACAAAGTAGGGGGCGGAAATGAGAGAGGTGCAGCAGCAGCAGGAGAGGTGCGAGGGCCACAAGAAATAATCCGGTGGCTGGATTTGGCTCGAGGGCCTTTGTGTTTAACATATGAGTTACAGCAACAGTTTTTCTTTTGGGATAAAGGTTTTACATGAATAAATAAATAAAAGCTGATCATCATTAACACCCCTGTCAATGGTAAATGGTTTGTTTCAACACTCTTAACTGATAAATTTGAAGTAAAGCTTCTTCTGTTGAAAAACAACAGACTGACTGTCTGGATCACCACTTGAAAATAAAAAAAAGAAAGCCCAAAAACAAAAATGAATACAACCATCACATTGAATAACTGGTAAACTGCAATACAATAAGTGTTGGAATTCGGGTTTATTACCACTTTAATTTAAAAAAGGAAATGTCCTATAAATACATGTGTAGTATGTCCACTGTGAATGAGGCCTTAAAGCGGAGCTTCACAGAAAAGGGGAAGTTCCGCTTTACGAAATAGGAATTGTTTTTTTTTTTGGGGGGGGGGGGAGCGTTGGTAATTGGTTTTGATAGGTACCTGCTGCCACTACAGCTCGGATCGCCTTGGCGATCCCTCCCCGCAGTCTTCTGGGACACATCACAGGTCCCAGGAGACGATGGGACCACTCACAATATGTAGCCCAGCTGCACAGCTGGGTTCCCACAGTTAAGTTGCCGGCAACGGGGACAGAACACCGATAACAATGAAAGCTAAGGTTAGCACATAGCTGGATCCTGGGACAAGTGAGTGTCTGTTTATTAAAAGTCAGCAGCTGCAAGTTTAGTAGCTGAAGACTTTTAACAAACACAAATATGACTGGAGTTACTCTTTAGGCCACAAGACAATAAATTGAATATTATTATTCTTACCATCCCTGGTCACTCTTGAATTTATAAGCAGCAGCAAGAATATGGCACAGAGCTCCTCCCACCTTGAAATCTAGAAAACATTTCATCTGAAATGCAAAACAGTAAATAGAATAAGGAACTCAGTTTAAACGTATTGTATAATCGATTGTAAACTAAATATATAATGTTGCACATACATAATATTTGTCAATATTCATGTTCAAGATAGCTATCATAGCGTGGCTTTTTCTGTACCCAATACAAGAAAGCTTGTCCAAAAAGGTGGTATATTCTTGTTTTAGTGTTGACTACACAGACACCAATTTGAGCATCCTACTGCTGTCAAAGCTGAAACCTGCAGTCTAATTCAAGGAACCCAGTGGGCATTGCCTGCTGAGTTGAACAACCTGGTGTAATACACAAAGCTCACCAAGTAATTGCCAACACATAGGGGGCAACGCTTCTTTTAAATATAAGAAACAAAAAGGTTAAAAAAAAAAAAACATTTTATCTTATTCAATTGTTACTTTTCTCCTAACACGTTTTTATTTAATTACTGGATTTTGGTTAAGAAGGCCTTTACATCGCCATACTTTTCTCACTTTTTAGACACCCATCCAATGTTGCTACAGCAGCTTTTACAAAGTTTATCAATTTTGGTTAAGAAGGGCATTTCATTGCCATAATTTTCTCACTTTTCAGGCACCCATCCAATGTTGCTGCAGCCACAAAAGCATATATAAATTGTATTAATGCAAACTCTTTTTAAATACAGCAGAGCCACATTATTACCCCACAAGGTTTGTTTTCTCTGATATGATAATAGTTTACCAAAGTTGATAGGATTATGGAAGAAGAAAGATGAGTCCATTAAGGCAAATGTTATAAAATTTAGGCCACGTGGCTGCACTTTGCTTCCTCAGATACCATGGTGCCCCCACATGGGTCATATCTCAAACAAGTTACTGTTGGTAGAATGGTAAGGCTGTCGGACAATGCAGTTCCTAAAATTTTGCCTGTAGACAACTCAAAATGTAATCTGATCTAAAGCCTAGTAACACACGGGCAGAATGTTGGGCAACATTGGCTGCTTCAAAAAAACCAATGGCTGAGAGAGCTGACCAGAGTGTTCTGGTGGGGGGGGTCCCCCTGTCAGAACACAACAGCTCGCTCAGCAGGGGAGATTGCTGTTCTAACATCCGAATGTTAGTACAGCAGCTCCAAATGGAGCTGTCAGTTTTTTTTGGGGTTGATTAAAAAAAAAACTAATAATGCCTATCAGGCTTAAGTGCTGCCATACATTTTCTTCCCTAAAAACTGACCACCAGCCCTGGGTCTTCTTATCCCCACGCCCTTTTTTAACTTTTGGTTACCCCCTTGTTGTTTTGTTGGGTTTGCTTCAGTCCAAAAACCAAGATGGGGAACAGAAATAATACTCAGACATGTTTGACATATAATATAGTTTATTTTACAAAAAGGAAATTGTATGACATTCATCCATTACATTGAAATGTTCATTTAACCAATCTCGTTTATTAAAAAAGGATTACATACATATAGAAAAAAGTATACTTGCCGGCAATTTAGTGAGCGGTGCATTGCTGACATGTTTTCCAAACACCTCTTCTTGAAACTGTAACAGCTGAACTACCAGGCTTGACAGGGACTTGTTAGTAGGAGGCTCAGCCTGAATGTACTGCAATGAAAAGCAGACAACAATGGTATTAAAATCCTGATTAGTCATCTGATTTTATCCAACCACGATACAGCACAAGCCTAGAAATCTTTAGCAGTCGCCTTTGTGTGTTATATAAGCATGCAATGATAAATGGGTGAATCCAATGAATACTGAAATTCCCATTTTAGGTAGATAATGATAGGTCACATCATAGACAGACAATACTATGGTTTGTATGCTTGAAATCCCAGGTCCACTCATTTGTCCTGGCTATTTTATGGGTTCTATCTTACCCTACTCCAAGTTTAAATGATTCAGCTACTGTATATGAAGAATGCAACACAAAGAATGAGATGCCACCATTGCAAGAGGCTGAGTTAGGAACTCCTACCGAAGCGCCTAAAATTGCTTCAGAAGAAACCAGTTTGTAAATCAGCCAACCAAAGTTAACCCAAATCTGAAGAAGAGGTCATCAGAGGAAGCCTGTTTTTAACTGTAGTAATTTTCTTTAACTGCTCCAAAACAATGCGGTGATATCACCCTTCTCCTGCGCTTAGAATCCAAGCTTCCCGGCCACACTTCCCACGGGACTCACATATGGCATCTCGGATGGCTAGAGTCTTGCTGCCCAAAAAAGGACTACGGTACTATAGGCAAAAAGAAACAAAAAAAGGGCGCACCGACCTAGCGCATTATCCTCAATAATAGGCTTTATTTGTACAACATATAAAATGGCTACTCACAAACAAAGGTAGAAAATAGGCTCAGCCTCTTCCTCAGAGCCACGAGGAAGGAGGCTGAGCTCTGAGGAAGAGGCTGAGCCTCGAAACGCGTCAGCCGTCATCTTAACAGGAATATGGGCTAACACATGGACTATTCCTGACACTGGAGCGACTGAGCTTGATATGACTATTTTGTACCTTTGTTTGTGAGTAGCCATTTTATATGTTGTACAAGTAAAGCCTGTTATTGAGGATAATGCGCTAGGTCGGTGCGCCCTTTTTTTGTTTCTTTTTGCCTGTAATTTTCTTTAAGCCTGATACACACGGGCCGAATATTGGCTGGTTCAAAAGAAACCCAACATTTGGGCATAGTTAGTACCAAGACCTCCTCGCGAGCGCCTCAGTTTTTGTGTACCTCATTGTGTGTACCAGGCATCAGTCTTAAGCTGGCTATACGCTGATGGAGGCTGAACTACACAGCCCAAATGGACAAATTTTCCACGGCGCCTATTGTATTTTGACAGCCGGCCCTGCTGGCTGTCAAAATACCTGAACAGATGCAGCCACTTTTTGGCTAACATTTTCCACCTGGCTTCTTCAATGTTCATCATAAACAAGACATTTTTTTTTATTTTATTATCACCTGATACGTATTGAAACAAAACTCCAGACAACCAGCTAAATACACACTTGAAAGACATATATGTTTTACCAGTCAAAAGATTTGTATTTTGTATAGCCAATCTTGTAATGTACACACAATCTGGAGAATTAACCAAATTTCCTGGGCCATTACTTGGCAGGCCTGCCCCTAATTACCAAGATAGAATGTGACAGTTTTCCCTGGGGGGGGGGGGGGAATAGGGCAGGGGGTGAGCATGCATCTCCAGCTCTCTATTCTCTGTGTTGCCCGCTACAGACGTGGCAGAACAGAGAACTGATTTCTCAGAATTAACAAAGGGGTTTGCACCTCTTGTTAACACAGAGCAGCATCTGCTCCATTTTTTGTGTTTGGAAGAGTGGTGCAAGCTTGTGCTTGCACCACTCTTTGTTAATCCCCCCATTTTCCTCACTGCTGTCAGACAGGTGACACATGTAGTTCCTGATTGACCTATATGTAAACCTAATCACTAAAATTTACATAAGCATCAACACATTAATTTAATTAAAAAATATATTTTCAGTACTTAAAATATTCAGCTTTTGTTAAAATATTATCTTGTAATCCAGTCTTGAATGCACTTCTTGTTATAAGGTGATGACGCTTTGTCCTGATCTTACAGTTGTTTTCTTGTGTTGGCCCTCTGTCATGCAGGCTTCTGATGAAGACTACAAGTAACTGTTTCAAAGCACGTCACGCAGGCATAGTCCACTCTTGTCACCATCAGGAATCTTGCCCTAAGGAATGCCAAAAGGCCATCACTGAAGTGCATGTAGACAGGATGTGGCAGCATAGACCCTGCAGGAAATCTGTAGCATTGATATGCTAAAAGGGTTTAAAAATAGATAACTAAAATTATAAATCAGCCCCTTTAACACTGATCTGCTGCGGTTAACGTGCAGCACAAGGTACTGCGTACCAAAGATGCTGCATGCAGGACTTTTGATTAACTTTCAAATTTCACCATAAGTGCACACTCTGATTAAAGTCTATGGCAAAGCGCAGGTAACCCACACAAAAACCACAGGTACAATGCGTTGCACCTGCACTGCGAGGAAACTGCAGCAGATCAGTGTGAGAGGGGTTTGCAGTGAATTTGCACTGCCTCTACAACGCAGATATGTGAACTGGCTCCATAGCAAGTCGGTTTTGTTCACGTCATGCAAATCAGATGCAGTTCAAAATGCATTTAACTTGCATATATGTGAACAAAGCCTAAGGCAGGGGTGGGGAACCTACGGCCCGAGGGCCGTATGCAGCCAGCAAAGTCATCTGGTCCGGCCCCCCATGCAGCTGAGTCTGTGTCTCAGCTGATCTGTCAGAACAGAGCCGATGCTTTCTGTATAGTTCCGGCTCCGTTCTGACAGCCTGAGTGCGTCACAGGTGGGGTGATATCAAATGCACTCCGCTTGTGACCAATACAGGAAACATCGCCTCTTCACGCTACACTTCTCCTAGCCAGTATTTCACGCCAGCAGCACACACACAGCAGTACCAAACAGAGCCAGCTGTACCCACCAGCAGTACCAGCCAGATGTACCCACCAGCAGTACCAACCAGCAGTACCCATCAGCAGTTCTTTTCAAAACTTACCACCACAAAGAGTCGACTGTGCTTCAGACTGACCGACGCAAACATGGAAAACCAGTTGCAAGTAGCAACATCATCAATACCGGCACATCACACACCTCACCAAAGAGAAGCAGTTGCAGCCATCACATTAGGGGTGAGTTAATTAAATGTTTGACCAAATATAATAGGCACATTTTAAAGTTGATAATTTTGTACGGCCCCCGAGGGATTTTAAAAATACCCAAATGGCCCTTGGCAGAAAAAAGGTTCCCCACCCCTAGCCTAAGGTAACATTCACACTAACCTCCTGCATTTGGGTTTCCGTTTGCACCATCCCCCAAGCATTTACATTATAGAGCCTGCGCAGATAAGCCACTGGGCCCAGGCAAAGCCCTTCAGCACATCTGTGCACAGGCAAGATATTTACGGGGACGGGGACGTTTTTGGACTTCCATACTCCGTCTTCACACATACTCCAACTCACACCCATGCACAGATGTATAAGGAAAACCCAAGCGTGTGCAGATGTGCCGCAGGGCCGTCAAGACATGAAGCCCTGCAATATATCTGCGCAGACACAGAATCCGGAAGGGGTATCCCAAACGTCATCCTCACCTAGGTGTCAAATGCACAATTTCTGCTTGGCAGCACAATAAATATATCAAACAGGAGAAATTATCTTTAGCCCCGGTTCACACTACTGCGTGTGCCGGGTTCGCATGTCATGTCGGAGCGCACTGCTCCGACATGACATGCGATCAGCTGTGCGGTGCGAGTTTAGCCATACAGTTTGTATGGCTAAATTCGCACCGCACCCGCAGCAAAGACGCACAGGAGGCATTTTTGCTGCCGCATCAGGATCGGATCGCACAGCGGTTCACACTTGTGCGATCCGATCCTGTGCGAACTGCACGATCGCACTGCGATATGCGATCAAACTGGGGGTGTCGTTAAGATTACATTGACACCCCCAGCGGATCGCATATGGCAGTGTGAACTGCCGGGGGTGCGTGTGCGATGCGGGAACAGGCTGCGAATTCGCAGCCTTCCCGCATCGCAATAGTGTGAACCGAGCCTTAAAGTGGAAACAAAGTACGCTTCCCAGATCAAGTTTTCCTGCATTTTATTATAGAAAATTTTAGGGTATCTAATGGTCGTATACAATTTTATTTTTTCTAAATGCAGGTAAACGCACAATGTGAATTATAGCATCTAAAGTGATTGTAAAGTCTTGTGTTTAAAAAAAAAAAAAAAAAACATGTTATAGTACTTACCTCCTCTGTGTAGTGGTTTTGCACAGAGCAGCCTGGGTCCTCCTCTTCTCGGGTCCCTCTTCACTACTCCTTGCCCCTCCCTCCCCTCCTGTCGAGTGCCCCCACAGCAAGCAACTTGCTATGGGGGCACCCGAGCCGAGCTGCAGCTCCGGGTGTCCATTGAGACAGGGAACTGCTGTTAAGCCCTGACCCCTTTCTCTCCTGACTGGCTAACTGACTTTGATCGACAGCAGCGGGAGCCAGTCAGGACAGAGAGTCCCGGAGAGCCGAGGGACTCGTGAACATCCCTGGATAGAGAGGGGGCTCAGGTAAGTATTCATTATGTATTAAGATAAAAAACCTTCTGCCTTTACAACCACTTTAAGTTTATTATATGCAAACAGGATTATCAATGGCAGTGAGAATGAGACCCAAATTTATACCGTGCGCATTTAGCCGTCTGCCTGAAATTCTACTTTAAAATTGCTCACGTAGCATAAATGGAGATCATACTGTTTTCAGTAAGCTATTTAAAGAAGAACCTCACTCTATCTATCAAAAATTTAATTTTAAACACCTAACACTTGTCCCTGTATAAAAAAAAAAAAATCTTACTGATCCATGGAGTCCAGCGTGGTCGTGCTTAGAGGCAAAGTTCCCACTACATCGCTCTCCTCCCTCATCTCCATCATGAATTTTGATCTTGTGCATACACAGACACACTGCGGGTCTCTGCCTGGTCTATGAAACCTTACAGAGAGACCTGCGGCATGCCTACACATGTGCCGGAAATCCCTGTGCATACACAGAACCGGCTTGTGTCTTCACCAGTAACATGGCAGAGCCCCTGTGGCAGGTCTATGTATGCCCAAAATCTCACGAACTGCCTCCTGGGATAGCTACATCACACATCCTAAAGCCCCGTACACACGATCAGATTATCGAACGATCTGTCGTCTGTTTTTTGTGGCATGCTAGTCTGATGTGGAAAGTGAAGAGGTTATTTTCATACGAATTTTCCCGTACGACAGAATTCTACTTCAGAAGTGATGTCATGTGTTGGATTGTTTTGTATGTGTTCTTTCGTCTCTGAGCATGCCTCGTCTTGCTCTTAAGATTTTTTTCTGTCAAAATCTGTACTAATGAGACAAAAATCAGACGTTGTTTTGACGGACGACAAAAATCATATAGCCTGCACATCAGGATTTTGTCAGCCGAAAAGTCGGAGTTGGCTGTCGAAAGCACCATACTAACAATCCCAAAATCAACAGATCGGTCGTCGGAAGAATTTTCCCTACAGATTTTCTTATCGTGTGTACGGGCCTTTAGAGTCAGTTTCCAAAATTTTGCACATGTACAGAAATGCTGCAGGGGCTCCGTCATATTAGTGGTAAAGACCCAAACCGTTTCTACGCATGTATGGGGCCTGTTTATGTCATTCTCGTCTAGGTGATGGTTGTGGATATAAAGTAAAAAAGATGAAAACATAGTACAGTGCCTTGCGAAAGTATTCGGCCCCCTTGAACTTTGCAACCTTTTGCCACATTTCAGGCTTCAAACATAAAGATATAAATCTGTAATTTTTTGTGAAGAATCAAGAACAAGTGGGACACAACCATGAAGTGGAACGAAATTTATTGGATATTTCAAACTTTGTTAACAAATAAAAAAACTGAAAAATTGGCGTGCAAAATTATTCAACCCCTTTACTTTAGCTGCAGCAAACTCTCTCCAGAAGTTTAGTGAGGATCTCTGAATGATCCAATGTTAACCTAAATGACTAATGATGATAAATAGAATCCACCTGTGTGTAATCAAGTCTCTGTATAAATGCACTAGGGCTGCCACGACGCGTGGACGTAGTCGACTACGTCGACTACAAAAAATCGTCGACGTGCGAAAAAAAAGCGTCGACGCGTCAGCACGTGACGTGACGTCACACGCATCTCGCGCGAGTTGCATTAAAATAGCGGAACAGCAGCGGTAATGGCGACATCTGATCCTGGGGGAGAAAAAGCCAGCAGCAGCAGCGGTTCCACGTCCAGCAGCAGAGTACAAAAGGCTTCCAGCAGCAGTTCCAGCAGCACACCACCAGTATAAAAGACAGCGAGAGCCCGATCACGGTCATCAAGGGTATGGGAATACTTTCAGCAGAGGCCAAATAAAATGGTCCTCTGTTCCCTTTGCAAAAGTGAAATGGCATACCACGGCAGCACAACTGCTATGCATGAGCACCTCAGAAGAAAGCATCCTGGCGCACTGACCACAAAGGACGAGCCATCTTTGTAAGTACTAGTACTACTAATTTCAACAATATAATTAATGCATTGCTAGCTGATGATTGCTTAGGCCGGGCCAGCTCACTTTTCTTAAATGGACTACAAGGCATTTTGCATTTGCAGCCCTCAGTGTCTGTCTTGTGGATCCCTCAGGTCATGATTGACAACAAGTGCAATGATCTGACCATGACCACCAGCACACCTGAGAGCTATTTTGACTGTGACTGCACTCTGCAGCATTATTAATTACAACATTGGCCATGGATATCTCAAAATTCTACTAGAAAAAATACAATTAATATTGTTAGCGTTGAGGCTGAGCATTCATAGATGTGTAAATTGGTAATGTTATTAATTATTATTATTATTATTGTTGTTGTTTTTCCTCAGGAAGAGGCAAAGCTGTGTACAAGATTTCTACTTTCATAAAAAGGATGTCACTGCTTGCACACCCCAAGTGGCCATTACACTTACCAATAGCATACTCAACATGATTGTAAAAGATATGAAACCTCTTTCTATTGTAGACGGTCAAGGATTTCGTGAGATGATCAGCACATTTTACCCAGGATACACACTTCCCTCCAGGTCCCATTTCACAAAGCTGATGGAGAGGAAATATGAGGAGAATTTTGAAAGATTGAAAGCGTCAATCAAAGATGTCAAATCCAAAATAGCTCTCACCACAGACGCATGGACCAGTATTGCCACAGAGGCATACTTGGGTGTCACATGCCACTTCATTAATGAAGACTGGAAGCTTACATCCTACAATCTGACCACTATGCCACTTGAAGATCGCCACACAGCTGAAAACATTGCTAACTGGGTGGAAAAAGCAGCTGAGAAGTTTGAGATATCCATGGCCAATGTAATTGCAGTTGTTCATGATAATGCTTCAAATGTTGTCGCTGCTCTGCGTATTTTGGAAGAAAAGCATCCTGGCATCTCTTCTCTCAGGTGTGCTGGTCATACATTGCAGTTGTCAACCATGCCCTGAGGGATCCCCAGATCAGCAAGACACTGAGGGCTGCGAAGTGCCTTGTGGAACATTTTAAAAAAAGTGAGCTGGCCACTACAAAGCTTAAAGCAAAGCAACAACAAATGGGTACCCCTGATCATGCACTAATAAATGATGTATCTGTAAAATGGAACAGTACTTTACACATGATCAGTCGCCTGCTTGAACAGAGGTGGCCTGTGACTGCCACACTTTCCGATCCTGATATCACACCACGAGGGAAGCGCTTCCTGGGTTTAAAACATGATCAGTGGAGCTTACTTGAGGAAGTGGAACAAGTCTTGAAGCCTTTTGAGTGTGCTACTGTTTTCTTGAGTGGAGAGTCCTATGTGACTGGTTCCGCTCTACCTCCTTTGGTAAAAGGCCTCCAGAAATCCATACAGAGCACAATTTGCGAGACAGCGGCAGTCAAGGCTTTCCAAAATGTTGCTGCACAGGAGATGACCTCAAGATGGGAGAGGGAAACTAAATTCAGAGATGACGGAGGAGAAAATATATGTCTTATTGCAGCAGTCCTGGACCCCAGATTCCGCAAGCTAAAATTCCTGGCAGCAGAGGATAGTTTAAAAGTTCACCTCAAGGTCCAAGCTCTTGCTCTTGAAGAGAAAAGAAGATATGAGGAAGAGCAAACACATCAACGTCAATGTGAGGAACAGGTTCAGTCAGCCAGTGCAATGAGTCCAGACATGAAACTTTCAGAAAAGAGGCAAGTGTCTATGTTGGACTCTTTGCTCGGTTCAGATTCAGATGAACACCACAGTAATGGTGAGGATGACACTGGTCACATCCAAGATCCAGAAATTCACGGTGAAGTTGTGAGGAATGAGATACACATGTACTTTAGTGAGCAGGCCATTCCAAAGGAAGACAATCCACTGAAATGGTGGAAGGAAAATGAAGGGAGGTTTCCCATCTTGGCCATGCTGGCAAAGAGTTACTTGTGTGTGCCTGCAACATCAACCCCATCTGAAAGGCTTTTCTCAGTTGCTGGCAACATTGTGACTAAAAAAAGAGCAAGCCTAACTGCAGAGCATGTCGATATGCTAACCTTCCTCCATTGCAATGCTATATTATAGGTACAGGCCCCCAACCTGTACCTATTGCACTCTCTTGGGTTGTATTGTTGGACTTCTTTAAACTACAAGATGGCTGTTGGCTGCCTTCAGGTAATCTTTCCTCAGTATTGGCCATTATAATTTGCACAGTGTTGAGCGGTGCTTGCTTTTTGTTGGACTTGGCTCCTTTAAAACTATGTTAGTTTTTAGGTATGTTTTACATTTACAAGTAACACACACACCAAAAAAATACTGGTCAAACACTGTATATGGAAAACATACCTAAAAAGTAACCAAGTTTTAAAGGAGCCAACTAGTCCAACAAAAGCACTGCTCAACACTGTGCAAAAGTAATGGCCAAAAATAATGGCCAATACAGCAAAAGATTACCTGAAGGCAGAGAGCTGACTTGTAGTTTAAAGAAGTTAAAGTGTTAGGCAGATATGGCATTTTTCATGCCTGATGCCCTAAAGTTTTTGGCACTTTATGTGTCTCTTGTATTTTTGCACAGTTGCACAAGTTAGTGTTGTTGAGCACTGCAGTGCTTTATAATTTATATGGCATTTTGAATGCTTTTGGTTTTGAATTAATGGCATTATTCCTGCCTGATGTTAAAGTGTTGTTTACATTTTATTTTTGCCACTGAAACTTCAACCACATTGAAGTATTTTTTGGAAAAACTTTAATAAAAGTTGAAATATCATATTAGAAGTTGTACGTATCATTTTTTGTAAAGTTATTCAAAGGATTATTTAACTAATCAAAGAAAGAACACTAGATTAAGCAAAAAAACAAAAAATTTAAATAATCGTTAGATTAGTCGACTAATCGTAAAAATAATCGATAGATTAGTCGACAGACAAATTAATCGTTAGTTGCAGCCCTAAAATGCACCTGCACTGTGATAGTCTCAGAGGTCCGTTTAAAGCGCAGAGAGAATCATGAAGAACAAGGAACACACAAGGCAGGTCCGAGATACTGTTGTGGAGAAGTTTAAAGCCGGATTTGGATACAAAAAGATTTCCCAAGCTTTAAACATCCCAAGGAGCACTGTGCAAACGATAATATTGAAATGGAAGGAGTATCAGACCACTGCAAATCTACGAAGACCTGGCCGTCCCTCTAAACTTTCAGCTCAAACAAGAAGACTGATTAGAGATGCAGCCAAGAGGCCCATGATCACTCTGGATGAACTGCAGAGATCTACAGAGGTGGGAGACTCTGTCCATAGGACAACAATCAGTCATATACTGCACAAATCTGGCCTTTATGGAAGAGTGGCAAGAAGAAAGCCATTTCTTAAAGATATCCATAAAAAGTGTTGTTTAAAGTTTGCCACAAGCCACCTGGGAGACACACCAAACATGTGGAAGAAGGTGCTCGCTCCACTTCATGATTGTGTCCCACTTGTTGATTCTTCACAAAAAATTACAGTTTTATATCTTTATGTTTGAAGCCTGAAATGTGGCAAAAGGTCGCAAAGTTCAAGGGGGCCGAACACTTTCGCAAGGCACTGTATTTCCCTTTTTTTGGGGGGGGGGGGGAAATACGGTTTCCATGCGTCTGGATTTCATGGACAGGACCGGATGCAGGTGGCAGCGGGTGTCAGCGGACATGTCTCCTCTGACATCTGCTGCCCCATAGGGATGCATGGAGGATCCGATCAGATCCGCCTAAAAAACTGACAGGCAGATCTGATCGGATTGTCCGTGTGAAAGGAGCCTTAAAATTATGAAAAGCGTGGCTATCAGCATTTTGAGCCACAAGCTTTTGTGGGAGTATACTTTTGCTAAAAAAAAGCTAAAAAGTGCTACAGCTAAAAATTGCTTAAAACCGCTGAAAAATGCTAGTGCAAAAACACATTCAGCTTTCTACAGCTAACACTACTGGCAGTTTTTTAACATCCAGTGTGCATGAGGCCTTAGAAGGAAACAAAGATTTCCAATTGTGAAAGAATGATGGGCAGGATAGAGGATCATAAGGAAAGAGGTGAACGTTAGCTAACATACAGCTGGAATTCATTGTAAAATAAACGGCTGTGGTTTAGCATTGATATACCCCTGAATGAAGCTGCTCCTAGATAACAAACATCCTATTAGTAGAAGACACAAAAAGTCTAAACCTTAACATGAGCTGCTTTAGCTTTCACTTTTGTTTTTTGCTCCATGTGATTTAAAAGTCTTGTTCAGACAAATGACAGACACGGGTTGTGAAGATCAGCGGGGATGCCTGTTGTCTCACTGAATACACTAGGTCAAAGGTAACCAAGGATTATATCCACATAACCACGTGCAACTACCATACACCCGTTTGTAAACATTACACTCCAATCTACCGCATTCACTGTCACTGCAAAAATATTCCCTGATGCTTCCCCTTCACAATACACACAAATGACAAAATACATGGATGGGAAATTATCAATAGAACTGGTCTGATCATCGGTTTACTTGTAAAAATGATTACATACATATTGTATATGGGTCAGCCTTAATGTGGTGTCAGTGTGCACAGGATGAAATCTTTATACAAACATGTGGATTATATATAAAGTGGTCATCATATATCAGGAATGGAGGATTACATATCATGTAAAGTGGATTACACATCATTATAGGAAGATTCTGTCATGATAGGTGGGTTCTATGTCACGATAGGAGAATTCTATGTTATGATAGAAGGATTCTTTGCCATGATAAGAGGATTCTATGTCATGACAGGAGGATTCTATGTCACGATAGGAAGATTATATGTCACAATAGGAGGATTATAAATCATGATAGAAAGGTTATATATCATGGACGGTGGATAATATGTATCATCATAAGAGAATTATTTATCTTGAATAGAGGATTGTATATCATGGATGGTGGATTAACTATCATGATAGGATATATATATATATATAATGATAAGAAGGTTACATATCATAATAGGAATTGTTATTTTTCATGAATGGAGGACTGTATCTCATAATAGGAGAATTATACATCATGAATAGAGGGTTATATATAAAACAGGTATTGTGAATGGTGGATTATATATCATGACTGTAGGACTGTATAACATGATAGCAGGATTATATATGATGATAGAATTATACATCATGGATGGTGGAGTGCATATCATGATAGGATTATATATCATAGATAGTAAATTATATATCATGATAGGATTATATAACATTGATAGTAAATTAAAAATCACAATGGGATTATATATCATAGCTAAATTATATATAATGGACAGTGGATTATATATCATGACTGTAGGATATATAAGATCTCTGATCTGTAAAGCAAAGCACTGTGTATATTCAGGATGACCTCCCCTCCCCCCTGTCAGGTTAAGTGAGGACAGCGGTCACAGAGGACAGATGTGTGACCTGCCAGGTGATGGAGATGACAGTTGCTCATGTCATGTTGGTGATAGGTATGACAGTTGCTCATGTCATGCTGGTGATAGAGATGACAATTGCTCATGTCATGCTGGTGATAGAGATGACAGTTGCTCATGTCATGCTGGTGATGGAGATGACAGTTGCTCATGTCATGCTGGTGATAGAGATGACAGTTGCTCATGTCATGCTGGTGATGGAGATGACAGTTGCTCATGTCATGCTGGTGATAGAGATGACAGTTGCTCATGTCATGCTGGTGATGGAGATGACAGTTGCTCATGTCATGCTGGTGATAGAGATGACAATTGCTCATGTCATGCTGGTGATAGAGATGACAGTTGCTCATGTCATGCCGGTGATAGAGATGACAGTTGCTCATGTCATGCCGGTGATAGAGATGACAGTTGCTCATGTCATGCTGGTGATAGAGATGACAGTTGCTCATGTCATGCCGGTGATAGAGATGACAGTTGCTCATGTCATGCCGGTGATAGAGATGACAGTTGCTCATGTCATGCCGGTGATAGAGATGACAGTTGCTCATGTCATGCTGGTGATGGAGATGACAGTTGCTCATGTCATGCTGGTGATGGAGATGACAGTTGCTCATGTCATGCTGGTGATAGAGATGACAGTTGCTCATGTCATGTTGGTGATGGAGATGACAGTTGCTCATGTCATGTTGGTGATAGGTATGACAGTTGCTCATGTCATGCTGGTGATAGAGATGACAATTGCTCATGTCATGCTGGTGATAGAGATGACAGTTGCTCATGTCATGCTGGTGATGGAGATGACAGTTGCTCATGTCATGCTGGTGATAGAGATGACAGTTGCTCATGTCATGCTGGTGATGGAGATGACAGTTGCTCATGTCATGCTGGTGATAGAGATGACAATTGCTCATGTCATGCTGGTGATAGAGATGACAGTTGCTCATGTCATGCCGGTGATAGAGATGACAGTTGCTCATGTCATGCCGGTGATAGAGATGACAGTTGCTCATGTCATGCTGGTGATAGAGATGACAGTTGCTCATGTCATGCCGGTGATAGAGATGACAGTTGCTCATGTCATGCCGGTGATAGAGATGACAGTTGCTCATGTCATGCCGGTGATAGAGATGACAGTTGCTCATGTCATGCTGGTGATGGAGATGACAGTTGCTCATGTCATGCTGGTGATGGAGATGACAGTTGCTCATGTCATGCTGGTGATGGAGATGACAGTTGCTCATGTCATGTTGGTGATGGAGATGACAGTTGCTCATGTCATGCTGGTGATGGAGATGACAGTTGCTCATGTCATGTTGGTGATGGAGATGACAGTTGCTCATGTCATGCTGGTGATAGAGATGACAGTTGCTCATGTCATGTTGGTGATAGAGATGACAGTTGCTCATGTCATGCAGGTGATGGAGATGACAGTTGCTCATGTGATGCTGGGCTCTCCTGTCTGGTGGTGGTAATGTCCCCCTGTGTGGGTGTCACGTTATGATGTGATGAATGGATGGATAATGATGTGTGGGCTCCCATGTGGGGTATCAGGGGGTATGGTGACATCTGGCCTCCTGTAGGCCCCACACATGCCCTCCTATAGGAGATTGGCCTGGCACTGCCCCCTCCCCCCGGCCCCCCAGCACAGTGGAGTGTCAGCTGAGCACAGGCCATGCCGGCCGGCAGCTCTCCCCGTTCCCGGTGCCGCCGTTCCCCCTCCCCCTAGCCGGGCCCGGCTCTTTGTTCTCGGTGTACAGACAGGGAGGAGACGGCGCGGTTCTCGCCAGGACACCGGGCCGCTCCTGCTGGTACCTTCTTGTAGTTTTTCCCCAGCCATAGCCGCACGTTGTCGAACTGGGAGATTGTGTCTGAGGACTCATAAAATTTCACGTTCGGCCCACCGTCCTTCTTCCGCACCGCCATCTTCTGCAAGCCTGACCGGCACCTTCAGACTTACAGAAAGGCGACATCTAGCGGCCACATTGCAAACTGCGAGGAGACGGGTTAATGGAACCCTGCGAGAGCGACACCTTCGGCCCCATCTGGTATTACAATATAGCGGGCACTGCCATTGAACTCAGGGTGCCAACTGGGGGGGGGGGGGGGGGGGCATGAGGGAAGAGATTTGATGGGTGCTGAGGCTCCTAGGCACACCTGCACACTGTGTAACCCGCGCTCAGGATGTGACAATACCTCATGAATCCTTCAGGCCAGTGCTGTGCTTGAACCATACGTCCTATTATACAATGGGTGACTCTATACAGGCCGCTGTCTGTACAGAGAAACTTCTAGCACAGACAACCGCCCACTGCTGAACTACTACTCATTCTACAAAGATTGACTATTGCAGGTGTCACCTCGTATTACAAACAATCCTGCTCTCCCACATGATTCGATCCGAGAAACCGGCATGGCTGTGTGACTGAGACGAGGTAATCAGCGCCGAGCCAATCAGCAGGCAGCAGCCAGGGGGCGGTATGTACTGTGTGTTGGAGCTGTGTGAGGCCGTTGGCTGACAGTCACGGTGGCCGAGTGGTTAAGGCGTTGGACTCGAAATCCAATGGGGTTTCCCCGCACAGGTTCGAATCCTGTTCGTGACGGTTTCGGTTTTTTTGCTTAGTGATAGGATTTTAATTCTCCCAACATAATTCAAACTGGAAAATGTGACAGATGCACAAAGATTTCTATGCGAAGTTCATTCACGCGTGGTGTACTTCAATAGTGTTTGCTGCAGCTACTACATAATTACCAGATCCAAATGGAAAAAAAAAGTCTGTATGGGGAATTAAAGCGGTTGTAAACCCAAAATGTAAAAAAAAAAAAAAAAAACCACCTGCAAGACAAAGGCATAATGAGCTAGTATGCATCGCATACTAGCTCATTATGTATTACTTACCTTAGAACGAAGCCCCGACACGGACCCCCGGACATCGCTGCGGGCGCCGCCATGATCCCTCGCTGTCTCTTCCGGGTTCGGCGGCTCCGCGCTGTGATTGGCCGGAGCCGCGATGATGTCACTCCCGCGCATGCACGCGGGAGTGATTTTCCGGCAAGCTCCCGGCAAGCAAAACTGAAGGTCCCCTTGGACCTTCAGAGCGCATGCGCCGCTCGCGTGAGCGGCTGCATTCACTGCAAATATCTCCTAAACCGTGCCGGTTTAGGAGATATTAATTGTACCTGTAGGTAAAAGTGTAAAAAAGCATGATACTACCACTTTAAGAGTACACCTAAGGGGCTATTCACATCTGTTTTGAGACCTACATTTTTTTTTTTTTTTTGGGGGGGGTCAACTTTTTCCCACGCGTTTAGGGCAGTCCATTTATTTGAATAGGCTGCGCTACACACATCAAACGAGGCAAAATAGCTCATGGAGGATTTCCCTGCGTTACGGTTTTGCACATTTTTAACTGCAAATTTTACCGCATGTGTTGCGCGTTTGCCTCCCGAGTTGACGGGGGCATTAACAATTATTGGTGCACTAAGTATGATGCATGTTTTTCATTCTTTCTGCATTCCCAGAATGCGCAAATGTGAATGGAGCCTTAAAGTAAAACCCTTTTTCATTTTGGATATATTAACCTCTTCAATGCCGTGCACTTTCACCCTCTTCCTGCCCAGGCCATTTTCAGCTTTCAGCGCTGTCACACTTTGAATGAAAATTACTAAGTCATGCAACACTGTACCATATGACATTTTTAGAATATTTTTTTTACACAAATAGAGCTTTCTTTTATAGGTATTTAATCAACACTGGGTTTTTTATTTTTTTGCTAAATAAACTAAAAAAGACCAAAAATTTTGAAAAAAAAAAGTTTCATGGTTTGTTGTAAAATTTTACAAACAGGTAATTTTTCACCTTCACTGATGTGCACTGATGAGGCTGCACTAATGTGCACTGATAGGCTGCACCGATGGGCACTCATGAGGCTGCACTGATGAGGAGGCACTGATGAGGCTGCATTGATAGGCGGCTGGCACTGATGAGGCAACACTGACAGGCGGCTGGAACTGATGAGGCTGTACTGATAGGTGGGTGACACTGATGAGGAGGCACTGATGGGTACTGATTGGGTGCACTGATGAGCAATGATAAGTGGCACTGTTGGGACTGCACTGATAATCAGTGACCTGAATATCAGTGTAGATGTCCCTTTCACACAAGCCAGTTATTGGCTCTCCTCTCCCCCTCTTCTCACATTGTCAGCGTAAGGAAAGGAATGCCAATAACTGCCTTGTGTTTACATCGTGATCAGCTGTGATTGGACACAGCTGATCACGTGATAAATAGCCGCTGATTAGCTCTTTACCAAGATCTGTGATCAGCAGTTTCCGGAGGACACAGTGATCACAGAGCACAACGTAGAACTGGCCAACCACACTGTGGAGATCCTTGGTGAATACTGCAATATGGGCGGTGTTCGGGCGCCCAGCCCGGAGTTAGTGTTTTCTTCTCCCGACCCGGTGTAACGTTAGAAAACCATACCCCGTGAGAAATCCATGCCTTCGTCACTTCCTGTCAGGAACAGCTGAGCAGCGTAGCAGTGCACATGCTCACAGCCCCGGATACGTCATTGAACAGCCGAGGGCCTGACAAGTGCGCATGCTCCGAGGGTATGGTTTTCTCACGGTAGTGTGTGTAAAGTTACACTTGCGGCGGTTACATTAAAACAGCTGTGCTGCAATATGAGTCATCTCCGCTCCTATCCCTGACACTTCCCTGATCTCGGCTAATAAATGTAAAAGCAGCGGCGGGTGTATGAAATCTAAATGACGGAGATGTCGGCTCCGTGATCCACTTTTATATTTATTAGCCGAGATCAGGGAAGTGTCAGGGATAGGAGCGGAGATGACTCATATTGCAGCACAGCTGTTTTAATGTAACCGCTGCAAGTGTAACGTTACACACACTACCGTGATAAATCTATACCCTCCGTAGGTGCACCGGAAGTGACGAGGGTATGGTTTTCTCACGGGTATGGTTTTTTCATGGAACCCCGGCCCCCAGGCCTGGGCTTGGGGTGGCGCTGCGGCCGCAGGTGACGTAGCTATGTATGTCGCGCTAGTTGCGGCGTGGGCTCTCTTTCTTGGCACCCGCACCGGAAGTGACGGGCGGGAGGTTCCCGTTCCGCCCCTTCCGGTGGAGTCCTATATATGATGGAGGCGGTCGGCGTAATGGACGCGGCCCCCTTCTGCCCGGTGAAGTGCCATCATTTGGGTCAAAATGAGTTTCTATATGCTGAGGTGAGTAGAACTGCAGGTTGATTATTGGTATATATCATTAATTACATGTAAATCCCTTTGGTATTTGGTGGAGGTCTGGCTTTTTAGGAATGAATGGAGCTGGTTTATCTTCTCTTTGATCTCCCATTCCCTTTGAAATTGGTGGGGATTCTGGTTTACAGTATCTGTCTCCTTATTTCTGGTGATAGTGGCTTCCTTACACCGTATTCTATATTATGTATGGAAGGTACCTCAGCCTTTTTAGATGCCCCTCTTCTCTCCCCCCCCCTTTTCCCTGTTTTTTCTCGTCCTCCTTTCTCTTCACACCAAGGGATTTCCATTTGATCTCAGGCACTAGATGTTAGTTTGCCTCTTTTGAAACTGCATACTTATATGCATTGTAGGCACTCTCTATGTCCATTATTGTTATTATATATTTTCTTGAACTGCCATCTTATTGCTTGGTTTCCATAGTGGCGGGTTTCTCTCTCCCTTCTTTTTGGATGAACCAATACTTTGTCATCCGGAATTATAGGACTCAGCACCTCCCAGGAGAGGTACCCCGCCACTGGGTGCAGGGGGATTACTTCTCAAGTTGCCACCATTGAATGTCCGCAGCATACCTATAGGCCGCCTTACATCCTGACCCTTAATACATGTTGTTCCTTGTATCTATGGTGAGCATTAATATGTATGTATTAGTTTAAAGATAATTAATTGAATTTATATGTGGAAATGTCGATGTATTACAATTGTTTTACCCTTTTTTATAAAGTCTGCCAGGGATTGAAAGGGTCTCTGAGGAAGCACCATTTTTCGAACAATTAGTTCAGCAAAACGCGTCAGACCCATGCTATCCTGGTTGTGACTACCAACAGGCCATTTTCATCTATGGGCCGGAAACTCCTCTCTTGGCAGATATGATCAATGGTTGTCATATTTATGCATTTAATGTTGTGCTATGTTTTTAATGAATTGTCAATAAAATGAATTTTTCATATATTTCCTTTCTTGGTTACTAATGCTCGCTACTGCACAATCTACACCCCTTAATATCCCACATTTTTAATAGGTTGGGTGAGGCCCATTTAGTCTGCTTGACTTTGGGATCAGCCCAAACCTGTGTTTTTTTAGTGGCCGGCCACACTGTAACCGTCATTCGGCTATAGCACAGTTGGCAAGTGTTAAGGGAGAGTTAAGACCACTATAAGTTTTGTTGGTTATCTATGTCCAATTGGGGAAATTCCCTTTTACTTCCTGTCCCATAGCCCGCAATTTTGCCCATCCGCACTCTTTTGCTGCCATCTGCCAGCCAGTGACCCGGGAACTCGATCGCTATGGATCGTTTCCTCCACCACGGCGGCGCTCCGCCGGCGGCCCAAATCAAGCCCGTGGCTTCAAGTGCGGCCTACTCTGAGGAAGACATGGCGGATGCCGCCCCCCCTCAGGCGCCACTAACGCAGCCACACCAGACCACCACATCCATCCCTGAGGCTCAGATATCCTCCCTGGCACAGGCTGTGGCCACCCTGCTGTCCCCCACGATCAAGGACGCTGTGGACAAAGCCATCTCTGAGGGGATTGCTCAGATAAAGAAGGAGATAGGAGAACATGCACATCGGCTGACAGAAATTGAACACAGAATGTCTGACCTGGAAGACGAGCTGCAGGGATCCTTTGCGATGGACCAGCAGGCCAGGCAGACTCAGAGGTATCTCCTAGATAAAGTGGACGATCTGGAGAACAGATCTAGGAGAAATAACCTCCGGATCATAGGACTGCCAGAGACCTATGGAGCAGAAACTCTGTGTGAAATAGCCTCTGCGCGCCTTCCTGCGGCTCTGGGGATCCAGACGCCATGCTCTGTAGAACGCGCTCATCGCCTGGGGGCCCCTTCCAATGACAGACGCACCCCGCGATCGATCATCGCGCGGTACCTGAATTATATGGACCGGCAGAATATTCTAAAATCCTTCCGCAACTCCAAGGCCCTGCAAGTCGAAGGCCATAAGCTGCTGATATTTGCTGATTACTCCCAGGAGGTTTCCCGCCGCAGAAAGGCCTTTCAACCGATTTGTCAGGCCTTATTCCACAAATCTATAAAGTTTACACTGGCGTACCCAGCCATACTTCGGCTAGCGGACCTCTCCGGAGAACAGAAGTCCTTCTCTGTACCTGACAAGGCCTACCACTTTCTGCAACGCCACTACAACCTCGCCCTGGACCCTCCGTCTACACCATCACCTCAACGCCCCCAGGGGGCTAGGGGACAGCAGAGCCCCAGAAAAGATCCCGCAAAGAAGCAACGGGTTTCTTACCGCCACAGACCACGCTGATGAACTACCTGATGCCGGACTGTTAACTATCAACTATGCCTCAACAAACTCGTTCTGTGCATATCCTGTGCTTCCCGACGGCAGTACCCCAGACTGGTACTTGGTAACTATACGTGTTTAATATGATTACACACAACTGTAATTTTCTTTGTTCTTTTCCCAGTTACATTAGGATGATTCTTTGCCAATGCATTATGCCTGTTATGGCTTACGGGTTTCTTTATTGCATATATGTTCTTGGTTGCCATTTTAGTACATCGGCCCGACGCGCCTGCGTGGGATCTACCGTGCACGCGGGTTGCTGCCATTCTGTAGCTTTTCCTCTCCAGTGCTGTGCGACCCTGTTACAATGTCGGGGACCTCCCGCGGTTGTTCTAAGCAGCATCCCTCAAATACTGCACACTGACCATCAGTGGCGGGGGCACACCACACTGGACCTGGTAACGCTGTCCGATGCGTGAGCGCATTTACATGAGGAAAAAAGTGAAGTTCCACATGTATATCTCATGTTCCTCACTGGTTTACCCTTTGGCCCACGTTGGGCCTACCCCACTACCTTTATCTATTCCCTTGGCATCTACCTCCAGCTATCGTCCGTTGTCCACCTTATTTGGCCGGTCAGACATCCCACCACGAGGCATAACACCAGGGGCACTCCCACCAATAATTCCTAATCATCACGAGTTATCACTCCCGTGGGACCCTCCATGAGTGTCATATCTTGGAATGTTAAGGGACTTAGATCACCTAACAAAAGGATGGCAGTTCTCAGACACTTGAAGCGTTTGAAAGCTGACATTGCGATTTTACAGGAAACGCACTTGGAAGCAAAGGACTTCCATCGTATGCGCAAATTGTGGGTGAGACAGGTTTTTGGTTCTCCGGCAGTGAAGGGCAAAGCAGGTGTCCTAATACTTGTCCATAAGAACTTACAGGCTACCACCAAACACACGGTATCTGACGCGGAGGGACGCATAGTGATACTACACTTAGACACGCCGCAACGGGAATGGGCAATAGCGGGTGTCTACGCTCCGAATACGCCCTCACCGTCATTCTTTCAGTCGTTGACCCAGACATTGGCACCCTTCCTTCATCTACCGCTTTTAGTAGCGGGAGACTTCAACCAACTTATGGACCCGGCGGAGGACAGATCCCTCACTGCAAGGGCCCTCCAGAACCCAAATTCACGTCATTCCTCGTTGCTGCGGGAATTTGCGGATAGCATACACCTCTCCGATGTGTGGCGACTACACAACCCTGAAGGCAGGGAATACTCCTTTTATTCTCACCCCCACCAGATGCTCTCCAGAATCGATTACATCTTTGCGAATCCTAATATACTCGCTTACGAGACATCTCCCCTCATACATGACATAGCGATATCTGATCACGCCCCAGTCTCAGTTGGCATCACCCTATATAACTCCACTCCTGCTGCGAAATGTTGGCGATTTCCCTCATACCTCGCTAAGGACCCGGGGGTCTCCTCCCTCATCAAAGCGGCCTGGACAGAATTTATCGCACAAAACTAATCTCCCTCGATATCCCCCACCCTTCTTTGGGAGACAGGGAAAGCAGTGCTAAGAGGTCGTCTTATATCTTATGCCGCGGCATATAAGAAGACACTCTCAGAAACTTTTGAGACGGCCAGCTCCTCACTGAGAGCGGCCCAGGCTGCACTTCACAGCCGCAACTCCCCTGACAACATAGACCATTGGCGGTCTGCAAAGGCAGTCTTTGATGAGTGGGCCAAGAAGAGGGAACAGCTATATAGATCCCACCAGGAACGGAAGTTTCATTGCTATGGAAACAAGCCGGGAAAGCTCTTGGCCTCTCTTTGCCGAGGTCCCTTTACCCCTACTCAGGTGTCCGCTCTCAGGGACACTGACGGCCAACTAGTAAACGACCCAAAAGATATCAACAGGGTATTTGCTCAATTCTACCAAAACTTCTACAGCCACGAACCTATGGACGAGACAACGGCCTCGGAATGGCTCTCCAGGGTCGGCCTCCCAACTCTAACTCCGGACCAACTATCGCAGCTCAATGCCCCATTGACTTTGGAAGAATTGACCAAAACCATCAAATCACTAACACCGGGGAAATCACCGGGCCCCGACGGGTACACGCCAGACTTTTACAAGCTAGCAATGGACTCGGTAGCACCGACACTGCTGTCTGTCTTTAACCACATACTAGATGGCCATCCCTACCTCCCTACGGGCAGCCAAGCTCACTTCAAATTGATATACAAAAAAGGTAAGGACCCACTAGACCCGGGCTCTTATAGGCCAGTTTCATTACTTAATGTAGATTCCAAATTGTTATCCAAATTGATGGCGGACAGGTTGGCATCCATAATGCCTACTCTCGTCCACCCCTCACAGGCGGGGTTCACGAAGGGTAGATCAGCGACCTCTAACATTAGGAAAGTACTTCTTGCATTGGAAAGGGCTAAATCAGACCCGGGCACAGACACAGCGATCATAACCCTCGATGCCGAAAAGGCATTTGATAACGTAAATATTCAATGGTTGGATCGTGTGCTTCTCCAATTGGGCTTCTCCGGTAAATTTCTCCACCTAATCCGCACGATGTATGCGTCCCCAGCGGCACAGGTGGTGATAGCGGGACATATGTCCCCGTCCTTTCGCCTTTTCAAAGGGACGAGGCAGGGGTGCCCACTTTCCCCACTTTTGTTCAACTTGGCGCTGGAACCGCTGTCCAGGGCCCTTCTAGCACACCCAGACTTGCATGGTATTGGGGTGGGCACCGAAGAGCTTCGCATTGCAATGTTTGCTGATGACGTCCTTATATTCACATCAGCACCGGGCCAAGATATACCCACAATACAATCCGTATTTGCTTACTACCGTCTGTGCTCGGGCCTGCGCATTAATTTTACCAAGAGCGAAATCCTACCCCTCAACACAACACGCACCCCGTCGTGGGCAAACTCCTCGACTCTCCGTATAGCAACATCACACATAACTTACCTTGGGGTCAAAATAGGCAGTTTCCCCTCATCAATTTACCACCTAAATTTTACACCGGTCCTCGATAAAATGATAGCTGAAATGAAAACATGGGCCAACTTACCGCTGTCCTTCTTCGGAAGATGCCATCTTTACAAAATGACTACCTTCCCGAAATTATTGTATCCGCTGCAAACCATTCCTTTACTTTTAAAGCACACTGATGTCACTAGACTACACAAAGCGCTTTCCACCTTCCTATGGAAGGGGAAGAGACCTCGCATCTCACTCATCAAACTACACCTACCAAAAAGAGAGGGGGGAGTGGATCTTCCTAACACCAGATTGTACAACATAGTATGCCTCTTGAGGGGATGTCTAGATTGGCTCAGCCAGGATTCGCATTACACCAACTGGTCGCTGGAGACGCAGATGGTGGCCCCTTGTGACCTCATAGCGCTGCTGCACTGTGGGACGGGGGATATCCCGTAGCCCCTTCGCAATAATATCTTGATAAGAGACACAGTGGCGGCATGGCGAGAAGTGCGGAAGAAGCTGGGGACCCCCCCAGCGGCTGTCAAGGTATCTACCCATACATCGCCACCCCGGGTTCCCACAGGCGCAGCAGCACTCAATTTATGAAACGTGGTCATCTAAGGGGATCAAGCGGTTCTCCCAACTATTTGATGTGAACACCGGAAGACCGTTGGCTTTCGCCAGCTTTGCATAAACCTACGGCCTTCCTCACGGTCATTACCTCTATTTTAGGCAATGTATAAGTTATGTCTCAGGCCTGTGTCATACCCCCTCACAACGTTTTTGCTCAACCCTTTTGGACGCATGGATACAACAGGGTAAGCACAGGATATCACAGCTATACAAGCCTCTAAATCAGGAACTCATGAAGGGGACTTCGGCCTCCATAGCCAAACCTTGGAACAAAGCACTTAACTCCCCTGACGCACATCGGAAGATCTTACAAGTCTACACCATCACCCGTATGTATGTCTCTAACGAATTCTGGAGGGAACAACAATTTAAAATTCTACATGGAGCATACCTCCCGCACATTCGGTGGTCTACTGATGTCGCCCACCACTTTTGTACTTTATGCAAAGAACGTTTCCCTTCCCTTCTACACAAGTTATGGTCATGTACCCACATATCATCTTTCTGGAATAAAGTGATTAGATATGTTGCTAAACTGACGGGGGTACTACTCCCCCAGGATATATACCCTCTACTTTTCAACTGTTTGAACAAAAACTCCACCTCTTTGTCTCAGTCCAATTGGAAGCTTTTGTCATTACACAAACCTTGGATAGTGACCTGTCTGATGTCGGCCCGCAGGCTGATACTCCGTCATTGGCTTTTGGACTCTGCCCCCACAATCTCAGAACTGTCCACTGCCATGTCCGCACTGAGAACCACGGAATCTGTGGGTCTCTCCATCGACCCACGTCTGTCTCACGCAAAATTTGACAACAAATGGAACTGTCTATCCTCCACCTGCCCCACGAGAGCTGAAGGATACTCAGCTCCCGTCTCTATTTGATCTAAGATCCCACCACTACTGACTCAGTGGACTACAACGCACCGGTGAAATGCACTCACCCCAGCTGAGATCCCCCTATTTAGTATGAATATGCCTTAGCCTCTTTCTACTGCCTCACTGTATGTATAAGACTGTTTCGGTGACAACGGGCTCTTCTGAGCTTTCATGACTGGGCTGCTCGACTACGGTGGACAGCCTTGTCCCAAACGACTAGCAACGTCAGATACGATCTCCTACCAATACTTAATGTGATGCCCACCACCTACCCTTCCCTCCCCTCCCTTCCCTATGTCATTCCTTGACACCAGGCTGTACATTGTACGATTTTCTGTAAAGCCCCCCCCCCCCCCCCACCCAGAGTTACACAAAACACCCTAGGCTTTGCGGAAAATTGATCTTGCGATTCTACCCAAGAAATTCTTTGCGACCTGAATTGACACTTTGCAGAGCGCGTTGTCACCAGTATTATGCCGTCTGAAGTACTTTTTGCTCCACTGCTCACAGTTTTGTTACCTGTAATGCTTTGAATTTCAATAAAATATTGTTTAAAAAAAAAAAAAAAAAGGATGAATGAATAAATAAAGTGGCAGTGTGCATAAATAAAAGTGTGCAACAAATATATGGTGACTAAATATTAATAATGGCAACAGTGCTCACCAGAACTGTAGGACTCAGAGTGCCATATAGCACCTGGGTCAAACCAGCTTGTTAACCAATGGATGGCTGATCCGAAAAGATAGACAGACCACGGATGTTGAAGGAGCTCCCAATCCGTCAGATAGTCATAGATAAACCATAAAAAACAAGGGAGCGCAAATAGTGTAACACTGCTAAAATTTATTTAAATATAAATAAACAAAATTGCACTTACAAACATCCCATGATAAAGAACGTATAAAGATGCAAAGGTAGGCTGTCAGCAGCGTGGCCTTGACGCGTTTCAGCATAAATGCTTTTATCAAAAGGTAGTGCCAGCCAAATACCTAAAAAACCCTTATATTTATAACCCAGACTGTAATGACTTCCCCCAGTGAGAATGGCGCTTCCTGTGTGTCAAACCGAGGCCAAAAATGGCGTCGGCGTGCGTTCCAAGCCTCGTTTTGCGAGGCGGCCGAGAGACGCGACGTCACTTCTGGGATAAAACGGAAGTGTGCCATATGCGGAAGCGCGGCTACGCTGTACAGATAAACAGAGTCTATTGGAATGAAGGGAAGCACCATTTTAAGTCAGGGAAGAGGTCCAGTATGCGCCACAAAGGGGGCCGGAACCAGTCCAATATAAATAGGACAATATGCCGGCATATAAAGAAACAAATCTACATAAAATACACCACTGCACAATGTATATAATATAACAGCATTTGAATAAAATGAAGACAGGTATGACATATAATAATCATAATAATACAATATGTCACAACATGATTAAACAAATCTATAAAATTACAGCATGTAACTACCATAAGGAAATAATAAAAAAAATAAAAAGGTTAAAACTATTAGAAAATTATTATGTATAAAATATTAATAAAAACATTTTATAAAAAAGCCAATTCATGAGAAAACAATATTGAGAAAGAGGGGGATAAATATTAACCCCTAGAGGACTAAAACTAACCACTAAATGGAAAATAAAGCAAATAGATTGGACAAAAAAATGATCAATTAAGATGTATTAATAAAAGCGTTAATATCCCACTCTATGTTAAGTCCGTGAGGATAAATTGATTTTTGTAAAATCTTACCGTAAAATCCTTTTCTCTTAGCTCATTGACAGACGTAGTCCTCGGTGATACACCACCTTCGGGTTATGTTGCCTCCACAGGAGCAGGACTAGACAGGAAATTAAAAAGCTCTGGCCACACCCTAGGGGCAGTCCCAGAGGGTATATCCTCTCTCTCTCTGCCTCAGCAAATCAGTTATGTGAAAAAGCATTTCTTCAGTCTTTAGAGATTTTAACCCAACTCAAAAAACAGAGGGGCGGGGACTACGTCTGTCAATGAGCTAAGAGAAAAGGATTTTATGGTAAGATTTTACAAAAATCCATTTTTCTCTAGCGCTCATTGACAGACGTAGTCCTCGGTGATACACCACCTTCGGGACGTCCCAGAGCAGTATCACAACCGAGGGGTGGGAAAATGAAATCAAATCCCAATCTAGAAGGCCCAACCGGTGCCAACTAGAAGTTTACAATGCTCATCCTTAATGATGAGACTCAACAAAAAAGAGAAAAATTTTTTTTTTTTTTTTTTTCCAAACAGAAAAAAACCCTCGAGGTAGACCACCGGTCTCCTCAAATTGCGGCCTGCAAAACCTTGCGGCCAAATGAGGCATCCGCCGATGCCGTCACATCAATTTTATAGAATTTTGTAAAGGTATGTACCGACGACCAGGTGGCCGCCTTACATACCTGGACCACTGACGCCTGATGGCGAAAGGCCCAGGAAGTACTGAGCGCTCGAGTGGAGTGCGCCCTAACAGGGAACGGAGGACTCTGACCCTTAATAGAATAAGCCTGTACCACCGTTTGTCTAATCCATTTGGCAATGGTCGCGGCAGATGCAGGCAAACCCTTTCTGGGGCCATCCGTGATCACAAAAAGTGAATCCGTCTTACGGAAAGATTCCGTAGCTTTCAGGTATACCCTGATTGCCCGAACCACATCTAAGGAATGCAACGCATGTTCCCGATGATGCTTGGGCTGAGGACACAAGGAAGGTAGTACAATATCTTCATTCAGATGAAAATCTGAAACCACCTTAGGAAGAAAAGATGGCTTAGGATGAAGTACTACCTTATCCCTATGAATCACTAGGTAAGGGGACTGGCATGATAATGCAGCCAGTTCTGACACCCTGCGAGCAGAAGTAATAGCCACCAAGAAGGCCACCTTCTGGGATAAAGTAAGCAAGGGAATCTCCCTGATGTTTTCAAAGGGAGGTTTCTGTAGAACCGACAAAACCAAATTAAGATCCCAGGGCGGTAAGGGCGCGCGGACTGGAGGAGCCAGGTGCCGCACCCCCTGTATGAAATTCCGCACCAAGGACTTGGTAGCTAAAGGCTTCTGAAAGAAGATTGCTAATGCTGAAACTTGACCCTTGATGGTGCTCAAGGCTAGCTTCTGCTCAACCCCTTGTTGCAAAAAGGCCAATATTCGAGTCACCGAATAGGTACGTGGAGGAAATCCTAAAGATTCGCACCACGCAATATAAGTCTTCCATGTGTGATAATAGACTTTGCTGGAAGTCGCTTTCCTTGCTTTAATAAGGGTAGGAATGACTGAAGTAGACAAACCTCTGTCCTTCAGTACTTGGGTCTCAATGGCCAGGCCATTAAACCCAGCAACTGTAAAGCATGATGGTAAATTGGTCCTTGAGACCACAGACACTCCCTGAGACGAAGTTCCCACGGAACGTCTACGACTAACATGTCCAAGTCGGCCAGGCCGGCTTGAGGAGGCCAGCCTAGAATTTCTAGGACCACTGGCGCTGATAGAATCTGAACCAGGCGTCCCTAGAGGTATCTGGCCCCGACCATCCGAGAAAGTCTGGTCGTTTTCTGTTCCCACACATTTATCAGATACCTGATAGTTATCAGGAAAGGTGATCTTTTCTGGTTGAACCTCAGGGACCGAAGTCACCCGACTAGAGGCTACTTGGCCTATCTGGTCAACCAGATCCGATTCCTGTGAGGTATCGGGACTAATCTTAGGAAAAGGTAAAGGAAAAGATCTATTCAGGGAACGGTAACTACCGCTTCCTGTAGTACTTAAATGTTGGAAGGGAAGAATCGCACCGGTAGTAGTGGTTGATGCTCGATCTAATGTCCTGAATACCGGTGAAAACGTCCCCCCACCCTGAAACCGGGTGGGGGCGCACCTTCAGGCTGTGTACTCCTTTGCTTCGGGTTTGGCTGGGTTGGTCCTTTGCTTGTCCGACCAGCCCTTCTTGAACCCTCCTGGAGGAGTCTTGCCTTTCCCGCTAGTACCAGCCGGGCGCCCTTTATGGGCGGTAAAGAAAGGTCCTCGCTTGTTGCGAGGTCCCTTAGCTTTAGCAGCCTGTGGCAAAAAAGTGCTCTTGCCCCCAGTGGCATCCTTAATGATTTCATCTAGGTTGGCCCCAAATAGACGATTCCCCTGAAAGGGGAGATTTGTCAAGGTCTTTTTGGAACCTAGGTCAGCAGACCAGCATTTTAACCACAGCACACGTCTGAGGATCACCGCTGACTTAGATGCATGCCCTAATAAGGGAGTAGTGTCCAAGGCTGCGTCACAGATAAACTGTAGCCCTTGTATAATCTGTTCCATCAAATCAGATGTCTCCTGGGGAATATCTTTTCCCCTAAGATCTTGGCGTACCATTTTCGCCCATTCCGTAAGTGTCTGGGAAACTAGACCAATAACAATTACTGGTCTAAATGCTGACCCTATCAGAGAGAAGATGGTGCGGGACTCTGCTTCCATCTTTCGATCCACCGGATCCTTAAAAGACGAAGTGTCCTCCACTGGAATAACCGTGGCTTTATTCAGCCTGGAAATAGGTGGATCCACCACTGGTGGTACTGTCCATTTCTTAATGATGGATTCCTCAAACGGATAGCGTCTAGCAATACGCTTGGAAATAGTAAAGGTACGTTTAGAATGCTCCCATTCTCCTTTAATCTGATTACCGAAACATTTAGGTACAGGAAAAACCTTCACCGTTTTGATGGGCTTATTAGTACCAAAAGGAATCTCTGTTTCAGTTGCCTCTGCCGGTAAAGCCTCAAGTTTTAAGGTTTCCTGCACTGCCACAACTAGTGCGTCCACCAATGCTTCTTCCTGAATTATAGCAGGAGAAGAAACGTCCTCCTCACTGTCTGAGGGGGCTTTACCTGGGATAACAGCCCTTGCAGAGGAACCTGCAACTGCAGTGACCATCTCTGAATCAGAGTCAGAGGTGTCAGATAGTATAGGAGTAGGCGGGGGTCGCTTCCTTGACCCCCGTCCCTGACAGGCCGCCTCCACCCGAGCCACCATAGACTCCAAAATTGCTGTAAATGACTCTATACTCTGTGCACCGGCGGGTCCCGTGGCCCCCTCGAGGGAAACAGGTGGGGGAATATGTGTGGCAGGGTCCATGATAATTCCAGTCACTTCCTGGATAATATAATTCAAAAATAAAAAACTTTTTTTTTTTTTTCTCAGACCCCCAGCGCCACAAAAGCCCCTTAGTGTTACCTGCTAGGGATCCCTATCGATCGAGAGAGAGAGAGAGATAGACCCCCAGGCTCACCACTTGATGCTCAGAGTTTAACTGCAACAGGTTACAGCGCTGTCTTGACAAACAGGAAGTCTTTTGGCTGGCTGCCCAGGAAGAAAGGAGGCGGCTCCGCCCCTCTGCACGCCTTCCGGCGCCTCCCCCAAGCTCCACGAGGTGTTTGGATCACCTCAAACATGGCCGCCCCCATGCTGGAGACACGAGGCTACGCCAAAATGGCGGCTCGTGCGATCCAGCAAAAAAAATGGCAGCGGCCTGTACTGAATAGCGGTGTGCTGCAGGGCACACAACACTCTCTCTGCATGGGGATATGGCGTGGTTGGCGGTACCGGCCCTGGCAGACCGCATGGCCATTCGGGAGGCCTGCTAATAGCTGGAGATCTGATTAGGAAGGCAGTCTACATGTCCGTGGCTTCTGACTGGTAGGTAGCTTATTCTTAACACCGTAAGATTCCCAGAATGCCACAGATTACATCTTTTTAACATGTATACAATTAGATTGTTAGCCCCCAAACCAAGCCTCCTGGCTTTTTGCACATAAAATCACACTCAAAGTAGGAGGATCTGTGTCATGTTATAGGATAGAGAGGGACTCTATCTTACCATACAGAGAGTGGCCCGCGTTCACCACAAGACCCGTCAGGGGAAAAGGGGGAACATACTACTCACCATACCGGAACCAGGCGGGCACCAACTCCTGACAGTACCACTCTCCACCGGGGCGGGAGGGCTGTCGACCGATACGGACGCCGTGACTCATGGTCTTTGGCGTTTCAGCGAGACGTTTAACTCGCGTGGACAGTCCTTTAATGGGACTTTGTCGCGGCCGACCCAGCGCGGAGCTATGGCCTGCACGCGCTCGTAGGCTGAACTGGGGTGACCACCGGATCTCAACATCCAGCCCGTCGCCCAGTTCAGCTTTCTTGCTTGAAGATCTCACAGGAACACTGGAGAAAAAAAGCTGTCTAAAAAATCTTATATGTATGGGTGGTTCCTGCGCTATCTGAGGATATGTATTTTTCCCTTCTTACTGCTGCACCACAGTACTGGTACCAGGAACCAGTTAATACAATGTATACAGTTTGGGTGGGTGATGCGCTTCAGAAGTGAATATAAAGTAAAAATATATAATAAATGTATAAACTGGCGTGGTAAAAAGTGTTCTAGTGATAAAAAGTGTTGGTGTTGATTAAAAAAAGGTGATCCAATACTTCATTTATATCTCATATATATATATCAATACAAGTAAACTATTCCAGTTATCTTCTATACAATAAAGTGCTGAGTGTTTATACTTTCCTAAAAGGTATCAAATAAATAAACCGTAGACAAGATAAAAATAAAGATACTTCAAAAAGAGATACAAAGTGCTGTGTGCTCATTTGCTTAGATCAAAAAATAAATAAATAAATAAAGTGCTGTGTTTATAGTGTCCATATATATAGAGATCCAAAATCAGGTGTCATTTCCTTCGATATCATTAAATAAAACAAGGTGCTCTCATGCAAAGTATGGGTGTTGTGACTTGTTGCCTCCACCAGGTGTCACATCTAGGTGCTCTATCTTCTCACCTCAATAAGGTGTATATTGCGCCTGTATACAAGCTTAGCCTCCGGATATCATATAGGCTTTACTTATTCCGGTATCTTGCTCCACTTCCAAGTATTTCCTGTCCTGTCCTGTTTAGTATTTAGGGGTGCATACACTTTCCGTCCTTATATCGTGGCCTCGGGCTCAGTAAAAACATAGGGCAATCATGGTGCAGTATGTCAAACAAGATATTTTATTAAAAACGTAGTTGCACTTACAATTTGTAGATCATTTGAATGCGGGTAAAATCTCAATACAGCGTGGGGAGCGTTATCGCTCCGATCTCTAACGTCACTTCCGGTAGTCTGGCGGCTCCTCCTACGCGTTACGTCACATCACGTGACTTCCTCAGGGAGTGGCCTATACTGGATGTGACGTTTATTTATATATGCCGGACCGGAAGTACCGTCGCGGCCATTTTTAAAAAACCTTGTGAGCGAAATTCCGGCGGATATGCTCGTTCCGCCATATTGCCTTTAGAAACAGGTGTATTGTTATTGTTTTTCTTCAATGTTTACACCGGAAGTGAGGTTGTGGATCGTTTTTTTATCTAGATGAATACATTTGTTGCATATACCCAAACTTATTCACAGTTATTGCATCTAAAAACATACAGAAAAGATAGTCCAAAAACGAATAAAATCATTAGTTTATAAGAGCATATCTTTTAAAATTATATGTATACCGACGTACAACTATCTTCATAATACTTTAAGTGTGCCTAAGGGGATGGGGAATATTTCTTATTTCTTATCATCAGATCAGGTGGTGTTTACTTGTCTGAGGGGGGATTTTCAGAATATGTTTAAAATATAAAAAAAATATAATAAAAGAATATATTCTCTATATAAAACTTTAAAAATCACTAATAAAGCAGTTTAAGTCGAAGTCAACGTTCAGGCCATTTGGTGTAAAAGAATCCATTTTAAAAATCCATTGTGATTCAAGTTTACTCAGGGTACGAACTTTATGGCTTCCTCTCCAATGTCTTATGTAGGGAGTAATCCCCCAAAAGAGCATTTTTGAGGGGTCTTTATGATGATATTTGGCAAAATGTCTTGATACGGTATGTTTGTCGCTTCCTTTAATGATGTTTTGTACATGTTCTTTAATGCGAATCCTCAATAGACGTTTCGTTCTCCCTATGTATTGTAGTCCACAACTACATTGTAAAGCATAGACTGCTCCCTCTGTATTGCAGCAGATAAATTCTTCAATTTTGAATTTAGTTCCATTGCTGGTAGATGAAAATTCAGTTATTTTCTGCTTTGGTTGTTTTGTTTTTGTACATGCAAAGCATCTTTTGCAGGGATAAAATCCCTTTCCAGTGAAAAAAGAAAATGTTTTTTTCGGGGGTTCTATGATGGTTTTTACAATTTTATTTTTTAATGTTGGTGCCCTTTTATATATAAAGTGTGGTTGTTCTGGAATATAATTCTTCAAATGTCTATCTATTTTTAACACATGCCAGTGTTTTTTGAATATTTTCTCCACTGCTTTATATTGTAAATTATAATTCAAAATTATTGGAATTTTGTCTGTATAGGCATTCTCATTTTTCTTTATCTTCAAGAGTTCTTTTCTCTGTGTATTCTTTACTTCAGTTATTTTATTTTCCATGAATTTCTCTTCGTAGCCTTTGTCCACAAATCTTTGGGCCAGCGCTTTGGCTTGTTCCTCAAAGTCTTTATCCTTTGTGCAATTGCGTTTAAGTCTTAATAATTGTCCCTTCGGGATATTCCACAGCCAATTTTTATGGTGGCAACTGGTGATGGGGAGATAACTGTTACGGTCTGTGCCTTTGAAGTGTGTTTTTGTAGTTATTTTTCCATTATCTTGAGAGATATGTAGATCCAAATAGGTAATTTCTTCTTCACTAATATTCCAAGTGAGCTTTATATTTTTATCGTTGTTGTTCAGTTTCTTTAAAAAGTCTTCTAATGTATTCCTTGTTCCTTTCCAGAATATTAATCCATCATCTATGAATCTGTTATATAGAATCAGTTCATGTGGCGTGTTTTGATAGATGGTTTCAAAACACGCCACATGAACTGATTCTATATAACAGATTCATAGATGATGGATTAATATTCTGGAAAGGAACAAGGAATACATTAGAAGACTTTTTAAAGAAACTGAACAACAACGATAAAAATATAAAGCTCACTTGGAATATTAGTGAAGAAGAAATTACCTATTTGGATCTACATATCTCTCAAGATAATGGAAAAATAACTACAAAAACACACTTCAAAGGCACAGACCGTAACAGTTATCTCCCCATCACCAGTTGCCACCATAAAAATTGGCTGTGGAATATCCCGAAGGGACAATTATTAAGACTTAAACGCAATTGCACAAAGGATAAAGACTTTGAGGAACAAGCCAAAGCGCTGGCCCAAAGATTTGTGGACAAAGGCTACGAAGAGAAATTCATGGAAAATAAAATAACTGAAGTAAAGAATACACAGAGAAAAGAACTCTTGAAGATAAAGAAAAATGAGAATGCCTATACAGACAAAATTCCAATAATTTTGAATTATAATTTACAATATAAAGCAGTGGAGAAAATATTCAAAAAACACTGGCATGTGTTAAAAATAGATAGACATTTGAAGAATTATATTCCAGAACAACCACACTTTATGTATAAAAGGGCACCAACATTAAAAAATAAAATTGTAAAAACCATCATAGAACCCCCGAAAAAAACATTTTCTTTTTTCACTGGAAAGGGATTTTATCCCTGCAAAAGATGCTTTGCATGTACAAAAACAAAACAACCAAAGCAGAAAATAACTGAATTTTCATCTACCAGCAATGGAACTAAATTCAAAATTGAAGAATTTATCTGCTGCAATACAGAGGGAGCAGTCTATGCTTTACAATGTAGTTGTGGACTACAATACATAGGGAGAACGAAACGTCTATTGAGGATTCGCATTAAAGAACATGTACAAAACATCATTAAAGGAAGCGACAAACATACCGTATCAAGACATTTTGCCAAATATCATCATAAAGACCCCTCAAAAATGCTCTTTTGGGGGATTACTCCCTACATAAGACATTGGAGAGGAAGCCATAAAGTTCGTACCCTGAGTAAACTTGAATCACAATGGATTTTTAAAATGGATTCTTTTACACCAAATGGCCTGAACGTTGACTTCGACTTAAACTGCTTTATTAGTGATTTTTAAAGTTTTATATAGAGAATATATTATTTTATTATATTTTTTTTATATTTTAAACATATTCTGAAAATCCCCCCTCAGACAAGTAAACACCACCTGATCTGATGATAAGAAATAAGAAATATTCCCCATCCCCTTAGGCACACTTAAAGTATTATGAAGATAGTTGTACGTCGGTATACATATAATTTTAAAAGATATGCTCTTATAAACTAATGATTTTATTCGTTTTTGGACTATCTTTTCTGTATGTTTTTAGATGCAATAACTGTGAATAAGTTTGGGTATATGCAACAAATGTATTCATCTAGATAAAAAAACGATCCACAACCTCACTTCCGGTGTAAACATTGAAGAAAAACAATAACAATACACCTGTTTCTAAAGGCAATATGGCGGAACGAGCATATCCGCCGGAATTTCGCTCACAAGGTTTTTTAAAAATGGCCGCGACGGTACTTCCGGTCCGGCATATATAAATAAACGTCACATCCAGTATAGGCCACTCCCCGAGGAAGTCACGTGATGTGACGTAACGCGTAGGAGGAGCCGCCAGACTACCGGAAGTGACGTTAGAGATCGGAGCGATAACGCTCCCCACGCTGTATTGAGATTTTACCCGCATTCAAATGATCTACAAATTGTAAGTGCAACTACGTTTTTAATAAAATATCTTGTTTGACATACTGCACCATGATTGCCCTATGTTTTTACTGAGCCCGAGGCCACGATATAAGGATGGAAAGTGTATGCACCCCTAAATACTAAACAGGACAGGACAGGAAATACTTGGAAGTGGAGCAAGATACCGGAATAAGTAAAGCCTATATGATATCCGGAGGCTAAGCTTGTATACAGGCGCAATATACACCTTATTGAGGTGAGAAGATAGAGCACCTAGATGTGACACCTGGTGGAGGCAACAAGTCACAACACCCATACTTTGCATGAGAGCACCTTGTTTTATTTAATGATATCGAAGGAAATGACACCTGATTTTGGATCTCTATATATATGGACACTATAAACACAGCACTTTATTTATTTATTTATTTTTTGATCTAAGCAAATGAGCACACAGCACTTTGTATCTCTTTTTGAAGTATCTTTATTTTTATCTTGTCTACGGTTTATTTATTTGATACCTTTTAGGAAAGTATAAACACTCAGCACTTTATTGTATAGAAGATAACTGGAATAGTTTACTTGTATTGATATATATATATGAGATATAAATGAAGTATTGGATCACCTTTTTTTAATCAACACCAACACTTTTTATCACTAGAACACTTTTTACCACGCCAGTTTATACATTTATTATATATTTTTACTTTATATTCACTTCTGAAGCGCATCACCCACCCAAACTGTCTAAAAAATCCTTTAAGAAAAAATTCTTGCCAGGACCTAAGATCCCAGCAAGGTATCTAGGTCCTTACTCCTAACTAGACAGAAAATAACTGATTTGCTGAGGCAGAGAGAGAGAGGATATACCCTCTGGGACTGCCCCTAGGGTGTGGCCAGAGCTTTTTAATTTCCTGTCTAGTCCTGCTCCTGTGGAGGCAACATAACCCGAAGGTGGTGTATCACCGAGGACTACGTCTGTCAATGTGCGCTAGAGAAAATAAGATTTAACGTGTAGATCCAATAAGTTTCACGTTGTGAGACCCCACGGATCTTAGAGCCACCTCTCCAAGGGGAGGTAAACCGGTCAATAATTTGAAAAAGTGTCCCGTTGGGACTTTTTTGATGACATAATAAGTAATGTTTGGATACATTGTGTTTGTCTTTCCCTTTAATTGTAATAATTATTATTCCCTTTTATTAGTGATGTGCTCTTTAACTCTAACATAAAAAGGCCTAATGGTCCGAGCTACATATTATTTACGGCAGGGGCATGTGAGTAAGTAAACAACATGGGTGGTAGTGCATGTAGCAAAAAATGTTATCTGATATAGACAATTAGTCACTGTAGGATGTTTTTGTTGTGATTACAATTGAACATGCACACCCTACATTTGCGGCAAGGATAATAACCAACAAGGTCTAGAAAAAACGTAGGTCTCGTTGGTTCATCTAGAACATTAGGAGCCAATTTGTTTCTAAAGGAAGGAGCTCCTCTGAATGTGACAATTGGTTTCTCGGGATGTACAGAGTTCAACACACGATCATTTTTAAGGACACCCCAATGTTTTTGAAAAATCTTTTTAATAGACTTATGTTGGGTATAATATTGTGTGAATAAAGACCATTTTGTGAAGCCTGGATCTTCTTTTTTAGCGGTAGCGGTGGAACAATTCAATAATTGGGACCAATCAGTTTGTGATACTTGTGTAATAGTAGATTCTAGTGAAGCTCGGTCATAACCTTTAGTCAGGAATCTTTCATTGGATTCCTGACTAAAGGTTTTGAATTCCCTTTCATTGGAATTCAAAAGGGACATAAAAGAGTCCAATGATTCAGAGTCCCCATGTCATAGTAGGAGGATGTCGTCTATATAACGTATCCACAGAACCAACTCTGGCCTATTAAGTGGATAGACAACATCCTCCTCCCATTTGGCCATAAAGAGGTTGGCCAAACTAGGGGCGAATTTTGCCCCCATGGCCACACCTCTTTGCTGCAAGTAAAACTGATTATTGAACCAGAAGTAGTTATGTCCAGTGGCGAACAATAACAACTCCAAAATGAAATCACGTTGTAATGGTGATAAGGATAAATCAGTCTTTAAGAAATGTTTCACAGCTTCAAACCCCAAGTTGTGTGGAATACAGGTGTAAAGTGATGTAACATCCGCCGTTACCATAAGATGTCCACCTTCCAACTTTGTGTTGTTTAGAATGTTAATTACATCACGAGTGTCCTTGATATATGATGGGGTTTTATATACCAAAGGTTGTAGGTAAAAATCAATATATTTACCTATGTGGGAGGTGATGGAATTGATCCCGCTCACAATGGGACGACCTGGCGGGTGAACGGGATCCTTATGGATTTTAGGTAGGTAGTACATTACTGGTATACAGGGGGCTGTAGGGACCAGGAATGATTTTTCTTTTTTGTCCAAAATATGATCATTTTATCCTTTATTAATTAATTTGACCAATTTAGCTTTAAATTGAGAAGTAGGATTATTTGGCAATTGTATGTTGGTATCCTGGTCACCCAGGATCCTATCCATTTCAAGAGTTAATGAGCATATCACTAACATAATTAAAGGGAAAGACAAACACAATGCATTAAAAAACATTACTTATTATGTCATCAAAAAAGTCCCAACTGACACTTTTTCAAATTATTGACCGGCATAGCCGGGTGTTTTTTGTTCTGCCTAGTCCTACTCCTGGAGGAGACAATATAACCCAGTAGTTATGATTTATGGAGCGCTGTGTCCGTCAATGAACGTAAGAGAAATACGGTTTAAAAAGCTCTTAAAGCGGAGTTCCGGGCACAGAAATTATTTTTTGCTGAACATACCCCCGGGACAGTCAGGGCTAGCACATTCCACAATGGCTTGCCTCTGATCTGTCCCGGTTCGCACTTACCTTTTAGAAGTGTAATGTTCTGGTACCTTTGGGTACCCTAATTACTCTTTCATAAGTGTATGCGCCCCACCATTCTCTTTTGGTAAGGTGCGCATACACCTTTAAGACTGATGCTGTCATCACTGAGAGCCGGACTGGATGGCTATTTAGATCGCCGGCTCTCACTCACATGTGTTCGTTCAAACTGCTTTGTGCCTTTATGCTAACCTGTCTTGAAGCTCTCATGCTTGCAAGCATACCTCGCTGTCCGAACCACGCTGCGCTGATCCCTGTATCCCGCTACCGGATCATCCGCTCTTGCCGAACCTCTCCTCTGCTACATTGCTATTAGTGATAAGTACCCCACAGGGGAAACCTCTATAACCTTTATACTAAAGCTTACACTATCTAGCTCTGCATACTAAGGACTATTACTACATCTGCATTATCTAAGATTGCTAGCTCTTGAGCCTACTACCACCTGTTCTTGCACTGGATTGATCTCTCTTGTATGTCCACCTGCTACTCTGTCATCTACTACCATACATGATTGCTAAACCTATCTGCATCCCATCTGCTACTATCTTACTTTCAAGAACATTTCCTTTCAAGTGTCTGTCATCTACCATCTCTACCCAACCTGTCTCTTCAGCCTATCATCACTGTGTTACTATATACATAAGTCACTCTAGGAAACATCTTATTGAGTGTGTGTATTTACTTGCTGAATTGAGATCATCCACACATGATGAGTCATTGAGAGTTGGGAATGGTGTCTCAGCGTTTCTCTACATGACTACTGAAGTGGAATATTTCTGCAGCTGAAAATCCACATCATACGTAAAACGCAGGAGCGTTACAAGAAGAAATACTTACTTAGAAAATTTCTTCCACAGCGTTTCCATCTCTGTTGTGGGCAGCTGAAGCCGGCGCGGTACTCTTCTCTGTCTTCTTCCGCGTCTTTGTGTCCCAGAATGCACTGCACCGGCCCCTCTCGTCACTTCCGGTGCGGCGCCGCATTCCTAAACAGCTTCTGGGCATGCCCAGAAGCTGTTTAGCAGGGGAATGCGGTGTCGCCCGGAAATGACGAGCGGGGCCGGTGCCGTCGCATTGATTCCTGGGAGCTATGACGTTTAGCTCCCAGGAATCATCGCAAGGCAGGAAGTGACGGGGTGAGCCGCGGCTCCGAGGGAGGAAGCAGTCAGAGGTGAGTATTTACGATCTTCAATAAAAAGGTGGGTAAACAAAAAAAATAAAAATAACTATCCAATTGCTTTTCAGGTGAGCTCTATATAGCGGAGGGGCACAAAAAAAAAATCGTTTTTGTGCCCGGAACTCCGCTTTAAGTCCAATTCGCAAACGGATCAGAGTCAAAAAACATGCAATATTTACCACCAGGGTTTTGCTGGCGGTATCACATGTAGTATTTGTCAAAAAACAGCGTGGGAATCAGGGGGACCATCTGCTGTGTACTTAAAGTGGAGCTCCACCCAAAAGGGGAAGTTCTGCTTTAAGGCCTCCTCCCCGACTTCTGTTCGTGAAATAGAGTTTTTGGGGAGGAGGGGGGGAGCGAGTACCCTATTTTGACAGGTTCCCGCTTCTGTTACGGTCGCCTTAGACGATTGGCAGCAGAAGTTCTCCTTCCCGAAGTCTTCTGGGACACATGACAGGGCCTAGAAGACTTCGGAACCAGCCATAGAGCGCATCGCTGCTTGCGAATGCACAGTGGGCACCCAGCTGTGAAGCCACAAGCTGTCACAGCTAGGTGCCCGTAGTAAAGATTTTAGGGGGAACCCCACACCAAATAAAAAAAACCCACACCAAATAAAAAAAATAAAAAACGGCGTTGGGTCCCTTCTAAGGTCCTAAGATCCTTATCCAAGCAAGCGCCCCCCCCACTCCTGAACCATACCAGGCCACATGTTCTTAACATGGGGGGGCCCCCCATCCCAAAGCACATTGTCCCCATGTTGATGGGGACAAGGACCTCATCCCCACAACCTTGGCCGTTGGTTGTGGGGGTCTGCAGGCAGGGGGCTTATTGGAATCTGGAAGACCCCAGATCCCGCCCCCCTCATGTGAATGAGTATGGGGTACCCCTACCCATTCACCAAAAAAGTATCAAAAAGTAATACAAATACAGAGACAGTTTTTGACAATTCCTTTATTAAAAAAATAAAAAAACAGTGTCCCCCAATGTAAATCCATCGTTAATCACGCAGCAATACTGAACCCGAAAAAAAAAAAAGAGCTTCACTCGCGGGGACGGCTGGCCGCCGAATGCTTGCTTCGCCATTTGACAGTTCTTATATAGGTAAGGGCAAGGCCACCTGGACACATTACCTGGTGGCACGGCCCCCCTTGTGATGTCACAAAGTGGTGCATGCTGGGTTGATGACGTCATAAGGAGACGTGCCACCAGGTGACATCGCCAGGTGGCCCTGCCCTTACCTAAATAAGAACTGTCAAACAGCAGAGGAAGCATTTGGGCAGCCAGCCGCCCTTGCGAGCGGAGCTCTTTTTTGTTTTGTTTTTCGGGTTCTGGCGGTGCGCAGGCATCATGATTGACGATGGATTTACATGGAGGGACACTGTTTTTTTATTACTTTTTGACACTTGTTTGGTGAATGGGTAGGGGTACAATGTATCCCATACTCGTCCACATGGGAGAGGGTGGGATCTGGGGGCCCACAAGGTGCACCCACCCCATGTTGAGGGCATGTAACATGGTATGGTTCAGGAAGGGGGGTGCCCGCTCGCCCCCTACCCCCCCCTTTCCTGACCACTAGGCTGCATTATCAAATAAGGGTCTGGTTTGGATTTTTTGGGGGGGGGGCCCCACATCATTTTTTTTTTTTTAATTTTGGCGTGGGGTTCCCCTTAAAATCCATACCAGACCTGAAGAGCCTGGTATGGACTGGGAAGGACCTCACACGTTTTTTTTTTTTTTAATTTTTCTATTGCGAGCAATTGTATTGTATTACCGGCAATTTAAATGTCACTGACAGCTGAGGAGTCATTCGTTCATAAGGACTCAGTGGCCAGCTTCCTGGCCCGCTCCTTAGCAACCAGCTCAATGCGGTAAATCAAACAAATTCTTTGTGAATGGCACTTTCGCAACTGATTTTCCACAAGCATTATTTTACTGCATTGTTTTGGCCTGTTATTTAACTCTTAGTAAACTGACCCCTTAGTGATGAAAAAAGCCCTTGTGGGTTTAGCCAATCATTTTTTCTTAATAATTTTTCATTGGCCATATAACTGGGGATGTGGAAGAAGGTGTATTGATACTCATACTTACCGGTAAAATTGCTTTCGGTACAACCCTAGCAGGAAGTAAAAATAATTATTTTTTTTATTATATTTATTTATTATATATTATATATATTTATTTTTTATTTATATTTTTATTATTCCCCACTCCTTTTTTTTTTTTTTTTTTTAAATCTGGTCTGGTCACACGATCCTGTAGGTTTGACTCACTGGTGTATGGGAGTGAATTCTTGGAGTTGTGATGTCTCCTATAGGCTCGCATCTTCAAGCTGATGTCGGCGTTCTCTCATTTCCCCGGCAGCAGCTGCTTACTGACACGGTGTAACTGGAGCTGTGTGATCACGTGACCAAATCAAAGCGGTTTAAAATAGTTAAGTACACAAATCTGTTTTACGCATTGTAGGCAGAATAGGTGGGAGGAGGGAGAGCTAACATTTTTAAGAACATTAGGCTTTTCTTCTTCTTCTGAAAAGTAAAGATTTGCTACTGTAGCCCTCTTTTGGGGGTGTTATGAGAAATTACCCTCCCCAAACAAGATACTGCATTAAACCTGTAGGTAAATAAGAGAACCAGAACCTTCGCTAAATGGAAAATTGGGTTTGATAATAGAGTTGGCAGTGCCTTCACACAGGACACGGCCTCTGCGAACAGAGGGGGTTACCTTACGGGGGAAATTAACCAGTAATCTGATCAAAGTAATTAGGAGCAGAGGTACTACCGCAAAGTAATTAGGACACAAGGCAGGAAAAAGATTGACCACGCCTATGGGCAGTCCCAGGGGGTGTACACCCGCTCTCAGATATAGGCACTTTTTTTCTGCCTAGTCAGGAGTAAGGACCTAGTTCCATGCTGGGATCTCAGATTCTGGCAATTTTTTCTTTTTAAATGTAATTTTTTCCTCCTTTTATTATTTTGTTCCTGTGATCTACAATCAACTGCCGGAGCGAGCCGGAGCAAGCATATGCAGACTGCAGCTCCAAGCTAGGTCAGTCACGACATAGCCCCACTGGACAGGGGCTGGCCTGCGAGTTGAACGTCTCACGAGGGTGCATATGAACTGGCTTTGGCCTGAGTCGCAGCGACCCTCTGGCCAACAGCACCCACATTAATATGGAGCGGTGTCCTGTCCGGTGCCGTGCCCACCCTGTTCTTGGTGTGGCAAGTAGCTGTCCCCCCTCTATCCCTGGAGGGTTTTGGGGTGGACGAGGGCCCCTCCCTGGGACGGTGTTAAAAGTTAGGAAATCTACTTCTAGGAAGATCTACTATTGTACGTGGAAGACGCTTCTTCTTGGTGGATCAGATCTTAACCTTCCTTCAATGGTGGTTGAACAGAAATTGGCCCTGGGTACCATCAAGGGCCAGTTATCTTTTTTTGGCTGTCTTTTTTACCGACCTTTGGCCACACACTCCCTGGTGTGTACCTTTTCTTCAGGGTGTCCGACATTTGGTTCCTTCTGTGCAGGCTCCGTTGCCACCCTGGAATCTTAATGTGGTGTTTTCAGCTCTACAGAAGCCTCCCTTTGAAAATATTCGGGAGGTTTCCCTGCCTAGCTGCCCCAGAAGGTGGCCTTCTTTGGTGGCTATCACCTCTGCATGCAGGGTGTGGGAACTGGCGGTGTTATCCTGTTGATCACCTTATGGGGATTCCCAAGGATAAGGTGGTGCTTGCCTCTGTCCGTCATTCCTTCCTAAGGTGGTCTCTGACTATCATTTGAATGAAGACATTGTGTGACCTCCCCTGTGTCCCAGGCCTAAACATCCAAAGGAAATTGCCTTGCATGCCTTGGATGTGGTTCAGGCAATTAGGGTATACCTGACAGCTACGGAGTCTTTTCGGAAATCAGACTCTATTTGTGCTCACGGACGGATCTTACAAAGGGTTGCAGCTTCTTTTGTGACCATTTCCAGATGGATCAGAGGGTGGTTCAGGCCTATTGCATCAAGGATCAGGTTCCTCCTTTCCCTGTCAAGGCACACTCTACTAAGGTGCTTAGTGTCTCGTGGGCTTTCCGTCATCCAGCGTCAGTGACGCAGGTTTGCAAGGCGGCCACCTGGTTGTCAGTGCACACTTTTACACAGTTTTTTGCAAAGTGGATGTGTTGGCATCTGCGGATGCTTCTTTTAGCCACAAGGTTTTGCTGGCTGCTGTTTAGAGGACCTTGTCCTCTTTGAGGTTGTATTGCTTTTTTCAAACGTTTCAGGTTTTTTTCAGGTGAGTTCCAGTTGTTTATGTTCGAGCTCTATGTTACCTGGTTGGCTATGGTTAGCCTTGGGAATTTTGGTGCTTTGGAACGTCACAATGGTTAAGAAAAATGAGGAGCTGTGTCTGTCAATGAACCAAAGAGAAAATGGGATTTTTGACTTACCATAAAATACATTTCTCTGATGTTCATTGAAGGACACAACACCCACCCCTCAGTGAAGTTGGCTTTCTTCTGACACTGCTTGTAACAAAAGTGCCTATAGCTGAGAGTAGGTGTATACCCCCTGGGATTGCCCATAGGTGTAATCAAGCTTTTTCCTGCCTAGTGTTCTACTTCTGTAGAGGGCAGTATAACCCAATGGTAAGTTGAATTAGTGTCCATCAATAAACATCAGAGAAATGGATTTTACGGTAAGTCAAAAATCCCATTTCTCTTACGTCCTCCGACAGTCGCAGCCCCTCACACAGCCTTCACGAGTGGGTAATGGAGCTCTCTGCAGGAGCAAGCTAGGCAGTTTAAATATTAAAGAGGTTGTAAACCCTCAAAACTTTTTTTTTTTTTTTGCTGCAACCTGAAAGAGAAACCCATAATGAGCTAGTATGCATTGCATACTAGCTCATTATGAAATACTTACCTAAGAACGAGCCCCCGCCGTGCCGCCCGCTCACCTGGGGCCATGTTCTGTGGGGGTGTTCTGTGGGCCCACTCTTAGGGGATGGCAGTTCTAGTGGCTTCTGTGATATCCCCCTCCTGGCCGTTTTGATTTGGTTCCCTTCCTCCCTGCCCCTGCTGGGGGCACTCTGCGGTGCAAATTGCTGTGGCTGGGGGGTGTGGGGGCTTAATGTATCTGGGGGTGCTCTCTGGGGTTCCCTGTGATGGCCATCTCATGTGAAAGTGCTTACTTTGGCGCCGTTCGCGTGGCCGCTATTCTGGATAAGGGCAGGCTGCTTGGGCTTCATGTAAGGGCAGCAGCTATTTTAACTCACTGATCAGGCGCCATCTTTGGTATGGGCAACCACCTAGTAAGGGCAGCAGCCATTTTGCCTGTGCTTCCTCCCATTGACTCTCATCAGGCACCATTTGTTTGTGGCTCAGGGCGGGCTTAGGCCTCTATGTGCGTGAGGTCACTTCCTCCTTTCTCTCATCTTCGCTGCAGCAGCGTGTGGCAAGTACTGACTCTGTGGGGTGATTTTAACTGTTATCTCAGGCATTTTCCTGTAAAAACTGTTTTCTTTTTGTGGCTATTGCTTTTTCTAAAGGGTCTCCACAGGTGGTGCAGTTTGCCAGCATCCTAAAAAATTTTTCTTACTAAAATGGAGTCCCAGGATAGCAAATTCCCCACACACCAGGTTGGTGCTTCAGGAACTCCTGAATCATCTTCCATGGCCTCATTATCTGCTGCTCCTTCGACTTTGGCGTCCAAAGTGGATCTGCTGATGTCTGAACGCACTTCTCAAAAACGGCCTATGCCCTCTCAGTCTTCTGACTCAGAGCCTGATTTGGTTGCCATGGACAATGTCCCCCCTGAGGGATCGAGGGATCCCAGTCCTCACATTCAGATGGGGAGGAGGAAGAGTCTTCCTCTATGGTGGCGCGAGAACACGCAGCAGTGGGTGCACTTATTAGCTCCATTAAGGAGACTTTAAATCTTGACGATGAGCCCTCTTATGGCCCGTACACACGATCCGAAAATCGGACGAAAATTAACGCTTGTGAAAGGATCGGACGATAATCGGATCGTTAGTACACAGCTTACGAGAGGCGATCACGACAGTTCACCCGATATTATCCGGTCGTGCAAGCATAAAAATTTTGATCGTATTATAACACATCGTACGATAATCGTATTATCAGTATGTTGTTCGTCCGAAAAAAATGGTGAGCAGTAGACAGCGCATGAGCAGTAGACATCATTTTCCCCTCACACGCTACAGCGTGGTTACGCATACCGGAAGCTAAGAATTATCGTCCGAGAAAATTCGTATCATGAGTTACCTCTCCCGTTAAGCGAATATTATTGAGAGCTGCTAGAATACGAAAAATAACGGATGGAACGTCGCCCGATTTTCGGATCGTGTGTACTGGGCATTAGTCAAGAAAGCGGGCTGCCTTCGGGTGCCGCAAAGCCCAGAAGTCGGGTCAGGTTTTCCCCTGACCCGAGCAGTTTCACGAAATAGTGAACGACCAGTGGCGTTTCATTAAACATATGCTGGCAGGGCAGCCATCAGAAATTGTGGGGCCCCTTACACAGCTTTAGGCCTGGCCCCCCCCAGGCCTGACCACCAACATTCCCCCAGGGCCTGCCAATGGACCATCCCACCGAATCCACCCACTAGTTATAACAGTGAATCCTTCAGTGCACACTTTTATTTTAACATTCTTACAACGTAATATATGAAAATGAAAAGTGTATTCCAAGTCATCAGTGCTATTAAGATTTAACAGTAAGGAATTATATTTTGCCCAAAAAGATCCCAATTCAGCAGCTGTATGCACTCAGACCCCCTCACACCTGTACGCACTCAGCCGACTCACACCTGTACGCACCCAGCCCCCTCACACGTGTATGCACTCAGACCCCTCACACGTGTACGCACTCAGACCCCTCACACGTGTACGCACTCAGGCCCCTCACACGTGTACGCACTCAGGCCCCCTCACACCTGTACGCACTCAGCCCCCCTCACACCTGTATGCACTCAGCCCCCCCTCACACCTGTACGCACTACTCAGCCCCCCTCACACGTGTATATATCACACACACACACACACATGTGCAGACACGTACAGACACACACAGATATATACGCACACAGAGACGTGTACACTCACAGACATGTACACAAACACAGACATGTGTACACACACACACACATGTACACTCACAGATATATATACACACACACACACACACACATGTACACACACACAGGCATGTACACAAACACAGACATTAGTACACACACATGTACACTCACAGACATGTACACACACACACACACACACACGTACACTCACAGACAAGTACACACACAGACATGCAAACACACGTACTGACAGACACAAACCCACACGCAGATATGTACACACACCCACCCCCATGTACACACACAGTCATGTACACACGCCGACCCCCATGTACACTCACAGACATGTACACACACAGACATGCACACACACCCACCCCCATGTACACACACAGACATGTACACAGACACACGTACACACACAGACATGTATACACACACACAGACGTGTACATGTACATACACAAACAGGTACATACATACACATACAGACACACATGTACACAACCCCTCCCCCTTCAGTTGTACAACAGCCCTTACTGGTAAGGTGGTCTTCCTACCCCCGCTCTTGTTTCCCCATGTGTCTGTGAAACAGAGAGGAGCTACAGTCCAGGATTCAGTACAGGCAGCACACAAGAGGAGTGCAAATGCAGTAAGTAGCCAGAGGTGGCAGCAAAGAGCCAGATGTGAGCTCAATGACACAGAGAAGCAGCAGCTGCCGACTCACAATCAGAAAGCCAGTGCAGTCATGGAGCACCTCTGCACCTACCCCTGCCTTTTCCCATCCTCGCCGGGCCCGTCTAGACGCTCTGACCCCTTACAAGTGTATGGGCTGTACCACCCTGATGGCGGCCCTGTATGCTGGTGGTGCCTAAGGGGTTTAACTACCGTTATCCCTTTGCGGATCCTGTAGACAAGCGCTGGACGGTGTCGCCTAAGGTGGACCACACTGTTTCTAGGTTAAATAAATCCAGCTTGATGCCTGTGGAGGACTCCCCGGTGTTTAAGGATCCGGCAGATAGGCGCGTGGAGATGCTTTCCCACCACATGTACTTGGTGGCGGGCTCCCTGCTGAAACCTGTGTTTGCATCGGTGATGGTCTCTCAGGCTGTCACGGAATGGTCCAAGGTGCTTCGGCGCACCCTGGTGGCGGAATCGGCCTCTCGGACTGCCCTTGACAAGGTGGATCAAGTGACCCAGGCCGTAATATACCTGTGTGACGCGGCCTTGGACGAGGTTCCTTTGGTCGCACGGCTGTCTGCGGTCTGGGTCGCGGTCCGCCGCATTATTTGGCTGAAAAGTTGGTCGGCTGACCATGCTTCCAAAAAGACTGTGTCTGATGTCCCTTATGTGGGGAGTCGTCTTTTTGGGGACACTCTGGATAAGTTGATCAAGGGGCTTACGGGGGGGGAGGGTAAGAGTACCCTTTTGCCCCAAGCCTCTAAGGGAAAATCCACCCGCGCTAGGCGGGGCACTTCTTTTAAAGCTCATCGTGGGTCCTTTCGTGCCTTCGGGGCACAGGATAAAGGAAAATCCTTCAAGACCTCAGGGGGTCACAAGAAGCCGTGGTCAGGTAAGTCAAAGGCCAGTCAGGCCGGTTCAGCGGCCCAGTCCACCTCTTCCTGAAGGGACGCCCTCACACGTTTTCAGGGGTGGGGGGACGTCTGCGTTGTTTTCAGGAACCCTGGTTGTCCAGAATTCAGGACAGGTGGGTTCATGAACGGATTCATTCTGGGTACAAGATCGAGTTTCGATCTCTCCCCGCAGACAGATTCTTTCAATCAAATCTCCCGATCGTTTCAGAAATCTCATGGGGGTGGTACAAGATCTTCTCGCCCAAGTGCCTTCATGGGACAGGTTTCGCAGTTTTTATTCCAACCTGTTCACAGTGTCCAGAAAAGAGGGCAAAGTGCGTCTGATTCTGGACCTAAAGTCTCGGAACCGCTTTGTGAGGGTACAGAAGTTCTGGATGGAATCCATCAGGTCGGTGGTGGCGTAGTTGAGTCCAGGGGACTTCCTGGCTTCCATCGACTTGAAGGATGCGTATCTGCACATCCCTATCTACGAGGGTCGTCAGAGGTATCCCCGCTTCGAGGTGGCAGAGGGACGAGATCAGGTCCCTCAGGGACAACGATCTCTCCTCTCTACGGGCCTATATGCAGTCCCTGGGTCTGATGGTTTCGGCTTTCGAAGCCATCCCATTTGCTCAATTTCACACGAGAACTCTGCAAGCAGAGATCCTTGCCAGGTGGGCCAGAATGCCTCAGTCGTTGGACAGGAGGATTTCTCTGAGCCACCTTACAAGATCAGATCTTTTGTGGTGGCTCCTGTCACCAACTCTGACACAAGGCAAGTCCTTCCGACCTCTGCTGTGGACGGCGCTCACCATGGATGCCAGCCTGTTGGGCTGGGGTGGAGTTCTGGGCGCGCTTTGTGCCCAGGGGACGTGGTCGGCGGAGGAGGCCTCCTTACCGATAAACGTCTTGGAGCTCCGAGCAATCAAACTCTGCCTGTTCCGTTTGTCAACTCGGCTTCAGGGTTGCCCGGTTCGGGTACAGACGGACAATGCCACGGCGGTGGCTTACATCAATCACCAAGGGGGCACCAAGAGTGCCCGGGCGGCCAAGGAAGTGGCCGAGATCCTATCTTGGGCCAAGACACACGTTCTGGCGATTTCGGCCGTTCTCATTCCAGGTGTGGAGAACTGGCAGGCGGACTATCTGAGTCGCCAGACCCTGGACCAGGGAGAATGGTCCCTGCATCCGGAGGTGTTTCGTCTCCTGTGTGCCCAGTGGGGGTCTCCGGACGTGGACCTGTTTGCGTCCCATCTTAACAAAAAAGGTGGGAAGGTTCGTGGCCAGAACCCCCAATCCTCTGGGGACGCCACGGACGCGTTAGTGGTGCCTTGGCACCAGTATCGGCTGATTTATGCCTTCCCTCCAATTCAACTGTTATCCAGGTTCCTCTGCAGGTTGGCGTCGGAACGGATGCAGGTCATTCCGGTAGCCCCAGACTGGCCGCGTCGGTCTTGGTACGCAGACATCATGCAGATGGTCGTCGAGCCTCCCTGGCGGCTTCCGCTGAGAGACGATCTTCTGTCTCAAGGGCCAATCTTCCATCCTGCTTTACAGTCTCTGGCTTTGACGGCATGGCTGTTGAAAGCCAAGTCTTGAGAGACAAGGGTATCCCAAATGCTGTCATTCCTACCTTATTGAAGGGTCGGAAAGCTACCTCTAGAAAAATTTATAATCGCACCTTTAAGGCGTATATTGCCTGGTGCGAGTCACAAGGGTTTCATCCCCACTCCTTTTCGGTGGCGAGGATTTTGGCCTTCCTGCAGGAAGGTGTGGATCAGCGTTTGGCGCTGATCCCGATGAAAGGTCAGTTGTCGGCCTTAGCCATTCTGTTCCAGCGTCCCTTGGCGACTAATTCCTTGATTCGCACCTTTATTCAAGGGGTGTGGCATCTGGGTCCCCTGAGGAAGGCTCCTTTGCCTCCCTGGGACCTGAATTTGGTGTTATCTGTTTTACAATGACCTCCTTTGGAGAACATCAGAGACATACCTCTGCCTGTGTTGTCCGAGAAATTTGCCTTTCTGGTAGCTATCACATCTGCTCGCAGGGTGTCTGAGTTGGCGGCTCTGTCTTGCCGTTCGCCTTATCTGGTAGTTCATAGGGATAAAGTGGTCCTGCAACCCAATCAGTCTTTTCTCCCCAAGGTGGTGTCGACTTTCCCCCTCAATGAAGATATTGTGTTGCCTTTGCTTTTGTGCGAAGCCCAAGCATCCCAAGGAATATGCCTTGCATTCCTTGGATGTGGTCCAGGCAGTCAGGGTTTACCTGTCTGCCACGGAATCTTTTAGAAAATTTGATTCCCTGTTTGTCCTTCCTGAGGGACCGCGGAAGGGTTCGGCTGCGTCCGCGGCAACCATTTCGAAACGGAACAGACAGACGATTGTTCAGGCCTATTCAATCAAGGGTCAGGTTCCTCCTTTCCCTGTAAAGGCACATTCTATTAGAGCTGTCAGTGCCTCTTGGGCGTTTCGCCATCAGGCTTCTGTGGCTCTGGTGTGCAAAGCGGCGACCTGGTCGTCTGTGCACACTTTCACAAAATTCTACAAAATTGATGTGATGGCATCCTCGGATGCTTCCTTTGGCCGCAAGGTTTTGAGTGCGGCGGTTGTTTGAAGAGACGTGTTTTTTTTCTGTCTCTTTCTGGGGTGTTTTTTCTTATTCTGGGTTAGCTCCTGTTTAAGCTTTGTTGCCCTGTTGGCTCAGTTTTTTTTTTCTGGCCTGGTTGATACGTTGCCTTTTCAGTAGGTTGCGTCTTTCCACCCCTCACACCTGCACTGCTTTGGGACGTCCCACTCGTGAAGGCTGTAATGAGGGGCTGCGACTGTCGGAGGACGTAAGAGAAAATAGAGTTTTTGTAAGAACTTACCGTAAAACTCTTTTCTCTGAGTCCTCCGACAGTCACAGCCCCCGCCCATCTGTTTTTTTGGATCTTGGGGTTATTGCCTTCCGGTACTGCTTGCTACTAAACTGAAGGGCAGTGGTAACAGGATCAGGATAATGGTTGAGGGACGGCCCCCTGGAGGTGTGCTTAAGTGTAGAAAGTTTTTTATTAACATTTAAAACTGCCTAGCTTGCTCCTGCAGAGGGCGCCATTACCCACTCATGAAGGCTGTATGAGGGGCTGCGACTGTCGGAGAACTCAGAAAAGAGTTTTATGGTAAGTTCTTACAAAAACTCGATTTTTTCTCTTCAGCAATTAGAGCAGTCTTATGACTTCTATCAGCAGTATTCAGCAGAGCATTGGTTAAAGTTTTCATTCTGCTCTGACTGTCCTATGAGGCTGTAGGACCCCCTGACACTCTGTCTGAATGGTGCTGATTGGCCCTGTGCTGATCAAATGCTCTCTCTCAAGAAAAAGTAAAAACTCTCTAGCAATGCACACCAAACTGAGCATGTGCAGCTTGGCCCCAAAGGCTCTGTTCTATCAGAAGATGGTTTGGGGACTGTGGAAGAAGGGGAGGATTGGAGAAGACAGGATCAAACAGACTTTTTACACATTGCAGAGGATTAACCCCTTAGGTTCCACAGTGAGTATAACAAGCATGCTTTACTGCATATACAGACTGGTTTTACTGTTGTGAGTTTAGTAACACTTTAACTGCAAGTATATAGATGCACACCAAGATTAATAATAGTACATACATCCAATGTACAAATGGTTATTTTCAGCAAAGGGCCCAATAGGAGTCCTGGTGAAATTGTGCACATATACCCTCGTATGTATAGTTTTTAATAGAGATACTGTACCTCCAGATAAATGTTGCAGCAAAGTTCATTTGCAGGGGTACTTGAGGATTATTGCGATGCAGCATCCCTCTTTGTATTGGAATCCTAAATACGAGATCAGTAGTGATGGGGAGATCCTTCAACTGTTTTCCAACCAGCCTGGAATGCAGCTTCTCACATGCAGAAACCGTGGTATGGCATTGGAACTCAAAGTGGGCCTATCTACTTTATGATTTAGTCCCTCCTTAGTGGCTTGTAATCTGACATGCAACTGGACCTTTAACTACCAGAAGTGACCAATGAATGCCTAACCTGGCTCTAGCTTATGCTGGCTATCAAGCCCTAATATCACGTACCTGGTGCTAGAGGCCAATGGAGAGAGAGGGCTTCCCTTGCGGCTAAGTTCCAGACCCCCCTGAGGATGAGAACAGGAGAGGTCAGGCCCAAAGTAGCACGGGTCGCCTGCTGGACTGTGTGCAGGAGGATCCAGAGTACCGCTGGAGTGGAATCAGCAGACAGGTGGCACCCGTGAGGTGTTTGCAGGACTTGGATAATGCTGAGACTGGAACGTGGTCACGTGGATAGCCAAGATCAGGAGCCGGGTGGATGTCAGAGCAAGCGTGGTCAGGTGGATAGCCAAGATCAGGAGCCAGGTGGATATCAGAGCAAGCATGGTCAGGTGGATAGCCGAGGTCGAACACAGGAAGCAATCAGGAGACAGGTCAAGGACAAGCCGGGTTGGTAACAGGAGACAGGAACTGGAATATCACAGGGATAACACACTGGAGGGGCTGAAGATCAACCAGCAACTAAAATCACTGGCAGGCTTCCTTAAATAGGCCCAGGTAAATTGCTGGTAGTGCTGCTGGGTCCTAAAGTCCTTCTCCTGCCAAAGTGCTGATAGCGCTGCTGGGTCCTAGAGCCCTTCTCCTGGTGTTTGTGCCCTGACACCTAAACTAAAATTAGCTATAGAATCCCAGATCAGAAGGGACAGGGTTAACTAAAATAACAGGAGCTGCATGTAAGCACTATTGTAATAAATAAGTTCACATACTAATATACTGGAAGGTGATCACTAGATACTGTGGCAGTGTGAAGCCCTGCTACTGGGAAAATGTAGGAGACAGTGACACCGAGTTTGCACAAATGCAAAGTGTAGGATTCCATTGTGTAAATTCTGAGCGGAGAAAGGTGGTTTCTGATCTTTCTCCTGGTTTTGGAATTCCTAACCCAGGGGCTGGAGCTTGAAGACTCTGAAGTGCTTTGGGCGGGAAGGAGTCTCTAACCCAATGTCCAGGTTTTGCCAGTAACCAACAGGCTGAGTGGACAGGTGTTAACAGCCCTTATAATCTAGGATCTGATTATAGTTAGGGCTCCACTTGAGAGACAAAAGGACCCCAATCCTTCCCCAGAAATCAGAGAGGCCGCATGGGGCAGCCAGAGCATGTATGTCTGCACAATGCAAGAGCAGATAGTGACAGAGCAGCAAGGAGCTGGAAGAGAGCCAAGGTAAAGAGTGTGTACAGGAGCACTAAGGTGCTGTGTTTAATGGTCTGGACAGTGGCGGCCGGTGTATTGAGGGCGCAGGGGGGCCGCCCCCCATCCATGCGTCCGGCCCCCTAATCTGCATGCAGGGCGTCGGACGCATGGAGCTTAATATTTATTTATTTTTTTATATCACCTGATTAGAGCCAGAGGCTCTAATAGGGTGATGCAAAGGATGAAGCCAGGGCGCAGAGCAGTGCGCCCCGAGCCCACCCATTGTGTGACAATAGCGAATGAAAATTCGCTATTGTCACACCGATCCTCCTCCTGGCCAATCAGGAAGCGCGTCCGATACACGCTTCCTGATTGGCCGCAAGGCAAACCCCATGCCATTGCCCGAGGAGGAGGCGGGAGCGGGAGGACTGGAGGAGATGCGCCGCCGGGGGACACAGTGAGGAGAAGCCGCTGCCGGGACTGAAGTGAAGCCGCGGCCGGGACTGAAGAGAAGTCGCCACGCCGGGACTGAAGAGAAGTCGCCACGGCTGCTCCAGGTAAGTGCACTGGCCTCGGGGGGGGGGCACACTGCATTGAAGGGGGCACGCACGCTGGTCTCTGCATTGATGGGGGAATGGCATGCTGGTCACTGCATTGATGGGGGCACGGCAAGCTGGTCACTGCATTGAAGGGGGTACGGCAAGCTGGTCACTGCATTGAAGGGGGCACGGCAAGCTGGTCATTGCATTGATGGGGGCACGGCAAGCTGGTCACTGCATTGAAGGGGGCAAGGCAAGCTGGTCACTACATTGATGGGGGCACGGCACGCTGGTCACTGCATTGAAGGGGGCACGGCAAGCTGGTCACTGCATTGAAGGGGGCACGGCAAGCTGGTCACTGCATTGATGGGGGCACGGCAAGCTGGCCACTGCATTGAAGGGGGCACGGCAAGCTGGTCACTACATTGAAGGGGGCACAGCAAGCTGGTCACTGCATTGATGGGGGCACGGCAAGCTGGTCACTGCATTGACAGGGGCACGGCAAGCTGGTCACTGCATTGAAGGGGGCACAGCAAGCTGGTCACTGCATTGATGGGGGCACGGCACGCTGGTCACTGCATTGAAGGGGGCACGGCAAACTGGTCACTACATTGATGGGGGCACGGCACGCTGGTCACTGCATTGAAGGGGGCACGGCAAGCTGGTCACTGCATTGAAGGGGGCACGGCAAGCTGGTCACTGCATTGATGGGGGCACGGCACGCTGCTCACTGCATTGATGGGGGCATGGCACGCTGGTCACTGCATTGATGGGGCACAGCACGCTGGTCAACTCTGCATTGAATGGGGGCACGCTGTAGTAACTCTGCATTGAATGGGGGCACGCTGTAGTAACTCTGCATTAAATGGGGGCACGCTTTGGTAACTTTGCATTGAATGGAAGCACGCTGTGGTAACTCTGCATTGATGGGGGAACTGCAAGCTGGTCACTGCATTGACAGGGGCACGGCAAGCTGGTCACTGCATTGAAGGGGGCACAGCAAGCTGGTCACTGCATTGATGGGGGCACGGCACGCTGGTCACTGCATTGAAGGGGACACGGCAAACTGGTCACTACATTGATGGGGGCATGGCACGCTGGTCACTGCATTGAAGGGGGCATGGCAAGCTGGTCACTGCATTGAAGGGGGCACGGCAAGCTGGTCACTGCATTGATGGGGGCACGGCACGCTGCTCACTGCATTGATGGGGGCATGGCACGCTGCTCACTGCATTGATGGGGCACAGCACGCTGGTCAACTCTGCATTGAATGGGGGCACGCTGTAGTAACTCTGCATTGAATGGGGGCACGCTGTAGTAACTCTGCATTAAATGGGGGCACGCTTTGGTAACTTTGCATTGAATGGAAGCACGCTGTGGTAACTCTGCATTGAATGGGGGCACGCTGTGGTAACTCTGCATTGAATAGGGGCACGCTGTAGTAACTCTGCATTGAATGGGGGCACGCTGTAGTAACTCTGCATTGAATGGGGGCACGCTGTGGTAACTCTGCATTGAATGGGGGCACGCTGTAGTAACTCTGCATTGAATGTGGGCACGCTGTAGTAACTCTGCAATGATGGGGGCACACTATACTTTGATTACTGAAGGCCCCTTTCACACTTTTGTGACCTCAAAGTCATGCAATTTTTTGCCGCGTTTTTTGCCGAAAAGCAATGTCTATTAGATTTTTTTTTGTTTGCGCCCCCCCAAAAATTTTGAGCACCAGCCGCCACTGGGTCTGGAGGACCAAGGCAACAGGCCTGAGCAGTGGGGCTGCCACAGAGAGCTATAAGGCTGAATGTCATTTATGTTTATGTTCATGGTGGAAACCCCTGCATGGGAAACCGATTCTCTGTATGAACTTTTTTTGTTTCAGTAATAAAAGTGGGCCAACAAGCCCTAAAACCGCACTCCTTGACAGGACTGAACTCACTGAGAAGCACTACTATTGAGTGAAAACCCCCAAACCATCATGAATTGGTGCTTGGATGTGGGCAGAATGATCGAGTTCCAGATCCTCATATGCCAAATCACAAATTGGTGCTCAGATGCAGGCAGAACCATGGAGTTCCAGATCCTTGCATGCCAAAAGAGTGAGCTTGCCAGAAACTGTTTTTTGCTCTGCAGTTTGTGCACCAGGTGGTGTGTATGTAAAGGAAATGTGTATTGCAGCTCAGTAGTTCAATTTTTTTTTCTGTGCAAAGTTCAGGTGGGAACTGTGAAACAAACCAGTGTGTGTGGCTAGAGAAGATGTCTCCGTATTAAGATGTTTTGGATTGGTGTGTTCGGCACCTGGTAAAAATAACCCTGGATGAAAGGGAGTGTGTACTGTTGCCATAGGAGATGTATCCTTTAGCAACTGGAGAAAGTATTCCATTAGAGATCCAAGCTGTGGCCATGAGTGGGAGTCTGCTGTTGCTAAGTCTCCCTGGTCTCAGGTTTATGCACCTGGTAATTCAGCAGAGAAGAAGTTTAGGAATACCTGCATTGATATTTACATAAATAGGTGTTGCCCTTGGCAACAGAAAATAAAAACCAGTACATGTAGGGGTGCCAGAGTGCACAGGAAGCCTGTTGAATCACTGTGTTGCCGCTAAGGTGAAGAGGCAAGTCGCAGTGAAGTGGAGCAGCGTAAGCAAAGGAAGATGGGGAGACCGCCTATGCCAGTGGGTATGACCATCTGTGTTGCAGCGAATGCTAAGACTGAGTGCTAAGACTGAGTGTGAGACTATCTGTTGTGATGCTGTATTGACTTGGGAGACCCACTGAATGTCATTTTGAAAGAAGTTTGCCGCTGTACAATGTGTTTAATGGGGAGGCAACAGCAAACTGGTATAAACATAATGTGGAATACCGACAATTAAAAGACTCTTGGTGATAATGTGTTAATGCAGCCCCCTTAGGCTGAAAATGCAAATGCCTATGTTGGGAGTGGAGCACCACCAGTACACGGTGGTGAGAATGTTGTATTGCAACCATCTATGTCTAAAAATGCGGTATTGCAATGTGATGTTAAAACTGACAGGTGCAATGTGTCTGATGCTGTTGAGCCCTTTGGTCCATCTGTGTCTCCTTGGGCAGGTGGTGTGGTGCTTCAGAGCACCAGAGGTTGGAGCACAATGGGTTACGATAGTTAGAGCAAGAGGCTTCTACTATTGCTGTGCCAAATGGAGGCTCTGCAGAACAGCCTGTCGTTAAGCACGTGTTGGCTGTTGCAGAGGTTACCCTTGTAATGATATCTGGATATATGAAGCTGTCGCAAGAAACCATTTTGTTTAAAGCAACCATGACAGGTAGACCAGAGACCACTCACTCATCCAGCCCCCTCCTCTAGCTAATTAACTCCTGGAATGCAGAGCTTCAAAGAGCTGGCACTTCAAAGAACCTTATCTCAGCAGACAGGACGCCTGGCAGATGTGTAGGACAGGACAGGCCAGGTCGTAAAGCCATAAACGAGCAAGCCATTAAGACTGACCAGGCTGGGTCGTAAATACCACACAGCCCAGCTGGTCATTATAACTGTAACACATTCACACACAAATTCATAATTCTAAACACAGCCAAGATATGTCTTTAGAAAGTGTATAGTTAAATGCAAAATAAAATACTGAACGGAATGAGATCATACATGACCACCCGGTCACATATAGAATAGAAGGTAGCCATAAGATATTCCCTGTATGATAAAGTTATCCATGTTTAGTATCTATTAAAGCCAAATGACATGCTGAGTTATAAACTAGCAGTTTAAAGAATGTAACCCTTACATATTTTGAGATATTAAGAGTGGTATGATTCTGTCCACAAAGGTACATTTGATATGGTCGTAAACCACAGGACAGCCCTTTGCCACTCTGTTGTAATTGGTCAGGGGTGTCCGTTACCGCCCCTTTGATCATAGAGAAAAGCTTGCTCAAACTTTGCTTTTTAAGTTCTCATGTAATATCAAAGAAGAAACATTTATCAAGTGGAGAACCGATCACACATGCTCAGCTTCTGAATCTCTGATACTACTCAGGACATTGACTGCAAGTATATTAATTTCTAATTCTTTGTCTTATTTTTTTAAATTGCTGAATTGTGTCTCTATTTCTTTGAAACCCATTTTTCTGTAAATATTTTTATTGGCACCAATGTTAAACTTTTTATTATTAAACTTTATTTTGAAAAGTGTTAATCTTGTCCCTAAGCTCTTAATGCAAGCTAACAACGAACCTGTCTCTTGAAGAGCGCTACTGTCTAGAATAAATCCTCTGGACATTCCTGTCTGCGGTGACAGCGCATGTTACAGATGATTATTCTAAAGTCATAATTGTTATTTCTAAAATTACGAGCGTCCGCTGGGCTCAAACGTAGCAGTGGTGGCAGAGAAAGGGTTAATTGCTTAATTAGCCCGGTGATAATCGCTCTCAGCCTGCTGGCATCTAGATTGTGGTCCCGCAAGCTGGAAAATCTTTGTGCCAGGTGCAGCTGAGAGTGGCATTGTTACGCAAGTGACGGCAGGGTGTGAGATTGCCTGGTCCTCGGTCACGAGTTAGTGAGAAGGGCAGGGGTCTGATACCCGCCACCGTCACATATTGGCTGGCAGCGTACATGGGATAGTCTTGCATTAAGAACATTCAGTGCACTGTTAGGAATTAGCTCTGCACTGAAGGATTGTAACGGTTGTGGAAAGCAGTCCTTAGAGACAAGCTGGTGCATATTTTTTTGTTTTTTAAAAGAGACATACAGCAACCTCTACTTTCTACAGCTCTTTCCTATCTTTGCTTTCTGTTCTATCTTTTCTGCTTGCAAACATGCCTGGTTTATCGGAATATAAGAAAATGAGCAAAAGTGATCTGAGTGCGGAGTGCATATCGAGAGGACTTGACGCCAGTGGCAAAAGTCGTGAAGGAATGATTCATGCCCTGCAGGAGAATGATATCCAGGCAACCCAGAATCTGGCGGAACCAGAAGCCAGGGTTTCCGTCACTTCAGAGGCCAGTGATTCAGAAATGGCCTCCCAGGATGGGCCAGCCGAGACTGACACTGGAGTATCACTGGAAGTCACCCCCCAGCCACAGCATGAGCAGACCAGCCCCAGCTTGCCTGCAACCAGCATAGACTCTCCTCAAATGCAGGAAACACTACAACGTATCAAGGAAGTGGATTCTATGGCGTACATGCAGTTTCTGGAACGCCAGGCTGAGAGAGAGGCTATGGAACTCCAGGCTGAGAGAGAGGCTATGGAACTCCAGGCTGAGAGAGAGGCTATGGAACGCCAGGCTGAGAGAGAGGCTATGGAACGCCAGGCTGAGAGAGAGGCTGATGACGTCGGCATGAACTGGAGATGGCTAGGCTCAAGCAGCAGCCACAGGCTCAGAACCTCGGATCCCTAGAGCACAGGGACACCTCTCTGCTTGTGAGCCAGGCAGCCAAATTTCCAGTTATGGAAAAGGACAGTGACATTGATGTGTATCTACTGTCGATTGAAAAGACTTGCCATCAGTACCATCTGCCTCAAGCACAGTGGGCCCAATACCTGACGCCAGGGATGCGAGGCAAGGCCCTGGACGCTTACGTCGAATTGCCAACAGCACAGGATGGCGATTATGAGGCCATAAAGGCTGCGATCATCCAAAAATATCAGTTGACCCCAGAAATGTACCTGAAGTGATTTAGGTCCCTGCAAAAGGGGCCTGGGGACTCATATATGGATGTGGTAAGCCGCTTACGCACCACATTCCGGCAGTGGACTAAAGGCTTGAAACTCATTTCTTTTGAGTCCCTGGAGGATCTCATGATTGGAGATCAACTTTTGCACATCTGTCCCACAGACATCAGACAGTTTGTGTTGGAATGGAAGCCAACCTCTGCCCAAGAAGCAGCAGAGCTGGCAGATACCTACATCCACGCTCGGGTATCTGACCATCGCAAGGCTCCTCTGTATGGCGCGAAAGGAGGGAAATCGCACATGGCAACACCTCCTGCACCTCTGAGTCAAGTTCCCCAGCATCCAGCACCTGCAGTCACTGGAGTCACCTCAACTGCAACTGACACCCGCAGATGCTACACCTGTGGAAAAGCTGGACATCTCAGAACACAGTGCCCTGAGCAGAAGCAGATGACATCACCTGGTCAGCCGGCCAGCAACTCCTCCTCAGTGCTATTTGTCTGCAGGAAATCGAGGGTGACCGCTGCCAACTTGCAGCCAGTCACCGTGGGCAACCGGACTGTAACTGGTTTCCGGGACACAGGAGCTAAAGTCACCTTGGTCAGACCAGAAGTGGTAAGAAGAAGGGACATCATCCCTGGAAAGTTTTTTACCCTCACTGGAGTCGGGGGGACCCGCTCACGAGTACCCCGTGCCCATGTTTTCATTGCTTGGGGTGCTGGAAGTGGGATGAGGGAGGTGGGAGTCTCTGAGGAAATCCCCACAGCTGTTTTGTTGGGTGCCGATTTAGGTACCCTTGTTTCTTACTACACCCCTGCTAAGAGAACCCTGGATGCCTCCACGGAACTCTCTGGACTTAACAAGGTACTGTGTGCAGATGTTGGGTTAATGTCTGGGCAACCTATGGATGGACAGAGGGAGGGGGAGGGGAAGGGTAGAGTTGAATTACAAGGTCCTCCATCTTCTGAAGGAGAGGAGGCCCCCTTGCCTGTGAAGTTACCAGGGGTATGCTTTAATAATGCTATAAAGAGTAAACATGATGTTGCTAATGATGATGATGATACTGATGATGAAAATGATGATGCTAATGATGATGAAAATGATGATGCTGATGATAATGATAATGATGTTTTGCCAATGTTGGTGGTCATTCGCACTGCTGCAAAGGCAGCGGAGATGCAGGCCCTGGTCGCAGAACAGCAGGAGGAGGTCTCTGTGCCCTCTCCTTGTTCTGACCCAGTGGATTCCACCTCTGTTAAGCCTCTGCAGCTGTCTTTGTTTGCCACAGGACAGCTGGCTGGGACTTGTAGTTCCGCCTGTCAGCCAGCACTGCAGATCGACCAGGCTCTCAAATAACTCAGGAGTGGAGCTGATTTGCTCCCTGCGGAGGAGAGTAAACAACAGTTTGACTGGGACAGTGAGCAGATAGGTGCGACAGGCCAACAGGCAGGAGGCCTGGAGACTGAAGGGGTTAAACAGCTGCACATTGTGCCCAGTCAACCTCAAAGGCATGTATTGAAGGTGTCAATTGATCTGGTTTGTAAGGATCCCTGTGAGATCAGGAGGACCAGGCCTGGAGTGAAGCACAAGGGTTTGTGGCTTAACCTGATTCTTACACAGCATCCTAGCACAGCACATGCCATGGGCAAAGGTAGTAACCCTGAACTCCTGAACTAGGAAAAACAGGTGTCCTGTTAGTGGTAGCTGACACTCAGGGAGTGGGCTTGGGCCTTCAGCTGAAACCACCCTTCTCCCTCCAGGTATCTATGCTGCTGGCAGTGCTTACAGCAGGCCGCGTCAGAGATATTTGAGACCCTGGGAAAGCACACCATGACGTCCACAAGGTGGGCACCTGGGTGTCTGCTCCCCCCATGCCTGCAACCTCCCCTGTCTCACAGGAGGCGCAGGCCGATGGGAAACAGAAGACAGAGAGAAGGCTTTGTGGAGCCTTTAGCAGGCTGAATGCCAGCCCTGCGATTGTGGCCTACCCCGTGCCCAGGAACCATGAGGTGTCAAAGCATCTGGCTGGTGCCCGCTGTCTAACCATCCTGAACCTGAGCAGGGGGCGTGGACCAAACACTCTAACCCGTAAGGCTCAGGCCAAGCCAGCCTTCACCACCCCATGTGGCTTGACTGCATCTACGACAATGCTAGATGGGGTTGAGAACGCATCAGACACCTCCCTAAGGGTCATGTGTGATCTACGGGGAGGGGTTGAACTGTGTGCAGTGGCCTGCTTTAGGGGCCTGGTCATGTTTGGCCCTGTCTGGGACACCCAGGGCTCCTGTCAGCAGTCCCAAACAATCTGGCACGGCCTAGTTTGACAGTTCTGCACAGTAACTGTCAGATGGACATGTCAGAGGTTTGGTACTGGGAACAGCAGGGAGGAGTAGGCACCCAGAGATCTGGAACTAAGGCTACCAGGACCTGGCCTACTCCTCAAACCAAAACTTTAGTTACGTCATTCCTGGGTACAGCTGGCTACAGGCGGATGCTGGGGTGCGACTATAGTAGCTCAGCTGAACCTGTGACTGACCAATCCAACGGTACCCTGACTAAAATGGCGTCCTTGATGCCAGCGTGTCAGAAGGACCGTCCGGCCCTGACGGAGGTACTGGCCAGTGCACCTGGGACATGGGCCCCAGAATTTAAACGCCCAGTCCCGGCACAACCCTATGCCACTACCTTTGGGCCAGATGCAGCCCTGGGCCAGAGGGATGCGAAAGGAGAGGAAAATCTCATCCTCTATCTGAGCCGGAAGCTGCTCCTCAGGGAAGTACCATATGCCATCCTTGAGCAGAAGTGTCTTGTGATCGTGTGGGCCCTCCAGAAGTTGCAGATGTACCCGTATGGAAGGCACATCACTGTGATCACCGATCACAATCCCTTGAACTGACTAAATCGTGTTGCTGGGGAGAATGGCAAACTATTTTGGTGGAGCTTAATTCTCCAGCAATAAGATTTCACCATCCAGCATAAGAAAGGCAGCACCCATAGCAATGCTGATGGTTTGTCGTGACAAGCCGAGCCCGCAGGAGTCGGTTGCGTCAGAAGGGAAATTGCAGTCCCCTCCTATGGACCCACAAAAGGGGGAGGTGTAATGATATCTGGATATACAAAGTTGTCGCAAGCAACCATTTTGTTTAAAGCAGCCATGACAGGTAGACCAGAGACCACTCACTCACCCAGCCCCCTCCTCGAGCTAATTAACTCCTGGAATGCAGAGCTTCAAAGAGCTGGCACTTCAAAGAACCTTATCTCAGCAGGCAGGACGCCTGGCAGATGTGTAGGACAGGACAGGCCAGGTCGTAAAGCCATAAACGAGCAAGCCATTAAGACTGACCAGGCTGGGTCGTAAATACCACACAGCCCAGCTGGTCATTAGAACTGTAATACATTCACACATAAATTCATAATTGTAAACACAGCCAAGATATGTCTCTAGAAAGTGTATAGTTAAATGCAAAATAAAATACTGAACGGAACTAGATCATACATGACCACCCGGTCACATATAGAATAGAAGGTAGCCATAAGATATTCCCTGTATGATAAAGTTATCCATGTTTAGTATCTATTAAAGCCAAATGACATGCTGAGTTATAAACTAGCAGTTTAAAGAATGTAACCCATACATATTTTGAGATATTAAGAGTGGTATGACTCTGTCCACAAAGGTACATTTGATATGGTCGTAAACCACAGGACAACCCTTTGCCACTCTGTTGTAATTGGTCAGGGGTGTCCGTCACTGCCCCTTTGATCCTAGAGAAAAACTTGCTCAAACTTTGCTTTTTAAGTTCTCATGTAACATCAAAGAAGAAACATCTATCAAGTGGAGAACTGATCACACATGCTCAGCTTCTGAAACTCTGATACTACTCAGGACATGCAAGCATCTTCATTTCTAATTCTTTATCTTATTTCTCTAAATTGCTGAATTGTGTCTCTATTTCTTTGAAACCCATTTTTCTGTAAATATTTTTATTGGCACCAATTTTAACCTTTTTATTATTAAACTTTATTTTGAAAAGTGTTAATCTTGTCCCTAAGCTCTTAATGCAAGCTAACAACGAACCTGTCTCTTGAAGAGCGCTACTGTCTAGAATAAATCCTCTGGACATTCCTGTCTGCGGTGACAGCGCGTGTTACAGATGATTATTCTAAAGTCATAATTGGTATTTCTAAAATTACGAGCGTCCGCTGGGCTCAAACGCAGCAGTGGTGGCAGAGAAAGGGTTAATTGCTTAATTAGCCCGGTGACAATCGCTCTCAGCCTGCTGGCATCTAGATTGTGGTCCCGCAAGCTGGAAAATCTTTGTGCCAGGTGCAGCTGAGAGTGGCATTGTTACGCAAGTGACGGCAGGGTGTGAGATTGCCTGGTCCTCGGTCACGAGTTAGTGAGAAGGGCAGGGGTCTGATACCCGCCACCGTCACAACCATCTCAAGACAGAAGTACTGAATGAGAATCAATAAGGAGGGTTTGGGACTTTAAAGGAGGTGAACAATCACCTCCATCCCGGTTTCAGTACATAGGTCAGTACAAGGACCCCAGCCATTAACCACCTCTGCATCCCCAACGTCACATTGGCGTGTGGCGAGGAAGGCATACCTCCACGGGATGTGGACGCCATATGGCAGCCAGCCCCCGGAGGAGTGTCTAAAACATGCTGAGCTTCCATATGGCGTCCACATCCCATGGAGGTATGCCTTCCTCTCCACACGCCAGTGTGACGTTGGGGATGCAGAGGTGGCTAACGGCTGGTGTCCTTGATTGGGGCACTCCTTCCTGGGACTAGCTTTGCCGACAGGTGGTGCGCGGTTGGTGGCCGACAGGTGGTGCTGTGCTGCGGACTTGAGCAGCGCGGGAGCAGAGGCTGACGTGTGTGAGGAGCGCGTGTGTGTGTTTGACCAAAGGAGCGGCGCCGAGCGGTGCGAACACCCCCCCCTGAGAAGAGCGGCGGCGAGCGGTGCGAGACCCCCCCCCTGAGAAGAGCGGCGGTGAGCGGTGCGTGACCCCCCCCTCCTGAGAAGAGCGGCGGCGAGACCCCCCCCCCCCCAGAGGTAAGAGCGTGGTGTGCGGGCAGCGAGCGGTGAGGTAACCCCCCCCCCCTGCAAGGGCGGGCGGCAGACAGAGAGAGGACAGGGGGGGCAGAGGAGACACACAATTCCTGACCTGGCCATTGGCAGGGAGAGGAGCTGAGGGGAGACTGATCGGCAAGTGACAGAGGAGAGAGACAGGAGCCTAAGCAAGTGTCAGGCTTAAAGGAACACACACACATACAGGACTGGTGACTGAGGTTGATCACTGAGGCTCAGCGAGTAACTGGTGAGTATCCTTGCGACTGGGAGTGTCCTTGCGACTGGTGAGTATCTAGCGACTGGTGAGCATCTTACCACTGGTGAGTATCTAGCGACTGGTGAGCATCTTACCACTGGTGAGTATCCCTGCGACTGGTGGGTGTCCTTGCGACTGGTGAGCGTCCTTGCGACTGGTGAGTGTCCTTGCGACTGGTGAGTGTCCTTGCGACTGGTGAAGTGTCCTTGCGACTGGTGAGTTTCCTTGCGACTGGTGAGTGTCCCTGCGACTGGTGAGTTTCCTTGCGACTGGTGAGTGTCCCTGCGACTGGTGAGTGTCCCTGCGACTGGGAATGTCCCTGCGACTGGTGAGTGTCCTTGCGACTGGTGAGTGTCCCTGCGACTGGTGAGTTTCCTTGCGACTGGTGAAGTTTCCTTGCGACTGGTGAGTATCTTGCGACTGGTGAGTATCTTTGCGACTGGTGAGTGTCCTAGCGACTGGTGAGTGTCCCTGCGACTGGTGAGTGTCCTTGCGACAGGTGAGTGTCCTTGTGACTGGTGAGTTTCCTTGCGACTGGTGAGTGTCCCTGCGACTGGTGAGTGTCCTTGCGACTGGTGAGTGTCCTTGCGACTGGTGAGTTTCCTTGCGACTGGTGAGTGTCCCAGCGACTGGTGAGTGTCCCTGCGGCTGGGAGTGTCCCTGCGACTGGTGAGTGTCCTTGCGACTGGTGAGTGTCCCTGCGACTGGTGAGTTTCCTTGCGACTGGTGAAGTTTCCTTGCGACTGGTATCTTTGCGACTGGTGAGTATCTTTGCGACTGGTGAGTGTCCTAGCGACTGGTGAGTGTCCCTGCGACTGGTGAGTGTCCTTTCGACTGGTGAGTTTCCTTGCGACTGGTGAGTGTCCCTGCAACTGGTGAGTGTCCTTGCGACTGGTGAGTGTCCCTGCGACTGGTGAGTGTCCCTGCGACTGGTGAAGTTTCCTTGCGACTGGTGAGTATCTTTGCGACTGGTGAGTATCTTTGCGACTGGTGAGTGTCCTTGCAACTGTTGAGTGTCCTAGCGACTGGTAGTGTGGTGCGACTGACCGGCTGTGCGATTGTGAGGGTGGTGCGACTGAACCGGGCTGTGAGACTGTGAGTGAGTGCGACAGGAGTGTGGTGCGACTGACCGGGTGGTGCGGCTGGGAGTGTCGTGCGACTGACCGGGCTGTGAGATTGTGAGTGTTGTGCAACTGAGTGTCAAGTGAGTGAAGCGGAGTACCAGAGGGTGAGAAGGTAGAGTTAGGAAGTCAGGAAATAGCCACATAGGATAGTCTTAAATCACTGAATCCCCATTAGATTAGATTAGTAGGTACAATGCATCAAAAAACATCAAATGAGGATATATGTAGCCGCTCAAAATTAAGAGGTTTGTATACCAATGCCAGAAGCCTGGCCAACAAGATGGGAGAGCTAGAGCTGCTGTTGTTGGAGGAGGACTTAGATTTTGTGGGGATAACTGAGACTTGGTTTGACAGCTCTCATGACTGGATGGCGACCATTCAGGAATATTCCCTTTATCGCAGAGATAGAGAGGGTAAAAAAGGAGGAGGGGTATGTCTGTATATTAAGAACAGTGTGCAGGTAAATATGAGGGATAATATTAATAATGGAGCTAAGGACGAGGCAGAATCCCTATGGGTAGAGCTTCAAAGGGAAGGCACAGTGGGGAAGGTAATATTGGGCGTATGCTATAGGCCCCCCAACCTGAGGGAGGAGGGGGAGGCGGACCTCATGTTACAGATAGGATTGGCAGCAAGGATGGGAAATGTCATTATAATGGGGGACTTTAATTATCCAGATATAGACTGGGCAGATGGAACCGCGCATTCGGCCAAGGCTAGGCAGTTCCTAAATATCTTGCAGGACAATTTCATGGGTCAGATGGTGAATGCACCGACAAGAAACAATGCGGTACTTGACCTACTGATTACCAACAATACAGACCTGCTCACGGATATAGAAATATGGGAGAACTTAGGAAACAGTGACCATAGGTCAATAAGTTTCAGTATTAATTATAGTAATAGGAAGCAGAGGGGTAATTTAAGGACGCTGAATTTCAAAAGAGCCAATTTCCCAAAACTGCGCTCGCTGCTAGAAAATATCAATTGGGATAGAACCCTGGGAACAAAGAACACGGAGGAAAAATGGGAGTGCTTCAAGAGCATACTTAACAAGGGGATTGACCAGTGCATTCCAAAGGGAAATAAATTTAAAAGAGCAAAATTAAACCCTGGGTGGCTAAACTCCAACATAAAAATGCATATTAGTGCTAAAGGAAAGGCTTTCAAAAAATACAAGGCTGAGGGGTCATTGGCAGCATTTAAGCATTACAAAGAGTGTAATAAGAAATGTAAAGATGAAATCAGGGCGGCTAAAATAGAACACTAGAGACATATAGCGGAAGAGAGTAAAAAGAACCCCAAGAAGTTCTTTAAGTATATAAACAGTAAGAAAGCGAGGTCAGAACACATTGGCCCCATAAAAGATGACAAAGGAAATATGGCCACTGAGGACAGGGAAAAGGCGGAAGTGTTAAATAATTTCTTCTCTCCAGTCTTCACAAAAGAATCGGGGGGCTACACGAACCCAGCTTGTAAGGCCAATCTAAACAACACACCTCAGGAAGTGCCGCCATGGCTAACAGAAGACAGACTTAGAACTAAACTTGAGAAACTTAACATAAATAAATCACCGGGACCGGATTGGCTTGCACCCGAGGGTTCTTAAAGAGCTCAGCCAGGTGATTGCCAGACCATTATTCTTGATCTTTAAGGATAGTTTACAGACAGGTATGGTGCCAGCAGATTGGAAAAAGGCCAACGTAGTACCAATATTTAAAAAAGGGCCGAGGTGTATCCCGGGTAACTATAGACCTGTCAGCCTAACATCTGTAGTCTGCAAGATTTTGGAGGGGATGTTAAGGGACCACATACAAGACTTTAGTAATGAAAACAATATAATTAGTAGTAATCAGCATGGATTTATGAAAAATCGTTCTTGCCAAACCAATCTATTAACCTTCTACGATGAAGTGAGCTGCCATCTAGATAAAGGTAAGCCAGTGGATGTGGTGTATCTGGACTTTGCAAAGGCCTTTGACACCGTTCCCCACAAACGCTTACTGTATAAACTAAGGAAGGTAGGTATGGACCATAAGGTGAGTACCTGGATAGAGAACTGGCTCCAGGGGAGAGTCCAGAGGGTGGTGATTAATGGGGAGTACTCGGATTGGGCGGGGGTGGAAAGTGGGGTCCCCCAGGGTTCTGTCCTGGGGCCAATCCTGTTTAATTTATTCATAAATGATCTAGAGGAGGGGATATCGAGTACAATCTCAGTATTTGCGGACGATACTAAACTAAGCATGCCAATATCTTCTATACAGGATGTGGAAACCTTACAAGCGGACCTAAACAAAATAACGGGGTGGGCAACTACATGGCAGATGAGGTTTAATGTTGATAAATGTAAAGTAATGTACTTGGGGGCCAGAAACCAGAAAGCAAGCTACTCACTAGGGGGGGAACCTCTGGGGGAGTCTAGGATGGAAAAAGACTTGGGGGTACTGGTAGACAACAGGCTTGGCAGTGGCATGCAATGCCAAGCAGCTGCAAGCAAAGGCAACAGAATATTGGGATGTATAAAAAAGGGGATTCACTCCAGAAATAAAGAGATTATTCTCCCGCTCTACAAGACTCTGGTCCGGCCACATCTGGAGTATGCTGTCCAGTTCTGGGCACCGGTCCTCAGGAAGGATGTGCTGGAATTGGAAAGAGTCCAGAGAAGGGCAACAAAAATAATTAGGGGAATGGAGGACATCAGCTATGAGGAAAGACTACAAGCACTGAACCTATTCTCTCTAGAGAAGAGACGTTTGAGGGGGGATATGATATCAATGTACAAATACTGTACTGGCGACCCTAGCATAAGGAACAAACTATTCAGAGTAAGGAAATACAACAAGACACGTGGCCACTCACTAAAACTAGAGGAAAGGCGGTTTAACCTTAAAATGCGTAAGGGGTTCTTCACTGTAAGGGCGGTAAGGATGTGGAATTCTCTTCCACAAGCAGTCGTATCAGCAGGGAGCATTGATAGTTTCAAAAAACTATTAGATGGGCGCCTTAAAGACCACAACATACAGGGGTATACAATGTACGGTTAAAAGCAAACACACACACACATCATAGGTTGAACTGGATGGACTGATGTCTTTTTTCAACCTCACTAACTATGTAACTATGCTCCATCCCTTGTCTCACCGATCTGTTGATCCTACAGACCCAATATGCATTTTCTGTCATCACCTTTTCAATCTCCCGGTACGACTGGTTTGTTGGCCGATTCTAGCATTACATATCCATGTGATTTGCAATGATCTGAGATGCCCTATTCGTATCACATCTGTTCCTTATGAAGTGGAATACAGTCCACAGAAACGCGTCGAGCCTTATTGATGCAGATCATTATTATTTGGGTTACTGTTATATATCATACTTTGACCAATTTTGGTTGGTTCATTGTGTAACTTTGATGTACTGTATGTATACTAGCTCATATCAGTCTTTCTTTTATCCATTTTAAATTCATATATATTTACTATTGCCATGTATATGTGCATTGATACAATGAATTTGTTTTCATGGTTTTATAAATATGGCCGTGTCACACGTCTCATTAAAAGTCTCAAACCTTCCCCCTATTATGTACTGAATGAGAATGAACGCAAAGCAGCAGTTTTGCCCTCAACCCATAAAAAAGGTAAAGATATGGTAGGTATACTAAACTGACATTGTCCCTAGAGATAACCTGGAAGAGATCATTGTCTCAGCCTGAAAGGGTTTGGTGAATCCTGCACCTGGCAGAGCTCTTGGAGAGCACCATTATTGTATCAGGTGTCTCCAGTGGGGAGGAAGCCCATTTAAAAAACATAAATTCTGGGCATCGGTAAATGAGTCTCTCGTCTCTCATGTCCCCAGTAACATAAAGACCACAGGAAGGTCCTATGTGTGGAATCGGGTACCTTTTTTTGACAGAAAGTCTTAGAGAAATTTTAGAATTCTGGAATGTACACCCAGTGTATATATATATATATATATATATATATATATATATTACCATCTGCTCCTCGCTTGGATGAGCTGGTACTGTGGAGTAGCGCTGATTGGGTACGGACTGGCCAGGCGGCATTCCGCTCCTCGAGACAGTCGTTGTTGGCACATAGTGACCTATAGCTACTCACACATTGCTGTTATATGCTGTGAGTGCTCCCAGTCGGCTTGCCTTCCTGTCTGGCTTGTTGTGCATTACTGAACTTCCATTACAATATATTCCTGTTATTCTGCACCTGGACTGTTTTCTGCCCCGGCACCATGCTGCACCCACCCACAGGCACTTGGCAGCATTAAACCTGGATGAAAGGGAAGTGTGTACTGTCGCCTTGAGCAACATGGATTCAAATGTGCTACAATGTGAGAAGATGTCTCCATTTGTAATGGCCAGTCCAAAGGGCCACATGGTGTTTGAGACAGTGGAGGAATGGTTCAAGTGGTTGCCTTTTAAGATTTATGCTTAAAGAACTTGTAACAAGAGAGAGATTGAGGCATTGGGATACTTCAAAAATGATTAGCAACAACAGTGAGAGGACAGTCTTCTCCCACAGTAAAGATGAACAGCGAACAGTCTATTCCCTCACAGTTGGAGACCATGGAAGGGAAGATTACTCTGGCATCTGGTTACCTTGCTCCAATGTACAGCTTCTGGTACCCAGTGCAATCTTTAAAATGCTCTACAGTCACAGGGATCACTTTTAGGCTGGGTTCATACCGGTGCTAATTGAATGTAGGTTTCCCCGCATCCATGTCAGGAAACTGTGAACACCTTTCAATGGAGCCCGTTCCCATAGCTCTAGTATGGCTGCGGAGTGGTTTGCAGAAGGGTCCTGTGCATCTTCTGGTCCATTTCAGGTGTGAATTTAGCCAAAAATTCAGACCGAATTCGGACTTGAAACGGTGAACAGGGACGCAACAGACCCCCTGCTGTGAGCCATTCTGTAGTGTCTCCAGGGCAGCTGCCCCTGGACACTCTCAGTGAGGGAGATACTCCTTCTCCAGACCAGATCCCTTGAATAAATCTTGCAATCAAATCCAGGCTAACTCTAGGTCCCAGCACTGCAGCTACGGTCCAGTCCTTGGGCTGCCTCAGGGGCAAACCCCCCCCCCCCCCCCAAACACTGGGAACTTTCCTTCCAGGGGAATGACCCTCCAGCTACACCTCATCAAGGATTGGCTAGGCCCTGATAATATTCAGAGTGGCCATTTAAATCCCTTATAGATGGGCCATTGGCACAAAAAACGTAAGGAAAGTTCCTGTGTTTGAAGACAGGTGGTTTAGACGAGGCAAAGTGAGTCTCCTGGAAACAGGCCACATCACACCCAAGCCGTTCCACCTCCCTCCAGGCCATCTTTCTCTTGTATGGACTATTCAGGCCCTTCACATTCATGGAGGATATCTGGAATGCCATGGTGGTGTAGTTGAACACAGGTGCAATGGGGTTAAGTCAGTGGAAAGTTGGAGTGAGTCAGAGCGTGAATGTGCATGTTACCTATTCCAGGACGGGCTGCAGGGAGAAGTGGTGCAAGCACTAAGGACACGTGTCTCCAGTTAGACACTGAACGAAACTCAACAAAGGGTGTGTAACTGTGCTCCAATACAAGAAAGTGAATGAAAAAAGAAAAGATTAAAAAATATATATATATATATATATATATATATAAAAGGACGATTCCACGTGGAATCTGTGCAGGTAGATTGCCGCTAAATCAGTGGGGGTCAAAGGAAAGTACCAGTGTGGCATCCGTCTAGGCTGTCAGGATATGGGACCAACTATGTTTTATAGAGATCTCCGGTATTAGCTCGCCTCAATGTCTGAGTTGTCCCGTGTGGGAGGGGGTTCCACTCCCTACGGTGTGCTAGTCAGGGATCTGCCAATCCCTCAATAGGCAAAGCCCTTCTTTCATTGTGGTGATTGCATGAGTGGATCCATCTTTTGTAACTAGGATTTTAGCCGGATATAGCCACCGATTGGTAATTTGGTTGTTATTCAGGGCTTTTGTAATTGTGGCCAACGGTCTTCTTCTTTGTAGAGTGAAAGATGACAAGTCAGCAAAAAATGACAGACCCTGCAAATTTTGGGAGAGATTGTCCCTGTTCCTAGTGACCGACATAAATTTTTCTTTTGTATGGAAAAAGTGGATTTGCACGGAAAAAGTGGATTCGCACTATCCCTAGGCAAATGCGATGGGATATGTTTGGGTCTCGGCAGTCTGTGTATGCGATCTATAAGGAGGTCTTCAATTGGTGCTTCGGGGAGGGCTTCCTTTAGGATGTCTGTGAAGTAAGTCTTAAGATCTGGGGGCTTTACTGATTTAGGAATCCTGTGAATTTTAACGTTGTTCCGTGGGGATTTATCTTCTAAATCCAACATTTTTTTATTTCATCCAAGTTAGCTTATCCTCTTTTTCAGTATGAGCGTCTACTAGGCTGTTAAAAATAGATGCAAATTCTTACATTTTAGACTCTATATGTGAAATGCTCTTTGTTACTGCATTTACTTCTGCTTCAAATTGCTGTTAATGATAAGATATCTGCATGGAGTGTGGATCTTAGAGAGACTAACATATCTTTAAGGGTGATATCCATAGCTGGCAAATTATTAGTGGGATAATCAGATATATCTGATTATCCCACTAATAATTATATAGTCTTGCAACTCTCTAGTGTCCTCCCAGGGATTAATCAAGGTGGCTTTCCTCCAGATCAAGTGCAGGTGGAATGCTTCTTCTTCTTGTTTTGCTTTGTGAGACTGGAACTAGAGGATGGTGGGGGGGATTGTTCCCCTGTCTCCTGTCTGGTGCTGGATCTGGAGCCGTTCTGTGCCTGGGAGCCTTGTGCCAAGTCTGCAGGACCACCAGCGCCATATTTGTTATATTGTCTGTTCGGCTGGGGAAAGAAGTCTGTCATCTTCCCTGGCTTCATATGGTTTTTCTGCTTCCTCGCTGCCACCCCCAGAAGCTCCGCTATCACAGGTGAGAGATGCAGGCCGGTTTGAAGATCTGTGTCGCTGTGTTGTGTCCTGGCAGTCCGCGGCAGAGAGGAGCTCACTCATAAAGCGTCCATGCACTCTGCTGGCTGGCCACGCCCCCTAGAAACTTATTTTAGAGGCAGGAGGAAGCAATTCAACCTCCTGCCTGTGAAACCCGTAACAAACCAGACCAAAATAATCTCTGCTCCTGCTTAATTACAGAAGAAGCAAAAAACTATGCTAGTAGGGTGCTAAATTTGCTACATCTTAAAGTAGAACTATAGGCAAAACTTTTTTTTCTTTCTCCATTTTGGATAGTGTATGGGGGTTATAACTTCTGTTGGGGAGATTTCCTTTCAATTTGGAGAATCTCTAAGGGCCCCTCAGGTCACTGACTGTGGAAACTTCAGACTGGGCCTCATGCAACCTGGATTCTGTGCCTCTCCACTCTTCCTCCAAACCCTGGGACCTTGATTTCCAAATGAAATGCAAACTTTTAAACAGTCTGTGATGATTTGGGGAGCCATGTCCTCTGCTGGTGTTGGCCCACTGTGTTTTATCAAGTCCAAAGTCAGCTCAGGCCTCTACCAGAAATTCTAGAGCACTTCATGCTTCCCTCTGCTGACCAACTTTATAGAGATGCTGATTTCATTTTTCAGCAGGACTTGGCACCTGCCCACACTGCCAAAAGTACCAATACCTGGTTTAATAATGATGGTATCACTGTGCTTAATTGGCCAGTAAACTCACTTGACCTAAACCCCATAATCTGTGGGGTATTGTCAAGGGGAAGATGAGAGACACCAGACCCAACAATGCAGACGAGCTGAAGGCCGCTATCAAAGCAACCTGGGCTTCCATGACATCGCAGCAGTGCCACAGGCTGATCGCCTCCATGCCACGCCACATTGATGCAGTAATTCATACAAAAAAAGCCCTGACCAAGTATTGGGTGCAAACTTTACTCTTCAGTAAGCCAACATTTCTGTATTAAAATCTTTTTTTTTTTAGTGGTCTTATGTAAAATTCTAATTTTCTGAGGTACTGAATTTTGGGTTTTCACTAGCTGTAAGACCAAATCATTACAATTAAAAGAGACATGTTTTAAATATATCACTCTATTGATACACTATTATGTGTAACGCATCTATATAAATGTATTTGTATAATACACTGTATGTCAGGCATCATTAAATGGCGGACCGCAGGCCAAGTCCGGACCGAGTCAATGCTCCGCCCAGCCCCGCCACGGTCGCGCCATTTAGGATCTGCTTTTTTTCCCTCCGCCGCCACTGCCCGCTAGCTCTTTTGTCTTTACAGAGCTGACATCGGAGGAGCAGCACAGCGATGCATGGAGGACAGGGGCTGGCACAGTTAACTAAATGGTTGCTAGAACGGCCCTGTATTCTAGCAACCGATCAGTTAACTAGGGCAGGTCCCGCCCTCAGTCCATCCGTTTTCTGCATCTCTGATATCAGCTGCTGTGCCCTGTGTAAGGTAGGACAGGGAAGAAGGCACTGCTGATGTAAAGGGGGAAAGGGGGGTGATATAAAAGAGGCAGGGCAGAAATGTAAAGGGAGTGATATGAAGGAGGATGGGGTTCTACAAAGAGGGTGAGGACAGAAATGTAAAGGGGGGCTGGAGACTGCGGTGTGAAGGGGTTTCTAAAAAAAAAGGGGGTGAGCGTGCTATAAAGGGAGTAAAGACAGGAATGTTAAGGGGGGGCTGGGGACTGCAGTGTGAAGGGGGGTGCTATAAAGGGGATGAGGACAGTTATGTGAAGGGGTGTGCTATAATGGGGATGAGGACAGTTATGTGAAGGGGAGTGCTTTTAAAGGGGGTGAGGACAGTTATGTGAAAGAGGTTGCTATAAAGGGGATGAGGACAGTTATGGGAAGGGGTGCTATAAAATGGGTGAGGACACTTATGTGAATGGAGGTGCTATAAAGGGGGTTAGGACAGTTATGTGAAGGGGGGGTGCTATAAAGGGGGTGAGGACAGTTATGTGAAGGGGTGCTATAAAATGGGTGAGGACACTTATGTGAATGGGGGTGCTATAAAGGGGGTTAGGACAGTTATGTGAAGGGGGGGGGGTGCTATAAAGGGGGTGAGGACAGTTATGTGAAGGGGGTGCTATAAAGGGAATGAGGACAGGTATGTGAAGGGGTGCTATAAATGGGATTGAGGACAGGTATGGGAAGGGCGATGCTCTAAACAGGGTTAGGACAGGAATGTGAAGGGGGGTGCTATAAAGGGGGTGAGGACAGGAATGTGAAACGGGGGGGGCTGGGGACTGCAATGTGAAGGAGGGGTACTATAAAGGGGGCAAGGACATGAATGTGAAGGGAAGGGTGATATGAAACGGGCTGGGAACTGCAATTTAAAGTAGAGGGGTGATATAAAGGGGGACTAAGAGCACTGATGTAATAAAAAGGATAGTGATGTGAAGGATCTGAGGCTAGGTTCACATTGCATAACACATGTAGGCAGCCTATTTATTTAGTCTCTGACTCTAATAAGTCCCTGGCCTTTTTTTTTTTTTATTGCGCCGTATCAAGCTGCATGGTACTGTGGCACCATGCGATGTGGCACTCGTAAAGACACATTTGCCCATTGTGCAAAGGTGCCATTAAGAGACAAATATATGATTAGGACCTCGGCTGGAAGAAAATTTTACTGACTGGACCTTCATGAATTTAAATTAAATACCCCTGATGCAGGGGGGTGTGGCTAGGCAATGGCTCCATGAGGCCGCAGTAAGCAGGAGCTTGGTGAGCTGAGCGGAGCGTGATCCTCTGCAGCCAGCGTTCCAGCCCTCACGCCTGCAGCTTACATGCCGGCAACCCAGGCATCTACACAGCCGTGTATTACTACGAAGCGGTCTGAGATTACCGCATATTTTTTGAGACGATCGGCGGTCCCACAAGGCTCTGCAGCTACCTCCAAAATGGCGCCGACGCGACCTCCGGCTACTGGCCCGGCATTGCAGCAGCAAAAAAAAGGCATCCAAGGCGATCTCCGACCGGTCGAGAGAGTCCCCTCCCCCTACACAGGGTTCCCCTTCTTGGGATCCAGCTATGGAGGAGTGTGGGGCTGCACAGGCTTCACTAATACCCCAGCTTCTACCGGTCACAGAGTGGAAGGAGTTTGTCTCCCGCATTCCAACTAAGCAAGATATCGCAGACATGGCGTCCACAATCTTGAGTAACCTGAAAGGTGAAATTAATTCAGTTAAACAAAAAGTGGACCAGGTAGACGCCAGGGTCGGCTGGGTGGAGGATGTACAATCCCTATCGGATTCTATAATTAATGAGTTAAAGCAATCACAGTTGTTATTACAGAAACAAATCACCATACTGCATCTGAAGCAAGATGATAATGAAAAAATGGATTTTTGTAAGATCTTACCGTAAAATCCTTTTCTCTTAAGCTCATTGACAGACGTAGTCTTCTTGATTCTCAAGAGCTGGGTTATGTTGTCTCCGCAGGAGTAGGACTAGGCAGAAAGACAAAACGTTCTGGCTCCACCTTAGGGGCAGTCCCTGAGGGTATATCCTCCCTCTCTCTGCTACAGGGAATCAGTTCTGTTCTAAAGCAGTAACAGAGAATTTAACCCAACCCAACTCAATGATAGAGGGGCGGGTACTACGTCTGTCAATGAGCTTAAGAGAAAAGGATTTTACGGTAAGATCTTACAAAAATCCATTTTTCTCTATCACTCATTGACAGACGTAGTCTTCTTGATTCTCAAGAGCTGGGACATCCAGAAGCAGTGCCACAAATGAGGGGTGGGATTGACAAAAATCAAATCCAATCTAGAAGGCCCAACCGGTGCCAAACTAGAAGTTTTAAAGGCTCATTATAAACAAAGAATGAGACTAAAAAGAAAAATTTCCAACGGAAAAAACCCTCGAGGCAGACCACTGGTCTCCTCAAATGGCGGCCTGCAAAACCTTGCGGCTAAACACGGCATCAGATGATGCCATTACATCAACTTTATAATGTTTTGTAAAGGTATGCACCGACGACCAGGTAGCCGCCTTGCACACCTGGACCACTGACGCCTGATGGCGAAAGGCCCATGACGCACTAAGCGCCCGAGTGGAGTGCGCCTTAACAGGGAACGGGGGCTCCCGACCCTTAATAGAATAAGCCTGTACCACCGTTTGTCTGATCCATTTGGAAATGGTCGCGGCAGATGCAGGCAACCCCTTTTTGGATCACAAAAAGTGAATCCGTCTTGCGAAACGAGTCTGTCATTTTTAAGTATACCCTGATCGCCCGGACCACATCCAAGGAGTGTAAAGCAAACTCCCGAGGATGACTGGGCTTAGGACACAGGGAAGGTAATACAATTTCTTCATTCAGATGAAATTCTGAAACCACTTTTGGTAGGAAGGATGGATTCGGACGAAGAACCACCTTATCTCTATGAACCACCAGATATGGTGAACGACAAGATAATGCGGCCAGTTCTGACACCCTGCGTGCAGAAGTAATAGCCACCAAGAAGGCCACCTTCTGGGACAACGTAGGTAGAGGAATCTCCCTAATATCTTCAAAGGGAGGTTTCTGAAGAACCGACAATACTAAATTAAGATCCCAGGGTGGTAACGGCGCGCGCACTGGCGGAGCCAGATGTCGCACCCCCTGGATGAAATTCCGCACCAAGGAATGAGTAGCCAAAGGCTTCTGAAAGAAGATAGCTAATGCTGAGACCTGACCCTTGATAGTACTCAAGGCCAGTTTCTGCTCAACCCCTTGTTGCAGAAAAGCTAATATTCGACTAATCGAATAAGACCGTGGACGGAACCCCAGAGGTTCACACCATGCAATGTAGGACTTCCATGTACGATGATAAATCTTTCTGGAAGTCGCTTTCCTTGCTTCAACTAGAGTAGGAATAACTGAAGCTGACAAACCTTTGTCCTTCAGCACCTGGGTCTCAATAGCCAGGCCGTTAAAGCCAGCGATCGTAAAGCAGGATGGAAGATCGGTCCCTGAGACAGTAGGTCCTCCCTGAGAGGAAGTCTCCACGGGACGTCCGCCACCAGTCTGACCACGTCGGCGTACCAAGCTCGACGAGGCCAGTCCGGAGCTACCAGAATTACTGGAATTCCTTTCTCCTCTATCCTGCGAAGAAGTCTTGGCAGTAACGCGAGAGGAGGGAAGGCATACATTAGCTGGTATTGCCCCCACGGGGCGATCAGTGCGTCTGCGGTCTCTGCTAGAGGATCGCGGGAGCGAGCCACGTATCTCTGTACTTTCCTGTTGAATCGTGATGCCAACAGATCCACATCCGGGGTGCCCCACCGTAGGCACAACTGGTGGAAAACGTCTGGATGGAGGGACCATTCCCCCTGATCCAGAGTCTGACGGCTGAGATAATCTGCCTGCCAATTCTCCACCCCCGGAATGAACACCGCAGAGATCGCTGGAACAAATTGTTCCGCCCAGCGAAGAATGCAAGCCACTTCTTTGGCCGCTCGGACACTCTTGGTGCCCCCCTGGTGATTGACATAAGCCACGGCCGTGGCATTGTCCGACTGGATCCGAACCGGGCTGCCCTGGAGCTGCTCGGTCCAGTGAATCAGACAAAGTCTGATCGCTCTCAGTTCCAATACATTTATCGGCAACCTGGATTCTTCCGGGGACCAAAGTCCCTGGACAGATAACTGACCGAGAATTCCTCCCCATCCGGATAGACTGGCATCCGTGGTCACTATCGTCCAATATATTGGCAGAAATTACTTTCCCTGGCTGAGCATCGGAGACCGAAGCCACCAGACCAGAGACTCTCTGGTCTGTTTGCTCAATCGGATCTGATTGTCCAGGGATTCCGGATTCCGATTCCATCTGAGAAGAATCTCTTGCTGAAGAATTCGGGTATGGGACTGGGCAAATGGGACTGCTTCGAAGGAAGCCACCATCAACCCCAGAACCCTCATGCAAGTCCGAAGGGAAGACCAGCTGTTGGATAGTAATAACTGGACTGCTGATTGAATCTTTCGGAGTTTCCCTACCGGAAGGAAAACTCTTGTCCTGACTGTGTCTAGAATTAGACCCAGATATTCGAGCCTCTGGGTGGGAACCAGAAATGACTTTTGCTGGTTCACCAGCCACCCGAATTCCTGTAAAGAAATCATAGTAATTTCTATGTTTTGTAGCAAGGTCTGAGGAGACTCTGCATGAAGCAGAAGATCGTCTAGGTAACCAAGAATCGATATGCCTCTTTGGCGCAGTAGTGCCAACATTGGGGCCAACACCTTCGTGAAGACCCGAGGAGCCGTGGCGAGACCGAAAGGTAACGCCACAAACTGATAGTGGTTCTCTTCTACGGAAAAGCGTAGAAACCGCTGATGTCCTGCGAAAATGGGAATGTGAAGATATGCGTCCTTGATGTCTATGGACGCTAGGACATCCCCTGGATGCAGGAAGGCTGCTACTGTGCGAATGGACTCCATTCTGAATTTTCTTATGTTGACAAAAGAATTGAGTGCCCTTAAGTCCAGAATTGGACGCACTTTGCCCTCTTTCCTGGGTATTGTAAATAGGTTTGAATAAAACCCCTGAAAACGTTCTGTCCGAGGAACGTGGACTACCACTCCTTGTTGTAGTAAATCCGTGACTGCTCTCCGCAGATCTTCTAAACGATCCGGGGATAGTCGAATATTGGAAGGGAAGAATCGCGCCGGTGGGAGAGATCGAAACTCGATCTTGTACCCTGACCTTATGACTTCGCAAACCCACTTGTCCGGGATTCTGGAAAGCCATGGATCCGGGAACCGGCGAAGACGTCCCCCCACCCCAGTTATGGGTGGGGGCGCACCTTCAGGCTTTGGACGATTTATCTTCAGGTCTGGAGGGGGCGGGCTTTTGCTTGCCCGACCAACGACCCCTGACGCCTCCTGAAGGAGCTTTGGAGGACTTAATTTTTTCACCCGCGGGACGAAAAAACCTCTTGTGAGCAGAAAAAGAAGGCCCTCGTCTTTGACGAGTTCCTTTACCTTTAAAATTTTGCGGTAAAAAGGTGCTCTTTCCACCCGTGAGATCCTTAATGATCTCATCTAAGTTGGCTCCAAATAGACGCTCTCCTAAAAAGGGGATATTAGCCAATGCTTTTTTGGAACCTTGGTCGGCTAACCAACCTTTTAGCCACAGTGTACGCCTGAGAACCACTGCTGAGACTGATGCTCGCGCCAATAATGGAGTGGCGTCTAACGCCGCATCACACACAAACTGTAATCCTTGTATCATTTGTTCCAACAAATCTGATACCGCCTGAGGGACCTCTTCTAAGTCCCGGCGTAACCACTTGGTCCATTCAGTTACAGCCTGCGAAACCAGACCAATAGCTATTATAGGTCTGAAAGCTGATCCAATCAAGGAAAACATGGTGCGAGACATAGCTTCTATCTTGCGATCCACTGGATCTTTAAAAGACGGAGCGTCTTCTAGAGGAATAACCGTGGCTTTATTCAATCTAGCGATTGGTGAATCCACCACAGGTGGTTCTGTCCATTTCTTAATGAGGGTTTCCTCAAACGGATAACGCCTGTTAATGCGTTTAGAAATAGTAAAAGTGCGTTTTGGCGGAGCCATTCTTCTTCGATTGGATTGCCAAAACATTTGGGCAATGGAAAAACCTTCGCCACTTTGATGCGTTTTTTAGTCCCAAAAGGGATTTCAGTTTCAGCTATTTCCGACGGAATACCCTGTAATCTTAAGGTTTCTTGAACAGATACAATGAGTGCGTTTACCAACGCTTCCTCTCTGGCTATGGCTGATGCCGAAACATCCTCCTCACTGTCTGAAGAGACAGTACCCGAGACACCAATCCCAGATGAAGTACCTGCAACTGCAGAAATAGGCTCAGAGTCTGAATCCGAGGTTTCAGATAATAAGGGGTTAGGCGGGGGTCGCTTTCTTGCGCCCTGTCCCTGACAAGCCACTTCCACCCGGGACACAAAAGTTTCCATAATAGCTGACAATGATTCAATCGTCAGTGGGGTGCTGGAGGATCCTGCAGACCCCTCGAGGGGATTCGGAGGAGATACATGAGTGGCAGGGTCCATGTTAATTCAGGACACCTTTGCCAGAAAAAACAAAAAAACTTTTTTTTTTTTTTTTATGTGTCTCCCCCTAGCGCAATAGCGCCCCTCAGAGTACCTGCTTCTCGATCCCCACAGAGAGAGAGAGGGACCCCCAAGGCTCACCAACCGATGCAGTGAAGTTTCCAACCAACTGCAGTCAGCGTCTGTCTTTTACAGACTGGAAGGAGCTGTTGTTTTTTCCCGGGTAGAAGGACGTGGCTCCGCCCCCTGTGTACGCCTTCCGGCGTTCCCAGCTCTCCACGAGGTAGCTGGGCTCATGAAACATGGCCGCCCCCATACAAGAGACATAAGACTCCAAAAACATGGCGGCCGGCGTGACCTGAGGACATACATGCACTTGGTCTACGGCAAAATGGCGGCGGACCGCCGAAATCGTTTTCCCAGCACATCCACCTGCATCTCTGCTAAGTGGCGATATATGGATCTACAGGAGATACACTACAAATAAGGTAGGATTATACCTCCTATGTCTGCTGTAATGTTACAGTCTGCTGGGTAGAGTGTTAGCTCTCAAACCAAGTCCACTTCCCACAAACACATACTGTATTTACAAGGGGGACTTTTTAGTGTCAGATATATACTGACCATGTATGGAGGGGCCCATAATTCATACTGCCTCATAACGAGGAAAGAAAAAAAGGGAACGTTTACTCACCATACCAAACCGACAGGCACCCTCTCTTCACAATACCCTCTCCACCGGGGTGGGGGGTTGTGGACCACTCCGGACGCCTCGACTCTCTGGTTCCTGGCGTCCAAGCGAGACTTTTAACTCGCAAGGTCAGTCCCTCCACTGGGACTCCGTCGCGGCCGACCCAGCGCGGAGCTCTGGTCTGCACGCGCTCGTAGGCAGAAACCGGGGTGACCACTGGATCTCAACATCCAGCCCGTCGCCCGGCCCCGCATACTTACTTGAATGTGTCGCGGCCGACCAAGCGCAATGCAATGGTCTGCGCGCGCTCGTAGGCCGGCTGGGGTGACCACAAGTTTCGCCCAGTCCGGCGTTTTTGCTTGAAGATCTCACAGGAAAAAACACTGGAGAAAAACTACCTAAAAAATGTTTTTTCTAAAGAAAAAAATCTTGCCAGGACCAAAAGATCCCAGCAAGGAACTTAGGTCCTTACTCCTGACTAGACAGAAAAAAACTGATTCCCTGTAGCAGAGAGAGGGAGGATATACCCTCAGGGACTGCCCCTAAGGTGGAGCCAGAACGTTTTGTCTTTCTGCCTAGTCCTACTCCTGCGGAGACAACATAACCCAGCTCTTGAGAATCTGTCAATGAGCAATGAGCGATAGAGAAATCGTAACCGCAGAAATAACGTCAGACTTAGAGGTTTACCAGAGTCTGTATTGGGCCCTGATCTCAAGGAATGTGTGATGAAGATCATTAATGGGTTAATGAAGCGTCCATTGGTTGAACCCTTTGAAATTGATAGGGTTCATAGGATTGGAACCCCACGCAATAAAGGCATTGAATATCCACGTGATGTGTTAATAAGGATACATTTTTTTGCCTTCAAGGAGGAGATCATGAGGTGTGCCTGGAAACAGGGACCATGGGACTATGAAGGTGCCCAAATACGTTTGTTACCAGACCTCTTCCATAACACCTTACGAATGAGGGCTATGTTGAAGCCTTTGTTGGAGGAGATCTATAGGATAAAGGCAACTTATCATTGGGGTCATCCATTTCAGCTGGTGGTGGTGCGAGACAAAAAGTCGTTTATACTCAAGTGGCATGATCAACTCCCCGAATTGTTTTCCTTTCTTGGGACCTCTCCTGTCCCTGTACCGGACTGGTTAGGGGTCTATGGGGGGGGGCCTGGAGGTCCCATACCAAATAGGCTTGTGTCCCGCTCACGAACCCACTCGAAGAGCCATCCAGAGATAGCGACAGAGGAAGTGCTTACCATATCCTAGGCTTTGTTAAAATCTTTGGCCCATTGAAGATATGTGCTTAAGAATATTTATGATTGCACCCGATGGTCCTCTATTTCTTTGGATCGTGATCATCCTCTTATTATTGGATGATACTATGCATTCTGTTTATAGGATTCTTTTTCTCTTTTTATTTTTATTGTTAAGATAATGATAATATAACGGGTTGATTCCTGCATTTGGGACCTCTCCCTCCCCCTCCTTTTGGAGGGCGACGGAGGGTTAAATTATTTTTGTTACATGGCGATGGGCTGGTCTGAATCCGGGGAGACGGGTGGGGTGGGGTGGTTGGGGGAATGGGGGGGGTGTTACCCCTGTGTCTCTTCCCTTTCCCCCCCCTGTCTCTCCCCTCCCCGCTCTTCCTCCTTTGTTTTTTTTTTGGGGGGGTTGGCGGGGGTGGGGGGTCTGTCTTCCCTCTCCTCTCCCTCCTCCCTCCTACATTAGAGGTGGGCCCGCTCCGCTCATAGCTCCAAGCATCTAGTCTTTGGAATTTTTTCTTCTTATCAAATCTGTGGGAACCTCACGGAGTCTGCCTATCACATTTTTACCCCACTATAGGCGGCGCCTGGTTGCGCGAAGTGTTTTTTTTTTTTCTTCTTTCTTTTGTGTTTTTTGTGGTCCCCTTTTTTTTTTGCTCTCCATGTCTGTGCCTACGGCTTCGGGGGGGGGGGGGGGGGCATCATCTGCAACATCGAACCCTCATAGACGAGTGGATATTGGCTGTAATATTACAACCCTCAATGTTAGAGGAGCGCTTATTGCAGGACCTAAAACGCAGCCATACGCAAATAGCATTTTTACAGGAAACATATTTTAGGAAGGATTCTATTCCCAAACTTTACAATAAAGATTTCCCTCGGGTATATCATGCTCCTTCTCCTATCGCTAAATCCAAGGGGGTTAGTATTCTTATTTCTAAAGAGATTCCGTGGACACTTAAAGAGTGCCTAGCAGATCCCATGGGGAGATATTTACTAGTGAAGGGGAGTACTGGTCATAAAGAACTTACACTGGTGAATGTTTACCTACCCAATTCAGACCACCTGGCATTTTTACAGCAGTTGATACCTGTTATCCTGGGATTCAGGGAAGGCCATCTGGTTTTGGGGGGGGGTTTCAATTTCACCTCAGAACCCCTTATGGATACTTCAAAGAAATCTTCTTGTATCTTGCATACACAAGTGCGGCGCCTGCAGCGCAAACTTTCTATTCTAAATCTAGTCGACCCTTGGCGGTTAATGCACCCGAATGTAAGGGATTATACATATTATTCTCCAATCCACAACGCCTACTCCCGAATAGACCGCATTTTGGTCCCTCAGTCAGACTTACCGTTGGTGTTCTCATCCAGCATCGACAATTTTTCTATGTCAGACCACGCCCCGGTCCATGTGTGCATGGGATGGGACTCTAGACCACCTAGACCTGCTACATGGCATCTGAATGAATCACTCTTACAATCCCCAGAGTTTAGGGTAAAAATAGAGGAGGCGCTGAGATATTACTTTCTAGAAAATAAAGATGACTCCCTGTCTCCCTCAATTATTTGGGAGGCCCACAAATGTGTGGCTCGATGGGTTATGATGCGGTTGGCATCCCAACAAAAAAAAAACTCAGGAGAAAAAGGTGAATGAGCTGCTCTCTCAAATTGAAGACCTAAGTAGACTCCATAAAAGATCTTTGGCTATTGAACATTTGGCCCCTCTCACTCGGGCAAGAGAGGAGCTAAATTGCATTCTCTTTCTAAAGATAAATAGGAGACTGATATGGTTTAAAAGACACTCCTTTGAATTTGCAAACAAACCAGGGATGATGTTGGCAAGGGCATTAAGGGGACCTAGGCAACAAACATCCATCCCGCACATAAAGATGGCGGCAGGTGGGGAGGTGTCCACCTCGTCTGCAATTGCAGGTGAATTTCGCTCATTTTATCACTCCCTGTATAATCTACAGAGTGCAGGGGGTGGAAAAATGGACCATGTTAAACAGTTAGAACGGATAGAATCCTATCGCCAAAACTCTGGTATGCCCGTGTTATCTGCGGAACAAACACTCGCTATGGAAGGAGAGATTACAGAAACGGAATTGGTTGCTGCAATATCCCAGGCCAAGGCACATAAAGCCCCGGGTCCTGATGGACTTACATTACCATACTATCAACATTTCAAGCCTCATCTAATACAACCTCTTTTAAGGCATATGAACTCAGTTCAGGACGGTAAAGTACTGCCTATAGATTAATTGAGGGCGTATATTACGCTTTTACTCAAGGAGGGGAAAGATCCCCTTCTATGCAGCAGTTACCGTCCAATTTCTCTTCTAAATTGTGACATAAAACTCTTGGCAAAAATACTCGCAAACCGCCTCATGCCTTACATTCCTCACCTGATATATTACGACCAGGTTGGTTTTGTACCGTTGCGTGAGGCGAGGGACAATATCACCCGGGTTATAGATATCATCTATGCGGCACATGTTTCCCACAATAAAATGGTGTTGCTTTCTACTGATGCGGAGAAAGCATTTGACAGGGTGGCCTGGAGTTTTATCGAGGCCACCCTGTCATATATTGGACTTGGTCCGCAGATGTTAACATTTATTTTATCACTGTACACTAATCCCTCAGCAGCGGTGCGTGTTAATGACTGGAGATCGGATTTTTTTTTAATATCAAACGGGACAAGGCAGGGATGCCGTTATCTCCTCTCATTTTTATTTTAACACTTGAGCCTCTACTTTGTTCAATACGTAGATCTTCAAATATTGCAGGGATGTGGGTTGCCGGTGAGCAGCACAGGGTGGCCGCTTTTGCAGACGACCTTGTATTCTTCGTCACTAATCCAATTGTATCACTTCCAAATATATTGGAGGCACTTAGAGTATATGGAGCATTAGCTAACTACAAGATCAATCTCACCAAGTCGTCAGCGCTGAGTATTTCTATGCCACTACAGGAGGAACTTCAATTACGCGCATCATTTCCGTTTTGTTGGGTTGAGGGCTCATTAAAATATCTTGGGGTCCAAATCACAGCAGATCCATTGGATCTATATAGAATTTTTTTTTTACCCTTATTAACCACTTAAGCCCCGGAAGATTTTACCCCCTTCCTGACCAGGGCCTTTTTTGCGATTCGGCACTGCGTGACTTTAACGGACAATTGCGCGGCCCTGCGACACTGTACCTAAACGAATTTGACGTCCTTTTTTTCCCACAAACAGAGCTTTCTTTTGGTGGTATTTGATCACCTGTGCAATTTTTACTTTTTGCGCTATAAACAAAAAATAGCGTCAATTTTGCAAAAATAACAATATTTTTCACATTTTTTTATATTAAATTCCCCCCAAAAAAAATGTAAAAATCAAAATTTTTTAACATTTTTGGCCAATTTGTTTTCTGCTACATATGTTTGGTAAAAAAAAATCACAAAAAGCGTATTTTGATTGGTTTACGCAAAAGTTATTGCGTTTACTAACTAAGGGAAAGATTTCTGTCATTTTTGGTGTTTTTTTTTTTTAACGCGTAATGGTGGCGATCTGCGATTTTTTTTGCGGTACTGCGACATTGCGGTGGACAGATCGGACCCTTGACTGACATTTTTGGGGTTACCAGTGACATTACTATAGTAATCAGTGCTATACATATGCACTGTTACTGCAAAATGACACTGGCAGGGAAGGGGTTAACTTTATTGGGGAAGGAGGGGTTAAGTGTGTCCCTAGGGGCGTGCTTCTTACTGTGATTGGACATGGCTACTGGTTTAGGAACAGTGATCAACGGTCCTACATAGTAGAACCGAATGATCACCATTCCTACACAGGGGAGAATGACAGGCGGCTTGTTTACATCAGCCGCCTGCCTTTCTCTCTTCACGGCGGCGATCGCGGGTGACCGGCGGACATCGGGTCTGCCGGTCACACGCACAGACTTCCCAGGGAACGAGCCGGGGAGGACGCGCGCTCGCCCGATATTGGCTCACAAGCAAGTGACAGGCTAGTGACGTACCGGTACGTCACTTTGCCTGGCCGGGGCTGACCGCCGCAGTATATGTACTTGCGGCGGTCGGCAACCGGTTAAGGAGGATTAAAGAAGACTTGAGGATATGGCAGCAGTTATTTCTAACCTGGTTCGGTAGGTGCAGTGCACTTAAAATTAATGTCCTACCCAGGATTCTGTACGTAATGCAGGCCCTGCCAATTGCAATTCCCCCTACCTTCTTTCACCAGATTAGGGTGTTGTTCCACTCTTTTATCTGGGCTCATAGGTCCCTGCGGATTCGGTTACAGATCCTGTCCCTGGCTAAAGCTGGGGGGGGGGGGGGATAGGGTTACCGGATGTATTTCGATATTACAGGGCTATCCATCTGACACGGGTAGTGGATTGGAATTGTAATAGGGCCTTTAAACGATGGGTGGGGCTCGAAGTTGACAAGGTGGGTCAATTGACCCCCCCCCGCACCGTGGTCGATATACTCCTCTATGAATAAGGCCTATGTACACCCTACTATAGAGACGACAATACGGGAAACTAGATATATTCAACAACTCCCCAAGATATCCCCAAATCCATCTCCTCTGATACCGATTTTAGGCAATCCTGAACTTCCTCCGGGATGTATGAGTGTAAAAGTACGGCGCTTAGCACAGGTTGGTAAAATCCGTATATATGGCGTGTGGAAGCAAGGCCAAATACCTACACAGGAGGAGATTATGGCATGGCCAGATTCCGAATTGGATTATTTTAGCATCTTCCAATTGAGACATTTCCTAAAGACACATCAACAAAGGGGTACGTTCCTCGGAACCTAACCCCCTTTGAAAAGATGTGTATTTCGGGGGCTCCGCCCAAACATTTGATATCCTTATTTTACGCATGGCTGTCAGAAGACCAAGAAGATCAGCAGCTTCCGTTCATATGGAGATGGGAACGTGAGCTTGCAATATCCCTGTCTCCTGGACAGGTCAATAAGATTTTGACCACCATATTAAAACTGTTCATACGGTATCACAATATGTGCCTTATTTATTACTCCCTGGTACAATATCGCGAGTGACACCCCGTGGACATTCCGGACCACTACCTACCGTTAGGAGCTTATCAGATCCCGACCACTATCCCTGGGGAACCTTCCATATAGGACCTTTCAGACCACTTACAGGACGCCCCCATCCAAGAGTAGGCGAGGATATCAGGAGTTCTCCGATTGTAGGATACACATACATACCCGCTCTATACCCCTGTGTGGGGTGGGTATTTCTGGTGAGTGAGCTTTTTTTTTTTACCAGAGGGATCACCCAGCACCTCACCGCCCACCACGGGGTCACTCCTTATAGTTATCGTCAGAGTGTTGTCACCCATTATCCACATTGGAACTTTGTCCATTATATTTGGTCACTGCACTTGGTATATAGACACCAAGCACCTATATTGGACTTTGTATTTTTTATTTGTTGCTATATATTTTGCTTGCACTTTCACTTTACCTCCATACCACAGTGTGTGGTATAGTTGGGGTATTTTGTATGCACAAGAGCACTTTTATTTAATAGCCTGATATGCATGATCAAGATTGTATATAATTTATGTTTTATTGATATCCGCTATAGCCTTTTCTCATTAACTTTTTTAGGTTTTGTATTTATTCAGACCTTTTATATCACGTTTTACCACATTTGTCCAGTGACACCTATATGCACATATCACTTTATATGCTAATTATATTTATACACCAAATTTCTACAACTGCTGTCACTTTTCACATTACCTAGTTGCATCTTTAAGGTTTTTACCTCGGGGGGCGTGGCCGGGATGTAGACGGCGCCGGACGTGTGTTGGCAGAGCTCTCCACCATCCTGATCTTATCCGGCTCCATCCACGGCCCCTGTGCCTCGGATCGCGGCGGTTTTGCCCTCCTCCGCATCGGGCACAGGTGGGGCACGGATGCCGGGGAGAAAATCCCGGGTTTCAGCACCGACCCCGCGGCCTAAACGAGCGGTCCCGCTGCGAGGCGCGAAAGCGGCCGCCGCCATCTTGCAGGTCCAGGCCTCATCTTCTTCCTCTGCAGCCACAGGCGCCCAGGCCTTCTTGAAGTCGGGAAAGATGTCCGCGGGGGCCGGGGACCCTCCTATGGCGCAGCCTATGGACTCAGGTACCGGGGGGTCTCTGCCGGGGACCGCTGGTCAGAATGGAGGGTCGCATGGAGGGGGGGATATTACTGCTCCCATACTGGCTGCTATAGACGCCTCAAAAACTGCCCTGATGCTCCGGATTGACCACCTGGCCTCTGAATGTACCCTAATCCGCCATGATCTGGATAAAATCAGGGGGCGCCTGACTGAGACTGAGGGCAGGGTGTCTGAGGTGGAGGATGTTACCGCTTCCCATTCGGCACAAATCATTGCCATGCAGGCCCAGGTGAATGCTTTGGCGGACAAGATGGAGGATGCTGAGAACCGACAGCGTCGCAACAATATCAGGGTGGTCGGCTTGCCAGAGAAGGCTGAGGGATCTAATTCTACATTGTTTGCTGAGAAGTTCTTTTGTGATCTACTCAAATTGCCTCCCCCTCCCCCGACATATGTGGTGGAGAGGGCCCATAGGGTTCCCACAGGACCTCGGCCACCCGGGGCCCCCCCGCGCCCGTTTCTGGTCCGCTTTTTGAACTTCCGTGACAGGGATCGTGTCCTCTCTGAGGCCAGGAAGCAGGAGGAATTGCAGTTTGAGAACAGCAAGATAATGTTATTTCCTGACTTCTCTGTGGAAACGCAGAAGAAACGCAGATCATTTACTGAAGTGCGCAAACTCCTGCGAACCAAGGGCCTGAAATATGGCATGATGTACCCGAGCCGCTTGCGTGTGGATTACAAGGGATCTGTCCTTTTCTTCAATTCGGCGGGGGAGGCTGCTGACTGGTTGGACTCCATTTAATTTCCTCTGCTGCACCTGCTATCTTGGATGATATGGGGCTCTTGGGGCCCTGCTACACTGTACTCCCTATTTGCAGCTCCTGTCTACGCACGGTCTGCCTCCTCTATTGCTGCTGGGGGGACATCTACGGTTCCTGTGTTGTTGATCCTGCCCTGAAGTTTCCTGGGTTGCCCTGGGCTGGATCCATGCTTCTATTCCTGGGGCTGTGGACTGGTCTACAGGTCATTGGAGCTCTGTGTGCTACACGTTGTTGAACTGACATTTTTCTCTTTTTTTTGTTTTGACTCTATTTTTCCTCCCCTTAGGTTTTTTTCCTTTTTTCTGAGGAATGACTATCTAGCGGCCCCCCCTTTTTTTGGGGCTGCCGTTGGTGGACAAGAGTAACGCCGGCTGCGGTTTTTATGTCGCAGCCATGCCTTTAAAATTTTTGCTGGGTTTTGGGATTAGGCTGGGTACCCTGTTGCACTTTTTTTTGTTCCAGGTTTGGGTATCACAGCAGGGATGTTTTTTTGTTTTTGGCTCCAGGCTCCATCCGGTGGTCACTGTCCTTTTTTACTTATATGTCTGTATTGCTGAATGTCTGGATGGAGTTGGGGGAACGGGTTGGTCCTCGGGCTGTGCTTGGTCCTCCGGCTCCCTCCTGCTATATGTCCCTCTGCTGTTCTATGGCTGAGCTACTTAAAATCATGTCATGGAATGTGCGGGGTCTCAATGACAAGGTGAAACGCACGGCCATTTTTAGGTATATTAAATCTGTTCAACCGCATGTTATCCTCCTCCAGGAGACGCATTTGGATGGGAGCAGGGTGCTTGCCTTGAAGAGGCCTTGGATTCAGAGGATCTTCAATGCTACCTACTCCACGTATGCCCGTGGGGTGTCTATTTTGCTGGGTAGAAATGCACCCTGCTCGATTCAAAAGGTAATTACGGATCCTGGCGGACGGTATGTTATTGTTCTACTGGAGATTTTTCACCGGCAGGTGGTCCTGGTGAGTGTCTACTTACCTCCCCCGTTCCACTCTCAGATTCTGGTGGATCTCCTGGTGACCTTGGCCCCTTATATGCATCTTCCTCTAATTATGGCGGGGGATTTCAATGCTGTTCTGGACGGCGGGCTGGACTCCTCTAACCCGGGTAGACTGTCGTCTCCTGAACTGGTGTCCTGGTCTTCCGCGGCTCAGCTTACGGAGCTGTGGCGCTGGAAAAACCCTGGGGTACGTGGCTACTCCTGTTGGTCTGGGGTGCACAGAACGGCGTCCAGGATAGATCTGGCTTTTGCTAATGGGCCTTGTCTTGCTTTGGTCCAGGATGCTACATATTTGGCGGGTGGCCTCTCTGATCACAACCCACTGCTATTGACTCTGCGGGTGGGAACGGGTAGAACTAGGGGTGCATGGCGCCTTTCGCCGGGTTGGCTACAAACTGACAAGGTGATGCAGCAGGTGGAGCCCCAGATGCCTACATATTGGGAAGATAATGCCTCGTCCACGGCAGGGGTGGTCCTGTGGGATGCTTTCAAAGCGGTTATGCGGGGTCATTACATCTCTGCGATTAAGGCATCTCGTAGGGAGGCTAATGCTGACAGGGAGGCTGTTCTGCTGGAGGTCCGTAGGTTGGAAGCTGAATACTCGGCCACTCCGGGACCGGCGGCCTATGCGGCCCTGGAGGAGGCCAGGAGGCGTTTGGCTTTGTTGGATACTGATTTTGCGCATGCCAGCCTTAAACATAGAGCGGAGTCACTTTTTGAGAAGGGGGACAAGAATGGTAAGCTTTTGGCTTTTTTGGTGGCAGATCAGAGGGCTTCGGTAAGTGTTCCGTGCATCCAGTCTAGTTCAGGGGAACTGGTTAGGGACCCGGGGGAGATCTCCCGGGTCTTTATGGATTACTACTCTGACACCTATTCCCCCCTACCTGCATATGACCTGGAGGAGTTGGAGCGCCTTTTATCTGGCTTGCCGGTTCCGGTCTTGGAGGGTGAGGACAGTGCGTGGCTGGACAATGACATCACGTTGAAGGAAATAGAGAGAGCCATCTCATCCTTTCCCTCCAATAAATCGCCGGGCCCTGATGGGTTCCCCGTGGAATGGTATCGGCAGTACTCGGACTCCCTGGCTCCCAGGCTCCAGGCATTGTATGCTGCGTGTTTCGATCAGGGGGCCCTGCCGGGTTCCATGCTCGAAGCGTATGTTGTTCTCCTGCCTAAGCCGGGAAAGGATCACACCCTGTGTTCCTCCTACCGCCCCATTGCCTTACTCAATGTGGATCTCAAGATACTCACGAAGGTCTTGGCTACTAGGCTGGCGGTGGTCTTGCCTACCCTGGTGGACATTGATCAGACCGGGTTTATGCCAGGCAAGTCCACGGACACCAACCTTCGACGTCTGTTTACTCATTTGCAGGTGTCCCATGCCTCCGTTGGCACTAGGGTGGTGGTGTCCTTGGACATTGCCAAAGCCTTCGACACGGTGGATTGGGGGTACATGGGGGTGGTGCTGAGGCGCATGGGGTTTGGTCCTAAATTTTGCAAGTGGATTTCCCTTTTGTATTCCTCCCCGCGTATGGCGTTGAAGATTGGATCTTCCCTGTCCCCATTTTTTGCAGTGGGTAGGGGGACTAGGCAGGGCTGCCCTCTTTCGCCCTTTTTGTTCTCTCTGATGATTGAACCCTTGGCTATTGCGTTGCGTGCGTCTCCGGAGGTTGGGGCTCTGGAAGTGGGCTCCATTAAGGAGTGCCTGGCACTTTATGCGGATGATATGCTTTTATTTTTGAAGGATCCCAATGCTTCTCTGCGGGCGGTGTTCAATATCCTAGACACTTTTGCACAGTTTTCCGGCCTAAGGGTGAATTGGGATAAATCCACTATGCTCCCTATTGATCCTGGTGCCATTGCTGCAGCTGATGGGGCGCTACCATTGAAATGGGTGACGGAGTTCACCTACCTGGGAGTCAGGGTGTCGGCGAGGGTGGCGGATTATCTTACTCTGAATCTTAACCCACTGCTGGAGGTCTTTAAACGCAGGGCGGAGGTGTGGCGCGACTTACCTTTGTCGGTTCTGGGGCGCATTAACTTGGTGAAAATGAAACTTCTCCCTGTCTTTCTATACTTCCTTAGAAATTCCCCGGTGTGGGTCCCGCGTTCTTTCTTCCGCCGCGTTCATGGCCTGATAGGTTCCTTTATTTGGGGTACCTCTCCTCCTAGAATTGGTCTGCAGGTGTTGCAGGAGCCCTGGGGTCAGGGGGGATTGGCTTTACCTGATCTTTATAAATATTTCCTGGCTGGGCAGGGAGTGGTGGCGCGACGCTGGCTTGCAGGGGACGATGGGGACTCCGCCACGGTGCTGGAGGCGGCTGTTTTGGGCTCCTACGAGAGTCTCCGCCTTTTACTGCATCGAGAGTCCAGGGCTACATTTCAGCTGACAGGAACGATGCGTTCTACCATCAAAGCCTGGGAACAGATGCAGGTGCTGGTGGAGCCAGGAGCCACTGGTGTTTCCCCGGCCTCCCCATTGTGGTGGAACCCCAAGTTTCCGCATTTTGCCTCGATCCCTGATCCTACCATCTGGGCCGTTAAGGGGGTGAAGTTGCTGGGGGATATTGTCTCTGGTGGGGAGCTGTGCTCCTTTGATGCCCTGAAGGCGCGTTTTGATCTTCCAAATGGGTATTTTTTTCGCTATCTCCAACTTCGCCATGCGTTTGTGGCACAATTCGGTTCCTCTCGGGTTGTGATTAAAACTTCGGCTCTTGAAACAGCGATACAAGCGGCGGGTATGCGGAAGCCTCTTTCGGAATTGTACAGGGAATTGTTCGCTGTCACTCCGCCTGCTGTACGTAGATGTCGGGAACGCTGGGTGGAGGAGGTGCCTGACCTGGATGGTGATGACTGGGATGATATGTGAAGTTCACCCTTCGCCTACCTGGTCTCTGCGAGGGACCGTCTGATTCACTTTAAATTTCTGCATCGGATTTATTACACGCCGGCGAGGCTGGCACGTATTTATCAGACGGCCTCGGCGGAGTGCTGGCGTTGTTTGACCTGTTGTCACTGTTATGGTTGTTGCCCTGCGTGGCATTGTTTTGTCTGTTTTTATTGTGCAAAAATTCAATAAAAACAAATTTTCAAAAAAAAAAAGGTTTTTACCTCAGCACTTACTAAACACCCTTAACACCTATATTATTAGGCAGCGCCATCACCCTATCTTTTTAATACCATACATATATAGTCTTCGGACTATAATCTAGGGAGGCTGCAGCCTAGTTATTTATTATATTATATTTCACATTTATATTACACATTTTATATACACTTTTATATTTCATTTTCATATTTATATCTTTTTATCTTTGCACATATCCTCCTTTTATCCAGATAGACCATAAGCGCAGAGTTTTATACTTTTTAAGATTTTGACCACAGTCCATAAATCATCTATGGACTGTAAAACCCAGGAGATGGGATACAAAATACTCACTAGGTGGTACAGAGTCCCTGAGGTGCTGCATAAAATGGATGAGAATTGTTCGGACAGATGTTGGCGTTGTGGATCGGAGGAAGGGACTATGCTCCATATTTTTTGAACATGTCCCTCCATAAGGGTATTTTGGACAAAAATCGCTTTAATTATTAAACAGTTGACTGCGGTAGAGATCCAGGATGACCCCACCTTATGTCTTTTGCACCTTACAAAAAGCTCTTTAAAAATATATAGAAAATCTCTGACGCTTAGACTTCTAAATGCTGCGAAGGCCTGTATACCTGCCATGTGGAGACAAACCCAGATACCTACTTTGACTTTGTGGTTCTCAAAAGTAAAAGAGATCCATAAGATGGAGGAACTGACATCTCTGCTAAAAAAATACAGAAGAAGTGACTAAAGCCGATGGCTACCATGGGTACACTTTACTGGCACGGAGGCTTTCTTAAATACTATATGAGGATTAAATTCTGTGTTGTATGGGCATCTCATTCTCCCCCTCTCCGTGTTGTTCCCTTTTCCCCTTTCTTTTTTTATTTTTCTTTTTCCCCTGGGGTGCTAGGGAGATACTCCGAGCACAAATGTTTTTTTTTTCCTTTTCTTTTTTCTCAAGTCACACATATAATGTAATGACTCTATGGAGTTTCATGAGGGCAGGTTCCCCTCCTATCACACGGTCTTTATATTGCGAAGAGGGCACATCTTTCACTAGGTCTTAGTGTCATTGAGGTGGTTTTGGCTTTTTTTTTATTACCTCATTCTATGGGGATGATAATATTTGATTAAGACACACTTACACATTATGGTTTGATTTTTTGTTTGTCACAGAGTGATATATTGATATTGGACTCACAATGGAGCTAAAATTTTCTATAACACTTCACAGATTTTTGTGTATTATTAGACCGGGGTATCTTCCCCTCCCTCCTGCCCCCTTTTATTATTTTTTTTTTTGTGTTTTTATGATGTTTCGATGTATGTATTATTTTTGTGGTTTAGTTGGTTTGTATATATAAAAAATTTATAAAGATTGTCAAATTTGAAAAAAAAAATACCCCTGATATTATATGAGTTTCACTTTTTGAATTGAATTACTGAAATAAATTACCTTTGTGATGATATTCTACTTTTATAAGATGGACCTGTAGTAGTATCTTCTGGTGTACTATAGTGACAAGGGAGTTCAGGTTTCCTTATGAGAAGAGCTACTATTTACAGCCTTCTTCTAAAAATGCTAGTTGCCTGGCTGTGTCTGTACTTATAGACCTGGAATAAGGATACCACAACTAAAAGTTAGGATTTCTTATTTGGTATACTTCTTGTTGGCAGGAGGAGAGATCAACAATGGTAACCTACATTTTTCCCTGAGATATCTTTTAAGAAAGTAAAGTTTTCTAGTTATTGTTTTTGTATATATTTTCTTTATTATGTTCAGAACATAAAAATAGATGTTGGAAACATATTTTAGATTTTTTTTAAAAAAAGTATCATATATAGGATTTTCAGCCAGCAGGTGGAGCTCTCGGCTCCTTTCACTTTTAACCAAGTTAAAAGGAAGAGAATGTACAGTGATTTTTGTGTATATTTTTTCTTTTTAATTGTTCCCCAGATTAAAATAGATTTTCTTCTCCTATTTGCTCATTAAACATTTACACTGCTCAATAGCTCAAGTGGGTGAGTCAGATCAAAGATTCTTTTATTACTGGAACAATTATAAGTTATAACTCTGGTATGCCCCCACTACATTCTTTATGGGAGAATGGGGCATCCATGATATTCAGTGCAGTTTTACAGCTCTGCTCAGAACATTATCCTAGCTTGCTGGAGAGGGGGTCAGCAGGAGAAACCATTTAATTTGTCCTTGTAAAAGGTGAGGAAAGGTTCCAAGAGAGAGACACTTCTGATAATCATGAAAGCCACCAACATTTCTACTTTGCCTGAGAAGTCATTCAAAGGGAGTTCCTGGATTCAACGGGTGGGTTCTGCAGGGGAAGAGAACCAAATTTAGGGTTCCAGGGAAGCACATGGTGCTGTAAGGGTGGTTTAACCAAGAAACACCTTGAGTAAAGGTCTTTAAAAGGGAAGGGAAAGTAAGAGGTTATTGGAAAAAAAAAAATAGAGCTGAAACCTGTTCCATAAAAGTACCTAAAGTGGATGTAATCCCTCACATACCCAGTGAAGTGAACAGCCTTAGATAAAACATAGAGATGAAACACATTTCCCTACATAAGTTTTACATGCATATCTGCTGTCTTCAACTTTATATATTCTTTAGAAAGTGCACATTGTGTTAGAGATTTTCTCTTCCTGTTCAGCACTGGGAGTGGATTCCTAGCATATTGCCAAGACAGCTGATTGGAGGAAAGGCACACCCCCTCCACATAGACAGAGACTTGCAGAGCTGTGCTTTGACAAGACAAACTCTCTGCTAATCTATATATAGCAGCCTCCCACGACATAAATTTCAGGCTGGTTTTATCTTGGTTGACGGAGAACTTGTCGGAAGTTATCATGCTGGTAACAGAGCAATGAAAGAGCAGAAAGACACGGGACTTAGGGCTTCAGAGCGAGATAAGAAAACACTACAGATATACAGTATATGCTTAGGTCAAATTTCATAATTCAGGTTTACATCCACTTTAAAGACAAGTTCTGGCCAAACCCTTCTTGTTGGAAAGCCAGAATCCAAGGCACAGTTATCTCTGGGATTCAAGTGCCTGTGGTCACACCAGAAAAGAAGGATTTCCAGGTATAATAGCAGATCTTTCTGAAATTGACTTTCCTTGCATTTAGCAATGTGGGAATGACAAAATCAGAGACCTTTTGCATTTCTGAATATCTGGGTTTCAACAGCCATGTCATTGAAGTCAGTGAATGAGAAGCTGGGTGGAACAGAAGGCCTAAAGTTTAATTTTTTTTTTAATAAACACTTTATTGAAAATTTTATAAGCATAAAAGTAAGGTTACAAAGAGTGTACAAAAATCCAAGACCAAGTGGTAACAAACAACCTTAGTTAGGACAATAACAGCTACCGAATGACACGTAGTATATGGCTAGTAAACAGGTGAAGTTCAGTTGGGGAAAACACAAAAGCGAACAGCGAGAAGAAACCCAGGAATAGGGCAAGTTGTACTTGGAAAACAGCGCTCGAGTACCAGTAAGTGTCTGAACTGATTGCTACAGTACTTCCATTAGAAAAGTGAAACCCCGGAACCCCTTGGCCGGGTCACGGTCGAGAAGTGGATCCTGCAAATGAAACCAGGGGGCCCCCAGGCACACATTCGGGGGGGGGGGTCGGGCACACCCAAGGGGAGCACACTGTGCCCAAGACCCCCGAGCATGCACCCGAGGAGGTTGAATGAGGACCAACCTAGGGGCACAATGAGCAGGAGGGGGGGTTATGCCGATAATTAAGCTGGGGAGGGCTGTTACACAGGTAAGGGCAAATGGTAAACTGGCATCTTGTCTTACCATGGTACTACAATATTACAGGAGGTAAAGGAAAGGTAAAAGGGAAGGACGTTGGGATAGGGATGACGAGACAAAGACACAACAATGGGAAATGAGGAAAAGAGAAGAGAGAAAAAAAAGGGAAGAGGAAAAGGGAAGGGAAGAGGAAGATAAAAAAAAAAAAAGGGGGGGGGGAGAACATCGAGAGCCCGCCATATCCGTGACGAAAAAGAGGATGCAGCCAATTAGCCTGAAGCTCCCGTTAATTCGCCATATTTGGAGGAGAGGGAAAAATGAAGCCACGTGGCCCACGTGGTGTAAAATTTGTCAGGGGAATCGTGGGCTTGGTGGGTCAGGTCCTCCATCTCCGCCACCCTCTTCACTCTACGGAGCCAGTCCGCAACGGTGGGAGGGAGGGAGAGCCAGCGACAAGGGACGCACATTCTCGCAGCATTAATGAGGTGTAGGGTCAACGATTGTTTGTAAGCTTTTTGTGGTATAGACATGTGATTGAGGAGGTATTGAGCCAGGGAGAAGGCAGGGGAGTAGGTTGTGATGTACTTGATAAGAGAATGGACCGCCTGCCAAAAGGGTTTCATAAGGGGACATTCCCACCAGATGTGGAGTAAAGTACCAGTGTGACTGTTGCACCTCCAGCACATAGGGGAGGCTGCCAACGAAAACTTGTGTAGGGTATCGGGGGTCCTGTACCATTTGGAGAAGAGTTTAAAGCCACTTTCTTGCACAAATACGTTTCTGGAACCCTTGTGCATGTGTGTGAGGATCCTATCCCAGTCCTCGCCACAGAGATGTCGAGGTCCTCTTCCCAACGTTCGCAAATACGAGCGATCCTAGGGGGAAGTCTTGGCGAATAGGAGGGTGTATAAGCAAGAGATTAAATGTCGCTGGGGCGACGTACGGGTGCAAAGATCCTCTAGGGGGGGTAGCGTCCCTATGCCAGGCATTTATGTCCTCGGCGTGTAGTAGGAAGTCTCTAATTTGCAAGTAGTTGAAGAAGGGGATTGTGCATTTGGTCCGAGTATGTAATTGGGGAGCCACCCCGAAAAAAGTGAACCGCCCTATGCGGGACATCCGACAAGCGGGTCACGGCGACCCACACCCGGAATAAAGTCTGGGTTGTGGCACAGGGGGACCATCGGGCCCGGTCTCGAGGATATGTCCTGAGTCTTAAAGAGCTGGCGAAAAATAAGTAGGGTAGGGTGCGTGAGGGGGTGTTTCACGCAGGTCGCCGGAGTGGAGTTGGGGCTAGACCACGGTAGGAAGCGTATGGGGTAAGGGGACAGAGTCTTCAAGGTTCACCCAGTCCTTTGTAAGGCGGCCATTGTGCCAGTCCACAATCCTAGACAAGTGACAGGCCCAGTAGTATCTTTGTAAGTGAGGTAGGCCCAGCCCCCGGACAATTTCGGTGCGGTTAGGAGATCCCAAGACAACCTAGGGCGCTTAGGGCGCCAAATAAAGGCGGAGCATATCCGTCGATAAGTTTTAAAAAAACAGGGGGGGATCTTGATGGGAATCGTTTGAAGGACATATAGCAGCCTGGGGAGGATATTCATTTTTATGATGGCCACTCTACTGAACCACGAGAAGGACCCGCGCTCCCATTTAGTCAAATCAGACTTAATGGCCGTAAGGATAGGGATGAAGTTCTTTGCGTACAAGTCTGAGAGCTTGGCAGGGATCTGGATACCCAAATAGAAATAATTTGTGTCCTAAACCTTCTCTGTAACTCTAAACTGGTAACCTGTAGACATTTTTAAATAGTGTCACCTATAGGTATTTTTAAGTACCAATGTTTGTCGCCATTCCACGAGCGTGCGCAATTTTGAAGCATGTCATGTTGGGTATCTATTTACTCGTCGTAACATTATCTTTCACATTATAGTAAAAAATTGGGCTAAATTTATGGTTTTCTAATTTTTAGTAAAAAAAAAAAAAAAATTGTTCCAATAATATTGCGTTTGTAAGACCTCTGCGCAAATACGGTGTGATAAAAAAAATATTGCAACTATCTCCATTTTATTCTCTAGGGTCTCTGCTAAAAATATATAGGTTTGGGGGTTCTAAATCATTTTCTGGCAAAAAAAATGATTTTAACTTGTAAACAACAAGTGTCAGAAAAAGGCCCGGTCCAGAAGTGGTTAAACCTGGGTGGCTAAACCGTAACATAAAAAGTCATATTAACCACTTAAGGACCAAGCCTATTTCTGACATGTTTACAAGTTAAAATCAGTATTTTTTGCTAGAAAATTACTTCGAAACCCCAAACCTATATTTTTTTTTTAGCAAAGACTGGAGAATAAAATGGCAGTCACTGCAATATTTTGTCACTCGATATTTGCGCAGAGGTTTTCAAATGCAATTTTTTTGGGAAAAAATAAATTTCACTTAATTAAAAAAAAAAACCTAAACAGTAAAGTTAGCCCAGTTTTTTGGTATATTGTAAAATATGATGTCACGCAAAGTAAAGAGATACCTAACATGTTACAGTTTAAAATTGCGTACACTCGTGGAATATCGACAAACTACGGTACCCCAAAATCTCCATAGGCGACGCTTTAAAAATTAACGTTTACCAATTTAGATTTTCAGAGTAGGTATTTTTCTAGACTTATTGCTCCGACTCCGACGATTGCAGCGATACCTCACGTGTGATTTGAGCACAGTTTTCATTTGCGGGCGTGACTTACATATGCATTTTCGTTTGCGCATGAGCTCACAGGGACGGGGCGCTTTAATTTTTTTTACATACATATAACACTTTTTTTTATATTTTTTAAAAATTGATTTTTGTACTTACCGTAAAATCCTTTTCTCTGAAGTTCATTGACAGACGCAGCTCCATATTGTCTTAGACCATTGGGTTATGCTCCTCCCATCAGGAATAGGACATTAGGCAGGAAAAAGCTTTACCACGTCTATGGGGCTGTCCCTGTAGGCATAACCCCGCACACTCTGCTACAGCCCTTAGTTTCATTGCAAGCAGTATTAAGAAGACAAAAAAAAACATTTCACTCACAAGGAGAGGGGTGTGTGCTGCATCTGTCAAACTTCAGACACTGATATTGAAAATAAAGGGTGCGCTGATAAAATGAATGCGGTAAAGCTGCTACCAAGATACTGTGCCTGAGTGTAAATTAATAGAAAAATTGATTGGTGCGCTAAACGTAATAGTGTGTCTTAAATCAAACTTAATAAACGCAATTGGACAAAGTGCAAACAAAGTGAACCAACAAATCATATGTGCTGAAAAAGTCCAAAATGAATGTCCATCATATTCTACAACAGCAACGTGAAAAATAAATGATGTTCCTCGTGAAACTTCTGTGCTCATATAAAGGTGCTGAAAATGCAACTCAAACAGTGTGACATCCGTGTGAAAAGATCCCCACCACCAGCAGGCTGATCTTCTTACCAGATATATGAATGTAAGGATCGTGAGTATTCCACAATAGCCAATATGTGCAAGTAAATCCCATGCACATTCACCCTGCGTGTAAACACACTTGTGAGCCTCTTCCCAGATGTAAGATAATTTGGGCGCTGGGAATAAACTCTCCACAAGCAAGAAGGCAGCTGGTAGCTGAATATGGATGTCTAGTTTCCACGGACAAAACGATGTTCTATCTTCCTATTGTCTCCGCAGACCGCATGTAAAGAATGCAAATAAGGCCGACAATAGTGTATTATCCTCAATTTATTTTGTAAACATAGGCAATTGCACTTACATGTACTGGATCTTGTTCATAGCATGTATCAGAAGAGCCTATAGGGTTCCCAAGTCCGGCTGCAGCACGGACGAATGGATGACGCGAGTGACGGTGCGACATCGGGTTGCAGCAGAAGCAGCCAATCCTTTACGAGGTCCCTTGTTAAGGACAGAAGGAGCATCTGATTTTCTGAAAGATTTAGTGGCCGCCAGGTAAACTCTGATCGCCCAAACCACAACCAAAGAACGCAAGGCAATTTCCTTGGGATGCTTGGGCCAGGGACAAAGTAAAGGCAGCACAATGTCTTCATTCAAATGAAAATCAGAAACCACCTTAGGAAGAAAAGACCGATTAGGTGGGAGGATCACCTTCTCTTTGTGGACCACCAAATAAGCTGAGCGGCAGGACAACACAGCCAATTCAGACACTCTGCGAGCAGAAGTGATAGCCACCAAAAAGGCAACTTTACGAGACAATGAAAGCAGAGAAATCTCCCAAATGTTCTTAAAAGGAGGCAGATAATACCAAAATTGAGATCCCACGGAGGCAGCGGGGATCGTCTCGGGGGAGCTATATGGCGCACTCCCTGAATGAAAGTGCGAATCAAGGCATGCGTAGCTAACGGGCATTGGAAATATATAGCCAAAGCCGACACTTGGCCTTTGATAGTGCCCAAAGCCAACTGCTGTTCAACCCTTTTTGCAGAAAGGCCAAAACCCAGCTACTGATAACAATCGAGAGTGCACCTTCAATAATTCACACCATGAAATGTACGATTTCCACGTACGATGAAAGATCTTTCTGGGGTCGACTTCCTGGCCTTCAATATCCCCTCCTGCTCGTTGGGATAAAGGCAGAACGGCTGCTGAGCCACATCGGTTGTCATCTCCTGAAAGCCGACCGCCAGCTCTAAAAAACTATCCGGTTGATGCCTGCAGCTGCTGGAAGTGGTTAGGGACAAAAAAAATGGCCTTAAAAAAAAATAAAGCAGATGGGTCATTTAGCATTCCAACACTACAAGGAATGCAACAAGAAGTGTAAGAACGCAATCAGGGTGGCGAAGATAGAGCACAAAAGACACAGCGAAGGAGAGGAAAGAATTTCTTGGGATTTTTTAAAAATATATATAAACAAAAAAATAAGGTTTTGGCCCCATAAAAGGGGGATGAGGGGGAACTTGGTTACAGATGACAAAGAAAAGGCAACTGTACTGTATAACAACCACGACCGTATTGTTAGTAACGTGTCACAGGATGTAACCTTGTGGCTTACAGTGTCGAGAAAAGACTGGAAAAAAAACTTAACACAAAAAAATCACCAGGACCTGACGGCTTGCACCTGAGAGTGCTCGAATAACTCAATCAGGTTATAGCCAGACCGCTATTCCTAATCTTTATAGACGGACAGCATACTGACAAGAATAGTACCAACAGATTAGCAAAAAGCCCATGTGGTACCAATATTCAAAAAAGGGTAGAATACCATCAATAGCATGTAAACTATTTGAGGGGATGACAAGGAATTATATCCAAGAATTTGCTGATGAAAACAGTATCATTAGTAGTAATCAGCATGGGTTTACGAAAGATCATTATTGTTAACCTTTTATGAGGAAGTGAGCTGCCACCAGGACAAGGTAGGCCTGTGGAGTATATGGATTTTGCAAAAGCATTCGATACAGTGCCCCACAAACACTTAATCTACAAACAGTAGGTATGGACCATAGGGTTTGCTCTTGGATAGAAAACTGGCTACAGGGGCGCGTCCAAAGGGTGGTGTTAAAAAATGTGTGCTCAGAATGGTCTAGAGCAGTGATGGCGAACCTTGGCACCCCAGATGTTTTGGAACTACATTTTCCATGATGCTCAACTACACTGCAGAGTACATGAGCATCATGGAAAATGTAGTTCCAAAACATCTGGGGTGCCAAGGTTCGCCATCACTGGTCTAGAGTGTCCCTGGGACCAATTCTGTTTAATTTAAATATAAATGATATAGAGCATGGGATAAATAGCTGAATCTCAGCATTTGCCGATGACACAAAAAGGAGTAGGGCAATAACATCACAGCAGGTTGTAGAAACCCTACAAGAAGACCTCAAATTAACGAAGTGGGCAACTAGATGGCAAATGAGGTTTAACATCAAAAAATGTAAAGTAATGCACTTGAAGGTAAAAAATATAAATGCAGGTTGGAGCTGGAGAGAAAGTTCAGAGAAGAGCAACAAAATTAACCACTTAAGCCCCGGAGGATTTGGCTGCTAAACGACCAGAGGGTATTTTGCGATTCGGCACTGCGTGACTTTAACGGACAATTGCGCGGTCGTGCGACGCTGTACCTAAACAAATTTGGCGTCCTTTTTTTCCCACAAACAGAGCTTTCTTTTGGCGGTATTTGATCACCTGTGCGATTTTTTGATCACGCGCTATAAACAAAAAAAGAGCGTAAATTTTGCAAAAATAGCAATATTTTTCCCTTTTTTTTATATGAAATTCCCCCAAAAAAAAATGTAAAAATCAAAATTTTTTAATATTTTCGGCCAATTTGTTTTATGCTACCTATGTTTGGTAAAAAAAAAATCGCAAAAAGCGTATTTTGATTGGTTTGCGCAAAAGTTATTGCGTTTACTAACAAAGGGAAAGATTTTTGTCATTTTTGTTGTTTTTTTTTTTAACGCGTAATGGCGGCGATCTGCGATTTTTTTTGCGGTACTGCGACATTGCGGCGGACAGATCGGACCCTTGACTGACATTTTTGGGGTTACCAGTGACATTTCTACAGTAATCAGTGCTATATATATGCACTGTTACTGTAAAAATACACTGGTAGTGAAGGGGTTAACTTTATTTGAGAGGGAGGGGCTGTGTGTGTCCCTAGGGGCGTGATTCTAACTGTGATTGGCTGTGGCTTCAACTGTATGCAGAGTGATCAATGGATCTACATAGTAGATCCATGTGATCATCTCTCATACAGAGAGGAGAATGACAGGCAGCTTGTTTACACAAGCTGCCTGACTTTCTCCCTCTCCCCCGCCGATCGCAGAGTGGCCGGCGGCGATCGGGTCCGCCGGTCACACGCGCGGGGGGGTCTGTGACCACGCGGGAGCGGGAGCGCGCCTCCGGCGGCGTGCGCTCGCTCCCTAAACCCTCACAGGCGAGCGACGTAGACCTACGTCACTTTGCCTGTGAGGGGCTGACCGCCGCCGTAGATAGTCGTGCGGCGGTCGGCAAGTGGTTAATAGAGGCCTGGAGGTCTACAAATACGGGGAACGACTACAAGCGCTAAATTTATTCTCCCTGGAGAAAAGACGCTTAAGAGAAGATATGATAGCAATATACAAATATCTCAATGGTAATCCCTGTGTAGGTAAGAAACTTTTCAGTCTCAGGGAGTGTAAGACAACACCGGCCACACAATGAGATAGGAAGAGAAGCGGTTTAACCTTAAAGTGGATGTAAACCCTCACATATACCCAGTGAAGTGAGGGGAACAGCCTCAGATGATACACAGATGAAACAAATTTCCCTACATAAGTTTTACATGCATATCTGCTGACTTCAGCTTTATATATTCTTTAGAAATTGCACATCATGTTGGAGATTTTCTCTTCCTGTTCAGCACTGAGAGTGTTGTGTTGGTATACACTGTGTAACAGCTGATTTGAGGAAAGGCACACACCCCCATTACACATAGGCAGAGGAAGGAATGTGCTGTGAATAGATGAGCTTACTGCTAATCTATTTATAGCACCCACTCCGACACAAAATTCAGCCTGGAGAACTTGTCAGAAGTTATCATACTAACAGAAGAACAGAGCAGGAGAAAGCTACGGGTGTGCTGTTACACATGTGAAAATTTAAATAGCTAATTTTTATAAGCCATTGTTATTTGACTGCTCTATATTTGGTTATTTTACTGCCATCTTGTGGTTGTTTTGGTTGTTGCACTTGCATTCTGTCTATCCCTTCTGTGTTCCTTCCCTTTTACGGTGTTTCCTGTTCCTGATTCTTCATGCTTGGCATAAGACATGTCTAGGCCTCCATGCAATCTGCTCGCATCTGAGAAAACCATGTTTTGTCCTGCAAAATACAGTATTTCAATCATCTACCGCATCTTGTTGTCTGCTGTTTGCAATAAATATCTTGTGGATGGAAAAGACATATTAATTATGGGGAGTTCAAGCTATCTGATAACGATTGTCTGCGGTGATTGCATCTGCTCGTGTTAAAAGACAGAGCAGTACATGTTGACTACCCAGATGCAGGTCTTGCTGCTGCATGGGCAAGACTTGAGCAAACCTATTGTAGCTCTGAAGCCATAGAAAGCACTCTATTCAAAAGACTGCATAACTTTCCAAAAATAGGTAGTAAAGATCATCGCAAACTTCAAGAACCAAGAGATCTCCTCATGGAGTTAGAGTTGGCAAAGGCAGTCCCTCTTTTACCTCAACTAAGCTTTCTGGACACTGCTCATGGCATGAATCCAGTGCTGTCTAAACTGCCATACAACCTGCAGGAGAAATGGGCACAACAGTGCTCAAGATGTAAAAGACTAATTTATCCTTTCCTCCCATCTCATATTTTTGCAGGTTCATCAGTGAACAAACCTGGATGAGAAATGATCCCATATTTAGCTTTTGTGAGTCTAGCCTGCCTGCTTCATCATCATCAAGGTATGATGAAGCTAAACAGACTTAAACAGAGCTGTACCTACTAAAAAGACAGACATCTCGCCTCTTGCATCCTCTCCTGCTCACCAGAGTGGTACCGGTGATAGAGATAAAGATCCAAATCGTCAGTGCCCTATTCACAACAAACCACACCCTCTTAAGAAATGTTGTGGGCTTAGGGCAAAGGCTGTCCAAGAACGCAGGGAGATTCTTCAGACACTTGGAATATGCTATAGGTGCTGTGCTTCCTATGACCATTTTTGCTAAAGATTGTAAAGTTGTCATCAAGTGCACAGACTGCAGTAGTGACAAACATGTAACAGCTATGCATCCTACACAACTTCCAGACAATCCACAGCAGCCATCTACATTCAACCCTGCTTCAAATCATTGCAGGGAGCAACAAAGCCATGCTCCAGCCACAACAAATGTTTCATCTTCATGTATTGAAGTCTGTGGAGAAGGATCAAGCCACAAATGCTGTGCCAAGGTTATGTTTAGTCAAAATATATCCATGGGATCAACCTGAGAAAGCTACCAGGATGCATGCCATAATAGAGGAGCAGAGCAACAGATCCCTGGTTAAATCTAAATTTGAGATCTTTGGCATAAAGGGACATGCTACGCTATATACTCAACACCTGTTCTGATCGTGTAGAAACCTCTGGCAGAAGGGCTGATGGGTTCATGGTTTCCTATATCAAGGCGTAGAAGGGAATACCCTTGCCAGCATTAGTTGAGTGTGACCAAATACCAGACAACAGGGAAGAGATTCCTACTCCAGAAGCTGTGTATCACCATCCCCACTTAAGGCACCTGGTTACCGAGATTCCTCCAATGGACATGGATGCACCCTGTTGCAACATATGGTTTACGAAGGACTGCTCGACGATGAAAAGGAATATGGTGCAGATGCTCGGCACTTTGTTGAGAGAGACTTCTACGTGGACGATGGACTCAAAGCCTTATCCACAGAAGAAGAAGCCACAGACCTGCTCCAAAGGACTCAAGGTATGCTTTCTGAGGCCAAACTCAGACTTTTTAAGATTGCCTCAAACAGTGCCGCTGTGATGAAAGCCTTTCAGCCTGATGATCATGCCACAGGATTTAAATCTGGGAATGGACATGCCTCCCATTCAGAGAAGTCTGGGCTTACGGTGGAACTTGTTAAAGACACTGTCGGCTTTCAAGTCAGCACTGCAGACAAGCCATTCACCAAAACGTGTTCTGTCAATGGTGTACAGTCTTTACGATCAACTGGGATTTGTGGCTCCCATCAACATACAAGGTAAATCTCTATTAAGACAGCTATCAGAGACTATTCAAGATTGGGATGCGCCACTACCAACAGATAAATATTCAAAGTGGGAGTCCTGGAGACAATCTCCACGTGCCTTAGATCAGTGGTTCTCAACTCCTGTCCTCAGGACCCACTAACAAGCCAAGTTTGCAAGATAACTGAAATACATAACAGGTGATACAATTTGCTGTTCAGGTATTGTAGTATTCTAGTCTGCATCTCCCCAAGGTAATACTTAAAAATCTGGTCTGATAGTGGGTCCCGAGGACAGGAGTTGAGAACCACTGCCTTAGATGGAATTGACCTACCACACTGCTACACTTCAACTTCCCTTGCCACAAGTCAGAGAAAAGAGATTCACATCTTCTCAGACGCATCCACTGAGGCCATAGCAGCTGTAGCCTACCTCAAGCTAAGAGATTCTTACGATCAAACCCATGTAGGATTTCTGTTTGGCAAACCTAAGTCTGAACACACAATTCTCAGGCTTGAACTTGGTGGGACTGTGCTAGTCGTAGAAGTTGCAGATTTTTTATTGCTTCTACACAGATAGCAAGGTTGTTTTGGGTTACATGTACAATCAGACAAAACGCTTCTATGTCTATGTCAGTAACCGTGTAGAAAGAATCAGAAAATCCTAAAGGCCTGAACAATGGCATCATGTTCCATCAGCGTTAAATCCTGCGGATCATGCCACCAGACCAATGTCTGCAAGTGCCTTTGCAAATTCTTCTTAACAGGACCTGAATTCCTGCTGGATCATACAGCTTCAGCTGAGGTCTTCAGTCTTCTAGATCCTGACAAAGATCCAGAGTTGTCAACCATCCTTACTCCAGCTACTCTTCTTACCCAAAAGTTTGGGTCTGTTCCTATTCCACCTGGGTTAGAAAGGCTGGATTCATCTCTTTTTCATGGATAGTGTAGGACCCACTGATAATGGGGTACTTTGACGCAGTAGTGGGCTTGAGCACAATATGGCCATATGGTGGGACCAAACCCCCATTTTTATTTATGGACTCTCTTCAGATTTGGTAGTAATTTCTTTTGCATTTGCGCGCTATTCTTTTTTAATATACATGTCTTTTGGTTCATAGCTGCAGCAGCTTTGGAAATACATGGGTATGCTCCCCCAAATTTTTTGCAAGTTGGAGATCTTGTTCTGCTTAAAGACCAGCAAGCAGAAAGAATCAAATGGCCGATGGGACTCATTGTAAGAACCATGCCTAAAAAATACCTATTTTGGCAAGTTCAAGCTATCTGATAACGATTGTCCGCAGTGATTGCATCTGCTTATAGAGACCAGGATTAGGTCTCAGCAAGGGATAAGCCACTATTACAACAATTGGAGTCAGAATAACGGGAGTTAGGGTTTTGGAGAGAAAGATAAGAAAACACTGCAGATATATGTGCCTAGGTCAAATTTCATTAATCGGGTTTACATCCACTTTAAGCAGCGTAGGGGGGTTTTCAAGGTGAGGGCAGTAAGGATGTGGAACACTCTTCCACAATCAGTAGTGTTAGCAGGAAGTATCCATAGTTTCAAAAGACTTTTGGACATGTATCTTCTAGAACACAAAATACAGACATATGGGAAATAATTATCTACATGAACACACACCAACATAGGTTGAACTGGATTGACTATTGTCCTTTTTCAACCTTACAAACTATATAGGAAGTTCCTGTTTATCGGCAGTTGTCAAAAAAAAAGGGCCGGAGAGCTGTTCCAGTCTGCAGAGCTCAGTGAGGAGAGCTCTAAAAGTGGATTGTAGGGAATGGTTAGCAAATCAGCTGGAGCTCCCTTCCAGCCACCTTTTTTTTTTCTTGGTATCAGGAAAACTTGTCAGAAGTGACTTTTAGTTTAGTGCTTTTCATTGAGACAAGTACACACTATTGTTGGGATTGGTTTTGTTCCTATGTCATATCTGAGGTTTACAACTACTTTAAAATTAATCTTCTAGTCATTTGGCCAAAGTAAAAAGTGCCACTAAACCTACATCATAAAAAAACAAAAAACTATCAAATACTGTATTACATGCGGTTTATACTCACCCAGTCACAATAAGATTTTTCTGTATTCTGCAAAAAAAAAAGAAAAAAGTGGTTGATCCTGCTGCTCTATCTTCTGTTCATGTCCCCAATTCAGTTAGTTTTTGCAGCTGTGATAGCAACTCTGCACATGCTGTTTTCAGTGGGCATTTATGCTGAGCATTTCCTCCCCATCCCATCTGAGCAGCCCATGTGACTATAGTGTCACACACGGGTGAATACACAAAGGTAAATGACAGCCAACTCCTTCCCTCAACCTCCATACCAGCTAAACACAATGGGCATGGGATATTACATGTAGTTTAATAGAGGCCTCACCTTCCTCTTATTCCAAGACCCATGCTGGAGGGGCGGTAACAACCTGTGACTGGCAGAAATCCACCCATACCATGTTATTTCCACAGAATAATAAACATTTTAATTTCAAATATATATACTTGTATGACAATTTTAAACAGTTTAACGATATTTAATTTTTTCTCTGTATTCCAAAGACTTTTTGTTTTTTGATCAGGTGACCAGCAGCAGAGGATTAGAAGCTCCTCCTACTTACGTTTCCCTGCAGACAGGCTGGGAAAGATCTGGGTAATATGACAGCTGTATATCGATTAGGAAAAAAGGTATTTTGATTTTTTTTATAATTAAAATTAAATTACAGTGCCATTATCCGAAGGGACAATGTAAAGTAAACAAGTGTGTGTTAAGTATTACTTTAATACCAACACTTTGTGTATTAGAACCATGAGGGTCTTTTTGAGAAGAGAAACTGCTGGATCCACCAGAGGCATATTCCATTGCTTAGTAAACTCACTTCACATAGGATATCATAATGCAAATCATTTTTGTGGAGCGAACACCTTAGGGTGAACCCAATCCCTATATACAGTGCCTTGCAAAAGTATTCACCCCATTGGCATGTTTTGTTGCTTCACAACCTGGAATTAACATGGATTGTTTGAGGATTTGCATCATTTAATTTACAGAACATGCCCACAACTTTGAAGATTTTTTTTTTTTTTATTGTGAAGCAAACAACAAATAGGACAAAATAACAGAAAAATTCAAGGTGCATAACTATTCACCCCCCTAAAGTCAATACTTTGTAGCAACACCTTTGCGGCAATCACAGCTCCAAGTCGCTTTGAATAAGTCTCTATGAGCTTGCCACTGGAATTTTTGCCCATTACTCCTTGCAAAACTGCTCCAGCTCCTTCAAGTTGGATGGTTTGAGCTTGTGAACAGCAATCTTTAAGTCTGACCACAGATTTTCTATTGGATTGAGGTCTGGGCTTCGACTAGGCCATTCCAACACATTAACATGTTTCCCCTTAAACCACTCAAGTGTTGCTTTAGCAGTGTGTTTGGGGTCATTGTCCTGCTGGAAGGTGAACCTCCGTCCTAGCCTCAAATCACGCACAGAGTGGTACAGGTTTTCCTCAAGAATATCCCTGTATTTAGCACCATCTATCTTTCCCTCAAATATGACCAGTTTCCCAGTCCTGGCTGCTGAAAAACATCCCCACAACATGATGCTGCCACCACCATGTTTCACTGTGGTGGGGATGGTGTTCTTTGGGTGATGTGATGGGTTGGGTTTGCACCAGACAGCGTTTTCTTTGATGGCCGAAAAGTTCAATTTTAGTTTCATCAGACCAGAGCACCTTCCTCCATACATTTTGGGAGTCTCCCCCATGCCTTTTCGCAAACTCAAAAACGTACCATTTTGTTTTTATGCTGAAAGTAATGGCTTTCTTCTGGCCACTCTGCCATAAAGCCCAACTCTATGGAGCGTACAGCTTATTGTGGTCCCATGTACAGATACTCCAGTCTCTGCTGTGGAACTCTGCAGCTCCTCTAGGGTTACCTTAGGTCTCTGTGCTGCCTCTCTGATTAATGCCCTCCTTGCTCGGTCTGTGAGTTTTGGTGGGCGGCAGGTTTGCGGTTGTGCCATGTGCTTTCCATTTGGCTAGGATAGATTTGATGGTGCTCCTGGGGATCATCAAAGATTTGGATATTTTTTTTATGACCTAACCCTGTCTTGTACTTCTCAACAACATTGTCCTTTAGTTGTTTGAAGAGTTCCTTGGTCTTCATGGCAGTGTTTGGTTAGTGGTGCCTCTTGCTTAGGTGTTGCAGCCGCTGTGGCCTTTCAAGAAGAAAAAAAAAAGTGTTGTAATGTAATGACACATCATGTGACACTTAGATTGCACACCGGTGGACATCATTTCACTAATTATGTGACTTCTGAAGGGAATTAATTGCACCAGAACTTTTTACAGGCTTCATAACAAAGGGGGTGAATACATACACACATGCCAATTTTCTGTTTTCTAGAAAAAAATTGTTTTATGTATATATTTTTCTCGTAGTGTTCTCATCCATCACATAAAATTCAGATTAACAAAACATTGAACTTAAGGCTGTAATGTAACAAAAAAGTCAAGAGGGGTGAATACTTTTGCAAGGCACTGTAAGACTCCCTTTAAATAGGGATGTACAGGGAAAGATTGGTAGGGGATGCTGTGGCAGCTGGCAGGACCTCAAACCCCTACCCTTAGGGACAGAGGATTTTGGCAGAGGTCATTTTTTAATTGGTCTGGACCTCTTTCTCCGAAAGAAAAAAAAAAACACACAAACTCCACAAAGGCCTTTTTGGGTCTGAGATAGGAGTAGTTATCCTCGTCCTCATCCTCTGAGAAGTTTATTCCTTTCCACCTACTTTTTCTGTTTCTCCATCAACAAGTGAGGCGAGACAGAGCATTTTTGTGTGCGGTCCAGACCACAAAGGACTCTAGAGAAAGACCAGATAAACAAAGGGGATCACAACCACCAGGCACTGACCTCCAGGGGAGTTATTGCAACGGAAGCTTCAGCCAGATTACTCGAACTACAAAAAAAAAAAAAGGTATCTGGGACCCTGTATTTTGGCACAACATCCTGCTCCACCCCTGAACACAGCCTACCGGTCTACCAGACAACAGAAAATGTCACAATATACAGGTACACCTCCTAAAATTAGAATATCAGAGTCATTTCAGTAATTCAATTCAAAAATAAAAATTATATAAATTGCACACACTGATATATTTCAAGCATTTCTCTTTTAATTTTAAGGATTATGGCATACAGCTAGTGAGAATCCAAAATTCAGTATCTTAGAAAATAAGAATAATCACACAGCAACAATTAAAAATTGGATTGTCTTACCGTAAAATCCTTTTCTCTGAAGTTCATTGACAGACGCAGTCTCTGTTCTTCATAACAGTAGGGTTATACTGCCCCCAACAGGAGTAGGACACTAGGCAGAAAAAAAAGTTCTGGCTACACCTATGGGCAGTCCCAGGGGGTATACCCTCTCTTCCTGCTATAGGATGTCAGTTTTGTATCAAAGTAGTGTCCGAGAAAACAATACCAACCCAACTCAAAATAGAGGGGTGGGTACTGCGTCCGTCAATGAACTTCAGAGAAAATAATTTTACAGTAATACTATATTCAATTTTGTGTATCGTCCATTGATGGACACAGTCTGTTCTTCATAAGAGTAGGGACGTCCCAAAGCAGTACCATAAAAAACATGAGGGGTCGGAACAGCAGAAAATGATTTACCCAAGGCTGAACCACAGCCAACATAGGACTCATCAGAACAACACGATGAGACCCACCTAAAAAACATTAAAACACCCTCAAGGGATACTAAAACCCCCTTAAACCGCAGCAGATGCCAGCACATTCACCTTATAAAACTTTGTAAAAGGTATGAACAGATGACCAGGTAGCCGCCTTGCATACCTGAACCACAGATGCCTGATGGCAAAAGGCCCAGGAAGCACTAAGTGCCCATGTAGAATCTGCCTTAACAGGGAAAAGTGGAACCTGACCCTTAATTGCCCGGCTGTCTGTCTGATCCATCTGGAAATAGTCGCAGCAGACACAGGTAGCCCTTTCCTTGGTCCATCCCTGAGTACAAAGAGCGAATCAGCCCTCTGAAAAGATTCAGGAGTCGCCAAGTACACCCTGATTGCCCGAACCACAGCCAAAGTATGTAGTGCAAATTCCTTGGGATATTGAGGCTTAGGACACAAGGAGGGCAACAGAATGTCCTCATTTAAGTGGAAACTGGAAACCACCTTCGGAAGGAAGGATGGATCCAGATGAAGCACCACTTTATCCCTGTGAACCCCTAGATAGGGAGAACGACAGGACAACGCCGCCAGTTCCGACACCCTGCTCGCAGAAGTAATAGCCACCAAGAAGGCCACCTTCTGGGATAAGGTAAGCAGGGGAATCTCCCAAATATTTTCAAAGGGAGGCTTCTGGAGAACCGACAGCACAAAATTAAGGTCCCAAGGTGGCAACGGAGGTCGCACCGGCAGTGCCAAGTGTTGCACCCCCTGGATAAATTTACGCACCAGGGAATGGGTGGCTAGCGGCCTCTGGAATAAAATTGCCAAGGCAGAGATCTGACCCTTGATACTACTCAAGGTCAATTTTTGATCAACATACAGGTTGAAGGCAGGCCAAGATCAGAGCCACCGAATAAGAGCGAGGGGGAAACCCAATAGACTCCACGCAATATACGACTTCCACGTACGATGATAGATCTTTCTAGAATCACTGAAGCAGACAATCCCCTGTCCTTCAGCAGCTGGCTTTCAACAGCCAAGCTGTCAAAGCCAGCAACTGTAAAGTAGAATGGAAGATTGGCCCTTGAGACAGTAGATCCTCCCTAAGAGGAAGTCTCCAAGGAACGTCTGCGACTAGCCTGACCAGGTTGGCATACCAAGCTCGGCGAGGCCAGCCTGGAGCCATAAGAATGACCGGAATCCCTTCCACCTCGATCCTGCAAAGAAATTTTGGCAGCAACTTGAGAGGGGGGGGGGGGGAGGCATACATCAGCTGGTACTGACCCCACGGAGCCACCAGTACGTCTGTGGCGTCTGCCAGAGGGTCCCGAGATCAGGCCACAAACCTCTGCCCTTCCCTGTTGATCCGAGATGCCAAAAGATCTATTTCTGGAGTGCCCCAATGAAGGCACAACTGCTGGAACATCTCAGAATGGAGAGACCATTCCCCTGGATCCAAGGTCTGCCGACTGAGGTAATCCACCTGCCAATTTTCCACTCCTGGAATGTGAACAGCAGAAAGACCTGGAACAGAGCGCGTTCCGCCCATCGAAGATGCTCGCCACCCTCTAAGGCCGCAAGGACACTCTTGGTGCCCTCTTGGTGATTGACATAAGCCACAGCCATGGCATTGTCCGATTGAATGCGCACTGGCCAGCCTTGAAGGTACTCCGTCCAGTGGACAAGCCAAAGCCTGATCGCTCTCAGCTCCAGCACATTGATCGGTAACCCGGATTCCTCCAGAGACCAGACCCCTTGAGTAGAAAGTTTGCCTAGAACACCTCCCACCCAGAAAGCCTGGCATCCGTGGTGATTACTGTCCAATATAGGGGAAGGAAGGATTTTCCTTAAATTGAGCGTTGGGGACCGAAGCCAACATATCCGGGACCCCCTGGCTCAGCTGGATCTGGTTGTCAAGGGAATTTGGATCTTTGTTTCATTTGAGAAGGATTTCCTTCTGGAGGATTCTCGTGTGGAATTGAGCGAAAGGGGCCGCCTCGAAGGACGACACCATCAGTCCCAGGACTCTCATACAAGTCTGAAGGGACGACCATTTGCCGGACAGCAATTGCAGAATCGCAGTCTGGATCTTTTGACATTTTTCCGGAGGAACAAACACCCTGGCTGAGGACGAATACAAAGTCAGGCCCAGATAGTCCAGTCTCAAGGAACCAGGGACGACTTCTGAAGGTTCAAAAGCAACCCAAACTCCTCCAGAGTTCTCATGGTGATCTCTAAATGTGTAATCAGCACCGTGGGAGACTCTGCATGAAGAAGTAGATCGTCCAGGTAACCCAAGACCGATATCCTCCGCTGACCAGGACCGGAGCCAACACCTTTGTGAAGGCCCGAGGAGCAGAGGCGAGACCAAAGGGTAACGCCACAAACTGATAGTGATCCTCTCCTATGACGGAGAAACCGTTGATGTCCTGCACATATTGGGATGTGAAAGTAGGCATCTTTAAGGTCTATGGAGGCCAGGAAATCCCCCTGATGTAGGGAAGCCAGCACCATGCGAATGGATTCCATCTTGAATTTCTGGCAATATAGTGCCTTTAGGTCCAGGATTGGACGCATCTTGCCTTCCATCCTGGGGACCATAAACAGGTTTGAGCAAAAGCTCTGAAAACGTTCCGAAGACAAAACCAGAACTATTACTCCTTGTTGTAACAGCTCCTGTACCACCCCAAAGAGAGCCTGTAAGTGACCTTGGACATTGGAAGGGAAAAACCTTACCGGCGGGACAGATCGAAAAATCGATCTTGTAACCGGACCGTGTCACCTTATGAACCCACTTGTCTTGTATATGGGATAGCCACAGGTCCGGGAACCGGATACGGGTGAGGGCGCACCTTCATGCCTAAGGGGTCTTATCCGCAGGTCTGGAGAAACCAGATTTCTATTTGCCAGACCAGGCTCACTTGGAGCCACCCAAGGAGGCCTTGAAGGACTTCGATCCTTTATCACTTGTCCCTGAGGGACGAAAAAAGCCACAGACTCGCCTTTCTATCTGCCGGATCCTTAAAAGGACAGGGAATCCTCCACTGGGATCATGGTAGCTTTATTCAGACCGGAGGGTCCACCATAGGTGGCACAGTCCACTTTTTAATAAGGGACACCTTAAAGGGGTAGCATCTAGCAATCCGCTTAGGCACCCCAGGGGGACGCTTTGGGCGGTTTCATTCTTTTTTGACCATGTTGTAAAAATACGCAGGAAGGGGGAAAACCTTTGCCGCTCTGGATGGCTTGTGAGTGTCAAACGTAACCTGCGCCTCAGTCATGTCCTCCATTTTTAGGGTCTCACGCACGAAACAACCAGTGCATCCACCAGCGCCTTATTTTTTTGCATGGTGGCAGAGGGAGAGGTGTCATCCTCACTATCAGAGAAGACAGGGCGCGAGGTAGTAGACCCGGAAGCAGACCTACGTCTGCGGTGGCTGAATTAGATTCAGATACATCAGATGAGGCAGGGGTTTTATTGGCAACTCGCCCCTCACAGGCCACCTCCACCCGGGACACAAAGGATTTCAAGACTGCCGACAGTGCATCTATGCATAGCTGGGATGTGGAGGGCCCTGCAGCCTCCTTGAGGGGCTCAGGTGGGGAAAAAAGTTCTGCTGGATCCAAGTTGCAGCAGGGGAACCCCTCATCAAAAAGTTGCAAAAAAAAAAAAAAAGAAAAAAAAAAAAAGAATAACGTCCCACCACGCTATAGCACCCCCAAGAGGTCAGGCAGAATGCACTGAAGACCCCCCCACCACCACCCGCACCAGAGATGCAACAGGAAGGCCCAGAACGTCTGTACAGCACATGTCTGCAGCGATGTCGATCAGAGGAAAACCTGAGTGTCAGCACCAGGGTAGAGGGAGAGACTCCACCACCAAAAAAAAAAAAACACATCTAGGGACTACAAGAACATGGCCGCCAGTGATTTTCAGTGGGAATCCACAGCAAAATGGCCTCCGGTTGTACAAACATGGCCACCAATCTTTCTCAGCACATGGGCTACAAGAAAATGGCGGCCCCGCAGAGCTTCTGGGGACCCTCAAGCGGACCCCTCTATCCTCCTGGACGGGATCGACAGGAAGGGGGCCCTGGAAGTGACCAGTAAACCCCCCCCCCCCCCCGCGATCGATCGTCCAGTCACCGGGGGCGCACCCCCCAGGGAGTAGCTTCACGCGTCCCATAGCCCCAGTAGTGAGGGGGGGTGTGTGACAGGATAGAGGGAAACCCGGGGGTGCGAGGGTCCGACCGTCCTAAGGAGAGGCCCGCATTCACCCCAAAACCCACCAGGGTGGAGAGGAGGGAACATTTTACTTACCATACCTAGAACAGGCAGGCACCATCTCCCGACAGAACCCCTCTCCGCCGAAGAGGGGGGGGGGGGGGGGGCTGTCGGCCAATAGGAACACTGACACTGGGTCTACGGGCTGACTATTGGTAATGAATAAGCGATCTGTGGAATCGTGAAACGAGTTTACCTGTCCCGTGTCTATGTGAAGCATTGTTTGTTCATTTTCAAGTGTATGGGGAATAAAGCACTTCCATCTTCATCTTCTTCCGAGTGCGGTCACTTTTCTTCTGTTGATTATTGGACTATTGGATGACGGATCCAACCTGCACCGGTACACCTTCTCACCTGATCGGCTTTTTTTTTCTGTTGCCTGCATTGTTTCTCCGAGACGTTTAACTCGCAGGGCCAGTCCCTGTCCAGTGGGACTATGTCACGGCCGACCTAGTGTGGAACTGGGGTGTGCGCGCTCACTGGCCGGCTGGGGTGACCACTGGATCTATATATCCAGCCTGTCGCCCAGATCCAGCTTAGTTTCTTGTAGATCTCACAGGAAAAAAATCTGGTGAAAAAACTATCTAGAAAAAGAAAAAAAAAAAACTTTTGCCAGGACCAGAGATCCCACTAAAGGAACTAGGTCCTGACTAGGCAGATTAAAACTTGTATCCTATAGCTGGAAGAGAGGGTATACCCCCCTGGGACTGCCCATAGGCATAGCCAGAACTTTTTCTGCCTAGTGGCCTACTCCTGTAAGGGGCAGTATAACCCTACTGTTATGAACAGATACTGCGTCTGTCAATGAACGAGAAAGAGAAAATTGGATTTTAGAACTTACCGTAAAATCAATTTCTCGGAGTCCACTGCTTTAATCATAGACGGTTGGCTTTGGCCTCACGGCTGCATTTCCAGTTTTTAGTTGAAAGCAGTGGAGAATAACCTAAAACCCTCAGAAAAACAGAGGGGTGGGAGCTACATCCGTCTGAGAAATGGATCTTACGGTAAGTACAAAAATTCAATTTTCTCTATCGTCCGACGGACGAAGCAGCTGCTTTAATCATAGACGGTTGGGACGTCCAAAAGCAGTAACCACTGAGGGGTGGGAAAAAATGACAAAACCCCAAAAGGAATGCAATTCCCATGGCTAACAGCAAACAATAAAACAGAGCCCAACAAGTAACAACTGCGGCTCAAATGCAACAAAACCACAAAAGGAGGAGAGAAAAATAGATCGCCCCTTACACGGCGGCCTGCAAGACCTTGCGGTTAAAGGACGCATCTGCAGATGCCAGCAGATCCACTCTGTAAAATTTGGTGAATGCGTGTACTGACGACCAAGTGGCCACCTTACAAACCTGCAGCACTGATGCTTAATGGTGGAAGGCCCAGGAGGCACTCAACGCCCGCGTAAAGTTAGCAGTGACTGGGAAAGGCAGAACTTTGCCCTTAAGAGAATACTCCTTCACCACCGTCTGTCTGATCCATCGAGAGATGGTCGCCGCAGAGGCAGCCTGACCCTTCCAGGGTCCATCCGTAGTCACAGAGTCCGACTGACGAAAGGACTCAGTAACCTCCAGATACTCTTGTATCGCCCGAATCACATCCAAGTAATGCAAAGCAATTTCCTTGGGATGGGAAGGTTTTGGACAGAGTGACGGGAGCACTAGGTCTTCATTCAGATGAAAATCAGAAACTACTTTAGGTAGGGATGGCGAATGAGGTCGTAACACCACTTATCCCTATTGATCACCAGATAAGGAGAACAGCAAGACAATGCCGCCAGTTCAGACACCCTACGAGCAGAGGTGATATAGCCACCAAAAAGGCAACCCTCTGCGACAAGTCAAGCAATGAAACGCGCCTATGTTCTCAAAAGGAGGATGCTGAAGAACCGACAGAACCAAATTAAGGTCCCAAGGAGGCACGGGGGACCTCCTGGGGGGGAGCCAAATGGCAAACCCCCCTGAAGAAAAGTACGACTCTTTCAAACGGACGTTGAAAATACACAGCCAAGGCTGAGATCTGTCACACAAGAGTGCCCAAAGCCAAGCGTTGGTCAACCCTTTTCTGCAAAAAAAGAAGCCAGGATCCTGCTGACCACAAAGGATCAGGGATGTAGGTGGAACAACTCACACCAAGCAATGTACACTTTCCATGTACGGTGATAGATCTTCCGAGAAGTGGACTTCCTGGCTTTGAGTAAGGTAGGGATCACAGAGTTGAACAGACCCCTGTTCTTCAACACCATGCACTCAACAGCCAAGCCATTAAAGCCAGCGACTGTAAAGCAGGATGGAAGATGGGACCCTACGATAGATCTTCCCACAGAGGAAAGGCCCATGGACCTGCCACCTGTAGCCAAATCACGTCGGCGTACCAGGATCTCCGGGGCCAATCTGGTGCCACCAGAATCGTCGGAATCCCCTCCAGCTCGACCCTGCGGAGCAGACGAGGCAAGAGTTTTAGAGGAGGAAACGCATAAAGGACCCCGTACTGACTCCAGGGAGCCACCAGGGCATCCACGGCTTCGGCCAGGAGGATCTCTGGACCGAGCCACAAACTTTGGAATTTTTCTGTTTTGCCTGGAGGCAAACAGATCCACATCCAGGGTTCCCCACTGCAGACACAACTGGTGAAACACTGGCGGATCCAGAGACCAATCTCCCTGATCCAGGGTTTGTTGACTCAGGTAGTCCGCCTGCCAGTTGTCTACGCCAGGAATGTACACGGCGGATAGGGCTGGAACATAAGTCTGCACCCAGCTCAGAATTTCGGCTACCTCCATAGCCGCCAGGGCACTCCTGGAGCCCCCTTGATGATTGACATATGCCACGGCCATGACGTTGTCTGACTGGACCCGGACAGGACAGCCCTTGAGTGTCCATCCAATAGAGCATGCTCAACCTGATTGCTCTCAGCTCCAAAACTTTGATCGGAAGGTTGGATTCCTCCATCGTCCAGGTACCTTGAACAGTCAGAGTGCCCGGTGCTCCCCCCCCCAACCGGTCAGACAGGTGCCTGTCGTCACCACCGTCCACAACACTGGAAGGAAGGAAGGATTTCCCATGGAGAAGGTTTGGAGAGCTGAGCCACCAATGCAGGGAGTCCCTGAAGCTCTGACTCAAGCGAATCAGACTGTCCAGGGATGCGGGGTCCTTGTCCCATTTGACAAGGATTTCCTGTTGAAGCTTTGTGTGGGCCTGAGCATAGGGCACGGCCTCAAAAGAGGACACCATCAGGCCCAGCACTTGCATAGACGACCAGAGAGACACCAGGTCGCAAGCCAACAGGGACAGAAGCGCCTCCAACTTCGCAGAAGGGAGAAACACCTTTGCCGCAGCTGAGTCCAGGATCATGCCTAGGTACTCCAGTCTGGTCGTTGGAACCAGTGCAGATTACTGAAGGTTGAGATTCCAACCGGAACCAGTGCAGATTACTGAAGGTTGAGATTCCAACCGAACTGCTGTAGAGTGAATAGTCACCTCCAGATCCCATTCCAATTGCACAGAAGAGTCTGCTTGGAGCAGGAGATCGTCCAGATAACCCAGGAAGCTAAAAAATGGAAATGCAGCCGTAAGGCCGAGGGTAATAGCCTGGGGGGGGGTCAAAGCCAACTGTCTATGATTAAAGCAGCAGCTACGTCCGTCGGTGGACGATAGAGAAAAAAGATTTTTTAAACACAGAAATGTTGGTTTACTTAAATGTATGTCCATGTACTGTATACGTACTGTGGAAACTTCACACTGGACCTCATGCAACTTGGATTCTATGCCTCTCCACTCTTCCTCCAGACTCTGGGACCGTGACTTCCAAATGAAATGCAAAATTTGACATCCATGATGATTTGGGGAGCGATGTCATCTGCTGGTGTTGGTCCACTGTTTTATCAAGTCCAAAGTCCGCACAAGACCAGGAAACTCTAGGAGCACTTCAGAGGAGAGACACCAGACCCAACAATGCAGATGAGCTGAAGGCAGCCATCAAAGAAGCATAGGCTTCCGTAACACCTCAGCAGTACCACACCGCATTGATGCAGTATTTAATGCAAAAGGAGCCCCGACCAGAACTTGAGTGCATACTATACTGTACATCAGTAAGCCAACATTTCCGTATTAAACATTTTTTTATTGGTCTTATGTAATATTCTAATTTTTCGCCAGCTGTAAGCCATAATCAAACATTTCTTTTGTTTACTTTTAAAATAAATCACTTTGTGTAACACATCTATATAAAATGTAGGAATTTCACTTTTTGAATTACTGAAATAAAATTTACATTTTGATGATATTCTAAATTTTAAGAGATGTACCCCCTTCTCTATCAGCGACTTCACGGGCATGACCATCACCTAAGGAACTAGCCAAAAAAAAAAAAAAAAACTGAAGCTATGCCTAGCTGTGAGGGATTTTTCCTGGATGGGGGATTTCCTGTCTTTTGTGTCAGTATCCAATCACCTAAAAGGTGGTAGCATAACCCTATGTATATGAAGATACCCCATGTACTATTATGAACAACAAGAAAACTTACCGTTAGTATACTGGTAACGGCCTTTCTCTTAATCCTTCAAGGACGGCCTACATATGAGAGATTGTGGCTCCGCCTCACAGGAAACACAACTAATTTGCAGCTGTTAAAAGGGTCCCACCCATCCTTGAGCTTCAGTAATAGAAAAGTACCTTTCCAACCGAACTTTCAAAGGATACAGTTATTCAATAACATACAGCTACACATATATATACATTTTTTAACTCACCACCATCTTGGGCGGGAAGTAGGCCGGCCGTCCTGGAAGGATTAAGAGAAAGGCCGTTACCAGTATACTAACGGTAAGTTTTCTCCTTTCATCCTTCCAGGACGGCCTACATATGCGAGGATAATAAAGGAATCCATACTGGCCTACCTTAGGGCGGGACCACTGCCTGTAAAACCTTTCTGCCAAAGGCAAGGTCTTGTTGTGACAGTACTTCCACACGATAGTGCTTTAGGAAGGTATCTTGACTGGACCAGGCGGCTGCATGGCGGATCTGCTCCCAGGATGCTCCGGCTTTTTCGGCCCAGGAAGTTGCCATGCCCCTTGTGGAATGTGCCTTTAGATTTGTTGGTGTGGGGGTACCGGACACCTTATATGACATACTAATGGCTTGTTTAATCCACCTAGAGATTGAGGGTTTTGATGCTTGTAATCCACTCCTTGGTCCAGAATGTAGAACCAATAGGTGGCTAGATCTTCTAAAGCCCTTGGTTCTTTCTAAATATGCTAGAAGACACCTTCTTACATCTAAGCAATGGAATTTTCGTTCTTTTGCACATTTAGGTTTTTCACAGAAAGATGGGAGAACCATCTCATGATTCCTATGAAAGGAAGACACTACCTTGGGTAGGTACAGTGGGTCTGGTTTAAGAATCACCCTGTCTTGGAGAATTCGCATAAAGGGTTCCTTTATGGATAAGCTTTGTAAATCTCCCACTCTCCTGGCTGTGGTGATTGCCAACAGAAAAGTTAACTTGATTGACAAAATGTTTAAACTAATTTTGTTCAAAGGTTCAAATGCTTCACTAGATAATGTCTCTAGTACTAGCGTTAGGTTCCAAACTTAGTTCTGTTAATTGGAGATACTCTTCCCCGGGCTAACAGAAACCTTTTAATTAAAGGTTCTTTGGCCAGACTTTTGTCTAAAAAAACAGAAAGTGCCGCTACCTGTACTTTTAAGGGTGTTCACCGCCACCCCCTTATCTACCCCATCCTGTAAAAAATCCAGGATCATCGGGATTGAGGCAGAGGAATCCTTCTTCTGACTCTGCCAAGTACAGAATGTTTTCCAGATTTTGGAATAAATTTTCCTAGTTACTGGCTTTCTACTTGAAAGGAGGGTCTCAATGACTGTCTGAGCATCCTTTTTCTTTTAAGATTTGGCGTTCACTACCCAGACTTAACTGAAAAAACTGTGGTCTGGGGTGAATCAAAGGTCCTTGTAGTAACAAGTCTGGAACTTCTGGTAGTTTCCATGGTGCTGTCACTGATAGGGATACCACGGTTGCAAACCACGTTCTCTTTGGCCACCCAGGTGTGACCAGGATGAGGCGTAGTTGCGGCCATCCGCTGAGTTTCTGCAGAACTCTCGCAATTAGATTCTGTGGGGGAAAGGCATAGGCTAGCCTGAAGGGCCAAGGCTGTGCTAGAGCATCCAGGCCCAGCATACCCCTCTGCTTTGTCAGAAAAGAACGGTTCTACTTTTCGGTTCTGCCGAGTGGCAAACATGTCCACTTCTGGCTGACCAAATTTTTGGACTAGGCGTTGATAAATTATGGGGTTCAGTTCCCATTCTGCCTGTTTGATGTGATGACGACTGAGGAAGTCCGCTTCCCAGTTGTCCTTCCCTTTTATGTACATGGCTGAAAGGGAAATTACTCTCTTTTCTGCCCAGCTCAGTGTCTCCTGAGCGAATTTTAGCAGAGAGCTTGATCTGGTCCCCCCCCTGATGATTCAGGTAAGCTACTGCTGTAGCATTGTCTGAATGGACTTGGACTTCTTTCCCTAGAATGTCCTTCTCGAAGGCTTTTAAGGCCTTTTCCACAGCCTTCAGTTCCCTGTAATTGGAGGAGGCTTGACTCAGCTTCGAATCCCAGATACCCTGGCTCCGTGCTTCTTTTAGGTGAGCTCCCCACCCCTCGGAACTTGCGTCCGTGGTAATCCTTACGGGCAGCTCTTGACCCCATAATCGCCCCTTCTCCAGGTTTTGGGGAATTGTCCACCATTTCAGTGACAAAATTACTTGTGGGGACAATGTAATTTTGTGGTCTATGGAGTCCTGTCTCCTGTTCCAAGAGGCCAGGTGAAAAAAATTGGAGGTCTCTTGAATGTAGTTGGGCCCACTCTACAGCTAGAATACACGCTATCATTAGCCCTAGAACTTGCATGATCTGTCTCCTGGAACACCAAGGATGAGAGCAGATGCCTCTTACTGCTGAGACCATTTTTTCCACCTTTTCCCTTGGGAGGAAAAGTTTTTTGAGTCTGGTATCTATTTTGTATCCTAGATACACTTGGACCTGTGCTGGCTGTATTGAGGATTTCTCCAAATTCAATAGCCACCCTACCGCTTGAAGAACTGACATAACCTTTTGGGTGTCTGCCATAGCCTGTTTTTCTGATCTTGCAAAGATCAACATATCATCCAGATACGGGATCAAACTTAGGCCTTGTAGGTGAAGATGGCTTACTACCTCGGCCAAGATTTTTGTAAAAATCCTTGGACTTGTTGCCAAGCCAAAAGGAAGAGCTCTGAACTGCCAATGTGCAGTGCCTTCTTCCGTCACAATGGCGAATCTGAGAAATGCTTGATGTTCCAGATAAATTGGAACATGTAGGTAAGCATCTCTTAAATCCAATGTTGTCATAAAGACATTCTGGTACAGATTTTTTCTGACCGCATAAATGTTCTCCATGGGGAACTTCTTGTATATCAGTAATTTGTTTAGTTTCTTGAGGTTTATGACTAGTTGGAATTTTCCTGAGGGCTTTGGCACCACAAATATGTGGGAGAAAAAGCCTTGGAATGCCTGACCCATTGGTACAGGTAAAATCACCCTCTGCTCCGCTAGTTCCTGAATACCGTCTAACAGTGCCTTCCACTTTTGTTCTATTTTTGAGGGATAGGTCACTGTTATATCTGGTACCGGCTGTGGGGCAAACTCGTCGGTACTAGAGATGCACCGAAATGAAAATTTTGGGCCGAAACCGAAACCGAAAATTCAGGATGCCCTTGACCGAAAACCGAAACCGAAAATGACTGACTTTTTTAACCTAAATAATCTACATAATAAAAGTGTCAAACACCCCTATAATAAATAACCCATAAATTAACATCAGCAATAAATAAGCAATATATTCAATATCCTATAAAAGCTATCACTAATGTGGATAAAAAAAAGAATGTGTGGCTTATACAGTACATAAATATGAACTTAGCAAATATAGAATAAATATAAATGAGCAATAACAAGTGCAGTAAAACGTATATACTCATGCACGAGGATATACGTTTTACTGCACTTGTTATTGCTCATTTATATTTATTCTATATTTGCTAAGTTCATATTTATGTACTGTATAAGCCACACATTTTTTTTTTATCCACATTAGTGAGAGCTTTTATAGGATATTGAATATATTGCTTATTTATTGCTGATATTAATTTATGGGTTATTTATTATAGGCGTGTTTGACACTTTTATTATGTAGATTATTGAAGTTATTTATATATTTCTATATTGATAATTTATTTCCCTCTATATATATATATATATATATATATATATATATATATATATATATATATATATATATATATATATATATATATATATATATATATATATATATACACACACACACACACACACACACACATCTGTATTTTTTTTCCCTTCTCAGTTTACACACTACGCTGATACAGAATATTCACATTGAATCCTACATATTCACCGGCAGCGCCAATCACTTCCTCTTCTCTTTATATATCTATTATATAACCCCTCCCAGGGTTATATCTTGAAGTGGGCTGCAGCCAATCTCTCTATTATCTCTTTATACATATATATTTCTTAATTTCTTTATTTGTTATCCTAAGCGCAGATTCTCTTAGTTTTTTGATCTAAGGGGTTAACTTTATTAACTCCCGCACTGCAATCAGAAGGGGGTGAGCACTGCACTAGGCTGTGAATTCATTCTACTACTGACATGCAGGGGAGAAACAGTTTTTTTTTTTTACAGCACAGCACATAACATTAATTCCTCCACAACAAACACCACGTGAAGGCACTGAAGGGAGGAGGTGGGTGGAGCGGTGGAGCGATGCAGCAATCGGCGCGGAGGAGAATGAGATCCTCCTACACCGTCACTGTGCATTCTGGGTTCCTCTCCCCCGGGACGACAAGCTGTAAATCACAATGAAGGAGGCACCGCATCGGATCGCGGCGGACAGGGAAGTCAATGACTCACTTCTTTCACAGATCAGCGGCCATACATTTTCGGCTTTTTTAACCCCCTATCGGCCGAAATGAAATAGTAGCATTTTCGGCCGAAAATATCGGCGGCCGAAATTTCGGTGCATCCCTAGACTCGGTACCCTTCCCGAATTATCTGGAGAATGTAGGGGCTGGCAGAGATGTTTTCCCATTGGGAAGCAAAATGGGTCAGTCTGCCCCCTACCCTGATGCTGGCGTCAGTTGGTTTCTTTGGACTTAGGTCCAGGTTTAAGGAACAATAAGTTGGTTCCTTGTTTTCCCTTTTCAGGACCACCTTTCCTGGCCTGTCCCTTGAAAGGCTTTGATTTTTGTCCTGGAAGTTCCGAAAGGAATATCTTCCCGTTTTGACCTTTTTACTGGGAAATTTTTTCCCTTTTTCTGCAGATCTGGACAAGGTATCATCCAGTCCTGAACCGAACAGTAATGAACCTTCAAAGGGTAATGCGCAGAGTTTTACTTTGGAGGCTATATCACCTTCCCATGCTTTGACCCAAAGCGCCCTTCTAGCAGAATTTACTAATGCTGCTGTTTTTGCAGATGCTACTATTGACTCCACAGCCGAGTCTGCTAAGTAGGATACTGCTTTTCCAATCACAGCCAGGGAATCTATCAGGTCTTGTGATCCCGCCATTGTGGGGACATGTTTTGACAGTTCCTTGAGCCAAAAGTCTGCATTCCTGGCCATACAGGTATCAGCTAAGGCTGTAGTCATATTATACGCGTTAGAATCCCAAGCCTTTTTTTTAATAAGGATTCAATCCTGCGATCCATAGGATCGGTAATATGACCGGCATTTTCCAAGGACAAATCTGTTCCTTTTGATAGCTGTGCTAGAGGAGCGTCCAGTTTTGGATTTTTTTGTAAATACCTCCAATTCCTGTGGCTCAAAGGGATACCTTCTTTTCCAGCTATTTGGCCTGGATAAGGCATGTGTAGGGCATTTCCATTCTTGGTGTATTATGTCTTTTAATGACTGGTGAATGGGAATGGTTCTGTACTGGGCTCTTTCCAAGCCTTTGTACACTTTATCTTTACTGGAAGACTCATTTACTGGGGTAGGGATTCCTTCAGTGGCATGTACCACTTTAAGGAGACCCTCCATGTATTCCAACGAAAAAAGATTTTTGTTACTTTTAAACTTCTTTTTCCTCCTCACTGTTACTTTCTGAGTCCTTATCCGAGCTGGAAGGACCTCCCGTGTAACTAGTGCCTTCCCCTGGATCTTCCTGTTCCCTGACTTGTGTTGAGGGAATGGTTTGAGACTCTGACCAGAGAGATGAGGGTCCTCTTGACCACCCACTGTCCTGGGAGGATAAGCTATCCTTGGATACTTCCTCTGCTGGGTTTTGAGGGATAGCTGCTGTAGTCCTGAATGACTAAATAGTAGCTAACATTTCCTCTTGCATAGATTTAAGAAAATCTTTCATTAGGATTGATGCTTCCTTCCCTGCTAACTTATTAATACAAGTATGGCATAAGGGCTTTAAGTAAGACTTAGATAATCTAACCCCACAGTTCCCACATTTTCTAGACATGCTAGTGCTGACTGTGGAAGGGGGTCTGGCAGGGGCTTCCTGTGCCGGTGGCAGACCTGTGTAAAACACAAGACAAGAAAAAGAGACAATAATGTGACACAATAGTATCTCTTGTCTACCACTGCGGCTAACATTAAGTCAGGGAAATGGCCAGGCATGCCTGTCTTGAAATAGACAGCAGTTGGCCCGGCACCGGTGTAGTCACTTACCCGTTCCTGTCGCCACCTGCGCTGCCGCTTTTTCCTCTGTCGGGAGTGCGGATATCCGAGTCTCTTTTTGGGGCAATTTCAGCCCTCTCGTAGCCGGAGAATCAGCCATGCCCCCAGCGCTGAGCTCACATGGACCCGGCGTCTCCTCCACGCTGTGCCTCTTCCGGGTATCACCCGCTCCGCCTTTTCCGCCGGAACTTCTGGTCTCCATAGCGAGGCTTGAGGCGCGCTCACTGGCGGGAAATTCAAAATCCTTACCGCCCAACGGAGCTAATGGAGGAGACTTCCTGCAGAGACAACAGGACTTCAGGTATAGAGGGACCTTCACTGTAAGGTAAACCGCACTACCTGGCATGTTGGCGACCTGAAAGCTCCTGTTTCCAGGATGCAGCTAGGGAGGAAACCTGCCATTAGGCCGACCGAAGCTGCCTTCCAGGGGTACCTCTCAGACAGTCCTTTGCCTTCAGGTCAGTAAAAAAAAAACAAACGTTCCGATGTGAGGTTGGAAACACAACTGAACTGAAGCTCAAGGATGGGTGGGACCCTTTTAACAGCTGCAAATTAGTTGTGTTTACTGTGAGGCGGAGCCACAATCTCTCATATGTAGGCCGTCCTGGAAGGATGAAAGGAGAAAGAGGTCTTTTAGACCTCCACTCCAACCATTGGTTTAAAGTTTTGTTTGTCAGTGTTACAAAGTATGAATTGGCAAATGATTAGCAAGCCCTCAACTAGGGGAAAGAGAGAACAAGGCCCACCCAAAGAAAGCATGTGAAGTGAAAAACCATTGCATAGAATCACACAAAATGAAAGGTTTTCCATGTTTTATAATAATTTTTTACAAACATTAAAGCTGGCCATACATTATACAATTTTCTTATTCAATTTCCTTTAGAATTACCTTCAAGTATGAAGTGCAAGGGCCTGCTGATTGCATACAAATTGAAAAGGTTTAGGTCTGACTTCAAGTTATATGGTTTTGGTAAAACTAAAGGAAGATTGTACAAGAAAATTGTATAATGTATGGCAAAGCCTTAGAAGCGGTCAAGATAAAATGCCCCATCTCAGAGACTAGGTTTCAATAGCCAGATCATCAAGCCAGCAACCAAGCAGCAGGACAGGAGATTGGTTCATAAGTTCAAGTCTTGCATCTAGTTGAACTGACACACTAACAGGACTTCGGGCGTTCCCAAAAACAGACATATGTTTGTTTCGGGAAAACTTCCGAATGATGGATCTATTTCCCCTGGGTGCAGATCTTGACTTCTGAAAGTCTACCAGATTCCCCCCCCCCCAGGAATCCCTAACACAGCAAGCTCCACCCAGAAGAAAGCTACCCCAACACTCAGGGTAGCCCACCGATGATTGATAAATGTGCCACTGCCAACTGAACCCAGACCAGGCCATCCATTAGAAGGAAAGGCCAGGGAAGGAACAGAAAACAAAATTTCAGAACTGTACATTAAATACTGTTAATATATAGCTATGCTATGCAGTCACCTAAACACTGACCCAAACAGACAGCTTAAGATAAACCCACCCACAACCGGAATACTTAAGCTTTTTGCTGCGTCCTCAGGTAGGTGAAGGTTTTCACACAGAAGGAACACCAAGGGCAAGTCTCTTATTAGATAGTTCAATCTGAAATTTTATTCCAACATACAATGCCTCAAAGGAATTGGGGTTTCTTCCACTAACCCATAGCTATCCGTAAATTCTGTGTCATATATTAAAGGTTTTATTCTAAACCCGACAATATAGATATACAATTGACCCCAGTCATATTTTCCCTTCGAATGACTACTTGTCGAAACATTAAAGAACTTAAAAAAAAAAAAAAAAAAGGCTATTTCTGTTAAGCTCCTCCTATATTTATTGAATGTTTGAAATTTGTTTGTATGAATTTTTTATTGCGCTATTGGTAAAATTTCAGCACCCTTTTAAATGAAATCCTCATCACATGCATGGCAGCTGAAATTGCAAAATCCTACTGACATCTGGGAAATCTGGAATTTTGATGCTGGAGAGAAGAGGTTAAGACACAAATCATAACTCCTGCCACTTAGGTGCCATATTACATGCACTGGTGACAGTGACCATTGTAGCTGCTAGCATTTGTTTCTTTGGTTGCTGTGTTCAAGGTTTTCACCAGCTGTTATATAATGGCTTTCACACATTATAGCAACCATTTATAATAGTGCAGTAGGTTCTGTGACATTAACTATTGCTTTATATATGTATACATTTTAATATTAGTAAATAAAAAGAGCAGAATACCCTTTGCACTATACAAATAGCAACATAATACACATACCTGCATACAAACAAGAATCTGTGTATGCAACTGCTCTTTACTTGTCTTAGCATACATAAAAAGAACCCCAAGAACTGAAAATATATTAATATCCAATGTTTATCCGACTTCAAAAGGATGCTGCCTAAGAGGATTAAGAGTACGGATTCTCCACAAGGTCTTTGAAGCCTGCACGAAAATGAAGTCTGCTCTGTCTACAAAAAACAGCACATACCAGCATGTAGTAAAGCTGCAGTGTATGCTCTGGGCATTTTGTATAAACCAGCTTAACACATAATAGGGAGGTCTGTTGAAGGGCATTTTCAGCACACATCACAGGTGAAGCATTTTTAACCATTTTAATTGTGCACTAACAATTGCTTTAGGTTGATCGTAAAATATAAGGTGACTTAAGGTAACACAAAAACATGTACTTTATGTTTTATGTATATTAAAATAGACAAAGGAACCATACATACAAAAATCAAAGACACATATTAAAAAAAAAAAAATACTGAAGCATAAATATTGAACAGAACCGGAAAACAAAAATACATATAAAGCTTTTGCAACATCAACAAGAAAATAAAGACCGGTGGTACTGGAACAGAGAACAAGCAGTGCTCTGCATGACCTTCAAGTTTTTTTTTTTCTCTTTACACACAAGAAAAGGCACCACTGAGGTGTAAATCTCTGCAACAATTTGTTGAAAACTGTTTACATGCCAACCCTCAAATGTAGTCAGTATGCAGATATGACCTGTAGTATTGAAAGTATAACTAAAATACTGCAATCTCTCTTCCACTGTCAAATTAACATTAAAACCTTCTCAACTCTTGCAGAATATGATAAATTTAACATGCACGCTTGACATAAAAAAAGTGAAACTAAAGTTATGAAAAAAAGGATACACAAAATAAAAAGCTTTGAAGTCAAGAAGAATGTTGCACCAAAGTCCACTGCATGAATAAATGCTCGTTTGGTGCACAGATTAGATAAAACAAAACAAATCATTATTACACTTCTGTACAAGCACCTCAAATAAGTGCATCATCCCTTGCGTAGAAGAAAAAAAAAAAAAATCAAGTTCATAACCCACAACATACTCTAATAGATGTCCACAGTTTTATTGTTTGTCATTCACCCAATGAAGACTGAATATGGAAGATTGGAGTGTTGCGTCTGATCACATTGAATCATGAAAACGGCTTGAACACAACATATGTTTAGAGTGTAGTATGTTTGGAGTGTAGTATGATCGCTGCTTTGTCTGCTGCTTATTCATATTTTATTGTGACACTGGCCACACCAGATCAAAAAAGAAAATCTAACATTAGTGCCAAGTAAAAGAGGGATTAATAAAAAAATATCCAATTTTTCTTCTAGCCTTCTTGCACAAATGATCCCTGCCAGATCAGGTTCTAGTGGGTCTGCACAAGTCCCAATTCAAGTTGTAGATGCCAGTGATTTAAGAGGGTGCCTCAGCACCCCTGACTTACAAATGCCCATAAATCTTGCACAATGCCCCTTGTAGTGTCTTCGGTTAGTCTTTTCTCTCTAGTTTTTGCAATATTGTTGAAGACTGCTCCCTTCTCCTGAGGAACTAGTAATCGTACATCCAGCCAACATAAAGCAGAAGGTAAGAAATTAACATGACTTTGGACTGGGTTTGCTTGTGCTGGAAGCTTGGCCATAGTGCACTATGGGGGAAACTAAAAGCTAATAAAGCTTAGCTTGAGTCTTTACCAAAGAAAAAAACACAACAATGGCAAGTCATCACACAGTACTCAACTAGTAGGCACCAGTGGCAAGAGCAGGGTCTGGAGACTTAGCATTTCAAATGTTATCTCAGGTAACAGGATGGAGCACATGGAGAAGCAAAACAAGTGTGTATACAGTTGCCAAAGTGCATTTATATTTCCTCCACACCGTGAGCAAAGATCATAACCAGGCCAGGCTCCAGTACCATGTCCTCTCCCATATGTTGGTTCTCACAGGCCATTACCACAACAGCCTGCTTTCCTGGAATCCGCTTTGCCACGTAGTTCTCGTAATACCTTCGGTTCATCTGTCGTGTCTCAAGTGTTGCCAGGCCCTGTGGCCAGTTGCGCTCATGGGCATTTTCTATGAGCTCATTCACTATAGATGCTGGGCAACCACTTTCCACTAGTGAGCGTTTGATGACTGCTTGTAACACAGCATCTGGCGTTGAGATCATTCCACCCCACCGAGTCACGCGTGCAGGTTGTAAAGAGTTTACCCACCTGTATAGTAAAATCAAAGGGAGTATGTAATCATTACACAAGTCAGACAATCATTTCAAATCCTTAAAAAGTCATAATACATGAAAGTCACACGACAGATTCAAGCACTACTTGCTATTAAACAATGAAGGAGTTTACTAGAGAAAACTATCAATTGCTTAATAAGAACCACATAAACAACACGTTTGGCATGAGGCAGTTTAGAAAAGGATTGGAAGATTCCTAAAGGAGTTGTAAAGTCAGGTGTTTTTTGCATGAAGATAAAAAAAAAAAAAAAAATAATGTGTGTAACAGCTGCCCCAGCACCCCCTAATACTTACCTGAGCCCCCCATCTCTATCCGGCAATGTCCACGAGTCCCTCAGCTGTCCAGGACCTTCCCTCCTGATTGGCTGAGTCAGTTAGCGAATCAGGAGTGAGGGGACACGGCTGAATGGCAGCTCCATGTCTGCATGGACACACGGAGCTGCAGCTAGACTCGGGTGCCCCCATAGCAAGCTGCTTGCTGTGGGGGCACTGGACAGGAGGGTAGGGCCAAGAGCACCTAAGAAGGTCCAGAAAAGGAGGAGGATCTGGCTGCTCTATGCAAAACCAACTGCACAGAGGAGGCAAGTACAATGTTTGTTATATAAAAAAAAAAAAAAAAAACACAAGACTTTACAATCACTTTAAACACCTGGTTCTGGTACAAACATGCTCATCTAAGGTCACCATTATGTGCTGTAGTCTGAGGATTTGACCACAGTAAGGCCCCATGCACACGGGACGTTTTTAACGCCGCTGTAAGCAGCGTCAGGCGTTTTCTTTTTGCAGCCTAAAAACGCCCCTCCATGTTATTCTATGGCCTCATGCACACTCAGACGTTTTTGAGCTGTAAGTGGCTTAGACGTTTTTAGGCTGCAACAAGAACCCACCACCTGCGCGTTCTGAGGACCAGCGTTACAGCGTTAAAAACGCCTGACGCTGCTAAAAGCTGAATAACTTTGCTATAACGTGGCTTAACGTGCGTTAAGCCACGTTATACGTTTTTTTTTCTTCCATTCAAAATCAATGGTTCCCTATGGGATCCTATTGATTTGAATGGAGGTCGCACCGCAACACCGCAAGTCGGATCAGACTTGCGGGGTGACTTGCGCTGTGGGAATCTTGAGGGGGAACGCCACACCAAAATGGGAAAAAAACGGCGTGGGGTCCCCCCCAGGGTTCCAAACCAGGCCCTTCGGGTCTGTTATGGAATTTGAGGGTAGCCCCATGCCGAAAAAACGGCATGGGGTCCCCCCCAAAATCCATACCAAACCCTTATCCGAGCATGCAGCCCGGCAGGCCAGGAAAGGGGAGGGGACGAGCGAGCGGCCCCACCCCCCCTGGACCACACCAGGCCACATGCCCTCAACATGGGGGGGTGTTGGTGCTTTGGGGCAGGGGGAGCTCTGCACCCCCCACCTCAAAGCACCTTGCCCCCATGTTGATGAGGACAAGGGCCTCATCCCCACAACCCTGGCCGGTGGTTGTGGGGGTCTGCGGGCAGGGGGCTCATCGGAATCTGGAAGCCCCCTTTAACAAGGGGGCACCCCAGATCCCGGACCCCCTCCCTATGTGAATGGGTATGGGGTACACTGTACCCCTACCCATTCACCCCATAAAAGGCAGTGTAAGGAAATAACGACAAGAGACGTTTTGGAAAGTTTATTAAAAATCTTCATCCGACTCTTCTTGTCTTCTCCTCTCCGGGGTCTTCTCCGGGGTCTTCTGCTCTTTTGCTGTCCGCCCTTCTTGTCTTCTCCTCTCCGGGGTCTTCTCCGGGGTCTTCTGCTCTTTTGCTGTCCGCCCTTCTTGTCTTCTCCTCTCCGGGGTCTTCTGCTCTTTTGCTGTCCCCCTCTTCTTGTGTTCTTGTCTCCGGGGTCTTCTGCTGTCCCCTCTTCTGCTGTCCTCTCTTCTTTTCTTCTCCTCTCCGGTCTTCTGCTCTTTTGCTGTCGGCTGTCTTCTTCCTCCGGTCCTCCTCCGACGATGTCTCCGCTGATTATGCCTATGCCTATGGTGAGTTTTTGGCAGCTCTCATTTGTTTTGGAAAATGAAGAAAGAAAAAGGAAAATGTATTTGTCATTTGGGGGGTTTGTGCTGTCTTGGCATTTCATGGCCTCCGAAACTGACGGGTAGGAGTGAATTCAACAATTTCCACTCTTCGCAAGCCTGAAGGCGGTGATTGGTTTCGGGGTCCTGTACGTGGCTAGACTGCCAAAAAGTCTCACACATGTGGTATCCCTGTACTCAGGAGAAACAGCAGAATGTATTTTGGGGTGTCATTGCACATATAACCATGGCATGTTTGAGCAATATAAAATTTAGTGACAACTTTGTGTGACAATTTTTTTTGCCCCCCCCCCCCGATACTTAAGTCCACGGAATATTTTATATTTTGCCACAACATGCCTCTCAGAAAATAGCTTGGGGTGTCAACATTCCGAAGAGGGGTCATTTTTTTGGGGGGGGGGGGAAGTTGCCTCCAAAACTGATACGTAGCAAGGAGGGACATCAAAAATGTATGCCCTTAGAAAGCCTGAAGGCAGTGATTGGTTTTGGGGGTCCTTTATGCGGCTAGACTTCCAAAAAGTCTCACATGGGGTATCCCTGTACTCAGGAGAAGCAGCAGAATGTATTTTGGGGTGTAATTCTACATATACCCATGGCGTGTGAGCAATATATCATTTCAATGACAACTTTGTGTAAACTTTTTTTTTTTCCTGGTCATTTTTTAAACACCTGTGACAAAAAAAAAAATTAAATATTCATTGGGCTCAAAACGCCTCTCAGAAAATTCCTTAGGGGGTCTACTTTCCAAAAAGAGGTAATTTGGGGGGGCTGCCCTGCCACGTTAGCACTTCAAGAAATTCCAGTATTTACACCAGTTTGTAGATGCTATAACTTTTGCGCAAACCAATATATGCTTGAGATTTTTTTTTTATCAAAGACACGTAGCTAAAACTGGATTTTTGACTTACCGTAAAATCCTTTTTTCTTAGGTTTATTGACTCAGTCTCTGATGCATATCAGAAGGTTATACTGCCCCCTACAGGAGTAGGACACTAGGCAGAAAAAAAAGTTCCGGCTACGCCTATGGGCAGTCCCAGGGGGTATACCCTCTTTCTTCCTGCTAAGGATGTAAGTTTTGTATCAAAGCAGTGTCAGAGAAATAATAGCAACCCAACTCAAAATAGAGGGGCGGAGACTGCGTCCGTCACTGAACCCAAGAGAAGTGGATTTTACGGTAAGTCAAAAATCCATTTTTTCTATCGTTCATTGATGGAAGCAGTCTTTGATGCATATTAGTAGGTACGTCCCAAAGCAATACCATAAAATGAGGGGTGGGAACAGCAGAAAAAAACAAGTATCCAAGGCTAAACACAGCCAAAATGGAACTCATCAGAACAAGATGAGCCTCACCTGAAACAAACAGAAAACACCCTCAAGGGAGACCAAAAGCCCCCTAAACAGCAGTCTGCAAATCTTTGTGGCCAAAAGAGGCATTAGCCGATGCCAGCACATCTACCTTCTAAAGTTTGGTAAAGGTGTGAACAGATGACCAGCCTTGCAAACCTGAAGCACAGATGGCGAAAAGCCCAGGAAGCACTAAGCGCCCGAGTATAGTGCGCCTTAACAGGGAAAGGTGGAACCTGACCCTTAATTGAATAAGCCTGTACCACTGTTTGATCCATCTGGAAATAGTCGCAGCAGATGCAGGCAGCCCTTTCTTTGGACCATCCGTGAGTACAAAGAGCGAATCTGACTTACGAAAAGACTCAGTAGTTGCCAAGTACACCCTGATTGCCCGAACCACATCCAGAGGATGCAGTGCATATTACTTAGGATGTTTTGGCTTAGGACACAAAGATGACAATACAATGTCCTCGTTTAGAAACCACCTTCAGAAGGAAGGACGGATCCGGACGAAGTACCACTTTATCCCTATGAACCAACAGGTAGAACGACAGGACGCCGCCAGTTCCGACACCCTGCACGCAGAAGTAATAGCCACTAAGAAGGCCACCTTCTGGGATACAGTAAGCATGGGAATCTCCCAAATACTTTCAAAAGGAGGTTTCTGGAGAACCGACAGCACCAAGTTAAGGTTCCAAGGTGGCAACGGAGGTACCAAATGTCGCACCCCCTGGATGAAGTTACGCACCAGGGAATGGGTGGCCAACGGCCTCTGAAAAAAAAAAAATTGCAAAGGCCGAAAACCTTACCCTTAATAGTACTCAAGGCCAACTTTTTATCAACTCCCCGTTGAAGGAAGGCCAAAATCCGTGCCACCAAGAACGAGGGGGAGCCCCAAGAGACTCACACCACGCACAGTACGACTTCCACGTACAATGATACATCTTCCTAGAAGAAGTCACTTTTCTCGCTTTAAGCAGAGTGGGAATCACTGAAGCAGACAATCCCCTGTCCTTCAGTGCCTGGCTTTCAACAGTCAAGCCATCAAAGCCAGCGACTGTAAAGCAGGATGGAAGACTGACCCTTGAGACAGCAGATCCTCCCTGAGGAGAAGTCTAAGGAGCGTCTGACTAGCCTCACCAGGTCGACGTACCAAGCTCAGCGAGGCCAGTCCGGAGCCACAAGAATTACCGGAATCCCTTCCGCATCGATCCTGCGGAGAAGTCTCGGCAGCAACTTGAGAGGAGGAAAGGCATACATCAGCTGATACTGACCAAACGGGGCCACCAGCACATCTGCCAGAAGGTCCTGGGAACGGGCCACAAACCTCTGCAGTTTTCTGTTGATCTGAGACACCAACAGATCTACGTCCAGAATGCCCCAAGGAAGGCACAACTACTGGAACACCTCGGGATAGAGGGACCATTTCCCTGCATCCAAGGCCTGTCGACTGCGCAGATGCTCGGTCCAGTGGACTAGGCAAAGCCGGATCGCTCTCAACTCAGGACATTAATCGGTAACCTGGATTCCTCCAGAAACCAGACTCCTTGAGCAGATAACCTGCTGAGAACTCCCCCCAACCCCCATATATATGGAGGAAGAATTTTCCTTGCTTGAGCATCGGGGACCAAAGCCACAAGATCAGAGACTCCCTGGTCACCTGGCTCGGCTGGATTTGATTGTCCAGGGAGTTTGGATTCTTGTTCCATTTGAGAAGGATTTCCTTCTGGAGGATCCTCATGTAGAATTGAGCGAAGGGGACCGTCTCAAAGGAGGCCACCATCAGTCTCAGTACTCTCATACAGATCCAAAGGGAGGAACATTTACTGGACAGCAACCACTGAACCGCAGTCTGGAGTTTTTCCGGAGGAAGAAACACCCTGGCTGAGGACGAGTCCAGAGTCAGGCCCAGGTAGTCCAGTCTCATGGAAGGGACCAAGGACGACTTCTGTCTGAAGACTCAGAATCCACCTGAAGTCCTCCAGAGTTTTTGGCGATTTCCAAATTTGTTTCCAGCACCGTAGGAGACTCCACACGGAGAAGCAGATCGTCCAGGTAACCCAGGACCTATATCCCCCGCTGCTGCAATAGCACCAGGATCGGAGCCAACACCTTTGTGAAGACCCAAGGAGCAGAGGAGAGACCAAAGGGCAGTGCCACAAACAGACTGATCCTCTCCCACGGCAAAAAACGGAGAAAAAGTTGGTGTCCTGCACAGATTGGGATGTGAAGGTAGGCATATTTGATGTCTATGGAGGCCAGGAAATCCCCCTGATGTAGGGAGACCACCACTGTGCAAACCGATTCTATCTTGAATTTTTGAACTTGCACAAAGCAATTTAGTGCTTTCAGGTCGAGGATTGGACGCACCTTGCCTTCCTTCCTGGAAACTGAACAGGTTTGAATAAAAGCCATGAAAACGTTCCGCACACAGAACTGGAAAAATATCTCCCTGTTGTACCAGGTCCTGAACTGCCCCAAACAAAGAGGGGGGGGGGGTTGACAGAGACAGACACTCTCACTGTACCAAGATGCAGCAAAGAGATAGACTCCCTGTACCAAGATGCAGCAGCGGGCCCAGAACATCTGCACGTGTCAGCAGTAATCTCTCCAAAACGGAAATGAGCTGAGAAAACGCCAAGGGTTTAGGGGGGGCTCCATCCACAGAACGCCTCCAGAAACTCCCATACCGATTCCTTGCAGGAGAATCCACCGCAAAATGGCTGTGCCGGGTGTACCAAGATGGCCGCTGATCTCCTCAGCACGTGTCTACAAGAAAATGGCGGCCTGCAGAACAGCTGGGGACCCTCATGAGGACCACCCCAGACTCCACAGTGGGATCGATCAGCAGGTGGGCCCTGAAGGTACAGACCGAGACCCCCCCCCCCTCATGATCATTCATCCGCCGCCGCTGCACCCATGGTCCCCTGGAAACACGGTCCCAGCCCCTGGGAGTAGACCCAACAGCCACCAGCAAGGGGGGAGCGCAGGTAGAGGAGGGGGTGCGTGACAGGACAGAGGGGAACCTGGGATTGTGAGGGTTCGACCGTTCCAGGCCCGCGTCCACCCCAAAATCCACCAGGGGAAGAGGGGGGAACATTTACTCACCATACCAGGAACACAGGCGGGTACCATCTCCTGACAGGAACCCTCTCTGCCGAAGTGGGATGGCTGTCGGCAAAATAGGAACGCTGCGACTCGGGCCTAGAACCAGCCGCATGCAACCTGGCGAGACGTACAACTCACAGAGCTAGTCCCTGTCCAGTGGGACTATGTTGCGGCCGACCCAGCGCGGAGCTAAGGCCTGCGCACGCTCGTTGACCGGCTGGGGTGACCACTGGATCTATACATCCAGCCCATCGGCCAGATCAGGCATAGTTGCTTGTAAAATTCACAGGAAAAAATCCAGATAAAAAGCTAGCTAAAAAATTATATATAATTATATAATAAAAAAAAAAAAAAAACTTTTGCCAGGACCAGAGATTCCAGCAAGGAACTAGGTCCTTACTCCTGACTAGGCAGATTAAAACTGACATCCTATGTAGGAAGAGAGAGGGTGTATACCCCATAGGAGTAGCCAGAACTTTTTTTTCTGCCTAGTGTCCTACTCCTGTAGGAGGCAGTATAACCCTACTGATATGCATCAGAGACTGTGTCCGTCAATGAACGATAGAGAAATACATTTTGGACTAAATGTATGACAAATATTTCATTTATTGGAAACTTTTTATAAGAAAAAGTAGAAAATTTCATTTTTTTCCTCACAATTTTCAGTCTTATATTGCAAAAAATAAAAAAACGCAGAGGTAATCAAATATCACCAAAAGAAAGCTCTATTTGTAGGGGGGGAAAAAAGGATGTAAATTTTGTTTGGATACCGCATTGCATGACTGCAATTAAAGTCATGCAGTGCCAAATTGCAAAAAAATGGCCTGGTCATTAAGGGAGTAAATCCTTCTGGTCCAGAAGTGGTTAAAGAGATTTGGGAACACAGGAGCTCTACTGCATTGGCATTATCAACCCGATGCAAACTATGTCAAAACAGAAACATTTAGCACTGTCATCCTAAGTGAACATAAGGGGTCAGGACAAGAACTGAGGATGGCTTGCTTTGAGACAAAGTTGCTAGGAGAGGATCAACTTCTTTTGTTTGCTTGGTGTACAAAAACATTTTTAACCTATCTTGTTTATAACCTTTATTCCATGTTTTTTTTTTATTAGGAGATCCTTTTACTATTAAATTGAGCAGCCAGTTAACTTCCAATTTATTTTTTGGTGGCAACAGGCACAGCCAATATCAAACTTTTCAAATGAGAATGTAAAATTTCTATCAATACCATAACTTACTCAAGAATTTCATTATACTCTATTGTTTCCTCCAAGTTCTGAAGATTAGGGTTGGCACTGCGGATTGCTCTCATATATGCCTTTAGTAGCTGGATGTCTCGTTTCTGTTGGAAAGTTAAAAAAATGATATGTAAATACACTGAATACAAAATAAAGTAAGCTGTAATTTACATTACTATTTACCACGGGGCTCTCCTATTTGAAAGAATGACAAGCAAAATGCAGCACTATATACAATAAAATAGCTTAAAGTCAAATCAAATACATTTATACAAACACACCTAAGTCCAAGCAACAACATGAAAAATATTCTAGAAAATTTTAATATAAAAAGGTTTCAAAATACAGTGCATCTGGGAAGTATTCACATCAAACTTTTTCCACATTTTGCCATGTTACAGCCTTATTCCAAAGTGAATTAAATTAATTATTATTCTCAAAATTCTACAAACAATACCCCATAACGACAACTTAAAAGAAGTTTGTTTGAAATCTTTGCAGATTTATTAAAAATAAAAAACTAAAAACAAAATCACATGCATTCACAGCCTTTGCCATGACACTCAAAATTAAGCTCAGGTGCATCCTGTTTCCACTGATCATCATTGAGATGTTTCTACAACTTGATTGAGTCCACCTGTGGTAAATTCAGTTGATTGGACACGATTCTGAAAGGCACACACTTGTCTTTATAAGGTCCCACAGTTAACAGCGCATGTCAAAGCACAAACCAAGCCATGAAGACCAAAAAATTGTCTGTAGACCTCCGAGACAGGATTGTATGGAGGCACAGATCTGGGGAAGGGTACAGAAATTCTGCAGCATTGAAGGTCCCATTGAGCAGTGACCTCCATCATCCATAAATGGAAGAAGTTTGGAACCACCAGGAGTCTTCCTAGAGCGGGCCGCTGTGCTAAACTGAGCAATCGGGGATAAGGGCCCTAATCAGGAAGGTGACCAAGAACCGGATGGTCACTATGACAGAGCTCCAGCATTTTTCTGTAGGGAGGGGAGAACTTTTCAGAAGAACCATCTCTGCAGCACTCCACCAACCAGGCATATATAGTAGAGTGGCACATGACAGCCTGCATGCAGTTTGCCAAAAGGCACCTGAAGGACTCTCAGACCATGACAGACAAAGTCCTCTGGTCTGATGAAACACAGATTGAACTCTTTGGCCTGAATGGCAAGCATCATGTTGGGAGGAAACCAGACATCGCTCATCAACTGCCCAACACCATCCCTACAGTGAAGCATGGTGGTGGCAGCATCTCCCTGTGGGTATGTTTTTTCAGCGGCAGGAACTGGGAGAATAGTCAGGATCGAGGGAAAGATGAATGCAGCAATTAAGAGACACAAACTTGAGGAATTCCTGCTCCAGAGCACTCTGGACTTCAGATTTGGGCAAACGTCCTTCTTCCAAAAGGACAACAACCCTAAGCACATAATCAGGATAACAAAGGAGTGGCTATGGGACAACTCTGAATGTTCTTGAGTGGCCCAGATGTGAACCCGATTGAATATCTCTGGAGAGACCTGAAAATGGCTGTGCACCAACACTCCCCCATCTAACCTGATGGAGCTTGAGAGATCCTGCAAAGAAGAATGGGAGAAACTGGCCAAAAATAGGTGCGACAAGCTTGTAGCATCATACTCAAAAAGACTTGGTTGTAATTGGTGCCAAAGGTGCTTCAACAAAGTATTGAGCAACAGCTGTAAATACTTATGTGATTTTTTTTTTTGTTTTTTATTTTTAATAGATTTCCAAAGATTTCAAACAAACTTCTTTCATGTTGTCATTATGGGATAATGTTTGTAGAAATTTGAGGAAAATAATGAATTTGTTCCATTTTGGAATAAGGCTGTAACATAACAAAATGTTTAAAAAGTAAAGCACTGAATACTTTCTGGATGCACTGTATGTGTATATCCAACTTTATTAATACTACTAGACATTAAGCCTGTTAAATTAACGGGCGCTAGAACATATGTGGTCAAACATTTGTAAAAACAGACAGCCGTAAGTCCACGTGAGCGCGCACCCGCGCACACCAGCCACTTCCAAAAGTTTTGCCTGGCTGCCCGAAGTCTCTGCGCTCCAAGTCCCAAAGGCTGTCCGTGGGGCACATGCGCAGTAGCGCAATCCCACGCACACAGGGACTGGACGCAGAGACACTTGTACTTTATATGTATAGATTATTTAGTATACTTAGAAGAGAAGGAGATTATACACATACATACATATTTATGTATATACATATATATATATATATATATATATATATATATACACACACATATATATATTTTTTTTATTTAGAAATACTTAGAACAGAAGGAGCTATTATATATATATATATATATATATATATATATATATATATATATATATATATATATATATATATAGGGGGGGGGGAGGGGATTGTAGTGTATGGGGAAGGGAGGGGATTGTAGTGTATGGGGGAGGGGTTCTACAGTGTATGAGGGAGGGGATTGAAGCGTGGGTGGGGGGAGGGAGGGGATTGTAGTGTGTTGGGGAAGGGAGGGGATTGTAGTGTGTTGGGGAAGGGAGGGGATTGTAGTGTATGGGGGAAGGGGATTGTAGTGTATGGGGGAAGGGGATTGTAGTGTGGGGGGGGAGGGGATTGTAGTGTATGTGGTGGGGGGGGGAGGGGATTGTAGTGTACAGGGGGGGGGGGAGATTATAGTGTATGGAGGAGGGGTTCTACAGTGTATGGGGGAGGGAGGGGATTGTAGTGTGTTGGGGGGGGGAGGGGATTGTAGTGTATGGAGGAGGGGTTCTACAGTGTATGGGGGAGGGAGGGGATTGTAGTGTGTTGGGGGGGGAGGGGATTGTAGTGTATGGGGAGGGGATTGTAGTGTGGGGGGAGTGAGGGGATTGTAGTGTATGGGGGGACAGAGGGGATTGTAGTGTATGGGGGGAGATTATAGTGTATGGGGGAGGGGTTCTACAGTGTATGGGGGAGGGAGGGGATTGTAGTGTATGGGGGAGGGGTTCTACAGTGTATGGGGGAGGGAGGGGATTGTAGCGTGGGGGGAGGGAGGGGATTGTAGTGTGTTGGGGAAGGGAGGGAATTGTAGTGTATGGGGAGGGGATTGTAGTGTATGGGGGAAGGAGGGAGAGGATTGTAGTGTATGGGGGGAGGGAGGGGATTGTAGTGTATGGGGGGATGGAGGGGATTGTAGTGTATGGGGGGGTTATAGTGTATGGGGGAGGGGTTCTACAGTGTATGGGGGAGGGGTTCTACAGTGTATGGGGGAGGGGATTGTAGTGTGTTGGGGAGGGAGGGGATTGTAGTGTATGGGGGGACAGAGGGGATTGTAGTGTATGGGGGGACAGAGGGGATTGTAGTGTATGGGGGGACAGAGGGGATTGTAGTGTATGGGGGGACGGAGGGGATTGTAGTGTATGGGGGGACGGAGGGGATTGTAGTGTATGGGGGAGGGAGATTATAGTGTATGGGGGAGGGAGATTATAGTGTATGGGGGAGGGAGATTATAGTGCATGGGGGGATGGGTTCTACGCTTCAATCCCCTCCCTCCCCCATACATGGGGGAGGGAGGGGATTGAAGCGTTGGGGGGGGGGGAGGGGATTGTAGTGTATGGGGAAGGGAGGGGATTGTAGTGTATGGGGAAGGGAGGGGATTGTAGTGTATGGGGAAGGGTGCTGTCACGGGCGAACCAAAGGTGCTGGAGACCCCAAAATTGTACCGTAGGTGGCCAAGATGCTCCCCTACAGCTAATAAAAATTTGGGGTTTTGGGGATGAAAGAGCGCGGAGCAGTGACCCCGAGAACCGGGCCTCCCCCCGCCATAGACTCCAATGTTAAACCTGGTCACCTTGCGGTTAGGTCACGGTCCGTTTGGGGAGGTGTCACGGGCGAACCAAAGGTGCTGGAGACCCCAAAATTGTACCGCAGGTAACCATGACTCTTCCCCCTACAGTTGATAAAAATTTGGGGTCTAGAGGATGAAAGGGCGCGGAGCAGTGACCCCGAGAACCGGGCCGTGACCTAACCGCGAGGTGACCAGGTTTAACAGTGGAGTTTATGGCGGGGGGGAGTCCCGGTTCTCGGGTCACTGCTTCGCGCCCTTTCATCCCCGAACCCCAAAATTTTTCTCAGCTGTAGGGGAGTTTCTTGGCCAACTGCGGTACAATTTTGGGGGTCTCCAGCTCCTTTGGTTCGCCCGTGACAGCAATTTTTCCGCGGCGGTGTTCTCTGCGTCCCAACGGCTGTTTGTTCAGCACATGCACAGTAGCGAATTTCCACGGACACAGGGAAAAGCAGGGAAAGCGGACGCAGGGACATTTGCGTTTTATTAATATAGATGAAGGATAACAGAAATTGGAAGTGAACACAGTCTCTAAATACCACCCCTCTTAACCAATTGACGACTGCCCACAGTACATTTACATCATAACTTTGACGTTAAATACCATTATGGCAGCAGCTAGCTGCCATAGCCTTGGAATTATTTTGTACTGTGGCCGATTCTGCATCTGATAAAAATGTGGTCCCGGCAGCGGATTAGACACGGGATCACTTAAAGGCGGCACTGCTTGCACTGTGTTCTGATACAAAACACTACAAATTACAATAAACAAATAGTGGAGCACTTTAGTGTTATTATAGAAGGGTTGCAACTAACGATTATTTTCATAATCTTTAATTCAAAGTTGAAAAAAAAAAAAAAGGCAATTTATTCTTAAATATCTATATGCAGTGGTAAATATAAATAACTATAGGGTTAGGGAGCAAAATCTCTAATCCACCTTGATAATAACGGACAGAAGGGATATACTGTATATACTATTAGAGGTTGAATCTGAGAAATATGAGACTGAAAAGACTATTTTGCCAATTTTCAGACAGAACTGTATTATTTTATGTATGACAGACTCCCTTGTCAGAGGAGGGTGACCTGATAAAAAGCTACCTGCGCCTGAGGTTACTTATCCTGGCCATACAAAAACAGGTCTTTTTGAAAAATTATTTTGAAGGAGTTGCAACGTCAGAAGGTTTATCATAATGCATTCTATGCATTAAGGTAAAAAGCTTTCCGTGTGTAGCAGCCTCCCCAGCACCTCTAATACTTACCTGTGCCACCCTCTCTGTGCCATCCATGAGTCCCTCGGCTGTCCTGGGACTCTCCCTCCTGATTGGCTGAGATACAGCTGCGGCCATTGGCCCCCTTGGCTGTCAAAGTTAGTGAGCCAATCAGGAGAGAAATTGGGGGCGGGCCGAACAGCAGCTTCATGTCTGAATGGACACATGGAGCTGCAGCTTGGTTTTGGGAGGGGAGGGACCAGGAGCTCCAGCCAGGGACCAAAGAAGAGGAGGATCCAGGCTGCCCTGTGCAAAACCAACTACACAGAGGAGGGAAGTATAACAGGCCATGCTTGTTATTTGAAAAAAAAAAAAAAAAGAAGACTTTACAATCACTTTAACCACTCCACTTAAGCCCCAGAATATTTTACCCCCTTTCTGACCAGGCCCTATTTTGCGATTCGGCACTGCGTGATTTTAACGGACAATTGCGCGGTCGTGCGACGCTGTACCCAAATGAAATTGACATCCTTTTTTTCCCCACAAATAGAGCTTTCTTTTGGAGGTATTTGATCACCTGTGCGATTTTTACTTTTTGCGCTATAAACAAACAAACAAAAAAAAAAGCGACAATTTTGAAAAAATATTTTTCACATTTTTTTTCTGCAAAAAGCACCAAAAAACACAGATGTGAAACAGGCCCCAAGGCCTTATATACACTGCTGCTGATAAACAGACGTTTAAGAGCAGTTGGGTGTTTTTTTCAGCAGCCCCCGAACTCTCCCGTTATCTTACCTGTCCATGCACACAGACGTTTGAAGTCGTTTAGAGGCAGTTGAGTTTAGTGGCATTTTTTTTTTTTATAACAAAAAAAAAAAAAAAAAAAAAAAAATGCGTTCAGACGGAGGTTTATTGGCATTTGAAAAGCCAAATGCTTGTAACAGCGTGTAAACATGTCTAAACGCGGTAACTTGCGTTTCATAAGCACTTTGTTTATAGGGGTTTTCAATGGGGATACATTTGACAATTTTACAATGTAAAAACGCTTCTAAACCTAAACACGCATAAATAAACCCAGCAAAACTGATGTTTTTAGCCATCGGTTACTAGCTGTATAGTTCCAGCATTCAGGAGAGGTTTTCAAACATCTAGTGTACATGAAGCCTAAGATGTTAAGCAGCAGCAGCATGCTTTTTTTTTTGTACCGCCTAATACAAAAAGAGCAGATGATCGCTACTATAAGGGGTTCATTTATACTGTGAAACAGTGGAAGTAATATAGATTACTTATATATAATAATAAATACACCCAGAAGTAGGATATATGGGCATTTAGGCTACATGAAGGGTGGAAGGGAGATATAAATCTTTTATATTAAAGTAGTACTAAAAGCGGAGAGACTTTTTAATGGATATAATCGTTTTAAATATAAATGCACAATACTGGTAAAAGTTCCCTTTAACCACTTCCCTACCGGCGTATAGGGAAATGACGCCGGCAGAAATGTCTCCTACCTCCGTTCTTGCCGTTCTAACGCGCCCCACCAGAGGCATGCAGCATGGCGATTGGGGATTGCTATGCTGTGTAAAGAGCCATTTTTATTGGCTCTTTACACTGATCGGGACACAGCCCACCCCGATCAGTGTAAAGAGCCAATAAAAATGGCTCTTTACCATTTGACGGGCTGTGTCCAATCACAGCCGGCCACATGCATGGTCCTTTCTCACGCCACTCGTGTGCGCCCCCCAGAGGCGCGCAGAACGGCGATCGGGGATGGAGAGAGTGTCACTCTGACACAGCCCATCCCCGATTAGGGTAAAGAGCCAATTAAATTTGCTCTTTACCATGTGACCGGCTGTGTCCAATCACAGCCGGTCACAGAATGTAAACAAGCCGTGGTAACTAGCTGTTACCAGGCTCTCCTCCTCACACACCAAAACACACCGATTACCCACCAATAAAGAGAACCAGTCACCAGCCCATCAGGGTAGCCGAGTACCAGCCCATCAGGGTACCCGAGTACCCGTCACCAGGGTACCCGAGTACCTGTCAAGAGTACCTATCTGCAGCCCATCAGTGTACCAGAATACCTCTCTGCAGACCATCAGAGTGCCCAAGTCATTTTGTGGGCGTTTCCATTGTCCTGGACCTCCAGGGCCTTCAAAAGTGTGATAAATTAGATGTGTAATTCATGCTCCTAGAACGCCTGAAGGTACTACTTGGATGTTAGGCCTCTGTATGTGGCCAAGCTGTGTAAACATCTCACATGTGGTATTGCAATACTCAGGAGAAGTAGCAGAATGTATTTTGGGGTGTAATTTTTGCTGTGTACACGTTAGAAATATCTTACAAATTTTTGTAAGATCTAACCATAAAATCTTTTTTTTTCTGATGTCCGCCGTCGACAGACGCAGCTTCATCTCCATGAGCGGAGATGGTTTATGCTCCTCCCATCAGGAGTAGTCTAAGCAGGAAAATTTAAATGCACACGCACAGGGGGCTGTCCTCCAGGCATAAGCCCCCACTGCACAACCCAGCACATCAGTTTAGTTTAAAAGCAGTGAAGACAACAGAACCAACCCCAAACAGAGGGGCGGGTGCCGAGTGTCGCGGAAGATCAGAGAAAAAGATTTTATGGTAAGATCTTACAAATAAATCTTATTTTCTCTATCGTTCGTCGACAGACGCAGCCTATAATCTCCAGGAGCTGAGTGGGACGTCCCAAAGCAGTATCGGCATGAGGGGGGTGGGAAAACGCAACCAGACAGTAACGTCAACTCCAAAAGGCTAAACTTAGCCAACCAGGCAACATGGAGCTCAACAACAGGATCTCACCCAGATAAAAGACCCCGAAGAGAAGGACAAACAAACATTCTTTTATGAAAACAGCAGCCTGCAAAACCTTTCGGCCAAAAGAGGCATTCAAAGAAGCCAACAAAGTACACCTTGTAAAATTTGGTAGAAGGTGTGCACAGACGACCAAGTCGCTGCCTTACAAACTTGTACAACAGAGGCTTGATGGCGAAAAGCTTAAAAGGCACTCAGCCACTGCGACAAAGAAAGCAGAGAAATCTCCCTAATATTCTCAAAAGGAGGCTTTTGAAGAACAGACAAAACAAGATTAAGATCTAATGGCGGTAACGGGGATCTCCTGGGGGGGGGGTGGGAGGCGACGCACACCCTCTGAATGAAGGTGCAAAACAAACTACGAATAGCCAACGGACGTTGGAAGTAAATAGCCAAGACCGAAACCTGGCCCATGATAGTACCCAACGGCAAGCGCTGCTCAACACCTTTTTTGTAAAAAGGCTAAAACCCTAGCTACAGAAAACAAGCGAGGGTGCAGCTGCAGCGATTCACACCAAGAAATGTACGATTTCCACGTACGACGATAGCTCTTCCTAGATGCCGACTTCCTGGCCTTCAAAGGGGTAGGAATCACCGAATAAGAAAAGACCTCTATCCCTCAACGCCTTGCTTTCAACAGCCAAGCCGTTAAAGCCAGCGAACGTAAAGCAGGATGGAAGATTGGTCCTTGAGATAGATCTTCCCGCAAAGGAAGACGCCATAGAGGATCCACGACCATTTTTACCAGGTCCGCGTACCAAGACCGCCGAGGTCAGTCTGGTGCCACCAGAATGCCTTCCATCATCACCCTGCGAAGAAACCTTGGCAGGAGAACGAGCGGAGGGAATGCATAGATCAGGCGATACCAACTCCAAGGAGACACCAGAGCGTCTGTGTTGTTGGCCAGAGGATCCCGAGACCTGGCCACAATCCTATTGAGGCGAGATGCAAACAGATCCACATCTGGGGTCCCCCACCGAACACACAGGAGATGAAACGCTTCCGGATGCAGGGACCACTCCCCCTGATCCAACACCTGACGACTTAGGTAATCCGCTTGCCAATTCTCCACATCCGGGATGTGGACTGCGGAAAGAGCCGGAACACTGTTCCGCCCATACCAGAATCCCGGTCACCTCCTTTGCCGCCAGGGCACTCCTGGCGCCCCCTTGATTAATGTAAGCCACGACCGTGGCATTGTCTGACTGGACCCGAACCGGAGAGCTGTGTAGCAGACCCGACCAGTGAAGCAGGCAGAGCTTGATCACTCTCAGCTCCAGAATATTGATCGGCAATGAAGACTCTTCCGACGCCCAAGTCCCCTGAGCACAGAGCTCCCCCAGCACTCCACCCCAGCCTGATGGGCTGGCGTCCGTGGTGACCACCGCCCAAAACACCGGCAGGAAGGACTTGCCATGGCACAGGACAGGTGACTGGATCCAACAAGAGAGCAGACTTCACCGAATCTTCTGGTCCAATGACCGAGTATCTCTTTCTGCAGCTGTCTCGTGTGAGACTGAGCAAATGGGACTGCTTCAAAGGTCGAGACCATCAGACCCAGGGCCCTCATGCAAGCCCACAAGGAGCACTGATCGGCCTCCATCAGCAATTGGACCACCCTTTGCAACTTCTGAAGCTTGTCCAAGGGAAGAAAGAACCTCGCCAGAGCAGAGTCGAGGATCAGCCCCAGATAGGTGACCCACACAGATATAGTCAGGGCAGATTTGGTGATATTAATCGTCCACCCTAAGTTCTGAAGGGTCTGAATTGTGATGGAAAGGTTTTCCAGCAGATCCGAATGGGAAACTGCTCACAACAGGAGATTGTCCAGATACCCCACAATGGGAATACCTCGTTGACGAAATAAGGCCAGCACAGGGGCTAGGACGTTGGTAAAAACTCTGGGAGCCGAGGCGAGACCAAAGGGTAACCCCACGAAATCAAAGTGCTCCTCTGCCACCGCGAAGCGGAGGAATGGCTAATGTCAAAAATGGGGACGTGGAGATACGCATCTTTGAGATCAATGGAAGCCAGAAAATCCCCCTGATTCAAAAATGCCACCACCGACCGAATGGACTCCATTCAGAATTTCTGCACCCGCACAAAGCGGTTCAGAGCCTTGAGGTCCAGGATTGGACGCACCTTGCCCTCCTTTCTGGGCACGGTGAACAGGTTTGAATAGAAACCTTGAGAGCTTTCCTGTTGGGGAACCGGCACATCCAGATCCTTCAAACACTCCGGAGACCGGTGAAGATTTGACTGAAAAAACCTGCCCCCTGGCCGGGACCAGAATTCGATCTTGTACCAGGAACAAATCAGTTTGCGAACCCATTCGTCCTGAATGAAGGAAGTCCAGGGTACCTGAAAGAAGCGCAGACGTCCCCCCACCCCTAGGACGGGTGAGGGCCAGGGTTTCTTAGCGCCTCCAGAAGTTCTGAATGGCTTACCTTTTTCTTGCACCCCGGAGGTACAGAAAAAACGTTTATGAGCAGAAAAGGAGGGCTTAGTACAGGGGTGTCTTACCCTTGGAGGATTGAGGAAGAAGAGTACTCTTCCCGCCAGTCAGGCCCCTGATCATCTCATCCATTGAGTTGCCAAACAACCTGTCTCCCAGAAAAGGGAGATCAGGTAAGCTTTTTTAGAAGCTTGGTTAGTCGACCAGCTCTTCAACCAGACCATGCGTCTTAAAACAATGCCCACGGCTGAGACCCTGGCCACCAGGGGAGCCGCATTCATAGACACATCACACAGAAACACCAGAGCCTGGAGAATCTGGCCCAACAGTTCCAACTGTTCCAGAGGAACAGTCTCGGGGTCCAAAGACTCCTGCAAACCCCTAATCCATTCCATCGCCATCTGAGACTAGCAAAGATACAAAAACAGGTTTTAAAATTGAACCCGCCAGCACGTGAAGATGGCGGGAAAGGGATTCCACCCGCCTGTCCACTGGATCTGTAAAAACTGGGGAATCCTCCACAGGCACAAGAGTAGATTTGTTTAATCTGGAAACAGGATGGTCCACTTTAGGTGGCACCGTCCAACGGTTGGAAACCTTTTCAGCAAAAGGATACCGGCGTTTAAAGCGTTTTGGCACCACTCACACGTACTCAAAGCGCTGCCATTGGCCATTCACAATATTGTGAAAAGTGTTGGGAAAACCCTGTCAGCGTTTGGAGACTTCTGGGAGCCAAAAGCTACCCGCATCCCTGCTGGCGTAGGTTCATCAGCCAATTTTAAAGTATCCAGCACTGAAATAACCAGGGCTTCCACCAAAGCACGTTCCCGCACTACAGCTGAAGACAGGTCCTCTTCACCATCTGACTGCAAGGACAGCGACCCCTCAGGAAGGGGAGCATCAGGGGGCAAACCATCAGCCTCCGATTCAGAGGACACCTCCACAGATGGAGAAGGCAGTGGCCGTTTATGGCTATAAACCCTTCTCAAAAATAAATCAACTTTAGTCGCCAGGCTCGCTCACTGAATCGCGGACAGCGACTGAACTTGACTGTCCGGGAGTCGCACAGAGTGGGTCTGAGGGTCAATTTCCAGTTTGGGACTCCATAGTGCAATTTGGAGTACTGTAGCTTTAGGAACGCCAATCGCAGGATCCACCACCGATCGTAGCGTTCTGCAGGGAGCCCCTTTAAACCAAACTGATAGAAAGTGCAAGGATATGCCCGCAGGGACCCTCAATACTTTACCACCACAGACACACAGTCTCCTGAATCTTCCACAGCATGGAGAGAGAAGCAGGAAGTGACCTTGGCTAAGCAGCAGGAAATTACCACACAGGAAGTGATGTTGTCTGATAGGGATACACTGCCAAGTATAGCACCAGGGCTACACAAAAGATGGATGCCCATACAAAACAATAGGAAGCTGCAGGAATGGCTGCCCCCTACAAGTCTATAGGGAAAAAATTCCATTGCCCACACTTAAGATGGTGACGCCCATGGCACACCATGCGGCTAGGGACCGATGCATGAAGGCCTCACGAACCACAACAGGGACCAGCAAGCCCAAGGTACCATGTGCCCCCCCCCCCCCCGTCCGAAGCCCCAGCCGGCAGTGTTGCTTGTAGATCACAAGGAAATTCTTCGAGCATAACCCCACTCAGCTCATGGAGAGGAGGCTGCGTCTGTCGAAGGACGATAGAGAAAATACGATGTCATTTTTTTCCACAAGTTTTTGGAAATGTGGAAAGAAAATGAAATGTTTAAAAGACTCATTATGCCTCATAGAATATACATTGGGGTTTTTGCTTTCCAAAATGGGGTCATTTTGTGGGTAATTCGATTTTCCAGGTGCTCCAGGGCCTTCAAAATTGTGTTTGGCCGTTAGGAAATTAGATGTTTAATTTATGCTCCTAGAACACCTGATCGGTGCTCCTTGCATTTTGGGCCTCTGGAGTATGGCAATACCACATATGTGAGACATTTAACACAGCCTGGCCACATACAGAGTAGCAGAATGTATTCTGGGGTGTAACTGCAAGCATGCATATACTGTGTGCGGAAGAAATAACATGACAATTTGAGAAAAAAAAAAAGTCTTAATTTTCCTAAGAATCGTGGGGAAAAAATTACAACTTCAAAAAAAAAAAAAACTCACCATGCCTCTTACCAAATACCCTGGAATGTCTACTTTCCAAAAAGGGGTAATTTGGGGGGTATTTGTACTGTCCTGACATTTCAGGGCCTCAAGAAATTAGATAGACCGTCGGTACATCAAGTGTGATCGATTTTCAATGATTGGCACCATAGCTTGTAGACTAACTTTCACACACACTAAATAACCACTAATTTGGGTTATTTTTACCAAAGATATGTAGCAGTATAAATTTTGGCCCAAATTTATGGGAGAAAAAAAAAAAAAAAAAAACTTATTTGCAATTTTTTTTACATTTTCACTCTTTTTTCCACTTCTATCGCTAAAAATAAAAACCCAGTGGTGATTAAATACCAACAAATTTGTGTGAAAAAAAAAATATTTTTTTGTACAGCTTTGCATGAGTAATCATTCAAAGCGTGACAACGCTGAAAGCTGAAAATTGTTCTGGGCAGAAAGAGGGGGAAGTGCCCTGTATTGGAAGTGGTTAAATGCAATTGTGATGCCTTATATTTCCTCCAGTCCATCAGCCTCCACCTTCTCTGTGTTCAGAAGCTGATCTTCCCTGAGTCTTAAAGTGATTTTTTTTTTTTTCAAACCAGTTTGACTGCCCACTGCATATATACTGCAGCAGGGCGGCCCGGCTGGGCAGAATCATGTACATGTAATGTGATTTTCTGCAGGTGATGTAGCGGCATGCGGGAGCCAATCAGCGTTTGTTCGGCAGAATGACAAAATGGTGGTCTACCCATGTATATACAAGGCAGACCGTTGTTCTGTCAGGGAGTAAGCTAAGCTGAAACACCGATCTCTTTTCCTACAGTGCATCCACTCCCCCCACAGTTAAAAAGCACTCCATAGGATGACACTTAACCCCTTGATCGCCCCTGGTCTTAACCCCTTGATCGCCCCTGGTCTTAACCCCTTCCCTGCCAGTGTCATTTATATAGTAACATTGCATTTTTTGTTTTTGTTTTTAGCACTGATAACTTATTTGGATTCTTTTTTACCAAATATTTGTAGCAGAATACATATTGGCCTAAATTGATGAAAAAATTGGATTTTTTACATTTTTTTCAAAGTTGTGGTTCTTTGTTTATAGCGCAAAAAATATAAAAACACACACAGGTGATCAAATACGCCAAAAGAAAGCTCTATTTGTGGGGAAAGAAAAAGACCTCACTTTTGTTTGGGTACAGCGTCGCATGACTGCGCAATTGTCAGTTAAAGCAACGCTGAGCCGTATAGCAAAAAATGGCCTGATCAGGAGTGGGGAAAACCCTTCCGGAGCTGAAGTGGTTAAACAAACTTATGTTCTACTTACATGCTCTGTGCAATGGTTTTGCACAGAGCAGCCATGTTTCTCCTCTTCTGGGGTCCCCCACCAACACTTCTGGCTCCTCCTGGCTCCTCCTGCCTTCAGAGTGCCCCAATAGCAAGCTGCACAGTATAGTATAGAGTGCCCCTATAGTAAGGTAAAAAAAAAACTTCTGCTTTTAGAACCACTGACTTGCCTGCCCAGGACTACATGTCCCATGAGGCATTGCTCCTCATTCACAAGTTCTCAGGCACTTACTGACATGTATGGATGGTGTACTGAGCTGTACGTGTGCTTCACTGTGTCTTCTGACCTGTATGAGCTGTGTATTGAGCTGTATGTGTGCTTCACTGTATTTACTGATATGTAAACAAATAATGCATTCTGTAGGCAGGCCAACTAATCAGCTGACCAACTAATCGATTATTAAAATAGTTGTCAATTATTTTCATAATCGATTAGTTGACCATTAATCGATTCGTTGTTTAGGCCTTAAACTATAGTACATATAATTGTACTGCAATACTCCAAAGGGTGAGCAGAAAATATTATATACATGTGATTAACCACTTCAGCCCTGGAAGGATTTGCCCCCTTTATGACCAGGCCCTATTTTGTGATTCGGCACTGCGTGATTTGCGCGGTCGTGCAACGTTTTAACCAAAAAAAATTGACATCCTTTTTTCCCCACAAATAGAGCTTTCTTTTGGTGGTATTTGATCACCTGTGCGATTTTTAATTTTTGCGCTATAAACAAAAAAAGAGCGACAATTTTGAAAAAACAAAGAAAAAAAACAAAAAAACACAAAACCATATATTTTTCACATTCTGCTATACGACATTCCCAAAAAAGAAAATTTAAAAAACAGACAGGTGGATCTGAACGGTCAGCCCGTGTGAAAGGGGCCTCACAGTGTAAAATTTGCTGCCCCCTCAAAATAACCACACAGTCATTCATGTCTAAACCACTGGCAACCAGAGTTGCAGCGATATATTCGCTCTCTCTCTCATATTATATATATATATATATATATATATACACACACATACATTATATATATATATAGGTGTGTGCAGGGCTTGACAAATTTGCCTGAAATCTAGGAGCCAGCTAAAAAAGTTAGGAGCCAGTTTTTTTTTTTTAAACTAAGTGCCGGTTCACACTCATGTGGCTGCGGCGATCGCATGTAATATCGGAGCGCACTGCTCCTTCATTACATGCGATCGGCTGTGCGGTGCGAGTTTAGCCATACACTTTGTATGGCTAAATTCGCACCGCACCCGCAGCAAAGACGCTCAGGACCCTTTTTTGCAGCCGCATCAGGATCGGATTGCACAGCGGTTCACATTTGTGCGATCCGATCCTGTGCGAACTGCAAGATCGCACTGCGATATGCTATCAAACTGGGGGTGTCATTAAGATTACATTGACACCCCCAGCGTATCGCATATGGCAGTGTGAACTGCCAGGGGCGCGCTTGCGATGCGGGAACATGCTGCGAATTCGCAGCCTTCCCGCATCGCATAAGTGTGAACCGGGGCTTACAACCAAGCTTTATTTAATAAAACGGATACTAAATTTACAAATAAATACGACTAGAACTCCACTCTCTTCTATAGCGCAATTGGATGGAAACAGACTGTCTGTCTCTTTCCATCCGATGCCATCTGATCCGATCAACGGGATGGATAGAAAATAGAACCACCATCCGTCTGTTTTTGGCGGACAGGATCAGATGGCGGCAGATTACTGCTCCATAGAGGAGACTGAAGGGTCCGATTAGGTCTGCCTGAAAAACAGACAGGCGGACCTGATCAGACAGCCCGTGTGAAAGGGGCCTTAGGCTGTGGTATGGCGATGAGGAAAAAAAAAAAAAAAAAAAATGATATAATATATATATATATATATATCAATTTTTTTTTTCTTTTTTAAATAAGAATTGGAAAAAAAAAAACGTATTTTTTTTTAATAATTTAAAAAAAAAAAAAGAAAAAATTATTTAATTTTTTTTACATTTAAAAAATAAATTAATAATAATAACCATACTCCCTGTCCACTTACCTTTAAGCAAAGGTAGCTGGACAGAGAGATGAAGCCTTAAAAAAACTTTCCTCTCATTTCCTCTTTGGAAGGAGATGGAAAGGCATTAAGAACATGCATTACTCCCGGCCACCACAAGAGGGCGCCAGTTCCCCTAGCCTTTCTCATCTCACAGAAGAAGGCCGAAAAGCCGGGGCCTCAATTTTTGGACAGCGCGGAAGTCCGTGCACTCGAGGAGAAGGTGGGGGGCTCAAAAGGGACAGGACACCCTATGCAGGGCACCCCAGGCGCCAGGTCGCTAATTCTAGTCGCAAATGCGACCTGGCGCCCGGGTTTGTCGAGCCCTGGGTGTGTGTGTGTGTGTGTGTGTGTGTGTGTGTGTGTGTGTGTGTGTGTGTGTGTGTGTGTGTGTGTGTGTATATATATATATATATATATATATATATATACATACATACACACACACATACATACATATACACACACACAGATTTTCTGCTCACCCTTTGAAGTATTGCACCCTATGAGTGTTGCACCATTTTAGGTATCTATTTACTTGTATATCAGCAGCTTTCACATTATACTAAAAAATTGGGTTAACTTTACGGTTTTGCTTTTTTTTTTTTTTAAATTGATTGACCACTTAAGGACCAGGCCTATTTCTGACATTTGTTGCTAACAAGTTAAAAATCCGTTTTTTTATTTTTTGTAATACTAGAAAAGGACTTCGATTCCCCAAACATTTTGCATTTCTTTTTTAGCAGAGCTTTTTTCCCCAGTAAAATCTATTTTATTAAGTTAGACGGACACAGCACTCCATAAATCATAACTACTGGGTTATATTGCCTCCTCCAGGAGTAGGACTAGGCAGAAAAAAAAAAACACAACACCTGGCTACGCCCATGGGCTGTCCTCAGCTTAGTATATAACCCCCCTCTCTGCTCTATGTAATCAATTTAGAAGCGAGCAGTATTACAAGTATCAGGACACCATAGAGGGGTGAGTGCTGTGTTAGTCGAACATTTAGAGAAATGGATTTTACGAAAATCCCATTTTTCTTTTCGTTCGACGGACACAGCGATCCATAAATAATAACTAGTGGGACGTCCAAAAGCAGTGCCAAAAGAAAGATGAGGGGTGGGGAAAATAACCCAGGGCTAAAACATAAGAACCCTTCACCAGGAAATAGGAGCCTTTACGGGGTCACAGGATCCCCTTCTGAAAAATCAAAGTTTTAAAGAAAAACACCCCTCAAGAGGGAACAGCCCCTCTAAACAGCAGCGCACAAAACTTTGCGGCCAAAAGAAGCATCCGCAGATGCCAAAGTATCTACCTTATAGAATTTTGTGAAGGTATGCACCGACCACCAAGTGGCCGCCCTGTAAACTTGCAATATTGATGCCTGAAGGCTCAAGAAGCACTCATTGCCCGAATAGAATGCGCCATAACAGGGAAAGGTGGAACCAAACCTTTAATGGAATAGGCCTGAGAAACCGTCTGTCTGATCCATCTGGAGATGGTAGCCAAAAAAGCAGCCAGCCCTTTTTTTGCTCCGTCCGTAACCACAAAAAGAGAGTCCGACCTCAGAAAAGACTCAGTAGCTGCCAGATACACCCAAAACGCACGAATCACTTCCAAGGTATGCAAAGCAAATTCCTTGAAATGAGCAGGCTTTGGACACAAGGAAGGCAACACAATGTCATCATTCAAATGGAAGTCAGAAATAACTTTGGGCAGGAATGATGAACAGGGATGAAGAATCACTTTATCCCTATGGACCACCAAATAGGGACTGCGATGGGATAATGCCACCAATTCCGAAACCCTGCGGGCTGAAGTAATAGCCACCAAGAATGTCACCTTCTGGGATAACGCAGACAAGGGAATCTCCCAAATATCCTCAAATGGAAGTTTCTGGAGAACCGAAAACACTGAATTTAAAACCCATGGCGGCTAAAAAGAGACCATACAGGTGGGAGCCATAAGTCGAACCCCCTGAATGAAGGTACGAACTAAAGAGTGCGTGGCCAGGGGTCACTAAAAGAAGATTGCCAAGGCAGACACCTGGCCCTTGATGGGACTTAAAGGCTGACTTCTAAACAACGCCCCGTTGAGGAAAGGTTAAGATCCGAGCCACAGACAAGGATCGAGAATGAGTGCCAATCGACTCACACCAAGAAATGTAAGCTTTCCAAGTACAATGGTATAACTTCCTTGCCTTCACCATAGTAGGGATAACTGATCCAGTGACTAAAGCAGGATGGTAGATTAGCCCTTGGGACAACTGGCCCTCTGAGAGGAGGCACCCAAGGGTCATTTATGGCCACCAGGATGATTGGAAGATCCTCGCTCTCGATTCCACACAGGAACTGCGGAAGAAGCCTGAGCTGAGGATGATACTGGCCTTACCGTGGCCCTTGGATGCCTGCCATAGGAACCAGTGATCTCGGCACAAACTTTGTTATCCTCCTGTGGAGCTGAACCTGCTAAGGAAGCTGCATGTAGGATTGTGCAAACAGAACTGTCTTGAAGGAGGATACCCCCAGACTCAGAACCTGTATGCAAATCGGGAGAGAGAACTATCTGTGTGACAGCAGCCGGTGAACCACAGCCTGTGGTTCCTGAAATTTGTTCAGAGGAAGGACCACCATGGTGAGAATTAAAATCAGACCTAGGTAATTCAATTCCCTGGACACGGATAGGGGGGATCTTAGTAGTTTAGACATTACCTAAACCTTTGCAGGAATTAAATCCCCACAAGGAGACCTAAAAAACTACAAGCTTTGTCCCCCTTTCTGGGTACTCCCAAAAGAAACATTTTGCAGATCTCCTTGACACTCTCAAAATAAGTTCACAGGGCCAGAAACCAGCAAAGATGTCCCCCCCACCCCAATAATGGGTGAGGGCAGACCTTCATGTTAAAGGGGTCTTGTCTGTGGGTCTGGGGAAGCTAGCTCTAGGCTTACCAGACCAAGGTTGCTTGGAATCTCCCGGGGAAGATTTGAAAGAGCTATTTCCCATATTCTCAGTCCCAGAAGCACAAAACTGTCTATGGGCCGAGAAGGAGTGCACCCGCCTGAGGCGAGGCTCCCATCTCTTTCCTGGTTTGTGGCAGGAAGGTACTTTTCCGCCCCCGCGATACCCTTAATGATGTTATGCAGGGTAGCCCCAACCAGGCAATCGCCTTTAAAGGGCAGATCAATGAGAGCTTTCTTAGAGGCTTGGTCTGCAGACCAATTCCTAGGCCACAGCACACATCTAATCACCTTCGCTGAAACAAAGTTTGGACAGCATAGGAGCTGTATCCAAAGCTGCATCACAAATAAAACTGCAGCCCATTGACCAACTGGTCCGCTAAATCAAAATAAGCAGTGGGGACCTGCTCACCCTCCCCACGTTCTGGCGCATAAGCTTGGCCCATTCAGTTAGAGTCTGAAACACCAGGGCTGAGGCAAAGACTGGCCACAATGCCGAACCAGCTATAGTAAATATGCTGCGTCCCACAGCCTCCGCTTTCCTGTCAGCCGGGTCCTTAAAGGACAGGGATTCCTCTACTAGGATCATGGCTGCTTTATTCAACCTGAAAAAAAGGAAGGCCACCACTGGTGAACTAGTCCACTTTTTTAAAAGGGACTCCTCACTTACAGAAAAACGTCTGGGGGACCACAAATGGTAATTTTGCTTGTTGCCATTCCTTACAGGAAAACTAAGGCACATAAGGAAACACCTTTGGGGTATGAGGTAACTTATGCGTACCAAAACGACAGAGCCACGTCTGTGGCTACATCAGCCACATCCTCCTTTTTTTAAAGCCTTACGCATTGCAGTGATAAATGCGTCTGTTGCAACAATGGAGGGGAGGAATCATCCTCACTATCGGATGGATCTGGGGGATGTGATATTAAGACCCCGTGGACAGAGCGCGTCCACGGCGGCTTTAGGCTCAGAATCCAAGACCGACTGAGCAGGGGAAAGCAGGGTACGCGTCCCCCCTGGGCCTTTGCTCACACGCCGCTTTCACCCGGGACACTAAGGACTGCAGGACCACCATCAGTGCTCCCATGGGAAGCAGGGGGTCTCCGAGTGACCTGCCACCTCCCTAAGGAAAGGAAGACCTTGCAGTACAAAAACGATCTTTTGGCACCGCTAAAGGATCCCCTCAAGGCTCAGGGTACCCATCAGCAGAGAGGGAGATAACTGGGACCCCCAAGGACTCCCTACCGACCGGAGGAGTGTCAAGAATTTGAACCCGGCATCATCATGGACGCCATCCCTGTTTATATGTCCCAGGCAAATGAAGAGGAAACTGAGAAGGAAGAAGAGGAAGGAGGAGCTTCTGCATCCTCATGAGACTTCGGTCATCTCCAGCGTCTCCCAGTTTAAAGGAAAATAGCCCCCGTGACATCAGGCTACACAAAAATGGCCGCCAATCGGAGACCAGCCAGACTAAAGGAAGATGGCCACCATCAGCTACAAACGCTGAAGCATGCTGCCATGATCTTCCCTGCACCCTCTGCAACCCCCCCCTGAAGGTAGGACAGAGGGGAGACTCTGCTCTTCACTCTGTACTGGACCCCCTGCACTATACCCACACTGCAAACAGTAGGGCATGCACCTGGGGGTCTCCTACACTGGGACGACCTCTCCAGACTACCAGGGCAGGACACACACTAACCCAGAGTGGGGATAGAGGGGAGGGGGGCCCCAGGGGTCTCCACTGCATTCTCTTCCCTGGGACCCCCAGCAGACTCAAAAGTCCAGACAAGGGGGAAAGGGAGTCGGGGAAGCCCAGCTCTCTGAGGGATTTAAGGATGAGAGGAGGGAACCTGAAGGTAGGTCCAACTGTCACTGAGGTTACCCAGGTCCATACAAAAAAAATGGCAAACGAGGAGGGGGGGGGGGGGGACTATACTTACCCCTTCCATGGTTCGGGCAACGCTCCAGACAGAATCCTCGCCAAAGTAGGTGAGCTGTCGGCCAAGGGACCACTGTGACTCAGACCCAAGCTTGGCCCGCCTCTGTCCGTGAGGCAATGTCGCAGCCAACCTAGCGTGTATGAGTGGTCTGCACCCACTAGCTGGCTGGGCTGGGGGGGGGTAGAACCACTGGATCTAGGTTATCTAGCCTGGCAGTTAATTGTAGATCTCCCGAGAGAAAAAAAACAAAAAAATGTAAGACAGGAGAAAAAATTGCTAGGACCAGAGATCCCAGCCGGAAGCCTAGGTCCTTACTCCTGGACTAGACAGATTGAAACTGAATACCTAGAGTAGAGGGGGGGGGGGGTTATATAACCAAGCTGAGGATGGCCCATCTGCATAGCCAGGTGTTTTTTTATTCTGCCTAGTCCTACTCCTGGAGGAGGCAATATAACTCAAAGTCTTCACCAATGGGTATCGACATCAGCTCCGCAGGAGTAGCTAGGCATAAGACTTGTTAAAAACAAAAGCATTTAACAGACACACCGATGGGGGCTGTCCCACTGGTCAATACCCCCCTGCAGTAAGCCATCCCAACTCAGTTTGGTAGCATAGCAGTAAGTGTACAAGAAATTACCCCAAAAGAGGGGCGGGGGCGACGACTGTCGGAGGACTCAGAGAAAGGAATTTTACGGTAAGATTTTACAAATATTCAGTTCTCTTACGTCCTCCGACAGTTGCCGCCACTCAAAGTCTTCACCAATGGGATGTCCCAAAGCAGTGTAGACATGAGGGGTGGGAGACGCAACCGTAGAAAAGGCCAACGCAGTACCCACATCAGAGAAAGGAACCTTACACGCACAGTAAGAGAACCTTCTGGGCAACAGAAAAGGCTCAACAGGAGCAACAGCCCAGAAAAGCAAATAACCCAGGGGATAAACAACCCCAACAAGCAAAGGACCCACAAAACAACAAGGGTCCCCTATGGCACTGCCGCGCAGAGAACTTTGCGGCCAAAGGAGGCATCAGCTGATGTGCACTGACGACCAAGTCGCAGCCTTGCACACCTGGGCCACTGAAGCCTGATGCCGGTAGGTCCAGGACGTACTCATCGATCTGGTAGAGTGCGCCTTAACAGGGAAGGGTGGAACCAGTTCCTTTAAAGCATAGGCCTGGACAATCGTCTGTGATCCATTTTCCATTTGGCAATGGTCGCCGCAGACGCAGCCATGCCCTTCCGAGATCCATCAGGAAGGACAAAGAGGGAATCCGATTTCCGAAAGGATTCAGTGGACGACAGGTAAACCTTGATTGCCCGAACAACATCCAAGCAATGCAAGGCAACCTCCTTAGGATGCTTAGGCTTCGCACAGAGCGAAGGCAAGACAATGTCCTCATTAAGGTGAAAGTCAGACACCACCTTAGGGAGAAATGACGAGTTAGGTCGCAAGACCACCTTATCTTTATGAACCACCAGGTAAGGGGAGCAACTCCGACACCCTGCGAGCCGACGTGATTGCCACTAGAAAGTCAACCTTCTTAGACAGCAGAGGCAACGATATCTCCTGGATGTTTTCAAAGGGAGAACGCTGCAACACGGACAGAACCAAGTTCAAGTCCCATGGAGGTAAAGGCTCCCTTCGGGGAGGGGCCAAATGTCGCACACCCTGAATGAAGGTGCAAATTAAGGAATGAGACGCCACAGGGCGTTGAAAAAGAACAGCCAGTGCAGATACCTGGCCCTTTATCGTGGCCAGCGCCAGGCGCTGGTCCACACCAGACTGGAGGAAAGACAAAACTCTTGTCACAGACTATGAGCGAGGAGAAAACCCCCTGGACTCACACCAGGCAAAGTAAGCTTTCCAGGTAGGGTAATAAATTTTTCCAGACGAGGCTTTTCTAGCCTTGATTAAGGTAGGAATGACCTCTGGGGAGAGACCCCTGTCTCTCAGGACCTGGCTTTCAACAGCCAGGCTGTTAAAGCCAGCGACTGTAAAGCAGGATGGAAGATCGGTCCCTGAGACAGTAGATCTTTTCGCATTGGCAGTCGCCAAGGAGGCGCGACTGCTAGGTGAACGATGTCCGCGTACCAGGACCGGTGTGGCCAGTCCGGTGCCACCAGAATCACCAAGTTCGGTTCCAAGGTCAACCTGCGAAGGAACCTGGATAAAAACTGAATCGGAGGAAAGGCATACATCAGACGATACCGATGCCAAGGGGCCACCAGCGCATCCGAGGCGTCCGCCAGAGGATCGCGCGTTCTTGCCACGAACCTTCCCACCTTGTGGTTTGTCCGAGACGCTAACAGATCCACGTCCGGGGATCCCCACTTCGCACACAGCATTTGGAAGACCTCCGGGTGTAGGGACCATTCCCCCTGATCCAGGGTCTGGCGGCTCAGATAATCTGCCTGCCAATTCTCCACACCCAGAATGTGAACTGCCGAAATCGCCAGGACATGAGCCTAGGCCCAAGACAGAATGTCGGTCACCTCCCGGGCCGCCCGGGCACTCCTGGTGCCCCCTTGGTGGTTGATGTACGCCACCGCGGTAGCATTGTCCATCTATACCCGAACGGGACGACCCCAAAGTTGATCCGACCACTGGAAGAGACAGAGTATGACCGCTCTCAATTCCAATATGTTGATCGGAAGGGAGGATTCCTCCTCCGACCAAGTGCCCTGGGCAGACAGGTTGCCCAGTACTCCACCCCAGCCTGACAGGCTGGCATCCGTGGTAATCACTGTCCACAGTAACGGACGGAAGGATTTGCCTTCCGACACAGCCGGGGACTGAAGCCACCACAGAAGATCCATTCTGGTCCGGCGACTCAACGAGACACTCAGATCCAAGGACTGAGGTAGTCTGTCCCACCTGGCCAGGATCTCCGCCTGGAGAGACAGTGTGTGAAACTGAGCAAAGGGTATCGCCTCGAAGGCTGACACCATCAACCCCAGGCACCGCATACAGGTCCTGAGTGACGAGGATTGGTTGTCCCTGAGGGACCTGATCTCGTCCTGAAGGGTCCGGAGCTTGCCCTCCGGCAGAAATACCTTCGCTTGAGCAGAGTCCAGAACCATTCCCAGATAGGGAAGACGAACCGAAGGAGACAAAAGTCGACTTCTGAACATTGATGGTCCAACCGAACTCCTGGAGCGTCTGTACCGTAGTCGACAGATCGCACAACAGACTGACAGGCACTCGATCTTAACAGGAGATTGTCCAGATATCCCAAGACCGCAATGCCCTGTGCCCTTAACAGGCCCAGAACAGGCACCAGCACTTTGGTAAAGACTCTTGGAGCCGAAGCGAGACCGAAAGGTAGCGCTACAAACTGATAGTGGTCCTCCGCTATGGCGAACCGGAGGTACCTCTGATGACCCTCGAAAATGGGGATGTGCCGGTACGCATCCTTCAGGTCGATAGAGGCCAGGAATTCCCCTGGCGGAGAGATTCCATGCGGAACTTTCGAACACGCACCAAGCGGTTCAGAGCTTTTAAGTCCAGGATAGGACGCACCTTGCCCTCCTTTCTGGGCACAGTGAACAGATACGAGTAAAACCCCCGAAACCTGTCCCGATGAGGCACCGGGACAATCACCCCCTGGGCCAGGAGATCCTGCACCGCTTGATGCAGGTCCTGCAGGCGCCCAGGGGTCAAATGAAGATTTGAGGGAAAGAATCTGTCCGCCGGCCGTGAAAGGAATTCGATCTTGTATTCCGATCTAATGATTTCCTGAACCCACCTGTCCGGGATGCGGAGCAGCCAAGGTCGGAGGAAACCGCGCAAACATCCCCCCACCCCTGAAACGCGTGAGGGCGTCCCTTCAGGCAGAGGCGGATTGAGCCGCCGCACCGCCATGGTCGGACTTCTCCTTGCCCGCCCAGGGCTTTTTCTGGCCCCCTTGGCCCTTGAAAGGTTTACCCTTGTTTTGTGGCTTAAAGGCAGGAAAGGACCCGATTGGGTCTAAAAGCGGGACCCCGCTTGCCGTGAAAAGGCTTGTTCTTCGGATTTTGGGGCAGCAGAGTGCTCTTGCCCCCAGTGACACCCTTCACCAAGGTATCTAAAGCCTCGTCAAACAGGCGAGCCCCAGCATAGGGAAAATCAGCCACCGTTTTCCGTGACGTCTGGTCAGCCAACCAGCTCTTCAGCCAGATCAGTCAACGGTTAAGCACCGCGACACTAGACAGGCGCGCAGCCAAAGGGGCCTCATTTAAGGCCGCATCACACATATACATGACCCCTTGATGAATTTGGTCCACCATGTCCAGCGTAGCAGGTGGGGGAGAATCAGACGCGAGAGTGCGTCTAAGCACCTTAGTCCAATCTGCCACCACCTGAGCCACCATGACAAACGAAAATAGGTTTGAGCATGGAACCCGCCACCATGTAGGCATGACAGGCCAGAGACTCCAACCTCCTGTCCGTAGGATCCCAGGACACCGGGGTATCCTCAGTGTGAACCAAAGTAGCCTTGTTTAACACGGCCACCGTGTGATCCACCTGGGGAGCCACACACCAGCGTGAATCCGTAGAAGGCGCAAAGTGGTAAAGCAGTTTAAACCGATTAGGCACTGTGAAAGGGCGTTTCAAACTGCGCCATTGTTCATTCACAGTGTGATGAAACTCAGCGGGGCAGGGAAAAACCTCCGCCGACTTGCGGGTCCTATGTGTACCAAAAGGAGGACACAATGCCCGGAGGATTGGGCTCATCCTCCAAATGTAGTGTTTCTTTTACAGAAGAAATTAACGCATCCATAGCTGCGCGTTCTTCAGGCGACCCCGGGGAGAATCATCTACCCCCTCCGCCTCAGACCCCAGCGGGTCCAGGGACGAGCGGGACCCTGAAAAGGGCACGCCAGCCACATCACCATCTGAAGAGGAGAAAGATAGTCTAGGCCTTTTTCTAGCAGCTCGTTCAGCCATCAGCACCTCCATTTTTGACACTAAAGACGCCACCACAGTGGCCAAATTAGGTATAGTGGGGGGTTCAGCAGAACTGGGATCCCCCACCAAAGCTGGGGGGAATTTGCTGTCCTGAGATTCCATTGCATAAAACACAATGAAAAAAAAAGTACTGGCCCTTTAAAAGCGCTGCGGATTGCGCAGCCCACCGCTAAATACACTGTGTACACAGACCCCCCAAAAGGGACAAAACTGAGCCAGAAGGGATAAAACAGAAACATGGAAGAGACAGTCTGCAGAGCCCCACAGAGTGTTACCACACCGATCGCTGCTCCAGAGGAAAAGGAAGTGAGGTCACCAGGGGCTGAACTATATGCTGCAAGGCTAAGGGAAAATGGCTGCCCATAGAAAGTAACGGGAGGCTTCGGCAAGATGGAGACCGCCATGTGCTCGGAACGATCATTCTGCCACACACAAGATGGCGCCGGATGGCGCCAAAACACTACACAGCAAGCTGTTAGCAAATAATGAAAAAATAAAGGTGCGCTGATAAACGTGCGTAAAGCTGCTACCAAGATATATATGTGATATAAATGTAAAGAAAGGTTGGTGCGCTAAACTTAAATTCCACAAATATATAAACAATGCATACAAATGTAAATATGGTGAAAAAAATCAAAAGTCCATTCTCTTGTGACAACGTGCAAATGAATAAACTTTGAAGTGACTTGAAACGAATTGTGATTCCTGTAACTCGATAAATTGTGTATGACCACCACGTGAAACGATCCCCACCACCGACAAGCTGTTCTTCTTACCAGATAGACAGATATATACGTGAGTTGATTAATAATACAGCTACTCACTCCCCATGCAGCTTCACCCAAGGTGTGTGTGTAAGCCGCTTACCAGATATCAATATGGTTGGGCATGGGAATACAATCTCATCTCTTCAGAATCGAGGCTGTCTGTTGGTGTGGCGATCCCAATACAAAGTATAGTGTCTCCTTGTGACCAAAGCCAACAAGACAGGAAATGACGATTTCACGGAGCTGTCATGGTGCAGCAGTTTTGGCCAGGAGCCCACATAAAATCCACGCTGACACCAGCCAGCAGACACTATCCGTAGAACGTAGCTGGGTGACGGATAGTGTCTGCTGGCTGGTGTCAGCGTGGATTTTATGTGGGCTCCTGGCCAAAACTGCTGCACCATGACAGCTCCGTGAAATCGTCATTTCCTGTCTTGTTGGCTTTGGTCACAAGGAGACACTATACTTTGTATTGGGATCGCCACACCAACAGACAGCCTCGATTCTGAAGAGATGAGATTGTATTCCCATGCCCAACCATATTGATATCTGGTAAGCGGCTTACACACACACCTTGGGTGAAGCTGCATGGGGAGGGAGAAGCTGTTAGCAAAGCCCATAGTGAAGCCAGACATGCTGCCCACATCCAAAATGGTGGACCGCGCGGTTTTCAGCCGCAGCAGCCGCCGCACACACAGTCTGCACCTCCCAAACACCGAAGTGACACAGGAGAGAGGCCCCAAAAAAAAACACACAGTGCCAGCAGTGCAATAAAAAAGACCCCGCAGGGATCGCATCCAGGAGCCCCACAAACGCACAGACATGAGGGGACACAGCAACACAGGACTGCCACCCCAGACAGAGGTCCCACACAGAAAAGTACTTACCTGTACCGGATGGCGTGGGGAGCCTCTATTAAAAACGGAAAGCCGCTGTCCTCAGATGACAGGGAATGCCGTCAGCCAAAACGCAGGACACTGCAGTACTTAACCGCAGATGCGTCCAGTGTGGTAGCCACCTCACAGGCTGCATCCCTGCTGCGAACAGGGATGGGGCGTTCATAGTGCCAGGGCGAACCATAGCCGAACGCTCGATGGCGGGCTGGGGATCCCTCTGACCCTCTGCCCTGGAGAGCCAGGGCGGCCAGTCCGATTCCCAGCTCCGAAATCCATCTTCATCCGAAGATCCGACCAAAAACTAAAGCTGACAAAATAAACAGCTAGTAAAGCAAAGAAAAAAAAAAAAAAAAACGGACATTTTGCAAATAAAAATCATAAGAAAAGATTAGATTAGAAGGCTGTGACTGTAGCCCCAGCACAGGGAAGCCTATCTACTCCTAACGCTAGGCAGAGACAAACTGACCAGTGGGACAGCCCCCATGGGTGTGTATGTTAAATGCTTTTGTTTTTAACAAGTCTTATGCCTAGCTACTCCAGCGGAGCAGAAGTCAATACCCATTGGTCAAGACTTTGAGGGGCGGCGACTGTCGGAGGACGCAAGAGAAAATGAGTTTGAAAGACCGCTGCGCAAATAGAGCGTGACATAAAATATTGCAACAATTGCCATATAATCCTCTACGGTCGCTGCTAAAATATATATTTGTTTTGTTTGGGGGGGTTCAAATTATTATTACTTTAAGACCAGGTCTTTGCTAAAACTTTTCATTTACAAGTTTAAAGTGGTTAAATGCTAGCCCCTGGCACTCGAATATCCATAGCATAAGGCGGCTTAGAATGTATTTACCACTGTCTGATGTGTTGTAATCTAATGTCAGCAACCTGCAAACAGCTTAAGTTTTTTTTTACCAGATAATACAGCTCCTTTTGTACTTGTGGTCCCAGCGGACTTCAGTGCATTTTGTGAATGACCAAGGTAGATGGGGGGAGTAGACACAAGCACCAGTGTCTGAGACCTGGGGGGCCAATATAGCAGGGTTTAGGGAGCTGTACTATCTAGCGAAAGTGGGTGGGTGGGGGGGGGGGGGCACAACCCCCATTTATAACCCCTTGCCACCGCCTGGCATTCTTTAACAGGGTCTTAATGTTTGGAGGTAGACGTGGATGAAAATGAAGAAATAATTTGTGCGCCCTCTATTTCTTAATTTCAGTTCATTTAGCCATTCCCTAGTCTTAGGAGGGCAGCATATATCTGGACTTGCCAGGGCACAAGCCTAGAACACCACCACTGTTGGGCCCATCTTCGAGTGCAGGAGATTGGAGTTTTGCATCTTGATTTAGATGACCTGATTAAGTGACTGCTGTGATTGGCGGTCACAGTGCACACATTATCAGGAGTTTCCAAATCGTAAGCAATGATCAGGAGCGGTCCTCAACAGCTTGATCACTGTGCTGGGAGCGTGCTACGAGTGCACTTTGCAGAGAATTATTATATTTTTACCAACATACGGGGTTTATATAGTGCCAACAGTTTGCACAGCGATTTACAAAATGAAGGCAGACAGTACAGTTACAATACAGTTCAATACAATACTAGAGAAAATCAGAGGGCCCTGCTCTCCCTAAAAGGGAGTCAAGTAATACAAAAGACTATAAAGGAATGAGCAGAATAGGGTTCTCTAAAGTGATGTGTTTTCAGGGATCACCTAAAGATGGACAGAGTAGAAGAATGACAGAATGGCCTGTCAGCCATTCCTTACAGGAAAACTTGTCAAAATAAGGCACATAAGGAAACACCTTTGGGGTATGAGGTAACTTATGCGTACCAAACGTACATTGCCAGGTGTTATTACCCATTCGCCTGCCACCACATATATGTGTAGAGCTGTCAGGAACAGGTTAAACGGTTAATATACAGCAGCAAACACATTTTAGGACCTCTTAAGCTATGTTAGTATGGTAACTGGATTTGAGCTTTTTAACAAAGTGGTGGTCATTTATACAGCTTCAGTGAGAATTCCAGTTAAAATTAAAATCAAAACACAGTAACCTTTTGGAGGACCTCAACATCCTGGCTAGAGCACCTGATTACAGCTCATAGACTTCGACATTAGTAGCACAGCTGGGGTAACAATTTGTTTTCTCTTAAGACTATTAAAACTTGTGTAATACAGCACTGGGATATTTCTCTCCCCCCCCCCCCCCAGTTGTCCTATAAAGCCCAACTCAAAACAATACAATTTTTAGCTGTCAAGACAGGGTAGGGGTCAGAAACGGTCAAGTTGTAGCTGAGTCCTCATTAGCGAGTTATTTAACAAATCATCACCAGATGTAGCACAATTAAATATTCAGATTACTACCCATGCCTGTTATTGATCTTCTCAAGTCAAGCTACGAATGGAATTTTAACATCGTTATTGCTATGGTTCATAATTTAGGACGACTCCCAAAACAAACTGAGAAAAGTATTAATCTGTATTCTGGGTTATAAAAAGCATATTTAGCCAATTCATTTTGCGCTCCCCTATTGTAAAAACAAAAACAGGCTCACTGGTCGGATGATACAGACAATCACATTTAGTATGCCATACATGGAGACACAAAGTAAGCTCAAAATGACCTCAAGGGAGGCTTGGTTACCATTATACTCGAACATCAATATAGGACCAAAAATGGCCCTATAAATGGCTAAAAATAGCCTTTTATTTTAAATCCGGTATTTAAAAGGCATTGTACATGTTTGAAATGCTTGTTGGGAGGACATCGACACTTGAAGGCTGCCATCTTTTTTTCTTAGTCCGGTGTGGAGTTACATCTATCAGAAACTTTGGTTCAAGGAGTTCTCCCCAGTTATATCTGTTCCGGGTTCTAAAGTGCTCCTACTAATGCATTTTTTGCCAAGAGAACGCCGCACTGCAGATGGCAGTGCATTCTATATGCCGATGTGATGTATCCACCGAACTTTCCCTGCTTTACCGTTAATCTGAGACTTCTTGGTCACTCCACTGTTTGATGGTTCCGAGACACCGTTGTGCCTTATTAGAATGATTACCGTTTTGATGCACATCTTTTTCAGGATCGGTCACATATCTGTTTCCCACTGTAAGCCAAGTTTGACCAGAGTCGCATGCAACCGGAGACTCAATCAAGGACCGTTCCTTAAGAATGTCACATTACTGAATACTATTAATTTGTCAATATCCATATACATACTGCAACATGGTGGACGTTCCAATAGTCACATGGAATGTTAGAGGGCTGGGTAACCCATTAGAAAGTGCCGCGGTAACCTTGGTCCTCTGTAAACATTACCCTGCACTAATTGGCCTGCAAAAAACACACCTTACAGGTGACACACTATGCTGCTTGCGAAATTCCTGGGTAGGCCGGGCATACCACTCTATTCACACAGCCTGCTCTGGGGGGGGGAGTGTTCTGGTACAGAGGTGATGAGGAATCAAAAACATTAAAATACATTCTAAAAATTAAAAAATGAATGAAAAATATGCATATGAATGTAATTATTAATGTAAAAACCCTTCTTCTGGGTACTATTATGCACTGGATGATCACACCCTGCCCCCTTATTTGACACATGTCCAGTTGGATACACCTTCCCTGTTGAGTGGTGTTCCAACCTTATTTCATGCAGGATCGCTAACATTACATTTCACAAAAAGCTGTTCTATATATTTTTGATCTGCTTCTGGTAAGACCAGCTCTGAAGAAGGGGGGTTGACTCCCGAAATGCGTTAGCGGTCCTGATTGAAGGACTTGTTCCAGTTCACATGGTGGATTCTTGTAACACAATTTTATTATCTTCATGTCTATGAGTATGCATTTTATTAAAATTTTGCAAACCGTGACCACGGGTAATGCACTAGGTGTTTGCGCCTCCTTTCTCTTATTTTCTATGTACCCATGTTGGAGTTCCCTGCCTGAGGAGAGCAGCACGCCAGTCTTCCCCTTCGGAGTGAGCGCTAGGCTGAATTTTGTACTCAAAGACTAAGCCTTTTTCTGACAAGTGTTGCTTACAAGTTAATAGCAGTATTTGTTAGAAAATTACTTCAAACCCCCAAATATATAAATATATATATAAAAAAGATATATAGTAGATAGACACTCCACAGTATCTCTATGTATATATAGTAGCGCAAACTTATCAAAAAGAAAAGTGCCAAAAATAATGTGCCGACTGCACAGAGTCCCAAAAAAAATGCAATAAATGTCACATAGGCAGCAGGAAAAAATGACAGAAACAGTCCATATTCCTTCACTCTATATCCTGGGATGACAAAATACAGAAGCGTGTTTCTCAAAGGGATCACCACCACCACCGTGCTCCAAGGGGGGAGGAGAATTGCCCACTCACCAGATGCTGTGGCCCAACCCACTTTCGTGTTTGAGCATTCAAGCTTATAATGATGGTCACTGGTCCAGAGTATCCACACCGGGAATCACACCAGCACAGTCAAAAGAAGCTCAGCAGCATATGGAGAGGAAAAAACATATTCCCAATAGCGTGATACCGTTTAAAAGGCTTTATTAAATAAAACATAAGGTAGAAGAAGTGGAAATCACGAAACGCGTCGGGGCGTGACCAGGCGGTGGAACCAGGTTTTGTAAGAGGAGTTTGGAGTACCCAGAAGGCGCGGCGTCCACGGCGTGGAGCCTGGACATCATCTCCCGAAGGGCATCCCTCTCCTATTGGTGACTGTGATATGCGTTTGATGACATACAAGAAATGTGAGTGTGCTACCTTATGTTTTATTTAATAAAGCCTTTTAAACGGTATCACGCTATTGGGAATATGTTTTTTCCTCTCCATATGCTGCTGAGCTTCTTTTGACTGTGCTGATGTGATTCCCGGTGTGGATACTCTGGACCAGTGACCATCATTATAAGCTTGAATGCTCAAACACGAAAGTGGGTTGGGCCACAGCATCTGATGAGTGGGCAATTCTCCTCCCCCCTTGGAGCACGGTGGTGGTGGTGATCCCTTTGAGAAACACGCTTCTGTATTTTGTCATCCCAGGATATAGAGTGAAGGAATATGGACTGTTTCTGTCATTTTTTCCTGCTGCCTATGTGACATTTATTGCATTTTTTTTGGGACTCTGTGCAGTCAGCACATTATTTTTGGCACTTTTCTTTTTGATAAGTTTGCGCTACTATATATACACATAGAGATACTGTGGAGTGTCTATCTACTATATATCTTTTTTTATATTTTCTCAGTCAAGTAGCTGCATAGCCATTATATTTATTGGTGAGTGGTCCTCATTTTGAGCGCTTGGGATAGCTTTTATCTTTATTTGGTCTTCGGTGGGCATTTAAGCTGTCATGTCATATCTTATATATATATATATATATATATATATATATATATATATATATATATATATATATATATATATATATATATATATATATATATATATATATATATATATATATATATATATATATATATATATACATACAAGGTGTGCAGCCCTTAAAGCGGAGTTCCACTTAAAAAAATACATAAATACCCCCGGGACAGTCAGGGCTAGTGCATTCCACAATGGATAGCCTCTGAACTGTCCCGGGTTGCACTTACATTTTAGAATACTTACCTTGAAAATGTATTGTCCAGCGCTGCCATCTCAGGTGTGGGCAGCTTGAAGTGAGCGAGATCCTCTTCTGCGTCGTCTTCGGTCCCGCCGTGACTTCCGGGGCTGCAGCGTCATCCCTTCACAGCTTCCGGGCATGCCCAGACGCTGTTTAGCAAGGTATGACGCCGCCTGCACCAGAACTGACGTCGGTGCCGGTGCATTGATTCCTGGGAGCGATAAGTTCAGCTCCCAGGAATCATTGCAAGCCAGGAAGGGACGACTCGCCGTGGCCGCCGAGGGAGGAAGAGGAAGTAAGGCAAGTATATTATCTTCTAAAACAAGGCAAGTAAAAAAAATAATCATTGCGCTTATCCATTTGTTTTTCAGGTGACCCAGAGCAAGAAGATGGACGGAAGTTACATTTTAGGGTGGAACTCCACTTTAATATAGACCTAGCAAAAGATGGGTCAATGGGACCACAAGAATCTATCAATCAATGGACACAAAATGAAATTAACACTATTAAAACACCAGCACCACACGCATCTCATGCATCTCCCCAATGCCTTGGCTTTGTTTGGAGTTTTGGCTATCCACTTCTACACAGTTCAAAGGGAACACCTCTGCAGAACACAACTTATGCGCTTCTTGCTTTTGTGATATGCGAGTGTAATATTTTTTAAATACATTAAACCAACGTGTTGCTTACTTCACCATGGAGGAGTTTGTTTATTTTTGCCAACCCCACGTTATACCTGCCTTGGTGAAACCACCTATGAGGGTGTACACTAAATCAGTCTGGTTATGATCCCTGGATTATATACGGTTCTGGAATCAGGATTCAATACCCATTCAGCTGATCGTTGTGCTTTGAGACAACTACTTTTGGAGCTAGTGTGGATCTCTGTAATGGGGATCTACACATTCTGGTAAGCGGCCACACTAACTGGTGATTGGTGGAGGTTCTGTTGTTATAACAAGCACACGGTGAATGGGATTGTTCCTGAGGGTTTTATCGTTATGGATTTTTTATGATTACATTTTAAATCATTACATGTTTTAATAGTGTTCATTTCATTTTGTGTCCACTGATTGATAGATTCTTGTGGTCCCACTGACCCATCTTTTGCTAGGTCTATATTAAGCGCTGCACACCTTGTTCATATTTTTGCTTAGTTGGGGTTCAACAACCTTATGTGCTGGCTGCTAAAATATACTTTACTTAGCCATTACTACAGATCAAGCGCAGTGATTTATTAAATCTATATATATTTATTTATTTATTTTTTTTTTTACTTAAGTTAATTTTTATTTGGTTTTCACAAGAAATAAACAATCACATAAGAAACACAATAAGTTTTGGACACATAAGTATTGGACACAGAAGGTCGCTATATTATACTTAACTGCACTATTGATAATTGCCTATACACCATAGTAAATGTGTATGCCCCCAACACGCACCAATTAAGGTTTTTCCGTAAACTGTGGGCTAAAATTAACAAACTCAAATCAGGAAGATTAATTGTTTGTGGAGACTTTAACATGGTGGCAAACCACGGTATGGATGCTTCATCCAAGGGAAGATCCTCGGCTCCTTCCTTGGCTACATTCATCCACGATGCTACCAGCACGCAGAGGAGAGGGATTATTCATATTTTTCTGTGAGCCATAATTCCTACAGCAGAATCGACATGTTTCTAGTTGACTTACAAACACTATCACATGTCACTCACACATCTATTTCTCAGATAACATGGTCAGACCATGCACCAATTCACATGTCACTGTCCCACCGTCCTGTTTCCCCAACTACATTTATATGGAGATGTAATAACTCCATTCTATCAGATCCTGAATCTTTCAAATCTTTGAAAGCACAGGTGGAGGAATTTTTTTCTATCAACAATACACCGGACATAGACCCGGCATTGTTGTGGATTACACATAAGGCTTTTGCGAGAGGACTCCTCATTCAGCTGGGGGCTAAGTTGAGGAAGAGGTTCAATCGCAAAATGGAAGAGCTTATTCGCGATGTCCAAACTCTGGACACTGCGAATAAAAAGACCCCTTCATTATCCAACGCTTCAAGATTGAGGTCTCTCCGTGCTGACCTTAGAAGACTTTTGTTGGAACGTCATGGAAACATGTTAGCACACCTTCACATGCAGTATTACTCTGCAAACAATAAAGCAGGCAAATTTCTGTCATCTAGGATTAAGACGAAGAGAGTTAAAACCAGAATCGAAGGTATTGTGCATCCACACACGGGTAACAAACACTTGCACCCACAAGAGATAGCGGACGCGTTCGCTGATTACTACAGCGCCCTATATAGTCTCAAGATAGACAAAGACACCCCTCAACCGACGGACGCATCCATCTGTAATTTTTTAGACAACCTTCATCTTCCGACTTTGTCGACCGATAAAGTAACACCTAAACAGACCATTCACTATCAAAGAAGTGACTGATACACTCGCAACTATGCCCTTAAATAAGTCTCCAGGTCCTGATGGATTCACAAACGAATATCTCAGGTCTTTGCAAGACCAATTAGCACCCCACTTGTTGAACCTTTTCACAAAAACGGTTAAGGTGGGTACATTACCCACTGAAATGTTACAAGCCAATATAATTACAATCCCTAAAGTTGGTAAATCTCCCTCAGATCCTGCCGGCTATAGGCCGATATCTCTTTTGAACAGTGATGTCAAGCTATACGCTAAACTTATAGCCAATAGGATCGCATTAATTCTACCTACTTTGGTAAAGGAGGACCAGATGGGGTTCGTCAAGGGGAGACAGGCCCCTGACGCTACAAGGCGAGTTATCAATTTGCTCCATCAGGCAGAACGCACTAAAACGCCTTCTCTGCTCTTATCAATAGATGCAGAGAAGGCGTTTGATCGTGTCCACTGGGGATACATGAGGGCAGTATTGGGGAAGTTTGGTTTTATTGGACCGATTTTTTCGGCTATTATGAGCTTATATACATCTCCAACCGCTCGAGTATTCTCTGCGGGCACTCTATCCAAAACTTTTCCAATATTAAATGGTACGCGCCAGGGGTGCCCACTTTCTCCTCTAATATTTAACTTACTGATCGAGCCCTTGGCGGAAACGTTAAGACAAAATCCTAGGATTTCTGGCTTTAAAATTCAGCACCTACAACATACCATCACGCTTTTTGCGGATGACATAATTCTGAGCTTGACGAACCCCATCGTGTCCTTACCTGCTGTCCATGACACTTTGCAGACATTTAGCAATATCTCTTACTATAAGGTCAATTTCGATAAATCAGTCATCCTAAATATGGGCATACAGGGCCACGCACTTAGCCATCTTAAGCAAAATTTACCTTATACATGGACCCCCCAAGCTTTGCAATACTTGGGTATAACCTTGACATTTCCAACCTCAGGGCTACAGACACTTAATCTGCGATCACTGACAACTTCCATTTCCAATGATACTAATAAGTTAAAAAAGACGGAACTATCATGGGCAGGAAGAATAGCTGCATTTAAAATGACTTGCCTCCCCAAGATAGTATATATTTTTCGCGCCCTTCCGATTTATATTCCTAAACACTATATCAATTCGCTCAATAAACTCCTGCGCAACTTTGTTTGGCAGGGAAAACGGGCAAGGTGTGCATATCTACATATGATACGACACAAATCAGTTGGTGGATTGGGACTACCAAGCCTTGAGGACTATTATCATGCATCTCGCTTGGCTCCTTTACAGTATTGGTTTACCCATAAAACTCACAAAATTTCTCTTCCGTGGCTTCCGATTGAAGCTGCACTATCTAATTCACAGGAACTATATACATTACTTTTGGCAGATATGTGGAAACCTATACCAATTCAGACCCTTCCGTTAACAATAAGAGCCTCTCTTCAGTCTTGGCGTCATCTAATTGCTCAATCACAGTTACAACCACAGCCAAACAATATATTAGTTCCCATACCCCTATCGACAATGTGTATCTTGCTCCCTAACGTTCACATTAATAAATTGGTGGTAGCAGGTATTGAAACAGTGACACAATTATACCAAAATAATATTATTAAGTCTTTCGCAGCCCTTCAACGAGAATTTTCACTCACCCCTCAAGCGGTTTTTGCCTACATTAGTATAGTGAGTTTTATATCTAAACACCCACTCCCTAAACTTGAAATTCCTCAATTACTTTGGAAATATCTCACAGATCCAAACTAAGCTTAAAGGGATATCGGTGTTTTATAATCAACTACAGCAGAAACTCACCTTTTTTAAATCATCGTACATGAAGAAATGGGAAAGAGACCTCGGCATGTCCTTTTCCAATGAGCAATGGAGATGGGCGATACGAGCGTCTTACAAAGCAACACAATGTGTAACACATTGGGAACAATTTCAAAAAATAGTCACTAGATGGTATCTATCCCCCTACCGCCTGTCCTTAATATACCCTAATTATGACCCATTGTGCTGGCGTGAGTGTGACCAAGCTGGCACAATTTTTCATATATTCTGGTCCTGTAAAAGTCTTGTTAGTTTTTGGAGGAAAATTTTTGAAGTACTTTCTGAAGTTTCCGGTATATTGATCAAACCTGAACCCGCAATAGCTCTATTATTTTTGGGTATTGAAAATATACCACTTGATATCAGAACAGTATTTATACATATACTGATAGCAGCTAAAACGGTAATTGCTAGATGTTGGAAACAACCCATAGCCCCTTCCCATATAGAGGTAATAGGTTTAGTCAACCAGAACTATTCTTTGGAAAAGGCATATGCATACTCAGTGTGTCGTGGCAAGAAATTTTATACAGCTTGGCTTCTCTGGCAACAAAGCCCCTACTTTCACAGTGTCTAACAGAAGAATGGAGGCGGGTGGATGGTGAGATTCAGAGCATGATGGTGCCTCCTCCGGTATCTGTCTTGGCATTCCCTGTTTTTGTTTTTTTGTTCCCCCCTTGGGGTATCTCTTATGTATCTCCTATATATTTCCTGGGTAGTCTCCTAGGTTTTGAATGTATACAGTATTAGACTTCCTCGTTTCCTGTTCTTGCCATATATAATGTTATAATGTATTGTGATTAACATACTACATCAATAGTCTCTTCTGTTCCTTTGTTGTTTTTTTTTTTTTTTCTTTCCTTTCCCCTTTCTTTTTCTTTTCTCCTTTCCATTATTATTATCTATTTTTTTTTTTATATGCGCTCTAAATTTTTTTATTTTAAATTGGTATCACATAAATATCCTTTGTGATCGCAATAGGCAGTGACAGGTACTCCCTTACGGAGAGATCTGGGGTCTATTAGATCCCTATTCTGCCCTTAAAAGCATTTGATCAACACCAAGATTGGTGTGATCAAATGCTTTTTATTTAAAAAAAAAAAAAAAAAAAATGGAGTTGTTTACATTCAGGGAAACCAGAAGTGATGTATGGTCAGAGGCGAATAGTGCCATTCTGGGCTTTGTTTGCCTGTATGATCAGCCTGTGGAAGTGTCGGCTGGTAAATCAGGTCTAACCCGGGATGATACCTGCAGCTAGACATCTTCCCAATGTAAGCACTTTAAGTCCAGCGACGTAACAGAGGTCTGGTGCTAGAGTCGTCAAATGGTTAAGAAAAAAGCTGAATGCGACAACACGTCTCTGGAATACTGATTCTGTGTTTAATATAATCAACTAATGCAATTGGTCTTCTTATGAGGAAAGCTGCAGTGCCTGCATGCCTTTAGAATTAACCCTTAAAGCGGAGTTCCGGGCACAAAATCGATATTTTTTTTTTTGTGCCCGTCCGCTTCTACGCCTTCACCTGAAAAGGAATTGGATAGTTAGGTTTTTTTTTTTTTTTTTATTTACTCACCTTGTAATTTAAGATCGAAGATACTCACCTAGTCTTCACTTCCTCCCTCTGTGCCGAGGCTCAGTGGTCTCTTCCGGGCTTGCACTGATTCCTGGGAGCTGAACGTCATCGCTCTCAGGAATCAATGCGACGGCACCGGCCCCGCTCGTCACTTCCGGAAGTGACGAGAGGGGCCGGTGCAGGCGCATTCTGGGAGAAGAAGACGCCGAAGAGGACCGCGCCGGCTTCAGCTGCCCACAAGAGATGGAAACGCTGTGGAAGAAATTTTATAAGTGAGTATTTCTTCTAAGAGGTAAGTGCGAACCGGGACAGATCAGAGGCTAGCCATTGTGGAATGTACTAGCCCTGACTTCTGTGCCCGGAACTCCGCTTTAAAAGAGTATACCACCAAAAATATAATTCCCATTATAGGAGGATGCCTAAAATTTTACTTCTGTCATGGCGCAGACATATGGGAAAATCAGTAAGCCAATTGCACAACCAGGAAATTACATTTCTGTTAAAGTTCTGTACACCAATTGTGTACAGAAGGAAGGCCTGTAGGATGCAATATTGCATTGAATTTAAGAGACTCTTACGGCTGCTGCAATACTCGTTTAACGACTTACCTGTTTTGCGACCGCTCGGACTTACGACCGCCTCTGCTACGTACCTTTTTTATGACTGCACTCGGACTTACGATCTCCTCTGCCGCGTACCTTACGACCGCCTCTGCCGACCCGCCTGCGCAGGACGTCATGTCATCACTCTGCACAGCCTCGTTCTCACTCCCGGCCTGCTGTTTTACAGGTATGTACATACTGTACTCGGTTCTCCTCAATGCCACTTCAAGCATTCCTTGTACTGTTATGGCTTTATGTACAGTACTGTAATGTGTGCTTGTAATGTACAGGTATTGCCCACACCATGTCAGAAAAGAGGTCAGAAAAGAGAAAAAGTGTGCATGCACCTGCAGAAATTACTCTGAAAAAAAGAATATCTATTGATCTTGGTATGAAAATGAAGATCATTAAGGACTATGAGGCTGGAAAATAAAAAAAAAGTTAAAGAAATAGCAAGTGAATTGAAACTTGCACAGTCTACATTTCAACAATTCTAAAGGATAAGGATAGAGTGAAAGAGGCAGTAAAAGCATCAACAGGATATCAAGCCATAATAACTAGGCAGCGGAAAGGCCTCATTCATGAAATGGAGAAATTGCTGGCGGTATGGATTGATGACCAAATAGAAAAAAGAATGCCAATGAGTCTTTTACGGATTCAAACCAAAGCACGCAGTATTTTTGACAGTTTTGAAAGTGCACAAAGGAGAAGAATCAACTGAAACATTTACAGCAAGTCATGAATGGTTTCAGAGGTTTTGTGGGAGATTCAACCTCCACAATTGGAGTATCAGTGGTGAGGCTGCAAGTGCAGATGTGGAAGCAGCTGAAAAATTTGTTGTTGAATTTGATAAAATCATCGAAAACTGTGGCTACTGTCCTGAGCAGATATTCAACGTGGATGAAACTGGACTTTTCTGGAAAAAATGCCTGAAAGGTCCTACATACACAAAGAAGATAAAACAATGCCTGGTTTTAAGGTTTTTAAAGACAGGGTCACGTTGTTGGGAGGAAATGTTGCTGGGTTCAAGTTAAAGCCTCTCCTCATTTATCGTTCACAGAACCCACGTGCATTGAAGCAGGTTAGTAAGCACAAGCTATATTTGATGACTGGTTCATCAATTGTTTCATACCCTCAATCAAGCATTCTGTGTAAAAGGGTGTTCCCTTTAAAATTATCCTCCTGCTTGATAATGCCCTAGGCCACCCCCAGCATCTGGATGACCTTCATCCAGACGTAAAGGTAGTGTATCTGCCTAAACACACAACTGCTATCCTACAAACCATGGATCAGGGTGCAATAGCAACATTCAAGGCCTACTATTTTCACACCACCTTTTCCAAAGCTGAAGCAGCAACTGAAAATGATGAAGTTACCCTTCGTGATCTTTGGAAAGCTTACATTTTAAACTGCATAAAAAACATTGCATCAGCTTGGGAGAAAGTAACAGAAAAGTGTATGCAGGGTATATGGACAAAATGCTTAAAGCGTTTTGTGAACAATAGTGAAGGGTTTGATGAAACAGATGTTGAAGTTATAAATGAAAAAAAAGTGTGCAACTTGCTAACATGCTTGACTTAGATGTTGACGTGACAGATAATAAAGACTTCGTGGAATTTGTCGAGGGAGAGCCAAGTAATGAAGATTTAATTGGAAGAACAGCTGGCGTGTTCTCAAAAGTGAATGCAGCTTTATTACAATTAGAGGGGATGGACCCAAATGTTGAAAGGTTCTATAAAGTGGAACGTCAGATGAAGGAACTTATGCAATGTTATTGTGAGATTTATGATGAAAAAAAAAGAAAAATGACAAAGCAAAGCACCTTAACAGAATTCTTCTTACAAGCTACTCCTACCAGTTCTAAGCTACTCCTACCAGTTCTATCATTTCCTTGTCGTCTTCTCCCTTCTCTACAACTCCTGATGACCCTGCTGGTAACTCCAATGATGACACTGTTGATCCTGCTGGTATTTCAGATGCTGACACTGATGGTAACTCCAATGATGACACTGTCGACCTTGCTGGTTATTTCAATGATGACACTGATGACCCTGAAGCACTAACACCCCTTGAAGGATTTGATGACCAAAATGTTACTCTAAATGTCTACTGTACAGTATACAGTTACTTATTTAGACACTGTACATTACTGTATATCCTGTACAATACTGTACAGTAATGTACAAGATTTTTGTAGTTTATATTTTTGTTATGCAAATAAAATAAGTACAGAACTATTGAGTTGGAGTTTTGTGTCCAGACCTTTTTTCCCAGAATACAGTACAGTACTTAAGAATGATTAAAATATTGATTACTTGTGGCTCCTCGTTTAACGACCTGGCCGCTGGAACGGAACCCGGTCGTTAAGTGAGGAGTACCTGTATTTACAAAGGAAAGGTAAATTCCAATATGGTTCATGTAGCAATTGTATACACAATTTTGTTTATTTGCTAAATTTTTCTCACAAAGTTGGAGTTACATTTTAAAGCAATTTCACAATTCTTGCAAGATAAAAGAAAATAAAGCAATACCTGTTCAGCCAGCTGATGCTTGTTTTCAGCTGCTGCCTTTTCTAGTTCCCCTATACGTGTTTGTTGCTGCTGAACCACAGAACGTAGATGTTTTATGCAGTTGTGGTTTGGTAGTTCATCTTTGGGCATTTCTAGGCTGGTGGACAATAAAAAACAAATACAAGTAAAGCTCAAAAGACTCGAACATACATACAATCTAAAACTGTGCAAAACTTGAACATAATCATGCTAATAAATGTAACCGATATGCATATAAAAGTTCACTTTTTACTGTAGTTCGTGAACATGAAACAGAATGACAAGTGTGCATACATCCAACACTAAATACGTATTTGAAGGTAAATGTGCAAGACCGCTATATACAATGGATATGAAAAGTCTACAAACCCCTGATAAAAGGTCAGGTTTCTGTGATGTGAAAAAAGTTCTGAAATGATCTTTCTAATTTTATTTACATTTAATGTGACCTATAAACTGTACAACTCCATTGAAAAACAAAATCTTTTGTGGGGGGGGGGTTAAAAAAAAAAAACTAAAACAATGCGGTTTCATAAGTGTGCACACCCTTTTAATACTGGGGATGTAGCTGTGTTCAGGATTAGGCAATCACATTCAAACTCATGGTCAATAGGGGTCAGTACACACCAACCATCATTTAAAGTGCCTCTGATTAACCCCAAATAAAGTTCAGCTGTTCTAGTAGGTCTTACCTGACATTCTAAAGCCTCGTACACACGATCAGATTATCTGAAGAATTTTCGTCCGTTTTTCGTTGCATGCTAGTCTCATATCGAAAGTGAAGAGGTTACTCAACATACGAAAACGCTCGTACGACAGAATACCACTTCAGAAGTGATGTCATGTGTTGAATTGTTTTGTATGTATTCTCTCATTTCCAAGAATGCGTAGTCTTGCTCTTACGATTTTTTTTGGACAAAAACTGTACTAATTAAACGAAAATTGGACATTGTGTTCATGTACAATAAAAATTTTATAGCCTGCACATTCAGCTTTTGTCGTACGAAAATGCGTAACCAGCTTTCGAAAGTACTGCACTAATGATCCTAAAATTGGCAGATTGTTCATGGAATGAAATTTTACTTCTGTTCTTTTCTTGTCGTGTGTACGAATGAGCCTCAAGTCGCATCCTACAGCAAAAGCCATGGTCCGCAGGGAGCTTCCAAAGCATCAGAGGAATCTCATTGTTAAAAGTTATCAGTCAGGAGAAGTGTACAAAAGAATTTCCAAGGCATTCGCTATATCCTGGAACACCGTGAAAACAGTCGACTGGAGAAAATATGGCACAACAGTGACATTACCAAGAACTGGACGTTCCTCCACAATTGATGAAAAAACGAGAAGAAAACTGGTCAGGGAGGCTGTCCTAAGGCCTACAGCACTATAAATGTAGCTGAAGGAATATCTGGCAAGTACTGAGTTTGTGGTACATATGAGAACATTCTCCCATATTCTTCATATGTCTGGGCTATGGGGTAGAGTGGCAAGATGGATCCTTTAAGAAAAACGTACAAGCCTTGCTAAATTTTGCAAAAACCCATCTGAAGTCTCCCAAAAGCATGTGGGGAAAATGTGTTATGTCTGATGAAACCAAGGTTGAACTTTTTCTCCATAATTCAAAAATCTGAATTTTTGTAAAATCTTACCGTAAAATTCCTTTCTCTGAGTCCTCCGACAGTCGCCGCCCACTCATACAGTCTTCACCAATGGGATGTCCCAAAGCAGTGTAGACACGAGGGGTGGGAGACTCAACCGTATAAAAAGGCAACGCAGTACCCACATCAGAGAAAGGAACCTTACACACAAAGTAAGAGAACCTACTGGGCAACAGAAAAAAGCTTAACAGGAGCAACTACCCAGGAAAGCAAATAACCCTCGGGATAAACAACCCCAACAGCCAGGGACCCACAAAAAAAACAGGGTCCCCTAAGGCACTGCAGCACAGAGAACTTTGCGGCCAAAGGAGGCATCAGCTGATGCCAGAACCTCAATCTTATAGAATTTGGAAAAAGTCGCAGCCTTGCACACCTGGGCCACCGAAGCCTGATGCCGGTAAGTCCAGGACGTACTCATCGATCTGGTAGAGTGCGCCTTAAAGCGGTTGTATCCCGCTTTTTGACACTTTCACCTACAGGTAAGCCTATAATAAGGCTTACCTGTAGGTACAAATAATATCTCCTAAACCGGCATGGTTTAGGAGATATTTACAGTGCGCGAGCGGCGCATGCGCTCTGAAGGTCCGGGGGGACCTTCAATTAAGTTGCCGGGAGCTTGCCGGAAAAATCACTCCCGCGCGCATGCGCGGGAGTGACGTCATCGCGGCTCCGGCCAATCAGCGCGCTGGAGCAGTCTCTTCCAGCCAATCAGCGCGCCGGAGCCGCCGAACCCGGAAGAGACGAGGGATCATGGCAGCGCCCGCATCGATGTCCGGGGGTCCGTGTTGGGGCTTCGTTTTAAGGTAAGTTACACATAATGGGCTAGTATGCGATGCATACTAGCTCATTATGCCTTTACCTTGCAGGTTTTTTTTTTTTTTTAATTTTTTTTTTTTATAGGGTTTACAACCGCTTTAACAGGGAAGGGTGGAACCCATTCCTTCAAAGCATAGGTCTGAACAATTGTAGGGATGCACCGAAATGAAAATTTTGGGCCGAAACCGAAAATGCAGGATGCCATTGGCTGAAAACCGAAAATGACTTTTTCCCCCAAATAATTTTAAAATAGATAGAACAGGGGCATACGCCAAAAAACAGGCAGCGACGTACACCTGTCGCTGCCACCCTGTCACAGTATATGTACTGTGATGGGTTGGCAATAGGTTAATTTAATTACCAATGGTATTTGTATTATGCAGCATGAGGGGGTTAATGTATTGTCACTGATGCATTAGTGACCGACGAGTGGCAGTTAATTAACCCCTTTGCGTTGTGATCGCTGAGGCAGCTTACCATTGGTATTAGTATTAATTATGCAGCATGAGGGGGTTAATGTATTGTCACTGCTGCATTAGTGACCGACCAGTGGCAGTTAATGAACCCCTTTGTGCTGCATTCGTGCAACCAGTATCAGTGTTAACACTGGTTGCACTGATACTGGTTGCACTAATGCAGCACAAAGGGGTTAATTAACTGCCACTGGTCGGTCACTAATGCAGCAGTGACAATACATTAACCCCCCTCATGCTGCATAATTAATACTAATACCAATGGTAAGCTGCCTCAGCTATCACAACGCCGCCAACTCAGACACCCTGCGAGCCGACGTGATTGCCACTAGAAAGTCAACCTTCTTAGACAGCAGAGGCAACGATATCTCCCGGATGTTTTCAAAAAGGAGAACGCTGTAACACGGACAAAACCAAGTTCAAGTCCCATGGAGGTAAAGGCGCCCTCCGGGGAGGGGCCAAATGACGCACACCTTGAATGAAAGTGCGAATTAAAGAATGAGACGCCACAGGGCGTTGAAAAAGAACAGCCAGTGCAGATACCTGGCCCTTGATCGTGGCCAGCGCAAGTCGCTGGTCCACACCAGACTGGAGGAAAGCCAACACTCTCGCCACCGATTATGAACGAGTAGAGAAACCCCTGGACTCACACCAGGCAAAATAAGCTTTCCAAGTACGGTAATAAATCTTACCAGACGAGGCTTTCCTAGCCTTGATCAAAGTAGGAATGACCTCTGAGGAGAGACCCCTGTCTCTCAGGACCTGGCATTCAACAGCCATGCCGTTAAAGCCAGCGACTGGAAAGCAGGATAGAAGATCGGTCCCTGAAACAGCAGATCTTCCCGCATCGGCAGCCACCAAGGAGGCCCGACGGCCAGGTGAACAATGTCCGTATACCAGGACCGGCGTGGTCAGTCCGGCGCCACCAGAATCACCAACATTGGTTCCCAAGCCAATCTGCGAAGGAACCTGGATAACAACCCTATCGGAGGAAAGGCATACATCAGATGATACTGATGCCAAGGGGCCACCAGCGCATCCGAGGCGTCCGCCAGAGGATTGCGTGTCCTCGCCACGAACCTTCCCACCTTGTTGTTTAGCCGAGACGCGAACAGATCCACATCCGGGGATCCCCACTTCGCACACAGCATTTGAAAGACCTCCGGGTGTAGGGACCATTCCCCCTGGTCCAGGGTCTGGCGGCTCAGATAATCGGCCTGCCAATTCACCACACCCCGAATGTGAACTGCCGAAATCGCCGGGACATGAGTCTCGGCCCAAGACAGAATGTCGGTTACCTCCCAGGCCGCCCGGGCACTCCTGGTGCCCCCTTGGTGGTTGATGTAAGCCACCGCGGTAGCATTGTCCGTCTGTACCCGAACAGGACGGCCCAGAAGTCGATGCGGCCACTGGAAGAGACAGTTTTATCGCTCTCAAATCCAATATGTTGAGCGGAAGGGAGGATTCCTCCCCCGACCAAGTGGCCTGGGCAGACAGGTTGCTCAGGACTCCACCCCAGCCCAACAGGCTGGCATCCGTGGTAATCACTGTCCACATTAACGGCCGGAAGGATTTTCCTTCCGATACAGCTGGGGACTGAAGCCACCACAGAAGATCCATTCTGGTTTGGCGACTCAACGAAACACTCAGATCCAAGGACTGAGGCAGTCTGTCCCACCTGGCCAGGATCTCCGCTTGGAGAGACCGCGTGTGAAACTGAGCAAATGGTATTGCCTCGAAGGCTGACACCATCAACCCCAGGGACCGCATACAGGTCCTGAGTGACGAGACTTTGTTGTCCCAGAGGGACCCAATCTCGTTCTGTAAGGTCCGGAGCTTGTCCTCTGGCAGAAATACCTTCGCTTGAGCAGAGTCCAGAACCATTCCCAAATAGGGAAGACGAACCGAAGGAGACAAAGTCGACTTCTGAACTTTAATGGTCCAACCGAACTCCTGGAGCGCCTGTACCGTAGTCAACAGATCGCGCAACAGGCCCAGAACAGACGCCAACACTTTGGTAAAGACCCTTGAAGCCGAAGCGAGACCGAAAGGTAATGCTACGAACTGATAGTGGTCCTCCCCTATGGCTGATTTCATGCGAAACTTTTGAACACGCACGAAGCGGTTCAGAGCTTTCAAGTCCAGGATCGGATGTACTTTGCGCTCCTTTCTGGGCACAGTGAACAGATTTGAGTAAAACCCCCGAAACCTGTCCCGATGAGGCACCGGGACAATCACCCCCATGGGCAAGAAGGTCCTGCACCGCTTGATGCAGGTCCTGTAACCGCCCTGGGGTCAAAAGAAGATTTGAGGGAAAGAATCTGTCCGCCGGCCGCGAAAGGAATTCGAGCTTGTATCCTGAGCGAATGATTTCCTGAACCCACCTGTCCGGAATTCGGAGCAGCCAAGGTCGGAGGAAAACGCACAAACGTCCCCCCACCTCTGAAACGGGTGAGGGCGTCCCTTCAGGCAGAGGCGGATTGAGCCGCCGCACCAGCGTGGCCGGATTTCTGCTTGGCCGCCCAGGGAAGGCACGAAAGGACCCTTGATTGGGTCCAAAAGGCGGGACCCCGCTTACCGCGAAAAGGCTTATTCTTCGGATTCTGGGGCAGCAGCGTGCTCTTGCCCCCAGTGACTCCTTTCACCAAAGTATCCAAGGCCTCGCCAAAAAGGCAAGACCCTTCATAAGGAAAATCAGCCACCGTTGTCCGTGACGTCTGGTCAGCCGACCAGCTCTCCAACCAGATCAGTCGACAGTTAAGCACCGCGACACTAGACAAGCGTACAGCCAAAAGGGGCCTTATTCAAGGCCGCATCGCATAAATAGATGACCCCTTGAATGAAATCGGTCCACCATGTCCAGCGTAGCAGGTGGGGCAGAATCAGACACGAGAGTGCGTCTAAGCACCTTAGTCCAATCCGCCACCGCCTGAGCCACCATGACAGAAGCGAAAATAGGTTCGAGCATGGAACCCGCCACCATGTAGGCATGGCGGGCAAGAGACTCCAACCTCCTGTCCATAGGATCCCGGGCCACCAGGGTATCTTCAGTGGGAACCAAAGTAGCCTTGTTTAACACGGCCACAGTGTAAGCCACCTGGGGAGCAACACACCAGCGCGAATCCGTAGAAGGAGCAAAGGGGTAAAGCAGTTGAAACCGTTTTGGCACCGTGAACGGGCGTTTCAAACTGCGCCATTGTTCATTCACCGTGTGATGAAACTCAGCGGGGCAGGGAAAAACCTGCACCAACTTGCGGGACCTATGTGTACCAAAAGAGGACACAATGCCCGGAGGATTGGGCTCATCCTCCAAAATGTAGGGTTTCTTTAACAGAAGAAATCAACGCATCCATAGCTGCGCGTTCTTCAGGCGATCCGGGGGGAGAATCCTCAACCCCCTCCACCTCCACCTCCGCCTCAGACCCCAGCAGGTCCTGAGGAAAGCGAGACCCTGAAAAGGTCACGCCACCCACAGCAGCCACATCACCATCTGAATCAGAAGAGAAAGATATCCTAGGCCTTTTTCTAGCAGCCCGTTCAGCCATCAGCACCTCCATTTTGGACACTAAAGTCGCCACCATAGCGGCCAAATTAGGTAGAACGGGGGGGTTCAGCAGAACTGGGGTCCCCCACCAAGGCTGAGGGGAATTTGCTGTCCTGAGATTCCATTGCAGAAAACACAAGTTACAAAGTACTGGCCCTTTAAGAGCGCTGCGGACCCCACCGCTACACAGACCCCCTACAGGGACAAAACTGAGCCAGAAAGGATAAAACAGAGGAAAATGGAAAGGACAGTCTGCAGAGCCCCACAGAGTGTTACCACACAGATCGCTGTGTGGAAGGAAGGGAGGTCGCCAGAGGCTGAATAATATGCTGCAGGCAAAGGGAAAATGGCTGCCCAAAAGTAGTAATGGGAGGCTCCGGCAAGATGGCCGCCGACATGTGCTCGGAACGATCGTTTTGCCACACACAAGATGGCGCCAAAACCACTACATAGAAGCTGTTGAAAAAGCCCATAGTGAAGCCAGACATGCTGCCCACAACTAAAATGGCGGACCGCGCGGTTTTTACCCCACAGCGGCCGCCGCACACATAGTCTGCACCTCCAAACACCGAAGTGACACAGAAGAGCCCCGCAGGGATCGCATCAGGGAGCCCCACAAACGCACAGACATGAGGGAACACAGCACACAGGACTGCCACCCCAGACCGAGGCCCCACACAGAAAGTACTTACCTGTAACGGATGGCGTGGGGTGCCTCTATTAAACGGAAAGCCGCTGCCCTCAGATAACAGGGAATGCCGTCAGCCAAAACGCAGGACACTGCAGCACTGAACCGCAGATGTGTCCAGTGAGGTAGCCACCTCACAGGCTGCATCCCTGCTGCGGACAGGGATGGGTCGTTCCTAATGCCAGGGCGAACACATGGCTCGATGACGGGCTGGGGATCCATCTGACCCTCTACCCTGGAGAGCCAGGGCGGCCAGTCCGATTCCCAGCTCCGCAAAATCCACCTTCGTCCGAAGATCCGACTAAACTAAAGCTGACAATATAAACAGCTAGTAAAGCAAAGAAAAAACTGACATTCTTGCAAATAAAAAATCATAAGAAAAAGATTAGAAGGCTGAGACTGTAGCCCCAGCACAGGGAAGCCTATCTACTCCTAACGCTAGGCAGAAGACAAACTGAAGTGGGATGGCTTACTGCAGGGGGGTATTGACCAGTGGGACAGCCCCCATGGGTGTGTATGTTAAATGCTTTTGTTTTTAACAAGTCTTATTCCTCTCCTGCGGAGAGGAAGTGAATACCCATTGGTGAAGACTGTATGAGTGGGCGGCGACTGTCGGAGGACGTAAGAGAAAGATAGGTTTGGCGCAAAAAAAACATTGCACATCACCAAATGAACACCATACCCACAGTGAAGCATGGTGGTGGCAGCAGCATCATTCTTTGGGACTGTTTTTCTTCAGCTGGAACAGGTGCCTTAGTCAAGGTAGAGGGAATTATTAACAGTTCCAAATACAGTTAATATTGGCACAAAACCTTCAGGCTTCTGCTAGAAAGCTGAACTTCATCTTTTAGCATGACAACGACCCAAAGCATACATCCAAATCAAGGAATGGCTTCACTAGAAGATTAATGTTTTGGAATGGCCCAGCCAGAGCCCAGACCTGAATCGGATTGAAAATCTGTGGGATGATCAGAAGGGGGCTGTGCACAGGAGATGCCCTTGCAATCTGACAGATTTGGAGTGTTTTTGCAAAGAAGAGTGGGCAAATATTGCCAAGTCAAGATGTGCCATGCTGAGACGACTAATACCCAGCTGTAATAAATTCAAAAGGTACTTCAAAGTATGTTAATTTTCGTTTTTTATTTTTACTTCCCTACACCTAAAGGATTTCAGTTTTTTGTTCAACTGAGTTGTACAGTTATAGGTCACATTGAAGGTGGAAAAGGTTCTGAAATGATTTATCTGTCTTTAATTTTTTTACATCATAGAAACCTCACTATTTAACAGGGGTGTGTAGACTTTTTATAGCCACTGAATCTCCCTGCCCGGCATGGAGAGCAGACTGGGAAGACATCAGTTTACAGTTAGGGTAGGTGTTGAACATCCCCTTACTACTCCGAGCATACTGTAGCTTTTATGCCCTACACTTCTGACCCACTAATAGGTGTAACCACTGGAAATCGTTCACATAAATATATAGTGTTACACTGTATTTTGTTGTAGCCCTTAATAGCAGATCAAGTTCTCCTTCATTCTGCTTTTGTCAGCTAAAGATAACCCAAAATAAAAAAAAATTTAAGTCCTCAGAAAGAATGGGCTCAGGTAAGGAAAGGAGGAGAAGCCCATTCCTTGAGGCCAGAAATGCTAGAAAACAGGCACAAAAACCCAATCAGCCCTATAGAAGAAGAGCTCCATAGTGGGAAAACATAAGAGGGGTTAGTTCCCAAGGAAGACGTGGCAGGTTGCCACAGAAAGCAGTCCTGACCCCCCACCCATAAGGCAAAATTAAAATTGTTTGACTATTGTACCTGCATAACCCGATTGTTTAAACTTAGTAACACTGAAACTAGAGCTATTCCCCCCACATAGTGAGAAGAGTTCTAGTGACCCTAAGACTACTCTAACCCGGATCTGCAGCAATAATGCAGAAAAAAAATGCATATGCGTTTTTGCCGTGATCTTACCGAGTTTGCAGTGCATTTTTTTTAAAACATGTGACTCAAGAACCACACCAAAAACACATTGCGGGTACGTTTTTCATTGCTTTCAATGAGGCTTTTTTTATTTATTTTTTTAACTGACCAAGCATGTTCGAAAAACGCAGCAAGCAAGATTTTCTACACTGGAACAGAAGCGCAACACCCCAATCTGAACACCTACATAGAATGGCATTTTTCTTAAGCATTTCTAACTTTTTTTTTTTTTTTTATGCAAAAGCACTTAAAAGAACTCCAGTTTAAAAACAGCCCAAGCCCCCATTTACATAAGCACAAATTGACATTGATTCAACAGGTCAAATTGCATGTAAAATTGGAACCCATAGCCAGAAATTGGGGCGTCACAATCCGTGGGATTTCCAAAAGTAGTTCCTGCACTACTTTTGGCGACTTTGGGGGCGACTCAACAGACATCTGCCCAGATGTTTTTGCCCTCGAAGTTGGACTGAAACGCGGCTTTTAAATTGTGCGAAGTTCAGATGATTTCAAAGCCGTGTTTAGTGTGAACGAGGGCTAAGCCCCGTTTACATTGGAATGAACAACTTGTCATTTAGTCGCATCATATTGCCGCACTGTTCAAATCGTGATTTTTCAGTGTGATTTGAATAGACCTCTGTGCACGAAGCTACACAGATGTCTTCAAAGTCGCACAAAAATTCACACTGAGATGAGGCTTTAAAAATCGTGCGATTTAAGATAAAGTTGCACGATTTCAAAGCCACAGTCAATGTGAACAGGGCAAAGTTAATAAAATCAGGCAGGGACTGCCTCAAAAAGTTAGCCAGCAGATCCTGAGAGAAATGCTCATGGGAGGGGCACTATTGAGTGTGTTTCTGAACACAGAACCAGACAGACAAAAATGTCATGAAGGGAGAAAGTGAATGAAAGACACCAGGATTAGACCCAGATGGTACAAGGTCAGGGGAGGAATTCAAGAAGAGTACGGTATATATAATAAAAAAAAAAAAAAAAAAAAAAAGTGAGAAATGTGAGCATTAGCAGTTGGCAAATGATTCAAGTAACTGGGCCCAGGAGTTCTGTAGCAAACAATCTCCACAGCTCCCTAGGTTATGAATGTTCAGGGTGTAAATAAGAGGCTAATAAAAATATCACTACAGAGCAGGGTTTCTCAACCAGGGTTCCTCCTGAAGTTGCTAGGGGTTCCTTGAGCAATGGGCAATTTCTGCCTCTCAGATAAGTTTCCAATGACACCATTGTTCCTTTTAGCTCTCTGTAAGGGGGTAATTCTTCCCAATGATAAGAGTAACGAGCATTCTCCTCACTGACTGTCACACTAATGTGTCATGAGTTGTAGATATTTTTAATTTTTAGCAGGGGTTTCCCGGGACCAGACATTTATTTCAAGGGTTTCTCCGTGTTGAAAAGGTTGAGAACGGCTGCTAGAGTGTAGTGAATTTTTCAGCAATGCAAGGACTGAATTGATGCGTGAATTGATAGAGAGTAGAACCCCATCACATTTCATTTGATAATAAAGCTGGGGGGGGGGGGGGGGTGTAGTATAGTGGAGGAGACTAGGCAGAAGCCTAAATATTGCAGAAATTAGAAAACAGGTTTTATAGCCAAGATGGGACTGTGTAAGGTGTAGGGAAATAGTTGCAGGTTTACATATAACTGTGCTTGCATCTTCTCCAAACAAAAAAGCAAACCAAGGCTTTTTACTTTAACAAGTACATAAATAGCTACTTACCCACATCCCTGCTCACATGTTACTGGTCGCTTTGGATTGTGTTCACAGTCGTTAAGATGAGACATGAGGTTATCAAGTCGCACAATTGTGGTACAGCCAAAAACTGCGTTGTCACAAGTAATCTGTAATTTGGAGAGCATATTCCGCATGATGCGGGGGACTGGACGGAGATGAGCTACCGTTACAACACTGCGGTCCACAGGACAGGTCTGCTGCTGGGAGAACCACTGTGTAATGCAGGCATTGCAAAAGGCGTGTTCACAATGAGGAGCCTATAGATTTTAGAAAAAAAAAAAAATATATATATATGTATTGTAACTAATAAAAACAATAGCATTTACTAAAATATTTTAGCATTTTTTCCAAATGTAACACAATTTTAAAATGAAAAGAAATAGAAGGGTAGGCATTGCCTCCCTAGGTAAAGATGAATATATTTTGGAAGCAATTTAATGGATAGCAGAGAATGCAAGATTCAAAACAGCTTAGAACTATAGGCAAAACTTTTATTTTTCATTTTGGATAGAGTAAGGGAGGGTTACTCTGGTCAGTTTTTTCTTTTCGCCATCTGTCCCAATGTGGAGGAGTTCCCTTCACTTCCTGTCCCATTGCCAAACAGGAAGGGAGAGGAAATCTCTGAACATTAGGGGAATTTCATGGGGACCCCCCAGGTCACCAGAACTAGTGTCCCCATTGGAAGATTTCCCCTATATTACTTTTCAGGGGACAACCTAAAATTTGGAATTTTTTTTTACTTTCAATGAGAATGATAAAAGAGGACAAATAGGCAGGGTTGCATCTCCTCAATGGGGTCACAGAAAGCAATAAAAACTAACAGGTGTTCTAATCATTCTTCACTATCCAAAAAGAAAAAAAAACAAAAAAAAAAAAAAAACAAAAAAGGCATGTTTTGTTATACTTTAACCGCTTGCCGGCCGCCATAATTTTGTTTGGGCAGGTTGGCTCGGTCCTGTGAGACGACGTACCTGTACGTCGCTTTGCAGGATCACTCCCCGTGGAGACAGAACCGCGTACTGCCTTTGTAAACATGGCAGACCGCTGTTCTGTCAGTTATGAACACAGGGATCCTGCGTTCCTCTTATTTAAGGAACATAGGTCTCTGTGTTCATGCAGCAAGCCCAGATCACCAAGTTCCTCAAACTATAAAATTTTAAAGCCAGAACGAACAGCAGTGCAAGCTGGGGTTCTGTCACGTCACCTTAAACAAAGGCTTGATAGCCTCCCTGTTGTCCGGCCCACACATTTTGGTATAACCTTTCTCTCTCCCCCCCAACACCCAATTTTACCACTTCTTTCCTCTCAATCTGGTCATCTTTTTCATACTGCTTTAAGAGTCCTAAATAGATTTACTGCTAAACTGCCCTTGTTGCCTACCTATAAATTTCCCTCAAACATGATTATTACAAAACGAACACCACAAGGTACAAAGCTTGCTTCCATGCATTACCACCTCCCACCCATGAGTTTGCCCCCCAACTTTATACAGAAAAAAATATTGATAAGTCGCATCCCTTGTGCGCATTCCCTGTTCTTAAGCTGGCCATAGATGGTTAGAATCTTGGCCAGTTCAGCAGGGACTGGCCGAGATTCAAACAATGTATGGGCAAGCCTGATTGCACCAAAGTTGATCCATCAAATGACTTTGCTACAACCAGCATGTCTGATTTTACATGCGATTTGATGCCAGAGGTTATAGCTGCTAGAATTATTCACTGCGTGCTCCCGGCAGGGACGGCTCTCCCCGCCCCCGTCAGGAGGAGAACACAATAGCTCTGCAGGAGGTATTCCCTCATCAACACTGACTGTGCTGAAGGGGGAAATCTCGCGATTTTCTTTCCTGCAATCCGTGGTGTTTCAGGAAAGAAAATCGTATCATCTATGGCGGGCCTAACTTTTCCATACAATTAGAGGGGTAAACAGCTGCTCGTTCTTTAATGCACCTGTTTGCAGTCATACTGGTTTTGTCTCATACTTTCCCTCCAGATTCTTTGTATAGCATCCGGAAATAAAAAGTTTACATCTGGAAAAACAGTACAGCAGTGGCAGGTCCCATGTTCCTTTATTGTAAAACTGAACCTATCCCGATAGGTTCAGTTTTAAAATGCATGTTCTGATAACCTATGCTGAGAGAATTGTGTTAGCTGTCATTGCAAATTTTCTCCTGAAAAAAGGAGTGCCTGCTGTCTCAGTCATCGGCCATGGTATATTCAGTTTTCCATTTTAGTTTAGCCTGGCTATTTGGTCTACCAGGTCAATGAGTGTTGGAGGGACCGACTTAGCCACCAAGTTGCGTTTAAGCACCTTGATCCTTTCCATAACCGTCTGAGAAACCATCACAGAAGCGAACATAGGCTTGAGGAGCGAGCCCGCCACCAGAAACATGTGGCGGGAAAGTGACTCCACGCGCCTATCCATCGGGTTTTTAAACACCAGGGAGTCCCCCACGGGTACAACCATGGATTTATTCAACCTGGACACAGTGTGGTCCACCTTAGGTGACATCGTCCAGCGAGTGTTAACGGGGTCCGCAAAGGAGTAGCGGCATTGAAAACACTTAAGCACTGCCAGCACTTGCTTAACGAGTCGCCAATGCTCATTCACAATATCGTGAAATTCCTCGGGGCAGGGGAAAACCTGACCCGACTTCTGTGCTTTGCAGGACCCGAACAGTCATAAGCACAGGACCCTGGCCACCGTGGGAATCCCTAAGGAAGCCCCCCTCAGGACAAGTATTAGCCCCCGAACACAGCGGGTGCCGCTAGAGCACCCCCAGAAGGAGCAGGGACCATCCAGACTGGCCGGGGGGGGACACCACAGAGATTGCATGCTCTGACATCCCCAGAGTGGGCCCACATCAGTCACTGTACCAGAGCCCGCGGGCTCCGCTCCGATACGAGTCACCTCCCACCCTGAGTGGGGTGTCGTCAGCCAGGAGGGGACACCGCAACACAGGGCATTCCAGAGTTGAGGCGTTCCGGCGCAGAAAATTTCTCCGCAGGCTTGTCCCCATCCGTCGGGGCACCATCGTGGTGAGGCCTGGGCGGACCACAACCTGCGCACGCTCGCTGGCCCAGCTGGGACACCAGAAGGATCTATAGTATCCAGTGCGAGGCCCAGCCCGGCTGACACTTTTAGTTCTCCAGGAGGATCCCCTTGATACTAGCTAGCGATAAGTGAGAAATAAAATAAAAACAAACATTTTCAAAAAAAAATAAAAAACAGTCCCAGCAGGGAATCCTAGTCCTACTCCAAAGCTAGGCAGCAAGAAACTGGATTAGCAGCACTGTGGGTTGTCTTGTGTAAAGCTTTTTTTGATAAGTTTTCACTACCTAGCCTGCTCCTGCAGAGGGCGCCATTATCCAATAGTAAAGAACATATGGAAGGGCTGCCACTGTCAGTAAGAGAAAATTTTTTTTGCAAGAACTTACTGTAAAATTATTTTCTCCGAGTCCTCTGACAGACACAGCCTCTTCCAAGTTTCATCACTATTGGGTAATGGCGCCCTCTGCAGGAGCAGGCTAGGTAGTGAAGCTTCATTAAAAAGCTTTAACTAGACACACCTTTAGGGGCTGTCCCTCCAGATCAGAGATATGCAAAGTGTGGCCCTCCAGCTGTTGCAGAACTACAAGTCCCATGAGGCATAGCAAGACTGACAGCCACAAGCATGACACCCAGAGGCAGAGGTATGATGGGATTTGTAGTTTTGCAACAGCTGGAGGCCCGCAGTTTGCATATTCCTGCTCTAGACATTACCCTCAGACACAGAGCTTACTAATCAGTTTTGTAGCAAGCAGTACAGGAAGACAAACAACCCCAAAATAGAGGGGCGGGGGCAGGGGCTGCGTCTGTCAGAGGACTCGTAAAATAATTTTACGGTAAGTTCTTACAAAAATTATATTTTCTCTTACCTCCTCTGACAGACACAGCCTCTTCCAAGTTTCATCACTATTGGGACGTCCCAAAGCAGTGCAGGTGTGAGGGGTGGGAAAAGCCGTAACCAACAGAAAACGGTAACGTGTCAACAAGGCCAGAACCAGAACTCAGCCAACAGGGCAACAAAAGCTCACCAACAGGCGCTAACCCCAAAACAAAAATTTCACCCAAAAAAAAAAAAAAAAAAAAAAGAAAAGCATGTCTCTCAACAAACAGCAGCACTCAAAACTTTGCCGCCAAAAGGAAGCATCCTAGGATGCCATCACGTCAATCTTGTAGAATTTTGTAAAAAAAAAAAAAAGTGTGTGAAGACAACCAGGTCGCAGCTTTACACACCTAAGCCACAGAAGCCTGATGGCGAAAAGCCCAAGAGGCACTCACGGCTCTAGTAGAATGTGCCCTCACAGGGAAAAGGAGACACTTGACCCTCAAGGGAATAGGCCTGAACAATAGTCTGTCTGATCCATCTAGAAAAGGAGGCAGCGGACGCAGCCAAACCCTTTCGAGGTCCCTCAGGGAGGACAAACAGGGAATCAGACTTCCTAAAGATTCCGTGGCCAACAGGTAAATCCTGATAGCCCGAACCACAGCCAATGAATGCAAGAAAATTCCCTTGGGATGCTTGGGCTTCACACAAAGCGAAGGCAAAAAAACATCTTCATTGAGGTGGAAGGCAGACACCACCTTAGGGAGAAAGAACTGATTGGGTCGCAGAACAACCTTATCCCTATGAAGGACCAGATAAGGCGCCCGGCAGGACAGTGCCGCCAATTCAGACACTCTGCGAGCAGAGGCGATAGCCACCAGAAAAGCAACTTTCTGGATCAACATAGGCAGAGATAGTTCTTTGATATTATCAAAGGGAGGTCGTTGCAAAAATGGACAAAAACCATATTCCAATCCCACAAAGGCAAAGGAGCCCTCCGCGGAGGAGCCAGATGATGCACCCCTTGAATAAAAGTGCGAATAAGGGAATTAGTCGCCAAGGGACGCTGGAAGAAAATGGCCAAGGCCGACACCAGACCATTAATAGTGCCCCATGCCAAACGTTGGTCCACACCTTTCTGCAAGAAAGCCAGGACCCTCGCCACCGAAAAGGAGCGAGGATGCAAACCTTGCAACTCACACCAGGCAATGAACGCCTTCTGGGTACGATGATAAATCTTCCTGGAGGTAGCATACCAAGCTCTCAGCAAGGTAGAACAGCATCGGAGAGACCACTGTCTCTCAACACCTGGCCTTCAACTGCCAGGCCATTAAAGCCAGAGACCGTAAAGCAGGGTGGAAGATTGGCCCTTGAGACAGCAGATCTTCTCTCAGAGGTAGCCGCCAGGGAGGCTTGACGACCATCTTTACGAGGTCTGCCTACTAAGACCGACGAGGCCAGTCTGGGACCACCAGAAACCCTTGTAACCCGTTCCAAAGCCAACCTGCGGAGGAACCTGGACAACAGTTGAATCAGGGGAAAGGCATAAATCAGCTGGTCCTGGTGCCAAGGCACCACCAACGCGTCTGCTAGAGGATCTCGAGTCCTGGCCACAAACCTTTCCACCTTTCTGTTGAGAAGAGACGCGAACAGATCCACGTCCAGAGTCCCCCACCGGGCACATAGGAGCCGAAACCCCTCCGGATGCAGGGACTATTTACCCTGATCCAAGGACTGATGACTCAAAGTCTGCGTGTCAGTTTTCCACTTCCGGAATATGAACAGCAGAGATAGCTATAATGTGCGCCAAGGACCAAATCAGAATCCCGGCCACTTCCTTAGCTGCCGGGCACTCCAGGTGCCCCCTTGATGATCGATGCAAGCCCCAGCCGTGGCAATGTCGGACTGCACCCGAACCGGGAGGCCATGCAGCCGAGGCGTCCAAGGAGCAGGCAGTTTGTTCACCCTGAACTCCAGGACAAGGATCGGAAAAGGAAGATCGACAGATCGCCCAACAGGGTCGGTTAATAACCCACTCTCAACAGGAATTTGTCCAGATACCCGAGGACCGGAAACCCCCCCAGCGGGAACAAGGCTAACACCCCGGTCAAACCTAGAATAAAAGACCCTAAAACCTTACCTGCCGAGGAAACGGCACCACCACTCGCTGCGCAAGCGGAGCCCGCTCCGCCTCCCTGGGAGCCCACAAACGATCCTGGAGATATGGTGAAAAGAATCTGTCTGCCGGGCGAGACCGAAATACGGGCTTGAAACCTGAACAAATTAGTTTGTGAACCCATGAGTCCTGAACCAGAGACGCCCAGGGTTCTGGAAGGCAACACAGACTGTCCCCCACCCCCGAAGGTGGTGAGGGTGTCCCTTCATGCAGAGGATGAACCTTCCTCCGAACCGGACTGGCTATGCTCAGACTCATCTGATCAAGCCGTCTCAACCTCTCCGGAGGCTTTGAATGGTTTACCCTTTTCCTGCGCCCCAAAGGCATGAAAAAGCCCCCGGTGAGCCTTGAAGGAAGGACCCCGCCGCGCACAGGGTGTTTTACCCTTTGCAGATTGGGGCAGGAGAGTACTCTTACTCCCCATGAGACCCTTGACAATCTCATCCAAGGAAGGCGTTCCCACAAATAGGGGATATCAGACACGGACTTTTTAGAGGCATTGTCTGCCAATCAGCTCTTCAGACACACCATGCGGCGAAGAGCAATCCCCACCGCAGACAATCTTGCGACCAGGGGAGCCTCGTCCAGGGCAGCGTCACACAAGTACATAATGGCCTGGCCATTTGGTCCGTGAGCTCAATGAGAGTCGGTGGAACCGGCTCAGCCACTAAGTTGCGCCCAAGCACCGTAATCCATTCCGTAACCGTCTGAGAAATCAGCACGGAAGCGAACACCGGCTTGAGGTGTGAGCCCGCCACCAAGTACATGAGGCGGGAAAGCGACTCCATGCGCCTGTCCATTGGGTCTGCAAACACCGGGGAGTCCTCCACGGGCACCACCGTGGATTTATTCGCCCTGGAAACAGTGTGGTCCAACTTAGATGGCACAGTCCAGCGATTGGAAACTGGGTTCGCAAAGGGGTAGCGGCGTTGAAACCGCTCCGGCACTGACAGCAGGTGCTTAACGCGTTGCCACTGTGTGTTCACGATATCGTGAAACTCCTCGGGGCAGGGGAAAACCTGACCTGGCTTCTGGGCTATGCGGGAGCCGAAGACAACCCGCTTACCTGACTGGGTGGGCTCATCAATGTGCAAAGTCTCCCTAACGGAGCGAACAAGTGCTTCAACCACAGCACGTTCCCACGCTGCAGCGGAGGAGGACTAATCCTCCTCACCGTCTGAATGTGCAGAAAGGGATCCCTCAGGGGGCTAGTGTCCGTGGCAACCATATCAGGCTCAGAATCAGAAGACAGAGAGTATCGGCCGTTTTTGAACATGAACTTGTGACGTGACAAGATCAACTTTGGACGCCAAAGATTCAATGGCTGCAGATAAATAAGCTAGGGAAGGCGACCAGGATGTCCCGGATGCACAAACAAGATCAGTGGGGAAATGGTCACTCTGGGACTCCATTTTGGCAGAAATAGAAAAAAATGGAACGCTGGCCCTATAAATGGGCGATTGCGATCCGCACACCTTTAATGTATGCAGATAACTTATAAGCAAATGTGTCTAAGGAAAAAATGCCCAAAGATGATTAAATCCCCATACAGTGCCTGAAATAGAGAAGACAAACCGCTCTCCACGCTTCTTCTGCAGCAAGTGAAAGATGGCTGGAGGAAAGGCCGCAGTTCCCTGAACTACACAAACATGGTGCCAATAGAAAGTATAGGGGAAACAGGGAAAAAGGCCGCTGCCCTCAATGCGGCTTGCCCACATCCAAGATGGCCCTGAAAACGGCGCCAAAAGCGCATGCACAAAAAATGGCTGCTGTCAAACTGATGCAGCCATGCTTGCCCTCACCCAAAATGGCAGCCGGAAACGGCACAGACAATCAGGAGCCCAGGAACCCTGGCCACTACGGCATTCCACTACAGGAAGCCCCCCAGGACAAGGTAGGAGCCCATACACCCCCCCCACGCAGTGGATGCCGCCAGTGCGCCCCCATAAGGAGCATGGAAGCAGGATCCGTCCAGACCTCGAACAGGGGGATAGAATCACTCACCATACCATGAACCGCGGGCACCAATACAGCTCGCCTCCCACCCCAAGTGGGGGTGCCGTCAGCCAAGAGGGGACGTTGAAACACAGGGCATTCGAGGTTGATGCGTCCCGGCGAAGAGTTTCTCCGCAGGCTCATCCTCATCCGTCGGGGCACCGTCATGGCGAGGCCTGGGCGGACCACAACATGCGCACGCTCGTAGGCCAGGCTCGGGTACCATAAGGATCTAGATTATCCAGGGCGAAGCCCAGCCCGGCTGTCGCTTGTAGTTCTCCAGGAGGATCCCCCTGACTAGCTAGCTATAGTGTGTGAAGAAAATAAAAACCCCTTTTCAAAGAAACACAAAAAAAACTGAGGCCGAAGACTTGGAAGAGGCTGCGTCTGTCAGAGGACGTAAAAGCAATGATGATTTTTACATGTAGGAGAGGGGTGCCAGAAATCACCCGGTATGGAAGTGGTTAAAAGTATAGATCTACGTTTGTCCAAAGCATGTTTGAAGCCATTTATTGTTTACAGGCTCACTACCTCTGGTAAAGTCTATTCCAAGCATCAACTACCTTTTCAGTAAAAATACTCTCCAAGATTAGTTCTGAACTTTCATGTCCCCCGTGTTCTTGATTTTAGTTTTGAGGTCATGTCCCGGTGTTCTTGATTTTAGTTTTATATTGAAAAAAACTGCCCTCCTGAAACCTATTCGTCCCCTTGATGAATTTAAAAGGTTTAAAATCAGGTCTCCCCTGTGACAGTGGCCGGTATCAGACCCCTGGCCCCGGCACACAGATTGTCCAGCTTGCGGGACCACAATCTAGATGCCAGCAGACAGAGCGATTGTCACCGGGCTAATTAAACAATTAACCCTTTCTCTCCCACCACCTCTACGTTCTAATGAGCACAGAGGACGCTCGGAATTTTAGAAATACCAATTATGACTTTAGAATAATCATCCGTAACATGCGCTGTCACTGCAGACAGGAATGTCCGGAGGATTTACCCCAAACAGTAGTGTTTTTCAGGAGGCAGGTTCTGGTTAGCTTGCGTTTAAGAGCTTAGAGACAAAATTAACAATTTTCAAAATAAGGTTTAAATTATAAGAAAGGTTAAAATTGGTGCAAATAAAAATATTTACAGAAAAATGGGTTACAAAGAAGTAGAGACACAATACAGCAATTTAGAAGAATAGATAATAATTAGAAATGAAATACTTGCATTCAAAAGTCCTGGGTGTTTCAGAGGCTGAACATGTGTGATCGGTTCCCCCTTAAGCGATGTTACTGCTTGATGTTAAAATTAAGAACTGAGAGCTCCATTAGCTCTCTCCTTTTCTCTGACCCCCAGGGGGGTGTCACCAGAAGTACTTGACCAACAAACACTGGGGCCATGGGCGGCCCCGGAAGCTTAGCAAAATGCCAAGACACCTCCGGATTAGACAGATTACTAACATAACTCATATCTCAAAATATGTAATTGTTACATTCTTGAAACTGATATTTTATTGTCCGGCATAAAATTTATTATGCACAGACACTAAACACGGGTTCTCGGAATAACCTCTGACCCGTAAGGCATCTGATCGCTAGCTTGTCTTCCCTAGGATCGAATGTAATCGGGTTTGATCTTAATTGGATCGGTATTTTATTTGCCATTCAAATATATACTTTTTGTCAAGGTGTCCTGTTCGGGTAAAAAGTTATGAATTGGGTTTGGATTTGTGAGATGTAGGCGTTACATTTTAATTAACAACTGGGCTTGTGGAATTTACAAGGAAGCCTCCCTGGCCATCTGCTCAGATTACGACATAACTTCTGGCCAGGAAGAGACATATCGGCTAGGAGGTCTGTCTGCTGCTTAGATAAGAGTTGTTTAACCACTTAAGTCCCGGAAGATTTTACCCCCTTCCTGACCAGGGGGTATTTTGCGATTCGGCACTGCGTGACTTTAACAGACGCTGTATCTAAATGAATTTGGCGTCCTTTTTTTCCCACAAACAGAGCTTTCTTTTGGTGGTATTTGATCACCTGTGCGATTTTTTGATCATGCGCTATAAACAAAAAAAGAGCGTAAATTTTGTAAAAATAGCAATATTTTTCACATTTTTTTTATATGAAATTCCCCCCCCCAAAAAAAATGTAAAAATCAAAATTTTTTAACATTTTCGGCCAATTTGTTTTATGCTATCTATGTTTGGTATAAAAAAAAAAAAAAAAAAAAAAAAAAAAAATCGCAAAAAGCGTATTTTGATTGGTTTGCGCAAAAGTTATCGCCTTTACTAACAAAGAGAAAGATTTGTCATTTTTGTTGTTTTTTTTTTTTAACGCGTAATGGCGGCGATCTGCGATTTTGCGGTACTGCGACGGACAGATCGGACCCTTGACTGACATTTTTGACACTTTTGGGGTTACCAGTGACATTTCTACAGTAATCAGTGCTATATATATGCACTGTTACTGTAAAAATACACTGGTAGTGAAGGGGTTAACTTTGAGAGGGAGGGGCTGTGTGTGTCCCTAGGGGCGTGCTTTCTACTGTGATTGGCTGTGGCTTCAGATGTATGAACAGTGATCAACGGTTCTACATAGTAGAAGCGTATGATCATCCTTCATACACAGGGGAGAATGACAGGCAGCTTGTTTACACAAGCCGCCTGACTTTCTCCCTCTCCCCCGACGATCGCAGAGTGACCGGCGGACATCGGGTCCGCCAGTCACACGTGGGGGGGGGGCCGTGACCACGCGGGAGCGCGCCTCCGGCGGCGCGCTCGCTCCCTAGACCCTCACAGGCTAGCGACGTAGACCTACGTCGCTTTGCCTGTGAGGGGCTGGCCGCCGACGTACGTAGATAGTCGTGCGGCGGTCGGCAAGTGGTTAAAGCCTTGCATACTAATGCAAAAGGGACCCAGGGGGTAATTAACACTGCAAAAAGGAGCTGGGGTGAGGGGCTGGTAAAGGAATGACTTTTTTGGTTTTGAAAACTGTCAGCTGAGCTCTGAAACACAAAATGGTTGCTTTCGTATCCCAGCGCAGGATATTCAGTGTACGATACCATTACATCCCCTTCTTTCCTCCAGACTGTACATATTAAGTTCCTGAAGTTTCACTCGACATGTTTAATCCCCCTGACATTTCACCATTTTTGTTATCAGTCTCTGGACTCGTTCTAGCTTATTATCTTTTTGTAAGTAAGGTCTCCAGAACTGGACACAGTATTTACAGTAAAAAATTTAAACTGCTTACTTGGACTGGCTCCTCCAAAACCCCACTGCATATGGGGCAGATAAGATCTTCGTCCACATCACCCTGAAAGCGTGTTACATCATACCCCATCGCTCATCACTGACACTGAACACTGCAAAAAATAAATATAGGTATTACATTTTAAAGAAAATAAATTTGATTATGTTGCCCACAGCATCCAGATGCTTTCACTTTCCTATATGCACAGTAGCTGCTTAAATCTAGTTGCTATGGGCGATACAAATGTTACTGCGTCATAATGTCAACACTATGCGTCAGTGTCAACCTCTCTTCATTCAAATAAGGAGTATACATTTAGAAAGGTACACTCCAGTGAAAAGAGAACAATTATACTGTAAATTGTAGATTGCACTGTATAGTAATCTTTTTTTTTTAGTTTGAGAGAGAGCGAAGGATTAGAACTTCTGTTCTGTCCATGCCTCCCAGCTGCAAAGATTTACCTTCCCCTTTTGTCTTGCGGTCCATTGTCACTGGGACAGATGTAACCAGAGCAAAGAAAGCAATCACCCTCATTTTGGAAAAATGTCCTTATTTTCTGTTGAGTCTCTGGGCAAGCAAAGAAAATTTTCCCCAATTGCACCCAAAATTCTGTAGTTTATTTCTTGGACATTTATTCCTCCTCCCTTTTCTGAAAGATTCTTGATGGATTCCAATTATCACATGTTGATATGTCCCCATCTCGAATCTTACCATAGCTTTGTTTGTCATTATTATAAAAACTGTCTGTAAAAACATACCTCCGAGTGGCGGTTCACACATATGCAGTGTCAAAACCCTGCGAATCCACTGCGGGTTCCTGCATCGCACTCGACTCGCAGGCAGTTCACACTGCCATCCGCAAATCGCTGGGGGGTCTCAATACAAAGTGAACGATACCCCCAGATCAGTTCGCATATCGCAGTGTGAACTGTCAGTTCGGACATGAATCGGATCGCATAGGTGTGAACCCATGCAGTCCGATTTCGGTGCGGACCAAAAAAAAAGGGTCCTGTGCGACTTTGGACCAAAATGCGATGCAAATGCAGGCATACAATCTGCATGGCTGAATTAGCAACGCACAGACATCACATGTGATTTGCTAAGCAGTGCGCTGCAAATCACATGCAATGTCTGACATCGCTGAAGTGTAAACCAGCACTGAGGGTACACTATCTGTTGTACTTGCACCTTTTGGGCTTCTGGTAATTGTAAATGCTGTTTCTCTTGACAGGAGAGAATCCGTGTTAAAAACAACTAAACCGCACTTTTTCAAACCAGTGTGGGTGAGTTTAGCAGCATTTAGTGTTTGAGTTTATTTCATTGGCCAGATTTTTAGCTTATTCTGGTCATGAAATGAATAATTTCTGAAGTGCTAAACGCACCTAGGGGCATTTAGCGTTTTTTTTATGCCAAAATCTCCCCCCCTGAACGCAAATCTTCTGTGTTCAAGGGCTTCAGCAAAAACACACCAAAAGCAGTGTACAGGAGACCCTAACAGGATGCCTGGAATTGTTCTCCAGGAACTCTGAGCTACTGAAAAAAAGACTTTGAATATGGATCTTAAAATGTGAAATGTTTTTCTTGTATTTGGTTTATCATGGATTTTGTAAAGAAATCAATTTGTATTATATGACTGGATAGTTTTTTCTCACAGCCTTGTTGACTAGCCCATAGAATTTTTCAACCAAATTCTCAGTCATACTCTAACTTCTTGACCTGGGAAGGGCTGATATTTTGTATTTCTGGAGCAAAGAATTTCACCAAGACTGTTACTATGCAGTTCAGAAAATAACTGGTTTAAAAGGCCACATGTAAGGATTGCATTACAGAAAAATAACAAAGATAATTGTAGATCAAAAGAAAATTAATATTGGCTTCAAAATATAAAAAAAAAAAAAAAAAAAAAAAAAAAGGGTAACAAAACACCTTATTACTGCTATCACTACGAAAAGTAAGTTGTATAGTCTTTATCTGTATTGTGGCGATATGCTCAACTGATAAATTCTTATGAATGATATATAGAAGTCACAGCATCTCAGCATTTTCTTGATTAGAGGCAATTTCAGAAGAACACTGCAAGAGAGGTACCTTTAAAGCACCACATGCCTAATTGTTATAAAGTAGGGATGCAACGATCCGATATTCGGTATGGATATCGGCACCGATATGGCCATAATAGCTGGATCGGGGGATCGGTAAAATTAACAGATCCACGGGCTAATCCGATTTTGCTCTTTACATAGCTGTGAGGGAGCAGAGAACAGCTGTCAAAGAAGAAAAAAAGAGCCTCCTGCAAATGCCTGTCAGTCTCCCAGTTAAGTAAACACGATTACAATGTATCTTTTCGTTCTGTCTGCTGGAGGAAGGAAGTTTAACCTCTTAAATGCACAATTGTTATAGGGTATCTGCCGATACCGATCCGGAAGTATTATTTTGTTATAAGCTCACAAAATAGTACTTCCGGATCGGACTCGGGATCGGCGATTTCACAAATCAAAAGATCGGCATCGGGATCGGCACCAAAAAAGTCGGATCGGTGCATCCCTAGTTATAAGGTCTACCTATGGCAAAAGAAAATTTGTTGCAAAGCTGTAGAGACACAGGATGCCCTCAGCCACTACAAGGTAGGGAAGTATTTAAAACAGAATACTTAATAATATTCAGTTAAATACTACATGGATTTATGGTGGCATTTTTTAATTTTTAATAACCTAAAGCCAGCCTTGTATCCATAAAATCCAGCCAGACAGCAAACAGCCAGTTCCTAGAACTCTACAGCAAAGGGACACCAAAGGAATATCCTTATTCTCTAAAATGATCACAACTGAATGGCCCTGTAATCTATTTTTTCTTTATTAAAAGGTTAAACTTCACTTTCATGGGAATAAAAATTAAAAACAAAAATAATAAATAAATGATATAGCATATACAATTGCGACACAAGTAATTGCAATAGCTGTAATTTTATGCAAAACGTAATGCAATATAGCTACCTGGAGGTGTCCTGTACAGAGAATGTTTGCAGAACGCCCCCCAGAGACATTTCCTGCTTGTGTGATTGGCTTCCTGATTTTCCCAGAACTCTGCACTAAGACACAAGTCAAATTTCTGGCATCCCCTGCAACAAAAATTTCATTTTTGTTGATACTCTCAATAGGAAATCACATCCAAAAAGGATGCAGACCCCACAATTTTCCTTATTAGAGCTTTGAAGTGCAACCGCTGCTTGATAATTATGAAACCACTCCCATTAGACTCACTTTGCACATGGGCACAGAGAAACACAGGGTTTTTTCAGAACAGAAGGTAGGAATCTGCAACAAAGTTTGTTAAAACCCCTGCAATATACATAGATCACCCAGAGGGGGAATGTTTTTTTCTCTCAACAAAAGGGGAGTTACTCGTTAAACTGTTTGTGTTTTTCTGCCTCCTTGCCATAGTGCATAGTCCCTAGTCCATTCCTGGAGTGAGCAAGAGAGGGTGACTATGTATTAACATCCAGTGGGACCAAAGAAAATAAACAAACATAGTCACCCTTTAATATTTAGAGTCGGTTCACACTATGGCGACACGACTCTGCACTACTTCGGGAGGCGACTTGCACGGACCTCATATAATGAATGTCTATGCAAGTCGCTCCGAGGTCGCCCCGAAGTAGTACAGGACCCTTTTTCTAAGTCGGAGCGACTTGTGTCGCTCCTATTAGAACGAGTCCTGTAGCAGTCAATGGACTGCGAGGGACCGTGACGTGTCAGGCTGACAAGACGCCTGACAAGTCGCTCTAGTGTGAATCAAGTCTAAGTCGGATCACACCAGCAAAAAAACAAACAAAAAAGGGTTGGGGGGGGGGGGGGGGGGGAGATTCAGAGGGAGCTAAAAGCAATAGAAGGTACTTTAAGTTAAAAATACATAATTCATATTAATTCAGGCACGTTCATCCCACGGCCCAGAACCGCAGGCAATGCGGCCCACCGTCCGCGGAGCTCCAGACCAGGGGCGAGTCCAGGGGGGAAGCTTCCTGTATAGCGCCGCCTCCTGTCACAGGCAGAGGGATACCAAATGCACTCCGCCTCTGGAGCTACCCAGCGCTATACAGGAAGCATTGGCTCCGCTTCCTGCGACTGTCACGCTGATCCCCAGAAATGTACCAACAGTACCCGCCAGCAATACCCACCAACAGCGTTTCTGACATCTACCACCATGACCACTTCAAATCACTGAAGTGGTTAGAGTGTTCCTTTAATATCCCTCAGAAGAAGTAAACCCCTGTATACGGCGGCGTTTTAATTACTTAAATACCTTAACTATAGTATATATTTTATATGCGGACCAAGAAAATTTCTCTACACTCAATGTGGCCCAGAGAGGCCAAAAGGTTGTTTTAATTGAAAAAAAAAAAAAAAAAAAAAAAAACACATGCATTATATATATATATATATATATATACACACACACACACACACACACACACACACACACACACACACACACACACACCTGCACATAAGTGAGCAGGTATGAAGAAATGCTCTCAAAGTAAAAAAAAATTAGAAAATTAAAAAAATTGCGCTATACAAAGGTCAGAGTTTGTGACACCAGGGCAATGGCGTGGACTGGCCTAAGTGCCGAGCCAGCCACAGTGAACATATTGCGGGCTACAGCCTCCGTGTTCCAGTCAGCTGGATCCTTAAAAGCTAGCAATTCTTTCACTGGAATCACAGTAGCCTTAGGCTCCTTTCACACGGTCCGCTGTCCGGTGCTGACCGCTCTCTGCTCAGCGGGAATCGATCCCTGTTGAGCAGGCGGATGACAGCTTAAGGCCCGTACACACGTACCGATCGTCGGCATACAAACGTCGGTGGACGAAGGATCTGCCGATTGTACGTGTGTTAGTATGGTGCCTCCGACAGATGTCTGCGCACAATCCGCGGACAAAAGTCTTTCGTGCAAACATGAAAATATTTGTATGCCGACACCAGAACGGACGATTGTTCGCCTGTCAGTACACAATTCGGCCGACAGACCGCAGATTTGCAAGACTGGGCATGCTCAGAAAATAGAAAACACAGGGAAAGTTAACCATTACATGACATCACTTCTGCAGTCGGCGGACAAAATTCTTGTGCTGTCCTTGTGCTGTCTTTGCACTTTTCAGCAGACACCGACATCCCGGGGAGAAAAGAGGAACATTTGTAAGCCGACCATCGGTACGTGTGTACGGGGCTTTAGTCTCCGCACTGTGTGCAGAGACGGAGGTGTCAGAGCCCCGCTGCTCTCTATGGGGGGAATCGGATGAGAGCGGACTGCATGTTGGCTCTCATCTGATCCCATCCGATCCTCTGGAGGGTTGAAAATTAGGGTTTCCATCCGTCCGGATTTCACGGACAGGATCGGATGCAGATGGCAGCGGGTGTCAGCGGACATGTCTCTGCTGACATCCGCTGCCCCATAGGGATGCATGGAGGATCCGATCAGATCCGCCTAAAAAAAAAAAAAACAAAATAAAAACTGACAGGCGGATCTGATCAGATCGTTCGTGTGAAAGGACCCTTATTCAACCTGGAAACCAGGGGATCCATCCCCGGTGGAACAGTCCACTGCCCCAGCAGTAGCCCAGACCACCACACTACCCCATGTTAGGGGTGGGGGAATGGGAGACCAGAGGACCCACAGGGACCACCAAGGCACAGGGGGGCAGGGCCAAAATGGGAAGGAGGGAAACCCATGGATTCTACAGTCCTAGGAAGGGCCCGCGTCCCCCCCAAAACCCTCCAGGGGGAGGGGGGGGGGGGGAAGACAGGTTCTCACCCAAACTTGGAACCAGATGGAGACCAGCTCCAGACAGAATTCCTCGCCATTGAAATGGGGGGCTATTGGACAGGAGGGATACTGACGCGGGCCGAAAACCGGTCATACGCGACCTCGCGAAACATTAACTCACAGGCCAGCCCCTGTCCGGTGGGGCTATGTCCCATCAGACCTAGCACAGAGCTGTGGTCTGCGCGCACTCGATGGCCTGACTGGGGTGACCACTGGATCTAGATTATCCCGCCAGTCGCCCAGTCAGGCAATTGATTGTAGATCTCAGCAAAAAAAACTTACCGTTAGTTTACCGGTAACGACTTTTCTGATGAGCCTTCCAGGACGGCCCAAACATGAGAGATGATAGGCTCCTCCTACCGGAAACACAATCAATTAAACATGGTTAAAAGGCCCCACCCTTCCCTCTATCCTCAGTTGTAAAAAAGTATCTTCCACAACCAGATTTCTTGAGGGAGGTGTTTTAATATTTAATCCATAGGTACTTACCCCTTTTAAATTTGTTTGCACCCTTTGATAGGGCGGGTAGGCCGGCCGTCCTGGAAGGCTCATCAGAAAAGTCGTTACCGGTAAACTAACGGTAAGTTTTCTCTAATCGCCTTCCAGGACGGCCCAAACATGAGAGGATACTAGATTAACCCCCGGCCTACCTTAGGGTGGGACAACTGCCTGCAAGACCTTGCGTCCAAAGGTTAGGTCCTGTTGAGACAGAACTTCTATCCTGTAGTGTTTCAGGAAGGTGTCGTGGCTGGACCAAGTGGCTGCCTTGTGGATCTGCTCCCAGGATGCTCCTGCCTTCTCGGCCCAAGATGTTGCTAGGGCTCTTGTAGAATGTGCTTTAATTTTTACAGGAGCTGGGACACCTGATGCCTCATAAGCTCATAAGCGATGGTAATTGCCTGCCTGATCCATCTGGATATTGAAGGCTTAGAGGCCTGCAAACCTTTCCTAGGTCCAGAGTGAAGGACTAAAAGATGGTTTGACCTTCTGAAATTCCTTGTCCTGTCTAAATAGATGAGTAGAGCTCTTCTAACATCAATACAGTGGAACCTTTCCTCCTTACTGTTCCTAGGGTTGTCACAGAAGGAAGGTAAATTAATCTGTGTTCTGTGAAAAGGAGATGCCACTTTTGGTAAATACAGAGGATCTGGTTTTAGGACTATCCTGTGCGGGAAAACGGTCATAAATGGTTCTTTGATGGAAAGGGCCTGGAGATCTCCTACTCTCCTAGCTGAAGTGATGGCCAGTAAAAATGTCAACTTAAGGGACAACCTTTTGAGGGGAATCTCTCCCAAAGGTTCGAAAGGGGGCCTAGATAGCGGCTCTAGGACCCTTGTCAGATCCCAAGGTGGGAACCTGTCCTTTAACAAAGGAGTAACTCTGTCTGGCTAACAAAAATCTTTTTATTAGCGGTTCTCTCGCCAGACGTTTGTCAAGAAACACAGAGAGGGCCGCAATTTGTACCCCAAGTGTGTTAATGGCCACACCCTTATCAACCCCGTCCTGTAGAAACTCTAGGATGACCGGGGTAGAGGGGGGGAGACAAAGCCTTTTTGTTTACCCCAGGTACAAAATATCTTCATGTAGATTTTTTTGGTAACAGGTTTCCTGCTCAACAGGAGAGTATCTACCACTCTCTGTGAGCAACCTTTTGAAATTAAGAGTTGGCTTTCAGTAGCCAAGCTGTTAACTGAAAAAATTCCGGGTTTGGGCAAAAAAACGGACCCTGAGATAACAGGTTTTGTGAAACCGGCAGGTGCCAAGGGGGAACCAGTGCCATGGTCCTCAGAGTTGCAAACCAAGGTCTCCTTGGCCACCAAGGGGCAACTAGCATCAATCGGAGGTCCCCTGAGTGATTCAATTTTTGAAGAACTCTTGGGATCAACATTAGAGGGGGAAAGGCATAAGCCAGACTGAATTGCCAAGGTTGGGCTAGTGCATCCAACCCCATCATCCCTCTGGTCCTGGTAAGGGAGAAGAACTTTTCCACTTTCTTGTTCTGCTCTGTGGCAAACAAATCTATTTCTGGTGTTCCGAACCTCTGGGTTATCTCTTGAAAAATTTTGGGGTCTAACTCCCATTCTCCCTCCTGAATAAGATGACGACTGAGGAAGTCTGCTTGCCTGTTGTTTTCCCCTTTGATGTGGACTGCTACTAGGGAGACCACTCTTTCCTCTGCCCAGCTTAGGATTGAGGTAGCTAGATCTAAGAGGGGTCTGGATCTGGTCCCTCCTTGCCTGTTCAGGTATACTACCGTTGTAGTATTGTCAGAGTATGAGGACCTCCCTGTTGAGGATGTTCTCCCTGAAGGCTTTTAAGGCCTCTCCTACAGCTTTCAACTCTCTGAAATTGGAGGAGGCTTGAGTTGTTGCCAAGTCCCAGATCCCTTGTGCCTGAGCTCCTTCCATGTGAGCCCCCCAGCCCTTGGTACTGGCGTCTGTGGTGATTTCTACAGGATCCCATTGCCCCCAGGGCCTGCCCTTGCTGAGGTTGGTCTGTTCTTTCCACCATATCAGGGATTCCCGAACCTGAGGGGTGAGGACGACCTGTTCGTCCAAGGACTCTGTTTTCCTGTCCCAAGATGATAGATGGAAAAACAGAAGTTCCCTTGCGTGTAGTTGTGCCCAAACCAAAGCTGGTATACTGGCTGACATAAAACCCAATACTCTCAGAACTTCTCTTCTGGAGCAGGATGGGGAGTCCTCTAACGCTTGGACTGCGGTGACTATTTTGTCCTTTTTTTCTTGGGTTAGAAATAGTTTTTGAGCCTTTGAGTCTACCAGGAACCCTAGAAAGTTCCGTAGCTGGGATGGAAGCAGGGCTGACTTTTTCAGATTGATGAGCCATCCTAGATACTCCAAGACCTCTATAACCTGACGAGTATCTAGGTCTACTTGGGTCTCTGATTTCCCGAAAATCAGTAGGTCGTCCAAGTAAGGGATCAGGGCAATCCCTAACAAGTGTAGGTGTGCTACCGCCTCTGCAAGGACTTTTGTAAATATCCTTGGGCTGGCGGCAAGACCAAAGGGTAGTGCCCTGAACTGCCAATGAGTCATTTTCCCCTTGTTCTCTAAGGCAAATCTTAGGAACTTTTGATGTTCTGGGTGGATGGGAACGTGCAGATAAGCGTCTCTGAGATCTAAGGTGGTCATGAAGACATCCTTTAGCAAGTTCTTCCGTACTGAATAGATTGTTTCCATTGAAAAATTTTTGTACGTCAGGAACCTGTTGAGTTTCTTTAAATTTATGATCAGGCGGAATTTTCCTGATGGTTTTGGAACCACAAACACGTGGGAATAGAACCCCTGGAGATGTTGATCTTCTGGCACTGGGGTTATCACTGACTGCTCTGCAAGTTCTTGGATACCCTGAAGCAGCGCTTCTTTGACTTGAGGATTCTTGGGGATCTGAGTTAAGGTAATTGTGGTGTGAGGTATTGAAGAAAATTGAAGGCGGTAGCCTTCTTGAATGAGGTTGTAAATATATGGGGAGACTGAAATTTCTTTCCACTGAGTGATAAATTGGGTCATTCTGCCTCCCACCTTGATGCTGGCGTCACTTATGGTCTCTTGAACCGGTGTTGGAGGGAAAGAGCAAACTATTCCTTTGCTTTCCCTTCCTGAACCCCCATCTTTTGTTGGGTTCCCTTTTCCGTCTGTTTTGACTTTGCTCCTGGGGGCCTCAAAAAAATTTCCTGGGAACCTCCTTTCTCTTTACTGGAAATTTCTTCCCCTTTTCCGAGGACCTGGCCAGGACCTCATCCAACCCAGAACCAAATAGCAAGGACCCCTTGAAAGGCGAGGCACAAAGTTTTGTCTTTGAGGTAAGGTCCCCCTCCCATTCTTTCAGCCATATGGCTCTTCTGGCTGAATTTAAGAGGGCACCTGTCTTAGCCGAGGCTACTACTGACTCTACAGCCACATCTGCCAAATAGGCTACAGCCTTCCCAATCAGGGACAGTGAGTCCTGTAAATCCTGAGACTTGTCCTGGGGTAAGTTCTTATTTAACCTGTCTAACCAACAGCAGGTATTCCTTGCTACACAGGAGGCGGCCAAGGCCGGGGCCATGGTAGAGGCATTGGAATCCCAGGCTTTCCTCAGGAGAGATTCTGCTTTCATATTCATGACATCATTAATACTGCCTGTGTCAGCAAAGGAGAGGTCAGATTTCTTGGTCACTTGAGCCAAGGGTGCATCTAACTTGGGACTCTTGATCAGCTGTTCTATATCCTCCTCTTTAAAGGGGAATCTGCGTTTCCATGAAACTGGTTTCTTAAACTTAGTTTCTGGACGCTTCCACTGCTGAAGGACCAACCCTTTGAGGGATTGGTGGATGGGAAAGACCCTGGAAGGAGTCTTACCAAGACCCTTATAGAGTCTGTCCTGGGCTGATGTCCCTTTTTGCACTTCGGGTATTTCTTCAGAGGCATACACTGCTTGAAGGAGTCCCTGCATGCTATCCAGCCCAAACATATTTCTAGATGGTTCTGTTTCCTCTGTCTCTTCTGAGTCCCTATCTCCTTCTCCCTCTGAGTTGGATTGGGAGACTGAGCGGTCTATATCCTCTTCCTCCTGTCTAATCGTAGAAGGTAGACTCTGAGGAAAAGACTGGCTAGCTTGTCCTGGCCTAACCGAAAGGCTCTCCTGAGAAGAGGTACCCTCTCCAGCTGAAGAGGTTGGGGATCCTGAATTTCCTAGGGAGGATTTTACAGTCTGAATTGTTGACAACATTTCTTCCTGGACTGTTTTTAGGAAGTCCTTCATTAGGGCTGAAGATTCCCTCCCTGCCAGCTTGTAAATGCATTTGTAGCAAAATGGTTTTGTGTGGGAGCTAGGCAACCTGTCTGCACAATTACCACACTTTTTAGAGGCAACAGATCCTAACCCTACAGGTGAGACAGTAGAGGTTTCCTGCACACCGCTCTGGGACTCTGGAAGACAGGATACAACATCAATTAGTATCACTCTTCCAATCTTTCTGAAAGGGTATGAGGCCCCTAGAAAAGGACACTTAAACAGTCCTACTAGGGGCAGGGAGAGGGAACATCAAGCATTTGCAGGAAAGCAAACAAACATCAGCAGACTTTTCCTTGGCAAAAAGTAAGATGCACTGCAGCACTTACCCGAGTCCGACCTGGGTTTGGCTGTCGTTGCTTGGCCCAGCGCTTCTTCCTTCCCTGGTGGGTGAGTAGAAGGCTTCATCTCCCTGGCAGCTGTCCGAGCTCCTATGGCCTGGGAGTCTGCACTACCGCGTGCAAGCGGTTCCGGCGTCTCCTCCACCTTTCTCTTCCGCATTGTAGTAGGAACTGACGTCACCGGATGTTGGAGTCCTTCCGCTCTGACCGCGAGGCTTGAGGCGCTCGCGTCTGACGTCACTTCCAGCGGGAAACTTGAATCCGGATCTGTGGAGGAGAGCTGCTGGCGCAGGGAAAACGATCGGTGAGAAAACCTAGAGGAATCACCCGGGTGACCGACGGTTTTACTGAAAGAAGAGGTGACCTGTGAGAAACCCGGGAGGGGTGGCAGGTAGAGCTCCACTCACAATGGCTTTGCTGAACCTGGCTCACAGGGGGGACCATAGGACTATCAAAAAGTCTGCAGGTCAGTGAAAAATAACAAATGTTTCGTAGGAAGAAACACAATCTAAACTGAGGATAGAGGGAAGGGTGGGGCCTTTTAACCATGTTTAATTGATTGTGTTTCCTGTAGGAGGAGCCTATCATCTCTCATGTTTGGGCCGTCCTGGAAGGCGATTAGAGAAAAGAAAAAAAAATATAATAATAAAAAAAATTTGCCAGGACCAGAGATCCCTGCAAGGAACTAGGTCCTAACTCCTGACTGGGCAGAAAAAAAAAAAAAAACTGGAGTACAAATAGCAGAGAGGGAGTATAACTCCTGGGACTGCCACTAAGGCCTTTTTCTACCTAGTGTTCTACTCTGTAGGGGGCAGTGTAACCCACTGGTCAAGATTCTCAGGAGCGGTGCCCGTCAATGAACAAAAGAGAAAACTGAATTTTTGGAAAATCTTACCATAAAATTCCTTTCTCTGAGTCCTCCGACAGTCGCCGCCCATTCACACAGTCTTCACTAATGGGCTATTGCTTCCTCTCCACAGGAGTTTCTAGGCACAAGACTTGTAAAAGAACAATTTATCTACATAGTCACACCCATGGGGGCTGTCCTAGTCCAATACCCCCCTGCAAAAGCCATCCCAACTCAGTTTGGTCACAAGCAGTGATAGTGTATGAAAAAAACCCCCAAAAGAGGGGCGGGGGCGGCGACTGTCGGAGGACTCCGAGAAAGGAATTTTACGGTAAAATTTTACAAAAATTCAGTTTTCTTACGTCCTCCGACAGTCGCCACCCATTCACACAGTCTTCAATAATGGGGACGTCCCAAAGCAGTGTAGACATGAGGGGTGGGCAACGCAACCGCCAGAAAAGCAACGCAGTACCCACATCAGAGAACGGAACCTTACATGCACAGAAAGGTAACCCTCTGGGTAACGAAAAAGGGCTCAACATGAGCAACAACCCAGGAAAACAAACAACCCAAGCGGAAAAACAACCCCAAAAGCCAGGGACCCGTACAAAAACCAGGGTTCCCTATGGCACAGCCGCACAGAGAAATGTGCGTCCAAAAGGAGGCATCAGCCGACGCCAGAACATCAATTTTATAGAATTTGGAAAAGGTGTGCACCGACGACAAAGTCGCAGCCTTGCACACCTGGGCCACCGAGGCCTGATGCCGGAAGGTCCAGGACGCACTCACCGACCTGGTAGAGTGCGCCTTAACAGGGAAGGGAGGAACCCGTTCCCGCAACGAATAGGCCTGGACAATGGCCTGTCTCATCCATTTGGCAATGGTTGCCGCAGACGCAGCCGTACCCTTGCGAGGACCCTCAGGAAGTACAAAGAGAATCCGACTTCCGAAAGGATTCAGTCGCCGACCGGTAAACCCTTATCACCCTGACAACATCCAAAGAATGCAAGGCAACCTCCTTTGGATGCTTAGGGTTCGCCAAAAGCGAAGGTAAAACAATGTCCTCATTGAGGTGGAAATCCGAAACCACCTTCGGCAGAAAGGACGGATTAGGTCGCAAGACCACCTTATCCCTATGAACCACCAGGTAAGGGGCCACCAACTCCGACACTCTGCGAGCAGAAGTGATCGCTACCAGGAATGAAACCTTAGATAGCATAGGTAATGAAAGTTCCCTGATGTTTTCAAACGGGAAACGCTGCAACACGGACAGAACCAAGTTCAAGTCCCATGGAGGTAAGGGCTCCCTTCTGGGAGGAGCCAAGTGACGCACACCTTGGACAAAGGTGCGAATCAAGGAATGAGACGCCACAGGGCGCTGGAAAAGAACAGCCAGTGCAGACACCTGGCCCTTAATCGTGGCCAACGCAAGGCGCTGGTCCATACCAGACTGTAGGAAAGCTCTCGCCACCTAGTATGAACGAGGAGAAAAACCCCTGGACTCACACCAGGAAAAATAAGCTTCCCATGTACGGTAATAAAATCTTACCAGATTTACCAAATTAGGAATAACCTCTGAGGAGAGACCCCTGTCTCTCAGGACCTGGCTCTCAACAGCCATGCCGTTAAAGCCAGCGACTGTAAAGCAGGATCGAAGATCGGTCCCTGAGACAGTAGATCTTCCCGCATTGGCAGCCGCCACGGAGGCTCTATGGCCAGGTGAACGATGTCCGCGTACCAGGAAAGGCGAGGCCAGTCCGGCGCTACCAGAATCACCAGTGATTGTTCAGAGGCCAACCTGCGAAGGAACCTGGACAACAACTGAATCGGAGGAAAGGCATACATCAGGATACTGATGCCAAGGCGCCTGCCAGAGGATCACGCGTCCTTGCCACAAACCTTTCCACCTTGTGGTTTAGCCGAGACGCGAACAGATCCACATCCGGTGATCCCCACTTCGCGCACAGCATTTGAAATACCTCCGGGTGCAGGGACCATTCCCCCTGGTCCAGGGTCTGGCAGCTCAGATAATCTGCCTGCCAATTCTCCACACCCGGAATGTGCACTGCCGATATCGCCGGGACATGAGTCTCGGCCCAAGACAGAATACTGGTCACTTCCTGGGCCGCCCGGGCACTCCTGCTGCCCCCTAGGTGGTTGATGTATGCCACCGCAGTGGCATTGTCCATCTGCACCCTTACAGAGCGGCCCTGAAGACGTTCCGACCAATGGATCAAGCACAGCCTGATCGCTCTCAATTCCAGAATGTTTATCGGGAGGGAGGATTACTTCTCCGACAACAAGTGCCCTGGGTACACAGGTTGCCCAGAACACCACCCCAGCCTGACAGACTGGCATTCGTGGTTAAGACCGTCCACAGAATTGGCCGGAAGTATTTCCGTCCAACACAGCCGGGGACTGAAGCCACCACAACAGATCCATTCTGGTTTGGCAGCTCAGAGACACTCTCCGTTCCAAGGACTGAGGTAGTCTGTCCCACCTGGCCAGGATCTCCGCTTGAAGAGATCACGTGTCGAACTGTGCAAATGGTATCGCCTGGAAGGCAGATACCATAAACCCCAGGGACCGCATACAGGTCCGGAGTGACGAGGATTTGTTGTCCCTGAGGGACCTGACCTCGTTCTGTAGGGTCCGGAGCTTGTCCTCTGGTAAGAACACCTTTGCTTGAGCAGAGTCCAGAACCATTCCCAGATACGGGAGACGAACCGAAGGCGACAAGGTCGACTTCTGAACGTTGATTGTCCAACCGAACTCCTGAAGCGTCTGGACCGTAGTGGACAGATCGCGCAGCAGGCTCTGACTGGCATTCAATCTTAACAGGAGATCGTCCAGATTTCCGAAGACCGCAATGCCCTGTGCCCGCAACAGGCCCAGCACAGGCGCCAACACTTCCGTAAAGACCCTTGGAGCAGAAGCGAGACCGAAAGGTAACGCCACAAACTGGTAACGATCCTCCGCGATAGCGAATCGGAGGTACCTCTGATGACCCTCGAAAATGGGGATGTGTAGATACGCATCCTTTAGGTCTATAGAGGCCAGGAACTCCCCCGGATTCAGGGAGGCCACCAACGAGCGGAGTGATTCAATGCGGAATTTTCGAACGCGCACGAAGTGGTTCAGCGCTTTTAAGTCCAGAATCGGACGCACTTTGCCCTCCTTTCTGGGCACAGTGAACAGATTCGAATAAAAACCCAGAAACCAGTCCCGATGAGGCACCGGGACGACAACCCCCTGGGCGAGCAGATCCTACACCGCCTGATGTAGGTCCTGTAACCGCCCTGGGGTCAAATTAAGATTTGAGGGAAAGAATCTGTTCGCCGGCCGTGAAAGAAATTCGATCTTGTACCCTGACCGAATGATTTCCCGAACCCACCTGTCCGTGACTCGGAGCAGCCAAAGTTGGAGGAAATCGCGCAAACGTCCCCCCACCCCTAAAACGGGTGAGGGCGTCCCTTCAGGCAGAGGCGGACTGAGCCAACGCCCCAGCCTGGACGGATTTTTGTTTGCCGAATGAGGGTTTTTTCTGGCCACCGTGGCCCTTGAAGGGTTTACCCTTGTTCTGCGCCCTGAAGGCACTAAAGGATCCTTGGTTAGGTTTAAAGGAGGGGGCCCGCTTACCGTGGAAAAATTTCCCCTTTGAGCTATGGCAAGAGCACTCTGCTGCCCCAGAACTCTTTCACCTTATGGTGAAATTCTGCAGGGCAAGGAAAAACCTGCACCGTCTTGCAGGTCCTGTGTGTACCGAAAGAGGACACAACGCTCGGGGGGGGGGTCATCCTCCAAATGTAGTGTTTCCTTTACTGCTAGGATCAACTCATCCATAGCTGCGCGTTCCTCGGGCGACCCTCCGCCTCCCCCTCAGACTCTTGCGGGACCTGAGAAGTGCGAGACCCAGAAAGGGCCACGCAACCTACAGCAACCATGTCCCACTCGGAATCGGAAGAAAAGGAAATCCTAGGCCTTTTCCTAGCAGCCCGTTCAGACATCAGCACATCCATTTTTGCCACCAAAGTTGCCACAACAGCTACCAAATTTGTCTGGTTAGAGGATTCAGAGGACCCTGAATCCCCCACCAAAGCTGGAGGGATTTTGCTGTCCTGGGATTCCATAACAGAAATAAAACGTTTTTAAAACTGGCCCTTTAGGAGCGCCGCGGACCCCGCAGCGCATCGCTATAGAGACTGTGGAACACAGACCCCCCCCCGCAGGGACAAAACTGACCAGGAAGTTTGCACAAAATAGGACAGGAAAGGAACAGCAGGACAGAACCCCACAGTGTGTTACCAGCTCCTTCGGTCAGCTCTGTGAGAAAGGAGGAAGTGATGTCACCGCTGGAGGCTGAACTGAGGCTGCAGACCAAGGGAAAATGGATGCCTATTGAAACGAATGGGAGGCTTCAGCAAGATGGCCGCCGACATGTGCTCGGAACGATCGTTTGCCACACGCAAGATGTGTGCTGCATAAACGCCCATAATGAAGCCAGACATGCTGCCCACACTTAAAATGGCGGGTTAATGGCGGTTTTTAACCCTGCAGCAGTCGCCGCATGTGTCTGCACCTCCAAGCACCCTAAAGTGACCTCAGGAGAGGGACGCCCCAATCCCCCACACAGCGCTGCTGTGAGAGAATAAAAACCCCCGCAGGGACCGAGGAACAGGGAGCCCAAAACCCACAGACACAGGAGACACCACAGACACACAGGACTGACGACCCCAGACAGAGGACCCACACAGAATGTACTTACCTGTACCCGATGGCGTTGGGTGCTTCATATCAAGCAGGAAACCGCCCACCCTCAGATGGCAGGGGAGTGCCGCCAGCCAGAACCGTAGGACACTAGTAGTGCACGGACGAACCTATGCTGTGTCCAGTGAGGTAGCCACCTCACATGGCTGCATCACTGATGGACAGGGACGGTTCGTTTGCGAGGCCAGGGCGAACACATAGCCTGCGAAACGCTCGATGGTGGGCTGGGATTCCATCTGACCCTCTGTCCTGGGGAACCAGGACGGTCAGTCCGATTCCCAGCTCCGCAAACGCTGTCTTCATCTGAAGATCAACTAACTAGTGCTGATAAAATAAACAGCTAGCAAAGTAAAGAAAAATTACATTTTCAGAAAATAAATCATAAAAGAAAAAGAGAAGGCTGAGACTGTAGCCTCAGCACCGGGAAGCCTATCCACTCCTAAGCTAGGCAGAAGACAAACTGAGTTGGGATGGCTATTGCAGGGGGTTATTGGACTAGGACAGTCCCCATGGGTGTGACTATGTAGATAAATTGTTCTTTTACAAGTCTTATGCCTAGAAACTCCTGTGGAGAGGAAGCAATACCCCATTAGTGAAGACTGTGCGAATGGGCGGCGACTGTCGGAGGACGTAAGAGAAAAAAAATTTTAAACCATAGTTTAGAGTGACTTTAAGTAGTAAGGTCCAGGTGAAAGGACAATAAAGGATTAACAGATGAGGAAAGGATTATGCTTTCCCAGCATGCGAGCAAGTATGAGCAAATGAACGGCGCTCTGACTGAGCTATAAGTGGTGTTGTGTAGAAATATTCAGCCCTGTTGCTAGCTGGCAGAATTTATAACAGAATAACCCACTGGAATACTTACATTTCCAGTGGGTGGCATGTTAAATCTTTAAGCACCTTCATGAACTACGGCCACCACTGCTACCCAACACCTCCAGGGATGCAAGACAGCATGTCCTGCGCCATGATTCCTCCTGCCAATCCAGACAAAACGACAGGTCACAGTGACATAGGAATGGCGGGGGATATAACCGGCACACCCTGAAATGTGTTAACAGTAGCAGTCGTAGCCCATGAACTGAGTAAAGCCCACCCACCAGAAAGGTTAGTATGCAAGTATTCCTATGGTTTATAAAGTAATTCTGATTTAATTTTTGCCACATGACAAATGGACACAGATACAAAACAAAATTGAGCGGCTTATGTTGGTTCCATGTCAAAAATGCATTTACTTTTTTTAATGACCACATAATGGGACAAAAGTGTTTTTTTTTTTTTTTAGCCCGAGTTTTAACTTCTATGTGCCAAAACACAATAGCAAATCAATGCCAGAAATTTCCTCTAAGTGCCGGTTCACACTAATACGACTTGTCAGGCGACTTGGTCAGCCTGGCAAGTCGTGCGTTGTGGTCATTGAGTAGTACTGGACCGGTTCTAATAGGAGCGACACAAGTCGCTCCGACTTAGAAAAAGGGTCCTGTACTACTTCGGGGCGACCTGGAGGAGACCTGCATTGACATTCATTTTATGAAGTCCGTGCAAGTCGCGCTGCACGCGACTTCACAGGTCGCCCCCTAAGTCGGAGCGACCTAGTGTGAACCGTCACTTACAAAACAATTTTAGAGAAGGGAGAAAGGGGGTAGTTGATAAACAAAAATAAATGGATTTTTGTAAAATCTTACCGTAAAATCCATTTCTCTTAAGCTCATTGACAGACGTAGTCATCCTTGATTAATATCAACTCTGGTTATACTGCCCTCTACAGGAGTAGGACTAGACAGGAAAGAAAACGTTCTGGCCACACCCTAGGGGCAGTCCCAGAGGGTATATCCTCTCACTTCCTGCTACAGCAAATCAGTTATGTCACAAAGCAGTGTTTAGAGAATTTAACCCAACCCAACTCAAAAACAGAGGGGTTGGTACTACGTCTGTCAATGAGCTTAAGAGAAAAGGATTTTACGGTAAGATTTTACAAAAATCCATTTTTCTCTGTCGCTCATTGACAGACGTAGTCCTCCTTGATTAACCACTTTACCACCGGAGGATTTTGCTGTCTTCCGTCCAGGCCACTTTTTGCGATTCGGCGCTGTGCGACTTCAATTGACAATTGCGCGGTCGTGCGACGCCGTACCCAAACTAAATTTACGTCCTTTTTTTCCCACAAACAGAGCTTTCTTTTGGTGGTATTTGATCACCTGTGCGATTTTTACTTTTTGCGCTATAAACAAAAAAAGAGCGTTTATTTTGAAAAAATAACAATATTTTTAACATTTTTTTATATAAAATTCCCCCCAAAAAAGATGTAAAAACCAATTTTTTTAAAAATTTTTGGCCAATTTGTTTTATGCTACATATGTTTGGTAAAAATAAAAATCGCAATAAGCGTATTTTGATTGGTTTGCGCAAAAGTTATTGCGTTTACTAACAAAGGGAAAGATTTCTGTCATTTTTGGTGTTTTTTTTTTTTAACGCGTAATGGCGGCGATCTGCGATTTTTTTTGCGGGACTGCGACATTGCGGCGGACAGATCGGACCCTTGACTGACATTTTTGACACTTTTGGGGGTACCAGTGACATTACTGCAGTAATCAGTGCTATATATATGCACTGTTACTGTAAAAATGACACTGGCAGGGAAGGGGTTAACTTTATTGGAGAGGGAGGGGTTAATGTATGCCTGGTGCTTACTGACGTGTAGGGGGGGAGGTGACTGTGTGAGTCATGGACAGATCGGATGTCCAGCTATGCTGAACAGTCCGATCTGTCACTCCCTGTCACTATGGAGATCCGCCCGCTGTGTTTACACACAGCGGGCGGATCTCCAAACTCGATCCCCGACGATCGGTAAAGAGCAGCGGCGATCGCCGCTGCTCCTCCCCTGGCCCGACTCCCGCTGTGAATGAAAACAGCGGGAGCGAGCCTCCGGCGGCGCGCAAGCGCCGCCCAGAAGGGGGAGTGTCCAACGACGTTAATACTACGTCGCTGGACGATAACGAACCACTCTGCCGCAGTAGTATTAGTATCTAAAGTGGTTAATATCAACTCGGGACGTCCCAAAGCAGTGCCACAAATGAGGGGTGGGAAAATGGAAATCAAAATCCAATCTAGAAGGCCCAACCGGTGCCAACTAGAAGTTTTAAAGGCTCATCAATCACACAATGAGACTCAACTGAAATTCCAACGGAAAAAAACCCTCGAGGTAGACCACCGGTCTCCTCAAATTGCGGCCTGCAAAACCTTGCGGCCAAATGAGGCATCCGCCGATGCCATCACATCAACTTTATAAAATTTTGTAAAGGTATGAACCGACGACCAGGTAGCCGCCTTGCACACCTGGACCACTGACGCCTGATGGCGGTAGGCCCAGGAAGTACTGAGCGCTCGAGTGGAGTGCGCCTTAACAGGGAACGGAGGATTCCGACCCTTAATAGAATAAGCCTGTACCACCGTCTGTCTAATCCATTTGGAGATAGTCGCGGCAGATGCAGGCAACCTCTTTCTGGGGCCATCCGTGATCACAAAAAGTGAATCCGTCTTACGGAACGATTCCGTAGTCTTCAGGTATACCCTGATTGCCCGAACCACATCCAAGGAATGCAACGCTTAGGACACAAGGAAGGTAGCACAATATCTTCATTCAGATGAAAATCTGAAACCACCTTAGGAAGAAAGGATTGCTTCGGATGAAGAACTACCTTATCCCTATGAACCACTAGATATGGGGAATGGCATGATAATGCAGCCAGTTCTGACACCCTGCGTGCAGAAGTGATAGCCACCAAGAAGGCCACCTTCTGGGATAATGTAAGCAAGGGAATCTCCCTGATATTTTCAAAGGGAGGTTTCTGAAGAACCGACAAACACCAAATTAAGATCCCAGGGCGGTAAGGGCGCGCGCACTGGCGGAGCCAAGTGCCGCACCCCCTGGACACCAAGGAATGAGTAGCCCAAGGCTTCTGAAAGAAGATTGCTAATGCTGAAACCTGACCCTTGATAGTGCTCAAGGATAGTTTCTGCTCAACCCCCTTTTGCAGAAAAGCCAAGATTCGGGTCACCGAATAGGTACGTGGGGGAAATTCCAAAGATTCACACCACGCGATATAAGTCTTCCATGTGCGATAATAGACTTTGCTGGAAGTCGCTTTCCTTGCTTTAATTAGAGTAGGAATAACTGAAGCTGACAACCCTCTGTCCTTCAGTACCTGGGTCTCAATAGCCAGGCCATTAAAACCAGCGACTGTAAAGCACGATGGAAGATCGGTCCTTGAGACCGCAGATCCTCCCTGAGAGGAAGTCTCCAAGGAGCGTCCGCGACTAGCCTGTCCAAGTCGGCGTACACGGCTTGACGAGGCCAGTTCGGAATTTCCAGGATAACTGGAGTTCCCTCCACCTCTATCCTGCGGAGAAATCTCAGCAGCAATTTGAGAGGGGGGGAAAGACATATAGTAGCTGATACTGCCTTTACAGGCCGTTCAGCGCGTCTGCTGCGTCCGCTAGAGGATCGCGGGTGCGAGCCCTGTTGAGCCAACCTACCAACAGATCCATATCCGGGTTGCCCCAAGGGACAGCTGGTGAAATACCTCTGGATGAAGAGACTATTCCTCTTGATCCAGAATCTGACGGCTGAAATAATCTGCCTGTCCACCCCCGTGATAAATATCGTGGAGAGAACTGGAACAACTGTTCCCCCAATAAGAATGTTGTCCACTTCTATGGCCGCCAGGGCACTCTTGGTGCCCCTTGGTGATCGACCTAAGTCATGACCGTGGCATAGTCCGATTGGATCCGAACCGGGCTGCCCTGGAGCTGCTCGGTCCAGTAAATCAGACAAAGTCTGATCGCTCTCAGTACCAACACATTTATCGGTAACCTGGAATTTATCAGAAGAAATGACTTCCCCTGGCTGAGCATCGGAGACCGAAGCCACCAGACCAGAGCCTCCCTGGTCCGCTCACTCAATCGGATCCGATTGTCCAGGGAATCGGGATTCCCATTCCATATGAGAAGAATCTCCTCTTTGGAGAATTCGGGTATGAGACTGGGCAAACGGTACTGCCTCTAAGGAGGCGACCATCAATCCCAGCCAGTTGACGGACAGCAACATCCGAATCATTGACTGAATCTTCTAGAGTTTCTCCGCATGGAGAAACACTCTTGCCAAGGATGTATCCAAAATTAGGCCCAGATAGTTCAGTCTCCTGGTGGGAACCAGGGATGATCTTTGGGAAAAGCAACGAAAACGCTGATGTCCTGCGAAGATGGGGATATAAGGATAGGCATCCTAAATGTCTATGGACGCCAGGAAATCCCCCTGATGCAGGGAGGCCACCACTGTATGGATGGACTCCATCTCTTCCAAGACCAGAATTGGACGCACCTAGCCCTTTTTCCTGGGCATTGTGAACAAGTTTGACTAGAACTCCTCCAAGGAATGGGAACTACCACTGCTTGTTGTATCAAGCTGTCCCCCGCAAAGCTTTTAAGCGATCCGGGGATGTCGACTATTGGAAGGGAAGAATCGCACCGGTGGAAGTGATCGAAACTCGATCTTGTATCCCGACCATATGACCTTGCAAACCCCTTTATCCGGGATTCTGGAAAGCCCTGGATCCGGAAACCGGTGAAGACGTCCCCCCACCCTAGAGATGGGTGGGGCCCATTCTGTCAATCCAACGGGATAACAGTGGCTTTATTTAGTCTGGAAATCGGTGAGTTCACTATTGGTGGTACCGTCCATCTTTGTAATGAGGGATTCCTCAAAATGATAGCGCCTAGCCATGCGTTTGGAAATAGCAGGGCTCATTTACGGACGACCCTATTTGGGCAAGGGAAACCCTTCACCATTTTGGTAGGCTTGCTAGTACCAAAAAAGGAATATGAGTCTCAGCTACCTCTGCCGGTGTAACCTCAAGATTTAAGGTTTCCCGGACAGACACAACTAGTGCTTCCACCAACGCTTCTTGTGCTATGGCGGAGGCAGAAGCGTCCTCCTTACTGTCTGAGGAGACCGTACCTGAGACAACAACCCCAGAAAAAGGGACTGCAATGACCAGCTCAGAATCCGTATCTGAGGTATCAGATGACATAGGGGTAGGCGGGGGTCGCTCTTCTTGACCCCCGTCCCAGACAGGCTACCTCCACCCGGTATACCAAAGATCCCCACCTGATCCCCTCAGGGTGGCCGCAGGACCCTGCAGTACCCCACTTGTGATGTGGCAGGGTTCATGTAACAAGACACTTGCCAGCAAACACAAAAAAATTGCAAGAAAAAAACTCTTTTTTTTAACTTAGTCCCCCAGCGCAGTAGCGCCCCTCAGTCTACCTGCTTGGACCCCTCAGAAAGAGAGAGAGAGACTCCAAGGCTCACCTGATGCACAGAAGTTTCTTATCAACCTGCTTCCAGCACTGTCTGTTACAGACAGGAAGTCTTTGGCTTGCTTTCCCTGGGCCAAGGAGGCGGCTCCGCCCCTTTACACGCCTTCCGGCGCCTCCCAATTACTCCACGAGGTGTTTGGTCACCTCAAACATGGCCGCCCCCATGCTGGAGACACGAGGCTATGCCAATATGGCGGCCTCGTGCGATCTGCAGGAAAATGGCGGCGGCCTGTGTAGGATAGCGGCGGCTTGCAAGTTAGCAGCGGCCTGCGGGATGTGTGCATTCGGCCTGCGGGAGGTGTCCTCGGCCTGCGGGAGGCTGTGCGGCCTGTGGAAGTGACCGGCTTTCTGGAGGGATGGCGATCTGTGGCTGCAGTAACTCAGGCATAGGCATCGGCCTGTGTACACACTAGACAGGTAGGATACCTCTATACCTCAATAGTAATGCCTTTTAGTAGTCTGCCACTGACTTCAGTCACCCTTACAGTCATATAGTGACTTTAGATAGTCAGCTCCCAAACCAAGCCTCCTGGTTTCTATTCACAAAAATCACACTCAAATTGGGGGATCTGTGACCTGTTATAGGATAGAGGGGAGACCCAGAAACTGAGTGTCCGACCATCCCAGAGAGGGGCCCGCGTCCACCAACAAACCCGACGGGGGGAGAGGGGGAACATTCTACTCACCATACCAGAACCAGGCGGGCACCAACTCCTGACAGAATCCCTCTCCACCGGGGTGGGAGGGCTGTCGACCAATACGGACGCGTGACTCTGTTGGTCATTGGCGTCCAGACGAGACGTTTAACTCGCAGGGTCAGTCCCCGTCCAGTGGGACTATGTCGCGGCCGACCCAGCGCGGAGCTATGGCCTGCACGCGCTCGTAGGCTGAACTGGGGTGACCACTGGATCTCAACATCCAGCCCGTCGCCCAGTTTCAGCGTACTTGCTTGAAGATCTCACAGGAACACTGGAGAAAAAAAGCTGTCTAAAAAAGTATTTCTAAAAAATCCTGCCAGGACCGAAGATCCTAGCAAGGAATCTAGGTCCTTACTCCTAACTAGACAGAAAAAAACTGATTTGCTGTAGCAGGAAGTGAGAGGATATACCCTCTGGGACTGCCCCTAGGGTGTGGCCAGAAAGTTTTCTTTCCTGTCTAGTCCTACTCCTGTAGAGGGTAGTATAACCCGAGTTGATATTAATCAAGGAGGACTACGTCTGTCAATGAGCGACAGAGAAAAGGAAGTTACTCTGCTGGTGCAGAAGATCCTATATAAAAAGGTAAAATCTACTTCCTGCAACATGCTTTATTTACTTTTCATGACCCGACTATAAAACCAGAAAATCAAGTTTCTCTGCCAGTTTTGGGATTATAGCTTTCCATTGCTAGTAATACATCTGGAAATAGCTGCGAGACATGGAGGCACCAACTGCTCAGATCCATCTTGTATACAGGAAATAACCAGCACACGAAATAACCAGCTCACCAGGTGGCTCTGAGGAAGAGGCTGAGTCTCGAAACGCATCAGCTGTCATCTTATCGGATTATGGACTAACATAAGGACTATTCCTGACACTGTTAGCAACTGAGCTTGATATGATCATTCACCTGTGTTTGAGTAGCCATTTTATATGTTGCGTGAATAAAGCCTAATATTGAGGATAATGTACTAGGTCGGTGTGCCCTTTCTTTGTTTCTGTTTGCCTTTAGTACCGTTTGACTACCCCAGTCCTTTTTGGGCAGCAAGACCTTAGCCATCCAAGACGCCAGCAGTGAGTCCCGTGGGGAGTGTGGTCGGGGAGCTTGGATACTTAGCGCAGGAGAAGGGTGGTATCACCTTGTTTTTTTGGAGCAGCACAGAAAGAGGAAACTGAGGAAGGGGACCCCGACCCCCCCCCCCCCCTCCTGACTAGCAGGGCAGGATGTATACTATCCCAGGACCCTTACAGAGTGGGGATAGCGGGGGAGACCCCAGGGGTCTCTGATGCAATCTCTGCCGTGGGACCCCTACTAGACTCCAGGTCCAGACAGGGGGGAAAGGGAGTGGGGGAAGCCCAGCTCACTGAGGTATTTAAGGATGGGAGGAGGGAACATGCAGGCAGGTCTGACAAGTTCCTGGAGGTTACCCGTGTCTACAGCAGAAAAACTGCCAAAAGTGGAGATGGGGGACTATACTTACCCTTCCATGCTGTGGGTAATGCGTCAGACAGAATCCTCGCCACCGAAGTATGGGAGCTATCGACCAAGGGACCTCTGCGACTCAGACCCAAAGCCCAGTCATATGCAACCCTGCGAGATGTTTAACTCGCGGGGCCAGCCTCTGTCCGTGAGGCTCTGGCGTGGCTGACCTAGCACGTAGCTACAGTCTACACGCGCTCGCTGACTGGGCTGCGGGGACCACTGGATCTAGATTATCCAGCCCATCTCCCAGCCTGGCAGTTGATTGTAGATCTCCCGAAAGAACAAAAAAGAAGTAAGGAAGAAAAAAATTGCTAGGACCAGAGATCCCAGCCGGGAGCATAAGGTCCTTACTCCTGACTAAATTAGTTAAAAACGGATTACCTAGAGCAGAGGGGATTATATACCAAGCTGAGGACAGCCCATAGGCGTAGCCAGGTGTTTTTTGTTCTGCCTAGTCCTACTCCTGGAGGAAGCAATATAACCCAGTAGTTATGATTTATGGAGCGCTGTATCCGTCAAAACGAAAGAAAAAACATTTTGAAAAGTAGAGGATATTTCTATACAACATATAGAAATATGATATAAAGCAATTATCTTCTGCATACAATTAAAAAATTTCCATATCAAAAATGTAATAGTTCGTGGAATACTTAACGAGTGACACCAGTATTACATTCTCAGCAGCATTCATAGTTTACAGTAGATCTGGGTTAATAGCATGCAAATGAGATGCATGCAAGTCTGGATTTTGCCCCTGCAGCAGTCTCTGCCTTATAAAGAGGTTACGCTCAGACATGTTTAACTACACACAAACTTCAACAAAATACATACACACAGAAGAGATATGATGGTATAGCGGACTGAAAACGAGACAAAATATTTACCATCTGCATACCTTTGTAAAGCTGTTAAAAATGTATAAAATTATAAAAAAAAAAAAAGTAGGAGGTACACTGAAAATTCAGGATGCACTTGGCCGAAAAAGAAATTATACATATTTTTATATAGAATTGTATTATATTCTACTTTTTAAATATTATGAATTTAAATTAACATGAATTTATTGTCAGCCATCATCAGCACCTTCAGTGCATGAAAACCTCAAGACAAAAATGCATCCCTTTAAAAATTGTATGTATGCAATTGTGAAAATCCAGTTTTTTACTTCTGAAATGTGAGTGGATTTTTCTATAGAAACAAATACTTATTAGCGATTTGCACTAGGGATGCACCGAAATGAAATTCTTGGCCGAAGCCGAATAATAATGAAATGCTTGGCCGAAGGCCGAATACCAAACGCAGTGTTTCGCATTTTTTCCATTTATTTTGCCAATTTTCACGGCGCGTCCCTGTCCTCTCGCGCGTCCCTCCTTACCATCTGCAGAGTCGATGTTTGCTGTATGGCTCCTGTGCACTGTCACAGGCGGAGGCGGAGTACATTTGGTATCACTCCGCCTGTGACAGATCCGGCGCTAAGCGGCTATACAGGAAGCATCCGCTCTGCTTCCTGTAGTGCCTCCGGCTATGTTTACAGTGATGCTCGGGGATGGCGGGTCACCGGTCGGGGACCCGCAATCTGGGCTTACCGACCCACCATCCGCGTCATTAAAAACGTCAATTGTTCGGCACAAATTTATTCAGCCTTTTTACTTATTCGGCCGAACACCGAAAGTGCTTTTTTTGCTATTTTCGGCCGAATAATTTCGGTTGCCGAACATTCGGTGCATCCCTAATTTGCACTATGGTTCTTTCCTCTAGCCTCCTATATGATTGACACCACACTGAGGAGCTGCGAATTCGGAGTGTACAGCAAGTGGGGGCGGTGCCACTTCGAACACTGCAAAGTGCATAAAGACCTCTTAAAGAGGAAGTAAACCCTCCTCTGACACTTTTACCTATAGGTAAGCCCAGGCCTCGACAAACCCAGGCGCCAGGTAGCATTTGCGACTAGAATTAGCGACCTGGCGCCTGGGGTGCCCTGCAGGAGGTGTCCTGTCCCTTTTGCGCCCCCACCTTCTTTCCCGAGTGCACGTACTTCCATGCCGTCCATAAATTGAGGCCCCGGCTTTTCGGCCTTCTTCTGTGAGATGAGACGCTAGGGGAACTGGCACCCTCTTGTGGTGGCCGGGAGTAATGCATGTTCTCAATGCCTTCCCTCTCATCTGCTCTTTGGAAGGAGATGGGAAGTTTTTGCAGGCTTCATCTCTGTCCAGTTACCTTTGCTTAAAAAAAGGTAAGTGGACAGGGAGTGTGGTTATTATTATGAATTTATTTTTTAAATTTAAAAAAAAAAAAAATTAATAATTTTTTCTTTTTTTTTTAATTATTAAAAAAAAAAAATAACACATCTTTTTCTTTTTCAATTCTTATTATTAAAAAAAATACATTTATATATATTTATTTTTTTTCCTCATTGCCGTGCCACAGCCGAAGGCCCCTTTCACACGGGCTGTCTGATCAGGTCCGCCTGTCAGTTTTTCAGACAGACCTGATCGGACCCTTCATTCTCCTCTATGGAGCAGTAATCTGCCTCCATCTGATCCTGTCCTCCAAAAACAGATGGATGGTGGTTCTATTTTCTATCCATCCCGTGGATATGCGATGCATACTAACTCATTATGGGTTTCTCTTTCGGGTTTCAGAAAAAAAAAAAAAAAAAACTATCCAGGGTTTACAACCTCTTTAAACACCTCCTTCCCAAGCATATTCTGACACTTTGCTCCTACATGTAAAAATCAACTTAGTTTGCTGGAAAATTACTTCGAACACCAAAACAAAAAAATTGATTTTTGTAAAATCTTACCGTAAAATCCTTTTCTCTTAGCTCATTGACAGACGTAGTCCTCGGTGATTCAACACCCTCGGGTTATGCTGCCCTCTACAGGAGTAGGACTAGACAGGAAAGAAAACGTTCTGGCCACACCCTAGGGGCAGTCCCAAAGGGTATATCCTCTCACTTCCTGCTTTAGCAAATCAGTTATGTCACAAAGCAGTGTTTAGAGAATTTAACCCAACCCAACTCAAAAACAGAGGGGCGGGTACTACGTCTGTCAATGAGCTAAGAGAAAAGGATTTTACGGTAAGATTTTACAAAAATCCATTTTTCTCTATCGCTCATTGACAGAAGTAGTCCTCGGTGATTCAACACCCTCGGGACGTCCCAAAGCAGTACCACAAATGAGGGGTGGGAAAATGGAAATCAAATCCAATCTAGAAGGCCGAACCGGTGCCAACTAGAAGTTTACAAGGCTCATCCTCAATGATGAGACTCAACAGAAATTTTTCAACAGAAAAAAACCCGAGGTAGACCACCGGTCTCCTCAAATTGCGGCCTGCAAAACCTTGCGGCCAAATGAGGCATCCGCTGATGCCATCACATCAATCTTATAAATTTTGTAAAGGTATGTACCGATGACCAGGTGGCCGCCTTACATACCTGGACCACTGACGCCTGATGGCGGTAGGCCCAGGAAGTACTGAGCGCTCGAGTGGAGTGCGCCTTAACAGGGAACGGAGGATTCCGACCCTTAATAGAATAAGTCTGTACCACCGTCTGTCTAATCCATTTGGAGATAGTCGCGGCAGATGCAGGCAACCCCTTTCTGGGGCCATCCGTGATCACAAAAAGTGAATCCGTCTTACGGAACGATTCCGTAGTCTTCAGGTATACCCTGATTGCCCCGAACCACATCCAAGGAATGCAACGCTTAGGACACAAGGAAGGTAGCACAATATCTTCATTCAGATGAAAATCTGAAACCACCTTAGGAAGAAAGGATGGCTTCGGATGAAGAACTACCTTATCCCTATGAACCACTAGATATGGGGAATGGCATGATAATGCAGCCAGTTCTGACACCCTGCGTGCAGAAGTGATAGCCACCAAGAAGGCCACCTTCTGGGATAATGTAAGCAAGGGAATCTCCCTGATATTTTCAAAGGGAGGTTTCTGAAGAACCGACAAACACCAAATTAGGATCCCAGGGCGGTAAGGGCGCGCGCACTGGCGGAGCCAAGTGCCGCACCCCCTGGACACCAAGGAATGAGTAGCCCAAGGCTTCTGAAAGAAGATTGCTAATGCTGAAACCTGACCCTTGATAGTGCTCAAGGATAGTTTCTGCTCAACCCCCTTTTGCAGAAAAGCCAAGATTCGGGTCATCGAATAGGTACGTGGGGGAAATTCCAAAGATTCACACCACGCGATATAAGTCTTCCATGTGCGATAATAGACTTTGCTGGAAGTCGCTTTCCTTGCTTTAATTAGAGTAGGAATAACTGAAGCTGACACCCTCTGTCCTTCAGTACCTGGGTCTCAATAGCCAGGCCATTAAAACCAGCGACTGTAAAGCACGATGGAAGATCGGTCCTTGAGACCGCAGATCCTCCCTGAGAGGAAGTCTCCAAGGAGCGTCCGCGACTAGCCTGTCCAAGTCGGCGTACCCGGCTTGACGAGGCCAGCTCCGAATTTCCAGGATAACTGGAGTTCCCTCCACCTCTATCCTGCGGAGAAATCTCAGCAGCAATTTGAGAGGGGGGGGGGGGGGAAGACATATAGTAGCTGATACTGCCTTTACAGGCCGTTCAGCGCGTCTGAGAAGAATCTCCTCTTTGGAGAATTCGGGTATGAGACTGGGCAAACGGTACTGCCTCTAAGGAGGCGACCATCAATCCCAGCCAGTTGACAGACAGCAACATCCGAATCATTGACTGAATCTTCTGGAGTTTCTCCGCATGGAGAAACACTCTTGCCAAGGATGTATCCAAAATTAGGCCCAGATAGTTCAGTCTCCTGGTAGGAACCAGGGATGATCTTTGGGAAAAGCAACGAAAACGCTGATGTCCTGCGAAGATGGGGATATAAGGATAGGCATCCTAAATGTCTATGGATGCCAGGAAATCCCCCTAATGCAGGGAGGCCACCACTATATGGATGGACTCCATCTCTTCCAAGACCAGAATTGGACGCACCTAGCCCTTTTTCCTGGGCATTGTGAACAAGTTCGACTAGAACTCCTCCAAGGAATGGGAACTACCACTGCTTGTTGTATCAAGCTGTCCCCCGCAAAGCTTTTAAGCGACCCGGGGATGTCGACTATTGGAAGGGAAGAATCGCACCGGTGGAAGTGATCGAAACTCGATCTTGTATCCCGACCATATGACCTTGCAAACCCCTTTATCCGGGATTCTGGAAAGCCCTGGATCCGGAAACCGGTGAAGACGTCCCCCCACCCTAGAGATGGGTGGGGCCCATTCTGTCAATCCAGTGGCTTTATTTAGTCTGGAAATTGGTGAGTCCACCATCGGTGGTACCGTCCATCTTTGTAATGAGGGATTCCTCAAAATGATAGCGCCTAGCCATGCGTTTGGAAATAGCAGGGCTCATTTACGGACGACCCTATTTGGGCAAGGAAAACCCTTCACCATTTTGGTAGGCTTGCTAGTACCAAAAAAGGAATACGAGTCTCAGCTACTAACCTCAAGATTTAAGGTTTCCCGGACAGACACAACTAGTGCTTCCACCAACACTTCTTGTGCTATGGCAGAGGCAGAAGCGTCCTCCTTCCTGTCTGAGGAGACCGTACCTGAGACAACAACCCCAGAAAAGGGACTGCAATGACCAGCTCAGAATCCGTATCTGAGGTATCAGATGACATAGGGGTAGGCGGGGGTCACTCTTCTTGACCCCCGTCCCTGACAGGCTACCTCCACCCGGTATACCAAAGACTCCAAAACTGCTGATAATGCATCATCACAAGTGGGGTACTGGAGGGTCCTGCGACCACCCTGAGGGGATCAGGTGGGGATACATGTGTGGCAGGGTTCATGTAACAAGACACTTGCCAGCAGACACAAAAATTAATTGCAAGAAAAAAAAACATTTTTTTTCTTTTTAACTTAGTCCCCCAGTGCAGTAGCGCCCCTCAGTCTACCTGCTTGGACCCCTCAGAAAGAGAGAGAGACCCCAAGGCTCACCTGATGCACAGAAGTTTCTTATCAACCTGCTTCCAGCACTGTCTGTTACAGACAGGAAGTCTTTGGCTTGCTTTCCCTGGGCCAAGGAGGCGGCTCCGCCCCTTTACACGCCTTCCGGCGCCTCCCAATTACTCCACGAGGTGTTTGGTCACCTCAAACATGGCCGCCCCCATGCTGGAGACACAAGGCTACGCCAATATGGCGGCCTCGTGCGATCTGCAGGAAAATGGCGGCGGCCTGTGTAGGATAGCGGCGGCTTGCAAGTTAGCAGCGGCCTGCGGGATGTGTGCATTCGGCCTGCGGAAGTGCCTCGGCCTGCGGGAGGTGTCCTCGGCCTGCGGAAGTGACCGGCTTTCTGGAGGGATGGCGATCTGTGGCTGCAGTAACTCAGGCATAGGCATCGGCCTGTGTACACACTAGACAGGTAGGATACCTCTATACCTCAATAGTAATGCCTTTTAGTAGTCTGCCACTGACTTCAGTCACCCTTACAGTCATATAGTGACTTTAGATAGTCAGCTCCCAAACCAAGCCTCCTGGTTTCTATTCACAAAAATCACACTCAAATTGGGGGATCTGTGACCTGTTATAGGATAGAGGGGAGACCCAGAAACTGAGTGTCCGACCATCCCAGAGAGGGGCCCGCGTCCACCAACAAACCCGACAGGGGGAGAGGGGGGAACATTCTACTCACCATACCGGAACCAGGCGGGCGCCAACTCCTGACAGAACCCCTCTCCACCGGGGTGGGGGGGCTGTCGACCAATACGGACGCCGTGACTCTGTTGGTCATTGGCGTCCAGGCGAGACGTTTAACTTGCAGGGTCAGTCCCCGTCCAGTGGGACTATGTCGCGGCCGACCCAGCACGGAGCTATGGCCTGCACGCGTTCGTAGGCTGAACTGGGGTGACCACTGGATCTCCACATCCAGCCCGTCACCCAGTTTCAGCGTACTTGCTTGAAGATCTCACAGGAACACTGGAGGAAAAAAAAAAAGCTGTCTAAAAAAAGTATTTCTAAAAAAAATCCTGCCAGGACCAAAGATCCTAGCAAGGAATCTAGGTCCTTACTCCTAACTAGACAGAAAAAAACTGATTTGCTGTAGCAGGAAGTGAGAGGATATACCCTGTGGGACTGCCCCTAGGGTGTGGCCAGAACGTTTTCTTTCCTGTCTAGTCCTTCTCCTGTAGAGGGCAGTATAACCCGAGTTGATATTAATCAAGGAGTACTACGTCTGTCAATGAGCGACAGAGAAATATATATTTTTTTATCAGAAACCCTATAGAATAAAAACGGTGTGTTTTTTATGTCACACTGTATTTGCGCAGCGGTTTTTCAAAAACACATTTGTTTTCTGGAAAAAAAACCTGAATTTTTGTAAAATCTTACCGTAAAATTCCTTTCTCTGAGTCCTCCGACAGTCGCCGCCCATTCACAGTCTTCACTTATGGGGTATTGACTTCATCTCCTCAGGAATTTCTAGGCATAAGACTTCTAAAACAATAAATCTACATACAGTCACACCCATGGGGGCTGTCCTAGTCCAATACCCCCCTGCAAGAACCATCCCAATTCAGTTTGGTCGCAAGCAGTGAAAGTGTATAAAAAGACCCCAAAAAGAGGGGCGGGGCGGCGACTGTTGGAGGACTCCGAGAACGGAATTTTACGGAAAGATTTTACAACAATTAAGTTTTCTCTTACGTCCTCCGACAGTCGCCGCCCATTCACACAGTCTTCACTTATGGGGATGTCCCAAAGCAGTGTAGACATGAGGGGGTGGGCAACGCAACCGCCAGAAAAGCAAGGCAGTACCCACATCAGAGAAAGGAACCTTACATGTACAAGAAGGTAACCTTCTGGGTAACAAAAAAGGGCTCAACATGAGCAACAACCCAGGAAAACAAATAATCAAGGGGAAAACAACCCCAACAGCTAGGGACCTGTACAAACCAGGGTTCCCTATGGAACTGCCGCACAGAGAACTTTGCGGCCAAAGGATGCATCAGCTGATGCCAGAACATCAATTTTGTAGAATTTTGAGAAAGTGTGCACCGACGACTAAGTCGCAGCCTTGCACACCTGGGCCACCGAGGCCTGATGCCGATAGGCCCAGGACGTACTCATCGACCTGGTAGAGTGCGCCTTGACAGGGAAGGGAGGAACCCGTTCCCGCAACGAATAGGCCTGTACAATGGTCTGTCTGATCCATTTGGCAATGGTTGCTGCAGACGCAGCCATATCCTTCCGAGGCCCCTCAGGAAGGACAAAGAGAATCCGATTTTCAAAAGGATTCAGTCGACGACAGGTAAACCCTGATCGCCCGGACAACATCCAAGGAATGCAAGGCAACCTCCTTTGGAGGCTTAGGATTCGCACAAAGCGAAGGCAAAACAATTATTCAGGTGGAATTCCGAAACAACCTTTGGCAAAAAGGATGGATTAGGTCGCAAGACCACCTTATCCCTATGAACCACCAGGTAAGGGGAGCGGCAAGACAACGCCGCCAACTCTGACACTCTGCGAGCAGAAGTGATCGCTACCAGGAACGCAACCTTCTTAGATAGCATGGGTAACGAAAGTTCCCCGATGTTTACAAAAGGGGAACGCTGCAACACGGACAGAACCAAGTTCAAGTCCCATGGAGGCAAGCGCTCCCTTCTAGGGGGAGCCAGGTGACGTACACCTTGAATAAAGGTGCAAATCAAGGAATTAAGACGCCACAGGGCGCTGGAAAAGAATAGCCAGTGCAGAGACCTGGCCCTTAATAGTGGTCAACGCAAGACGCTGGTCCACACCAGTCTGGAGGAAAGACAACACCTTCGCCACCGAATAGGCAGGAGGAGAGAAACCCCTGGACTCACACCAGGCAAAATACGCTTTCCATGTACGGTAATAAACCTTACCAGAAGAGGCTTTTTAGCCTTAATCAAAGTAGGAATGACCTCTGAGGAGAGACCCCTGTCTCTCAGGACCTGGCTCTCAACAGCCAGGCTGTTAAAGCCAGCGACTGTAAAGCAGGATGGAAGATCGGTCCCTGGGACAGCAGATCTTCTCGCATTGGCAGCCGCCACTGAGGCTCTACGGCCAGGTGAACGATGTCCGCGTACCAGGATCGGCGAGGCCAGTCCGGTGCCACCAGAATCACCAGTCATTGTTCTGAGGCAAACCTGCGAAGGAATCTGGACAATTGAATCGGAGGAAAGGCATAGATCAGTCTATAATGATGCCAAGGCGCCACCAGCGCATCCGAGGCGTCTGCCAGAGGATCACGCGTTCTTGCCACGAACCTTTCCACCTTGTGGTTTAGCCGAGACACGAATAGATCCACATCCGGGGATCCCCACTTCGCACACAGCATCTGAAACACCTCCCCTTGTTTTGTGCCTTGAAGGCACGAAAGGACCCCTGATTAGGTTTAAAGGCGGGACCCCGCTTACCGCGGAAAGACTTGTTCTTTGGATTCTGCTCTTACCCCCAGTGACTCCCTTAACCAATTCATCCAGGGCCTCACCAAAAAGGCGAGAAACCGCATAGGGAAAATCAGCCACCGTCTTCCTGGATGTCTGGTCAGCCAACCAGCTCTTCAACCAGATTAGTCAGCGGTTAAGCACCGCGACACTGGACAGGCGCGCAGTCAAAGGGGACTGGTTCAAGGCCGCATCGCACAAATACATGACCCCTTGATAAATCTGGTCCACCATCTCCACAGTAGCAGGGGGGGCAGAATCAGACACGAGAGTGCGTCTAAGCACCTTGGTCACACCTCACAGCCTGAGCCACCATAACCGGAGGCAAAGATAACCTGCCACCATGTAAGCATGGCGGGCAAGCGATTCCAACCTCCTATCCGTAGGAACCCTAAACACCGGGGAATCTTCTGTGGGAACCAGGGTGGCCTTGTTTAATCTGGCCACAGTGTGATCCACTGGAGGAGCCACACACCAGCACGAATCCGTAGGGGTAAAGAAGTTGAAACTTCTTAGGCACCGTGAAGGTGCGTTTCAAACCACGCCATTGTATATTCACTGTGTGATGAAACTCAGCGGGACAGGGAAAAACCTGCACCGTCTTGCGGGTCCTATGTGTACCAAAAGAGGACAATGTCCGGAGAATTGGGCTCATCCTCTAAATGTAGTGTTTTTTACCAAAAGAATCAGCGCATCCATAGCTGCGTGTTCTTCGGGCGACCCAGGGGGGGGGGGGAGAATCATCTGCCCTCTCCACCTCCGCCTCCCCCTCAGACTCTTGCGGGTCCTGAGAAGAGCGAGACCCTGAAAGGGGCATGCTACCTACAGCAACCATGTCACATTCAAAATCAAAAGAAACCCTAGGCCTTTTCCTAGCAGCACGTTCAGTCATCAGCACCTCCATATTGGACATAAAAGTTGCCACTACAGCAGCCAAATTAGTCAGGGCAGGGGATTCAGAAGAACTGGAGTCCCCCACCAAGGCTGGAGGGAATTTGCTGTCCTGGGATTCCATTGCAGAAAGTTTTTGATGCAAGGTACTGGCCCTTTAAGCGCGCCGCGGACCCCGCAGCACACCGCTATACCGACTGTAATACACCCCCCCCCCCCCCCCACAGGGACAAACCTGAAATCCAGAAGGAATTACAGGGGAAAAAGTAAAGGACAGCAGACAGAGCCCCACAAGAGTGTTACCACCGCAGATGCCGCTCCAGAGGAAAAGGAAGTGATGTCGTGCCAGAGACTGAACTATAGCTGCAGGCTAAAGAAACATGGCTGCCTATAGAATGCAATGGGCTTTGGCAAGATGGCCGCCGACATGTGGACAGAAGGATCGTTTGCCACACACAATATGGCGCCGCAAGGCGCCAAAATACACTACACAGCATGCTGCATAAGCGCCCACAGTGAAGCCAGACATGCTGCCCACACCGAAAATGGCGGACCGGCGTGTTTTACCCCGCAGCGGTCGCCACACACACAGTCTGCACCTCCAAGCACCGGAGAGGGCCCCCCCCCCCCCACACAGCGCTGGCTGTGAAAGAAAAAACCCCCACAGGGATCGCATAAGGGAGCCCAAAAACGCACAGACATGAGGGGATACCACAGACACACCGGACTGCCAGCCCCAGACAGAGGCCCCACACAGAGTGTACTTACCTGTACCCAATGGCGTGGGGCGCTCTTATCAATCGGAAAACCGCTGCCCTCAGATGGCAGGGGATGCCGTCAGCCAAAAACGCAGGACACCACAGAGCACGGACGAACAGAGGATGTGTCCGGTGAGGTAGCCACCTCACAGGCTGCATCCCTGTGGACAGGGATGGGTCGTTTGTAATGCCAGGGCGAACACATGGCTAAACGCTCGATGGCGGGCTGGGATTCCATCTGACCCTCTGCCCTGGAGAACCAGGGCGACTAGTCCGATTCCCAGCTCCGCAAACGCCATCTTCGTCCGAAGATCCTTAACTAAAGCTGACAAAATAAACAGCTAGTAATGTAAAGAAAAAACCGACATTTTCCGAAAATAAAATCATAAAATAGAAGAAGAAGAAGGCTGAGACTGTAGCCCCAGCACAGGGAAGCCCACCTACTCCTTAACTAGGCAGAAGACATACTGAGTTGGGATGGCTATTGCAGGGGGGTATTGGACCAGTGGGACAGCCCCCATGGGTGTGTCTATGTTAATGCTTTTGCTTTTAACAAGTCTTATGCCTAGCTACTCCTGTGGAGGGGAAGTCAATACCCATTGGTGAAGACTGTATGAGTGGGCGACGCAAGAGAAATTTTTTTTTTGTAATTTTTCAAACACCTGTGACAAAAAAAACGGAATTTTTGTAAAATCTTACCTGTAAAATTCCTTTCTCTGAGTCCTCCGACAGTCGCCGCCTCTTCATATTCGTCACATATGGGGTATTAGACTTTGCTCCGAAGGAGAAGCTAGGCAACAGAATATGTTAACAATAAAGCTTTAACATATCCCACCCTCAAGGGGTGGTCCCCTCAGTCAATACCCTCCTACTTCCTGCAACCATATCTCAGTTTTAGTGGAATAGCAGTAGAGTATACATTCAAACCCCAAAAGAGGGGCGGGGGCGGCGACTGTCGGAGGACTCAGAGAAAGGAATTTTACAGGTAAGATTTTACAAAAATTCCGTTTTCTCTTACGTCCTCCGACAGTCGCCGCCTCTTCATATTCGTCACATATGGGGACGTCCCAAAGCAGTGCAAACATGAGGGGTGGGAAACGCATCCGCGCCGAAAGGCAACGCAGTCTCCACATCAAAGAAAGGAACCTTACCAAAGGAAGGAAACCAGCTGGGCAACAGCAAAAATAAGTGCTCAACAGGAGCAACAACCCAGGAAAAGACAAAAAACCAGGGGATACAAAACTTATCCCAACAGCCAGGAGTCCCCAACAAGGGACCCTAGGGAACAGCCGCACTAAGAACCTTGCGGCCAAAGGAAGCATCCGCCGATGCCTGAACATCTACTTTGTAGAATTTTGTAATAGTGTGTACGGTCGACCAAGTCGCCGCCTTACACACCTGGGCTACAGAAGCCCCATGACGACAGGCCCAAGACGTACTCAGAGATCTAGTAGAGTGCGCCTTCACAGGCACAGGGGGAACCTTCCCCTGCAAGGCATAGGCCTGTTCAATGGTCTGCCTGATCCATTTGGCAATGGTAGAGGCGGAAGCCGCCATGCCCTTCCGAGGACCCTCTGGAAGAACAAACAAGGAGTCCGTCTTTCGAAAAGACTCAGTCGATTTAAGGAAAACCCTAATCGCCCGAACAACATCCAGAGAATGCAATCTCACCTCCTTTGGATGTTTAGGCTTCGTGCACAACGAAGGCAAAACAATATCCTCGTTAAGATGGAATTCCGAAACTCGTTTCGGCAGAAAAGAAGGATTAGGTCGCAAGACCACCTTATCCAAATGAACAACCAGGTACGGAGACTTGCAGGACAAAGCCGCCAGTTCCGACACTCTGCGAGCCGAAGTGATCGCCACCAAAAAGGCGACCTTTTTGGACAACATAGACAACGAGATCTCCCTGATCTGTTCAAAAGGAGCACGTTGTAACACAGACAGGACTAGATTCAAGTCCCAAGGGGGCAAAGGATCCCTCCTAGGAGGAACCAGATGCCGCACACCCTGAATAAAAGTGCCAACCAAGGAGTTGGAAGCCACGGGACGTTGAAACAGAACGGCCAGCGCAGACACCTGACCCTTTATCGTAGCCAGCGCCAAACGCTGATCGACACCCGTCTGAAGGAAAGACAGCACACGGGAAACCGAGTACGTGCGGGGTGAAAACCCCCTGGACTCACACCAGGCAAAATAGGCCTTCCAAGTACGGTAATAAACCTTTCCCGAGGAAGACTTCCTCGCGTTGATCAAGGTATGAACAACCTCTGGAGAGAGACCCTTCTCCTTCAGGACCTCGGTCTCAACAGCCAGGCCGTCAAAGCCAGCGACTGTAAAGCAGGATGGTAAATCGGTCCTTGAGACAGTAGATCGTCCCGAAGAGGCAGACGCCAGGGGGCGTCGACCGCCAGATTCACGAGGTCTGCGTACCAGGACCGGCGAGGCCAGTCCGGTGCCACAAGAATCACCGTGCTGCGTTCCGAGTGTAACCTGCGAAGGAACCGGGACAGCAACTGAATCGGTGGAAACGCGTACATCAGCCTGTACTGATGCCACGGGGCCACTAACGCGTCCGACGCGTCTGCCCGAGGGTCGCGCGTCCTTGCCACGAACCTCTTCACCTTGTAGTTGAGGCGAGACGCGAACAGGTCCACATCTGGAAGACCCCACTTCGCGCACAACATCTGGAAGACAGCCGGGTGGAGAGACCATTCCCCCTGATCCAGGGTCTGGCGACTCAGATAGTCCGCCTGCCAGTTCTCCACTCCCGGAATGTGAACCGCCGTTATCGCCGGGACATGAGTCTCGGCCCAAGACAGAATGTCGGCCACTTCTCGAGCCGCTCGGGCACTCCTGGTGCCCCCTTGGTGGTTGATGTAGGCCACCGCCGTGGCATTGTCCGTCTGTACCCGAACCGGGCAGCCCTGCAGCCGGTCCGTCCAGCGATGAAGACAGAGCCTTATTGCACGCAATTCCAGAATGTTGATCGGGAGGGAAGACTCCCCCTCCGACCAGGTCCCCTGGGCGGACAGAACGCCCAGAACACCACCCCAGCCCGACAGGCTGGCATCCGTGGTGATTATCGTCCACGAGATCGGACGAAACGACTTGCCCCCGGACACCAACGGGGACTGGAGCCACCACAGAAGGTTTTCCCTGGTGCGATGACTCAACGAGATCTGAAAATCCAGAGATTGAGGTCGCCCGTCCCACTTGGACAAGATCTCCGCCTGGAGACCCCGCGTGTGAAACTGCGCGAAAGGAATCGCCTCGAAAGCCGAGACCATCAATCCCAGACATCTCATACACGTCCGCAGAGACGAGTTCGGAACGTCCCCGAGGGACCTGACTTCCTCCTGAAGAGTCCTGAGTTTGTCTTCCGGCAGGAAGACCTTCGCCTGCACCGAGTCCAGTATCATTCCCAGATAGGGAAGACGAACCGACGGACTCAGTGTCGACTTTGGAACATTTATCGTCCAACCGAACTCCTGCAGAGTTTGCATCGTGACAGACAGGTCCTTCTCCAGACCCTGACTGGTCGCAGACCGAATCAGAATGTCGTCCAGATACCCCAGGACAGAAATGCCCTGGGCTCTCAATAATGCCAGAACCGGTGCAAGCACCTTGGTGAAGACCCGCGGAGCCGAGGCGAGCCCAAAGGGCAACGCCACGAACTGGTAGTGATCCTCCGCAATGGCAAATCGAAGGTATCTCTGATGACCCTCGAATATGGGGATGTGAAGATACGCATCCTTCAAATCGATGGAGGCCATGAATTCCCCCGGAACCAGGGCAGCCACCACCGAGCGCAGGGATTCCATGCGGAACTTGCGAACCCGCACAGAGCGGTTCAGAGCTTTCAAGTCCAGAATAGGACGAACCTTGCCCTCCTTTCTGGGCACGGTGAACAGATTGGAATAAAACCCCCGAAATCTGTCCCGATGAGGCACCGGAACCACCACTCCCTGAGCCCTCAGGTCCCGCACCGCCAGGTGCAGATCCCGCAGGCGCTCTGGAGACAGTTGTAGATTTGAGGGAAAAAATCTGCTCTCTGGCCGAGAGAGAAACTCGATCTTGTAACCAGATCGAACGATTTCCAGAACCCATCTGTCCCGCACACGGGCCAACCAGGGCTGAAGAAAACCGAGCAAGCGTCCCCCCACCCCAAAACTGGGTGAGGGCGCCCCTTCAGGCCGAACTGTTATGGGCCGCAGGTCCGGATTGGCCGGACTTCTGTTTCCCAGACCAGGGTTTCTTCTGAGAGCCCTGGCCCTTGAACGGTTAGCCCTTGTAGTGCGGCCGAAAGGCACGAAAGGACCCCTGAGGGGGCCGAAAATGAGCATGCTTCTTCCCAGAAGCCCCCTTAGCCTTGGGGAAATGGGGCAAGAGAGTGCTCTTACCCCCGGTAATCCCCTTAATCAACACATCCAGGGACTCCCCAAAAAGGCGAGACCCATCATAAGGCAGATTGGCTAAGGTTTTACGTGAAGATTGGTCCACCGACCAACATTTCAACCAAACCAGGCGGCGAGACAACACCGCCACGCTGTGCACACGCGCGGCCAACGGAATCAGGTCCAGGTCCGCATCACACAGATACATGACACCCTGGTGGATCTGATCCACCATATCCAGGGTCGCCGCCGAGGCCGAATCGGCCACTAGGACGCGCCTAAGCATCTGCGTCCAACTTGCGATCGCCTGGGCCGCCATGAGAGAAGCAAACAGAGCCTTAAGCATAGAACCCGTAACAGAATAAGTATGACGGGCAAGAGACTCCAGTCTCCTATCCGTGGCATCACGGAAAACAGGGGATCCCTCTGCAGGGATCGCAGTGGCTTTGTTCAAAACCGCAATAGCATGATCCACTGGCGGAGGCACACACCACCGTTCATCAGTGGCAGGCGAGAAAGGATAACGCAGCTTAAATTTACTTGGTACCGCAAAAGGCTTGCGCAAATCGCGCCATTGGTCCTTAACAGCGCGCTGAAAATCAGCATTGCAGGGAAAAACCTGCGGCGTCCTGCGTTTTCTCTGCGTCCCATAAGCCGCCAAGGCAGCTGGGGGACACACCTCGTCCTGCAAACGTAGCGTCTGCTTAATGGAAGCAATCAACTCATCCATGATTGCAAGCTCTTCAGGCGAGCCAGGGGGAGAATTATCAACCCCCTCAACTTCAGCCTCTACCTCAGACCCCACTAGATCAAGAGAGGAGCGGGACCCCGATAGGGGGGTCCCCGCCAGAACAGCCCCATCACCTTCACCCTCAGAATCAGAGGACAGAGCAACTCTGGGCCGTTTAGTAGATTGAGCAGCCACCAGCATTTGCACCTGTGCAGCAAGGCCAGCCACAATCGTGGCCAAATCCCCCCCTGGGGGGGAAACAGCGGTCCCCTGGCTTTCCACCAATACTGTGGGAAACTTGCCCTCCTGAGAATCCATTGCCCCTGTATGCCAGACAACCAAGGGTTAACTGCCCCCTTACAGCAAGCGCAGCCCACCGCACCACACTCAGGCACAATGAGACCCCCACAGGGAATATACAGACTGAATACAGGCAATGGAACACAGGAATAGAAGGATAAAACCTGAGGAGACTCCGCTGCTGCTGCTGCCTCGATCGGTGCTTCCAGGAGAGAGGAAGTGATGCTGCCAGGGCGCTCTATGTAAGCCTATGGAGGCTACAAGAAAATGGCCGCCGTGCATGTAAACCATGCGGCCGGAGCGGGCGCCGGTAAAATGGCGCCGTTTGGCGCCGAAATCGCCGCTCCACAGTGCATAAAATCACACACAATATTATCCCATTATATGGATACATGTTAGATCGCCGCAGCGATCGCTGTATATGCCCCAACATGCCATTAAAAACATGCCCCACAGCACACAGCTCCTCACACTGCCCAGCCTGACATACTCAGTGTCATACAGCTCCCCCCCCCCTTGCAGCCCACAGCATGCAGCCGAGATATAGGGAGACAAGCAGCGTGATTAAAGGCAGGTTACACAGTCCCAGACTGAGACCCCCCCCAGACAGACAGGTCCCCACATAGATACACTTACCTCACATGGCGTGGGGAACCCGCACAGGCGAACAAGCCGCTGCACATGAGGCAGGGAGAGTCGCAATTCAAGACGCACACAATGGCGGTTCAGAAACCGCACAGCGTCCGGTGAGGTAGCCACCTCACCAATCATCCCTGCACCGAACAGGGATGGGTCGTTCACCGTGCCAGGAGCGTTACCTGGCTGAACGCTCGATGGCAGACTGGGAAGCCACTGACCCACGACCTGCGACCAGGGGGATCAGCCCGAGACCCAGTCCGCATGATCCTCTTCGTCCGAAGAACTAACTAATGCTGACAAAAATAACAGCTAAGTAAAGGTAGAGAGAAAACTCAAACAAAATATCAAAAAGAAGAAAGAGTCTGGGACAAAAAGTCCCAGCACAGAGAGAGCCAGCCACTCCTGACAAGCTAGACATTAAAACTGAGATATGGTTGCAGGAAGTAGGAGGGTATTGACTGAGGGGACCACCCCTTGAGGGTGGGATATGTTAAAGCTTTATTGTTAACATATTCTGTTGCCTAGCTACTCCTTCGGAGCAAAGTCTAATACCCCATATGTGACGAATATGAAGAGGCGGCGACTGTCGGAGGACGTAAGAGAAATTAAATATTCAGTGAGCTCAACATGCCTATCAGGACATTCCTTAGGATGTCTACTTTCCAAAAAGTGGTAATTTTGGGGGGGGGGGGGGGGTGTTTTGTACTGCCCTGCCATTTTAGCACTTCATGAAATGAGATCGACAGTCAGAGATTAAAGCTGCGTAAATTCCAGTATTTACACCATAGTTTGTAGACGCTATAATATTTGCGCAAACCAATAAAAATACGCTCACCGAGATTTTTTTGTAGCTAAATACATTTTGGCCAAAATATATGACAAATTGAGTATATTGGATATTTTTTAAAAGACAAACGTTGAAAATGTTATTTTTTCTCAAAATTTTCGCTCTTTTTTTATTAATATCCCAAAAAATAAAAAAGCGCAGAGGTGATCAAATACCACCAAAAGAAAGCTCTGTTTGTGGGAAAAAAAGGACGTAAATTTTGTTTGGGTACCACATTGGATGACCGCACAATAAAGTCACGCAGTGCCGAATTGCAAATTGTGGTCTGGACGTAAAGCAGGAAAATCCTCCGGTGGTAAAGTGGTTAAATACTGGTACCACTTTGGCTTTTTTCCAATCAGCTGGTACCATTCCTGTCAGTAGATTATCCATAAAAATTAGGAACAATGGTCTGGCTATCACCTGGCTGAGTTCTTTAAGGACCCTCAGGTGTAAGCCATCTGGTTCTGGTGACTTATTTTTGTTAGGCCCCTTTCACACAGGCGGACCGTTCAGATCCGCCTGTCCGTTTTTTGGCGGATCTGAACGGTCCCCCCATGCATTCCTATGGGGCATCGGATGTCAGCGGAGACCTGTCCGCTGACATCCGACCCGATCCGTCAAATCTGGACAGATGGAAACCATATTTTCCATCCGTCCAGCGGATCGGATGGGATCGGGCGAGAACGGACTGACGGTCCGTTGACTTCCGATTTCCCCCATAGAGATGCATGGGGAACTGTCAGCTGTGTCTCCGCACACAGCGTGGAGACACAGCTGTCCTCCTACTGCTCAGCGGGGGATCGGTCCCCCGCTGAGAAAAACGGACTCCGTCCAGCGGACGGAGTGTGTGAAAGAGCCCTTAGGTTTTTCAAGTCTAGTTCTGAATCTGAGTCCGTCTTCTGTTAACCATGAGGTTGCTTCCAGTGATATGTTATTAACTAACAGTCTAGGTTACTGTATCCCCCCCCAATTCTTTTGTGAAGACTGAGAAGAATATATTTAGCACCTCCGCCTTCTCTCGGTCCTTTAGAAGTTGTAAATTTATAAAGATATTTCTAACACCATGTACATAGCAAAAATTACACCCCAAAGCACATTCTGCAACTCATTCCAAGTATGGTGATACCACAAGCGAGACTTTTTACACAGCCTGGCTTAGAGCAGCCCAACATGCAATTAGCACCTCCAGGCATTCTAGGAGCATAAATTACACATCTAATTTCGTGACTACATATCACACCTGTGAAGGCCCTGGAGCACCAGGACAATGGAAAATTCATCCTATGCATGAAGGGGAAAAAAAAAAAAACGCACACAAAACACACTTGTGTGCAGCTGCACCCCCAGCTCCCCCTATTACTTACCTGAGCCCCCTCTCGATCCAGCCATGTCCACGATAGCCTTGCCTTTCCTGGGACTCAAATTCCTGATTAGCTTATGGCTGCAGCAGGAGCCAACCAGGAGATGGAGAGGCGGTACCAAGCCGCCGCGCCTTGTGTGAAGTAAAAATAAAAAACGAAAATATTGTGGCTGCATAAGTGTGCACGCACTCCTAAATGGGGATGTAGCCATGTTCAGAATTAAGCAATCAGATTCAAACTCATGTTAAATAGGAGTCAGTACACACCTACCATCATTTAACCCCCAAATAACGTTCAGCTGTTCTTGTAGGCCTTTCCTGGCAATTTTCTTAGTCGCATCCTACAACAAAGACCATGGTCCGCAGAGAGCTTCCAATGCAGAGAGATCTCATTGTTAAAGGGTATCAGTCAGAAGGGTACAAAAGAATTTCCAAGGCATTCGATATTCTATGGAACACTGTGAAGATAGTCATCTAGTGGAGAAAATATGGCACAACAGTGACATTACCAAGAACTGGAAGTCACCCCAAAACCGATGAAAAGACAAGAAGAAAACTGGTCAGGGAGGCTGCCAAGAGGCCTACAACAACATTAAAAAGGAGCTGCAGGAATATCTGGAAAGTACTGGCTGTGTGGTGTATGTGACCACAATCTCCCATATTCTTAAAGAGGAAGTAAAGTCGAAAAAAAAAAAAAAACTAGAAAAAAAAAGCCCTGTAAAGAGAAAGGCATAATGAGCTAGTATGCATCGCATACTAGCTCATTATGTAGTACTTACCTTAAAACGAAGCCCCCGCCGTGCCGCCACCTCAGCGACAGGACGGCGACATGTCCTGCTTCCGGGTTCGCATCCTCCGGCCATCTGATTGGCCGGAGGCGCGATTACATCACTCCCGCACCTGCGCACGGGACCCGCCGTTCACGGCACTGAGCTCTGAAGGAACGGCACGGGTGGCCGTTCCCTCAGAGCGCCTGCGCCGATGACGTCATCAGCAGTTTGCACTGTAGATATCTCCTAAACGGTGCAAGTTTGGGAGATATTTATAGCACCTATAGGTAAGCCTTAATATAGGCTTACCTATAGGTAAAAGTTATACAAGTGGGTTTACAACCTCTTTAATGTGTCTGAGCTATGGGGTAGAGTGGCAAGAATGGAAGCCTTTACTTATGGAGGAAAAACACCCAAACTCAGCTAAATCTGAAGTCTCCCAAAAGCATATGGGAAAAGGAGTTATGATCTGATGAAACCACAGTTGAACTTTTTAGGCCAAAATTCCAAAAGATGTTTGGCGCAAAAACAACACTGCACATCACCAAAAAAAACACCATACCCATTGGTGGTGGCCGCATTATGCTTTGGGGCTGTTTTTCCTTCAGCTGGAACAGGGGCCTTAGTTAAGGTAGAGGGAATTATGAACAGTTCCATATACCAGTCAATAATCAGGCTGAACATGAAGAGGAACTTCATTTTTCAGAATGACAATGACCCAAAGCATACATCCAAATCAAAGGAATGGCTTCACCAGAAGAAGATTAAAGTTTTGGAATGGCCCAGCCAGAGACCAGACCTGACGAGTGGTGATCTGACGAGATCTGTATACAGGAGATGCTCTCCCAATCTGACAGATTTGAAGCTAAAACTTCATAAAAATGTTTATTTTAGTGTAATTTCAAATGCGGTTCTCAATCTTTTTAAAAACAAACTTTCGTTACAGGAATATTGCCATGATCCTGCAACAAAGGCATTTGTTTGGGTATTTTCTGTTAGGAGGTGAAAAATGTCTCCCAATGACGTCCTGCGCTGTCAATAGGTCACGTGTGATCCTGATGAAGACTACGGCCCCGTTCACACCTGAGCATATTGAAATTGTGGGTAGAAATACGCAATTCTGCCTGCAAGTCTAGAATCAAAACAAAAACGTGAGACGCGTTTGCGGTGCTTTTTCTTCTAAATGACAACCCAAATGTGATGCGATTTTTAAGAGAATGACGTGCTAACAAAAAAAAAAAAAAAAACCACACATTTGTGGCAAAACACACAATGCTAACTGACCCCGACTCACTTCCAAAATGTGTTACATGAGCTTTTTTTTATGTGTTTTTATTTAATTAATGATGCCGCTCTAAAAGTGCATACAAGTGGCTGTGCTGAAACACATTGTAGAGGGGCGATTACCCAAATTCCACCAGGTTCACTGAAATAACAGTCAGCTAATTCAATTCTCAACACTTTGCAGCTCTCTGCTATGCGGTTACTTTTCTTAAAATACCTGGAACAAGAGGTGATTGCTTTAGTGCTGCTGTGTTTCTCAAGCTTGACAGTTATGAGGCACTGTAAGACCAGCTAGAAAGTTCTCTGTTGCAAGTACAAGTACATGTACAGCGTCCAATAAACATTCTAGCCAGTATAGTTAAAATCCGGCCATACATGGATCCAGATACAGCTGGATCAAGCCATGTATGAGCAGGCAGGTTGTACAGAAGTCGATCTACCAGCCTGTTGGAAAACTACCACCTGATCAGCGCCGCCGGCTATAGCCTGCAGCAATAAGTGTATCCTGACGGCGCGGGAGGGGGGGGGGAAATGGGAGAAATCAAAAAAACATACCAAAAAGCCATCTTTGCAGGCTAAAACAATTGCACGCAAACTGACTGAGGCATGACGCATGGCAAACATTTGACCAAACAATTCCTAGAAAAAAGGTATCCCTCTAAATTGAGCTACAAAGCTTTTACTTTCTACAAACAAAATTAACCCACCAGAAGGGAAAAGAAATCTGCCAAGCTTGATCCACAACTGCTTAAGATTCACCACTACATTCCACACCAGGTTTAAACAAATGGAACATATATTTAGGAAACACTGGCCTATTCTCCAAGCTGACCCACATCTTATAGCCAGCATCTCTGATCGCCCATTAGTGTCATAGAACCATATTGCTCCAAGTAAGATTAAAAAAATCTCCAATACACCTAGTGCCCCCCTCACCTTCTTTAACCAGTTCCTTACCGTCCCATAGTCATACGATGCTGGCATGAACACTCCGTCGATCTGGGTGGCCGTCATATGATGTCCGCCCGTTCTCGCCGGGGGCATGCAGCACGGCGATGAGTCTCGTCCCTCGGACAGAGCCCATCTCTAATCAAGGTAAAGAGCCAATGAAAATGGCTTTTTACCACGTGATCGGCTGTGTCCAATCATTTATATGGATTTATATGATCAAATGTTGCAGTCCATTTCCCCAACACGAAAATCCCTCTTTTGGTATAAAAAAGTCGCAATTTACTTTTTCCATTTACATTGCATATGTCACCTATCAAAAATCTACAGAAACACCAAACCCCTTCCTATAGTTTATCGAAGATATTGCCACTGCCCTGATTTACAAGAAAGGATCCCGCCCAGAAAGCATTTGTTCCGATTGTGTCAACAGACTTAATGCGCGCCATTTTCCGAACCATACACCGCGATCAGAAACCGGAAGATGATGCCAAAAAAAAAGTGTTGGGTGTGTAGCAAAAGAGGATTTAGGAAAGACCCCAGTTTTTATTGTGCCCAATGTTCCTCCCAACCTGGCCTATGCATCGGAGATTGCTTCAGATTCTATCCCCCTGCCCTAAACTATTAGCCCATATTTCTATCAGACTGCCATTTCCCCTTTTTCAATTTCTGTGCTGAATATTTTCCTGCTGCCTCAACCAACCATATCACTGCCTTCCATGTGAACCGACCCTGGCCTGTATATCGACTATGCCTCTGCCTGCCATCTGCATTGTTTTTCCACCACGTTTCTGCCTTTCACGTGAGCTGACCCTGGACTGTTTATATCGACTATAAAGCAGATAGTGCAGCACTTAAAATTATAAAAAAATAAAAATATATAAAAGTCCGCAGTAGTCCAAAAGGTAAAGATGTTGAAGTGAAGATTCCCTTAAAGTGAGGAAAGGAGTAAATAGGACACCAATTTTGTGAATCCTTCCACCAATAGGAATTACTGCCTCACCTCCAATCCCTGACCACCAGGGTCATCAGGCAAAAATGCTGGAAAATCCTGAGCTTCCACACTTTGACCACCAGGGGTCAGCAGCAGAACAAATAGACCATAGCATATAACAGCCACATCAATCCAGGACTTAACTCGGACAGATCGTCATACAGGAAGAGAAAATAGAAAAATCAAAGTGCTCTCTGTCATCCTTGATAAATATTTTATTGATTAAAATAAGGGTACTCACATACAAAGCACTGTCACAGTGCTGTCATGCAGGCTTAAATGACAAGACATTTCTCATGACCATGGGCGGCCGCGGGTAACGCCAAGCTCATCCCCCCGTACGTGTTACGTCACTGGGCGTGACTTTGTCAGTGGAAGTTGACTATGCCTTAGCCTACCATCTACTTCTGGCTTTTACCTGCACTGACCTCGGCCTGTCATGACCATGTTTTTTGGCTGTCACTTAGACTGATCCTTCACCCTGCTACTGTAGTAGAGGGATTCAAAATAACACAGGGGTCTCACTTTTGTGAGGGGCTTCAGAATAGTGTTCTGAGTTGAGAAAACCAGTTTTTGGTTTTCTCTGGGTTTTGTAATCCCAGAACAGGGTCTGGAGTCCAGAGGCTTCAAAGAGATTTGGGTGGTAGAAGCCTCTACCCCTGTCCCCATTCTTTTCGGTCTGAAGCCCCAAGCTTAATGGTCCTGCCTGCTGCCTAGACCAATACTTTGGCTGTGCTGATAATATCTCTGCTTGCACTGACCCAGGACTTTTTATGGAACATGTGCCTGTTGCCTGGACCAATACTTAGGCTGTACTGACCATATCTCTGCCTGCACTAATTATGGACAGTATTCCTGCTTGCTGCATGGACAACCCTTTCACTGTTGCTGACCATATCCCTGCCAGCTACCTGGACCAATGCTTTGGCTGTGCTGACAATATCTCTGCCTGTACTGACTATGGACAGTATTCCTGCCTGCTGCCTGGAAGATCCTTTGACTGTCGCTGTCTATGTTCCTGCCTGCTGCCTGGACCACTGCACTGCTAAAACCACAGGTATGCTTTTGTTTACCCTTTGCTCAGCAGAATCTATTTTGGCAAGTATTATGCTATGTGTTAAGGGCCTTCAACAATGTGATAGGTTGTCAGGAATTTGGGTGTGTGATTTATGTCCCTAGAAAGCATAATGGTGCTGCTTGGATGTTGGGCCCCTCTATGTGGCTAGGCTGTGAAAAAGTCTAACACGTGTGGTATTGCTATACTCAGGGGAGGAGTGGCAGAATGTACTTCGGGGTGTCATTTTTGTTATATACACGCTACGTGTTCGGAATATCCTATAAAATTGACAAATTTGTGTAAAAAAAAAAAAAAAAAAAAAAAAAAAAAAAAAAAAGAAGTTTTCATTTTTCCCCCAGATTTTCCAAAAACTTGTGAAAAAAAAAAAAATGACATGTTCAAAAGACTATAAGAATATACGTTGGAGTGTTTGCTTTCCAAAATGGGGTCATTGTCTTGGTGCTCTAGGGCCTTCAAAAGTGTGATAGATAGTCAGAAAGTTATATGTGTATTTATGCTCCTGGAACGCCTGAAGGTGCTACTTGGATGTCAAGTCTCTTTTTGTGGCCAGGCTGTGAAAAAGTTTCACACATGTGGTATCGCAATACTCAGGAAAAGTAGCAAAATGTATTTTGGGGTGTAATTTTTGCTGTGTACATGCTATGTGTTAGAAATATCTTATAAATTGACAAATAGTGGGAAAAATAAAAAATTCCCAAGAATTGTGGGAAAAAATTACAACTTCAAAAAACTCACCATGCCTCTTACTAAATACCTTGGACTGTCCTTTCCAAAAAAAGGGTCATTTTGGGGTATTTGTACTGTCCTGACATTTCAGGGCCTCAAGAAAGGAGATAGGCAGTCAGTACATCAGGTGTGATCAATTTTCAGTAATTGGTACCATAGCTTCTAGACTCAATAGCTTTCACACAGACTAAGGCCCCTTTCACACAGCTCTGTTCAGTCGACTGAGCTGTTCTGCTCAGCGGGGGGGATCGATCCGCCGATCCCCGCTGAGCAGGGGGATGACAGCTCCGTCTCCGCTCTGTGTGCAGAGACGGAGCTGTCAGATCCCCGCTGTCCCCTATGGGGGAATCGATGAGAACCGACCACCTGGAAAATAGGGCTTCATTCGTCCGAATTTGACTAACCGGATCGGATGGCAGCTGGTGTCAGCGGACAGGTCTCCGCTGCCCCATAGGGATGCATGGGGCATCCGATCAGGTCCGCCTGAAAAACTGAAAAAAACCCAGTTGGGATCAAATGCCACCAAAAGAAAGCTATATTTGTGTGAAAAAAATGATAAACAGTTTGGTTACAGTGTAGCATGATTGAGCAATTGTCATTCAAAGTGTAAGTGCTAAAAGCTGAAAATTGGTCTAGGCAGGAAGGGGGGAGTAACTGCCCTGTATGGAAGTGGTTATGAAAGGTACCGTATTTTCCGGCGTATAAGACGACCCCCCTAATTTTCATAATTTTTGGGGGATTTTTTTGAGGTTCAAAAGTAGTCTTATACGCCAGAAAATACAGTATGTTTCAATGCTGGAAAGCACTTTGCCTCACTTGCAAACATGTCACTCATGGCCAAAAAGATTTCCACACCAAGAGCCATAAATTGCTCTTCGGAATTTGTGATATATTGCATGTCCTGTCCATGCAGCCTCCTTTATGTAGTCCGAACCATACGTACTCTGCGCAAAAGATTTGGGGAACATACTTACTGTTCATTGAAACCGGGTCTGATAAACAGTGTCCCCAAACACTTCTTCCAGTACCACCACCAGTCCTCAGTAGATCTAAAGAGTATGGGTCCTTGAATCCATAACCAATAATCTACCTCCGGCTTAGAGGTTTAAACACCTCTGCGCCAGTGAATCCTACTGGATTTATCATCTGCACTCCGACGCCCGGGGGCCAAAACGAAGAAATCAAAGTTAATGCGCTGTTATAAATTTATATATTCACCTGTCCTAGCTGCCCCCATTTCCATACATCTTATACGTTAATCCTTGATTTTTTCTGCTATTTCAGGACTCTATATGACTTGTTCCCTTTAGGACACATGATTAGCATCTCCACAGATACACTTTTGTGGAAGCACAGACATGTATAGGTCAATATATATATATATATACACATATATATATATATATACATATATATATATATATATATACACACACACACACACACACACACACACACACACACACACACACACACAATTAATATTATATACATACATACTTGTCTGTATGGCCTCAGGCCGCCTCTAAAACCCATTAATGTCTGTCCTTAGTCTCCATTCTTCTTTTTGGTATAATTTCACACCTATATATTTCTACTTTTGATATATTACCACCCTACTTGCCAGTTCATGCTATTTATAAACACTACACACACAAGTTTTTTTCCCCCATTAGTTCAGCTTTGTTTGTATGTTTATAGCTGGTTTCTCGTTCCGGCTCTAGAGTCAGTTGTTTACCGTCCATCGTCATGACGATAGGACATCTTCTCAGATCTCTGTCATCGCATCAAGTTACCCCTTCACACAGCAGTCCAGCAACGCCTGAGGAAGGAGCAGGCATGCGCCGAACGCAAGCACCATCCTGCCACTACCAGATGTGACGTAGGACGCTGGAAGACTGTCCAGGAACTAGGAAGTGCCGGACACCACCGACACAGCCGGGCCAGCGGCTGCTCCACTCCACCTCCAAGTCCTCCCTGAAGTGATGCAGATTACCGTTTTTATTATGCTAGTTTTTTTTTTTTTTTTTTATCTCCAAGTTTTAGATTGTTTTTAAGAAACAAACCAACCCTTTAATCTGCACTGAGGTGGCGCTGCTCTCTTCTCCCTTCTCTTGAAGGAAAAATAAAGTACTAATGTATGGGCTGCCTAAGTAACAATGATACACAGAATAATATCTCATACAGAAGTGAGTCATCTAGTTATAAAAAAATAAATAAAAATTACAAAACCCGTCACAATTGCACTAATTATCATAGCTACTCACTGCTGATCACAACTACGCTAAACATAAAAAGGATCCTAAAAACAATAAAGCACTACAGATGGTGGATGTGTCAAAGACTTCTCACTCAGAAGCTGTGTGTAACTCCCACTGTACCACTCCTATTGTATGAATGTCCAAAGCAAAAAACTTTATACTGTAGGCTGTAAAAAGCTTTAGCCACACGTTATAGAGAGATGACTAGGACTAAGTATGTGTAATGAACTACGTTAAGCCTGTATACATGTGTGGCTAATTCTTCTGGCCAAGTCAAGGAAAGGGCTTGAATAGAGATGGCATTCAGATACAGAATGCAGTCAAATGCAGTATGCTTTCTGCGGCTTCTGAGATGCTTTGATTTGCAAACAGGTAAGTTTGTGCAAAATGTCTCTCTGGGTCTCAAGCAGCTGAGCTATTCATTCATGAAAGTCTACATGTCTCACTACTCATTTTTCCCCAGTGAGGCAGCCACCCTGCTAAGTCAAGACTTTCGAGCATCAAAAGGTCTCTAGTATGCATGGACAGACACCTCAAAAGCTAGACTGGTCATCTGTTAAACAATGTAGTGTAACCCCCAAGTCATAGTCAGGATCTGACAGCTAACCTCCTGGCCTGGCCATAGCTTAGTTGGTCACATTGTTTTGTAAACAGTTATGCATCTTGGCTTCATAAGTTTACCTTAAGGCTCCGTTCACATGTCAGCGTATGGATTGCGGGCAGAATCGCTGCGATTCCGCCCGCGATCCGGAGATTATTGCAAATCGCGGGACGCCTGTGCATTGCCCGTGATTTGCAATAGCCCCCCAAACGCTGAGCGATGTTGCCGCGATTTCCGCCTGCCGAATCGCGGTAACATCGCGCAAAAAAAAAAATTGCGAGACGCAATATGCTCCAAAGAAGCTCTTGTACTTTTGTGGGCGTAATGCGTCCCGCGATTTTTTTTTGCGTGATGTTACCGCGATTCGGCAGGTGGAAATCGCTGCAACATCGTTCAGCGTTTGGGGGGATATTTCAAATCATGGGCAACGCACAGGCATCCCGCGATTTGCAATAATCTCCGGATTGCGGGGGGAATCGCGCCGCGATCAATACGCTGACATGTGAACGGAGCCTTAGGAAGAGTTGTGTAGGCAGTACCCAAAAACAGCATCAGAGCTCAGCAAATGTACACTCTCACTGTATGGTGTGTAATGGGGGGGGGGTGGGGGGAGTGGGGGTGTCGAGCATTTATTTCTTCAAAAGGTGTTTTTTTGGGTTATTACTGCATAAAGAAACAGAAAGCAAGATATCCTAAATTCCGAGGTAAATATGTAAACAAAGAGCATCTCTAGGAGGTAAAGCCATCACCCACCTGCAAAACTAGATACATTTTTTAGAAAATGCAGATCGGGTTACAAATCCTTCTTCCTCATTCAGCAGTAGTGGGTGTGGAGTCTGGTCATACACTTTATGAGCGCTGATTGGAGGAAAGGCACACAGATTGTCACAGGTTTGGGTAGGCTTTCTCCTTGCAAATCTAGGGGGGACCCTTGTATTTTAAGTTCTGTTCCAGTGCTTAGGCGACACACTTCTATCATGCATATCCTCATCTGTCCTGTATTGGATTTTGCCTCTCACCCATCTGTTTTTATGGGTTTCAGCACCTGATCAGTTAGCACCCTTTCACCTCAGGCCGATTTGACATGTCAAATCGCATGCCAAATCTGAGCCTATTATCCGCAACTGCAATGTCCGAATTGGTGCGACGCCTACATCACGGAGCCGCACAGATTCACAAAGTAGGTTTCTGAAGTAATTTTTGCGACTTCAATAGACATCTGCATGAACCCACACAAATGCTCATCAAATCAACCCCCCCCCCCCCCCTCCAAACTTGCACTGACATAGGGGTTTAAAATCATGCGAGTACAGCTGAACTCGCACAATTTCAAACCTGCCCACAGTGTGAACGAGGGCTGAATGTTATGCTGTCCCTGGTTATGACGCTTTTCTATGTCTGGTGTACACTTGCACAGTCCCTGTCTGCAGCTGTCCAGATAGACAAACATGTAGGTCACCTAATGGAATAAAATTCAGAAGCTCCTGTTGACAGACATTTACAACCAACTAGCAATATGGCATTTATCTTTGCCTGTATGCACCCTGTGCTTGCTCTCCTTTGTGTCACTGTGCTCATTTTTCTGCTCCTGCTCACCCCCAGATTTATACAGTGACACTGTCAAAAAGTTAATTTGTCCACGGGCTTCCAAAACCCTTGTGCCCTGGGATCAAGGACACAGATCTGTGACCATAGTAAGAAAGCTACATCATTAGCATGTCCAAGTATTTACTATGTTTCTTATGTGTAGACACTATTTGTTCTGACCCAATCATTTGTAGGTAATTTGGAGCTGAGAAATTACGTAAACGACTACTTGAAATTTTTCTGAACCACTTATGGCCTAGGAGCAAGGGATTTACAGCTCAACTCCACTGATTTCATTTTGAGCAAATGGCTAGTTCCAATACAAAAAAATAACGGACATTCAAAATGGATTTCACTTTTTATTCTCTGTAAGGAGTCTAGTTCATAAGTCACCCACCAATGTGGTGTGTAGGATCTCCTTCTCAACAATAGTCCCATACCTTTAGTTGGATTTTCCACAAGATGAAAAAGAAACCAAAAATAAAATAAAAAAAAAAAAAAAATACAAAACATGTAATTTGTATATATACAAATTACATGTTTTGTATATTTTTTTTTTTAATTTATTTTTGGTTTCTATATATATATATATATATATATATATATATATATATATATATATATATATATATATATATATATATATATATATATATATATATATATATATATATACACACACACACACACACACACACACACACACACACACACACACACACACACACACACACACACACACACACACACACACACACACACACACACACACACACACACACACACACACACACACACACACACACACACACACACACACACACACACACACACACACACATATATATATATATATATATATATATATATATATATATATATATATATATATATATATATATATATATATATATATATATATATATACATATACATATACATACACACACACACACACATACTTTGATCTAGCTGTTTCAGGTGCGTATCCAGTCAGAATTCTTGGCCGAATTCACACCTGAAATGGACCAGGAGACCCACAGGACTCTTCTGCAATGTAAACTGCATCCAATTTGCATCAGTGTGAGCCCAGCATTACCTCAGTCAGTTGATTTGACATATTCAAGTGTCAAATCAAAAAAAAAAAAACTTTTTCCAGGAAAAAGTTTGAAAAATAGAAGTCAGCTATTAAAAGATATGTAAAACACAATGCAATTGAAACCAGAAAATGTTAAAGCCGACGCAAAATACTTGTGGCTGTAAAAACTTCTATAAAAGCTTGTGGAAATTAAGCAAAAATACCCCCAAAAAAGTAATTTATAAAAAAAACAGCAGTTCACGTCCATGGGTGGATTAAGGCTTCATTTGCATTTTTACCACTCCAAAGTTGCACCAATTTTGGAGTGCAACTTTGGAGAAGACTTTAGCTTTGACCAGTGATAATGGTCAATTGTTGCATAGTAGAACATTCAGGTACGAATAAAACTTTTGAGGGTTAACATTGAAGTCTGTGGCCCTCAAGTTACAAGAAAGTCGGACCAAACAATGCATGAAGTCGCAACTTTAAGTTGCACATATATGAATAGTTATCATTGGAAAGCATGGGGAACGACTTGTCATGCGACTCTGATGAAGTTTCATGACAAGTCACAAAAGTGTGAATGGAGTCTAAAACTACAAATCATTAATCCTAGCATTAGAATCATCAAGAGTAAAAACCAGAGTTAGAACTTACCGGTAACTCTGTTTCCAGGAGTCTTCCAGGACAGCCCTTGAGAGATGGAGCTCCTCCTACCAGACCGGAAACACATTGCCATCAGCTCTTAAAAGGCGGTCCCTCAGGCACCTGGTCAGTTTTATCCAAGAACCGAAGGACAGAGCTGAAAAACAGTTAAAGCATAATATGGAACATTACATTAATTTCTTTTATCAATGTATAAGAGAGGGTGGGAACCTGCTGTCCTGGAAGACTCCTGGAAACAGAGTTACCGGTAAGTTCTAACTCTGGTTTTTCCCCAGTCGTCTTCCAGGACAGCCCTTGAGAGGATTAACAAGTACTCACCCAGTTCCTTTTTTAGGGGGGGACCACTGCTTGGAGGACTTTCCTTCCAAACACCTGATCCTGACTACCCAAAACACAAAACATCCAGACGGTAGTGTCGGACGAATGTTGACATGCTTGACCACGTTGCGGCCTTGCAAATCTGCTCAGGGGTAGCACCGGCTCTTTCTGCCCAAGATGTGGCTAATGCCCTTGTGGAGTGTGCCTTGAGTCCCTCTGGCGGGTCTAGGTGCAAGATTTTGTATCCCTCTGAGATAGCTATCTTGATCCATCTGGCTATGGTTCCCTTTGAAGCCTGCTTCCCCTTGCGTTTTCCTGAGAACAGGATAAACAGGGACTCAGATGTACTGAAGCCCTTTGTGGCTTCTAAGTAGGCAATAAGGCACCTTCTGACATCCAAATGGTGCAGTTGTTCTTCCTTGTCATTGGATGGCCTATTGCAGAAGGAGGGTAGTGTTATGTCCTGGCTTCTGTGAAAGGTAGAGGCGACCTTGGGTATAAACGTTTGGTCGGTCCTGAGTATGACCCTATCCTCCAAAATCTGTATGAAGGGTTCTCTAACAGAAAGGGCCTGTAGTTCGCTAACTCTGCGAGCGGAGGTTATAGCGATAAGAAAAACTGTCTTCAGGGTAATCGCTCTTAAGGAAGCCTCTGATAATGGCTCAAAGGGTTCCTTAATCAGCGCCCTTAATACGATAGATAAGTCCCAAGTCGGAAATTTACGACAAGGTACTGGTCTAAGTCTAGCAATTGCTTTGCAGAATCTGCTAATGAGGGGATCCTGTTGTAAGGAAGTTTGTAAATAAACTGATAGGGCAGCAATCTGTACCTTAATAGTGCTTAAGGACAGGCCCTTGTCGATACCTTCCTGTAGAAATTCCAGAATTGTAGGCGAGTCAGACTCTCCTTTTTTGGATTGTGCCAACCACAAGTTAAACCTCTTCCAGACTTTCTGGTAAATAGCTCTTGTGACTGGCTTTCGGCTCTGTAGCAAGGTCTTGATCACCTTGTCCGAGAGCCCTTTTAATCTTAAGATGTCTGATTCAGATACCAGGCTGCCAAGTTTAGCATGGCTGGCCTGGGATGAAGTACTGGTCCCTGCGACAGCAGGTTCTGGTTGACGGGTAACATCCATGGTTGTTGATCCGTCAGGGATAGTAGCAGTGAAAACCAAGCCCTCTTCGGCCAGAATGGCGCAATCAGGATTAACGTAGTGTGTTCTCTCCTGAATTTTGCTAGGACCCTTGGGATTAGAAAAAGAGGGGGGAAGGCATAGCATAGTCTGAAAGTCCATGCGGTCTGAAACGCATCTACTGCCATCGGCTGATCTCGAGGATTGAGCGAGCAAAAATCTGGCAGTTTGGTGTTCGCTTTGTTGGCGAATAAGTCTATCTCCGGATAACCCCATCTGGATGTTATCTGTGAGAAGACTCCAGGGTCTAAGGACCACTCCTCTTGTGAGATCAGTGATTATCCATCCTAGACGGGTAAGCCATTCCTGAGCCACTATTAGATCCGCGACCAATTTTTCTTTGGTGGGAGCCATGAACAGCAGATCGTCTAGATACGGGATTATATTTATGGCTCTGAGTCTCAGGGGAGCCAGAGCCTCTGCTAGGATCTTCGAGAAAATTCTCGGCGATGACGAGAGTCCGAACGGAAGTGCTCTGCTCTGGAAATGATGGATCCTTTCCCCGATCTTTATTGCTATGCGCAGATGTTTCTGGGATCCCTCCCTTATGGGGATGTGTAGATAAGCATCTTTTAGGTCCATAGTTGCCATAAAACAATCTTTTTGGAGCAAATTCCTTATAGAGTAAATTGACTCCATGCGGAATTTTTTGTACCTTATGGCGGTGTTCAAAGGTTTCAGATTCATTATTAATCGGAATTTTCCTGAGGGTTTCTGTACTAGAAACACATGCGAATAGAAACCCTTTCCTTCCTCTCGTTTTGGTACGGGAACTAGGACCCTTTGATCCACCATCTCGCCTATAAGCAGTGGCAGAGCCTGTGCTTTTGCCGGGTCCCTTGGTAGATTGGTAATTGTCAATCTTGAGGGGGGTTTTCTGCCGAATTCCAAGGCATAACCCCTCTCGATGACTCCCCTGACAAAATTGTTGGAGGTTAGTTTTTGCCATTGGGGGAGGAATCTCTCCAATCTTCCTCCCACCTGGCCTCCAGCGTCACTGGGTCTTGGGATTTTGGCCAGGAGGGTTAAAGAGCACATTTGCCCTTGATTTCCCCTTCTGGCCCGTCCAGTGCTTCTTCGGCCTTCCTGTATCCGTTTGACCTCGGTCTTCCCTGGCTTGTCCCCTATAGGGACGAAAAGTCTTCCTTTGAAAGGTCCTCTTTTTGAACGGGAAGGTTTTCTTTCTGTCCGCCGTCCGTTCTAAGGCTTCATCCAATTTTGTGCCAAAGAGGAATTTTCCCGAAAATGGGACACTGCATAATCGCAGTTTTGATGCTGTGTCTCCGGACCAGGTTTTGAGCCATAATGCTCTTCTGGCTGAGACGGAAAGCGCCGCTGACCTGGCTGACAATTTTACTGCTTCTGTTGAGGCATCCGAAATAAAGCCTACTGCCTTAAAGAGCATAGGGAAGGACTTTAGTACCTCTTCTCTTGGGGTACCTGCCGTCAGGTGTTCCTGTAGTTGCTTGAGCCAGAACTCAAAGTTCCTTGCTACACAAGTTGTAGCTAACGCGGGCCTTAAATTGGCCATAGCCGTATCCCATGAACGTTTTAAGATGATATCGTTCCGTTTGTCCATGGGGTCCCCTAGGTGTCCCATGTCTTCAAAGGCCAAGTCCGAATGTTTGGACACTTTAGCCAGGGGGGCGTCTAACCTTGGCGCCTGGTTCCACACTGATTCCTCATTGTCATCAAAAGGGAATCTTCTTTTTAAGGAACCTGAAAAGAATGGTCTCTTTTCAGGTTCTGACCACTCTTTGAGTACCAAATCCGTCATAAGTTTATGTACCGGGAATACTCTAGCCTTCTTTTTGTTCAGGGCTTGATACATCTTATCGTGTCTAGATAAGGGGGCCTCCTCTTCCTTTATTTCCAGGGTCTCATAAATGGCCCCCAGAAGATCCTGGACCTCCTCTATGGAGAGTTTGTATCCGGTGGGTATGACGGCCTCCCCCTGTCCTTCTTCCTGTCCAGAATCTGACTGGGAGGAGTTTGGGTCCATGACCCTCGAGGGGTCTTCCCTGCTCAGTACTGGTTCCCCTGAACCTGAGGCTACGGGAGTAGGCGGGGAGGAGGGGCCTGGTGGAGTAGTGGTGGGTACTTGCACCTCTGCGATTAATTTCCTGAAGGACGCAAAGGTAGAATGTACCTCGTCCTTAAAGGAGGAGAGAAATTTTGAGAAAGGTGAATCCTCCTCAGCTTTCAATATGGCCGAGATGCATGCTGGGCATAGGGTCTTTGAGTAGTTGGAGGAAAGCCTGGTGGCACAGGAGGGGCATTTTTTCTTTTCAGTCTTAGAAGTTCCTTTAGAGGGTTCCTTCTAAGAAAGGGGTACATAGGCAAATATCTTTACTTGTGACCACACAAAGAGAGAGGAAGAAAAAAAAAAAAAATATTTTTGGAAAACAAAAAACCCTCTCTGTGCCTCCCTGTTACACTGACAAGTCCTATAAGGACTCTTCAGTGCTTCACCCCTTCCACCACCACTATGCTGCATACTGTTCACAGGAGAAGGATACTGGCAAGTGCCAGCCTACCTGTGCTGAGCCGGTGTTCGTCTCCCCTGCGGTGTGTGGAACCTCCATCGCCTTGTTAGTGGGATCCGCACTGCATCCGGCATGCTGTGCAGGCTTCCTCTTCCTTTTACACCGGCTCCGGCCCTCCCCTTCCTCTCTGCGCCTGGAGGCCGGAACCGTGACCTCCGGCGCACAGCGATGACGTCACCGCCGCCGGAAGTGACGCACCGCGTCTTCCGGTTCACGGTACATCCAGCGAGGCCGCAGAGCGGCCCTGCCGCATATACCGCTTGGTGTGCGGTCATCACTGCCCTCTCCCTCGCCGGGCCCTGGAGAGAGTGGGGAGCGGGGAACTCCATCGTCTGTGGAGGGAACCCGAGGCCATGGCTGCTCCTGTAAGGTGAGGGTCCCAGGCTGTTGCGGTGTCTTCCCGGACAGTCCTGAGTAATGGAGCTCATCCAGCCCTCTAAGGTGGTTCCTCCTGGCAACATGTCTCCTCGGAGTGAGGAAACACAAAAAACTGACCAGGTGCCTGAGGGACCGCCTTTTAAGAGCTGATGGCAATGTGTTTCCGGTCTGGTAGGAGGAGCTCCATCTCTCAAGGGCTGTCCTGGAAGACGACTGGGGAAACACTACTTTCAGCTCCTCACAAACATGGGGAAATCTACAAATGACAAAAAAAAGCTGCCCATAAATGAATCGAAATTTAGACAGTTCAGCAGGTACTGGATGAATTCCAATCTATGTGTGGGAACTGTGGTTGTAAAGAAGTCAATCTACTGATTGTCTTCTGTAGAACGACCCTGCTGGAATTTTTTCTCTCGATTAGTCATTCTAAAAAGGCAGGAAGTCCCTTCGCTGTCAGAATACAACATGGCAGAAGGATTCGCAAATGCACCTAAAATGTTGTGAACACACACAAACCACTTTATTATGTACTCCTTGCTAGTACCTGGTTGTGTTCTAAAATGTGCGGATATAAGTGGCTGTAGGGACAGGTAGTTGGCAATTGTAAAACCCTGAGATGTAAAGTTTTTCTTTTAGTTAGAGGTACACCGATGGATATTTTGGTGTCGAAGCGGAAACCAAAAAATGCAGGATGCACTTGCCTTTTTTTTTTAAATGTATATTTATCAAGAATTGTACCATATTCTACTTTTAATTAATATCATGAATTTGAATAAATATGAATTTATTGCCAGCCATTATTGTCACAAGAAAAATGTACCCCTTTCAATTCTATGTATGTCTTCACACTGGTCTGTTGCGCTTCTGTTGGTGTTAAAAACCCTGCTTGCTGCGTTTTTGGGCAGTTAAAAAAAAAAAAAAAACGCACCAAAAAAGCACCTCCCCATTAAAATGCATTGAAAGCGCAGCAAGAATGCATCAATAACGCACCAGTGTTACTTTTTGATGCTTTTTTTTTTTTGAGTCGCATGACCTACCAAAAACAAACCAGCACAGTAAAGTCATGGTAAATTTTTTTTGCATGCAAGTCTCCATATCAAAAATGAAAAGGTTACTAGATTTACGAAAATTCTCATATAACAGGATAAAAATTTGAAAGTGATGTAACATTGCATTTTCAGACGAAAACTGTACCGAGGAAATTATATTTGTACAATCTGGTATCGTACGAGAAATTTTCGTGCTTGTCCCATTGGATAATTTTGCACGACCTGTCATGATCGGCTCTCGAAGGCGGTGTACAAAATGTATGGCTGACCCATTTTTTGGATCGCACTAGAATCGCATCACATGGGTGTTCACACCAATGCGATCCGATTCCTGCACCATTTCACAGTTCCCACTGCGATCCAATCTGGGGGGGGGGGTGTCATTAACTTTATATTGACACCCCCCAGCGATTCTGGTGCGATGTGGGAACCGGCCCGGATTTGCAGAGTTTCCCACATCACACCAGTGTGAACTGGGACTCGGACTTTACCAGTACTTGATTATGTTTGCCATACTTTTGGTGGAATATGGTAATAAATTTAAACCTTAGGATGCCCATTTACCAACTGCATTTGTGGCTTGGGGGCCACATATTCCTCATCTTTGGTACAATTCTTCCTCAGGTGGCAACTTTTGGCATGGGAGGTAAGAACTACCTGCAGATGGTCTAAACCAATTCCTTGAAATGATTTGGGTACCAGGGTGGCTAAAATACCATGATAAAAAGCTTTTATTTATTTTTTTTAGTTTTTCCTTCTTTCTTCCCTTAACCACTTTAAGACCTGAAAGATTTGCCGCCTTCCCGACCATGCCCTATTTTAATGTACAATTGCGGACATGTGACGCTGTACCCAAATTATGTCCTTTTTTTCCCCCCACAAATAGAGCTTTCTTCTGGTGGCATTTGATCACCTGTGCGATTTTTATTTGTTGTGCTATAAAACAAAAAAAGCGACAATTTTGGGGAAAAAAAAAAAAATGGATTTTTGTAAAATCTTACCGTAAAATCCTTTTCTCTTAGCTCATTGACAGACGTAGTCCTCGGTGATACACCACCTTCGGGTTATGTTGCCTCCACAGGAGCAGGACTAGACAGGAAATTAAAAAGCTCTGGCCACACCCTAGGGGCAGTCCCAGAGGGTATATCCTCTCTCTCTCTGCCTCAGCAAATCAGTTATGTGAAAAAGCAGTCTTTAGAGATTTTAACCCAACCCAACTCAAAAACAGAGGGGCGGGGACTACGTCTGTCAATGAGCTAAGAGAAAAGGATTTTACGGTAAGATTTTACAAAAATCCATTTTTCTCTAGCGCTCATTGACAGACGTAGTCCTCGGTGATACACCACCTTCGGGACGTCCCAGAGCAGTATCACAACTGAGGGGTGGGAAAATGGAAATCAAATCCCAATCTAGAAGGCCCAACCGGTGCCAACTAGAAGTTTACAATGCTCATCCTAAATGATGAGACTCAACAAAAAAGAGAAAAATTTTTTTTTTTTTTTCAAACAGAAAAAAAAACCCTCGAGGTAGACCACCGGTCTCCTCAAATTGCGGCCTGCAAAACCTTGCGGCCAAATGAGGCATCCGCCGATGCCGTCACATCAATTTTATAGAATTTTGTAAAGGTATGTACCGACGACCAGGTGGCCGCCTTACATACCTGGACCACTGACGCCTGATGGCGAAAGGCCCAGGAAGTACTGAGCGCTCGAGTGGAGTGCGCCCTAACAGGAAACGGAGGACTCTGACCCTTAATAGAATAAGCCTGTACCACCGTTTGTCTAATCCATTTGGCAATGGTCGCGGCAGATGCAGGCAAACCCTTTCTGGGGCCATCCGTGATCACAAAAAGTGAATCCGTCTTACGGAATGATTCCGTAGCTTTCAGGTATACCCTGATTGCCCGAACCACATCCAAGGAATGCAACGCATGTTCCCGATGATGCTTGGGCTGAGGACACAAGGAAGGTAGTACAATATCTTCATTCAGATGAAAATCTGAAACCACCTTAGGAAGAAAAGATGGCTTAGGATGAAGTACTACCTTATCCCTATGAATCACTAGGTATGGGGACTGGCATGATAATGCAGCCAGTTCTGACACCCTGCGAGCAGAAGTGATAGCCACCAAGAAGGCCACCTTCTGGGATAAAGTAAGCAAGGGAATCTCCCTGATGTTTTCAAAGGGAGGTTTCTGTAGAACCGACAAAACCAAATTAAGATCCCAGGGCGGTAAGGGTGCCGCACCCCCTGGATGAAATTCCGCACCAAGGACTTGGTAGCTAAAGGTTTCTGAAAGAAGATTGCTAATGATGAAACTTGACCCTTGATGGTGCTCAAGGCTAGCTTCTGCTCAACCCCTTGTTGCAAAAAGGCCAATATTCGAGTCACCGAATAGGTACGTGGAGGAAATCCTAAAGATTCGCACCACGCAATATAAGTCTTCCATGTGTGATAATAGACCTTGCTGGAAGTCGCTTTCCTTGCTTTAATAAGGGTAGGAATGACTGAAGTAGACAAACCTCTGTCCTTCAGTACTTGGGTCTCAATGGCCAGGCCATTAAACCCAGCGACTGTAAAGCATGATGGTAAATTGGTCCTTGAGACCACAGACACTCCCTGAGACGAAGTTCCCACGGAACGTCTGCGACTAGCATGTCCAAGTCGGCCAGGCCGGCTTGAGGAGGCCAGCCTAGAATTTCTAGGACCACTGGCGCTGATCGAATCTGAACCAGGCGTCCCTAGAGGTATCTGGCCCCGACCATCCGAGAAAGTCTGGTCGTTTTCTGTTCCCACACATTTATCAGATACCTGATTGTTATCAGGAAGGGTGATCTTTTCTGGTTGAACCTCAGGGACCGAAGTCACCCGACTAGAGGCTACTTGGCCTATCTGGTCAACCAGATCCGATTCCTGTGGGGAATTGGGACTAATCTTAGGAAAAGGTAAAGGAAAAGATCTATTCAGGGAACGGTGACTACCGCTTCCTGTAGTACTTAAATGTTGGAAGGGAAGAATCGCACCGGTAGTAGTGGTTGATGCTCGATCTAATGTCCTGAATACCAGTGAAAACGTCCCCCCACCCTGAAACCGGGTGGGGGCGCACCTTCAGGCTGTGTATTTCTTTGCTTCGGGTTTGGCTGGGTTGGTCCTCTGCTTGTCCGACCAGCCCTTCTTGAACCCTCCTGGAGGAGTCTTGCCTTTCCCGCTAGTACCAGCCGGGCGCCCTTTATGGGCGGTAAAGAAAGGTCCTCGCTTGTTGCGAGGTCCCTTAGCTTTAGCAGCCTGTGGCAAAAAAGTGCTCTTGCCCCCAGTGGCATCCTTGATGATTTCATCTAGGTTGGCCCCAAATAGACGATTCCCCTGAAAAGGGAGATTTGTCAAGGTCTTTTTGGAACCTAGGTCAGCTGACCAGCATTTTAACCGCAGCACACGTCTGAGGATCACCGCTGACATAGATGCATGCCCTAATAAGGGAGTAGTGTCCAAGGCTGCGAACAGATTATACAAGGGCACAGATAAACTGTAGCCCTTGTATAATCTGTTCCATCAAATCAGATGTTTCCTGGGGAATATCTTTTCCCCTAAGGTCTTGGCGTACCATTTTCGCCCATTCCGTAAGTGTCTGGGAAACTAGACCAATAACAATTACTGGTCTAAATGCTGACCCTATCAGAGAGAAGATGGTGCGGGACTCTGCTTCCATCTTTCGATCCACCGGATCCTTAAAGGACGAAGTGTCCTCCACTGGGATAACCGTGGCTTTATTCAGCCTGGAAATAGGTGGATCCACCACTGGTGGTACCGTCCATTTCTTAATGATGGATTCCTCAAACGGATAGCGTCTAGCAATACGCTTGGAAATAGTAAAGGTACGTTTAGAATGCTCCCATTCTCCTTTAATCTGATTACCGAAACATTTGGGTACAGGAAAAACCTTCACCGTTTTGATGGGCTTATTAGTACCAAAAGGAATCTCTGTTTCAGTTGCCTCTGCCGGTAAAGCCTCAAGTTTTAAGGTTTCCTGCACTGCCACAACTAGTGCGTCCACCAATGCTTCTTCCTGAATTATAGCAGGAGAAGAAGCGTCCTCCTCATTGTCTGAGGGGGCTTTACCTGGGATAACAGCCTTTGCAGAGGAACCTGCAACTGCAGTGACCATCTCTGAATCAGAGTCAGAGGTGTCAGATAGTATAGGGGTAGGCGGGGGTCGCTTCCTTGACCCCCGTCCCTGACAGGCCGCCTCCACCCGAGCCACCATAGACTCCAAAATTGCTGAAAATGATTGTACACTCTGTGCACCGGCGGGTCCCGTGGCCCCCTCGAGGGAAACAGGTGGGGGAATATGTGTGGCAGGGTCCATGATAATTCCAGTCACTTCCTGGATAATATAATTTAAAAAATAAAAAACTTTTTTTTTTTTTTCCAGACCCCCAGCGCCACAAAAAGCCCCTTAGTGTTACCTGCTAGGGATCCCTATCGATCGAGAGAGAGAAAGAGATAGACCCCCAGGCTCACCACTTGATGCTCAGAGTTTAACTGCAACAGGTTACAGCGCTGTCTTGACAAACAGGAAGTCTTTTGGCTGGCTGCCCAGGAAGAAAGGAGGCGGCTCCGCCCCTCTGCACGCCTTCCGGCGCCTCCCCTAGCTCCACGAGGTGTTTGGATCACCTCAAACATGGCCGCCCCCATGCTGGAGACACGAGGCTACGCCAAAATGGCGGCTCGTGCGATCCAGCAAAAAAAATGGCGGCGGCCTGTACTGAATAGCGGTGTGCTGCAGGGCACACAACACTCTCTCTGCATGGGGATTTGGCGTGGTTGGCGGTACCGGCCCTGGCGGACCGCATGGCCATTCGGGAGGCCTGCTAATAGCTGATGATCTGATTAGGAAGGCAGTCTACATGTCCGTGGCTTCTGACTGGTAGGTAGCTTATTCTCATCACCGTAAGATTCCCAGAATGCCACAGATTACAATCTTTTTAACATGTATACAATTAGATTGTTAGCTCCCAAACCAAGCCTCCTGGCTTTTTGCACATAAAATCACACTCAAAGTAGGAGGATCTGTGTCATTTATAGGATAGAGGGGGACTATCTTACCATACAGAGAGGGGCCCGCGTTCACCACAAGACCCGTCAGGGGAAAAGGGGGAACATACTACTCACCATACCGGAACCAGGCGGGCACCAACTCCTGACAGTACCCCTCTCCACCGGGGCGGGAGGGCTGTCGACCGATATGGACGCCGTGACTCATGGTCTTTGGCGTTTCAGCGAGACGTTTAACTCGCGGGGTCAGTCCTTTAATGGGACTTTGTCGCGGCCGACCCAGCGCGGAGCTATGGCCTGCACGCGCTCGTAGGCTGAACTGGGGTGACCACCGGATCTCAACATCCAGCCCGTCGCCCAGTTCAGCTTTCTTGCTTGAAGATCTCACAGGAACACTGGAGAAAAAAAGCGGTCTAAAAAATCCTTTAAGAAAAAAATCTTGCCAGGACCTAAGATCCCAGCAAGGTATCTAGGTCCTTACTCCTAACTAGACAGAAAATAACTGATTTGCTGAGGCAGAGAGAGAGAGGATATACCCTCTGGGACTGCCCCTAGGGTGTGGCCAGAGCTTTTTAATTTCCTGTCTAGTCCTGCTCCTGTGGAGGCAACATAACCCGAAGGTGGTGTATCACCGAGGACTACGTCTGTCAATGAGCGCTAGAGAAAATCGAATTTAACATTTTATGCCAATTTGTTTTCTGCTACATATGTTTGTTAAAAATCGCAAAAAGCGCATTTTGATTGGTTTGCACAAAAGTTATTGCATCCACTAACTACGGGAAAGATTTAGGTCATTTTTATTTATTTTTACTAGTAATGGTGGCGACCTGCGATTTTTTGTCAGGACTGCGACATTGCGGCAGACAGATCAAACCCCTGACATTTCTGGGGGGACCAGTGACATTACTACAGTAATCAGTGCTAAAAATATGCAGTTACTGTAATAATGACACTGGCAGGGAAGGGGGTTAAAATTGTGGGTGATCAAGGGGTTAAACGTAAGCCTAGGGGAGGGATTCTAACTGTGGGAGGGCGTGGCTTCTGAAATGACCAGAGACGTGTGACCCTATATAGAAGGATCACAGGGGCTCTATTATCATTCCAGGGAGAAGAACGGTCAGCTGTGTTTACAACAGCTGACCGTTCTTCTCTTGGTGGGGAACGATCCCGGATGTCAGGATGTTTTAGCTAATTAAATTTTAATAAAATGTTTTTGAAGTAAAAATCCATCTAAAAAATACATTTTTTTTTTTTAAGTTACATTTAGTTTATGCAGTATAAAATTGAGCTTAGTTATGTAGATAATGTAGGTAGTTTTGGTAAACTCATTCAATGAATCCAAGCTCTGCAAGCTGGAATAACATGCATTGATGCATTTATATCAATTTCACAGTAACCATGAGATAAACCAAAGTTCAGGAATATTCTCATGGTTTTGCAAATCTATGTACATTACAAACTGTACGATTGTTTGAGGAAAAATGCATCTGTACCAAGCTCTGAGAAGGAAGGGCAAACAGTAAAAATTTAAGTGAAACCCAAGTAGCTGATAAAAGATAAAAATGTTTTATATCTTTTAGTGCAAGTTCCCAGCACTTTTTGCCACTGTCACTTTACCTTGTTATTCTCATCATTGTACTAATTTATTATATCTATTCACTGCTTGGTTAGATTTATTCATTTTTTTTATATACTCTGTCACTCTAATTGCACTGATAATTTATTGTACACCACATCTTATATACATATCACTGTGCATCTATTTATTTACACACTGCAATATTCAATACAGGCAACGCCAATTACACAATATTCTTCCTTAAAGAGGTTGTAAACCCCAAAACATTTTTTTTTCTCTTTTTGCAACCTGAAAGAGAAACGCATAATGAGCTAGTATGCACCGCTCAATACCTTAGAACGAGCGTCCGCTTACCTGTATGACGGGCGAAATGTCCAGTCGCCCGTCTTCCGGGATCGCGGTATCCGGCCATCTGATTGGCCGGAGCCGCAGTGACCTCACTCGCGCGAGCCGACGGTCACGGCACGGGGCTCTGAAGAAACGGCACCAGCGGCCGTTCCTTCAGAGCGCATGTGCCAGTGACGTCACTGGCTGCATGTAAGGTAAATATCGCCTAAACGGTACATGTTTAGGAGATATTTACAGTACCTATAGGTATGCCTATGATAAGGCTTACCTATAGGTACAAGTTACAGAGGAGGGTTTACTTCCTCCAAGTAGCTGATAAACCTTGTGATTTTTCTCAAACTATGTGTTATTAACCTAAAATCAGTTCAGATATTGCCGTTTTACTAACCTGACAGCTTATTATTCTAAATTGAAAGCCCTGCATTTTGTTTGCAAATAAAGATTCTAACTACCAGCAAGAATGAGTCCTTACAGTTAAAAAACACCTGTCATTCTAACTACCCCATAGCAGCACCCCCCCCTTATATTTCATAGATTGGCCGGATACATGCAGTTAAGTTATCCTTTTCCTGAAATTACTTTATCCATTCTGGGTTCTACCAAATTCCCGTTCTGGCTCATATCCTTCATTCTCGTCAATGATTTGCTTGCAAAATTATATGTGGTCCAACTAGGCTGTGGTTGAATAGAAATGTACTGTATAAACAAGTGGGTGTGGATATTTAAAGATGTGGGGTTGTCAGATATTGTGAGCAGATAAACTACTACTCATTGTATAAAAGGATACATTTTATTGTACAAACTGATAAAAACACAGTAAAAAAAAAAAAAAAGGAGGATACATGTACAACATTACAGTGTCACATTGGCTCACTAAGGAGCAAAAAGTTGTATTACATAACTAGTAAGGGTCCTTTAACACAGGCTTTCCGATCAGGTCCGCCAGTTTTTTCAGGCAGATCTGGTCGGATGCTCTATACACCCCTATGGAGCAGCAGATGTCAGCAGTGACATATCCGCTGACACCTGCTGCTATCTGATCCGATTCATGAAATCCAGACGGTCCGTTTTCATCCGACCTCCCATAGAGGAGAGTGGGGATCTGACAGGTCCGTCTCACCACAGTGAGTTTCTATTTTATACACTATAAGATTATATGCTTAAAATACTTGTTCTTCTTTTGTCTTTCTGAAGCATATTAGACTATCTACTTAATAGTGAGGGTCCCTTAGGAAGCGATGTGAACACAATATGTTAGGTGAAACGCGTTGGACCTTCAGAAACTAGTTATAAAATACAATTTTTTCTCTTAGCAAGCCAATGTGACACTAATGTTGTACATGTACCTTTTACTGCGTTTTTATCATTGTTTGTACAATAAAATGTATCCTTTTATACAATGTAAAGCGGTTTATGTGCTCACAATATTTGACAACCCCACATCCAATGGTGGACGGTTTCTGCCACTTCTTAATTTTCTTTCCAGAATATCTTAAATTTGGATGTGGATGTAGGTGGTGGTCTTTATAACTGGTAAATTCCAATTCTATTGCCTAAAGAGGAGAGCATGTTTGTGTCTAAGTGGACTCTCCTGGATGGCCATTGTAAGATCCAGATGAAAGGCAACCTCCAAAAAGGGCCAGCTATCAGCCTGGGAAGACAGAAAACCGCAAATGCTAAATACTGGTGTGCATGTGCTACTACACATGCACAAATAGCTGCGGCTCGGGTGTCTGTAGACCCCTATTAATGTGCTGGATATGGACCCTATAGCCCAGTCCTCCCACATCTGGATTCCTCTCTTTTTGCCCTAAACCTCTTAACCCTACCTTGCAACACACCCTTAATTTTTGGGATTCAGTCAAATATTTCAGCAGGCCAAAACTCTCCGCTACTCCCACTCCTCTAATTATTTCATTTCCTTCTCTTCTCTCAGAGGTTGGAAAGCCCCAAAATGGTGGTACTCTTGCGGCTTTACCACCATATGCTCTTTTTTGAATACGCAAGGAATTTGTACATTCAACAACTTTGGGATTTACATGATATCTGATAAAGAACTTTTTCTCTAACCTTGTCACCTGGTGGAATCGCTGAAAAATTTTTTTTTGACAACTCGGGGCTTGGACTCTTTGCTATATTTAGCCATCTTCAAAAAAAGGATAATTTTATCTTTTAAAAAAACAAAAGTGATTTTATTATCTTTTTTACTAAGAGGCCACAAAGTATTTCACCCATGATGTGCAAGCTGTCTCATACCTCGTATGGCCAGTCAGTTACACCAACAGCAAGACTCATTGAACTACCTAGAGCACTCAACAGTGCCCTGGTAGTTAATTGAGAACTGTAAGCCGACAACCACAAAGGCTGTTGGTACTTGTAGCGTTTACATTCACGGAACACTGAATGAATGACGCGGCCAGGCAAAGCGTTCCCCCCCCCCCCCCCCCAAAAAAAAAAAAAACCCACACACCAAACACAGGTTAACTCTAAGACGTCTTCCAGGGCAGCACCTGAGAGATAGGCTCCTCCTCCCACCTGAAACACATTAGTCCACCATAGTCCATACCTTCAGCCTCAGTAATACCGAGGGACCCCTCAGTAAGCTCTTTGAATCCTCAAAGCCCCTCTTCTAATGTTCTTTAGGGCACGAACAGATGTTGCCCTGGAAGACTTCGAAAAAAGAAGTTACCAGGTACCTGTTTTCTCTAATCGTCTTCCAGGGCAGCACCTTAGAGGATGTCTCAAGCAATACTTACTAGGGTGGGGAGGTTGGGGCACCTTGCGACCAAATATCTGGTCTTGGCTGGACAGCTGGTCGATACAGTAATGCCTTGTAAAGGTATTGAAACTCGACCATGTCGCTGCCCTGCAGATCTGCTCCAGTGTAGCCTCGGCTCTTTCTGCACTTGATCAAGCCCAAGCTCTGGTTGAGTGGGCTGTGACTCCGCTCTGCTGGGCGATGTTTAGTGCTTGGTAAGCTGTTTGAATAGCAAGCTTTATTCTGGCTATCGTACATTTCGAAGCCGACTTCCCTTTGTTCACCACTGCATGGGAGGATGAATAGCGTGGTTGTTTTTTGCCACAATTGAGTTCGAAGTAAGCCATCAGGATCTTTTACATCCAGCTTGTTATAAGTGACTCTTTTTCTACTATTCATAGATTTTGGAAGGGAGGGAATAACCACCTCTGAGTTCTGTGGAAAGTTGAGACTTTTGGTAGGCAAGAAGGATCTGGTGTGAGAATAATTTTATCTGCCAGAATTCAACAGTAAGGTTCTATCATGGACAGAGCCTGAATTTCTCTGACTCTTCTAGATGATGCCAACAACACCAGAAGTACTGTTTTTAGTGTAAGGTATTTAGCCGAACTATCCTCCAGTGATTAGAAAGGTGTCAGGAGGAATCCCTTGAGTACCGTGTCCAATGCTGGAGTTCTGCTGCAGCTCATGGGTGTGACTTTCCTTAACGTGAGCAGGAATCTTTTGAGTGTGTTTTTGGCCAGCCTAATATTTAGGTGGGAAGATAGAGCTGCTACCTGAACCTTCAAAGTGTTATGAGAAAACCCCTTGTCCGCTCCTTCCTGCAAAAAAATCTAAGATTGCCAGAATAGACCCCTTGACGGGGTTCCTTTTGTTTTTGTACCAGAAGACAAACTTTTTTTCCTCACTTTCTCATAGATGGCTCTAGTCACCGGTTTTCTGCTGGATAAGATGGTGTCAATTGTGAATTGAGAATTGTCTGGACCTGGCCCTAGCCCTATGACTAGCTGTGTTAGATGTCATAAGGCTTTGGACCTTTGCTGTGAGCAGATCCTGGGTACTGACAAGATGCCAACCAGCAGAGCAATGTATGGAAAATGTGGAGGGGAAACCAGCCTTGGCACCACAAACCTTAGGCATCTTAGATTGTTTTTTTTTCTTCTTTAGTACATGTGGATGGATGCGCTTCCTGTCGATCCACTGTGGCTAGGAAGCTTCTCAGGTACTTGTTTGGGGGGGGGGGGGAGGGGGGGGGAGGGGAACAGGAAAGCCCTACCAAAAAGCCTACCGCTGCCAGGCCAGGGAAAAACTGAATTTTCCCCGATTTCCTCCATTGGGCGCGAAGCGCTCCCCCCTTACTCCGCCTGAGGACTATATTGTTTTTTGTTCTCAGAGATTGACGGCTCTAGGATAAACTCCTCTTTGCTAGGTTTGCTTTGTTGTGACCAACACTTTTTTGGACCCATCTTCTCGAACCCTCTGGATTGGCGAAAGGGCGTTTTCTCCTTACTCTTTTTGGTTGGAGGAAATCCCTTGTTTTTGGATGCAGTTCTGTGCAGTACCGTTTCCAGGTTGGGTCCGAACAGTAAAACGCCTGTAAAGGAAGTGAGGTCTCCTTCCCATGACTTCAGCCACAGGCCTCTCCTAGCTAAATTAAGCAAGTGGTTCTGGCTGAGATCCTTACAGAATCTGCTGAGGTGTCTGCTAGCAAAGCTGCCGCTCTGGTTAGAGTGGGAATGGATTTTACCAGTTTGTGAGGTGTCCCCCTTCCAGTAATTCTTGCAGCCGTCAGCCAGACCAATAGGGTCCTAGTTGTGTGGGTGGAAGCTATGGCTGGATTTAGATTTGCAGCTGCGGCTTTCCAGGCTCCTCTTAGAAGTGCCTCTATCTTTTTATCCATCGGATCACCGAGTTCGAGAGTCGTCAAAAGCCAAGTCTGCTTTGTTAGCGATTCTGGCGATCGAGGCATCTACCTTGGGGCATTTAGCCCAGGGTTTAGTACACTCCTCTGTGAACGGATACCTGCGTTTAATTGCAGCTGGGGTAAAGAGCTTCTTTTCCGGTTCGATCCATTCTTTAACCAAGTTTTTTTTTTTTTTTTAAGGGACACATGTACTGGAAATGTTCTAGGTTTTGTTGTTTTGTCGGTTGTAAACCTTTGTACATTTTATCATCTAGAGAAAGGGCTGCGATCTTTTGCTCTTTGATATTCAGTGTATCTGTAATGGCTTAGTAAATTATTCTGGGTCTTCAATAACTGAGTCCGAGCAAAGGCCCACTTCATGATCTAATTCCGAGCTATCTGCATCAGATCCTTGCTCCACCTCATCCCTGCTGTATGAGGGGACGGATGACATGCTGGCCTGGCTGGAGCCTTTAGTTTTTCTATGGCTGTGCTAAGGGGACCAATTGTGCTTTTAATCTCCTGTTTGAAAAAATTAAGCAGATCTTTAAAAAAAAAGGAACCCCTCTGACTCTTTGGCCACCATTTTACAGATGCATTTCTGTCAGGGGTTTTCTCCATTCTGGAGGGAACTTGTGAGCGCAAGATGCACATGCCTTGCTATTGGTCTTTGCCTTCTCCTCTGGGGTCTTTGTCTGTAAATAAGCACAAAGGACCCAGTGAGTCAGGCAGTTGCCACACACAAAGAAAAAAGCAGTTTGTTGGGGAGGTAAAGACAGAGGGAACTCCAGAGTGCTCTGGCATACCCTGGAGCTGTCCTGTCCAGTAGGATCTGCAGAACAGCGTGGGGAGGTGTCTGACTTGATCAGTCTCAGAAAGGGAACATCAATATAGGGGCCTTTAACTGCTTCCTGCCAAGCTCCAGCCTCGCCCCCAACTGCCCCCATACAGGCTGGTGGACATACCTGTATAGACCCATCCTGGTGCCTATGGTCAGCTTTCCCACGTGATGAAAGGGGAAACTGACAGAACGTATAGGGTCCAAGTGCAATTTGCCTGTTTGAGAACCACACCGTGGCTTTTCAGGCTGCCCGGAAGAAACGTCTGCGACCACTTCACCCTTTTCCAAGATGGCCACGGACTGGAAGTGTGTCACCAGAAATGACGCGATGTTCCGGTCCCGCCGCCATCTTGCTCCTCCACAGTGAGGAGCTCCAGGAAGCGGAGGAGGCCGGCCCAAGCAGGCGGTCGGGGGGGGGGGGGCAGGGAGTCAGTGCCACCCTCACTCACCCGGGGATCGCTGAGGCCGGGCAGACCGGCCTGAAAGAACTCTGGCATAACCAGGTTCGGTCTTGGGGGGGGGGGGATGGTTGCATACCTCTCAGTAGGGCTAAACCTCAGGTGGGGGCCTGCTCACCCCAGTGTGCTGTCCCTGACCCGAACTGCCCAAGTCTCGCTGAGTTGGATGGGAGGCTGGTCAGGGAGCCTCCTGCAGATAGCACAGAGGCTGAAAATTAACAAACTGTTGCAGCTCTTGTAGGTCAGAAAGAAACCCAATCAAACTGAGGCTGAAGGTATGACTGATTTCTTTTTATAAATGGTGGACTAATGAGTTTCCCGTTTCAGGTGGGAGGAGCCTCTCTCAGGATCTGCCCTGGAAGACGATTAGAGAAAATGGGTCTAACCTGTTACAAAAAAGGTGAAGTTATCCTTTAAATGCTTCCAATGCAAAAGCACCTTGCTACTGCTCCTGATTGGAATGTGATTTTGAAACCTCTTTTAGCCGTGGATTGGAGCAAAATATAGGTGGCACTTTTTAAGTCGTCACATAATATATTACATTTTGAGAACTCTTTAAAGTCTTGTCGTGATGCTACTTAAACACAAAGTGCTCCCCCGTCCTATCCTAGGTTTCCGGGGGATATGAAGCATATATGGTTGACGAGCCCAAAGTTACACAGCTGTGGTTTCTTTCTAGCATACAGTATAGTAAATAAAATACTGCAAATGAACCTACGTAAAGACCCCTAGCTTTCTTTAGCAAAGACAAGTAGTCAGCCCACAAAAACACTAGTCCATGCAGAATTAAAATGCATGACTGCTCTAGAGGTCCCAAAGTCCAGGTCACCAGCAGCTTAACCATATCAACCCCAAACAATTTACCACTCCTGCTCCTCCATGTTTACGGCTTCTCGCTCCCTCTTTTCCTTTTTTGGACTCACACACAGGTGGGGTTAACCCATTTAAGACCCCCGAAGTCAGGGTTTGGAGATTCTTTCCGACCAGAATCTCTCTCTGAACCCCCAATGAGGGCTTGGCAATCCAGAGAATACTGAAAAGCAGTTCTCCCCTCAGACCATCCCAGAACCCCTCACGGGTGAGAACTGCCAAGTACTCAACAATGACTTCAAACAATCTCTCCTAAAGAGACCACAACCCAAATAGTGGGGAAATATACCTGCCACACAGGACCCATCCCTGGCATCCTGTACAACCAACATTCAGGGTGCAACATGTTAAGTACCCTCTGGACCCCCAATTTTCCATGCAGCAGCTGTCAATTTTGGCTTTTACATGGCTGTGTCGGGCTCCAAAAGTACTGCACTATTAATTCACAGATGTTGAGAAGTCACATCTGCCACTGTACAGATAGACTAGTATTTCTTAATGTTAGTCAGGTGTGATAATCACCACACTCATAGTCCAATGACACTTCCTCCAGCTCTCCAACCAAAAGCCCTTACAGGAGGAACAGGCAAAAATTAGCAGTTATATCTTTTTCTAAAAGGTGAACTTAGCCCTTAAAATACAAGGCACAGTGGTATTAAGGCAAGTGCTGTCGCGTGTCTTTAGCTCACACACATTCCTCACTCAGCACAAGAAGTTGATTTCAGCATGAATGAAATGGAGGTATGCTGCTACATAAAACAAAATAAAAAAAAAAAAAGGAGAAGAGGAAGGACTGCATTTTATATCCCGTCTGAAAAATGGATTTAATTTCTTTAAAAAAAAAAAAAAAAAAAAATCTGAGCCATCTTTACAAGGCATTTCAAACCTTGTTCAGCAAACCAAAAAATGTGGGATACAAAAACAGAATTGGATTGTTGCCAGATTTTTAGAGCTGGTTATACACTAGCATAAAGGCTTTAGGTTAGATGTCTCAAGAGGCCCTTGGATGAAAAGTAGGGGAGGGACACAAAAACACTCACCTAGATGGCTGCAGGTGACGCCCCCCCGGCTCTACAGCAAGATCAAAAGACAGCTGATCACCCAGTTCTCTGGTCCACTCTGAGCACAGAGCGGTGACTGTTAGTCACCACTCAGTGCACTACCCCCCCCCCCCCCAGTGCTCACTGGACTGTGGAGAAGGCGGGGGCATCTGGCTCAGCCTCAGCAGCGCTTAGAGAGGCTGGGCCAGCTGCTAGTTAACCATCTGGGCGGATCCTGACATTGTCAGAATGCCTGCAGAGCCTGGATTGGTTCTGACGTCTGCCGACAGAGAGCTTTTGCCCGTGGGTCAACTGAATCTGGTTTACAGGAGAGCAAAACTAAGTGCACTCCTGTGATCCATAGGAGAATCATGGCCAAAAGAGCTTTGATCATAAAACTCCTTTAAAGCATTTAAAATTCTCCTAGGAAAAAGACAAGGCACCTGGCTCTCCGATTTGAACAGTTTCTGAGTGACAACTGGGAGAAATCTGGCTAGTTACAGGAAACCTGTCACTTTGCCCATTTAGAGAAAGGTGACAGATTCTCTTGTCAAATAGAAAAGTGCAACGCTGCAAATCAATGAACATATGTGACAATATGGCCCCTTTTCACATTCGTGCGACCTAAAGGTTGAAGCAATGCCTGGAGTTGAAGCAATGCCTGTGTAATCTTGAGGGCTATGGACCTCAAAAACGCATCAAAGTCAGACCAAAGAAGTGCAGGGACTACTTTGAAGTTGCACAGATATAAGGGAACTCATTGGAAATCATAGAAAAATAAAATTTAAAAATGTATTATGTATTTTAGGGATAGATATGGGTTTTTTCAGGGCCAATACCGATATTTTGGTCACAAGTTTTGAAAAAAAAAAAATAAAGAATTTTTAACAAAAATCTGGTACTGAACATGTTAATTTGTGTTTAATGCCTAATGGCTGGCTGGCTTGCTGGCACACCCTGTGGCGGGTAGGTGGCTGTCACGCTGGTACAGTGCCTGTGGATGGGTGTACAGCTGTGATACACTCCCGCGAGACTAGTCCCGACTCCAGATGAGGCTGTCCAAGGCAAGGGAGGCAGAATGACTTCACAAAAAAATATAATAATTAATATCTATATATATATCTATATATCTATATATCTATATACACACACACACACACCGCAACTAACGATTATCTTCATAATCAATTAGTTGGCCGCTTATTGCATCGATTATTCGGCTAATAACCTTAAAAAAAAAAATAAAATATCTGTATGCAGTGGTAAATCTAAACAGCTATATGGGTATGGAGAAAATCTCTAATCCACTCTGAGAATAACAGACAGATATACTGTACATTGAATCTGGTAATATTAGAATCCGAGATCAAATTTTTTTTTTATTTTTTTTTTTATAAAAAAAAAAAAAAAAGTTTTTAATATTTGCGGATTTTTGGACAGAACCAATATATTATATATCAGAGTTCTTGTCATAGGCATGTAGCTTGATAAAAGCTCCCTGCACCTGTTGTCACTTATGCTGGCCATATAAAAACAATGTCTTCCTTCCAAAAAAAAAAAAAAAAAAACATTTTCATTTTAGGAACGTTCGTTCGATTTTGTAATCATTTGACGTTTCAATCAATTCTAATAATAAAAAAAATAAAAAAAATAATTGATGTTAGCTTTCAACCACAGTGACGAGAAAATTCGAAAGAGCAGAATAGAAAACTTCTTGTTCAAATGAATTTTCAGACAGCATGTGGTTTTCATTCAGAAATTACATTAATTTTAAAAGTGCAAAAAGGCAAGTGAAATTTTCAAAACGACATTCTTTCATTCAGCTAATGTAAAAAAAGATTTTCGTATGCATATTCACGTCCGAAAAATCGATGTGTATGGCATGGTTCACACCTATGCATTTTTGCTTTTGATCTGTTTCTGCAGTGCTTTTTGCACATGCAATTTTGCATCTTTTATGCTATTTTTTTGCCAATTTGTTGTAGGGCAGATTAAAAAAATGCATTACATGCTTTTCTGCAGCTTTTCCATTGACATCTATTGAACCCAAAAAGCACAGATTTGCATTGAAAAAAAGTCCTTGACCCTTTCCAAATATGCAGCGGCTGAAAAAAGCATAGATGTGACCATGTCCCATAAGAAACCATGCTAAATGAATTGTAGTGCACTTCTGTAAAAAAGCACCAACAAACACATAGGTGTGAACCAGGCATAAGACGTTTAGTAGCAGCAAGCCCTTTTTCGTATCATCTGTCATAACGGGGTAAAAAAAAAAAAAAAAAAAAAAAAAAAAAAAGCCCTTTATAGTACAAAAAGAGCAGATAAACGCTACTATAAAGGGGTTCATTTATACTGTGAAAAACACATACATATTTTTTGTATGTATGTATGTATGTATGTATGTACACACTAATATATATATATATATATATATACATATACATTATACTATACACATACACACACAGGTCCATAAATATTGGCACATCGACACAATTCTAATCTATTTGGCGCTATACACCACCTCAATAGATTTGAAATGAAACAAGATGTGCTTAACGGCAGACTTTCAGCTTTAATTTGAGGGTATTTACATCCAAATCAGGTGAACGGTGTAGGAATTACAACAGTTTGTATATGTGCCTCCCACTTTTTAAGGGACCAAAAGTAATGGGAGAGATTAGCAATCATAAATCAAACTTTCACATTTTAACCACTTGCCGACCGCCGCCCGACTATATATGGCAGCGGTCAGCCCCTTCCAGGCAAAGGGACGTACCGGTACGTGACTAGCCTGGGAGCCAATAGGGGGCGAGCGCGCACCGCAGGAGGCGTGCTCTCGTCCCCTAAGAAGCCTGCGCGTGTGTCTGGCGGACCCGATGTCCGCCGGTCACTCGCCATCGTCGGGTGGAGAGGGAGAAAGGCAGGCGGCTAATGTAAACAAAGCCGCCTGTCATTCTTCCCTGTGTAAAAGCACAGATCATACGGTCCTGTTATGTAGGACCGTTGATCTGTGCTGTTACACACACAGCCACATCCAATCACAGTTAGAAGCACGCCCCTAGGGACACACTTAACCCCTTCCCTCCCAGTGTCATTTTTACAGTAACAGTGTTATGTATAGCACTGATTACTGTAGTAATGTCACTGGTACCCCCAAAAGTGTCAAAAATGTCAGTCAAGGGTCCAATCTGTCCGTCGCAATGTCGCAGTCCCGAAAAAAATAAGAATAAATCGCAAATAGCCGCCATTACTCGGAGAAAAAAAAAAAAAAAAAAAAAAAGACAAAAATCTTTCCCTTAGTTAGTAAAACGCAATAACTTTTGCGCAAACCAATCAAAATACGCTTTTTGAGATTTTTTTACCAAACATATGTAGCAGAAAACAAATTGGCCTAAAATGTTAAAAAAATTTTGATTCCTTACATTTTTTGGGGGTGGTATATAAGTATATAAAAAAAATGTGAAAAATATTATTTTTGCAAAATTGTTGCACTTTTGTTCATAGCGCATGATAAAATAAAAAAAAAAAAAAAAAGTGATCAAATACCACCAAAAGAAAGCTCTGTTTGTGGGAAAAAAAAAGGACATCAATTTCATTTGGGTACAGCGTCGCACGACCGCGCAATTGTCCGTTAAGAAAAAAAGGGTTGGGACTTTATATGAGAGACATGGCAGTGACCAGGCTTGCACAGTTGAAAAATCATGTTTTTAATGGTGTAGCATAAAATACAAACATGATAAACATAATAAGACATGATACATAATGGCAAATAGCTGAATTGGCAAAAAGGAAGAAATGGATTCCTAAAGCAGCTTCGAAACAAGCCAGCATGGCAAAATACACAATCTGAATGAGTAATAGGTTTATTCGTAGTAAGTTTGATCATAGCATCCATTGACTGACGCGTTTCGTGGACTAAATATGCCACTTCTTCAGAGTCGATGCATGATTCGTGTCTACAATAAAAAATGCGTATAAGAACATTGCATGAGCTGGTGGTTAATGGAAGCTGATAAAAGGAAAAGGGAGGATTAGCCCCACAGTTCCAAGAACTTGCATGTTAGTACTGGCACAAGCTGGCAGTGGAGGTAGGGGCATGAGCCCAGGTGCCGTTAAAAGTCACGCAGTGCCGAATCGCAAAAATAGGCCCTGTTCAGGAAGGGGGTAAAATCTTCCAGGGCTTAAGTGGTTAATACTTGGTTGCAAATCCTTTGCAGTCAATTACAGCCTGAAGTCTGGAATGCATAGACATCACCAGACGCTGGGTTTCAACCCTGATGATGCCCTGCCAGGGCTCTACTGCAACTGTCTTCAGTTCCTGCTTGTTCTTGGGGCATTTTCCCTTCGGTTTGGTCTTCAGCAAGTGAAATGCATGCTCAATCGGATTCAGGTAAGGTGATTGACTTGGCCATTGCATAACATTCCACTTCTTTCCCTTAAAAAAACTCTTTGGTTGCTTTCGCAGTATGCTTCGGGTCATTGTCCATCTGCACTGTGAAGCGCCATCCAATGAGTTCTGAAGCATTTGGCTGAATATGAGCAGATAATATTGACCGAAAGACTTCAGAATTCATCCTGCTGCTTTTGTCAGCAGTCACGTCATCGATAAATACAAGAGAACCAGTTCCATTGGCAGCCATACATACCCACGCCATGACACTACCACCACCATGCTTTACTGATGAGGTGGTATGCTTTGGATCATGAGCAGTTCCTTTCCTTCTCCATACTGAAAGAGTATCAACGTGCCTTACTGAATTAGATTTCATAATACATTTCAGCTCATGCCCACTTTCCAATGGAATGTGGTCCCTTGTAATTACATATTAACGAGGCAGACTAACACACCTCATTCACACACCCTGGACACTTAACAAGTTAGGTTTTACATATAGACGACAGACAACACCTGAACACAATTGACAATTGCTTACATTAACACATCATACAGCTGAACACAGACGGAGCGGCTTTCCCACAAAACACAATTTTGACAGATGTATGGGAACACAAGGGCCTTTTCATGTATTGTTTCTCTGAGATATATTCTATTGATACGTTGACCCATGAATTGTAACTGGTTTAAACTGGGTTTTGCCGCCCAAATTTCCTTTAAAATGTGTGAGCGAAACTTGAAATAAACTAGATGTGTCTACGCTTTGCTTAAGTGCTCTGTGTCGTCGCATCTACTGGCCAGCGGAGGGAAAATTCACTATACAGGGGGAGTTGGGACTGAAGGGCTGTATATCATCTTGTAATTGCCTCCTGACGAGATTGAGCTAACAGTTTGGTGTCAAAAAGTTGGGATCTGCCATAACACAGTATTGGGTGAGTAATTCTTTTATTTATTATCACCCTATACTGTCAGAGCAGATTAACGGTACCCAGTTACCGCTATTTTTAGCGCCTCCCAGGAATCTGATATTCCTAAAGAAAATAGGGGTCCGATACCCCAGGGTCTGAAACCCGGTTACAAAGCAGTACTGTGTGTGATAGTGAATTCTCCCTCTAAACCTTGTATATTTGCTGTATAGACATTTAAGTGTATTTTTAGTCGTTATATAAAGATTGCATGCCATTATATAGATGTATGTGGAGATTGTATGTGATATTAAGCTGAGCTTGAAGGTATAAACTTGCCCACCAAGGATAGTTAACAGCAAACCATAAATTGGGTGTATATAAATCTGATTAGAAAGACGCAGGAAACCACATAAGTTGGAAAACTAGGTTTTCCAATAAAGTCTAAATACTGACCTCACAATCCCTATATTTATTATATATATATATATATATATATATATATATATATATATATATATATATATATATATATATATATATATATATATATATATATATATATATATATATATATATTATATATATATATATATATATATATATATATATATATATATATATATATATATATACACATACATACACCTTCAAACTCAGCTAATCTCACATTGTAGTCTGAGCTTAAGATAATGGGCAATTCTCAAGGTAAAGAAAAAAAAAAATGAAATTTACGTTTAGGAAAATTGTATCGTGTATGGGCAACCTTAGAGGTGTGCGAGATCCATGGATCGTTATGATGTGTTAGGAACAGTTTTAATAATGTTCCTAAAAGTGCTGTATCAGCAAAGCATTTCATAACACTGAATGAATACTGGTTGCATAATTTGTTTTGTGTTTATTACTTATGTTTTAAAGTGATGTGATTTTGCCACGAGTACAACTAAAAGGTAACAAATCCGTGCTATGCTGGTCATGGCAGCTTTTAGAAACAAGAAAATATATTTGGTGTGTAAAGTGTGACCTTAAGGACTAAAATTGTATTTCTATCGTGAGCAATTTTGAACGTTATCATTGAGGTTTTGTCACTGACTTTTTAAAACAAAAAAAAAATTTGGTGCCTTTTTTTAGCACAACCCCCCCCCCCCCCCCTTCTCCCATCCGTGACACAGGCAATTGCAAAAGCTTGGGAGTGTAAACAGCTGTATTGTCATGCCAATTGACTGAGCTGAGTAAACTTGAAGAGGAAAGTACAAAATAATCTGTTAATTGTATATGCAAATGTATATTAACTATCATTTTTTGCTTTTGTAGAAAAAAACAGTTTTGAAGAATGTTCCAAATGGGTGAAAAATGGTGACGTATAATGTCTTGTAGCCAAATGGGAAATTACTAAATGTTTAATTTTTGAGCTGCTCATTTTTTATCCATGGTAACAATAATTTTTTCTTTAATTTTATGGTATACCATGACAAAAAAAAAAAAAAAAAAAAAATATATATAGAAATCCACGTGGTAATTAATTTGACGTCAACAATTTTTTGGTATTAGAGAAGTGCACTGTTAGGAAGGAAAATGTTTGACATGCTTACTGTATGCTAAATTCCTCTAACCATTGGTTTATTTTTAGGAGGAAAAGTAAAATGTTTTGTTACTGAATTTTTCTTGATGCTTATTTCTCAGATAAATTTAATTTGAGACTTTTCAGAACGAAGGACGATCACAGCCTACGACAACTCACCAATGGGAGTATTGTTTACAAATTGTTTTTTTTCTGATTAGACTGTTTTTATTGGTGTTAGAAAGTTCTTATTTATTGGGTGTCAGATATTTGATGTGTTCCAATTTGACATATATGAGCTCTGGCATTAATGAGGTGCTATGCCTTAGATAATTAAACATCTCTTGTCTTATAAAGTTTTTCATTATATTGTGAGATGGAAGAATAAGATAGAATTGGATAAATTGTTGCTCTATTATTACACCTATAGTGTGCTAAGAATTACAACAAAGTTATGTCAGTGTTACTACATTGTTTGTAAAGCCCCGTACACACGTACCGATGGTCGGCTTACAAATGTTCCTCTTTTCTCCCCGGGATGTCGGTGTCTGCTGAAAAGTGCAAAGACAGCACAAGGACAGCACAAGAATTTTGTCCGCCGACTGCAGAAGTGATGTCATGTAATGGTTAACTTTCCCTGTGTTTTCTATTTTCTGAGCATGCCCAGTCTTGCAAATCTGCGGTCTGTCGGCCGAATTGTGTACTGACAGGCGAACAATCGTCCGTTCTGGTGTCGGCATACAAATATTTTCATGTTTGCACGAAAGACTTTTGTCCGCGGATTGTGCGCAGACATCTGTCGGAGGCACCATACTAACACGCGTACAATCGGCAGATCCTTCGTCCACCGACGTTTGTATGCCGACGATCGGTACGTGTGTACGGGCCTTTAAGATTTTGGTATTGTAAGATTTAAAAACTTTAAGACAAGGTAACCTGCTGTTGTGAATTCAATTAGTTGCATGGCCAGCCAAGCCATCTCTTTTCATTCTAAGGTGACTCATTACCCCAGGCTTTGTATATAAATGGTCCTTGAAGTCAGACCCTGTGTCTCCAAGGCTATTTGGTTTCAATTTCCTGCTCGGTGTCACTGAGCAACTGTGCAATCCCTTATAAATTTATGTTTGCATGGGTACTCACTTCTAGCTGTTTTGTGTGTCTCTGTGTACACAAGACAGCTTGAATTTTACTCCCTGCTGTTCAGTGATCACCGCATCTTAGCCATGCAAGGGATTCTCAGTTGTCTATTGGCCTTTAGTTCTAGGTAGCTGCCACCTTTGGAGAATACAAGGCAGTTCAACCCCTCCAAGGGCCCTCACCATTGTTGCATGTGTGGACATGCCGTGTTCTCCCAAAATAGTGCCATTAGGTATCCTTCCTGTCTTAAAATTACCTGCCTTCCTGTAGGTCCTAAACTCCAGTACTGTAAATGGTTCTTACTAGCATTTATTTTGCTGCCTGCCTGTAAGACCAGAAGCCCAGTGCCGCAATATACTCCTGCCTTTCTTGTAAAATTTGTATTCTTGTCTCTGTACTTACCTGCTATTCTTGCTGAAGTCAGAATGACTCCAGACCCAAGTACCAAGCTATCTCCCTTTGAAATTTTGATGGGGAGACCCTTCCCAACCCCATGAATCCATTAATTCTCATATCTAGAGATTTGCAGCAGATGCAAGAGGAATATGTGGCAGAATTAATTGAAAAATTAAACAGGGATTATGGTGATATTTCGCTCTCGTTTCCTTTGCCAACAGGTGCACCAACCCACCCATTCAAGCCTGGAGACAGAGTCCTGGTGAAGGCCTCCCATAAGCTGACTTCGCTAGACCCACCCTACGGACCTCCTGCGACAGTTCAAGCAGTGACCAGAACAGCGGTATTGACAGACGACTCCCCGGTTTGGATCCACGCATCGCGACTGAAGGAAGCCCCACCTCTGGACCCCACGACTGCGGACCAGAGATTGTGACGAGCACCAGAAGAATTCCAGTTGGATCCAGACAGACGCATTGGTACAATGCCAACGGACACCCCTACTCCTGGAAGACTTCCCATTTGTGCAGCAGTGGTACTCTTTGTAGCAAGCTTAACACTAGTAGCCACTGTCTGGTTACTTGCAACATGTGCTAACCACCCGGAGAACCTCTCCTCCTTTTGCCCTTCCTCACCCCAGGAAAGGAGAGAGACGAGACATTCATGTCTCCACTTTACAGTTGAAGTCAAGCCCATTGGACACAAAGGACATTGTTTAACGTTGTAGCCGCCAGGGATTTAGTCTGACCACTCTGGTGATACGAGGGTCAAAGGGGAATTTTTTCCTCCCATTGAACGGGGGGTTTATTTTTGCCCTTTCCTGGCAAAGGCTTTAGGTGAGGTTGAACATTCACATGCTATAGTCAACAGGTGGTATGTGCTGCCATGGTCTATTTGTAGTGACTTTATTGCCATAATATGGAGTTTAGATTTTTCAGGCCATAGATTCTTGCAAGCTATGGCCCTCCCCATTGAACATGTCTGTTTTTGATTTGATAGAATTCTAAGAAGTTCTATCCCTATGTGCACACAACCAAGTCGCCAGCCTACATACACTTTAGAATGTAATGTCACCTGTTTTGTGCAAGTCAGTTACCAATAATATGACATGCACTCATACAATAACACAACCCAGGTATGTCAAGAATGTCCAGCTCATTAAGGGATGGTTACCATCATGTGGGACTCAGTGGACATATATCCCAGGAGGGCACATTCACGCTATTCACAGACTCTAGGTGACCCCACCCTTATGAATAAGGTTGGGATCAAATGTTGGGTTGAAAGAGTGTCAACGTGCCTTACTGAAATATTATATTTCATAATACATTTCAGCTCATGCCCACTTTCCAATGGAATGTGGTCCCTTGTAATAACATATTAACGAGGCAGACTAACACACCTCATTCACACACCCTGGACACTTAAGTTAGGTTTTGCATATAGACGTCAGAAAACACCTGAACACAATTGCTTACATTAACACATCATACAGCTGAACACAGACGGAGCGGTTTTCCTACAAAACACAATTTTGACAGAGATGTATGGGAACACAAGGGCCTTTTCATGTATTGTTTCCGTGAGATATGTTCTATTGATAAGTTGACCCATGAATTGTAACTGGTTTAAAAACGGGGTTTTGCCGCCCAAATTTCCTTTAAATGTGTGAGCGAAACTTGAAATAAACTAGATGTGTCTACGCTTTGCTTAAGTGCTCTGTGTCGTCGCATCTCCTGGCCAGCGGAGGGAAAATTCACTATAAAGTGGGAGTTGGGACTGAAGGGCTGTATATCATCTTGTAATTGCCTCCTGACGAGATTGAGCTAACAGTTTGGTGTCAAAAAGTTGGGATCTGCCATAACACAGTATTGGGTGAGTAATTCTTTTATTTATTATCACCCTATACTGTCAGAGCAGATTAACGGTACCCAGTTACCGCTATTCCTGACGAGATTGAGCTAACACATACTCTTCTCTTCCCATCACTCTGGTACAAGTTGATCTTGGTCTCATCTGTCCATAGGATGTTGTTCCAGAACTGTGAAGGCTTTTTTAGATGTTGTTTGGCAAACTCTAATCTGGCCTTCCGGTTTTTGAGGCTCACCAATGATTTGCATCTTGTGGTGAACCCTCTGTATTCACTCTAGTGAAGTCTTCTCGATTGTTGACTGACACACATACACCTACCTCCTGGAGAGAGTGTTCTTGATCTGACCAACTGTTGTAAAGGTTGTTTTCTTCACCAGGGAAAGAATTCTTCAGTCATCCACCACAGTTGTTTTCCGTGGTCTTCCGGGTCTTTTGGTGTTGCTGAGCTCACCGGTGTGTTCTCTCTTTAAGGATGTTCGAAACAGTTGATTTGAACAAACCTAATGTTTTTGCCATCTCTCTGATAGGTTTGTTTTGTTTTGTTTTTTCAGTCTAATGATGGCTTGCTTCATTGATAGTGACAACTCTTTGGATCTCATATTGAGAGTTGACAGCAACAGATTCCAAATGCAAATAGCACACTGGACCTTTTATCTTCTCCTGGTAAATGGGACAATGAGGGAATAACACACACCTTGCCATGGAACAGCTGAGAAGCCAATTGTCCCATTACTTTTGGTCCCTTAAAAAGTTGGAGGCACATATACAAACTGTTGTAATTCCTACACCTTTCACCTGATTTGGATGTAAATACCCTCAAATTAAAGATGAAAGTCTGCAGTTAAAGCACATATTGTTTGTTTCATTTCAAATCTATTCTGGTGGTGTATAAAGCCAAAAAGATTAGAATTGTGTCGATGTCCCAATATTTATGGGCCTGACTGTATATATGCACCCAGAAGTAGGATATATGGGCATATACAACTAGGAGTCAGAAATGAAGCTATATGGAGTAGGGCTGAACGATAGTCGATATGATATCGACTATCATTCTGTGGCCGTAGGCGATATTCATATCGCCGAGGTCACGATATTTGCATAGGCAGGGGGAGGGACTCGGAGGACTCACAGACTAACGTGTTAGGCAGGGGGAGAAGTCGGGACGCTTCAGCGGTGAGCATACACCGACTCACTCGTGAACTGCAGCCCGCCCCACACGTTCAGTGAGTCTCACTCTCCGCCCTAGTTTTCTCAATGGCACATTCAGAGAGCCAATCACGCCGTGATTAGCTGCACAGCTAACCAATCACACGTGCCTGCACACCTGATTGGTTCCGCTGTGCCGCTACTCACGGCGTGATTGGCTCTCTGAATGTGCCATTGAGAAAACTAGGGCGGAGAGTGAGACTCACTGAACGTGTGGGGCGGGCTGCAGTTCACGAGTGAGTAAATGTATGCGGCCGTGCTGTGATCCTTTCCCGGCTCCTAGCTCCAGCCTCCTACAACCACCACTATCTAATCTGATCCAGATAAGAAGAGGTACTTTATTAAGAATTTATGTCTTTGGCTTAACACTACAGCTGCTGGGAAGCCTGCAATTAATGTTACGGCCAAGTAGTATAACCAAAACAAAAAATTTACAATGAACTTTTATGCCGTAATCTACTTAAGTGAGCAGAGAAAGAAGCCATACGTTTTTTGTTAAAAGGAAAACACAGATCCAGCTGGGATGGCTTTATAGTGTGTAGAATGACATTAGCCAAGTCTTATAATACCGCTGGATCAGCCATAGCGCCCCTCCGCCTCACTGACATGTCACTAATTGATTTTACCATATTAACCCTGACCTGCCCAGTGCCCTGTATCTGCAATTAAAATTTAGAAGGCTGCCTGCATGCTTCCTGATTTCCATTCCCAGAATCCTTCCCAATCCCTACAGTGTCAGTAACATTAACCCTATGGTAGAAGGCTGCAGTGTGCACTGAATCCCATTCCCTACAGTAACATACATTATGGTCAGAAAGGCTGGATTGACGGGTCCCTCAATATCGCAATATATATCGTTGAAAAAAAAATATCGCAATATATTTTTTTTCCCCAATATCGTGCAGGCCTAATATGGAGGGTGATATACTTTTATATTAAAGTAGTACTAAACGCTGAGACTTTTTTTTCATGGATATAATCATTTTAAATCTAATGCACAATACTGGTAAAAGTTTACTTTAAATGTAATTGTAATACCCTATATTACACCTCCAGTCTATCAGCCCCACCTTCTCTGGGTTCAGATGCCAATCTTCCCTGCACAGAGTCTTTAAAGTGATTTTTTTTTAAAAAACAAACATGCAACACTCACCTGCTCTATGCTGCTGGTTTTGCACGGAGCAGCCCTGATTCTCCTCTTTTGGGGTCCCCCACTGCCTTCAGAGTGCCCCAATAGCAAGCTACGCAGTATAGTATAGAGTGCCCCTCCAGCAAGGTAAAAACTTCTGCCTTAAGAACCATTCACTTCCTATATATAAATAAACACATACACACACAGTGCCTTACAAAACCATTCACCCCCTTTGCATTTTCGGTGTTTTGTTGCCTCACAACCTGGAATTGAGTATTTCCATCATTCACAGAACAAGCCCACAAAAGATTTTTTTTTTTTTGTGAATGAAGCAAAACAACAAATAGGACAAAATAACAGAAAAGTCAATGTGCATAACTATTCACGCCCCCCAAAGGCAATACTTTATAGAGCAACCTTTTGCAGCAATCACAGCTCCAAGTCCCTTTGGATAAGTCTCTCTGAGCTTGCCACATCTCACTACTGGGATTTTTGCCCATTCCTCCTTGCAAAAGTGCTCCAGCTCCTTCAAGTTGGATGGTTTGAGCTTGTGAACAGCAATCCAAGTCTGACCACAGATTTTCTATTGGATTGAGGTCTAGGCTTTGACATGTTTGCCCTTAAACAACTCAAGTGTTGCTTTAGCAGTGTGTTTGGGGTCATTGTCCTGCTGGAAGGTGAACCTCCGTCCTAGCCTCAAATCACACACATAGTGGTACAGGTTTTGCTCAAGAATATCCCTGTATTTAGCACCATCAATCTTTCCCTCAACTCTGACCAGTTTCCCAGTCCCAGCTTCTGAAAAACATCCCCACAGCATGATGCTGCCACCACCAAGTTTCACTGTGGGGATGGTGTTCTTTGGGTGATGTGATGGGTTTGCGCCAGACATAGCGTTTTCTTTGATGGCCGAAAAGTTCAAATTTTTGTCTCATCAGACCACAGCACCTTCCTCCATACATTTTAGGAGGCTCCCACATGCCTTGTCGAAACGTGCCATTTTGTTTTTTGCTGAAAGTAATGGCTTTCTTCTGGCCACTCTGCCATAAAGCCCAACTCTATGGAGCGTACGGCTTATTGTCCTATGTACAGATACTCCAGTCTCTGCTGTGGAACTCTGCAGCTCCTCCAGGGTTACCTTAGGTCTCTGTGCGGCCTCTTTGATTAATGCCCTTCTTGCCCGGTCCGTCAGTTTTGGTGGGCAGCCGTCTCTTGGCAGGTTTGCTGTTGTGCCATGTTCTTTCCATTTGGTTATGATAGATTTGATGGTGCTCCTGGGGATCGAAGGTTTGGATTTGTTTTTTTTTTTTTTTTATATAACCCAACCCTGACTTGTACCTCGACAACATTGTCCCTTACTTGGAGAGTTCCTTGGTCTTGCCTAAGTGGCCTTTCACAAAAAAAAAAAAAAAAAAAAAAGTGTTGCAATGTAATGACAGATCATGTGACACTTAGAGCTTTTTATGGGCTTCATAACAAAGGGGGTGAATACATACGTACATGCCAATTGTCGGTTTTCTATTTATAAAAAATTTTTTATCTATATATTTTTCTCATTTCACCAACTTAGAATAGTGTGTTCTGATCCATCACAAAAAAAAAAAATTCAGACAAAACATTGAACTTAAGGCTGTAATGTAACAAAATGGGTAAAAAGTCAAGAGGGTTGAATACTTTTGCAAGGCACTGTATGTATGCATGCAAGTAAATTTTATATATATTATAATGTTCTCATCTAGGCAATTTAAGTTATGTATGACTAGAATAAGTCAATCCAACATAGAATCAAAAGTCCAAAGAGTCTGTAGATGTAAAGTAGCGAATAAAATGAAATCTTCACACTATATGGACTTTTCACAAGGCATCTTTTCACTTTAGACACACAGAAAATTGATACACAGTGCACCTAACCATAAGTGCAATACAGCTCATTACCAGAACTTGTTGACCTGTATTATAGATGCTCCTTTCTTGGATTTAAGTCTCCCTCAAACCAAACTGCACCCTCCGCCAGAGCTAAACATGGAATGAATCAACATTACTCAAAAATAAGACACAAAAGATCCTCCCCTGTTCAGGTCTATGATCTTGTCTTGTACAGTAACCAAGCCTCGATCTGAGTAGGACCACACCTCCATCTAGAGAGCAGAACCAAGTCCAGGTTCTTTTGTCAGACCCAATACAACTCACCTTCAATGGACTTCCCTGCCAGTCTGTTAAAACCCACAATAAATACATTGTCCAATGTATAAAGCAGCATGTGACCTTGACCAGAGCTCAAACATGTGCAGCCAATCACCAATTCTAAACACTGTCACAGAAGGATGAAGAAGTTAACCCTGAGTACTTCGCGACATGGAGCTTACACAGGGATTGGACTTGTGGCTACAACAACTGAGAATCTGATAAGATTTTGGGCTGCTCTTACAAAAGAATGCCATTTTGCTCTTATTAGGCAGACTGAGGGGGTGATTTACTATAACTGGTGCAGCTGTGCACAGCAACTAATCAGCTTCTAAGTTTTAGGCCCCTTACACGGGCATTCCATATCCATATGTCCATTTTTCCTCCATTCGTTGACTGGTAAAAAACCGAAAACCAATCTTTGGGCAAGCGGATGATCATCCTTTGACATCTGCTGATATCCTCCTTCGTAAAATAAATAAAAAGAAAGCCCTATTTTTCTTCTGATAAAAAAACAGAAGCAGACCTAAATTGATGTCAGACAGACAAACGGTCCATTGTTGCATTGTTGTTAGGAGCCGGCACCTTCCGGCATCTTAACAACCAGTGACTCATCTCTGCTGTCTGTGGGAAATTCCCAGCTGACAACAGCAGAGGCCTGCCACTGGCCAGCAAGGGAGGTGTGTGTAGACAGGGGACCTAATGCAAACAATTCACCAACTGAAAGTGAGATCTATGTTAATAACCACTCAAGGCCAAGGCCCATTTCTGACACTTGATGTTTGCAAGCTAAAAATCATTATTTTTGTTAGAAAATTACTTAGAACCCCCAACATTATATATTTTTTTTAGTAGAGACCCTAGAGACTAAAATGGAGATCTTGCAATACCTTATGTCACACCGTATATTTGCACAGCGGTCTTCCATACGCAATTTTTTTTGGAAGAAATAGACTTAAAAAAGTAAACAGTAAAGTTAGCCCAATTTGTTTTTCAAAAATGTGAAAATGTTACGCCGAGTAAATAGATACCCAACATGTCATGCTTCAAAATTGCGCACGCTCGTGGAATGCAGACAAACATTGGTACTTTTATTCCTATTACAGGGAATGGAAACATCCCTTTACTGTGAGATCTGGGGGTCGAAAAGACCTCCAATCTCACATCTACACTTAAAGCAAAAAAAAAAAAATGGGACCTTTAAGGCCGTTGGGCAGAAGGGACATATGTCGTCGCTCTGGTCCTCAACTCCGGTCCAACTAACAGGCCAGGTTTGCAAGATAACTAAATTACATCACAGGTGATCTCATTTTCTGCTCAGTGATTGCAGTATTCTAGTCTGCATCTCCACAAGGTAATACTTAAAATCTGGCCTGTTAGTGGGCCCCGAGGACCAGAGTTGAGGACCACTGCTCCAAGGCACAAGAGTCAAGTGGGGGCCATCTTGCCCTCACTCAACTTTCTGCACAGCACTTCAGAGGACCAGATTGTTTCCCCCGCAACCGACGGCTTCAGTAAGCAGGGAAAACGATCGGGAAGCGGCAGGGGCATCTCTCCCACCACCAATAAAACGGAACCCTCCCAGAATCTGCCGCTGGGACCACTTAAGTGAAAGAGGACCGCGGGCAGAGAAAGATAGTACCGGGGTTATGGCAGCTATTTGCTGTCATAACCCCGATAGTTAACATTAAATTACTGATGTAAAACTGTGGTGGGCGGTTCGGAAGTGGTTAAATGGAAATAAAAATATGCTGACTGATAGAAACTTAGAAAAAACACAATGGGGCAAGGTCATCCCGTGACATCACCTGAATCAGTCATTTGCAGACTCCAAATCAGCACATCAGAGCTTTCATTCTGCCCGCTGCTAAAGTAGACAAAGGGGCGGGGTCACCTGGCTAGCATGAACCTACAACCAGTACTGAGAATCCTCACTAGAAAAGTAGAATCTGAACCACTAGACAGCAACAACTACAGATATTACCATCCAATCATTTCTACAAATGTAGATTACAGGTTCTGTCAGAAAAAACCTATAGGAAAGGCACAGATCTTGGAAGAGTATTAACAGAATATTAATCACAAATGACTTGTGACATTTTCACAAAGACAACAAGGGCAGCAAAGGATTAACATGTGATAAAATTTTAATATCCCTGCTGCATCCAATAAATATTTATTGCATAACTGGCTTTCTGCAGAAAGACAAAAATGTAGAATCTTTTTTTTTTTACTAGAGCAATGGGGGAGAAAAGGACAATAGAGGATTTTCAGGGCTTGCGAGTAGCGATGGGCTCGAACCCACCAAGAAGCCGGCAATGCAAACTACCAATCATAGGCAGCGTGCGCAGCTGCTGGTCTGGAAATGCCTCACTGCCTATGATTGGCGGTGTGTAGTGATAGCTCCCTGGTGGGCTCGATCCAAACAAGCTGGAGCCCATCACTACTTAGGAGTATGCTTATCCAGGATATACATGCATCAAAGGTGTGCGATAATGAAGAATGATTTTTGTGCGTATGGGTGAAGTTTCTCTGTAGACTTCACTTGGCCAGACAGGGATATAGAGTGCACAAAGAAGCATAATCTCTATGCCCAGGAGTCACTGGTGTTTAAGTACAGCCAAGGCCATCAGACTATACAATGACAGCGGCTGCAGCTGTACGCATTTATTTGCGCATCCAAGCAGTTACTTCAGTAAAAAGGGATGGATAAGCAGCTCTGGAAGCAAACAATTTGCGTTCAAGGCCAGTCATCTGTCCCTGTACATATGTAACCACTCTGATGTGCATACAGTCAGCCGATCACTGATTTGTAGAGGCTGTGGGTCAACACCTGTAACTCCTGGGCACAGAAATATAGCCCCTTTGTATGGTGCATGGCCCTCTGCAGCCGTATGAGTAAGGCCCTTAAACTCTGACAAAACATGAGCACATGGCCACTTTATTAGAAGAACGAACATCCCTGTACACCCAACATATTAGAGACAATGAAAGAGGAACTAAATAAAATACTCACCTAGGCTCTAATGATCTATTGCCCACAGGGTCCATCGCCAGCATCTTCCTAGGTTCTTACAGGTGCCTTTATTCAGCAGTTTTTATTCGCTGGCATGAGAGGAATTCACTACCGCACAAGCACAGGAGTGCAGCCTGTGGCGGAATGTAAACTGAGCTGCGCATGCTCAGCGTACGTTTTGCAGGGGGTTTGCGAACAGGCAGGTATTTTATTTCAGAAGAGAAACTAAAGGTTTCTTTTGCAATTAAAAGGCCTCCCTGTAGGCAATTTTTCATTTTTTCCTTAGACCTGCTTTAAGACAGACATTCGAAATTTGCAATTGTGCAGGAAAAATTTCAGCACGTTATTTTGTTCTGTTTCTCAGGAACAGATTTAAATGCAAAAACTGACATCTAACTGCATACCTACCTAACTGCATTACGTAGTTATAAATCCTAACTCCAGGATTACCTGGACTTAAATAGTTTGCTTGGGCCAAGCTGGCCCAAGCAATTTCCTTTAAGCCTAGTACACACGCAACGAATTTCCGCCGACCGGTCGTCCATCTTTTGTCCAGAGTGGTGTTTTGTTGGTTGGAATGTGCCTAGACTGCACACGAATTTTCCCGCACGACAAAATTCTACTTCAGAAGTGATGTCATGTGTTGGTTTGCTTTCTTTGTGTTCTTTCTTCTCTAAGCATGCCCAGTCTTGCTCATAAGATTTTTCCCTGTCGAAATCTGTACTGACTGCATGAAAATCGGACGTGTTTTGACGGAGGACAAAAATGTTATAGCCTGCACACCAGATTTTTTTCGGCTGAAACGTCGGTTGTCAGAAGCATCATACTAACAAGCCGAAAATCGTCGGATCAGTCGTCGGACGAAAATTCCCCGCTGAATTTCGATGCGTGTGTGCGAGGCTTTACAGAACAAAATTAAGTTTCCTCCATTCACACACAAAAACATACCGTGTCTTGGTGAATAGGGGCAGTCCCACGCATAAAATGTGTCCAGTACCTGATGAACTTTGATCTGTCTATGGCCAGCTTAAAGTGGTGTTCCAGCCCTGTGTTTATTAAAAATCAGCAGCTACAAAAAAGTGTAGCTGCTGACTTTTAATAAACACACACCCATCTGTCCCACGATCCAGCCAACCAAAGCCTTGGTGGCGCCGGCATCCCTAGTGTGGGCACCCGGTTGTGACAGCTTGCGGCTTCACAGCTGTGTTCAAGCTGTGCATCTTGATTAGCCGGCAATCTTCTGGGACCTCTAAAGCGTCCCAGAAGTTTGCAGGGAGGGGGGAGAGGCGAACTTCCACTTGGGGCGCCGCAGCGTGCCAAGCGGAAGTTGGAGTGGGTACCTATCAAAACTAGGTACCCGCTCCCCCCCCCCAAAAGAAATGACATGCCACATGTGGCAGGACAGGGGGTTAGGACTACTTAAAGCGGAAGGTTCCACTTTTGGGAGGCAATCCGCTTTAATAAATGTGCCCCGAGAGAGCTGTAAAAACTGAATGCAGCATCCGCTACATACAGTATACAGCACTGTGTTCCAGCTAGATAGGAACTTCCCACCTTATTCCAGAACAAAATCCAGTCGGGCTGAGCAGTCATAGGAAACTTTGTTCTTATATGACATCACCCACACGCCTATCAAAGCTAAATCAAAAACCATTCCTATGAATGGTTGAGCAGTGCACAGCCTGACTCAATTTTGTTCTAGGAGTCCCCGTCTCACTGCCAGAACACATTGCTGTATACTGTAGGAGTAATGCTGCATACAGTTTATACTGAGCTCCCGGTGGGTGCATCTATTCAGCTACATTCGCATAAGAGGCTTTAAAATTGGTACGAATGACAGCGGCATGAATTTGCTGATTTTGCCACCTGTGAGTGGCTAGCTGAAGATGCCAGCCTCATACACATTAATGACAGCGATTACCTGTGGCAATCACTGCTTGACATAGCGCTTTGTGTGTATCCAGCATTAATCACTGCACGTTACAGCAGCTGACAAACAGTCACAGATAGCTGCAGCCACTGCAGACCTGTTATTAAAGTGAACGGGCTTGGTGGCGTCGAGATGTTTTCAGGTGGCAAAAAAATCTGCAGGAATCACGCCTGCCCAGTCCTGGTCGTCTGTTAAAAATACAAAAAGATTATTTTGTGCTGTAAAAAAAAAAAAAAAAAAAAAAAAAAAAAGTGTACATAGGGCAGCACCAACTAAACATCAAGAATATTGGATGTCAGAACCTATATATACACACACACATACAATGAGTGCACATCCAGACAAAAAAAAAAAAATCCATGATCATCAAGTGAAAAACCTCTTGTAAAAAAAACAGTAGTCAAGGAACAAGTGAAAACATTCAACTATCCAAAGACTCCATAATTGTATCTTGAATAGACGACCAAGACACTCGTGCCCTTTACCACAAATAAGGTTGGCCTTTGAAAAATGAAAGATCCTGTTCTGCTGAGGATGCTGTTTGATGGTGAAACATGTAGGGTGGGGCCTTAACTTGTGACATCAGCGCTTACACCGTGTAGCCAGCAGCGACGCATCAATACATGCTGTATTTTCTTTTAGCTTTGTCTATTATTTTAAATAAATTCTTAGGCAGTTTTGCACTACGTGTGGCCTTTGTGAGCATGGACACTTGCTGAGCATTAGAATCACTGGATCCGGAAGTTGGTGTCCCGTTATTGCCATTGATTGTCTGTTAATTACATGCCTGGCTGATCTTTCATATTTGGTAAAGCCCCTTTCACACGGAGGAACCGATCAGATCCGCCTGTCAGTTTTCCGGCAGACCCAAATCAGACTATCCATTGTTCTCTATGGAACAGCAGATGTCAAAAGCATGTGTTCGCTGACACGCACCTTCATCCAATTCCGCCTGCTAATAACAAATGTATGGAGAAGAGTTTCCCATCCGTCTGGCTGATCACATGGGATGACAGTTGCACGGAAACAGACAGCAGACCGTTTCCATCTGATAGCCCAAAGAGGACAGCGGGATGTGTCTGTGTCCGCTCTGCATCAGTGGAGAGGACACAGATCTGTCATCCATCTGCTTAGTGGGGATCAGTGGAGAGATCTCCTGATTAGCAGACAGACCCTGCCAGTGTGAAACAGGCCAACCTTATATGTGGTGAAGGGCACGAGTTTCTGGTTTGTCTATTCAAGATGCATTCACAGATTCGGTGGACAGTTGAATGTTTTCACTTGTTCCTGGAATTTACTGGTCTTCGTATCAGGCGTTAGCATGCAAGGGTGGCTCCATAGGGTCTCTGCGGGGCAAAAGGGGCCACTCCATCTGGAAGAATGCCGCGGGGGAGGGCGTCTTTTGACTCGCTCACTGAAGAAGGTAAGTCGCTGCAATTGATATTAAAATGTTCAGGTTTAATAACACTTTAGGATTTCATTACAAATCTAGGAAAGGAATCCACTCCACCACAGGACTGTTTCGTTCAAACATGATTAGTTGCAGTTAGAAGCCAACGTTGCCAATACCCTAGAGAACGGTTATGATGCCTAGGACTCCCCCAACCATTCATTCTAATCAGTTGGTTGGATTCCACATAGCTACCAATAGCTCTGTATACCCAGCAAAACATACAAGTAACAGCTGTCTGCGTTCACCTCCTCCCCCACCCCTTGTACAGGGCCTGAGGTGCCCACACCGACTGCCACTTCCACACAATACCTCACCACAGAGTTCTCCACACCTGCCTGCAGCTTCACCCCCTCCAGCGGCCTCCTCTTCACTCACACCATTCTCTACGCCGCAGCGAGGGAAAAGGCAAGACACCCAAAAGTACTTACCGTGCCCAACCCCGACCCCAGTGGAGCGGACGCCGCCTCTCCCGGGGCAGGGAGCCTACGGACCCCGGACGCTCCGTCTCTCCGCTCCCCCTGACAGGCGCTGACGCCACCACCGGTCTCACAGCTCTGCTGCTACGCAACCCACCGCCAAGCCACGCCCTCCATCCTCTGACCGACTGGCAGTCTCAGCCAATCTCTGCAGCGAGTTATCAAAAAAGCGCGTGGCCTCTGCGCTCCAACAGCCAATGATAAAAGAAAGGGCGGGGCTTGAGAAGGGGCGGGAGATTAAGGCTGGATGTTTCCTGGGGATAGGGAAAACCTTTAAAGTACAAGTTCACCAAACCCAGCCCCCCTCCTCCTCCTCCATAGCCCCTAAACGCATGTAAACTGGACACCCACACCCACGTGCTCACCCACCTCTCCGTGACGGCGGGGGCTTCCTCCGGTGTTTACATCTTCGGTGCAGAACCTCCGGCGCTGGCTGCCCCCTCCTTGGAGTACAGCCCCATTCAATTCTATGGGGAGTTACTGCGCAGGCGCGGCTCGTGCCGGAGATTTCTGTACCGAGGAGGATGTTAACAACGGAGGAGGCCGCTGCAGTGACAGAGAGGTAGATACACTCCGGAGTGGGGGGTTCGGCTCTACATTAGCTTGCAACTTTAGAAAGGAGGGCTGGGGGAGTTTTATGGCAATAGTGAGGTTGTCCTTTAACTCATTCTTCAGCTGGCGACGCAATACGGCTGTCCGTCCAATCAGGAGGGAGTTGCTAGTCAATGTTTCCTGACGTCACGGGCCTCGATACAGCCAGTAATTACGGCATTCAGTACATGTAGCCGCCATTTTGGCTATTTGTAGTGTTGAGGGGGTTTGTGGGACCTCTCCAGGAGGTGATGATTTCACTTCAAAAGCCAGTAGACCATTACTGTCCATAATGACAGGCAAAGTTAGGTCACCCCATGCTCTGCTTTGAGGTAAAAATAATCCAGGCAGTAGGAAATCCTTTATTCTTCATAAACTATGGAAGTGCTTGGTTATAATCCTGTGTGTTCAGGTCACCTGTATACTCTGTATATACCTTCCCAAGCCCCATGGAAGTCTTAGGCTATGTTCACCTGAGTGTCATGCGTGACAGCCCATTGACTTGAATGGCCTTCTCATTGTGTGAAAAATGTGTCATGTACCAAATCCCTAAGCCAAGTATATTTGGCTTTGCGCATTTTAGCACACATCGGACGTGTAAAAATTGCACCGCAATTGCGTTTTGCTGTGTTTTCTGGAAAAAAAAAAGAAGCGCACGAGTCTGCCCACATTTTCAAAACACTTAGGTGTAAATGCAGCCTTAAAGCGGAAGTCCACTTTCTTCGAGGAAAAAAAAAATAGTAAATGTAAAAAAAAAAATCAATATAGCGTATACAATTGCGACACAAGTCATTTTGTATTTGAATGTTATTACCACTTAAGCCCCGGAAGGTTTACCCTCCTTCATGACCAGGTCATTTTTTGCAAATCGGCACTGCATTACTTTAACCACTTAAGCCCCGGAAGATTTTACCTCCTTCCTGACCAGGGCCAATTTTGCGATTCGGTACTGCGTGACTTTAACTGACAATTGTGTGGTCGTGCGACGCTGTACCTAAACAAATTTGACGTCCTTTTTTTCCCACAAACAGCTTTCTTTTGGTGATATTTGATCACCTGTGCGATTTTTTGATCATGCGCTATGAACAAAAAAAGAGCATCAATTTTGCAAAAATAATATTTTTCACATTTTTTTTATATGAAATTTCCCAAAAAAGAATGTAAACAAAATTTTTTAACATTTTAGGCCAATTTGTTTTATGCTACATATGTTTGGTAAAAAAAATCCCAAAAAGCGTATTTTGACTGGTTTGCGCAAAAGTTATCGCGTTTACTAACTAAGGGAAAGATTTTTTTTTTTTAACGAATAATGGCGGCGATCTGCGATTTTTTTTTTTTTTTTGCGGGACAGCGACATTGCGGCGGACAGATCGGACACTTGACTGACATTTTTGACACTTTTGGGGTTACCAGTGACATTACTACAGTAATCAGTGCTATACATATGCACTGTTACTGTAAAAATTACACTGGCAGTGAAGGGGTTAACTTTATTTGAGAGGGAGGGGTTAAGTGTTTCCCTAGGGGCGTGTTTCTTACTGTAATTGGATGTGGCTTGATGTGTAAGAACAGAGATCAACGGTCCTACATAGCAGAACCGTGTGATCTCCATTCTTACACAGGGAAGAATGACAGGCGGCTTTGTTTACATTAGCCGCCTGCCTTTCTTCCGGTGTAACGGACGATCGCGAGTGCCCGATGGACATCAGGTCCGCCGGGCACACGCGCGGGGTAATCCGTGACCGAGCGGGAGCGCGCCCGCTCCCTAGAGCCTCACAGGCTAGCGACGTAGCCCTACGTCGCTTTGCCTGTGAGGGGCTGACCGCCGCAGTAAATAGTCGTGCGGCGGTCGGCAAGTGGTTAACTGACAATTGCGCGGATGTGCGATGCTGTACACAAATACCATTGATGTCCTTTTTACCCACAAATAGAGCTTTATTTTGGCGGTATTTGATAACCTGCGGTTTTTATTTTTTTGCGCTATAAACAAAAGAGACAGACAACTTTGAAATAAAAAACAATGTTTTTTACTTTATGCTGTAAAACATATTCAATGTAAAAAACCAAATGTATTAATCACTTTTGGCCAATATGTATTCTGCTACATATATTTGGTAAAAAAAAAAACTATAAGCATATATTGATTGGTTTGTGCAAAAGTTATAGCGTCTACAAACTATGAGATATTTTTATTTATTTATCTTTTTTTTTTACTAGTAATGGCGGCGATCAGCGATTTTTACACAAGGGTAATATAAGGACACTAAATTTCAAAAGAGCCAACTTCCCTAAACTGCGCTCTTTGCTAGACAATATAAAATGGGATAGAATCCTAGGAACAAAGAACACAGAGGAAAAATGTGAGTGCTTCAAGAACATACTAAATAAAGGGATTGGCCTGTGCATTCCAAAGGGGAATACGTTTTAAAAGAGCTAAAATAAAGCCTGAGTGGCTAAACTCCAACATAAAAAGGCATATTAAAACTAAAGAAAAGGCCTTCAAAAAATACAAGGCTGAGGGGTCATTGGCAGCATCCTAACATTACAAAGAGTGCAATAAGAAATGTAAAGGCAAAATCAAGGCGACTAAAATAGAACACGAAAGGCACATAGCGGAAGAGAGTAAAAAAAAACCCCAAGAAATTCTTTAAGTATATAAATAGTAAGAAAGCGAGACCAGAACACATAAAAGACGACAAAGGGAATCTGGCCACAGAGGACAGAGAGAAGGTGAAAGTGCTAAATAAATTCTTCTCTTCAGTCTTCACAAAAGAATTGGGGGGGTTACATTAACCTAGCTTGTAATGTTAAAATAAATAATACACCTCAGAAGCACCCTCATGGTTAACAGAAGACAGACTCAGAACTAAGCTTGGGAAACTTAACACAAATAAATCACCTGGACTGGATGGCTTGCACCCGAGGGTCCTTAAAGAACTCAGCCAGGTGATAGCCAGACCATTGTTCTTGATCTTTATTACTGATGGGAATGGTGCCAGCTGATTATAAAAAAGCCAACGTGGTGCTAATATTTAAACATAGGCTGAGATATATCCTGGGGAACTATAGGCCGGTAAGCCTGACATCAGTAGTCTGCAAGATTTTGGAGGGGACGATAAAGAACTATATACAAAACTTTAGTAAGTTTTTTTTTTTTTTTTTTACTAGTAATGGCGGTGATCTGCGATTTTTTGCTGGACTGCGACATTGCGGCAGACAGATCGGACCCCTGACTGACATTTTTGATGCTTTTGGGGGGACCAGTGGCATTACTAAAGTAAGTGCTAAAAATATGCTCTTCTACTGTAATAATGACACTGGCAGGGAAGGGGTTAAGTGTGGGTGATCAAGGGGTTAAATGTGTACCTAGGGGCATGTTTCTATCTGGGGGGGCGTGGCTTGTGGAATGACCATAGAGGCCTGTGATCCTATATAGAAGGATCACAGGGGCTCTATAATCATTCCGGGGAGAAGAACGGTCAGCTGTGTTTACAACAGCTGACCGTCCTTCTCTCTCAGCCAGGAACGATCACGGGTGTCAGATGGCATTCGGAGCCGCCTGACCCATGCATCGGCTTCCCCTCTGATGAGCGGAAGCGCCGGCGGCGGCGGCACATGCTCGCCCCTTAGCTGCAGGTGCGCGACCGACGTAGCCCTACGTCGGTTTGCCTGGGAGAGCCACACTGCAACAGTAAATACATGGTGTGTGGTCGGCAACCGGTTAAGGACCACAACATACAGGGGTATACAATGTAAGGTTAACAGCAAACACACACACTTCATAGGTTGAACTGGATAGACTGGTGTCTTTTTTAACCTCACTAAAGCCTCGTACACACGCAACGAATTTCCGCCGACCGGTCGTCCGTCTTTTGTCCAGAGTGGTGTCTGTTGGTTGGAATGTGCTCTAGACTGCACACGAATTTTCCCGCACTACAGAATTCTACTTCAGAAGTGACGTCATGTGTTGGATTGCTTTGTATGTGTTCTTTCATCTCTGAGCATGCCTAGTCTTGCTCATAAGATTTTTCCCCATCGAAATCTGTACTAATGAGACGAAAATCGTACGTGTTTTGACGGTCGACAAAAATTTTATAGCCTGCACACCAGGATTTTTTCGGCCGAAAAGTCGGAGTCGGTTGTCTGAAGCCTCATACTAACAAGCTGAAAATCGGCAGATCGGTCGTTGGACGAAAATTCCCGGCCGAATTTCCACTCGTGTGTACAGGCCTTAACTATGTAGGAATCTGCAACAAAGTTTGTTACATTCCCTGCAATGTACACAGATCTCCCACAGGGGAATGTTTTTTTCTCTTAGTCTTTAAAACTGAACTTTACCTATAACAACCTAATAAAAAATAATGTTCTTTAGCAAGGAACATATATTCCACATTAATATGTATACTACCAAAATAAGTGTGTGCTGTAAATTAACCTCCAGCATTGTTCCTGTTACTTCCTGCTTGAGGCCGCCATTTTGCTGAGGCCCAGAGCCCCTGAACAAGCAGTAAATTATAAAGCAGAACTAAACCCATCAATCTAACCATTCCAAAAAACAGTTACATTCCTGTAATGCCGAGTTGCTGTCACATTTGTTTCTTCAACCAAACTGTCAAACTATCAAGTGGCTGGTGTCATAACTGATCACATGTGCAGCACCATGGCAGTTGCAGATCAAACAGAGGCTAAGATGGCAGCTTCTTTGGCTGTAAAGAATAGGAGGGTTTAATTCCACCTTGATTACTTAGGCATGCCTCTGTCAGGAACGATCAGTGGGTCCCAGAGGAGGGACGATCGTCCGCTTTTCCTTGTTTTATAGCAAATCAGAAACGAGGAAGGAAATAATCTATGAAAATTCTCATACGACAAAGGCTTTTTTCTTTTGTTGTTTATTTTTTCTGATCATACCAGTCTTTCGTTTCAGATTTTGCTTGTACGAAAAAGGTAGACATTAAACAAACAATGATCATTCTGTTCCTGTACAAGAAAAAAATTGGAATTTGTCCATTTGGAAATTTTCGTTCTGAAGGTCGGAATTGGCTGTCGAAAGTTGTGGGCACACTATCAGAAAGTCGTATGATTGTTTGCCCGATTTTCTTATAGTGTGTACAAGGTGTTTTGAACCGCATCTAATTCGCATGTGAACCGATCCGGCTAGCATTGGAGCTGGTTCACACATGTCCGGAGCTAGCCGCGGTCAGTGTTTAAAAAAAACATTCTGTGCGATTTTAGGTCCGGTGAAGTGTGAATTAAAAAAAAAATTCACACCTGAACCAGTGAACTAAACTGCACCCGGCTCCTTTAAAAACGGACCGAAAACTGCAGGCGAAACATGTGTGAACCTAGCCTTAGGGCTGGTTCAAACCTGTGGTGGCATGTGCTATAAAGGGAACATTGTTTTTTTTTTTTTTTTATTTATTTATTGAAATGTCACAAGAATCATGTCATTCATTTTTCGTCTCCACAACACGTTGCGATGTGATGTACTGCTAAATTTTTTCTTCAAGCACCACTGCAACACAGTAGTGTGAACTGAACTTTTTGGACTTAAAAGAGAAGTATGGTTTTTGGTGTTTTTCCCAATGTATACTTACCTAGGTGGATACAGCATTGGTCTGATGCTGCATTTGTCCCCCGGTGCATCTGTCCCCTGGCACCTCTACACTGAGAACCGAATGATTGAACACTGCCGATCACTCAGTTCTCACAGCTCCCTGAGCAGAGAGCTGCTGTCAGTAAGCAGCTCTCCACTCTGCCACCTCCTCGCTCCCTGGAGCACTGAGCTGTGAAGGGGTGGCGAGTGGCCGGCTCAGGCTCTTAGCGGATCGCTGAGAGGTTGAGCTGGGTGTAAGTCCAGGCACCTGGCGGATCTCAACTTCCATTATCGTGATGATGTGGTGCCTGGACTGGTCAAGAACATGCTCAGTCTTATTCACTAGCAGACTGTGACACTGAGGTGCTTATTATCTCTGGGTTTATGGGAGATCCTCCCATATGATTATTATCAGATGATATGGCTCTTTCTTCCCCAGGAGGAGAATGGGGCGTCACTGGCTGATTTTCAGTTGCTATTTGTGTCACAGAACCAGTAAGAAACTGTTCTCTTTTTAATGGATGCTGTGCATTCTGCTTTACATTTAGAGAATTTCACCATTACTTCACCTTCATCCCTTTTATCCCATCTTCTAAAAAAATTATTTTGAAATTTATATCCCTTTTTAGAAGATTTTGTCAGAAATTATCTACTCTTTTCAAGCTAGATGCTTTGGTGTCTTAACAAGGCTATGACCATCCCTATCTAAGATGCTCCGTCTTTTTAAGGCCCTACTGACAAAAAGTTCTCAATCCATCTAGTCCTTAGTGGGGTGGATGTCTGCTGGTGTTGATCACCAGTTTAATGATTGGGTTGGTCAGATGACTGTTGCTTCACTTTTTATCTGTGATGCAGTGCTAGATGCTTGACAAGTTTTTTCTCTGGTATACTTTTGTTTGGTTCAGATTTGTACAGCAATGACATCAACAGGGCACTTGGGCAGTAAACAGCAGGGTTAATTGTGATGGGAAATAACAAAATAACAAAGGAGAGATACAAATTGAGACTTACCCAGCAGACCAATTGCCGGAATCACAACATAGAGCCAATACTATCGATGAGTCTTCTGTCACACCAATCAGTCATTTAGACCAGGCAATGCTAGCCCCAGCACTAAGGGCATTCCCATCAAATGTCATTCAGAAAACATAGTATCTGATCTGGCTGTTTGGGAAGAAGTTCTCCATTTGCAAGAAATTTAGCAGTGAAAGCATCAGAGGGTCAAGTTTTGTTCTCATGTTTCGAATACCCATAAATCAGGTTCTCGTATAGATTTAATGTTTGGATCTGCCTTGGCCTTTTCCTGTGTTCGTGCGGCCTTCTACCTACCAAGGCCCTTGGCAACCCCCCTGCACCCGGAAGTGAATGTCCTAAGAAGCCGCGCGGACTCCTTGCTGTACATCATAGGGGTAGACATCCATCGGCCGCAGCCTCGTCAGCTGCAGCCGCCGAGGCCAACCTGAGATATCCCTTCCCACAGGGGGACTTGTGTTACAGCGCTATATGCTTGATTATATACTGAATTGTGAGTACTTGTATATCTCTTGTCATTAAATACTTGATGTGCTACACTCAGACGGCGCTTGTGTTTCCTCCCCAGCTATCCACAAGCCTCTTCTTGCTTGCACACTGAGCAGCCGTTTTAAAGAGCCAGCACATTTTAAAGAGCCAGCACATGATCATCATCAAAAAGTAACTTTGAACGATTCATTTTGAAACATTTATTGAACTTTGCATTGAACTTTCCTTTTGCCCTCACGATTTCCCACTACCTATGAGATGTAGCCCCCTTTCATTTTCATTGCGCCAGTATGACTATCCCTAGTTTGATATAGAAAAAAAGGCTTTTGACAAAATCCGATTGGTTTACTTGATGCAGGTGTTAGAGCTCTTTGGTTTCGGCCCGGTCTTTCGGAAGTGGATTGAGATAGTATACAAATTCCCTGTAGTTAACATTAAGCTGAGTGGCAAGTTGTCGTCTCCCTTTTTGATCCAGAAGGGGACGAGGCAGGGGTGCCCTCTTTCCCCTGCCTTGTTTGTGCTGGCCATGGAACCGTTGGCGGAGGCATTGAGGGCAACCTGATAAGGTAGCTGGGATTTGTGTTTGCTGCATTGTAGACAAGGTAGCGCTCTATGCAGATGATTTATTTCTCTTTCTATGGGACCCTGGTCCTTCACTTTCGGAAGCACTATGGATCTTAGACCGATTTGCCGCCCTTGCGGGTCTTACATGCTAATTTGGGGTAAATCCCTTGTGTTACCGATTGATCCAGGGGCTAAAAGGTTGGCTAACCCCAATTCTCCTTTGCAATGGGCAACAACTAATAAATATTTAGGGATCAATATTTCTGCCAACACTAAGGATTATAGCCATCTTAATTTGTCCCCAGCTCTTCAGTGGTGTAAACAGAGATTGAAAGCCTGGTCACATGTCTCTTTATCCCTTATCGGGAGAATTCATTTAATTAAAATGAAAATCCTTCCAGTTCTATTATACAGCCTTAGGCACGCCCCAGAGTCACTTATAGGCTCCTTCTTATGGCGATCCCAACCAGCTAGATTTTGCAGGAAAGTTTTATGAAGACCTTGGACACAAGGGGGCTTGGCTTGCCCAGACTTTCATACCTACTATTTGGCGGACATGCTTACCCACACTCATAACTGGCTTATCTCTGATGACACAAATGCCTCGGTAGTATTAGAAGTTGCGCATTCAGGATCCTATGAGACCTTCCGTAATCTCCTCTACAGGGGTCTGAAAGTCTCTAACCCACCCTTTACAGCCGCTATGAGGGCAGTTATTAAGGCCTGGCATGCTGTCATTACTAAACCCAATATAGTGAGGGGTAAAAGGTCCCCACCAACTCTGCCTTGGTTCAATCCCATGCTACCCGAATTTCATTCCTTACCAGACCCCTGACTTTGGGCTGCTACAGGAATCGGATACCTTTCAGATTTTTGTGATGGGATTGCACTATTTACGTTTGATAAGCTGAAAGATAAATTTACACTGCCTAATGCGTTCTTCTTCTGATTCCTGCAACTCCAACATGCCTATGCAGTGCAATTTGGGTCCTCCTTGTTTAGATTGGAGCAGGACGATTTGGAGGTTCTACTCCAGGATGACACTGTCAAAAAAACACTTTCTGTGATCTACAAATCACTACTTCCCTCCGTTCATGTGGGACTAGATGCCCCGCTAACTGTGTGGCATTCGGAGAAGCAGGACTTGGACAGTGAAGACTGGGGAAAATCTCTGGAAAAGCCCATTTCAAGCACTAATATCGCCTAAAGACCAGCTGATCCAATTTAAAATAGTGTACAGAATTTATACATCGTATATATACCCTAATTCCTCTTCTTGCTGTTGGAGATGCTTTAGTGACCCTGCTGGATTTTCCCATATCTTTTGGGAGTGCCCTCAGATTAGTAGCTACTGGCGGGAAGTAATAGTTGGTGTTTGCCTCCTGGGGTTGGTTGACTCTCTAGCCGTTAGTAGGATGATGCGTACTCTCTTGGGTCTCTTATTATTTTATGCCGGGAAGGCGATAGTGCTCAAGTGGAAATCAGACACAGCCCCTAATCTGCCTTTCTGAAAGCATTTAATCAATAAGGTTGTACCCCCTATACAAAGCTACTTATTTGTCCCGGGGTTGCCCTAGGAAATTTGAGAAGACCTGCCACTTGTGGACAGATTCGGAGTGTACAACAGATGATCAGGAGTCCACAGACTGAATTCATTCCCCCTGATAAGGTTTAGTTTGTGATATGAACAAATTTATTCCTCTGCAGGGACTCACATTATATTTGTTCAGGTAGGATTCTAAACACAAGGTAATATTCTTCCGATATATTATCCTGATGGTTGAGAGGGAACAGGAATCTCCTTATAATTCATTAACCCTTGAAGTGATTTTATAAAAGAATGACAGAGCGAGGTGTATTAAAGCTGTGTTGTTTTTTTCCCCCCTTTTTTTTGAGTTCTATAATAGGAGGTGTTATTAGTAGTTCGATTGTTTTATGTATTAGCCGGGGAATGCCCAAATGCTATGTTTTGTACCTATGCATCTCAATTTTTCAATAAAAAGACATTTTCAAAGAAAACATGGTATTCAATCTCTGCTTACAGACCAATATGTTTTTTCCCTGTTTGCTTACTTTTTAGTGAAAAAAAAACTTGTTTTGTTTTCGTTGCCCTTTTCTTCTTCCGGTTTGTTTTTTCGTTTCCGCTCATCTGTGATCTTGTACATTCAAATTCTTTCGTACAAACACCATGCTAATTACAAGATAATAGTTAGATCTGTTATCTGATAGGAAAAGTTTCGCTCATGTTTCTTCAGAAACATTTGCATGAACAGTCATGATCGGATATGGGAAGCTGTGTACCAACGGATAGATTATCGAACAATTGCTCTAATCCATCGTAAGTTATTTTCATCCAGTTTTCTCATTGTATGTACTAGCTATTACTGTCTTTAAAGAAACAGAGCATGCACAGTGTGGTGACAAGGATCCAGAGGCTCTATGAGCCTGCAGGTCATTGCCGCCACCAAGGAACTATAAGTGACTGCCTAGTAGACAGTAGTAGTATAGGTGACTGTGAAGTAGGTTATACATAAATATAGATTACAGACCTAAACAAAGACTAATTATTAGGAAGGGAAGGGTTTCCTTTTTGAGTTTAGTGACACTTTATATACCTTATTATATACAATGTGTAGTGTATGATATCATTAGGGCAGTACAGCGTCATCATATGACTGGCGTGGCGGTGATCAGCAACACTGAGTGGTGATATTATGTTAAAGGAAAGAAAATAATAATCATTTTAAATTTTTCAAAATTTTTTACATTTTTTTATTTTTTATATATTTTTTTTTTCTTTTTCTTTTTTTTTTTTTTACAATATTTTTTTACATACCGTGACCAGAGCAGTAGTGTTCCCATAGTGACACTACTTCTCTGGGGAGGTGATCAGGATTTTTTTTTTCATTATGATTGCTTATTACAGTGAAGATCTGATCACTGTTATAAGCAATCGTTTTTTTTTTGAATGCCATCCATTCATGTGTCATTGTGTACTATTGTGATAGCTGATATTGGCTACAGCGATCACATGGTACAGGTCCTCTGTGATTGGCCCCTGTACCATGTGGTCACTGTGACCACTCACAGAGATCACTATACTACACAATGAATGATTATGAATAAAAGCCATTCTGTACTATTAACATGTTATTGCTGTGATTGGTCACAGCAATGACATGGTACCAGGACTGGCCCAGTAAAACGATCTATCTTCCACTGTGTCTAGTGGACACAGCGGGTGACTGATTGCGCCGATGAGTGGCCCCTAGGGCAGGCATGAGGCTCACTGCTATAGGACATCATATGACATCCACCCAGGATTAGAAAGTCATTATACAATAGGCTGGGTGGGAAGTGGTTAATTTATCTAAATGTAAAAACATTTTGTGAAAATGAACACATGGAAAAAAACAATGCTTCCATGGGTTTGTTTCTCATAATTTTATTTAGTTATAGTTTTTTTTTTAATCTAAAAAAGCAATGATAAACAGTGGTGCAATGAGGAAATGCTCAGCTTTCAACTACAATCCTTGACCAGTGGCAGCTTTAGTCTCTGCTAAGAAAAGGCTAAAAATTGAGCAGACCAATGCCAAACCCCCCCCCCCCCAAAAAAAAATATTAATAATAATTTGTTGCTGTTTTAGGCTGCACCATTCAAATAAATGTTGTCCTTTGGGAGAAGGTCTGCATTTTGAGACTGATCCTTACTTTTACCCATCACGAGGTTTCTTGTGTGACACCTTGGTGATGAGACACCTCTTTTTAATAGGCCATTAGTTGAGACTGAACCAGCTGATATTAATTTGCACTGACAAGGGGCAGGATTGCTTTGAAAATTACTGCTTGTTTTCAGCTGGTGGCATGGCTTTCTATGCCTTTTTTTCCCAAGCCATTTTTTAAAACTTTTTCCCCATGTGATTACATTTCAATACACATAACTTAATTTATGAACTTATTCGTTTTGGTTTCTTCTTTGCATGTATGGATTGCATTGTTGTTACCGACATGAGGTGAACATTTTCATGTCAACAGCACCTTTAGAAATATATTTACCTAGAGAAATGGTGACGTGTTAAATACTTATTTTACCTGGTTTATGTATGTGGGTATATATATATATATATATATATATATACAGTGCATTGCGAAAGTATTCGGCCCCCTTGAACTTTTCGACCTTTTGACACATTTCAGGCTTCAAACATAAAGATATAAAACTGTAATTTTTTGTGAAGAATTAACAACAAGTGGGACACAATCATGAAGTGGAACGAAATTTATTGGATATTTCAAACTTTTTTAACAAATAAAAAACTGAAAAATTGGGCGTGCAAAATTGTTCAGCCCCCTTAAGTTAATACTTTGTAGCGCCACCTTTTGCTGTGATTACAGCTGTAAGTCGCTTGGGGTATGTCTCTATCAGTTTTGCACATTCCTCCTTGCAAAACAGCTCAAGCTCAGTGAGGTTGGATGGAGAGCGTTTGTGAACAGCAGTTTTCAGTTCTTTCCAGTTCTTTCCAGTTCTTTCCACAGATTCTCGATTGGATTCAGGTCTGGACTTTGACTTGGCCTTTCTAACACATGGATATGTTTATTTGTGAACCATTCCATTGTAGATTTTGCTTTATGTTTTGGATCATTGTCTTGTTGGAAGACAAATCTCCGTCCCAGTCTCAGGTCTTTTGCAGACTCCATCAGGTTTTCTTCCAGAAGGGTCCTGTATTTGGCTCCATCCATCTTCCCATCAATTTTAACCACCTTCCCTGTCCCTGCTGAAGAAAAGCAGGCACAAACCATGATGCTGCCACCACCATGTTTGACAGTGGGGATGGTGTGTTCAGGGTGATGAGTTGTGTTGCTTTTACGCCAAACATAACGTTTTGCATTGTTGCCAAAAATTTTGATTTTGGTTTCATCTGACCAGAGCACCTTCTTCCACATGTTTGGTGTTTCTCCCAGGTGGCTTGTGGCAAACTTTAAACGACACTTTTTATGGATATCTTTAAGAAATGGTTTTCTTCTTGCCACTCTTCCATAAAGGCCAGATTTGTGCAGTATACGACTGATTGTTGCCCTATGGACATAGTCTCCCACCTCAGCTGTAGATCTCTGCAGTTCATCCAGAGTGATCATGGGCCTCTTGGCTGCATCTCTGATCAGTCTTCTCCTTGTATGAGCTGAAAGTTTAGAGGGACGGCCAGGTCTTCGTAGATTTGCAGTGGTCTGATACTCCTTCCATTTCAATATTATTGCTTGCACAGCGCTCCTTGGGATGTTTAAAGCTTGGGAAATCTTTTTGTATCCAAATCTGGCTTTAAACTTCTCCACAACAGTATCTCGGACCTGCCTGGTGTGTTCCTTGTTCTTCATGATGCTCTCTGCGCTTTAAACGGACCTCTGATACTATCACAGTGCAGGTGCATTTATACGGAGACATGATTACACACAGGTGGATTCTATTTATCATCATTGGTCATTTAGGTCAACATTGGATCATTCAGAGATCCTCACTGAACTTCTGGAGAGAGTTTGCTGCACTGAAAGTAAAGGGGCTGAATAATTTTGCACGCCCAATTTTTCAGTTTTTTATTTGTTAAAGTTTGAAATATCCAATAAATTTTGTTCCACTTCATGATTGTGTCCCACTTGTTGTTGATTCTTCATAAAAAAATTACAGTTTTATATCTTTATGTTTGAAGCCTGAAATGTGGCAAAAGTTCGAAAAGTTCAAGGGGGCCGAATACTTTCGCAATGCACTGTATATATATATACACACACACACACACATATATACACACAGTACAATGTATACATACAGTACACGTTTTAGGCAGGTGGGAAGAAATGCTGTAAACTGAAAATGCTTTAATATTTGAATTGTTTATTTTTTTATCAATTTGCATAATGAAAAGAAGAATAGAAGAAAAATCTAAATCAAATTACATTGGCTTCTCTCACTTGTACACTTGAACAAAGTCAGGGATTTTGTAGGATTAGAGTCAGGTTTATTATTAACCAAATTTTACCAAACAAGTACTAATGACCATCAATTTCAAGTGTAGGTTGAAACACATAAACAGTTGTGTAGGAGGCTTAAAACTGGGTGAGGAACAGCCAAACTCTGCTACTAAAGTAAGTAGACACAAGGTAGTTATGCTGTATTAGCAAGATCTCTCCCAGACAAAGATTTCAAAGCAGACTGGAGTTTCAGAATGTGCTGTTCATGCTCTTTTGAAGAAGCAGAAAGAAACGGGCAATGTTAAGGATAGTAGACGCAGTGGCTGGTCAAGAAAAGGTAATGCAGCAGATGAAAGATACATCATGCTTACTTCCCTTCTACATTGGAAGATGTCCAGCAGTGCCATCAGCACAGAACTAGTGGAAATCAGTGGACCCAGGTACACCTATCTACTGTCTGGAGAAGTCTGGCCAAAAGTGGTCTTCATTGAAGAATTGTAGGTAAAATGCCGATGTGGAAACAAGACTAAGCGACTTAAATATAGGAACTGGAGTGCAAAAAAAAAATGGCATCAGGTGCTCTGGACTGAGTCAAACTTTTAAATATTTGGCTGTAGCAGGAGGCAGTTTGTTCTCCAAAGAGCTGGTGAGCAGTAAAATAATGAGTGTCTGTAGGCAACAGTGAATTTTGGTGGGCGTTCCTTGCAAGTTTGGGGCTGGCCAGGCCATTTTTTGCGATTCGGCACTGCGGTACTTTAACAGAAAATTGTGCGGTCATGCTACGCTGTACCCAAATAATATTGATGTCCTTTTTTTCCCCACAAATAGAGCTTTCTTTTGGTGGTATTTGATCACCTCTGCAGTTTTAGATTTTGCGCTATAAACAAAAAAAGAGCGACAATAAATGAATGAATTGAAAAAAACGCCATCTTTTTTACTTTCTGCTATAAAACATTCCCAATAAAAACATTTTTTAAAAATGTAAGTTTTTTATCAGTTTAGGCCAATTTGTATTCTGCTACATATTTTTGGTAAAAAAAATCCCAAAAAGCGTATTTTAATTGGTTTGCGCAAAAGTTATAGCGTTTACAAACTACGGGATCGATTTTTTTAACGTTTTATTTTTTATTAGCAATGGCGGCGATCTGCGATTTTTAGCGTGACTTCGACATTGCGACGGACAGATCGGACCCCTAACTGACATTTTTGACTCTTTTTGGGGACCAGTGACACTAATACAATAATCAGTGCTAAATAATATGCACTGTTACTGTATAAATGACACTGGCAGGGAGAGGGGTAATACTGGGGGTGATCAAAGGGGTTAAATGTATGCCTGCATGCTTACTGACTGTGTGTGTATGGGGGGGTTCTGTGACAGGCCCAGACAGATTGCAGTTTCAGCCTAGTTGAAACTGCTGATCTGTCCCTGCCTGTCTGACAGAAGATCCGCCTGCTTAGTTTACATAAGCAGGCGGGTCTTCTCTCAGTTTTTCAGACGATCGCGGGAGGGCAGCGGCAATACCCGCCGCTCCTCCCGCGGCCCCGCTCCCGCTGTGTCTAAACACAGCGGAAGCGCGGCTCCAGCAGGACGCGTGTGCCACCGAAACCACATGCACTCGAGCCGCCCTGCCGCAGTAAAAAGGCGGTGGGCGGTCGGCAAGTGGTTAAGAACTATCTTCAGCATAAAGAAGAACAAGGAGTCCTGGAAGTGATGGTTTGGCTCCCACAGAGCCCTGATCTAAACATCATCCAGTTTATCTGGGATTACATGAAGAGACAGAAAAATTTTAGGCAATCTATATCCACAAAAGATATGTGGTAAATTCTCCATGATGTTTGGAACAATCTTCCTGCCGAATTCCTTCAAAAACTGTACAAGTGTATCTAGAAGAATTGATGCTGTTTTGAGGGCAAAGGGTGATAGATTTGATTTGGATTTCTCTCCTGTTCATTTACTTTTAATTTTGTTAATTGATAAAAATAAACTAAAAACATCTTTTACAGAAAACATTCTTAATTTACAGGATTTTTTCACACCTGCCTAAATTGTATGGAAAATTGAAGTACAAAAGGCAGTCTGTCCAAAATCCATAGCAATATTTGTGTCTAAGTACAATTGCTAAAAATTTGTTTCATATTAACGAGGCTGGAGTGCTGACCCATCAATCTTAGTAACGACAATAATAAACCAAAAAGTCCCATACAAACCTCTATAACCTGCATCAGTATTATGCGATTCTACACTCTGCTAAATAATGGGGATGATGAACATATATAAAGTTATTACATTACGTAATTCATGATAGTGATGTTAACAGTCATAAAGCCACGCAGGTACATTAATATGGAATATGACATTGTGGACACTCCTTATTGTGCTTGTTGGCTTTTAGTTCTAGGTAGTTAAGGCAAAAGAACTACATCACTGTGTATGAATAACTGTTGAATTATATTTTTTTACAGTGATTAAAGCGTCAGCTTTACAGAAGGGCAATTATGACTACTGAAACCTTTGTAAAAGATGTGAAGCCTGGTCTCAAAAACCTGAATGTAATTTTTATTGTTCTTGAAACAGGTATGTAAAATTTCAAGGTAGTTTTTATTTTTATAGTTTTGAAAGGATATTTATAGTATGACCGGCTCAATATACAAATCTAATATACCAGGATAAAGATCATTATTTTCAAAAAAGTGACAGTCCAAAAAGCTGAGTCCAGAGTGATTTAAAATTATAGTCATATTCATGACTGAAAATAAAAATCCTTATGCAAATATTCAGTATTTCAAACTTTAAGGCTGCATTCACACTTGAGCGTAGCGTTTTCGCATGTTTTTTACTGCGATTTTACCAAGATTTTCAGCCGTTTTTGGAAGCAGGCATTGACATCTATCAAAAACGCTGGTAATCAGCCCAAAAAGAAGCTCCTGTACTTTTTTCAGCTACAGGCTTTTTGCTTCAGGCGTTAAAACGCTCAGATGTGAACAGGGGCCATTTAAATGAATGGGGTTTTACTTGTTGGGCGTTTTGGAACGTTTTTTATTAGCGTTTTTGGAACTGAAAAACGCTCAAAAATGCCCAGGTGTGAATGGAGCCTTAACCTTTAATTTCTTGGTTGGCTGTATTATGCTTTGTTGAACTTTATTTAACCAGATTGTTAGCTATCTTGTGGGATCTAAAGCCAATATTTTCTATTGTTTTTTGCTCACAATAGTTATATTCCCGACCAAGACTTTAATTTAAAATTTAATTTAATTAAAATTTAATTGAAATGAACAGGAGGGACTACAGCATTCTGATCCTAATTTATTATATTGTATTAAAGGGAATGCATACTTTTATACTGTATTTTTTCTTTTTTTTTTCATTTGGTTTTGAGAAATCTTATTTTGTTTCTTTTAAAACATTTAAAGTGTAAGTAATGGGACAAAATCAAATGTTACATTTATTTTTTGTCCATTGAGGGACATAGGAAGTCTTTAAAGGGCTACTCCATTTTTATGGGGAAAAAAATAGAAAATTAAAAAAAATAATATTAATATAGCATATACAAATGCAACACAAGTCATATTGTAATTGAATGTTATTAAACATTGCCTTTCTTTTTCAATCTGCTGCTCTGTAATTTTCTGTGCAATGCAATATGGCTACCTGGAGGTGTTCTGTACACAGAATGTCCCCCAAAAACATAAATTTCCTGCTTGTGTGATTGGCTCACTGATTTTCCCAGAAGTCAACACTAAGATACAAGTCAGATTTTTGGCATCCCCTGTAACAAGAATGTCATTTTTGATAGGATACTTCCAACAGGAAATAACGTCTAAAGGGATGCAGACCCTGACACTTTCCTCATTAGATCGGTATGTTTGTTATGGTATAAAAATGTGAGTCACATTGATTTGGGAGAGACCAGCCCTATATACAGTGGGTACGGAAAGTATTCAGACCCCCTTAAATTTTTCACTCTTTGTTATATTGCAGCCATTTGCTAAAATCATTTAGGTTCATTCTTCTTCCTCATGAATGTACACGCAGCTCCCCATATTGACAGAAAAACACAGAATTGTTGACATTGTTGTAAATTTATTAAAAAAGAAAAACTGAAATATCACATGGTCCTAAGTATTCAGACCCTTTGCTGTGACACTCATATATTTAACTCAGGTTCTTTCCATTTCTTCTGATCATCCTTGAGATGGTTCTACACCTTCATTTGAGTCCAGCTGTGTTTGATTATACTGATTGGACTTGATTAGGAAAGCCACACACCTGTCTATATAAGACCTTCCAGATCGCAATGCATGTCAGAGCAAATGAGAATCATGAGGTCAAAGGAACTGCCTGAAGAGCTCAGAGACAGAATTGTGGCAAGGCACAGATCTGGCCAAGGTTACAAAAAGATTTCTGCTGCACTTAAGGTTCCTAAGAGCACAGTGGCCTCCATAATCCTCAAATGGAAGACGTTTGGGATGACCAGAACCCTTCCTAGAGCTGGCCGTTCGGCCAAACTGAGCTATCGGGGGAGAAGAGCCTTGGTGAGAGAGGTAAAGAAGAACCCAAAGATCACTTTGGCTGAGCTCCAGAGATGCAGTCAGGAGATGGGAGAAAGTTGTAGAAAGTCAACCATCACTGCAGCCCTCCACCAGTTGGGGCTTTATGGCAGAGTGGCCCGACGGAAGCCTCTCCTCAGTGTAAGACACATGAAAGCCCGCATGGAGTTTGCTAAAAAACACCTGAAGGACTCCAAGATGGTGAGAAATAAGATTCTCTGGTCTGATGAGACCAAAATAGAACTTTTTGGCCTTAATTCTAAGCGGTATGTGTGGAGAAAACCAGGCACTGCTCATCACCTGTCCAATACAGTCCCAACAGTGAAGCATGGTGGTGGCAGCATCATGCTGTGGGGGTGTTTTTCAGCTGCAGGGACAGGACGACTGGTTGCAATCGAGGGAAAGATGAATGCGGCCAAGTACAGGGATATCCTGGACAAAACACTTCTCCAGAGTGCTCTGGACCTCAGACTGGGCCGAAGGTTTACCTTCCAACAAGACAATGACCCTAAGCACACAGCTAAAATAACGAAGGAGTGGCTTCACAACAACTCCTTGACTGTTCTTGAATGGCCCAGCCAGAGCCCTGACTTAAACCCAATTGAGCATCTCTGGAGAGACCTAAAAATGTCTGTCCACCAACGTTTACCATCCAACCTGATAGAACTGGAGAGGATCTGCAAGGAGGAATGGCAGAGGATCCCCAAATCCAGGTGTGAAAGACTTGTTGCATCTTTCCCAAAAAGACTCCTGGCTGTATTAGATCAAAAGGGAGCTTCTACTAAATACTGAGCAAAGGGTCTGAATACTTAGGACCATGTGATATTTCCGTTTTTCTTTTTTAATAAATCTGCAACAATGTCAACAATTCTGTGTTTTTCTGTCAGTATGGGGTGCTATGTGTACATTCATGAGGAAGAAGAATGAACTTAAATGATTTTAGCAAATGGCTGCAATATAACAAAGAGTGAAAAATTTAAGGGGGTCTGAATACTTTCCGTACCCACTGTATATGCACAGTATCTCAGTGAGTACACCCCTCACATTTTTGTAAATAATTTATTATATCTTTTCATGTGACAACACAGAAGAAATGACACTTTGCTACAATATAAAAAGTAGTGAGTATACAGCTTGTATAACAGTGTAAACTTGCTGTCCCCTCAAAATAACTCAACACACAGCCTAATATTAATGTCTAAATTGCTGGGAACAAAAGTGAGTATACCCCTAAGTCAAAATGTCGAAATTGGGCCCAATTAGCCATTTTCCCATCCCGGTGTCATGTGACTCGTTAGTGTTACAAGATCTCAGGTGTGAATAGGGATAAGTTGTGTTAAATTTGGTGTAATTGCTCTCACTCTCTCGTACTGGTCACTGGAAGTTCAACATGGCACTTCATGGCAAAGAACTCTCTGAGGATCTGAACAAAAAGAATTGTTGCTCTACATCAAGATGGCCTAGGCCAGTGATGGTGAACCTTGGCACCCCAGATGTTTTGGAACTACATTTCCTATGATGCTCGTGCACTCTGCATTGTAGTTGAGCATCATGGGAAATGTAGTTCCAAAACATCTGGGGTGCCAAGGTTCGCCATCACTGGCCTAGGCTATAAGAAGATTGCCAAGACCCTGAAACTGAGCTGCAGCACTGTGGCCAAGACCATACAGTGGTTTAACAGGCCAGGTTCCACTCAGAACATTCCTCGCCATAATCAACCAAAGAGTTTGAGTGCACGTGCTCAGCGTCATATACAGAGGTTTTCTTTGGGAAATAGACGTATGAGTGCTGCCAGCATTGCTGCAGAGGTTGAAGGGGTGGGAGGTCAACCTGTCAGTGCTCAGACCATATGCCGCACACTGCATCAAATTGGTCTGCATGACTGTCGTCCCAGAAGGAAGTCTCCTCTAAAGATGATGCACAAGAAAGCCTGCAAACAGTTTGCTGAAGACAAGCAGACTAAGGACATGGATTACTGGAACCATGTCCTGTGGTCTGATGAAACTAAGGTAAACAGATTTGGTTCAGATGGTGTCAAGCATGTGTGGCAGCAACCAGGTGAGGAGTACAAAGACAAGTGTGTCTTGCCTACAGTCAAGCATTAGTGGTGGTAGTGTCATGGTCTGGGGCTTCATGAGTGTTGCCGGTGTACTGCCGAAATTTCCAACTTGCCAAACCCGCGTCACTTCCGGTCAGAGATCTCGGCAAGTTGCCGCTACTGCTCATGCACAACCGGCAAGGCTTGTTCACAGAGAACATGCATGAGAGTTGGAGTTCTCGGGAAAAGAATGCAATTACCTACTGCGCATGCGCGAACGGCAATGCCCGTTCACAGAGAACTCCAACGCCCGTGCATGAGAGTTGGAATTCTCAGCAGGACGATTCAAAACTACTGCACATGCGCCCGCGGACAGTGCCTGACAGCTGGAGCTTTTGGCAAATAAAAATCCATGCACAGTGCTATCCCCCCACAGTAACGTGTACGTGTGAGCGTCCCTATGCGCTTTTTGAATGGGCAGAGACACAGCCAGGAGTTAGCAGAGCTAAGCCTGAAAGGGGATGCTGGAATTTATAGTTCCTCAAAAAAAAAAAAATTGTGAAGCTGAGCCTGCAAGTACATGCTGGGATTTATAGTTCTTCTACAAAAAAAAAAAACACAATTGTGAATGGCGCAGAGACACAGGCAGGATGTAACGGAGCCTGAAAGGACATGCTGGGATTTATAGTTCCTCTCAAAATAAAAAAACACAATTTTGATCAGCATTGAGACACAGGCTGCATTATGGGAGACAGGCTGGATGACGGTGGGGAACACAGGCTGCATGATGGGGGACAGGCTGGATGACAGTGGGGACACTGGCTGCGTGATGGGGGACACAGGCTGGATGACGGCCAGGAACACAGGCTGCGTTATGGGGGACACAGGTTGTGTGATGGGTGACAGGCTGGATGACAGCGGGGAACACAGGCTGCGTTATGGGGGACACAGGCTGCGTGATGGGGGACAGGCTGGATGACACAGGCTGCGTTATGGGGGACACAGGCTGCGTGATGGGGGACAGGCTGGATGACGGCGGGGACACAGGCTGCGTGATGGGGGACACAGGCTGGATGATGGCGGGGAACACAGGCTGCATTATGGTGGACACAGGCTGCGTGATGGGGGACAGGCTGGATGACGACGGGGACACAGGCTGCGTGATGGGGGACACAGGCTGGATGACGGCGGGGACACGGGCTGCGTGATGGGGAACAGGCTGGATGGCGGCGGGGACACGGGCTGCGTAATGGGGGGCAGGCTGGATGACAGCAGGGGACACAGGCTGGATGACAGCAGGGGACACGGGCTGAATGACGGCGGGGGACACAGGCTGAATGACGGCAGGGACACAGGCTGAATGACAGTGGGGACACAGGCTGCATGACGGCGGGACACACCCCTTGCATGCTGAATGGTTAGCGGCTGTAGCATGAAGATAGGGGACCTGTCTGTGGGGGGTAAGAATAAGCGGTTAGAGGAGTGGGGGGGCTACTATAGGTGCAGTCACGGTAGGCAAACTTTAAGGGGCCACAGCTTGGACCCTGAATGAGTCCAGGGTCCCAAATTTGGCACAGAGATAGGGGAGGTCTACCTCTGGGGGCCTCTAGTATCCCTGTACCAAATTTGGTGCCCCTAGCCCCCGGGGTTAGGTCAGCTTGGTGCAGTATGGCAAGCTTGGAGTGGGCACAGTTGCAGGGACACAGCTCATGCCCCAAACATGCCTGGGGTTTCCAAATTTGTCACGGAGGTAGGGGAAGTTTAACATTACCATCCCAAAAATGTTGGGGTCATTAGCCCAAAATGTCTTTGTCAAATTTTTATGGGGTCACTCAGGAGCATATGGCCGCCAGTCAGTACCACAAAGTGGGGATTGCTGGGTACCATATTATTCACCGTAGTCTTAGCTATCTGTAAAGTGGGGCTTTGCATTACCTATGTTCTGCAGTATTAGTCCAAAGTCGATCCCCATGCCAGCCCATGTAAAAATTAAGCATTGGACACAAAAATGTTTTGTGGCTCCTAGAAGTCCTCTAGTATTTGTTTGCCAAATATGGTGCCCTTAACCCCCCTGGTTTGGGTACCGCAGCGCCCTAAATTTAAAGTAGCTTCACCCGCTATGTTAAACTTTGGCACAGTCGTAGTCTGGACATTTGAGGGACTGCAGCTTGAGCCCCAAAAGAGTATGGGGGCCATATTTGGCACGGAGGTAGGAGAGGTCTTCCTTTACCAAATATTTTGGAGTCGCTAGCCCAAAATTTCCTGATGGTGTTTCTTAGCATCCCAGATGTTTTGAAACTACATTTCCCATGATGCTCAACTACACTGCAGAGTACATGGGCATCATGGGAAATATAGTTCCAAAACATCTGGGGTACCAAGGTTTGCCAGCACTGCTATAGTATCTCTGAGCCAAGTTTGAGGCCCCTAGCCACCAGGGTTTAGGTACCACCAGGCCCATTATTTAAGTCAGCTTGGTTCTGTGTGGCAATCATCGAGTGGGCACAGTTGCAGGGCCCCAGCTCGGGCACCAAACAAGTCCAGGGGCCCATATTTGGCACAGAGGTAGGGGAGATCTTCCTTTACCACTCTTAAATATTGGAGCAGCTAGCCTGAAATTTTCTGGTCAACTTTTTTAGGGGCCCCTTGGGAGTGTGTGGCCCTCGGGCAGTCCCGTGGAGCAGGGACTGCTGGGTACTATATTAATCTCCATATTCTTAGCTATCCAATGGTACCTGCAGAGCAGGGCTCACTGTTACCTATGTTCTGCAGTATTCGAGCAATGTCGACCCCCATGCCAGTCCTCGTAAATATTAGGCATCGGCCACAAAAAAAAATGTGTGTGGCCCCCTGGGGGTCATCTAGTATCCCTGTACCAAGTTTGGTGCCCGTAACCATCGTGATTCGGGTGCCACAGGGCCCTAAATTTATGGTAGATTGGCCTGCTATGTTAATCTATGGCTTGGTAACGGTTGGGAATTTGAGGGGCCACAGCTCGGGCCCCAGAATAGACCAGGCTCCCACAGCTTGGGCCCCTTGACATGTTTGGGGCCCAAGCTGTGGCCCCTCAAAATTTCTTACTGTGCCATATATTAACATAGGCTAGGCCTAGGCCCTGTGGTAGCAGAACGATGTTGCCCAGGGGCACCAAATTAGTTAAAGGCTTATTAGAGAACTCCCAGGGGCCACAAAAGTTTTTTGTGGCCAATTCCTAATTTTCATGGGGACCTGCATGGGGTTGGAATTTGCCCGACCACCGCAGGACACAGGAACTGCAGGGCACCGCTCTGCAAATACTGTTAAATAGCTAAGAGTCCAGAGATTCCTGCAGTACTCACCAATCCCCGCTCTGCAGTAGTGCCCGAGGGCCACACACTCCCAAGGGGCCCCCTAAAAAGTTGACCATAAAATTTCAGGTTAGCGACCCCAAAATTGTAGAATAGTATAGGAAGACCTTTCCTACCTCTGTGCCAAATGTGGGCCCCTGGACTCATTCAGGCCAGATCTGTGGCCCCTCAAATTCCCGATCGCGGCTGCACCATAGTTTAACATAGCAGGCCAGGCTAGCTTAAATGTAGGGCACCAAGTTTGGCACAGGGATACTATATGATCCCCAGGGGCCCTCATACATTTGTTTGGGGCCAATGCTTCATTTTCACAGGGACCTGCATTGGGGTAGACTTTAGCTGACCACCGCAGAATAGGGATTCCTGTGGTATCCAGCACTCCCTGCTGTGCTGCGTGGCCCGGGCCACATACTCTCAAGGGGCTCTAGAAAAAATTGACCAGGAAACTTTGGGCTAACAAACCCCAAAAAGTTTGGGGTGGTAAGGGAAGGCCTCCCCTACTTCTGTGCCAAATATGGGCCCCCCGGACTCATTTGGGGTCCAAGCTGTAGCCCCTCAAATTTCCAGACTACGATCCTGCCATAGATTAACAAAGCAGGCCAAGCTACTAGCAACTACTACTAGCTACTAACTACTGTAAGGCCCAAACCACGGGGGTTCAGGGCACCATACTTGGCAAACTTATACTAGAGGACCTCCAGTAACCACGCAAAATCTTTGGCCAAATACTGCAGAACATGGGTAATACAAAGCCCCGCTTCACGGGTACTATCGGATAGCTAAGACTATGGGGATTAACTACTTACCCAATGACGGCTACAGCGCAGTCAGCTTATTCTGGGAGGGCATACAGGGATGTCCTCCCAGAATAGCGCTTCCCGCGGATTGTGGTAAAGGGCCAACGACAGGGGCCCTTTACTACGTGACCGCTTCACCCAATGACTGACCGATCATTTGTCAACAAGCTGGTGCATGTCCAGTTCAACTCTATCCTCGCATGCCGATCAGCACCACCCCTGCCTCATCCATGCCCACCTGTGCCTCATTCATGCCCAGCTGTGCCTCATGCATGCCTACCTGTGCCTCATTCATCGCTATGCGTGCCTCATGAGTGCTCATTTGTGCCTCATCTGTGCAACATCAGTGTGTCCCTCATCATGCAGCCTTTGTCCCCGACAATGCAGCCTGTGTCCCGCATCATGCAGCCTGTGTCCCCCATCATGCAGCCTGTGTCCCCCATCATGCAGCCTGTGTCCACCATCATGCAGCCTGTGTCCCCCATCACTCAGCCTGTGTCCCCGCCGTCATCCAGCCTGTGTCCCCCATCATGCAGCCTGTGTCCCTGCAGTCATCCAGCCTGTCCCCCGTCATGCAGCCTGTGTCCCCGTCGTCAGCCAGCCTGTCCCCCTTTAGGAAGCCTGTGTCCCCGCCATCATCCATCCTGTCCCCATCACGCAGCCTGTGTCCCCCATAATGCAGCCTGTGTTCCCCACCATCATCCAGCCTGTGTCCCCCATCATGCAGCCTGTGTCCCTGCCGCCATCCAGCCTGTCCCCCATCACGCAGCCTGTGTCCCCCATCACCCAGCCTGTGTTCCCCGCCATCATCCAGCCTGTGTCCCCATCACGTAGCCAGTGTCCCCGTCGTCATCCAGCCTGTCCCCCATCACGCAGCCTGTGTCCCCCATCACGCAGCCTGTGTTCCCCACCGTCATCCAGCCTGTCCCCCATCACGCAGCCAGTGTCCCCGCCGTCATCCAGCCTGTCCCCCATAACGCAGCCTGTGTTCCCCGCCATCATCCAGTCTGTCCCCCATCACGCAGCCTGTGTCTCTGCGCTGTTCACATTTGTGTTTTTTTTTTTTGAGAGGAACTATAAATCCCAGCATGCACTTTCAGGCTCAGCTTTACAATTGTGTTTTTTTTTCTGTAGAAGAACTATAAATCCCAGCATGTCCTTTCAGGCTCAGCTACATCCTGCCTGTGTCTCTGCGCTGTTCACAATTGTGTTTTTTTTTGAGAGGAACTATAAATCCCAGCATGTACTTTCAGGCTCAGCTTCACAATTTTTTTTGAGGAACTATAAATCCCAGCATTCCATTTCAGACTTAGCTCTGCTAACTCCTGGATTTGTCTCTGCCCATTCAAATAGCACATAGGGATGCTCACAATGGTACACGTTACTGTGGGGGGATAGCACTGTGCACAGGTTTTTTATTTGCCAAAAGCTCCAACTGTCAGGCACTGTCCGCGGGCGCATGCGCAGTAGTATTGAATCGTCCTGCCGAGAATTCCAACTGAAGTTCTCTGTGAACGGGCATTGCCGTTCGCGCATGCGCAGTAGGTAATTGCCTTCTGCTGCTGAGAACTCCAACTCTCATGCACGGAGTTGGCATGCACAGTAACGGCAACTTGCCGAGATCTCCGACCGGAAGTGATGCGGTTTGGAGATTTCCACAAGTTGCAAAGTTCGGCAGTACACCAGCACTGGGGAGCTACTATTTTATTGAGGGAACCATGAATGCCAACATGTACTGTGACATACTGAAGCAGAGCATGAACCCCTCCCTTCGGAGACTGGGCCGCAGGGCAGTATTCCAACATGATAACGACCCCAAACACACCTCCAAGACGACTACTGCCTTGATAAAGAAGCTGAGGGTAAAGGTGATGTACTGGTTAAGCATGTCTCCAGACCTAAACCTTCCAGCATCTGTGGGGCATCCTCAAACAGAAGGTAGGAGCGCAAGGTCCCTAACATCCACCAGCTCCATGATGTCCTCGTGGAGGAGTGGAAGAGGACTCCAGTGGCAACCTTTAAAGCTCTGATGAACTCCTTGCCCAATAGGGTTAAGGCAATGCTGGAAAATAATGGTGACCATACAAAATATTAAAACTTTAGGCCCAATTTGGGTATTTTGACTTAGGGGTGTACTCACTTTTGTTGCCAGCGTTTTAGACATTAATTGCTGTGTGTTGAGTTATTTTGAGGGGACAGCAAATATGCACTGTTATACAAGCTGTACAATCACTACTTTACATTGTAGCAAAGTGTAATTTCTTCAGTGTTGTCACATGAAAAGATATATTAAAATATTTACAAAAATGTGAGCGGTGTACTCACTTTTGTGACATACTGTATACAGACAAAGAGAAAGGGGAAGAAAGGGTGATCTTTACCCCACAATAGATGGGCTTTTAAATGGTAACTCCCAAATAAAATGTAGTAGCCATACAAATACCTTATTTAAAAATGTACAAAAATATATTTATTAAACATCCAAAATCATATACATAACCTTACTGCAGACAGGGCCGTAGAAAGACATAGGGCCAATATAAACATTGCGCAAACAACAACTTCAGTAGTGTATGATGGATATGAGTACAAAATATGCCAACATGTTTCGTTGTGTGAATATTCTGCTTCTTCAGGGCTTTTGTTGTCCACCTATTCTTCACAGATGTCTAATATATTCATATAGAGAAAGAAAGCATAAACTTCTAAAGAATACACCATACACGCAAGTAAGAATAAAATAATTACAATAAACTAACCCGTCCAATATATACATGGGGTGTTACTCATTAGATCCCTGATTCTGCAGCAGCTGGTTGATAATTATGAAACCCCTCCCATTAGACTCACTTAGCACACGGGGCACAGAGGAACAAACAGTGATTTCTTCAGAATAACAAAAGGTATGAATCGGCAACAAAGTTTGTTAAAATCCTTGTAATGTACATAGATCACCCAGAGGGGATTTACAGAGTTACACTTTAAAGTATAACTAAAGGCAAAACTTTTTTTTTTAGTTTTGGATAGAGTGGAGAGGGATTAGAATACCTGTCAGGTTTTATAGCTGTATGTGCCCCCGCTAAGGAGATTCTCCCTCTCTATTTGTCCTGTTTACCATTATCATTGAAAGTGAAAGTAAAAGTAAAAGAAAATTCCACATTTTGGGTTGTCCCCAGAAAAGTAATAGAGGGGAAATGTTTAAATGGGAACATTAATTCTAGTGACCTGGGGTTCCCAAAGGAATTACTTTACTTTTCAGGAATTTCCTGTAATTTTCTGTTTTGGCTATGGGACAGGAAGTGAAGGGAAATCTCTGCAATGGGACACAGATGGCAAAAGAAAATCTTACAGGGGTTATGACCATCTCTTACTTACAAAATTAAAAAAAAAGTTTTGCCTTTAGTTCTACTATAACTGTCAAGTTCTATTGCCACCTACAGGGGGGATTGTAAATGGGCAAATTGTAGGGCAGCCCAGGGAAACCCATTTTGATAGTGTACTAGCAGGAGGGATAACTTTCTCACCTCTTCTAGGAAAAGTCTCTTATTTTTAGCTAGCATTTTTTTTCTTTAATCAAGATTTTTTTGTACATACATTTTGAACTGGTCTCTACATGACAGCTTTCTGGATTGGCCTTTGTAAAACCTAACTTTGGAGTGTCATACCCAGATCCCATTGGACTGGACATTACAAGGCTGGGTTCAGCACAAGGTACCTTCCAGATCTTCCAGGTCCACAGCGGCTGCCATTGCCTCAGCACTTGCCCTATATCTGAAAGCTCACTTTGTGAGTTGGCCAGTTGGACTGAGTCTGGGATCCACATCATTATTTGGACCACTGAGCACTTTCAAATTTTCCACTTTCTGTTGGTTTTACCGAGGGAATGGATTAATGCTGAGAGATTCAGTGCTGACTTCATCTGCTGGCTGGAGTGTTGCATGCTCTCTTTCCAGCCATACAACGTTGAGGAAACATCTCCCCCCCTCCTACTTGCAAGAGCTACGTGGAACTGGCCATCTAGCCCTACATAGAGATGTAAAATTTCTGAAAATTTTGAAGCTCAGAAAAAAACATTTTTTTTCCGTTTTTTAGGGAAAAAAACAGAATTTTTTGGAAAAATTGAAAAAAATGCTACATTAGCACTTTTTTGTCTTTTTAAGATTGAAAGTCATTCTGTTACTTTAGGAACATAAAATATGACTATAGACAAATTGACTTGGCTTAAAATTATCACAACTAGCATATTAAAAATATAGTGTAGCCAAACAATTATCACAAACAGAATTTACTTTTTTATAATATTTATTTGTAACAAAGGGAACAACAATCTCCTGAACTGCTTACCAGTTTATGTGAAACAGCCACAAAGCCTCCACAAAACAATTTTCAAAACCAAAAGTAACAATTTTTCATATTTTCTCTCCACAGTATTAAATAAAAATAAAAACCCCATTCTCATAAAAAGAATTGAAGTTGGGGGAAGTGTTAAGAAGAGAGTGGGACTAAAGCCCCGTACACACGTAGCGATTGTCGGCCGTAAATATTCGGCCGCCGAACGATCGGCCGATTATCGGCTTGTTAGTATGATGCTTCCGACAACCGACAGCGACTTTTCGGCCGAACAGAATCGGGTGTGCAGGCATTAAAATTTTTGTTGGCCAACACCAGAACGGCCGATTGTTCGCCAGTCAGTACAGAATTCGGCCGACAAACAGCCGATTAGCAAGACTGGGCATGCTCAGAAAAGAAAAAACACACGGAAAGTTAACCATCACATGACATCACTACTGCAGTCGGCTGTTGTTGGCTGACAAAATTCATGTGCAGTCTTTTGCAGTTTTCAGCCGACAGGACAGCACCGGACAAAAGACGGCCGATCGTTCGGCCGACATTCGGTACGTGTGTACGGGGCTTAAGTTTCAATGGACATTTAGTGCCAGTTCACATTTATGCGATGCAGGAACACTGCCAATATACTGCGTGTTCCCACATTGCATCCGCAGCACAGGCAGTTCACACTGCCATATGTGATACGCTGGGGGTGTCAATTCAAAGTCAACGACACCCCCAGATCAGATCGCAAATCGCAGTGCGATCTGAGAGTTCACACAGAATCGGATCGCACTAGTGTGAACCACCATGCGGTCCTATTCTGCTGCGGACCAAAAAAGGGTCCTGTGCGTGTTTAGTGCGATTGCGGTGTGAATTCAGTCATACAAACTGTATGGCTGAATTTGCACCGCACAGACATCGCATGTAATTTTAGTAGCAGTGCGCTCCGAATTACATGCGATCTCTGTGATCCCAGGAATGTGAACCGGCACTAAATCAGAATCATTTTCTGAGCTGAAATTGTCAGTATCCGTCTCTGCTTCTGCAGCTACCCTTTTTTGTCCGTCATCACAATTAGGAACTTCTAAAAACTGAAGGTTTGCCCGGATCGAAACAAGCTTCTCTACCCTTTCACATGTCAGTTTATTTCTTGACTAATGGGCCATACACACTATAAGATTTTCTGAAGACTTTTTCCTTTAGACTTACCAAAACCATATCATATGATGTCAAACCTAAACACTTTCAATTTGTATGCAATCTGGCAGACCCTTGCACTACATAGAAAAGGTAAATCTGAAGGAAATCTAACCACAAAAGTTGGATAGTGTGTATCCAGCTTTAGTTAGTGTTTCCAAACATTCTTTCACATGCTGCAGAAGATGGAGGTATCTGGAGAAGGCAAGAAGCAATAGGAGTCAGAGGCTGTGTTGTGCAAAGACCTTGCCACCGTGTTGCAGGAGGAATATGTTTGGCAGAATCCCAGATTGCATTCCTGGACCAAATCCCTGAAGATGTTCTATATTATATTCTGCAACATTTGAAAGTACCTTCCCAACATCAAGTCCTAAATGTGATGCTTGTTTTGTGATCACTGAGGGAAGAACCAGATTACAGTACTGGTAATTTATTTACACAAAAGTTTATAAAGATAAACTAATGTAGCTAAATTGGTTCAGTTTTCTGGATTCAGAATCAGATAAATGTAAACTATACTTTCAGGTCCTTTTTGTTGCTCTGTATTTTCTTCCAATGCTTTTGAGGCCTAGTAAAGAGGACAGAACAAACCAAACACACCCACTAACATGCAAAAGCAAAACTGAAACCTTTTTCTTGTTACAATAGCAGCGCAGCGCAACACCTCCTAAAGGAAGAAATGCATACTGTTCTTGCATTGGAGGGTTCAGTTTGTTACCTAGGACTTGCTTGTCCTCACTCAGTGCACAGAAATTGGAATAATCTGATATCATAAATTTTTTTAAGAAATGATTTGGAAAACATTTGAACACCCTGTCTTAAAATATTTTATTCATCATGTTAAAAATAAAATATTTCACAATTTTTTTTTCTTTTTTAAATTTTTTGGAAAAAAACAAAATAGCCGTTTTTTTTTTTTTCTGGGCCTTCACATCTCTAGCCCTACACCTGCTACCAGCAGTTGAGTTTCTGAGTAACTGAGGCCTTGCCTTATACCCTTAACTATGTTGCCTTACTTTCTTACAGTTGCAACAAGTCTTATTCTAATCAAGTGGGGGCAGTCCTATTGTCCTGGGTGCCCTCAGCTTACACTCCACTTGTTGATGAGGCACTGCTTATAAGAAAGCATACAGAGACAGTTGATTTCTGCAGCCTGGAATCTTCATGCCCAGTACTCCAAGAGTATGCGTCTTTGAAGTCTTTCTTTATTTTCTTAGCTGTGGCCACCCCCCCTGTGCTGTCTAAGGAGGTTTTAACTATGATTATGCATGATAACATAGCCAAAATTCCTATCGCTCCCAAAATAAAAGAGTCTGGCTCAACTCTTATTGATTCATGCTAACCATGCTACGTCCTTAGGTGGTAAGTGGTTAAAAATGGTTTGTCCCTTCTGTGCATCTGGCAGTGTCCCATCATAACAAAGCACCCACCGGTCCAGTGAAGGATACACCTGTCTTCAAGTGGTTAGAGGCCCTCTCTAGAGCTCTAGACCTTGATCTGTAAAACTATCATGGGTGTCGTGGCAGAGCCTGACGTGTAGAAGGATCTCTCACCGGATGAAGAGCCTGGATTTATGTGCGATCTCAGGACGGGGATGCTGACAGGATACTTAGACGGACACAGGTTCACCAGAGGCGCGGAGTCTAAGTGCTAGCCAGTATTCACCAGGGCCCCTGATGGTGGGGATGGATTTGGCTGCGTGCTAACACCAGGTCGCAGTCCTCCGAATTCCCTAGCCAGGCCAAGAGCGGGTCCAGGTCCAGTGGGCAGCAGATAATCAAGGTCAGAGGCAAGCCAGGTCAGACGATCAGGAACAGCAGGTAAATTCAGGTACAGGAGACAGGAGAGCTGAAGATCACACAGCAAAGATTCAGTGTGACCACTGCCCTTAAATAGGCCATTTGGCGCCAATGGTGATTGTGCGCACGTTTGCGCGAACAGGAGGACGCTAAGGTATCCTCTAACTATTCAATGCGCCTCTGCGTAGGCGCATGCGCATAGGCGCTCGCCGGTTTGCATCGCCAGTGCGCCTGCGCATAATAGCGAATCCCTGACAAAAACTCTAACTCCCTGGTCTAAGGTTTTTAGAAAAAATATGATTACTATTGAGGTTGATCCCTGGATCATAGAATATTAAGAAGCAATGGCTTTAGTTTAGAGCAGACAGTCACCAGCTCTCTGCTCACAGAGCTCTGAGAGCCGAGCGATCAGCGGTCTTTGATCACTCGGTTCTCAGTCTAAGGCTCCATGTACACGGGACATGTAAAACGTGCTGCAAAGCTAGTTCTGACGCCGGGAAAAAGCAGCTGTTAAACGTGCTTTCAGTAGCTTTTTCCATTGGCGTTATTGCACGTTTGGCCACGTTGCTTTTAGGAGACCCCGCCCCCTCGTGTCACAGATGACATGAGGGGGCGGGGTCTCCTGATGACGTCACCGGGCGGCCACGCCCACAATGGCTATATAACAAGCTGCAGAGACCGGAGAACGGCATAATCACCAGAGACATCGTCTGAGGAGGACCGGAGGAAGAAGAAGAGCCGAGGGCAAAAGAGCAGAAGAGCGGACAGCAAAAGAGCAGAAGGCCAGAAGAGCGGAGAGGGAGAAGACCAGAGCGGAGAAGACCGGATGAAGAGTTTTAATAAACTTTCCAAAACGTCTCCTGTCGTTATTTACATACACTGCCTTTTATGGGGAGAATGGGTAGGGGTACAGTGTACCCCATACCCATTCACATAGGGGGGGGGTCCGGGATCTGGGGGGCCACCCTTGTTAAAGGGGGCTTCCAGATACCGAGAAGCCCCCTGCCCGCAGACCCCCACAACCACCGGCCAGGGTTGTGGGGATGAGGCCCTTGTCCTCATCAACATGGGGGAAAGGTGCTTTGGGGTGGGGGGTACAGAGCTCCCCCTGCCCAAAAAGCACCAACACCCCCCCATGTTGAGGGCATGTGGCCTGGTATGGTCCAGGGGGGGGTGTCCGCTCGCTCGTCCCCTCCCCCTTCCTGCCCAACCGGGCTGCATGCTCGGATAAGGGTCTGGTATGGATTTTGGGGGGACCCCACGCCACTTTTTCGGCATGGGGCTACACTCAAATTCTATACCAGACCCGAAGCACCTGGTTTAGAACCTGGGGGGGAACCCCACGCCGTTTTATTGGCGTGGAGTTCCCCCCTCAAGATTCTCACAGCGCAAGTCGCGCTGCAAGTCGGATCATCCTGATCCGATTTGCGGTGCGCCTTCCATTCAAATCAATAGGCTCCCATAGGGAACCATTGATTTTGAATGGAAGAAACGCCGGGAAACACACGTTCGAACGGAAATAATTGCGTTCCAAAAAACGTCCCTGAACTCAACTGCCTGCAAATGGCTGTAAACGACCCTGTGTACATGGACAGATAAGATAACATGTAGATGGGTTCAGGGGCTTCTGAAAAAAAACGCCCAACTGCTCCTAAACGGCCATTTACAACGTCCCGTGTATATGGAGCCTTAGAGGCGGACTGATGCTGCATCCACCTAGGTAAGTATGATTTTAAAAAAAGCCAAACTTCTCTTTTAAAGTGCTGGACTGTGGAACCCACATCTAAGAAGCACCTAGAGCACCCATCTTCCTCAGCCAAAGAAGCCTCGGTCTAGGAAGGCTAATCTTTACTGGAGGTCAAGAAGAATCCTTTTTGTTACTTCTGAGCCTCAAAATACAAGCCAAAGCTAAGCTTAGGCCTCCCGCAAGTCCTGGAACTTCAAGTATGCCAAACCTTCAGATAATTGTTCCTCAACATTTGGACAGCTGACATCTCAGATGTGCGAATGGTGGTTTCCAGGTGCCACAAGCAAGAGTTTTACTCCCAGCCCCCTCTTCGGTTTATCAATTTTAAACTTCCTGTGTAAAGCCTTGTTCACACCAGAATGCAGTGCGGGAAATACGCTTTCCGTGTGCATCTCCTGCACCGTGTTCAAAGCTATCTTCAGTGGGTGTCAATGTACAATGTTAACAACACCCCAAACACAGGTCGCACACGCACTCTGTTTGCCTGCATTGGATCACATGGTACAGAAGTACCATGCCGTCCAATTGCAGTGCATTTCCAAAAAGTAGTGCTTGCTTCTGTGCGATTCCTAGTGTGAACCGGCCCTAACTGCACAAATTACCAGGTCTCCAGGTAGCCCTAGCGGGTCTTCTGAACCAGGGCTTTTTCAAAGAGTGGAAAATATAACATTTTGTGGCAGCACACGTATGGGTAGGCTCCGCCTCCTCTCCTACCCTATAGGACCCCACTCCCATAAATCTTTGCTCCATACCAGGAGCAGTGTTCCTTTTTTGTCCTCCTCCTGCAAGAAGGAAGTCTTACCTTATAGGATATCTATCGGCTTCAGGCGACCTGGTGGCGTGTGGACCTTCCTGTTGTCGTATGCCTCCTGTTTTATGTCCAGCAATCTCGATATTTATCGGGTGGACCCGGGCAATATTGTCTTGATGCTGAAGATGCCGTAAATCCTGCATGAGAGGTGGGCTGCATTGTTGGCCAATACGTCCTTGCTATTAAGCGGATAGGCCCTGATGCATTGTCACACACGCATGTATTTATCCAGGCCTGAGACTGTTCGGCTTTCATCATGGTGGTAAAGTATAAAACTTTCTTTGGTCATTGTATTTCCTGTTTGTTTGCGGCTGGAGCGCTCCTGCGTTCCAGATCGCCGCTTAGGCTCCTCCCCCTGCTTCTCCGGACCTCCGATTGGTCGTCCAGGATGAGGCTTGGCTCTGGCTTCGTTCGCGCATGCGCGCGTACCGCTCCCGATCTCCTATGACGCTATTGCGTCGATGGGGGCGTGGCTTTGCGGCTCCCGGGAGATTTAAGCAGCTGTCAAAGCTGTTTTCAGTGGGATGTCTGCGGGCGTTGCGGTGGCTTCCCCGTGCTGTCTTTCTGCTCCTTAGCGGTGAGTCATGCTTTGAACCAGTGGCTATTGGGGGTTGGGGGGGATGGTGTGGAGATGAAAGTTAGTACATGTATGCTTACTTTCTTCCTGTTGCAGGCTGTTGTCCGGGCTGGATCTGTCATTGGCAGTAAGTTCTCTTCGAGTCCAAATTTCAGCCATTTCGGCTTTTACTGGGACTGCATGGGCTAAACACTCTCTGGTTCGCCAGTTCTTCAGAGGTGCTACCAGGCTAAGACCTAGAAAACCCAGGTTTCCTAAGTGGGATCTTCCTACGGTTTTGGATTTTCTTCCCTCAGTCACCTTGAATCAGGAGGATCCATTCTCCCTAAAAATATCTCAATGAAGACTGCCTTTCTAGTGTCTATTACATCAGCCAAACGGGTTTCCGAACTCAGTGCCTTGGGCTACAAGGAAACATTACTTACGTTTTTTCCTGACCGGGTAGTATTGGTTTCCGATGCTTGGCTCCAATCCAAAGGTAACGTCGGTCTTCCATGTCAACCAGGAGATTGTCCTGCCTACGTTCAAATCTCAGAATGAAAATTCTATCCATCCTTTGGATGTGGGGGAAACTTTACGGCTATATCTGGAGACCACGGCTCCTTTTCGACAGTCAGACCATCTTTTTGTCCTCATCCACGGGAAAAACAAAGGCAAACAAGCTTCCTCAAGATCTATAGCGAGTTGGATAGTTCAGACCATCCAGTGGGCATATAGAGCCAATGGACTGGCTCCTCCAGAGGTGGTGACGGTTCATTCCACTAGAGGGATCTCTACGTCGTGGGCAGCTTCTCTTCATGTAGCTCCTGACGTGATTTGCAGAGCGGCTTCTTGGTCATCAATCAATACCTTCATGTCGCATTACTGTGTTTAACTGGCTTCTTTGTCTTCGGTCAATTTTGGTTTAAAAGTTTTGTCTGTTGACGGTGCAAATTAAACCTATTTTCTGTTAAACCAGCAGTTACCCGCCCGGGTGTGTATGGCAAGTTATTTCCCATACGTGTGCTGCCATGGAGTCTGTCAGGAAAACGGAAAATTTATATCAATACTTACCGTAATTTTCCTTTCCTGATGGACTCCATGGCAACAGGAGTCCCCTCCCATCTGCTGGAGTAGTCTATTTATGGAACACGGCTCCTGGTATGGAGCAAAGATTTATGGGAGTGGGGTCCTATAGGGTAGGAGAGGAGGCGGAGCCTACCCATACGTGTGCGGCCATGGAGTCATCAGGAAAGGACAATTACAGTAAGTATTGATATAAATTTTCAGTTTTTCTCACAGTTTTTGCACATTTCTCTCATAAAAATAGCATTCCGACGCCTGTCAAAAATGCATTCTAGATGTAGAGCTACCCAGCGGGGAGCAAGGTTCAGCGGGCATTATTGGGGACATTAGCGGTAGAGTGACCAGAGATCCAAAATCCAAGGCAGATATGACAAATCCAAAGTGCAGTCTCATAACCTCTAACGAGGATATAGTATGCAACTGGACAAAATTATGACGTTTGCTTGCCAATGCTAGAAGTCTGGCCAACAAGATGGGAGAACTGGAGCTGGTAATGCATGAGGAGGATTTCGATTTTGTGGGAATTTCACTTGGTTTGACAGCTCTCATGATTGGCTGGTGACCATTCTGGGGTATTCCCTTTTTCGCAGAGATAGGTAAGGTAAAAAAGGGGAGGGGTATGCCTGTTTATCAAGAACAATGTGCAAGTGAATATGAGGGAGGAGGTGCAATCTTTATGGGTAGAGCTTCAAAGGGAAGGTACTATGGGGAAAGTAATATTGGGCGTACGCTATAGGCCCCCCCCCCCCACACCTGAGGGAGGAGGGGAGGCAGATCTCTTATCACAGCTTGGAATGGCAACAAGGATGGTAAATGTCATTCTAATGGGAGATTTAATGGGGGATTTTATCCAGATATAGAGTGGGCAGAAGGAACTGCGCATTCATCTGTAGCACCCTCCTAGTGCCTAGTGAGAGAGTATAGTTTTTGGCTCTGTCTGCCTATCAGAGGAGCAGCAGGCAAATCTATATTGCTTTCTGTCTAGCAGAGAGCAGGATCTGTGAGTTAGGTCTGCTCAGTGTGCTCAGTATTTGATTCATTGAGACTGGAGAGTGTTTATCACTGGGCCAATAGGGAAGCATGCTGAACAGTGGGAGGAAACCTGACCAATGAGTACATAGGCTTTGATACAGTCCTGGTGATTGGCGGCTGACTGGCTGTCCCGGTGCATTCTGGGATACTGTATAAAAGCCAGGAGCACATGTGCTGCAGGGTCTTTGGCTGGTGAGCAGAGTCCTGGAGGGAGGGGAGCGGCTGCCTCCTCCTCTGTAGCAGTGGCACGTGGCATCAGGAGGTCGTCCTGAGGGCCAGAGGAACGGAGCTGAACCCAGAGGTCCAGGAAAGCTGACTGAGGGGGAGACACTGGAGACCCTAGAAAAACAGTATCGTGAGTACAGGGGATTGTGTCAAGGGGCCTGACCTGAGGGGGCCACCCCGGAGTAGGACAGTCAGAGGACGGGTGTCAGTGGTCGAGAAAGAGAATGCTAGGAAAGTGTCCTGAAGAGAATTTAGTTCATCAAGTCATCTGGATATCGACTTAACCCCAAATTCACCTAAGTGGCAGGGTGAATCAACAGCCTGGCTGTATCGAGAATTAGAAGTCCTCCATCTTGTGAATAATTAATTTGGAGTATCCCACTATTACCTTCTCCCATCCCTATTTAAAATAAAACACAAAAAACAGCTACATATCCCTGGACTGATCATTGACTGAGCATAGAAGCAAAGTGTTAAATTGTGAATGACAGTGTTGCTAACGGTAACCCAGAGTGTAATATCCAGCAGTCCTCAAGGGGGCAGTGCTACACGTCTAAGGCTCGCCATTTCCTAAATGTTTTGCAGGACAATTTCATGGGTCAGATGGTGAACGCACCAATGAGAAACGTTGCGTTACTAGACCTACTGATTACTAACAATACAGTCCTGATCACGGATGTGGAAATACGGGGCAACTTAGGAAACAGTGAACATAGGTCAGTTAGTTTCTGTATAAACCACAGAAATAGGAAACTGTTCAAGGACACTGAATTTCAAAAGAGCCCATTTCTCTAAACTGCGCACTTTGCTAGACGATATTAATGGGATAGAATCCTAGGAACAAAGAACACTGAGGAAAAATGGGAGTGCTTGAGGAACATACTAAATAAAGGTATTGTCCAGTGCATTCCAACAGGGAAAAAGTTTTTAAAAGAGCTAAAATAAACCCTGGGTGGCTAAACTCTAAAGTAAAAATGCATATAAAAACGAAAGAAAAGGCTTTCAAAAAATACAAGACTGAGGGGTCATTGTCAGCATTCCAACATTACAAAGAATGCAATAAGAACTTTAAGAGTGCAATCAAGGCGGCCAGGATAGAACACGAAAGGCACATAGCGGAAGAGAATAAAAAAACAAAAAAAAAAGCAAATTCTTTAAGTATATAAATAGTAAGAAAGTGAGGCCAGAACATATTGGCCCTATAGAGGACGATGAGGGGAATCTGGCTATAAAGGACAGAGAGAAGGCAAAGGTTCTAAATAAATTCTTCTCCTCAGTCTTCACAAAAGAATTGTGGGGGATACATTAACCTAGACTGTAATGTTAATAACACGTCAAAGGCAGCACCCTCATGGTTAACAAAAGACAGACTCTCAGAACTAGACTTGAAAAACTTAACATAAGTCACCTGGACCACCCGAGGGTCCTAAGGAACTCAGCCAGGTGATAGCCAGACCATTGTTCCTTGTTTTTATGGACAGTCTACTGATGGGAATCTTACCAGCTGATTGGAGAAAAGCCAACGTGGCACCAATATTTAAAAAAGGGCCGATATATATCCCTGGGAACTACAGGCTGGTTAGCCTAACATCAATAGTCTGCAAGCTATTGGAGGGGATGAGGGACTATATACAAGATTTTAGTAATGAAAACGGTATCATTAGTAGTATTCAGCATGGATTCATGAAAAATCCTTGCCAGACCAATCTATTAAGCTTCTATGAAGAAGTGTGCTGCCATCTAGATAAAGAAAGACCTGGGGATGTGGTGTATCTGGATTTTGCAAAGGTATTTGATACAGTTCCCTACATAAGTTACCTGTACAAACTAAGGTACGTAGGTATGCACCATAAGGTGAGTACCTGGATTGAAAACTCGCTTTAGGGGCGAGTCCAAAGGGTGGTGATAAATGGGGAGTTCTCGGAATGGTCTGATGTGAAAAGTGGGGTCCCCCATGAATCTGTCCTGGACCAATCCTGTTTCATTTATTCATAAATGATCTAGAGGATGGGATAAACAGCTCAATCTAAGTATTTGGTCGATACTAAATTAGGCAGGGCAATAACTTCTTAACAGGGTGTGGAAACCTTACAAGAAGACCTGAACAAAATAATGGGGTGGGCATCTACATGGCAAATGAGGTTTAATGTTGTAAAATGTAAGCTAATGCATTTGGGTGCCAGAAATAAGAACACAAGTTACTCACTAGGGGGAGAACCTATTGGGGGAATCTAAGATGGAAAAGGACCTGGGGGTCCTAGTAGATGGCAAGCTCAGCAATGGTATGCGATGCCAAGCTGCTGCAACCAAAGTCAACTGAATACTGGCACGTATAAAAAAGAGGATTCACTTCAGAGATAAAATGATAATTCTCCCACTCTACAAGACTCTGGTCCGGCCGCATCTCGGGTATGCCATACAGTTCTTGGCATTGGTCCTCAGGAAGGATGTGCTGGAACTGGAGAGAGTCCAGAGAAGGGCAACAAAGCTAATAAAGGGAATAAAGCACTTCAGCTATGAGGAAAGACTACAAGCATTGAACTTGTTCTCTTTGGAGAGGAGATGCTTGAGAGGGGATATGATATCAATGAACAAACACCATACTGGGGACCTTAGCATATGGAACAAACTTTTCAGCGAAAGGAAATATAAAAGGACTTGCGGCCATTCACTAAAATTAGAAGAGAAGCGGTTTAACCTTAAACTGCGTAAAGGGTTCTTTACTGTCAGAGTATTAAGGATGTGGAATTCTCTTCCACCTGCAGTGGTATCAGCAGGGAGGATCGATAGTTTCAAAAAACTATTAGATGGGCACCTTAACCACCACAACATACAGGGGTAAACGATGTACTATTGACAGCAAACACACTCATCAAAGATTGAACTGGATGGATTGGTGTCTTTTTCAACCTCACTATGTAACTCTACTGAACAATATTCCCTCATCTTTGTAGTTAATAAATGAAAAGATTAGCTATAATATATAATGATACACAAGCTTTTACCATGCCCTGCATGTTGGTGGTTGCAGCTCAGCATGTCTAAGGCTGGCCTCACACCTATGCAACTCATCTGCATTGCTGCGAACCATGGCAACATACTACTTTGCTCTGTGGTATTATGAGTCAGCAAAAATGGTGCAGGTCCAAATTTTAGGTCCGTTGTGGTACGTTGGCAGCCCAATCAAATGAATGGACTACCGTTAATGCACCCTATTAGACCACACAGGTTCACACCACATCAGACTTCCTGTGGCCCTCAATTGACTGCAAGAAAAGGTTGTTTACAGAGAGTTCAAAAATCCTGTTTCATTAAATAGATCTGTTTATGTTAATATTTTTTAAAATTTCAATCCATTGGGGGCAGTGCCTTTTTAGCAAAAGTTGATCGTTAGATTAACTTCCATCAATGGGTATGTTGGAAAATTTTTCTTGATCAGCTGGTTGCAGCTGATCGGCAGCAGCCGCTGATCAGTTTATTCTGAGAGTCCCGCTGTCAAAATACAATGTTCCAGCAGGAAGATTTCTCTATCCACTTTGGTTGTGTGGATGGAGGAATCAGTTCGATTTTTTTCTGTTCTGCAAACCTGGCTGATCGAAAAAAAAAAAACAAGTCATCTATACCCAGCTTTATTTGGAGCACTTTTGGACTTATTCAGCAAAGCAAAGAATGCTTAGCTAAATGCACAAACCCACAGCAACCAATCAGAATTCAGAGGCTCACTAATTTGAGTGCAGCAGACTTAAATCTGGACACTATAGGTTACTGAACTCCCACATCTGTATTGCACTTTCTGCGTTTATTTATTTAGATCTTTCTGGGGTATGGGTTGTTTTATAACTAAATTTAAGTAAATCTATATATCTTCTATTTTATAAAGAAAGCTAATTAAGCAGAACATCCAAGCATTTTAATTTTCCTTACAGCAGAAGCAGAAATAGGTTTTCAACTGAAATCACTAATGTAGACTTACAATTTTATTTATTTGGAATAAAATCTTCACTTTTCAATTTCCCTAATAATGCATAATTATGTTATTTTGTGAGTAAAAATACATTTTCTATTAACCTCCGTTTACAACTTTGACTGTCAGGCAGAGTCACCAAGACAAAGGATGGACATGAAGTGAGAACTTGTAAAGTGGCTGACAAGACAGGAAGCATCAACATTTCTGTTTGGGATGATGTGGGAAACTTGATCCAGCCTGGGGATATCATCAGACTTACAAAAGGGTAAATGATTGGTGGAGATGATGATTGTACAAGACATAAAAAAAAGACCATTTTAGATCTGGACATTATCCTGACTATCAGTGGCGGCTGGTGCATTGGGGGCACCGCCCCTTATCCATGCGTTCGGCCCCCTAATCTATATTCAGGGCGCCAGACGTATGGAGTTCAATGGGGCTTTTTTTTTTTTTTAACGACTTAAGCCCCAGAAGATTTTACCCCCTTCCTGACCAGGGGGTATTTTGCGATTCGGCACTGCGTGACTTTAACGGACAATTGCGCGGTCGTGCGACGCTGTATCTAAACGAATTTGGCATCCTTTTTTCCCACAAACAGAGCTTTCTTTTGGTGGTATTTGATCACCTGTGCGATTTTTTGATCACGCGCTATAAACAAAAAAAGAGCGTAAATTTTGCAAAAATAGCAATATTTTCACATTTTTTTATATGAAATTCCCCCCAAAAAAAATGTAAAAATCAAAATTTTTTAACATTTTCGGCCAATTTGTTTTATGCTACCTATGTTTGGTAAAAAAAATCGCAAAAAGCGTATTTTGATTGGTTTGCGCAAAATTTATCGCGTTTACTAACAAAGGGAAAGATTTTTGTCATTTTTGTTGTTTTTTTTTTAACGCGTAATGGCGGCGATCTGCGATTTTTTTTGCGGTACTGCGACATTGCGGCGGACAGATCGGACCCTTGACTGACATTTTTGCCACTTTTGGGGTTACCAGTGACATTTCTACAGTAATCAGTGCTATACTTATGCACTGTTACTGTAAAAATACACTGGCAGTGAAGGGGTTAACTTTTTTTGAAAGGGAGGGGCTATGTGTGTCCCTAGGGGCATGCTTTCTACTGTGATTGGCTGTGGCTTCAGATGTATGAAGAGTGATCAACGGTTCTACATAGTAGAACCGTATGATCATCCTTCATACACAGGGGAGAATGACAGGCAGCTTGTTTACACAAGCCGCCTGACTTTCTACCTCTCCCCCGCCGATCGCAGAGTGACCGGCGGACATCGGGTCCGCCGGTCACACGCGCGGGGGGGTCCGTGATAGTCGTGCGGCGGTCGGCAAGTGGTTAAGTGATTAAAGCCAGAGGCTCTGATAGGCTAAAAAAAAGGGTGGGCTCGGGGCGCAGAGCACTGCGCCCTGAGCCCACCTAGTTGTGTGACAATCGCAAATGAATATTCGCTATTGTCACACGGATCCTCCTCCTGGCCAATCAGGAAGCGGGTCCAGACAACCGTTTCCCGATTGGCCGAAAGGAAAATCCATGCCATTGGCCGTTGAGGTGGAGGGAGGAGATGCAGAAGACTGAGGGGAAGAAGCAGAAGCCGCCACCGCCATTTGCTGCTGCTGCCTGCCTTCCCTCCACATGTCCATGGTATGGTGCGGTCCGTCTAACGCCCCCCCCCCCCCCCTCCCCAGCCCATGGAGCACCAGTCGCCACTGCTGACTATATCTCCGTTATCGGGAATTTCATCCAAAAGGGGAATTTCCGCTTGTTTGCAGCCCCCACCATCACACACACACACATACTGCCATTTGGCATTTTTTGGGGGAGAGGGGGTACCTGGTTTTGAGGGTAATAATGGCATATTTTCTGAATGAACTAGAGTTGTGCCCCAGGGCTATGTCCTGGGACCAATTCTGTTTAACTTCATAAATGATGTAGAGGTTGCAATAAATGGTTGCAATAAATTGTTCTATCTCAGTGTTTGCTGATTATTCAAAGCTAAGCAGGGCAATAGCTTCACAACAGGTTATAGACACTTTACAAGAAGGCCCCAAGTAAAAAGAGGGGTGGGCAGCTAATTAACAGATGCAGTTCAATGTAGAAAAATGTAAAGTAATGCATTTTGGAACTAAAAATGGTAATGCACGTTACACACTAGAGGAGAACCTCTGGGGGAAGCGAGGATGGAAAAGGATCTGGGGGTCCTTGTAGATCACAGATTTAGCAATAGCAGGCAATGCCAAGCTGCAGCAAGCAATGCCAGCAGACTTCTAACATACATTAAAAAGGACATTTACTCAAGAGATGAAAGTATAATTTTACCATTATACAAAACTCAGGTTCAGACACATCTTCGAATATGCAGTCCTGTTCTGGTCACTGACCCTTAGGAAGGATGTGCTTGAAGTGGAGAGAGTGCAGAGGAGGACAACAAAACTGAAAGGCTGGAGGACCTCAGTTATGAGGAAATACTACAAACATGAAACTTATTCTCCCTGGAGAAGAGACGCTAGTGATACTAAAGTCTTGTTTTTCTTTTCGTTAAAAATAACAAACTTACCCCCTCTGTGCAGTGGTTTTGCACAGAGCTGCCTCAATCCTCCCCTTTTCAGGTCCCTCTGCGGTGCTCCTGGCCCCTCCATCCTGTTGAGTGCCCCCACTGCAAGCAGCTAGTTATGGGGGCACCCGAGCTGAGCCACAGCTCGCTGTGTGCGTTTAGACATGGAGCCATGCCCCACCTCCTTCTTTTTCTCCTCATTGGCTGACTGACTTTGATTGACAGCAGCGGGAGCCAATGGCGCCGCGCTGCTGTCTCAACCAATGAGGAGGGGAGTCCTGGCCAGCTGAGACACTCCTGCAACATCGCTGGATCTAGATAGTGCTCAGGTAAGTATTAGGGGGCTGAGGGGGGCTGCTGTACACCGAAGTCTTTTATCTTAATGCATAGAATGCATTTAGATAAAAAATGTTCTGCCTTTACAACAACTTTAAGAGTGGATATGATCACAATATACAAATCTTTACATGATAACACTAGCATTGAGAGGAAACTACTTAACTTAGGTCTCTAAAGAAGACAAAGGGTCACACAATGAAGTTAGATGGGGAGCGGTTCAATCTTAAACTTCTTAATGAGTTCTTTACTGTTAGAGCGAAGAGGATGTGGAACAGTTGGTGGCAGCGAGTGTAGATAAAGTAAAAAAAACTTCTAGATATGTTTCTTAGTAAACACAATGTACAGGGATATTGAAAATGGTAGCGACATACATACATACAAAATACTTGAGAAATAAAGTAAAGCTTTATGTCTCTGCTTGTCACCTTAATGAAGATGGCTGCTGTCAATGTAATATAGCTGCTGATATAGGACTTCAGTTAATTTTCTCATTTGGGATTATTAGTTTGGCATGCTGACTTTCTCCTATTCACTACAAACACCTGACTGAGGTTCGAAGCCCTACCTTGTTTTATCCAGAATTAAAAAATGTTTTGTGTTGATTTGGTCTTTATTTCTCTTGTTTGCTCTTTCTGATACCTTTCTGTCTATTTGCAGCTATGCTTCTGTCTTCAAAGGTTGCCTGACTCTTTACACAGGACGGGGAGGTGACTTGCAGAAGATTGGAGAGTAAGGCTTTAATACAACACTTAACCACATGATGTTTTCAACTTTCAGTTCACAGATCTTTCATTGGTGCTTCACCACTGCTAACCTATCTACCTGTCAGGACTTTAATAAGTATGCCCAGTAGGAAACAAGGCATATACATGAACATTTAATTTACAGTTACAATTTATGCTGTTGCATATCCATTGCCCACTGTGGAGGCTTCTTGTTATTAACTGTATAATATACAGAATATAATTTGACCTCTGAATCTCCTTTCACAGTCACATGATTCTTGTATACAGCTTACAGGTTGTATAAATATTGAAGCTGAATCATTTCTGTTTGTGCTACAACTATTTTTCCACTTATAAAGTGTTGGCAGATATTCAGAGACACAGGAGAAGAAGGATGGGGAGGCTTTTATAGGCTGCTGGCATTATATGCCAAAGGATGCCATAATTTTGTTTATCTGTATCTAAATTACAGTGGGATGTTAGATGCACTTGACTTTTGATAGCGACTCCAAAACATGTTTTAAAGGTGGAAGATAATGTTATATCAATGTTTAATCTGCTTATATTTTACTTTACTAGGCTCCTCCTTTTCTCCCTCATGAACATGCTAGTTACATTTAATATAAAACCTTTCTGTTTTTCATTACATACTAGTGCCATCATCACTGGGTCCCTGTGCTTTTCTATGAAATGCAGACAGGTGGTGATGGTGGAAGGTGGTGGGAGGGACTAGCAAGGTGCTGTTAATAGTTTACTGAACACATCACAATACCATGTCTACCTCTCAAGAGCCCTCAGCCCTGATGCAATCAGTGGTCTGGCCCTTGAGAAAAATTATGCAAAACCAAAAATGCCTTCATGGGTGAATGTCAGTCTGGAAGATTGGGCACTCCTAGGCATTCTGTATATGCATGCAAATTACCCTAGATAAAGCCTACATGTGATGCTGAGCCTACATGATTTGAAGAACTGAAATACAATGAATAAAAGGAACAGGACAGAAACAGTACAAATGGGGAGGATAGTTCAGGATAATTATAATGCACATTGTGAGAAGCTCCCAGTGTGCAGTGAAATCAGATTAAAGGAGTTGTAAAGTCAGGAAGGTTTTTTATCTTAATGCATTCTTTGCATTAAGATAAAAAGCCTTCTGTGTGTAGTAACCCCCACCAGCACACCTAATACTTACCTATGCCCCTTCTCTGTCCAGCGATGTCCACGAGTCCCTCGGCTGTCCTGGGACTCTCCCTCCAGATTGGCTGAGATACAGCCGCGGTGCCATTGGCTCCCGCGGCTGTTAATCAAAGTCAGTGAGCCTTTTAGGAGAGAGGGGGTGGGGCCGAATGGCAGCTCCGTGTCTGAATGGCCACACGGAACTGCAGCTCGGCTCGGGTGCTCCCATAGCAAGCTGCTTGCTCTGGGGGTACGCGATAGGACGGAGGGGCCAGGAGCAGGAATGAGGGACCCAAAAAGAGGAGGATCCGGGCTGCTCTGTGCAAAACAAACTGCACAGAGGAGGTAAGTGTAACATGTTTTTTATTAAATAAAAAAATAAAAAAACAGAGACTTTACAGTCACTTTAAGCAATTTCAGTACAGGAGAGGAGCCGGCACAACTGTGCATGACTGAATGTATGGATGGAGTTCAGCTTGGAGTTCTGGGATCAATCTAACTTAACTAATCCTAAGAATGGTCCTACCCCCCTTCTAACACCTATACAAACTACCCTGTGGAATAAAGATGTATATACTCACTTATTTTCAATCTGCTCTTCTCCGGTCACACGATCGGCTCCCCTCTGTCAGCTCGCAGCAGCTTCAGGGGAGAGGAGGGACCACTGACAATGGATGGCCCATAGTAAGTCTTTGGGTGATGTCACTGCTTAGGCATTCCAGCTATTATCAGAGCACTCTCTTATCTCTCCTGTAGCTGGCGCTGGCTGACACAGGGGAGATCATGTAACCTGGACCAGAGCAGCCTAAGAATAGGTAAGTACAGTGCCTTGAAATATTCCTTGAAATTTTCCACATTTTGTCATGTTACAACCAAAAACGTAAATGTATTTTATTGGGATTTTATGTGCTAGACCAACACAAAGTGGCACATAATTGTGAAGCAAAATTATAAATGGCTTTCAAAATGTTTTACAAATAAATATCTGAAAAGTGAGGCGTGCATTTTTATTAAGCCCCCCCCCCCCCGAGTCAATACTTTGTAGAACCACCTTTCGCTGCAATTACAGCTGCAAGTCTTTTTGGTTATGTCTCTACATGTTTGCCCATTTTTTGCAAAATAGCTTAAGCTCTGTCAGATTAGATGGAGAGCGTCTGTGAACACCGACTTTCAAGTCTTGCCACAGATTCTCAATTGGATTTAGATCTGGATATTGACTGGGCCAAATTTAACACATGAATATACTTTGAGCTAAACCCTTCAATTGTAGCTCTGGCTGTATGTTTAGGGTCATTGCACTACTGGAAGATGAATCTCCGCCCCAGTCTCAAGTCTTTTGCAGATTTTCTTCTAGGATTGCCCTATATCTGGCTTTTTCCATCTTCCCATCAACTCTGATCAGCTTCCCTGTCCCTGCTAAAGAAAAGCATCCCCATAACATGATGCTGCTGCCACCATGTTTTACGGTGGGGATGGTGTGTTCAGGGTGATGTGCAGTGTTAGTTTTCCCCCACACATAGCGTTTTGCTTTTAGGCCATAAAGTTCAATTTTGGTCTCATCTGACCAGAGCACCTTCTTCCACATGTTTGCTGTGTCCCCCACATGGCATCTCGCAAACTGCAAATGGTACTTCTTCTGGCTTTCTTTCAACAATGGCTTTCTTCTTGCTACTCTTTTATAAAGGCCAGATTTGTGAAGTACACAAATAATATATATATATTTTTTATAAAAAGAGGATAGCATTTCTCAATATCTCATTGATTACGGGGTATCAATTGTAGTTTGATTGTTTGAACAATGCAAATTTTGATTTATTATCAAATATTTGACATATGGTTGCTTGCATTTTTTTGTAAAGGTCCCCAGTGAAGATTAGGTCTATAATACAATTTTTGACCACTAGATGGCATTAATAGTCTTTTTAAATTTTTGTTTCACGCTAAGGGATGGATGACCATACGGACGCCCAGGACATAATATGTACATATATGATTGGCTATATCCCAGAACAAATTTGCGATGCATAGCACCTTGCTCCTGCGCTCAGAACCAGAGCCCCCCGACCACTCCTTCCACGGAACTCATACTGGGCATCCCCAATGGCTAAGACCTTGCTGCCCTCTCAGACCTGGGTAGTCCAAAAAGTACTGCAAACAAGAAACAAAGAAAGGGCGCACCGGCCTAGTGCATTATCCTCAATAAGGCTTTATTAGTAAAAGGTAAAAGTGACTACTCACAAACAATGGTGTAAACCAGCATATCAAATTCAAACATCTGGATCAATTTGTGTCAATGTCCACTGTCCTTGATGAAATGATGGCTGATGCGTTTCGAGGCTTCGCCTCTTCCTCGGAGTTGATGGGCCATGTCAAGACCACCAGTTTATTTAAAAAAAAAATGCATATATATATATATATATATATATATATATATGAAAGAAAAAAATACATACGTGTGTAGATATATATATATATATATATATATATATATATATATATATATACACATATGTCAACACATATGCATATGTATATACTGTATATATATATATATGTATCTATTTTTATTTCTTTCATATATATATATATATATATATATATTTATATATATATATATATATATATATATATATATATGTGCATTATTCTTTTTATATATTTATAGCTGTATTTTTTACACTGGTTTTAAATTAAATCAATTAATGGATTGTATAATGAATAGTATTGTATTGTGCCCACCCGTGTTTCATGGAGGTGCTGAAGATGGTAAAAATTTGCATAGAAGGGTGTAAGAAAATCCCCCTCCCCCATAGTCTGTTGTTAATTCAAAGTCAGCAGCTACAAATACTGTAGCTGCTGACTTTTAAATATTAGAACTTACCTGTCCAGGGTTCCCGTGATGTCGGCAGCTGGTTCCCTACTGTGTTTCTAATTGGCTCCGCAGCAGAGGAAGAAGGAGGGGGGCCAAACTTCCGATCGAACAGCGCAGCGGAGCTGTTGCCTAGAAGTGGGGAAGGGTACCTGTCGAAAACATATACCCGTTCCCCCCTCCCCCCTGAAGGGTGCCAAATGTGGCACCAGAGGGGGGAGGAAGCATATAAGTGGAAGTTTCTACTTTTGGGTGGAACTCCGCTAGGTAAACATTAGCCATTTAGGCTGAATAACTGTCCCTACTTTTATATTGGTGATTCAGAACCTATGTAACTGTTTTTCATTAAACTCTCCAGGGGTGGTTGAGGTCTTTTGAGCCCCTTAGCTTCCAGGGGAAGAAACTTTGTGATATAATCATCTTTCTAAGGCCACATTATACTATAACAGCCTGAAAGCCCCTTGTCTTTTTACAGGTGGCAAAATGTAAACCTTTATTGTTGTTGCTTTTAAAGCCATACACATAATATACATTATTGTCATTTAAAACTCAATTCATTGCCATATCCTCCCACAGGTTTTGAAAATCTGAGCCAAAATGCCCCTTTTGTTACCCTGATTTCTGCCCGAGAGCATTATTGTTATAAGGGACTCCTCCTATATATACTTGATAGTGGACACTGATGGAGTACAGGTGTGTGTGGGGGGGGATGGGGTGCTCAACCTCAGAAGTCTGGTCAGACCGAATACATAATAAACAAGCAAAAAATTGGGGTATATCCAAGTAGATATAGGAGGAGTGCATTAGCACATCTTTCCCAGCAAGGAGTGTTGTCTCCAAGGGTTAGAGAGGCTGGATTCACCCCTTTTTTATGGATAGTGTAGGACCCACTGACAATGGGGTACTTTGACGCAGTGGTGGGCTTGAGCACGATATGGCCATATGGTAGGACCAAATCCCCATTTTTATTTATGGATTGTCTTCATATTTGATAGCCATTTCTTTTGCATGTGTGCGCTACTCTTTTTTAATACGCATGTCGCTTGGTTCATAGCTGCACCAGCTTTAGAAATACATGTTCAGGGTTTGCTCCCCCAATTCTTTGCTTGTTTATTATGTTTTTCTTTACTGCAGACCTATTAATGTGAGCACCAATGTCTAATATTATATATAGAAGTATATACTTATCATAGATCAAATTGTAATATTATTTTGTTATGGATGGATTTTTGTGATGATTAATTGCTTGTTATTTCTTTGTTAGTTTGCATGTGTAGCATCCAGCTATTTCTATATAGCGAAACATGTTGAGTAAAACTGGATTCTCTGCTTGAAATACATGTAAAAGCTTTCCTTTAACCCTTTCACTGCCAGGTCAGTATGGCCCTACAGCACTGCTTGCAGCTGGCCAGGTCCGTACGCCATTCGGACCTCATTTCTCCCCCTGCTATAAGTTCAATGACCATGAACTTATAACTGAATTGTTCAGCAGACTCTGCTGAACAATTCTGTAACTTTGATCAGGAGATTACAATCTGCTGCTTAGAGTTAATAACCAAAAATGTGACAACAATCCCCCCATGCCACCGCTTCCCTGTCCCCAGCCTCTTCACCTCCTGCCGCTCCTTGTCACCTAAAATTACTCCCCCCACCCTCCTTTTTTTTATCCCCTTCACCCCCTTCCAGCCCCCCAGCAGTGAGCCTCCCCCCCGCCTCCACACCCGATCCCCTCCCCGCAATCCTGATCCCCTGCAGCTACCTTTAGAAGCCGGCATCCCTCCTCTGCCGCTCCTGCTGGCTTCAGGTGCTGCTCTGGCTTGGGGGGATCACAGAATGTCCCCCTCCCCCCCGGCAGGCCGATTCCCCCCCCCCTGTACCATTCCCTGCACCCCCAATCCATCCATCCCCCAGTGGTATCCCTTCTTTTCACTCCCGCTGCCTGCAGCTGCTGACCGTCACTGTGTCCGGCCAGCTGTCATGCTGAGTGGGGGGTGCTGGTGAAGCTGGGACTTGGGGGGACTTGGTAAACATGTGTTTACCAGCCCCCTCCCTGAAGTGCAGTGGACCGAGGCAGCCATCGCTAACGATGGCTCCTGTGTTCACTGACAGCTCAGGTGATCAGATAGTAAACTGAGAGTTTACTATGTGTCAGACTGACAGTTTATAAATGGATAAGGAGTCTCTATACAGACTCCTTATTCATTCATGTAAAGTGCTGTAGAGAAAGGGACTTTCTTAACTCTTTCTCTGTCTAAAAAAAAGAGATCTGAGGGTCTGTATAGACCTCAATCTCACCCCCCCCCCCCCCCACCCCTCCAAAAAAATATAAAATATTTGTAGAAAAAAAAAGTAAAAAAAAAAACGCAGATCTGCCTGCTTAGCGAGGAATCTCTCTGCTGATCCCCGCTGAGCAGGCAGATGACAGGTCCACATCCGCTCCGCTGATGCAGAACGGACACAGCCCGCTGTTCTCTACGAGGTGGTCGGATGGAAATGGGCCGCCTGTCCATTTCCATCCAATTTGATCTGCTAGATGGATGGGGAATGGGCTCCCCATCGGTCTCTTTTTAGTGGACCGGATCGGACACAGGCGTGTGTAAACGGACACATATCCATTTACATCAGTTTCTCCAAAGAAATCAATGGGTAGTCTGATTGGGCCCTCTTAAAAAACGGACAGGCAGACCCGATCAGTCTGCTTGTGTGAAAGTGGCCTAAGGCCTTGTTCACACTGGGCATACACAGCGTACCTTTACAGGGATGCACAGGTGTTCCATGCATCTCTGTGCAGGCAGTCCAATATTAGTTTTTTTATTAACTCAATACAGTTTTACTTTTATATTTAGTAGGAATTTTGTACATTTCTCTATCGTTCATCGACAGACGCAGCTCCTTATCTTCATAACTCATAGGGTTATGCTCCTCCTTCTAGGAATAGGCACTAGGCAGGAAAAAAATGTAACCACGCCTATGCGGGCTGTCCCTGCAGTCATAACCCCTCAGACTCTGCTGAAAACAGTTTTGTTCTGCCTAGTGTTAGGAATAGGACCTAGCTCCCAGCTGTAACAGGGAAAGTTTATGATTTTTTATTTTTTTGAATAGTTAGTTCCTGAGGACCAAGATCCAGAGGAACTACAAGCAATAGCCGGCTGCGGTTTCGCACTGGATAATCTAGATCCTTAAGGTCTCCCAGCCTGGCCAGCGAGCGTGAGCAGGTTATAGTCCAGAACTAGGCCTCGCCGCAACAGTGCCCAATGGATGGGGACGAGCCTGCGAGTGGACAGTCTCCCTGGGTCACAGTCACAGCTTCCCCTTGGCTGACAGCACCCCCATCCTTGGATGGAAGTGATCTGTTTCGGAGTGGTGCCCACTTGGTACCGTGGTATGGTGAGTAAAATTGTCCCCCCAAAACCCTTGGCGGTCGCGGGGCGGGCGTGGTCCCCACCCTGGAATGGTCAGACATTAGGGGCTCCCTCGGTTCTCTGGCCCCCCGGAGGACTAATCTGGTGTACCCCTTGGCATTCCCCTACCCCTAGCAGGTTTTACCTGGGGGGGTGGGGGGCGGTAATAATGCGGCCGTTATGGCACTTATTTGAGGGTGGTGGGTTGTCCTGGGTGGGTCCCTGGCTAGGGACCTTTTTAGATGCCTGTTGTTCTGGGACCCCTTTGGGGGGTCCTGCAGACCGCATGGAGCATGGTGAGGGCCTCCATTTTGCTGTGGTTCATGATCTCTGTGTTCACATTAGTTTGCATGGGCAGCCATTTCCTATACTTCCCCATTGAGAATGTATGAGCGGCCATTTTCTTGAGATCCGTGGGATGGACAGGCATGTGGTATGGCTTGAAATGATTGAGGCAGAGATTCTTCCTCTTCCTGTGCAGACAGTGTTAGTTTCGTTTTACACTGATCAGGCTGGATGCTTCTTTGTGGTCTGGTAATGTTCCTGAGTTTCCCTGTGGGTTTTTCCTCTTCTGCTCTGCTATTATTACATAATTACAAATCAGGGATTGTGAATCCGCAGTAATAGCCGTGGGACTGCCTTTTTTGCTGTCTTAAAGGGACATTACACAAAAAAATTGTTTTATTTAAGCAATGGAGTCCCAGGATAAAAATTCACCTGCAGACCCCCTGGAAACGACTGCGGGACCCTTCTGTTCACAGTCACAGCCAGCTTTGCAAAGCCTAATGTCAAAAGTGGATTTTGTCATTTCTGGTGCTGCCAGCCACAAACGCCCTCCGCCCTCACCTCCATCAGCAGGGTCTTCGGATTCTGAGACAGATATGGTCACCGCGGACATAGACCACCTTGAGGGGTCGGTGTCTTCACATTCTGACAGTGAAGAGGACCTGTCCTCATCAGCTGCCACACGGGAACGCTCATTGGTGGAAGCCCTGATAGTTTCTGTGCGGGAAACTCTAAAATTGGCTGATGAACCTACAGCGTCAGATACGCAGGTGTCTTTTGACTCCCGCAAGTCCTGTAAATCGGGTAGGGTGTTCGCTTGTCCAGAATTGTTTCATACTATTGTGGATGAACAATGGCGACACATTAAGCACATGTTGGGGGTGCCTAAACGTTTTGCACGCCATTATCCTTTTGCAAAGGCAGTGTCCAAAAGGTGGACTGTACCACCGAAAGTGGATTCTCTGGTGGCCAGTTTGAATAAAGCGACTCTGGTACCGGTGGAAGAGTCTCCAACCTTTCTGGACCTCATGGACAGACGTGTGGAATCATTGTCCCGCCATTTACATATTGTAGCAGGTCACATGTTAAAGGCTACCTTTGTGAATGTTTTAGTAGCGCAGACTGAATGGGTGAAGTTACTGAAAAGTAACTTGAAAACGGCAGGGCTTCCCCTGCGGTACTGGAACTAATAGACCAGTTGACCCAAGCCCTAGTGTTCATGGGTGATACGTCCCTGGACTCAGCTTTGTTGGTGGCCAGAACGTCAGCAGTGGAGATTGCCATTAGGCACATGGTGTGGCTAAAATGCTGGTTGGCTGACCAGGCTTCTAAGAAGGCTGTGACTGATCTTCATTTTACAGGGGAGAGGCTGTTTGGATCCTCCCTGGACAAGTTGATCAAAGGTATCAGGGGGGGAAAAGGACACGAATCTGCCCCAATCCTCTAAGGGCAAGGCATCGCGTACTAGGTGGGGGCCTTCCTTTACTGCTCACAAACGTTTTTTTTCATGCCTCCGGATCACAAGAAAAAAGTAAACCTTTTAGGTCTTCTGGGTGTTCCAAGAAGCCATGTTCAGGAAAATCTAAGTCCAGCCAATCTGGACCTGCAGACCTCAGCTGCATGAAGGGGCGCCCTCACCCGAGTCTGGGGTGGGGGGATGTCTTTGATTCTTTCAGGAACCCTTGACCTCCTTGATTCAGGACACATGGGTTCACAAACTGATCCAATTAGGATATAAGATCGAATTCTGGTCTCGCCTGTCGGACAGGTTCTTCCCGTCCAATCTTCAATTATCCCTAGTCCGGTTAACGGACTTGCGAGGGGCAGTACACGATTTGCTGTCGCAAGGAGTGATTGTGCCGGTTCCCGCTCAGGAACGTTTTCAGGGGTTTTATTCAAACCTATTCACCGTGCCCAGAAAAGAAGGCAAGGTGCGCCCCATCCTGGATCTCAAGGCCCTGAACCACTTTGTGCTGGTACAGAGGTTTCGGATGGACTCCATCCGCACGATAGTAGCGTCTCTGCATCAGGGAGATTTCGTAGCCTCCATAGATATCAAGGATGCATATCTACACATCCCTATCAATGCTGAACACCAGCGGTCTTTTTGCTTTGCGGTTGCAGAGGAGCATTATCAATTTGTGGCGTTAGCCTTTGGTCACGCCTCCACTCCCAGAGTGTTTACCAAGGTACTAGCATCGGTATTAACACTGCTGCGCTGGCGGGGGATTGCAGTACTGGGGTACCTGGAGGATCTCCTGTTGAGAGCGGACTCTCATTCAGCCTTGTTTTGGGATCTGATGATCACAGTCAGAACTCTGCAGGAGTTCGGTTGGAACATCAATTTCAGGAAATCCACACTGACTCCGGTTCTGAGACTGGATTATCTTTGCTTGACTCTGGATTCAGCCTTGACAAGGGTTTTTCTTCCCCCGGGCAAGCTGCAAAAGTTGCAGGGGGACGATTCAGTTGTTGTTGGACAACAATCTGTCCTCTCTACGATTTTGCATGCGAGCCTTGAGTCTGATGGTATCGACCTTCGAGGCGGTTCCGTTTGCTCAGTTCCATACAAGGCCTTTGCAAAGGGAGATTCTTGTCAAATGGAACAAGGATTTGTCCTTGGATTCTGTGATTCGGTTGAGCCACAACACAAAATCTGGATAAATGGGTATGTATCAGCGCTGCCAAATAAATATGTGCAAAATATAGTGCAAAATAAATCACAGAATAAATAAATTATGTATAAAGTGCTATTCAAATAAGGTGCTGACTAGTGCTTCTCATATAAATAAATAAATATATGTAACAATATAGTGTAAATTGATCATACATAAATAAATACAATATATCATAAAGTGTCCAGTGCTATAGTGACAAAAAATAGTAAAAGTAAGTTGTTTCTTGATCATAAGCAATAACTTCATGCTTAATAAATTAAATAAAAATGTTCAATCTTCATCCTTAACAAGTTCTCAGTGCTTGTCTGTGAAAACGGAAAATTTCCAAAGTGCTAGTGCTTGTTGGTGCTATCGGGTGCTCCCCTCTCAGGCCCCTACTCACCAGACAATCAATGGTCAATCGCTTTAAACAATCTTATTTTCCACTGATCACCAACGGCAGACTGCAGCACCATACACCGCTACTTCCTCTTAATTACTCCGTATTAAAGCAGCATTCAGCTATGAGCATCCAAGATCGACTTCCCCATGTGGGTTTAATAGACAAAGAGAATCCTCATCGTGCAGTATATCCAACAAACTTTATTAAAATTCAAATACAATTGCACTTACAATTTTAGCATGAAAGCAAGCAAGAAAATTATCCTTCAGCCGGGACGCCAAACATGTCTGTGCGTTTCACCCGTGCTATCCGGAAGTGACGTGTTGCGTGAGGTTGATGGCTTGACACGTTTCGCTCTGCCAATCAGAGCATTCTCAAAAGTGCTAAATCTGCTCTGTTGTGGTGGATTTAGTCTCCATCACTGTGCTAGGGCAAGTCCTTCCTTCCACTGTTTTGGACGGTGGTAACCATGGACGCCAGCCTGCCAGGCTGGGGCGGGCTACTGGGCAAGCTCTGTGCCCAGGGTACCTGGACGATGGAAGAGTCAAAACTTCCGATAAATGTTTTGGAGCTCAGAGCGATAAAGCTTTGTCTGAGTCATTGAACAACCGTCTGCAAGGTTGTCCGGTTTCGGATTCAAATCAGACAACGCCACGACTGTGGCTTACCTCAATCACCAGGGGGGCACCAAGAGTGTTTTTGGGGCCAAGGAGGTGGCCGACATTCTGGTCTGGGCGGAAAGCTTTGTTCTAGCCCTCTCTGCTGTACACATTGCAGGTGTGGAAAACTGGCAGGCGGATTACCTGAGTCGTCAGGTGTTGGATCAAGGGGAGTGGTCCCTACACCTGGAGGCGTTCTGCCTTCTGTGTGTTTCAGTGGTGGACTCCCAAGGTCGATCTGTTTGCCTCTTGTCTCAACAAGAAGGTGCAGAGATTTGTAGCCAGGTCTCAAGATCCTCTGGCCACAGATGCACTGGTGACTCCTTGGGGCCTGTATCGGCTGATTTAAGCATTTCTTAAATTGAAACTCCTGCCGAGGTTTCTGCACTGGTTAGAGGTGGGAAACATTACAGTCATTCTGGTGGCTCCAGACTGGCCTCGCCGGTCTTGGTATGCAGACCTGATAAGGCTAGTCACTGATACCCCTTGGAGACTTCCTCTCATGGAAGATCTGCTGTCTCAAGGTCCGATCTTCCATCCTGCTTTACAGTCGCTGGCTTTAATGCATGGCTGTTGAAAGTCAGGTGTTGAGAGATAGGGGTCTTTCTGACTCTGTGATTCCTACACTCTTGAAGGCTAGGAAGTCAACTTCCAGGAAGATCTACCATCGTACGTGGAAATCATACATTTCATTGTGTGAATCGCTGAAGGTGCACCCTCGCTTGTTTTTGATCGCTAGGGTTTGGTCATTTTGCAGAAAGGGGTTGAACAGCGGTTGGCTTTGGGTACTATTAAAGGTCAAGTTTCGTCTTTGGCTATATATTTTCAACGCCCGTTAGCCACGCATGTCCTAATCTGGACTTTTATCCAGGGAGTGTGCCATTTGGCTTAGGGATAGACCGATATACTTTTTCAGGGCCGATACCGATATTTTGGTCACAAAGCATCTGTATGGGCCGATATTTTGTACATTTAAAGTTTTGAAAAATAAAGACAATTTTTTATACAAATCTGGTACTGAACATGTTAATTTTTGTTTAATGCTTAATGGCTGGCTTGCTGGCACCCTGTGGTGGGTGGCTGGCACCCTGTGGTGGGTGGCTGGCTTGCACCCTGTGGTGGGTGGCTGGCTTGCTAGCACCTTGTGGTGGATGGCTGGCACCCTGTAGTGGGTGGCTGGCTGGCTGGCACCCTGTGGTGGATAGCTGGCTGTCTGGCACCCTGTGGTGGGCGGCTGGCTGTCTGGCACCCTGTGGTGGGCGGCTGGCTGTCTGGCACCCTGTGGTGGGTGGGTGGCTGTCTGGCACCCTGTGGTAGGTGGGTGGCTGGCATAGGGGCTGTGGGTGGCTGGCTCGTACAGGGACTGTGGGCGGCTGGCTGGTACAGGGCCTGTGGGTGGCTGTCTGTTTGGCATCCTGCCTGTGGGTGGCTGTCTCTCTGGCACCCTGTGGTGGGTGGCTGTCTGTCTGGCACCCTGTGGTGGGTCGGTGGCTGGCACAGGGGCTGTGGGTGGCTGGCTGGTACAGGGCCTGTGGGTGGCTGGCTGGCTCGCTGGTACAGTGCCTGTGGCTGACTGGCTGGTACAGGGCCTGTGGATGTGGGTGGCTGGCTGGCACCGGGCTGCTGTGGGTGGGTGTATGGCTGTGATACACTCCCGCGAGACTAGTCCTGACACCAGACGAAGCTGTCCAAGGCAAGGGAGGCGGCCTAAGAAGGCAGAATGACATCACAAAAATATTGGCCAGTCCTGGGGCCGATATGCACTTTCCCCGATGTATCGGCCCCGGAACTGGCCGATATTGCCGATATTTTTGTGATCTCATTCTGCCTTCTTAGGCCGCCTCCCTCGCTGATATCGGCCTTGCTGATAATCGGTCTATCCCTGATTGGCTCCTCTGAGGCGATCCCTGTTACCTCTGTGGGATCTAAATCTGGTGTTGTCTGTTCTTCAAAAGCCTTTCTTTTGAAAAAATGTGGGAGATTTTGCTGCTGTCTGTCTCAGAAGGTTGCCTTCTTGGTGGCAATCACTTCTGCCCACAGGGTATCTTAATTGGCGGCGTTGTCTTGCCGATCACCTTATCTAGTGGTACACAGGGATAAGGTGGTACTTCGACCTAATCAGTCCTTCCTTCCTAAGGTGATTTCTGATTTTCATCTGAATGAAGACATTGTCTTGCCTTCACTTTGCCCTAAACCTCAACATCCTAAGGAGTATGCCTTGCATTCTTTGGATGTGGTTCGGGCGATCAAGGTTTATTTGGAGACCACTGAGTCCTTTAGAAAATAAGACGCTCTTTTTGTCTTTATTGATGTACCTAGTAAGGAATTGGCTGCATCTGCTGCGACCATTGCCAGATAGATTAGGCAGATGGTGGTACAGAAAAAAGGGGGGGTGGACCTGGCGCACAACTAGGGAGATGTGTGTCCAAAAAACTTCTGCAAGCTCCAATGACAAACATGTACTAGTCCACTGAGCACAATAGCTTTATGATATAAATAGAAAAAGTCCATAAGAAAAGTCCATCTACATACGTCTCCGTGTACCACACTCCGCAGGCTGCTCTGCAAGCAAGTAGAAGGGACTTGTGATGAGCTGCAGGGAGAAAACAGGCGCCACACTGAGTGCAGTATGTCAGGATCATACGTTTAATAGACAAAGTGAACAGGTACTCACAAGCGGTGTAATAAAAACAACATGGCAGTATTGCAAAGTGAAATGATGATCCCAATGTCCGGATTCAGGATGGCACAAGCGGTCTCGAAGCCCTGGGCAGTAGCGAATGGAGGATCGATACTTCCCATACACTAGGGACACAGCACCGGCCGTTCTGACGTCACTTCCGGGATGCGTACTGGCGCCGGCGACGCGTTGTCGGAGCATGCGCTCCTTCCTCAGGCCGATAAAGCGCCATTTTGGACAAGGCTTAAATGGGCAGAGCGGCAGAGCAAGCTGGTTCCTAAAGGTGCCATAATTCTTGCTCAAAAGAAACCCTCTATAACACTGGACTGGGGCTATGTGCATTAAGAACATACAACCAAAGCAGTAGTCAACAAAAATGCAATGATCAACAATGGTCAAATTACACTTACATAAGAATATATTTAAATTAATTCAGAAAAAAATAAATAAAATAATAAAAAAAAAAAAAAAAAAAACCTTATACTATGAATCAAAAAAAAATATTTTTTTAAAAAATATATTGTACCTCACATATGTACACATCCCCATATTGTTACACATAGGGACATATTATCATAGTGCAGTAATATAATTTAATATAAATACATATATAAAAAAAAAAAAAAAAAAAAACATATATATAAAATTATATCGCTATTAATTTTATAACGCTATTCATTTTATAAAAACCACCATATTTAAAACCACCGAAAATATCTGAAAATTATCTAAAAAATTGTTTAAAAAATTGTTTAAAAAGCCATCAGCCAATATGACCATCCACTGATATATCCCATTAAATTATTCTGACTCCATATGTGACTATTAGGAAAGGGACTATCAAAAAGGAGTGTTATAAATATACAAGAGTATTATAGATAAGATGAAGGGGCATATCTCTCAGATGTCTAATCCAAAAAAATATATTTTTATATATCCAATTGGATAGGGTCAAATGAGAGAATTGGTCTCAACTTCCTCATTCAAACCCCCCGGCACTAAAGTATCCAGGGTATAAATCCAGTAGGCCTCTCTTTGACATATTCTCTTGAAGCGTTCTGCTGACGATAAAGTAGCAGGTATAGACTCAATAATCCACACCCTGAGGCCGACCGACAGGTGTTCATGGTGCAGCAGGAAGTGGCGTGGGACACTGTGCTTGTCATCACCAGCCTCCACAAACCTGCGATGTTCACCGAATCTCTTACAAGGCAATAAACAACAAATTCAGTGGAACAGTTGTAGAACTGTGTCAATGAATACGTTTTTCCCTTTACCTGAAACATTTTTATATATGTATTTATATTAAATTATATTACTGCACTATGATAATATGTCCCTATGTGTAACAATATGGGGATGTGTACATATGTGAGGTACAATATATTTTTTAAAAAAATATTTTTTTTTGATTCCTAGTATAAGGTTTTTTTTTTTTTTTATTTTATTTTATTTATTTGTTTCTGAATTAATTTAAATATATTCTTATGTAAGTGTAATTTGACCATTGTTGATCATTGCATTTTTGTTGACTACTGCTTTGGTTGTATGTTCTTAATGCACATAGCCCCAGTCCAGTGTTATAGAGGGTTTCTTTTGAGCAAGAATTATGGCACCTTTAGGACCCAGCTGGCTCTGCCGCTCTGCCCATTTAAGCCCTTGTCCAAAATGGCGCTTTATCGGCCTGAGGAAGGAGCGCATGCTCCGACAACGCGTCACCGGCGCCAGTACGCATCCCGGAAGTGACGTCAGAACGGCCGGTGCTGTGTCCCTAGTGTATGGGAAGTATCGATCCTCCATTCGCTACTGCCCAGGGCTTCGAGACCGCTTGTGCCATCCTGAATCCGGACATTGGGATCATCATTTCACTTTGCAATACTGCCATGTTGTTTTTATTACACCGCTTGTGAGTACCTGTTCACTTTGTCTATTAAACGTATGATCCTGACATACTGCACTCAGTGTGGCGCCTGTTTTCTCCCTGCAGATGGTGGTACAGGCCTATTCACTGAGGGGTCGGATTCCTCCTTTACCCAGTGAAGGCTCATTCTACAAGAGGGCCTCTTGGGTGTTTTTTTACCATCAGGCGTCGGTGCTACAAGTTTGCAAGGTGGCAATTTGGTCGTCTGTGCATACGTTCACAAAATTCTACAAGGAAGATGTGTTGGCATCCGCGGATGCTTCTTTTGGCTGCAAGGTTTTGCAGGCTGCAGTTTAAAAGAGAACTCTGTTTAGCTTCTTTTTGAGGGTTACATTTTTTCGAAGTGAGCTCAAGTTATTCCTGGTTGAGCTCCATGTTACCTGGTTGGCTAAGTTTAGCCATTGGGGACTTACGTTTTGTTTCTGCGTTGTTTCCCACCATCATAATTATACTGCTTTGGGCCATCCCTATGAGTCATGAAGATAAGAAACTGCGTCTGTCGATGAACGATAGAGGAAACTGGATTTTTGTAAGAACTTACCATAAAATCCTTTTTTCTGAAGTTCGTCGTCAGACGCAGCATCCGCCTCTTTACTTCTGAGGTATGGGGTTTTTTGTCTTCTACACACTGCTTGCAACTAAACTGTTTGATGATAGCAGAGTCTGAGGGGTTATGCCTGCAGGGACAGCCCCATAGGCGTGGTTAATTTTTTTTCCTGCCTAGTGCCTATTCCTAGAAGGAGCAGCATAACCCTATGAGTCATGAAGATAAGGAGCTGCATCTGTCAATGAACTTCCGAGAAAAGGATTTTACGGTAAGTTCTTACAAAAATCCAGTTTTTGCCATGTATGAATCCACTAGTAATGATTTTAGTGTATTTTTAGCGAAAAAATTGGTTTGTTAAACACTTGCGCAATTATCGCAGTGCCTTTAAAATCAGAAGCACCTTCTTTTTTTTTCTACTGGCTGTGTGCTTTCAAAAAATATATGGTTTGGGGCGGTCTTTTATAAACTCTGAAAGCTGTAGGGAAAAAGGAAAACCCCCAGATTTTTAGAGAAATGTTTGCTTACGTCCGATTTTCACTAGTTCTCAAAAGGGCGCAATTTAAAATGTACAAATATTTGTTATTTATTAATTCAATACAGGTTTAGCTTTTATATTTAGAAGGAACTTAGCAGGGATTTCATAAAATTTGCTGTTTGTATCTGCAAATAATGATTTTAGGGCATTTTTAGCGAAAATATTGTTTTGGCAAATATCGCAGGGCCTTAAAAATCAGTAGCACCTTCCATTTATTCTACTGGCCCTTTGCTTTCAGAAAATGGATAGTTTGGGGGGTCTTTTAAAAGCTCTGAAAGCTGAAAGTGAAAAATGAAAACCTCCAGAAACCTGAGAAACTTGGTTATTTACAGTTTTGTGTACGTTCAGTTTTCACCATTTTGCAAAGAGGTGCGATTAAAATGTACAAATATTTGTTATTTATGAACTCAATACAGGTTAAGCTTTTATATTTAGTAGGAATTTAGCAGGAATTATGTAAAATGTGCAGTGTTTGTATATGCTAAGGATACATAAAGATACATTTAGAGACTTTTTAGCGAATATATAGTTGTGATAAACATTTGCGATAAAATCAGTAGCACCTTTTTTTATTCTACAGGTCATGTGCTTTCAGAAAATGTATGGTTTGGGGGGTCTTAAACAAACCCTGAAAGCTATAGGGGAACAATGAAAACCTCTAGATTTTTTGAGAAATTTAGATATTTCTATTTTTGCGTATGTTCGATTTTCACCATTTCGCAAAAAGGCCCAATCTAAAATTTACAAATGATTTTAATGTATTTTTAGCGATAATATGTATTTTTAGCGATAATTAATATAATATAATATTTATTTGGTAAACATTTGCGCAAATATCGTGGGGCCTTAAAAATCAGTAGCACCTTTCTTTTATTCTACTGGTCCTATGCTTTCAGAAAATATATGGTTTTGGGAGGGTCTTTAACAAACTCTGAAAGCTGTAAGGGAACAATGAAAACCTTCAGATTTTTAGAGAAATTTGGTTCTCTACATTTTTGCGTACGTTCAATTTTCACCATTTTGCAAAAATGCGTAATATAAAAATTTCAAATATTTTGTTTTTTATTTACTCAATACAGGTTAAGCGTCTATATTTAGTAGGAATTTAGCAGAAATGTTGTGAAATTTGCTGTGTTTATATCTGCTAAGGATACATAAAGATACATTTAGAGACTTTTTAGCGAATATATAGTTATGATAAACATTTGCGATAAAATCAGTAGCACCTTTTTTTATTCTACAGGTCATGTGCTTTCAGAAAATGTATGGTTTGGGGGGTCTTAAACAAACCCCAAAAGCTATAGGGGAACAATGAAAACCTCTCGATTTTTTGAGAAATTTAGATATTTCTATTTTTGCGTATGTTCGATTTTCACCATTTCGCAAAAAGGCCCAATCTAAAATTTACAAATAGTGGTTATTTATTAACTCAATACAGGTTGGCTTTTATATTCAGCAGGAATTTTGTAAAATGTGCTATGTTTTTATCTGCTAATAATTATTTTAGTGTATTTTTAGCAAAAATATTGTTTTGATAAACATTTGCTAAATATCCTTGTGCCCTTAAAAATCAGTAGTGCCTCATTTGTATTCTACTGGCCAACTTGTCATGTGCTTTCAGAAAATATATGGTTTGGGGGGTCCTTAACAAACTCTGAAAGCTGTAAGGGAAAAATAAAAAAAGCAGAGGAAAAAATTGTAATAATAAAATTGTATATTTTTAAACAAAACTCATTCTCTGTTGTAATGCACCTTAAAAACCCTATCATCTGTACCCATTTAATTTTAAAAATGTCCTAGGGTGTGGTGCGGTTGACCTTTGGACACTCACTTTTGTGATTTAATGCACGACTAATAGTTGTCCTGTAGACAGATTCTCCCACCTGAGCTGTGGATCTCTACAGCTCCTCCAGAGTTACCATGGGCCTCTTGGCTGCTTCCCTGATTAATGCTCTTTCTTTCCTTTATAGAACAAGCACAGAGTGACCTTAACGCTTTGAAAAAGGCCTATGAGCCGAAACGCGTCAGTAATAATTGGGATCTTTTTGGGGGGACCAATGTCCCTTTAAATATCTATTGGAAAACAGCCCAAAAAATCCTCAAGAATATGTCACCTATGCACCATTGTCACTGATTCTTCAGAATCAACCTCTTTCTTACTTCCTCACACTTGGGCTCTTCACCCCAAGCACATTACTCACCATTACGTTATTAACAATACCTGGAATTGTGTGTTAATAAATTTCTGCTGAATTTTTTATTATTATTTTTTTCTACTATTATTTGTGTCTCTATGTTGTATATTTATATACATATACCTTGATTTACCTGCCCGTAAAGTCCCACCCCCTCTTGGTTTGAGGCACCAGAAAACCCCAATATACTTTATTAGGGACGGTGGCAACATCTACTAACTTTGTGTGCAAAAGGAAAAAAAACCCCTTCACCTATGTCTCGGATGGATAACACATCCACTGCCTCCTTTTCTTTTTGCTTTCACATCTAATTTTTAGAATACCTTATAATACTTATTAGGGTCAAGAAGCAGGACCCTACCCGTTATTTTCAATATAAGGGCCCTGGAATTAGGGAATTTTACCATCCTTGGTGTGACCAGGAGTCCCAAGGGAAAAGGTAACCCAGACGACCAGTGAGCCCACAATCTCTCACCTCACGTGAGAGACAATGAGCGCTCCCGAAAGGGAGGACCCACCCACAGGGAACTTGATAGGAGATGGATAGAGCAACCTGATGCTGGACATCCAGAAGAGTTTCCAGGGTCATATGCAGCAGGAATCGGATGTTTTAGCTTTATTCAGCACACTAAAAAGACAACTCGAACGAAAGTCAGCTTTATTCTGGCATATAAAAAGCTTTGAAAGATACGTGACGGAAAACATAAACCCAGTTGGCCTCAGAATTCAGATATTCCCGACAATGGACAACATTACAGCAATGATGAAGAAGGAATGGGAAGAGATCCTTAACGAGTGTTCCAAAAAATTGATGATTCTCCTACAAACAGAATACCTTCGACAAATGGAAAACCTAGATATAGAGATAAAACAGATATATGAGAAACTTAATCTCCTCAGAAATGCATCACTATATAGTGAACAGGAGAGGAAACTAAAAGAACACATCGAAGAGTTCAGTAAGGAAATGTTAAAGAAAAAGGAACGTAAATATTGGAGAGACAAGAACGCCTTTTCACAAAATCGTGCCTATAAATGGACGAACAGCAGACAGAACAGGAGAACCACATACAGAACACCAAGGAATCCCGGCCCACAATACTCGTCAGATTCGTCAGCCTACACGTCGGGACTGGAACAACAACCCTTTCGACGCAGGGGCCAGAATAAGCCCCCTGAGAATCCACAACCAACTGAAGACAATGATGACCAATCCTCGCAAGACGCGGAGGAACCAAATATTTCAGAAATTAACCCCTTTCCTGATGAAGGGGCTACCGCCCCGAAGAAATATCCTAAAATGTTCACCAGATCCCAACAACCAAAAAACGATAATCCAAAATCTCAGAGGCCTTTTTTAGGCGTGAAGTAGAAAACGAAACAAGTGAACAAATAACCCAAGACGAAGCTATGGAACATGAAGGGCTGACAATTATCAACTTGTCGACACATATCCTAACCAAAGCAGAAAGGGAAGTACTATCCCTAGGACTTTCTTTTTGCCCCAATAGGGGGACTGACACCTTTGAAATTATCAAAGACGTCAATCTATTTGCGAGGAACTTACTTCTCAAAGTCAAATATAATAAAAAAACAACAACTGCTGAAATACCTCCAACAAGCTTAACAGCAGCCGAATTTAGGGCCATAAGAGATCTTAACTTATTACTGGAAGAAGGAGCTATTGATGACTGGATTGATGAGGACACACACATTGGAAGTGAAAACGAGGAGGCAGAAGACCCACAAAGAGCTCAAGGCCCCATTTTCAAGAAAAAATCGCACATTTTTCCTTCACTCAATGAGAACCCCTCAATTGCCCTCTTTGTCAGAGAGACCACAAAAGATCTTGAGAAACTAAAAGGGAAGAAGATAACACAAAACCTCACAGAGGAACAAAAAACTGCTTTACAAGAACTGAAGAAAAACAAATCCATAACAATAAAACCCTCCGACAAGGGGGGGAACATTGTGTTAATGGATAATGACGACTACAAAATCATGTGCCAGAGAATCTTGGATAACACCCAATGTTACAAAAAGATTATGCCCATCATGGTAGAGACGTATAAAGAAGACTTTTACAAAAAAATAGATGGAGCACGAAACCAAGGGATGATCTCCGAAACACTCTGGCAGTATGTGAGGACAAAACACGCTAGAACCCTGACTTTTTACGCCTACCTAAAATCCATAAGGATAAAGACAACCCCCCCAGGCAGACCCATCATTTCGGGGAATGGAAATTTAAGGGAAAATACCAGCAAGGTCATTGATGCATATTTAAGACCGCATGTAACCAAACTCCCTTCATACACCAGAGATACAGGACACCTCCTTCAAATCCTGGAGGGTATTACCATACCAGACGATGCTTTCCTTGTCACCATTGACGTCGAAGCACTCTATAATAATATCCTGCATAAGAAAGGAATGGAAGTCATCAGAAGAACCCTTGAAGAACAGAGTGGACATGATCAAAAATTCAGTGCCTTTATTATCATGATGTTGGACTACATTCTCAACAACAACTTTTTTGTGTTCAATGGTACATATTACTTGCAGACATGTGGTGTCGCAATGGGCACAAGTTGTGCCCCGTCCTATGCGAACACATACCTTGGAGCCTGGGAACAGGAATTTTTAGCCCAAGAAGAAAACAGCATCTTTGCAAACAATATCATCGTTTGGCAAAGATTTATTGACGACATCTTCATTATCTGGACAGGCACAGAGAGTATGATAAAAGAATGTCTCCAAGCTATGAATAAGAATACGTATAATATGTTCTTCACTATGAGTTATGATAAAGAAAAAATACCCTTCCTAGATACGTGGATTATCAAGGACAAAGATGGACTCCTTAAAACAACCCTATTTCGGAAGGAAACAGCAGGTAATTCCATATTACATGCATCCAGTTTCCATCCATCTTCACTCAAAAGTGCAATCCCATATAGCCAATTTCTTAGGTTAAGGAGAAATTGCACCACCGAACAGGATTTTCAGAAGGAAGCTGATTCCCTGACAGCTAGACTTATGAAGAGGGGATACACTAAGACAACCCTACGAAAAGCGTTTAATAGGGTTAAGAAACAAGAAAGACATGACATTCTGTTCAAAAAGAAAAAGAAACAGACACCAGATGAACCAGAAAATTTGACAAGGGTTATCATGAGATTCACGAATGACCACCCCAAAATAAGGAATATCATAGCCAAACATTGGCTAATCCTAAGGGAGGACTCTACGATAAAACCGTTTATACCGGAAAATCCTCAGATCACATATAGAAAAGCAGGATCCATGAAACAGTCGCTCACTCACAGTGAGTATAAGGAAACAAGAAGGGATCCCTGCAAGCAGAACGGCACATTCCCCTGCGGTAACTATGGGCAATGTAATGTTATAAAAAAATTTATAAACACAATACTCCCCAATGGAGATCTCTTTACACCCCGGCATTTTGTGAACTGTCGTACAAGAGGGGTGGTCTACCTTATGAGATGCCAATGTGAATCCTACTATGTAGGTAAGACCAAACAGGAATTTGGCAAACGTGTCAATCAGCACATTAACAGTATGGAGATGTGTAATTTTTATGTACCTCTGGGCAGACACGTAGCACATCACCACAAGAATATCATGCCAAAAGTAACATTTACAGCCCTTGAAAGGATTCATATACCGTATAGAGGGGGGGATTGGAACAAACGTCTGTTACAAATGGAAATGAGGTGGATAAGACGCCTCCAAGCCACAAAACCACCCGGACTTAACGAAAACAAGAGTTTTCGCCCCTTTTTGGAGGGCTTTGCATCGGGAAAGACGGATTAATAATCAACATCAACTCTCCTCTTACTCCATAAAAACAAACTTCTGTACAGACATGCATCAAAATATAGTCCTACATACGGTGCTCCTATTCCCATACCTCCTTTAGACTCGGTATAGATTATGATGATTGACTCAGATGATCCAATTATCATCCATCCATCCCTTATCCCCACTTTCTCATTCTATGTTTAGAAACAATCCTATGTGGGATCGCAACATCTTCCCACACATTTAGGAGGTCTCAACTCCTTCATGACAATATCTCATATGTGCTGATTGCCTATGTCCGACCCTGCTGAGCATGGCCCCACGATAACCCTGGAGTACCCGGGTATCGGGACTGCTCCGTGTCGATCCATCAATACCCTGAAGTGGGAGCAATATGTTGATTGCTTAAAACATCTTTATTTATTTATTTATTTATTTATTTATTCGTGCACTATCTTTTTTGTATTACCAATTTATTCTTACTTTCATGAATTTTGCTTTATTATTATGCTCTGTTGCTCTTGGTAACGGCACATGCACAATTCTGTGTTTACATGTTTAATTATCTGTACTACGATAATCCACACACATGAACTATAGCTGTCAGTTCTGCAGATCAGCTTGCCTTGGTCCCGATAGTCACACCCAGCACGGGTAGCCCCTACGTATCCACGTAGGGGCTGCATGGGATCCACCAATCACCTGCGGGGAAAGGTGGGCTCCTCCTTTCGTGCTGGCGGCCAGAAAAGCGTCCTTTACTACGAGCCGTAGCAACCTGCGCGCCCATCCGGCGAGAGCAGGAACACGTACTGGTGCCTCATCACGCTCTAAGCTAAAGCCGTCCCACATGCAGAAGTCACTGCGCATGTGCGGAGGGCTTTAAAAGGCCGGGGATCGACGATCAGTCTTCACTTCTCTCGAGCAGAGAGAAGGAGACGGACGTAACCTGCGCCAGGCGGATGGACCATTTTTTCCACAACAGATCCTCCACCAAATGTAAGTCTTAAAGGGAACTCCTTATCAATAAAACCTTGGCACAATAAAGTCACATCTTTTACTGTTCAAGCACAATTGGACCACATCATTATATATGGAAGTACTTACAAGTGATACCAGCTACTTGGTAGACCATCTGATACGCCATACTATACTATATATTATATCCTACATCCACAATAGACCAAGACTCTGGCACGAATAGAGGGAGAAAAACCACCAACCCCCCCCCCCCCCTTGGAGGAAGCGTTTTTTAACCCCCGTCAGCCCACAAAACTGTAAGTGGTCACCATATATATATATATATATATATACATTGGACACACCGTATCCAAAAAAAAACACCTCATTAAAACTTCTGTCACTACCATCCCAGGCTACACGCAGAATATGATCTCGCTGTGACTACAACAAGGACAGGGGAGCCCATTGCAGTCACTGCCAGCTACACTCATGTATGTGGAATTGTTTTTTCCTACCTGTAAAATTACTTGTATCAAAATTGATGACAATATCGAGGACCTAAACAAACCTATATATATATTTTCCTTTATAGAACAAGCACAGAGTGACCTTAACGCTTTGAAAAAGGCCTATGAGCCGAAACGCGTCAGCGAATAATTGGGATCTTTTTGGGGGGACCAATGTCCCTTTAAATATCTATTGGAAAACAGCCCAGAAAATCCTCAAGAATATGTCACCTATGCACCATTGTCACTGATTGTCTTCAGAATCAACCTCTTTCTTACTTCCTCACACTTGGGCTCTTCACCCCAAGCACATTACTCACCATTACGTTATTAACAATACCTGGAATTGTGTGTTAATAAATTTCTGCTGAATTTTTTATTATTATTTTTTTCTACTATTATTTGTGTCTCTATGTTGTATATTTATATACATATACCTTGATTTACCTGCCCGTAAAGTCCCACCCCCTCTTGGTTTGAGGCACCAGAAAACCCCAATATACTTTATTAGGGACGGTGGCAACATCTACTTACTTTGTGTGCAAAAGGAAGAAAAAAAAACCCCTTCTTCTTTCTGCCCGACCTGTCAGTTTAGGTGGACGGCCATGTCTTGGTAGGTGTGCTGTTGTGCCATACTCTTTCCATTTTCAGATGATGGATTGAACAATGCTCTGTGAGATGTTCAAAGCTTGGAATATTTTTTATAACCTAACCATGCTTTAAATTTCTCCACATCTTTATCCCTGACCTGTCTGGTGTGTTCCTTGGCCTTCATGATTCTGTTTGTTCACTAACAAACCTCTGAGGGCTTCACAGAACAGCTGTATTTATATTGAAATTAAATTACACACAGGTGGACAGGTTTACTAATTAGGTGACTTCTAAAGGCAATTGGCTCCACTAGATTTTACTTGGGGGTATCCGAGTAAAGGGGGCTGAAAACAAATGCACACCACACTTTTCAGATATTTATTTGTAAAAATGTTAAAAACCATTGATAATTTTCCTTCTACTTTACAATTATGTAAGGTATTGCACTTGGGGACTAAAAACATAAAAGCACAGTATGCTTTATGGGGGGAGAACCTCTGGGAGAATCAAAAATGGAGAAAGATCTGGTAGTCTTAGTAGAAGATAAACTTAGCAATAGCGTTCAATGTCAAGCTGCAGCTACCAAAGCCAGCAGAATATTAGCATGCATAAGGAAGGGGATGTATTCCAGAGATAAAACTCTAATCCTACCACTTTATAAAACAATGGTCCGACCCCATCTGGAGTATTCTGTCCAGTTCTGGTCGCCAATCCTCAGAAGGGATGTGTTGAAGCTGGATAGAGTCCAGAGAAGGGCAACTAAACTAATTAGGGGATTGGAGGACCTTAATTATGAAGAGCGCTTACAAGCGCTTGATTTATTCTCCCTGGAGAGGAGATGCCTGAGAGGGGACATGATAGCAATTTACAAATACCTCAATGGGGATCTCAGCATAGAAAAATAACTATTCAGTCGCAAGGTATGCATGAGGACACAAGGCCATACAATGCAATTAGAGGATAAGCGTTTTAACCTCAGGCTACGCAGGGGGTTCTTTACAGTAAGGGCTACAAGACTGTGGAATTCTCTACCACAAATGGTAGTAACTGCAGGGAGTATGGCTACTTTTATAAGACTCTTGGACGTACATCTCAAGGATCAAAACATTCAGGGGTATGTGTATTACGGCCAAACACACCTACACAGGTTAAACTGGATGGACTATTGTCTTTATTCAACCTCAACTACTATGTAACTATGTGCTACTTTGTGTTGGTCTCTCACATAAAAACCCAGTAAAATACATTTACATTTTTGGTTGCAACATGACAAAATGTGTACAATTTCTAGGGGTTTGGATAGTTTTTCAAGGCACTGTATATGGATCTTTCTTCCTCATGGTAGGTGTTAGAAGGGGTTGGGTTGCAGTTTTAAAGGGCCATACACACTATAAGATTTTCTGAAGACTTTTTCCATCAGATTTACCTTTTCTATGTAGTGCAAGGGCCTGCCAGATTGCATACAAATTGAAAGTGTTTAGGTTTGACCTCATATTATATGGTTTTGGTAAATCTAAAGGAAAAAGTCTTCAGAAAATCTTATAGTGTGTATGGCCCTTAAGATTGTTTAGATTGGTCCCGGAATTCTAGAGAATTCTTCAATAGGCTTGCAATGATGGATTCTCAGGCATACCTGGAACCACACCAAAGGATTGGTCTATGTGGATCCTTCAGTATTTTCTTTTTTTTGTACATCACTTGTTAAAAATCAACAGCTGCTGTCAAACGTTTGATCATTTCCTGATTTTTATTGATCCATTGTTGTGTTAATTGTCAATTTTCTTTTGCAGATTTTGCATGGTATATTCTGAAGTGCCTAATTTTAGTGAACCAAACCCTGAGTATGTGGCACAGCAATCCCAAAACAAACAGGTGAATGTCTCTTCTGTTAGCAGTAGTAAAAAATGCATGTATAGTTATTTCTGGTGGTGAGGCTCCATCTTATCTTGGTTATTAAATTCTGTGTCATAATCTCTTGTGGCAATTGGCCAAATTGATCAGACCATGTAAGGACCCCTCCTGGAGAGAGACAACAAATGCTTCTGACAGTCAGAAGAATTTGCTATTGAGAATAATTTCTAAGCTGTAGAAAAATATCTGTTCAGATAGTAATCAACTGCTCCTTTACCAAAATCAACTGCTCCTTTACCGCTGAAGAAAAAGGAATCAGTCTTTAACCACACGTATGCCTCATTAACCTGTAAGGCGAAGAAGAAAGGAGGAGTTTTGTTTGTCCTGATGATGTGGCGATTACAGGTGGCACAGTTTTGCTACATATCTCTCGGTCGGAATTCAGTGAAAGTGTCATAAGAAAGAGAGAAAGGCGCCTCTAAGTGCAATATTAAAAGGTTTATTATAGAGTACAAGGAGTTAAAAACACTCAGGATCGTCATAGAAAAGTCCTCATGCAAGTCGCTTGTCCTTCGTCTTATCTGCAGGGGAGAGTGAAGAGAGCTGTCCAGCAGCTGTCAGATTCCCGGAAAATGTGCAGAGGCAATGAGGCGGCCCGGGTTCCGGAACCACGGTGGAACGCGCTCAGCCGATGTGGCGTCAGATGAGACCAGTGGGCAGTAATGCGTTTTGGAGCATGCGTGGCTCCTTCGTCAGACCTACTCCCATATTCACTAGGAGAGCTTATAGGGAATTTTAGAATGATAGACAATTTTTAGAGAGAATAATTTTCTAAAAGGGCCATGTCAAGAGCCATTAATGGCCAAGGATGGTGTGTGCTATGCTCTTGAGGTCCATGTGAACATCATAATGGAAAAAAGGGGGTCCGTACATTTAGATAATAGTGATGGCATGTTTTATGCTCTATAGGGTAATGGATAATAGGAAGTTGAAAATGTTAATACTGTGGATACAAAAATGACTTGTTCTGTTAGGACCACTGTAGGAAGATTTGGGAGTCCAATTGTGTGTAACGGTAGACATGGTTGGGTGTATGCAATGCCAATGGCAACTGTGTGAATTCTACCTTGTCTATATGGTGGGTCGATTATCTGGATGGCAGATGCAGCAGTGTTTCCTGCGAGAGGCAGAGGTGATATTAGTAAAGGGTTTAGTTTATGCATGATGTCATAAAGTGTAGTGTAACAGTTCTATAATATAGTATTTATTTCTAAATCTTCATTGATCCCTCCCCGTGAGAGCACGTCTAGGGCATATATCCTTTATAAAATAAAAGACATAGAATTCCGCGCTAGGATATGAGACCAATGGTGTATGAAATATTTAGAAATGGCTGCAGCCCACCTCCTATCTATAATCCAGTTGGATATATAGTACAGTGAGGGAATATGGAAGAGGTGAATGGCGCTGCCTGGAAGTGTCAATGATTAGGTAAGTAAGGTGAAAGTGATCAGATCCAAGATTCAATCGCATGGAATGCCCAAAAACGAAATGCAAAAAAATTGATAACACAATGAATAGATAGTATAAATCGGAGGAATCGGATCCGGTAAATCTAGCAATAATAGATCACAATATAATAGGCTGGAAAATGCACCAATTCTTCAAATCCAAGATTCTGTCACATGGAATACACAATAAAAAATAAAGCCAAAATAATTGATAACACAATAGATAGTGAAGATGGGAGGAATCGGATCCGGTATTCTAGAAATAATAAATTGCAATATAATAGGCTGAAATCTGCACAAATTCTTCAAGGCAATAAATAAATATAAAGTGCTAAAAGTGACAAGTGGTACAAAGTGAATATGAATAATTCAAATAATAATTCAAATAATAATGTTACATATACCGAAAAAGTGCCAAAGTGATAAATATACTAATGTGCGGATCCCAAGAGGATCAGTATAAAAAGTAAAGTGATGAAGTGCTGGTAAATCAAGTGGTAGGCGTGTTTACCCACAGAAAATGTGAAATAATTAATTATATGAATTGCACTCAAAAGAGGGTAAAAAATCAATACAATGGTGTAAATGATGACTAAAAAAACATATAAAGTGACTAGTGCTGATAAAATATTGCGACTGAAAGGATGGAATCGCACAAGATAAACAGTCCAATCATCCAAGTCGCACAAAAAGGTGATCCAGTGCTGAAAACCAAAGGATGTATAATCAGGTGACTAAAGGTGCTGTGGACCGCTTCGAGGGTCTCCAAGTGTGGTCGGTGTGATGGGACAGGTGCTCCCCTCACTCCCAGGACCGCACTTACCAGAAATTGTAACCCCTGCAGGGGTAACAGGCCTGTAATCCTGGCTGGATATGGTACTTAAGGGCCCATAATATACTGTTCCTTTTGGTAGCGTGGCCAAAACAAAGCAGATAAAAGAGCAGTAAGGCAAGTGTCTAGTCCGGGTACGCCGTAGCGTTAAAGCTCTTCCGGAACGCAGTGCGTTGCACGTATCGGAAGTGCATTCCACAGAAGTTACGCTCTATGCGTTTCATCAGAATGACGTCCTCAGGAGTAGCGTCACCACTCCATGTCCGCGCATTAAGTATCAGAGGATCTCCAAGGGAGCCAGCCAATGGAAAAATATAGTGAAGCGGCCAATAGAAAAAAGCCAATTGTGACGTAAATAATCACTAGGTAATATAGAAGATGGCAATTACATACACATTAACCACTTGCCGCCCGCCGCCCGACTATATACGGCGGCGGACAGCCCGCATTAAGTATCAGAGGATCTCCAAGGGAGCCAGCCAATGGAAAAATATAGTGAAGCGGCCAATAGAAAAAAGCATATTGTGACGTAAATAATCACTAGGTAATATAGAAGATGGCAATTACATACACATTAACCACTTGCCGACCGCCGCCCGACTATATACGGCGGCGGTCAGCCCCTCCCAGGCAAAGTGGCGTACCGGTACGTCACTAGCCTAAGAGGGAATAGGGGGCGAGCCCGCGCCACCGGAGGCGCGCTCCCGCCCCCGCTCGTACCCAAAGAAGCCGGCGCGCGATGTCCGCCGGTCACGCAAACGTCGGGTGGAGAGGGAGAAAGGCAGGCGGCTAATGTAAACAAAGCCGCCTGTCACTCTCCCCTGTGTAAAAGCACTGATCACTCGGTCCTGCTATGTAGGACCGTTGATCTGTGCTGTTACACACAAAGCCACATCCAATCACAGTAAGAAACACGCCCCTAGGGACACACTTAACCCCTCCCTCTCCAATAAAGTTAACCCCTTCCCTCCCAGTGTCATTTTTACAGTAACAGTGCATATGTATAGCACTGATTTCTGTAGTAATGTCACTGGTACCCCCAAAAGTGTCCAAAATGTCAGTCAAGGGTCCGATCTGTCCGCCGCAATGTCGCAGTACCGCAAAAAAAAACGCAGATCGCCGCCATTACTCGTTAAAAAAAAAAACAGCAAAAATTACAAAAATATTTCCCTTAGTTAGTAAACGCAATAAATTTTGCGCAAACCAATCAAAATACGCTTTTTGCGATTTTTTTTTTACCAAACATATGTAGCAGAAAACAAATTGGCCTAAAATGTTAAAAAAATTGATTTTTACATTTTTGGGGGGGGGGGGGGATTTCATATAAAAAAAATGTGAAAAATATTGTTATTTTTGCAAAATTGTCGCTCTTTTTTTGTTTATAGCGCATGATCAAAAAATCGCACAGGTGATCAAATACCACCAAAAGAAAGCTCTGTTTGTGGGAAAAAAAGGACGTTAATTTCATTTGGGTACAGTGTCGCAACAACCGCGCAATTGTCCGTTAAAGTCACGCAGTGCCGAATCGCAAAATAGGCCCTGGTAAGGAAGGGGGTAAAATCTTCCGGGGCTTAACTGGTTAAAGACTGTCCTTAGGGAAATATATGCAGTGTGTTTCCTGTTGGCAGAGATGCTGGAATCTCTCTGCTTCGGGGAACCTGGCAGGGATGGCTTTGTTAACCCACACTTTTAGGGCGTTGGTGGATTTCTGGTGGTATTCCGCAAAATGTTGGGGGACGCTGTGGTGGTCTCTGCTGCCCTCAATGAACCGACGGTGCTCCCCAAAATGCTTGTGTAGGGTGCGTATAGACAAACAATAGACTACGTATTCTGTGGAGCAGGTGTAGAACTCTTGGATTTTGTACACCTTCCCTTTCACTATGAATTCTTTTTGTCCATGGTGTACAAAACTGCATGTGAGGCAGAGAGGTTTCCGGCACTGATACATCCCAATGATGGAGAAGAATTTAAGTGATGGGGATGTGTATTTGGTGGTTTTGTGTTTGTGGGTGCTATTTTCCCTTTGATATTGGGGGCTTTTCTGTATGAGAATTTGGTTGGGTTGGTATGCTGTCTTTCAGATGAGGGTCCTGCAGGAGTATAGACCAGTGCTTTCGCACTATATGTTAAATATTTTTATATTTGTTGTGGAACTGGGTGGTGAACCAGATAATATTCGATGTGTTGTCATTTCTGTTGGTTGGGATTTCGGGATTTATGTATGTAGCATATGCTTTTTCTATTTTTGGGGGGTTTTAAAAGTATTTATTGAAATGGTTTTGGCAATATTACAAAAATTATGTTACAAATAAACACTTTGCATCATAGATTTAAACAGAGAAAAGAAAAAAAAACAACGGAGAAGGATGTTCAGGTCACATTAGTAATACGATCAAGTGGTAGAATATGGCATGTAATGATTACATGTATATTGCAATACCGAAATTACTCTTCCCTTAAAAGAATAGCTGTACAAGAGTAGACTATTGCTCTAGTTTCTTAAAAAATGTTCACAAAAAAACAGAGCTAAGTAAACTGAAAATTGTGAAGATGTAAGGAATTTAACAGGCACATGGGTACCGTAGAAATATCAAGAAGATAACAAAAGTGATCACTGAAGCATTTCAGGTGATACTCAGTACCCGTTGTGAGGTGGAAAAGTAGGATTTTGTCTGCTGTCCCAATCACCCCCTCTGGGAACAAACTGTGCTAGGAGGGAGACAGCCCCAGCCACTTTTAGGGTCTTTCAAAGCATATGTGAAAAGGTGTTACTCATCAAATACCTCTCCCTCTTGCAAACACTCTCTAGTGGACGCCGTATAGCCACCCCCCTATACGGCGTCCACTAGAGAGTGTTTGCAAGACGGAGAGGTATTTCTGTAGTCCTGTGTATGCAGTGCGAGCCGCGGATCACACATTTGGGCTGTCAGACCCTTATCCAGTCTATTTGTGACATTGCTTTTACAAGTCTATTAACAAGTGACTGTGATATGTATTTTTTCAATAAATTTATGTTATAAAACGGTATCACGCTATGGAAGTGCTTTTTGTTTTGTTGCCCACACATTGTGAATGAGAGGAGGAGGTGTGCAGCAGCCGCAGATACCGGGAGGAAGCTTTTGATTTATTCATGCTGTGTCTGCCTATTCCATGAGAGTGGTTAGGCATGGTTCTCTGGTGAGTCTGCATTTTGGCTAATTCTCCCAGCACTGGTGGTGGTGACATCTTATGGTGGTTCCTATAACTGACACCAGAAAGACCCTTCATAAAGAGACTCTATATTGCTTTAACAAAGGACTTTTTGAAGGACTCCAATTTGCTTTGTTTATTCATTCATGCAATTTATGCACGATTTGCACTGTATGATAGCAGGGTAACACCATCCTTGCGCTACTAAAATTATAAAGAAAATCTGATTTTTTTTTTCTGTGATGAATTTTAATTTGTTTGTTATTGCCTTTTGAAGTAGCAGCATTATATGTATTTTGTTTTAAATAGCCCTTGAGCGCAGAGGATCACATTAACATACTTAGTTGTTCTGTGGTATTGCTATATATAGTTAGGAGAAATTGCTTTCAACCATTGTTGGTCTGAAAAGGATTGGTTGAGATCTTTCTCCCAGTTTAAAAGAGCTGGGGCCTTATTAAAAACCGTTTTGGAGTGAAGTAGATTGTAGAGCAGTGTAATACCTTTGGCTTTAGTATCTATAGAGAGCCAAAAGGACCATGCTTTCTTTGAGACCTTCACCTGTGTTGGGTTCTAGTGGCCTAGGAAGGATGATAGCTTAGCATATGTGAAGAACCTAGATGTGGGTAACTTGAATTTTTGTACCAGAGACTGAAAGAGCAGCAGGTGATCTTCATTCATCACATCCCCTAGATTGTGTAAATTCAGTTCCTTCCATTTCCTGAATGTAATATCCGGTATCAGGTAGGATATTGAGTCTAGAGAAATTGGAATTTCAATAGGTTCCTTTTGTTATCTCCCCGTGTTTATGTAGATATTGCCAAGTGGAAACAGTGGCTGAATTGATGGGCTGCTAGTATGGATGGTTTTCCCTGAGATAGTGGATGCAATCAGAATGGATTTAAGGGTTTTTGGACTTAGCAAACCTTGTTCTAAATTCACCAATGTTTCTCTTGTACTGGTGACAACCAGAATCATAATTGATTTAAAAGTGAGGCCATATAATAGTGTTTCAGATTTGGAACTCCCATACCGCCAACTAATCTGTGCTTATGTAAAATATGTTGGGAACATCGCACTTTGCCGTCTGCCCATATAAATTTTAAGAGTTGTTTTTGTATAAGTGTAAAAAAAGAAGAGGGAATAGGTATAGGGAGTGTTCTAAAGTAGTAAAGTAATTTAGGTAATAGTAGCATCCTTTATACTGCTAGTTTCCCCGACCAGGATAGGTAATCTTTCCTTAATCTGGACATTTCTTGTTGGAACGTAGAAATTAGAGGGAGGAAGTTAGCTGTATAAAGATCAGTATGGGATGCTGTTAGTTGGACACCCAGATATTAAAGTGACTTGGAGGCCCATTGGTATGGGAATTTTTTTAGTAATGTTTGTGGATTTTTCTATTACTAAGCCCAGTATGTGTGACTTAGAAGTGTTTACTACAGTGGGTACGGAAAGTATTCAGACCCCCTTAAATTTTTCACTCTTTGTTATATTGCAGCCATTTGCTAAAATCATCAAGTTCATTCTTCTTCGTCATGAATGTACACACAGCTCCCCATATTGACGGAAAAACACAGAATTGTTGACATTGTTGCAGATTTATTAAAAAAGAAAAACTGAAATATCACATGGTCCTAAGTATTCAGACCCTTTGCTGTGACACTCATATATTTAACTCAGGTGCTTTCAGTTTCTTCTGATCATCCTTGAGATGGTTCTACACCTTCATTTGAGTCCAGCTGTGTTTGATTATACTGATCGGACTTGATTAGGAAAGCCACACACCTGTCTATATAAGACCTTCCAGATCACAATGCATGTCAGAGCAAATGAGAATCATGAGGTCAAAGGAACTGCCTGAAGAGCTCAGAGACAGAATTGTGGCAAGGCACAGATCTGGCCAAGGTTACAAAAAGATTTCTGCTGCACTTAAGGTTCCTAAGAGCACAGTGGCCTCCATAATCCTCAAATGGAAGACGTTTGGGACGACCAGAACCCTTCCTAGAGCTGGCCGTCTGGCCAAACTGAGCTATCGGGGGAGCTATCAGGGGAGAAGAGCCTTGGTGAGAGAGGTAAAGAAGAACCCAAAGATCACAGTGGCTGGGCTCCAGAGATGCAGTCAGGAGATGGGAGAAAGTTGTAGAAAGTCAACCATCACTGCAGCCCTCCACCAGTCGGGGCTTTATGGCAGAGCGGCCCGCCGGAAGCCTCTCCTCAGTGTAAGACACATGAAAGCCCGCATGGAGTTTACTAAAAAACACCTGAAGGACTCCAAGATGGTGAGAAATAAGATTCTCTGGTCTGATGAGACCAAAATAGAACTTTTTGGCCTTAATTCTAAGCGGTATGTGTGGAGAAAACCAGGCACTGCTCATCACCTGTCCAATACAGTCCCAACAGTGAAGTATTGTGGTGGCAGCATCATGCTGTGGGGGTGTTTTTCAGCTGCAGGGACAGGACGACTGGTTGCAATCGAGGGAAAGATGAATGTGGCCAAGTACAGGGATATCCTGGACAAAAACCTTCTCCAGAGTGCTCTGGACCTCAGCCTGGGCCGAAGGTTTACCTTCCAACAAGACAATGACCCTAAGCACACAGCTAAAATAACGAAGGAGTGGCTTCACAACAACTCCGTGACTGTTCTTGAATGGCCCAGCCAGAGCCCTGACTTAAACCCAATTGAGCATCTCTGGAGAGACCTAAAAATGGCTGTCCACCAACGTTTACCATCCAACCTGACAGAACTGGAGAGGATCTGCAAGGAGGAATGGCAGAGGATCCCCAAATCCAGGTGTGAAAGACTTGTTGCATCTTTCCCAAAAAGACTCCTGGCTGTATTAGATCAAAAGGGGGCTTCTACTAAATACTGAGCAAAGGGTCTGAATACTTAGGACCATGTGATATTTCAGTTTTTCTTTTTTAATAAATCTGCAACAATGTCAACAATTCTGTGTTTTTCTGTCAGTATGGGGTGCTATGTGTACATTCATGAGGAAGAAGAATGAACCTAAATGATTTTAGCAAATGGCTGCAATATAACAAAGAGTGAAAAATTTAAGGGGGTCTGAATACTTTCCGTACCCACTGTATGTAATAAGAGATTAAATGAAGAGAGAACCTCGTGCCGCTGGAAGAGAGACTGACGGTTCTGAGCGAGACAGTATGATATCATCTGCAAACAGCGTTATGGTATGGTATGTATCATTAGCCAAGGTCCCTTTTATACCGGGGTGCATCCTAATTCTTTCTGCCAATGGTTCCATAAGCAAGGCAAAGATCCCATGACTCCTGATGACGTCAGACGTTACTGACAAAACGCATAGGGTCACAAGATAACGTTGTACATCACTTCCGCCATTTGGAACGCAGGTGGAATGCAGTCGCTGTCCCTGTAAGTGTTTTAGATACCGTTTCATGTAATAAATGCTTCGTACTTCACCATGGAAGTCTTCCTCTTTTACTCCCTATAATCTATGGATATTTGGATGGAGTTTGTCTAACCTATGGTCGAGGAGGCCCTCCTATTGAGATTAGGCGATATTTATACTTACCTCTGGCAAGTAGGCATTTTGGCTATTGGTGGTGGACACAACGTTTTTCACAGCACATCTTTGGGAAGAATTTTGGAATAATGGAATAAGAACATTTGGCATGCATAATCACGTTGGGGATCAAGAACTTTTTGTTTTGCTATAGACATTTTTTTACATCAATTTATTCATTTATCTATTGTAAATTATATGGTTTAGGCACTATTTGCACATTGCACTTTATCTACATATTAATTTGGGTATTGCTATCACAGCACAACATATCACGGATCGTATGTAAAGTTTGATTTATGTCTATTATTGATTACTAACATTTGTCAAAAATAAGCGCTGTTAAAAGTATCGATCAACACCAGTTGACCGGTCATTTTTAAAATGTTTAAAGATGACACCTTGAATTTCATGGTGTTAGCTAGTGTAACATGTTGGATAGTACGGGGGTGAAACAAAAACTCTTTTTGGCTAATAGGTAGGTGATCAATTTACGTGTGCTGAAGGGTCAGTTGTGAGTTGTCTAAGCAGTTGCTGGTGATGAAGTAGAGAATGTACCAAGCAGGACAAAAAAAGTTCTTAAAATTGAATTTGCGATCCTTGAGGAATAAAACAAACTAAGAGGACAAAAAAACAAAAAACGTAAGGAAAGTCAAACAATTTCTACACAATGATGACTCAGAGTGTGTGTAATAATAAGGAAAAGATAGGCGATTCTAATCGAATCTGAGCTGAATTATCCGCAATGTAATGGGGGTTAAAGAACTGGGTTGGCTCATGCAATCCACAGGCCCAGCTGAGCCAGAATGTAACGTAGGAATAAAAAGAGCTCATATTTGTAAGATTCTGGTACCTCTGGTACCCTTAATAATTTATTTCCTTCCAAATATGCGTCCCACCTTTTTTACTAGGTGGTACGCATACACCTTTAAGACAGATGATGTCATCACTGAGCGCCGCAGAGCGGCTATTTCAACCGCCGGCGTTCTCACTCACATCGTTCGTTCAACCTGCCTTGTGTATCCACATGCTTTCAAGCCTGTCTTGCTGTCAGAACCTCCAGCTGGTTGCTTCTACCTGGAGCAGACCGGAACCTCGCTACTGATCCCTGTATCTCGCTACCGGATCTTCCCCTCTCTACTGGACCCCTCTACTACTAACATTTACTAGTGATAAGTACCCCACAGGGGAATCCTCCATAACCTACTTACACTATCTATCATCTGCACTGTTGCATAGATTGCTAGCTCTTGAGCCTACTACCATCTACTATCTGCACTGTTACATAGATTGCTAGCTCTTGAGTCTACTACCATCTATCATCTGCACTGTTACATAGATTGCTTGCTCTTAAGTCTACTACCATCTATCATCTGCACTGCTACATAGATTGCTAGTTCTTGAGTCTACTACCATCTATCCTTGCACGGGTTAGTCTATCCTGTAATTGTCATCTGCTGTCCTTACCACCTGTCACCATACTCGATTACTAACCTATCTGCACTCTACCTAATACCATCTAGTACTCTCCTGAACAAACCTATCAAGTACTTACCATCTCTATCACTGTTCACACCTGTCCCTTCAGCACAACACCTTCATACTGTCATATACATTCCACCACTCCAGGAACATCTTATTGAGAGTGTATATATCTGTATGTTGAAGCTGACAGGCCCACAGTGATGAGTCTGGAGAGTTGGATCTGATTATTCAACACATCTCTACATGACTACTGAGTGGAGATTTTGCAGCTGCATATCCAGCCTACTACAAAAACGCAGGAGCGTTACAATATTTAACTGGTATCTTCATCTGAGTCATTCTGATTTTCTCTGGGAGAAGTTGACGAGTTGTGGTGAATGGATGGTGGTGGGTCAAGTATGTGCCAAGATCTCAGTAGTTGTAAGCCTTATTCCAAGGAAGAGACTGCGTAGGTGTTGTCATCCTTCGTGATGATCACTTTGGCAGGATACACCCATCTAAAGTGGATATGATGATTATGTAAGGGCTTGGTTATAGTTGCCAGTTTCCTGAGTTGTTGCATCTGGAGAGATCAGCAAAGAACGGCAGATTCTGCAATTCCTGGGGGAGTTTATCCCGATCCCTGGATACTCTCAGCAATTTTTCTTTAGTGTGATAGTAGTGTATTCTGCCAATTGTATCTCTGGGTAAGTGAGCTGGGTGGTAGTTAGGTTTGGGCAACCTATGGATATTGTCAATCAGCAGATCCTTTAGTGGGGCTTCTGGTAACATCTCTTTTAAGATGTCTGTAAAATAGGCTTTCAGGTCTTGTGGTTTAACAGTTTCCGGCATTCCTCTAATTTTAACATTATTTTGTCTGGATCTGTCTTGAAGGTTTGCTAGTTTTGACTTGATCTATAGAAAATCCTCCTCCCTATCATTATGCACATCCATGAGCTCATTGAAAGTGGAGGCAAATTCCCCCATCTTTTTCGCAACATGAGTTACTCTATTGTTCACATCGTTGAGTTCTGCTTTAAATTGCTGTGTGAGCATTATAATGTCAGAATGTATGGTGCTTTGCAGAGAAACTAACATGTCTTTTAATGTAGTGTCAATCACTGGTATATTAGAGGTAGGGAAATGAGCGATGGACTCCTGCAGCTCTAGTGTTGAAATTAAACAGCTCACCTCATGTGAAGTTGCTGGAGAATCCAGTAGTTTCTATTTAGCTTTAACTGGGCTGGAGGAGGTAGATGAGGATTGAGAAAGTGATCCGTTCTTGTGGGTACGTTTTTCATGCCCTTGGTGGTATTTGAGTGCAGAGCTGTGCCCAGATAAACGGCCTTGTAAGGATCCAGGCGCTCCGCCGATGCCATCTTGGATACTGTTAGGCCGTGGCTGGGGGAAGAAGTTAGTTAATTTCACTGGGCAGCTCTGGACTTTCCTTTTCCCCTTAGCCATACCAGTGTTCCCCTGTATCAGGGGTTAGTTGGACAGTAGGAATCTGGGCTCTATTGATGTGTTGCTTGTTCTGTCAGGTCCATTATTTAACAGTAAAACGTTTTTATAACATACAATCCACCAAAAAGGGACCCTCACCTCTCCAAGTTAAAACTATCAACCCCCCTCCCACCCACAATCTCATTATAGATGAAAAAATTGCCCTAGAGATACTTGATGAACTTTACCAGGAAGGAAACAGACGTTCCCTAAATCCTGATGACCCCTGAACTAGACGCACTCCTGTACCCCAACATCTCATTAGCTCTCCTGCAGTGAAACACACCACCCTTCGTCCCCCATCCAACTTCTGTTCCATACTATCAAAAGGACCATGCGTAGAAACTTTCTACCGCATGGTCTATTCGGAGTTACTAAAAATTACAAAAAAAGAACACCACTACAAGAGCCACAACCTCACACATCAAGAAAGATCAGTCTTAAACTCTCAAAATAACCAAAAATATCATCATAAAACCAGGTGACAAAGGCGGTAGCATTGTACTACAAGATAAAAATTACTACACTAAGGAGGCCATGAGACTGCTGGGAGACTCACATGCATATGTAAGACTACCAAATGACCCACTACTTGGCTTCAGCATAAAATCCTCTGTTTTGGTGAACCAGGCACGTCATCACTAAAAATGAAGAGTCCTTCTTAGTCAAGAAATACCACCATACATCATATTTCTACCATTTACCTAAAGTACACAAACGTACTACCAATCCCCCAGGCAGACCCATAGTAGCCTCTATGAATAGCATCACAAGTGGCTTTTCCCAGTACATAGACTACTTTTGGCAACCCTTTGTATCAAACCTACAATCTTACATCAGTGATGGGACACATCTGCTAGAGCTACTAAACCCATACCAATGGGACCCTACCTATTCCTGGCTCTCTTTAGATGTCCAATCACTGTATACATCCATTCCCCACAACATCGGCATGCAGGCCATACAAAACTTCCTGATGGAAGACCCACCTATCCACCCAAATCAAATCCAATTAATTCTAGATGCCACACTGTTCTACCTAACGCACAACTACTTTCTGTTCAAAGACAACTACTACCTCCAAACCCACGGCACGGCCATGAGGACAAATTTTTCTCCCTTTTTTTGCTAACCTGACCATGGACCTCTGGGAGACACAATACATATGGGCTAAAAACCCCTTCATGTCTAGCATCATCTTTTATGGTCGCTACATCGATGATGTTATAATTATTTGGGACGGAGACACTAACCATTTAGAAAACTTTGTCTCCCACTGCAACAACAATAACATGGGCCTAGCTTTTACTTCTGTACATGACAGCACACACCTAGCATTCCTGAACCTTGACTTATACCATGATAATGGCCAAATCCACACCAAAAACTACAGTAAACCTACCGTGGGTAACTCCTTTTTACACTTAGACAGCTGTCACCACCCTCGTTGGCTGAATAACATTCTCAAAAGCCAATTTTGTCACCTCAGACACAACTGTACCAACAAGCCGACTACCAAACCCAGAGCAAAACCCACAAACAAAAACATTTCTGGAAAAAGGATACCCAACCCCCGCTTATTGAAAAAGCATATGCTACATACATAAATCCCGACATCCCAACCATCAGAAATTACAACACATTGAACGTTATTCAGTTCACCACCCACTTCCACAACAAATATAAAAATATAAAACATATAGTGCGAAAGCACTGGTCTATACTCCTGCAGGACCCTCATCTGAAAGACAGCATACCAACCCAACTCAAATTTTCATACAGAAAGCCCCCAATATCAAAGGGCACCCAGCAAACTCAAAACCACCAAATATACATCCCCATCACTTAAATTCTCCATCATTGGGATGTATCAGTTCCGGATCCTCTCTGCTTCACATGCAGTTTTGTCCACCCCAGACACAGTGAAAGGGAAGGTGTACAAAATTAAAAGAGTTTTACACCTGCTCCACAGAATATGCAGTCTATTGCTTGTCTTGCCCCTGTGGCCTCCATTACTTAGGCAGAACTATAGTCACCCTACGCAAGCATTTTGGGGAGCACTGTCGGTTCATCGAGGGCAGCAAAGATGACCACAGCGTCCCTTGACAGTTTGCAGAATACCACCAGAAATCCACCAACGACGTAAAAGTGTTCGTCATCGAATCCATCCCTGCCAGTTTCCCCGAAGCAGAGAGATTCCAGTGTCTCTGCTAAAGGGAAACATACTGGATATATGCCCTAGATGTGCTTTCACCAGGAGGGAGCAACGAAGATTTAGAAATAAGTACTATATTATAGAACTGTTACACTACACTTTATGACATCATGCATAAACTAAACGCTTTACTAATATCACCTTTGCCTCTCACCCGAAACACCGCTGCATTTGCTATCCAGATAATCGACCCACCATATAGACAAGGTAGAATTCACACAGTTGCCATTGGCATCGCATACACCCAACCATGTCTACCGTTACACACAATCAGACTCTCAAATCTTCCTACAGTGGTCCTAACAGAACAAGTCCTTTTTGTATCCACAGTATGAACATTTTCAACTTCCTACTATCCATTACCCTATAGAGCATAAAACATGCTTCTGGGACATGCCATAACTATTATCTCAATGTATGAACCCCTTTTTTTCCATTATGACGTTCACATGGACCTACAGAGGATAGCACACACCATCCTTGGCCATTACTGGCTCTAACCTATCACTCTTGACATGGCCCTTTTGGAAAATTATTCTCTCTGATAATTGTCTATCATTCTATAATTCCCTTATTTCCCACCTCAGTTCATTGTATCATGCAGGTTCCCTTGTTACTTTTTTCTTACTTTTCTTACCATTAAATCTGCATGACACGATCTACATGTGTGTATGAACACAACAGGCTGCACTCCTAGCATGTCCCCGGCAACACAATCTCTACTCCACAGTCTATCAGGTAATTATTGGGCTTTTACTCTTCCCCTTTCTCCTCTCTTTCTCCTCCCACTCACCCCTTATAAGCTCACCTAGTGAATATGGGAGGTGGTCTGAAGAAGAAGCCACACATGCTCCGAAACATGTTACTGCCCACTGCTCTCATCTGACGCCACATCGGCCACGTGCGGTTCCGGAACCCGGGCCACCTCATCCCCTCCTTGCCTCTGCATGTCTTCCGGGAATCTGACAGCTGCTGGACAGCTCTCTCCACTCTCCCCACAGATAAGACGAAGGACAAGCTACTTGCATGAGGACTTTTCTATAATATGCCTTCTTTTAACCACAATCCTGTAAGTGTTTTTAACCCCTTGTGCTCTATAATGAATCTTTTAATATTGCACTTAGAGGCGCCTTTCTCTCTTTCTCATGAACTTTCAGAGTTGCTTCTCCCCTCATAAGTGCTGGCATTGAGCACCATGCAACTGTCCCTGCATGCCTTTTAAACTGAGATATGCAGTTGTGTCTGTACAGTCACTGCATACACATTCACTTACATAGGCTGCTTGCATCCAGCTCTAAGTGGCTTCAGACACGTAAACAAATGCTGTACGGGCCTCTGTGCAAGGAAACAACATGAAACTCTTAAGCACAGAAAAAGGGCTATTGCACACAGACTTACATTAGGGTGTACAGAGGTAAAAAGGCTGTTGTTGTGGTACCTGAGAGCCACAGCTCCACAGCTGAAATGTAATTTTGCCCATTGATATGCATTAAAGAATAGGCTGTGCATGGCTATACATGTGTAACCACCTGCACACTTTCTGTTTTGAAAAATACCACCCATACGTGTGCAACTGTAAATGCGAGTACTGTCATTTTGACATTGAATTCTTGTGGATCCTACTACACCCCGGTCACACCGATTGCGACATTGAAATCAGTCTACTTTCTCTGATGTTAAAGGGTTTTGTTTGTTGCTTAGATGAAAACTTTAGTTCTCTATACGCTGGAACCCCCACATCTGCATACAGAAAACTTTCTATGAGGAAATAGGAATAGGTATAAAAACAATTACACTCACATTTGCTGTTTAAAATATAGCCATGTAACAAAGTTGGGTTCGCCACTTCGACGTGCATTCCAAACACCGGAAGTGCGTCTTTGTCAGCCCCCCTTGACGCGTTTTGCCCGATCCACTGTTTTTATACCTATTTTAATAAAGTCAAAACGATATCATGCCATGGAGATCTCTTTATAATTTTTCATGACACACTGCAAGTGTATTTGGTCACACTACAGGAGAAAATAAAAAAGACGAGATGCCATTCACCATACTAGGATACTACTAGTGAGATACCCTTTTGACTCAGAGTCGGTGAGTAGGGAGAGAAGGTGGGGAGCACAGAGGAATGATATTGTACAATAAGAGATTCATCTGCAAAAGCACTTTATATATTTTTGCTCAATGGACTGTATTTTTTACACAATGGACTTATGATTATCAAGTTGGATTATATTAGCACTGGTCACTTTTGCACATAGAATTTATGAATTGTTTAGATTTAATTTCTTTAGAGCACAATGTAAATGATGGTAAGAGCAGCATTTGGATTTACATCTTTCATTAAGGTTATTTAACCCTACACCATAGCGGCAGCTCCATTAATCACGTGTAATTATAATCAGTTATAATTGTTCATTATTTATTTATTTAGCACTACCGAGCACAGTACCATAGTGCGGGAGCACCACTCATTTTTATTCCTTAGAATAAGCCAATGTTTTCCTAAAAGGCCCTTGACCAATTGATGTTGATTAGAGTATGCGGTGGTGAAAGACCACTCAGATTTATTATCCTGAATAGTCCTTGGCTTGAAATGTAATCTATTGTTCTTGTCAGCATGTGCAGCTTCTTGAATATAAGTTTCTACCTCACAGGTGTCATAGCTCTTTTGTCACAAAACATTGTTTTATTATATTGGCTTGCCTCCTAACATCTTCCTCTTCTGAGCAGTTCCTCCTGATCCTTCAAACTTGACCCTTAGTTATTGCTCTGAGCCCATTAAAGTGGTAAAAACTCTGCACTGGAATGTACCCATTCCTGTCAGTTTTCTTCGAAAATGTTCTTGTGTACAGGTGATTGTGCAATCTTCTTGTAAATGGTAAGGTCAAAAAAGTTTACCTCAAAATGACCACTTGATACCACACTCATTATTGTTCAAGCTGGTCATAAACATTTGCAATGATTGTTGATCTCCAATTTTACAAAATATATTTTGTTCCTCTGGTAACCGATCATGTCACCTATATATTATGGATTGCATCATATAGAATGCACAACAAGAGTCCTACAAGGCAGAATAAATGAAGATATCACAAACATCAAAAAGGGTTTTTATGGACATAGTTTGTCCAGACATTCTGGTACACATCATGCAATAGACCCAAGCAATTGAACAAACAAGGACTCACTGCTCGAGGTGGTGTAATTGCCTGATGACTCACACAGGTGCATGCCCCGGCTCGCCTCCGTGAAAACTTGATAAAAGAAAAGGAATTGGCAGCACTCCAGGTTGAGTCAAAATCCAGATTTATTAACTGGACATCCAAATATGACAATCGTGACAAGGTAGACGCGTTTCACACACTGACTGTGTGCTTAATCATTACTCTAATGATTAAGCACACAGTCAGTGTGTGAAATGCGTCTACCTTGTCACGATTGTCATATTTGGATGTCCAGTTAATAAATCTGGATTTTGACTCAACCTGGAGTGCTGCCAATTCCTTTTATTTTATCAATAGACCCAAGCAGCCTAAATGTAATTAAATATTTGAATGGATTGCACTAAGTTTTTATTTGAAGTATCCACATTAACAGGCTACACAAGTGGCATGCAGCTCCAAGTGGCTTCAGACAAGTAAACAAATGCTGTATGGGCCTCTGTGCAAGGAAACAACATGAAACTCCAAGCACAGAAAAAGGACTCTTGAACACAGACTTACATTAGGGCAGGCCTCAACAAAACCCAGGCGCCAGGTCGCATTTGCGACTAGAATTAGCGACCTGGCGCCTGGGGTGCCCTGCAGAAGGTGTCCGATCATTTTTGCCCGGACTTCCGCGCACGGAGTGCAGGGACTTCCGGGCCGTCCGAAAATTGAGGCCCCGGCTTTTCGGCCTACTTGAGATGAGAGGCTTCTAATGGGGAACTGGCGCCCTCTTGTGGTGGCCGGGAGTAATGACTGTTGTAATTACTGTTTCCACTGCCTGTTTGTTCACAATGCCATCTCCCTGTCCAGTTAGTTACCTTTGACAGGGAGTGTGGTTATTTATTATTAATTTATTTTTTAAATGTAAAAACTAAATAATATTTTTTTCTTTTTTTTTTTAATTATTAAAAAAAATATATTTTTTTTTCCAATTATTATTGTTAAAAAAAAATAATAATATTATTTATATATATATATATATATATATATATCTTTTTATTTTTTTTTTCCTCATCGCCATGCCACAGCCGAAGGCCCCTTTCACACGGGCTGTCTGATCAGGTCCGCCTGTCAGTTTTTCAGGCAGACCTGATCGGACCCTTCATTCTCCTCTATGGAGCAGTAATCTGCCGCCATCTGATCCTGTCCGCCAAAAGCGGACGGATGGTGGTTCTATTTTCTATCCATCCCGTGGATCGGATCAGATGGCATCGGATGGAAAGAGACAGACAGTCTGTTTTCATCCAATTGCGCTAGAGGAGAGTGGGGTTCTAGTCGTATTCATGTGTAAATTTAGTATCCGTTTTATTAAATAAAGCTTGGTTGTTAGTTTAAAAAAAAAACTGGCTCCTAACTTTTTTAGCTGGCTCCTAGATTTCAGGAAAATTTGTCAAGCCCTGCATTAGGGTGTACAGAGTTAAATTTGGCTGTTATTGTGGTACCTGGGAGCTACAGCTGAAATGTAATTTTGCTCATTGGTATGCATTACAGAATACGCTGTGCACGGCTATACATGCACACTTTCTGTTTTGAAAAATACCACCCATACGTGTGCAACTGTAAATGCCAGTACTGTCATTTTGACATTTATCCTTGTGAATCCTACTACACCCCAGTCACACCAATAGCGGCATTGAAATCATGCTACTTCGCTTGAAGTAGCACAATTGGAATGTAGCATTTCAGTGCTACTTCGTAGATGCCTTATGCAAGTCACACCTGAACTTACAAAAAGTAGTGCAGGAACTTCTTTAGAAATTGGTGCAACTCTGACAGAGTTACACCGATTTGACCACTTCTAATTCAGACAATAGGGTGCAACTTCATATTGTCAAATCGCATGACAAGTTGCACCGGTTTTAGCAGGGGCTTAGGGAAGATACTTCCTGTTATGAATAATTCCAGTTATATGTAACATTTTTTAAAGGCGCAGATCTAATAATAATCCACCCATCCTCCATTAATAAGTCCTGTTTCACTTACTACATAAAGCTTTAGTACAGCTTCTATGAATGGAGCAGCTGGACACAAAGGACAGATATAGTTGGGCACTCTTAGGCCGGCAATAGACTGTTCGAATCTCGGGCGGTTCAGCAGGAGCCGGCTAAGATTCGAACTGTGTGTTCGAATCTTAGCCGGCTAAGAGGTTGCAGGAAAGAAATTTGCACCATCTATGGCCTGCCTAAATGAGAGCATGTGACAGCCCTCACAGTTCTATTTACCCCTACCATATTGGAAGACTGCGGGTGTTTGGGACTTTCAGAACCAGATGGCTAGGGAACTCCCTACGAGGCCCCGGAAACACACAGAGACTTCTGACAATGAAGTACACTCAAAGCATGTTCATTTTTTTTCAGCAAATGTGCCTAGCATATATACAATTTGAACAACAGAAGGATTGATTTCAAAATAAGTAGTTTGGTTTCAGTATGACTTACAGTTACAATGATAGGTTTTGCCATACTACACAAGTTAGAATATTCCCATAACAAACTTACCAATCAAGAAGTTCTCATGTGAAACTATTTCTGCAGAGTCAGACATAACTAAACAAACAAGATTTTATGACTATGAATCAAGCATAGTTGCATAAAAAATAAAGAAGGATATACAGCATGAAAACATCATTACCCTTCAGTGGGTAGGGAGGGGTTTCCATGGGCAGAGGAGGATTTCAGAAGAGGCATCAGCACAACTGACACATCCTACTGACTGTAAGTTATGTCCCTTGTGTTGACTTTCACTTTTATTTTATTTTGGCTGCATTTAGTCTTTAATTACGATTCATAAAGTTTAAATGTCAAAACAGTGCCTTGCGAAAGTATTCGGCCCCCTTGAACTTTGCAACCTTTTGCCACATTTCAGGCTTCAAACATAAGGATATAAAACTGTAATTTTTAGTGAAGAATCAACAACAAGTGGGACACAATCATGAAGTGGAACACAATTTATTGGATATTTCAAACTTTTTTAGCAAATAAAAAACTGAAAAATTGGGCGTGCAAAATTATTCAGCCCCCTTAAGTTAATACTTTGTAGCGCCACATTTTGCTGTGATTACAGCTGTAAGTCGCTTGGGGTATGTCTCTATCAGTTTTGCACATCTAGGGACTGAAATTTTTGCCCATTCCTCCTTGCAAAACAGCTCGAGCTCAGTGAGGTTGGATGGAGAGCGTTTGTGAACAGCAGTTTTCAGTTCTTTCCACAGATTCTCGATTGGATTCAGGTCTGGACTTTGATTTGGCCATTCCAACACCTGGATATGTTTATTTGTGAACCATTCCATTGTAGATTTTGCTTTATGTTTTGGATCATTGTCTTGTTGGAAGACAAATCTCCATCCCAGTCTCAGGTCTTTTGCAGACTCCATCAGGTTTTCTTCCAGAATGGTCCTGTATTTGGCTCCATCCATCTTCCCATCAATTTTAACCATCTTCCCTGTCCCTGCTGAAGAAAAGCAGGTCCAAACCATGATGCTGCCACCACCATGTTTGACAGTGGGGATGGTGTGTTCAGGGTGATGAGCTGTGTTGCTTTTATGCCAAATATAACGTTTTGCATTGTTGCCAAAAAGTTTGATTTTGGTTTCATCTAACCAGAGCACCTCCTCCACATGTTTGGTGTGTCTCCCAGGTGGCTTGTGGCAAACTTTAAACAACACTTTTTATGGATATCTTTAAGAAATGGCTTTCTTCTTGCCACTCTTCCATAAAGGCCAGATTTGTGCAGTATACGACTGATTGTTGTCCTATGGACAGAGTCTCCCACCTCAGCTGTAGATCTCTGCAGTTCATCCAGAGTGATCATGGGCCTCTTGGCTGCATCTCTGATCAGTCTTCCCCTTGTATGAGCTGAAAGTTTAGAGGGACGGCCAGGTCTTCGTAGATTTGCAGTGGTCTGATACTCCTTCTATTTCAATATTATCGCTTGCACAGTGCTCCTTGGGATGTTTAAAGCTTGGGAAATCTTTTTGTATCCAAATCCGGTTTTAAACTTCTCCACAACAGTATCTCGGACCTGCCTGATGTGTTCCTTGTTCTTCATGATGCTCTCTGCGCTTTAAACGGACCTCTGAGACTATCACAGTGCAGGTGCATTTATACGGAGACTTGATTACACACAGGTGGATTCTATTTATCATCATTAGTCATTTAGGTCAACATTGGATCATTCAGAGATCCTCACTGAACTTCTGGAGAGAGTTTGCTGCACTGAAAGTAAAGGGGCTGAATAATTTTGCACGCCCAATTTATCAAAGTTTGAAATATCCAATAAATTTTGTTCCACTTCATGATTGTGTCCCACTTGTTGTTGATTCTTCACAAAAAATTACAGTTTTATATCTTTATGTTTGAAGCCTGAAATGTGGAAAAAGGTCGTAAAGTTCAAGGGAGCCGAATACTTTCGCAAGGCACTGTAAATAGCAGATCTTATGACAATTCTGAACTCACTTTTTAACATTTTTACAAGTTATCAAAGTTTGCAAGGGTTGCAAAATTTCTCATGTTTATTCATGAGGGCTTTCTGTTAGTTCATAATTTACATTTGACTTTGCAATTTCAGGCACAAACAGACAGTCTGCCAGGAACAGCCAATCACAGCTCCTCTAGCAGTGCGGTTCCAGCAGGTAATAATGAAAATAACTCTTTAAGTGCATGCTCCTTTTTTTTTTATATAAATTTAAATATAACCCAGTAGAATAACTAGATTTTTAGTAATGTAAGAACTACAAACATTAGTACAGCTTAAAATAAATCTAAGCTTTTCCCATAAAGGGAATGTAACAGGTTCACTTTAATGGCAATCCCTCAGAGTTGCTTATACTTCCATTCTCTTTGCTTCTCAGCCATTCTGTTTGCCCAGCTAAGTGAAGTTACATACTCAGTACTTCCAGGTATTATTATTATTCTTATTATACAGGATTTATGTAGCGCCAACAGTTTGCGCAGCGCTTTACAATGTGAAGGAAGACAATACAGTTACAATACAGTTCAAAACAGGAGGAACTAGAGGGCCCTGCTCGTTAGAGCTTACAATCTAGAAGGGAGGGTCAAGTGAAACAAAAAGGCAATAACTGTGGGGGATGGGTTGATGGAGAAAAAGGAGGTACATTTGTTAGGGGTTGGTAGGATAGGCTTCTCTGAAGAGGAGTGTTTTCAGAGATCGCCTAAAAGCTAATAGAGTGGGGGATAATCGGACAGATAAGGGTAAGGAGTTCCATAGGATTGGAGAGGCTCTGGAAAAGTCCTGGAGGCGAGCATGGGAGGAGGTGATGAGTGAGCTAGAGAGCAGGAGGTTTTGAGAAGAACGAAGAGAGCGATTAGGTTGGTATTTTGAGATGAGGCTGGTGATGTAGCTGGGGGCTAGGCTGTGGATTGCTTTGTAAGATGTTGTAAGTATTTTGAATTTAATTCGTTGGGTGAGCGGAAGCCAGTGGAGGGCTTGACAGAGAGGAGCGGCGGACACTGAGCGATTGGTGAGGTGGATGAGTCTGGCGGCAGCATTCATGATGGATTGAAGGGGGGATAGCCTGTGTAGAGGTAAGCCAATGAGAAGGGAATTGCAGTAGTTGAGGCGCGAGATGACCAGGGAGTGAACTAGGAGTTTTGTTGTGTCTTTGGTTAGAAAGGGGCGTATTTTGGAGATGTTGGAGGATGGTATGGAGGATCATATGACTTGCTTTTTTTTCCTCCCACATGAGAGTGCTGGTGCTTGGTGATTGGCTGCTTAGACACTCAGCCCTGTCATGTGGGTGGAAAAAGCCTCAGCCCTGTGAAATTTTCAAGTCATGACTTACAACTTACATTGGGCTCCATCTACTACCAATGGATCAACACAGTGGTAGGAAGCAAAGGGAAGGCAAATATAAGCATTAAATTGGACAATTGTTTTATCTGCATGGGCAAAACACAGATTAATTTTGTTATAAATAAAGAGAAGAAGCCTTAGGCTTAGAATGCCTCTTCACTCATTTTCAGCTTCTGATTTGTCCAATGGTAATGGAACCAACAACCAAAGCAGTGCTGTACATCCACCGCCAACAACTGCTCATCCATCAAGCGGACGGATTACACGTAGCCAGCCTAACCACTCACTCCCTGGAGCACCAAACTCCATCAGTAATGGCAAAGAGACACGGCGGACTGGGAAGAGATAGCATTTCTGATCTTTTTGGCAAAGCTGGATTCAGCCCTTCATCCCATGCACATTCATCTAGTTTGTATCCAGAGAAGAGCAGAAATTGTGATCATTTCTGGTCCCAGTAAGGCTATCCACAGACATTAGATAGCAGTTTGAAGAAACAGGCTATTTATTTACAAATGTTGCCAAAAAAATTGATGTGCAGAAGTGGCATTATATGGCAGTTTACCATAGGATGAACATCGTTTTTGCAAAAGTATATGTAAAACCTAGTAATGAACTTCTCTTCTCTTCTCCCCTTTGGTCTGTTAAATATACAGTATAATTGAAGGTATTTTTTATATCTTTTTGGCAAAAATACATGTTGCTCCTCCCAAAAATCCAGTGGGTTCCTAACATCCTGTAATAAGCTGGCAAAGAAATTTGCCCTACCCTACCCACGTGCTCTCTGAATTACAGAACACCTCCCCCAGTGCTCTAGAGCTGAAGGGATGGAGAGGTATTCCTTCCTAACACACTTTCTGATCTAGTGCGATAGTACTACTCTTCAAAATATATTGTGCAGTGAGTGAGCGCTATCTCCCTAGGACAGGAAGTATGTTATTGGCAGGATCACAGGTGAAAATAATATAAATAGTCTTAACCAAAAAAAAAAAAAATGCAGCCACCACAGCTATGGACTGGTAATCTGCAATATATATTACATTTTTCTTCTCGGGTTTACATACTGTACACTTTAGGTAAACCAGCTCTGAGAAAATAATGGAGGTAGCAAATGCCTCCAAGCATCATAGCTGAACAAATAAACACAATTTGCATTCCTGTGCTTTAAAAATACCATTATATCACTAGAAATACAGTCTGTTTTTCAGATGATAGATTTTTTAAAAGGTAAGATCATTTCAGCTCTGGGAAAGGGCTCTGTCTTTTGTGTGTGGGTGGCTTAAGGGAACATCTTGGCCTTGGCACCACTGAATAATGGTTCCTATATGTCTAAGCAATATCACCTAAAGCAAACCTGTGGATAAATCTAAAGTGAAAAACTAAAGCTGGCCATACACAAAACAAAAAATCCATAGATGTTAAACAGCATGGATGGACAGATCTCCTACTGCCTGCTATTTTATTCTGACAGCTGGCACCCTTTGTTGTCAGAATACCCAAACAGTGACATCAGCGAATTCAGTCACTGTTCGACCAACATTTTTCCACCCGGCTCCTTTGGTTTTATCAAGCTGGGTGGTGTTGGCAGGAGCACCTATGACTCGAATTTGAACAATTATAGTCAGGTGTGACAAGCTGTGCCCCCAGCAAGAGGCTGCTGACATAAGATGTCAGTAAATACGGTACTTGTTGCTGCAGATAGGGGATGGGGGGAAATCGAGCTGTTAATTAGAGAATCAAGCTTGCCTGTGAGAACTATGGCCAAACCTTTTTCCTGGCTATATTTACAGGACAGCTGACTATATTATGGAGATCCAGCTGGCTGCTTAATTGACAGCTTGCTATGCCTTTCAGCGTCCGGATGAGAGTCGGAGCCAAACAAACCCACTTTTCCCCCTAGCCTGTTTGCTCCAGTGAGTGATGAAGGAGTTAAGCAGGATGAAGTGACTTACAGTCACTGTTTTCCACTGCAAACAGACTGAGAGGTGACTGGTAAGCAGTTTCTGTCATCTGTCGACTCTCTTGGGACAGCTGCAGTGTCAAATTGGTGCTGCAGCATGGAAGTGAGTACATACATATGTTTTTTTCTTTTTTTTAACCCGATAATTCTCCTTAAAATCACACCGTGATTTCTTATTTCTCTCAGGGACTCTGATGGCAAGATTTCTGTGCATGAGTGCCCATGTCTACTCTCCTATCAGGGCAATTATGAGAGGGACCCCTGTCCTCACTTAATGTTTATTTAATATTAGTAACAGAAGCACTTTTGTTGTAAGATGGGAGTGAGATGACCATGTGGGCCACAGCAGAGCTAGGATGCTCATCAAGGAGATCTTACTACTGGAATCTTCAAGGGATAGAAGAAACCGGCAGATGACTTGGCTTACCAGACTGCACATCAAATTATCACTCATGAGTGGTATGAGCCAGTATTACTGTCAAACCATGATATTTGAAATTAAAAGCAGAGTGCTTAAACACCCCTTAGGGCCCATTCAGGTATATATGCTGTGTTATGGTCTGTTAACCTGTGTTGCATTAACACAGCCTATTTCTTAAAAATGGACGCAACACACCATAATAAAGAAAAATCTAGATATGAACCATTTTTTTCCAGATGCAGTGCACCACAGCACACACAGTATTGAATAACCACGCATTGTGGTGCTTTACATTTGTAGTCTGCTGAACCTGTTCATTAGATTTCAAATCTGACCTTTTAGGTGGTGCTTGGTTCAGCTAAGTGCTCTCAGTTGTAGTTGTGTGTCACAGACTATAAAGGTTTATGTAAGTGCATATTTGACAAGCACTGTCCTCTTTAGATTTCACATTTTAAAATTATTATTTAATCCCTTTTTAATAAATATTTGACCTGTTGAGTGTCTTTTAGATAAATTGTGTCCAAGATTCATTCCAGGATATTACTGTTTAATTGTGCATCGGCTGCTAAAGGGATAACTGAAATATTTCATTGGTTTGGTGGATATTGTTTATAATTACTTTTAACCCGCTATAGGAGATTTACTAAAACTGGTGCACTCAAAATCTTGCGCAACTGTGCATGTTTTCCAATCAGCTTCTAACTTCAGCTTGTTCAATTAAGCTTTGACAAAAAAACTGGAAGCTGATTGGTTTTGTATGCAGAGCTGCACCAGATTTTGCACTCTCTAGTTTTAGAAAACCTCCCCATAGTTTTTAAACATTTAAATAGTACGTTTTCATACAGCTGATCATATTGTTATTTCTGATAAATTGATATTCTAAGTTTAAGATCATTGTAGTCTATGAAGCAGTTTATTTGGTTTCTGCCAAAAAAGGGATGATGCAGAAATAGATATAGACTATTTTTTGATGTTTCAGTCATTAATGTTTATGATACCTGTTTTCCCTTTATGCAGACTAGTGATCATTTATATAGACCTATGGCCTTCTTAAGTAGGTTCATCTTTTTTTCTTCTTTTGCTGAAATACACAGATGAAAGTCTGATTCAGCATTATTTTATTTAAAGAGGTGTGCATGTATCAGGCTATTACAGTTCCAGGGATAAAGATGAAAGTTATAACATATTGGTAAAGAATTGCACTTAACAAAAAGCCAGGTGTGTGGGTGCCCTTTAAATGAGGGATTGTTTACTCGTCTGTAATGGACCATTAATCTCAACACCAATCTTCTATGCCAAGCATACTTGGCATATATGAGGGAAGGTAATACAAGCACCCCCATGCATGTCTCATATGTATGTTGCCTTTAGCAAGTTACACTGTGATGTTAACAGAGGCATAATGGTAAAAACATGTTTTACTCTCCAGAGAAAACTTGCACTCACTACTGTGATCTTTGTTTTGGACCCACTGATATCCTAATACTACCTGGAATTGTGTGTACACTACTGTTATTGTATTTGTATTCCATTTATTGGCCAAGTGAAATTGTTGTTGAATATAATTTTACATATGAAAAAAACATTAATTTCCCTCTAGCAAACCACTATCTTCTATTGTATCTTTTTATCATTTTAACTAACATTTCCTTCCTTAGAACACATTCTGTAGATATACAGAATCCAGAATAATCCCCCTTTCTGAATTACTCCTAAAGTCTACATTTATCTGTTCAACCCTGACTTACATCCAGGCACAGGAAGCTGCAGGAAAACAAGACTTGAACATGCTTGTTGGGGTTCTACAAATTGGCAGGACTACTGGTTCAGTGTGGGTGGGCGCGTGTGTGTGTGTGTGTGTGTATATACAGTATATATATATATATATACTGTACTCAAATCACTTGTAAAATACTAGATAGTTCATTAATCTCAGTGGAGTATATGAAATGGAGCTAGATACCCCTGTGAAATCACTAAAACAGAATGAGGTTGATTTACTAAGGGCAAATATTCTGTGCACTAGAGGTGCACTGCAAGTGCAGTTGCTCTAGATCTGAGGGGAACCTCAGAAATTAGGGAAAGCTCTGCTGAATTCTATCATCCAATCAAGTGCAAGCAAAAATGCAGTTTTTTATTTTCCTTGTATGTTCCCCTCAGAATTAGAGCAACTACACTTGCAGTGTACATGAAGTGCACTTGCAGGTGCAATTGCAGCGCACAGAATATTTACCTTTAGCCCCGGTTCACACTTATGCGAGTGCGGGGTTCGCATGTAATGTCGGAGCGCACTGCTCCTTCATTACATGCGATCGGCTGTGCGGTGCGAGTTCAGCCATACACTTTGTATGGCTAAATTCGCACCCGCAGCAAACTCGCACAGGACCCTTTTTGGCAGCCGCATCAGGATCAGATCGCACAGCGGTTCACACTTGTGCGATCCAATCCTGTGCAAACTGCAAGATCGCACTGCGATATGCGATCAAACTGGGGGTGTCGTTAAGATTAAATTAACACCCCCAGCGTATCGCATATGGCAGTGTGAACTGCCGGGGGTGTGTGTGCGATGCGGGAACAGGCTGCGGATTCGCAGCCTTCCCGCATCGCATAAGTGTGAACCGGACCTTAGTAAATCAATCCCAATGTAACAAAAGAACTACTATCATCAGTGCAGTGCTCCTTTAAAAAATATGTAATAACACAAAAAAAAAAAATTCATAACAAGTGTCATTGTGCACGTTAAATAGAGCTATAATACATAATAAATACAGTGTCCATATGAAGTCCAATATACAAAACTCCAAAAGCTCCACATTGATGCCGTGGACCTTACTAATATGGTAAGGTCAATAACTGCTTAATATTACAATCTTTCCACAAAGATCCTTCTCAGCTCAGCAGATTCTAAGACTGGCTCAAGAGGTCCTCTTACTATCCCATATGAACCGTCAGAGTCATCCATGGATATATAAACTCATAGAAACAAGAAAAGACTCATAGTGTGTACCACTCCTTTATTGTAAAAAAAATTATTAAAATTGTAAAGTAAACATCATCTTGTAATCCTCCAAGTGTTTATTATTATATATCTACTGTATTTAATTTGCACAATGTCATTTTATCATAAAGTGTATAATTATTTTGTGGTGGTAAACTCTTTTTAAGGGAGTGCTGCCACTAATGATTGTGGAGATATACAGTATATAATGAGGGTTTAGGTCAAGTGAATGGCTGTTCACAAACATCAGTCCTGTCAGTGAACTACATTTCAGAGTTTTTTGCCTACTCTAATTCATAAGTAAAGTTCAAAAATCACACTAAAGGCTACCCTTGCAGGGGATTTTTAGCATTCCATTGCCATAACACAGATATCTTCAGCCTCCTGGCACCTGGACTATGTAGTCCCTGAGTCTGTCTCTGCACTTACTTACTGCCTAATGTCAGTCATTGATTCAGCCTCCTGGGTAACAGACTCCCCAATATGGGCTGTACAGTCTCCTGACAGTTCAAACACTGTTTCTCTCAATACTCACTCAAAAAGCAATAGGATTATCCATGGAGTGGTCTGCTGTACTTGGGAGATTAGCTGTCATAAGGACTGTTAGATTATGCCGACTCCCTGTCAGCGTGGTCAGCCGGTGGCTGAGAGCGCTGACCAGAGTGTTCTGGCGGGGGGGCTGCCCCCTGTCAGAACACAACAGCTCAGAAAGGGAGATTGCTTTACTAACATCAGAATGTTAGTACAGTTGCTCCAACCGGAGCTATCAGTTTTTTTTTTCGCTCAACACGCTGGGTTCTCTAGATATCAATCAGCAACTCCCAGCAGTTTCTTCCAGACAGCAGGGAAACCAATTGCCTTCCCATATTACAAAGTGGGGCTAACTAACTATCTGTTTTACCTGTAACAACAAATCAGAATACAACTGTAATTTTTCTGCTGCAAGTTAGAATTAAATGTGAGCTGGATGTTGAGTGGTTGCTGTTGGCAATGAGGACTGAGTTTAGCTAAATCTAAAAACACAAAAGGGACATAGCTTGCAGTTAGTATGACGTGTCCCTTGTCCGGTTTCTTCTGCTTTCAGTAGAAATCTCCATCTGTCTTCCAACTCCCTCATGAATGAAGGGGGCAGAGCTTTTAATAATAATAAATATCTAATAAATTAATAGCGATGCTGTGTCATTCATAGAAGCTATAGTATGGCTTCTATGAATGGCGGATCGTGCAGGAAAGGCAGACATAGTCAAGCTCTCTTGCTGAGAGTTTCTGACAGCTCTTTAGCTGTATTAACCGCTTCTTGCGTCGAGGGTTACGGCAGTGAGGTGGGGGGGTTTGTGGGTGGTTTTGGGGTAGGAAAGATGAAGATTTCTACTGAAAGTAGAAGAATCAGGATAAGGGAAACATCATGCTAACTGTTATATCCTTTAAACTTAGGCTTTAAACTGGCCATACACTGTTAGGTTTTCAAACAAGTGTTCAATAAAAATTGTTTGACATTTAGCATAGCAATGTATAGAATTTTAATTTTTGATTTTTAATCTTTTACAACAGTATACAAATACAATACAAGTGATTTTTCCTAAAGGAGAGTCACATTAAAGTAATAGTAAACTGCTTTAAAAAAAAAAACTACATACTAGCACATTATGACTGACTTACCTGTGAAACGGATCCCTCCAGTGGCGCCTTGTCACTGATGATAGGGAATCCATCTTCCTTCTGGGTTCATGGGCTCTAGCAATGGGTGAGCTGCGATGACGTCACATGCGTGGGAGTCAAGGCCATGGCACAGCTCTCTCAATGGACAGCATGCACATACGCCGGTGACGTCACTGACTGCTTCATATGTAAATATCTCCTAAACGGTGCATGTTTAGCAGATATTTACTGTAACTACAGGTAAGGCTTGTTATATGCTTACCTGTAGGTACAAAACAAGAAAGGGAATTTACTCCTACTTTAACAGTTGGGGTTTAATTTTTTTCAAATAAGGAACAAACAAAAAATTTTCATCCTGAGCCTTCGAATTTACTTGTCCATACATACAGTCAAAAATGAGCACCGATTTGTCTCCATTAAAAAATGGAACAAATGTTTGAAAAACATTTTTCAGCTATAATTCTACCAGTGTATGGCCAGTTTTATTCCCTTTAGTTTTCTAAATTAGCATCAATATGTTAGAATGTGGCATATGGTGGCAATATCGTTACAGTTATTACACTAAAGATACCACATGCTGTATGTTATCAAAATATGTGGATGCTAAGGTCAATGGATTTTACTTGTGCACTGTGCTTGAATTGTTTCTTTGCTATTAAAAACAGGTTTTTATATATATATATATATATATATATATATATATATATATATACAAATGCTTTTCAATTATTTTCTGCATGAATGATTTCTAGCTAATGAAGAGGTGATTGTTGTACTGATTAATAAAATGACTTTGATATATTGTGCTGTTCTGCTGGGTGATTTGAAAACATAATGTATACAATATAATACATGTATTCAAAAAATGACCAAATCTAACTTTTTTTTTTTTAATTGCCTTTAAGAGAATTTGTACTACTGAGCCTGCTGTTTTTTACCGTCTAAAAATACTTGTCAGGTTGTCATGCTAGTTCATTGGTTTTGGTATTTTCTAAATCATTCACTCAATGAATGTGTAAATCATGAATGTGTAAATCATGAGTTCTGACTTCACTCTGACCCAAATGATGCATGCTTGTTCTCAGGTCAGTGACTGAAAAGTATTAAGACCAATGGGAGCCTGGCAACTAGCATTTTAGGGACAGAAATGGCACCCTTTATAGTTCTCTTGGTGTAGATTTCAACCCAGTTCTCCTAAACTAATCTGTACACATCCTCCCACTCCGAGGCCACATCATGTTGAAAAGTGAGAGAGGAAAGATTGTAAGTAAGGGCCTGGGTCAACAGGTTTTTGTTCACTTGTATCACCATACAAGTCTTCAACTCTTAGGGAATGCAAAAGCAGTTAGAAGCAAATGTCCCTGCAAAGAATTCTGAATGATCTCGGAAGCATCTTAAACTGAAGTCAAAAGCCCACTGCTCATCAACACTGGTCTTAAGCCTGGTACGTGCTATTCGTTGTTTAACTAGGTTGAACGAAAAAACTATGCAAAGTTAGTATTGGGATCTGCCCCGCTGAGCTATTGTGTTCTGACAGGGGCATGCCCCCCCCCCCCCACCAGAACACTCCGATCAGCGCTCCCTGGCATTGGCTGAGAGCGCTGATTGGGAGTTGGTCGGCTGCTGGTTTTCCAGCATGCACTTCTGACAAAAGCCAGCCAAACGGCCGGCTTCTGTCTTACAGACCAACATACACATGGGCCGAATGTTGGACGTTTTTTTTTTTTTTTTGTACCGGCAAATGTTCCCGACCAGGGCTTTTTTTCTTGGAGAATAGGTTCAGGAACTCCCCCCTTCTGAGTCACGCCTTGTCTCCACCCACTACCCACTCTGAGCACTGTCCCTTGGTTCCACCCACTACCCACCTCTGAGCACTGTCCCTGGGTTCCACTGCCTACCCACCTCTTAGCACTGTCCCTTGGTTTCACCCCCTACCCACCTCCCACACAAATTAAAATACCTCACCCAGCAACAAAAGGTCCACCCCAGCAACATTAGACCCCCTCCAGTACTACCAACAACGGCTCTCCCAGCAACCAGTATAAATGGATAAGCCAAAAGTAGACCTCAACCTCAACAGGAGATTCCTACCTACAACATAAGACCCCCCCCCCAGCAAAAATAGATCCACCAGCAGCAACAATAGACCCTCACACAATACCAGATCCCTACCATTGACAATAGATCCCAAAGCAGCCAGCATCAAGAGATCCTCCAAGACACCCCACACCCCTTGCTATTACATATATTCAGTGCTGGAGGTGCCGGAACTGCTTTCCACCGCGTTCCTGCTGAAAAAAAGCCCTGTTCCCGACATTCTGCCAGTGTGTATCTGGCTTTAAGCTGTTGTTGGGGGTTTACTGTTAGTGTTAGTTTTTTATATAGGCGATCGTGTCCTTAAAGTGACACCAAACAATATTCTTCTTTTCCAAAAATAATCTATGCAGATCCACTATTTAATGGCCCTGTAATCTATTAATTATGACATTTTTTTTTTTTTGGGTGAGCTTCTGCTTCCTTGTAATATCCTCTATGAGCTCCTGAACCTCTCCTTCCTGTCATTTTGCCCCTCACTTCCATTTTCCTGGAATGAGCATTGCACGTTAGTTGCAGTAATGCGCACTGCTCTATGCACACTGCTGATCCCATAGACCATAGTCCCTGGTCCAAATTGGCAGCAAGGAATAGAAGGTGGCTACATTCCTACATACGAAGAATGAACATAGCCATCCTCTAATGGAAAGTCATATTACAGCTGAGAACAATGGAAGGTCCTCTTCTAAGAATAAATAAAAAACCTGCGCAATCGGCGCACGGCATGAGTGGCCACGGCATGAGAGTGAGCTCCATGCCTGAGCTGAGCTCCATGCAGCTTGCTCCTTCATATCTCTCCAGCAGCAGCCAAATAGGGAGAGAACCTACACCACGGGATGCCACTGAAGCGGAGACAATCCCCGCAGCCTCAGAGGACCCCGTGGCTCCCTTCCAGCTCCCTGGATGTATATTTCTCTGGTGGAGGCCGGACACGGAAGGACAGACCCAAGATGGTGCCAGGTGAGTGCTCCACAGCCACACTTATTTCCGATCCTCTCGCCACAGCTATTATCTACCTCGCCTCCTCCTTCCGCATCTCCAAGCTCCCCCAGTAGCTAAGTCAGGGTTCTGGACTCAGGAAATGCCTTGGTAGACAGGGATCTGAGGTCTCATATCCTGTCCCTTCCCACAAAGGCCGACCTGGAGAACTTATTGACCAGGATAGAAAAGGCCTTACAAGCTGATACAGCCCACCTGGGGGGGGTAGAGTGGAGGCTCTAGAGACTTCAGTGGAGGACATAACCCATACTTTGCAGGCCCTGCAGACACACAGCAAAGCTCAGGACCAGTACATTGACTCCTTACTAGACCAACTAGATGATATGGAAAACCGCAGCCGCTGGGTTACATTCGTTTTAGGCCTACCTTAAGCCACTGCACCCAGGGACATAGTCCCCAACCTTCAAGGAGCATTTAAGCAAATCCTTGGTCAGGAGGCACCAGACCATATTTAAATTGATCAAGCTCATAGAGCCATGCGGCCCCCCTCTGATGACCCAGCTAAACCACGAGATATAATATGCAAGCTTCATAAATTCTCGCTGAAGGAACACATCATGTATCATTTCAGGGGGGTCCGCCATGTGGATTTTGATGGAGCCAAGCTGTCACTGTTTCCTGATCTTCCTCGATGCACGATGATGCAGCACAGACCCCTCAAGCCGCTCTTGGAAGCTCTACAAGATGCTCACCTAATCTACCACTGGAGTTTCTCCTTCAGTCTTTCCGTCACTAAAATTGGCAACCAGGTTACCCTACGGAATAAAGCAGACTTCAATTTGTCCCTCGCCTTGGTTTACCTTCCATGGACATACCAGACTGGCGCATCTCCCGGAGATTCCCATGCCGGCTCGCTCCCAGCCATGGCAGCCAGTACGCCGCAGGGGGTCAGAACAAAACTCGTAATGGCGCATCTCGATCCGCTGGATCTCTGCCACCTTCAGTGGCGGCCTCTTAAGTAACTGCCTAGGACTGTTTTGCACCTCCTCTGTCCCTTTAGGGTTATTGTTGCTGCTTCTGTGAACATGGGACGTGCAGCATGCACATCTGTTCTTTGTCTTCTCAGCTCTTTCGCTGGAGCAGACTCACTGTCTGGTGCATCCGCCTCTCCACTTACCCCCAATAGGTTAACTCTTCTGAGTTATGTTCCCTAGTTTGGGAAAGTGACGGTGTAGGGGCTGTTGTCACCTCCTTGGCTGGGAGACCAGATGGCAACCGCTGACACCATTGCTACCGTTAATTACTGGTATTTTTGGAATGCCTCCCAGACGTTCCGTTCCTTTTATGTTTTGTTTCAAAGTTGTTACTTTGGTTTTTTCCTGTGTTCTATGTCTTCTCCTTGATCAGATGACTGCAGGTCTCTCCCCTCTGCCCCTGAAGACCCTGGGGATCTCCCTACCAACTACCATGCATGGCTTCCCTGAAGATAGTGTTGTATAATATCCGCGGCCTGGGCTCGCCATCTAAACCCAGTAAGTTGTGGATTGAGACAAAAAGACGGGGGGCACACATCCTGTTCTTGCAGGAGACACATTTTTGTACTGACTCGGTCCCTCGCTTTCCTACACACCTATACAATCAGTGGTACCTGAGCAATTCACCCCGACCAATGTCGGGAGGAGTGGCGATTGCAATACATAAACATTGCCCTTTGTTCCCATAGATCACTAATCCAGAAGGTAGGTTTTTTTCTTAAAAGGCACCATGTACGAACGTAAACTTACCCTTGTTGCAGTATATGCTCCAAATACCCGGCAGATTACGTTTTTGGACAGGGTCCTAGAGCCCCTTTCAACATTCAGGGAGGGACACTTGCTGCCTTAATGACCAGGCTATTTTTTGCAATTCAGCACCATGTTACTTTAACAATTGCGACGCTGTACCCAAATACAATTGATGTCCTTTTTTCCCCACAAATAGAGCTTCCTTTTGGTGGTATTTGATCACCGCTGTGGTTTTTAGATTTTGCGCTATAAATAAAAAAAAGAGCGACAATTTTGAAAAAAAAACACTATTTGTTTACTTTTTGCTATAAAACATTCCCAAAATAACATTTCAGAAATCAAATTTTTTATTATCAGTTTAGGCCAATTTGTATTCTACTACATATTTTTGGTAAAAAAAAATTCCAAAAAGCTTATATTAATTGGTTTGCACAAAAGTTATAGCGTTTACAAACTATGGGATAGATTTTTGGACTTTTTTTTTTTTTATTGTTGTTTTTATTAGTAATGGCGGCGATCAGCGATTTTTAGCGGGACTGCGACATTGCGGTGGACAAATCTGACACTTTTTGGGAACCAGTGACACCAATACAGTGATCAGTGCTAAATAATATGCACTGTTACTGTATAAATGACACTGGCAGGGTAGCAGTTAACACTGGGGGTAATCAAGGGGCTAAGTGTGAGCATAACTGTGCTTACTAACTGTGGGGGGGCTCTGTGACAGGCACACAGAGATCATTGTGCCTGTCTCCCTTGTTTACATAGGAAGGTGGCTCTCCTGAAAGCTTCCCCAAAGTTTGCGAGAGGCCGGCAGCGATCGCGCCCGCTCCTCCCGCGGTCTGGCTCCCGCTGTGTCTAATCCACTGAGACCACGTGCACATAATCAGGTAAATCTACGTGAATATGCGCAGCCGAGCCACCCTGCCACAGTAAATCTGCATGGGCAAGTGGTTAATGTAAGCTATGACCCGGGGATGGACACATCCACCGGTCACCCCGTGCACTCCTTCGCATTCATCAAACATTTCTGTAAATCTTTACAGGCCCATCATCTGGTTGACTACTGGTGAGCTCTCCATCCTACTGCTAAAGTTTTTAGCTACTATTCTACTTCTCACAATGTATGCACATTGCACACGAATTGATCTCTTGTTAGCGGACCAGCATTTTCTGGAGTCACTCTTAGGCACATCACTCGGATCACTCACCATTTCTGATCATGCCTATTTCTCCATCTCCTTTGCCCCACTGTGCCCAGATGTGAGACAGTGGACCTGGTGATTGAATGAGAACCTGCTGGACGACGCTGTGGAGCTGAAGCAGGTCTCTGATACAATCTCCCTTTATTTTGTGGAGAATCGACCGGGGGAGATGGGGATCACTTCAGTTTGAGAGGGACACAAGGCCGTTGTTAGAGGGGAACTGATCTTCCAGGGGTCCAGGCTGAAGAAAGCGCACAATGGAGAATTGCAGTCCTTATTGACCAAACTCCGAGCTGCAGAGCTCAAACATAAGAGTAACACGACCCTGGCACTGGCCACGGAACTTCACGACGGGACATGTTCACAAACTCCACATCACCCCAGGACCTCCAATGGTGTTATTCTCTAAAATCGCAGAGGCTTTAAGAGAATACTATGCCCGACTCTATCAACTCCCTGATGCACTCTCCGGCTCCACACCCACCCAGAAAGCGGAGCTCCTCTCGCAGTACCTTTTATGAAGCGCAAATCCCTCGACTTAGGATGCCAATCGGTAAGAAGCTAGAAAAGCCTATTTCTCTAGCAGAGATAGTCGGTTGTTAAAGACTTGCCAAAATGCAAGAGCCTAGGCACAGACGGGTTAACGAACGCCTATTGTCATATATTTTTCCCCCTCCTCTCTAGCCATATGTGTGCATACTTCAATGCCCTGGCTCACGAAACAAATATCCCTAAAAAGGCCTTACTGGCCCATATCACAGTTCTCCCGAAGTAAGGGAAGGACCCTACAGCACCATGTAGCTATAGACCAATCTCGCTGCTGAACACTGATATTAAGATATCAGCGCGGGTCTTGGCAAATCACTTGAAACCCATCCTACCGACAGTAATACATCTTGACCAGACGGGGTTTATATCAGGGAGGGAGGCCAGGAACAACTCCAATCGGGCAATTCAGCTGATCCACTGGGCAGACTCGCAGACTGACCGTCCAGCCTGCCTTCTACTGTATACTGACGCTGAGAAAGCCTTCAACAGGGTAGATTGGGCATTTCTTTGAGCTGTATTGAGTAGGATGGGCCTGGGACAAAACATGCTCCTGTGGATAGAGTCCCTATATAGCTCCCCAGAGGCTTGGATCAAAGTGAATGGAACTCTCTCTGACCCCTTTCCCATACGGAATGGGACGAGACAGGGGTTCCCCTGTCCCCACTCATCTTTTCCCTGACCCTTGAACCTCTATTGAATATGATCCACTTGAACCCTGAAATTAAGGGCTTTAGAGTGGGGATAAGAGAACATAAACGGCTTATGCGGATGATGTCTTATTTTATGTAGCTGATCCACTGATCTCCCTCCCCAAAATCATGACGGAGTTACGGAGATTTCACTCACTGTCAAATTTAAAAATGTATTATAGTAAGTCAGAGATTCTCCCCCTCAATATTCCGTCTGGCCTCCGTACCCAGCTGCAAGCCTCCTTCTCCTTTATATGGTGCCGCTCTCTACGATCGGAGCGGACTTGCTGAGGTGAGACTGCACTACATTTTCTTGGATGGGCCAAGTCAGTATATTTATTTGGCAAGGGCAGAACCCACGCCTAGCCCTCCGCACATTACAACGCCCTAGGAAACTGGGGGGATTGGGAGTCCCTTCCCTCAGGAAATATTATGAGGCGATAGTTCTGCAGCGGATATTATATTGGCATCATCACGTTAAAACAAAAGCATGGGTTCCTCTTGAGAAATTTTTGTCTGGTTGTAATTTATCTCATGCCCCTTGGCTTGCCCAGGAATATTGAGGCCTTTTGAATCTCGTGTCCCCCATTACTACCCATGTGCTGAGACTGTGGGATGCTTTAAATGCACAGGGTTTGCTGTCTCCCTCAGTGTCTCCTCTTGCACCCCTGGGAGGTTTCCCCTGTTTCACTCCTGGGGAACTCCTGTCCTGCTTACGCTCATGGGCAAAGAATGGGAAGGTACGATGTGGAAGGTTTGTACATGATCAGGGCCTTATCTCTCTGGACTTGCTCCGTGATCAATTTGGCCGTTTCCGATGGATAACTGGCGCTATAGACCGCTACATCATTTTGTTTGCAGTCTACCTCAGACTATCAGGCCCCCGTCCTCTGTGACCCCATTTGAGAAACTATGTATATCGGCTGCTCCTGTCTATCACTATATCTGGGTTCTCTATGAGAAGCTGCAGATGTCCAGAGCCCAGAAGCCAGCTAATCTACATACGAGAGTCAGACCTCAGCATAGGGTTGTTTTGAGCTGATTATCTTCTGCTTAGAGTCTCTGAGTCTAGAAGGGGGGGGGGGGTTGAAGCTGTCAATGCTGGTTTGGGCACAGAGGCCCCAAATCTGTATCCGGGTCCTCAAGTTCTCTGAGTCTGTGTGTTTCGGGGAGTTTGAAAAGGCAGTAAGACTACTCCAAAGTTCCCCCAGGCACACACCTCCCAAAAAATAGAGCTCCCTCAAATGCCAGGGCCTATAGTCAGTAGGCAAGAGGTTAGCCTGCAGTCCCTCTAAAGCCACAGTCACATTGGTTATCGTGACAAAGCTAGTCACAATTTGCTTAATGAAAGTTTAAAGAGTACTACAATTATCTATAATCCGGGGATAGTAAAGGGTTTGTGGACCGTCTTAGCTAAAAAGATGAGCAGTCGACCACTCTTGACTCCCCTGTTGCAAAAATGTGTTGCACTTGGTACAACAATTTTTTCTGAGTCTTATCTGTCAGGGCAATATTGTAAGTTCTCTGGGTGGCCTTGCATTGGTGATAATTGTAAGAGGATGGGTCAGAGATGTATGGCTTCTCTGTATCCACAACCTTAAGGGAAATTTAAGTTGAATTAGAATTATTAGCTTTCTTCAATGCATGCACCCCAGTCATGTAAGAATCTCTCAAAACAGCCCTGAAGGCACCCCATAATAGGCCCGTCTAGCCCCCCTAATCATCATTCTGCCAATAAGATTTCATGTTATCCTGGCATTTATATAATACCATAAGATCCAAAAACTGAAAAGGACTCATTCACCATGTGTGCATGCCAGGAGTACGAGCAATATGGGATTGTAACTCCAATGGGGCGTGGTCCGACAGGGCCCTAGGGAGGTATCAAATATCGATAACTTTGCTCAAGGCGGTTGTACTGGTAAAAAACATATCCAATCTGGACAGTGTTCTATGACATTCAGAGTGGCATAAATCAGAGGTGGGGGACTTGAGCCACATGACTTCACTTAAGTCAGACTTAAGTCACCAGCTTGAGGACTTGAGACTTGCTTGACTAATAAAAGACTCGACTTGACTTTGACTTGGTATTCATGACTTGAGACTTGACTTTGACTTGAGACATATGACTCGAAATGACTTTACTTTTTTAAGTTATTAAATATTTGCATTTTCTCAAAATGAATGTGCCTGTTATTAGTGGTGGACGAACATCTGCCGGGAACGTTCGCAAACGGTTCATGCGAACTCGCTCAAATGTTTGTGAACATTATTTTAATGGGCGAACATGAAAAACCTCCAGGTCATATTTGCAGCCACAAAATACTTACTAGCTGTGCACACATAGTCCCACAACATGGACACTTACATACCAGAAGTATTGCTATTGGAAAAGTTGCCATAACATTTTTTTATTATTTTTTCAGCAAAAAAATATATATTTTATTTTTCTAAATCAGCCAGAACTGACAGCAGCCAGTAAATACATGTCAAATACATATAGGGTCCATTCGCACGTCTATAAAATGGGTCCGCATCCGTTCCACAATTTTGCGGAATGTTTACAGACCCATTGATTTTCAATTCCAGTCTGAAAAATTAGGCATTCACAGGATAAAGAAATAAGTGGTGGCCAGTACAGGCACCAAAAATTAGCCCACAGGCGTTCACCTGACAGAAAAGAACTTTGTATTCTGTGGCTGGATGTACATTAGGCATTCACAGGATACAGTAGTAAGTGTCGGCCATTACAGGCCCCAAAAATTAGCCCATTATTTGGTCCCTTGTTTTTATATATTGACTGAAGACCAACGACCACTTGATTTTAGAATTCAGTCCTCTCACATTCCAGGAGTTCCACAAGACACTATGCCACAGAGAAATACAGTACAAGTAAATTATCCTCATACTACAGGGTGTACATAACCAGAAACTTCTATTCCCCCTACCTGGCCGACAAGAAAAAACACAGTGGGCTTTCTCCCAAAACTTCGAAAAGCAGTGCCCTAAAGGTCCCAGGTGGACCATAGAAAAAGTTAAAAACATAACAACAAAAAACACGGGAAAGTGATCCAGGTAGGCAACATAAACAAAATACCATAGTGGTAGCGCTAAGGGATCAGATTTATATGGTACAACAAACTGTAACAACAAGCTCAACAGACATTTCCAATCAAAAGCTCAGTGGACATTTCCAGTCAAAAGAATAGGCTACCAGGAAAGGCAGGTCAGCCCAGAAACAGGGCTATTGAGCCAGGCAGAGGCATCTTGGGTGTAGTGAAGAATTGTGTTTTCCCGCCACTAATAACTGAGTTTAGCTTGGTAAAGCATGCTGTATAATAGATTTTTATCACGCAGCCTGCGTTTGACTGCAGTTAAGACACCTCTTTGCTTTTGAGTGGCCGCTTAAAAGTCTGAAAAGATAGAAACAGGTGTCCCATTGCATGTTAGCTTACCCAGTGCCCAGGCAGCACTTAGGATTTGTTCTTTATGCTTAAAATGTGGGAGCTTAACAAGTAAAAGCAAGAAGGTATACCAAGAGGTAACGGACGTTGGAGTACTTGGTGAGCCCTTTCTAAAGAAAAAGAGCAGAGAAGGTATCTGGAGTCATAATAGATTTAAGCCAGGTTTCCATAAAGCTTTTTGGGTTTTTAGCTTCAGAGCATTCTGGGAAGCCAATAAAACGCAGATTATTGCATTGGAGTCTGTCCTCTAGGTCAGCGGCCCCCAACTTTTTTGGCACCGGGGACCGATGGTTGATATGGTGTCAGGATGATTGAAGTGCGTTATTTCTATTATTACATTGTAATATAAAGTTCAACTCACCATAATTCACAATCAGTGGGAACCTTGAGTGTTTCATTTGCAGCCATTGCCTGCCACCAGATACAGATTGTCACTTGCTACATCACCTGTCACCAGATGCAGCTTGCCACTTGCAATGTCACCTGCCACCAGATGCAGTGTGTCAGTTGCTATGTCGTCTACCAGCAGATGCAGTGTGTCACTTACTACATCACCTGCCCCTAGATGCAGCTTGTCACTTGCCACGTCACCTGCCACCAGATGCAGTGTGTCACTTGCCAAGTTACCTACCACCAGATGAAGCGTGTCACTTTACACGCTGCCTGCCACCAGATGCAGCTTGACACTTGCCACATCGCCTGCCACCAGATGCAGCGTGTCACTTGCCACGTTGCTTGCCACCAGATGCAGCTTGTTACTTGCCACCATCACCTGCCACAAGATGCAGCTTGTCACTTGCCACGTCGCCTGCCACCAGATGTGGATTGTCACTTGCCACGTCGCCTCTGGTGAACTCTTGGGCATGGAGTTCACCAGAGCTTTACAGGTTGCCACTGGATTCCTCTTCCACTCATCCATGATGACATCACGGAGCTGGTGGATGTTAGAGACCTTGCGCTCCTCCACCTTCCCTTTCAGGATGCCCCACAGATGCTCAATAGGGTTTAGGTCTGGAGACATGCTTGGCCAGTTCATCACCTTTACCCACAGCTTCTTTAGCAAGACAGTGGTAATTTTGGAGTTGTGTTTGGAGTCGTTATCATGTTGAAATACTGCCCTGCGGCCCAATCTCTGAAGGGAGGAGATAATGCTCTACTTTAGTATGTCACAGTACATGTTGGCATTCATTGTTCCCTCAGTGAACTGTAGCTCCCCGGTGTCAGCAGCACTCATGCAGCCCCAGACCATGACACTCCCACCACCATGCTTGACTGTAGGCAAGCCAGGAGAGGACTGGGGCAGGGGGGCAATTGCCCCCTGGGCTGCTCTGATGTCCTGTAAAAAAGCTGCACCGCTTCTACCACAGACACACCTAAAAGATTCCTGGTGAAAAGAAGTAAGCAGTCTCTGCCACTAACCTACTGAGTGCGGGTTGAAGACAAGGACAAAGCGCAGACCTCCTTCCCCAGCATGGATGGTGTAAACTGTGTCTGAGCAGAGGCCAGTTTCATGCCCCACTGGAGACTCTCCTCCCCTGGCCAGCCCCAACCGAGCTGTCCCAGCTCCCCCCAGCTGCCCCCTGGCAGATAAAGTGTAAAAATGTCTTTACATGATGTCTCTTACACTTACACGCTGACCTCAATGCACTGTTTAATTGGACAACTACGTGGCTGTAAGGGATGCACTGTGACATCCCGGGGGCGTCCGAGAATGCGGATGCGCAAATTCACTTGTTCCTGTTTAACTGCAAACTTGCGTTCGCCAGTGCGCATGCGTGTGCAGGAAAGCGTGCGCATGCACAGGCAATAGCGTCACGTTTTGGCACCATGCGTGGACTATATAAGGGTAACTGACACACCTGTTCCCTGCTGTCTTGTCTGCAGCTTTACCTGTATTCCTGATCCTGAACCTGCTGTATCCTGTTGATGCTGTGGAAATTATTGGCGCTTAGAGCATAGAAACCCGATCGGTGCGCTGAAGACTTCGCTGTGCTGAAAAGCGCACTTGTGGATATTAATACGTGCCAAACGCCATTAATCCCTTGTACTGAAAAGTACAATGTACAGCTCTTTTGTATAAAGTTAGGCCATCGCACTCGGAGACAAAGAAAAAGGAACAGACACGCTGGGTCATATTGATGCCATCTGCCTTGTCTGTGTGTGTGTGTGTTTGTGTGTGGGTGCGTGAGTGTGTGTGAGAGTGTGTGTGAGAGCGAGTGGTTGTGTGTGTGTGTCAGTGTCTCTGTGAGTGTGTCTATGTGTCAGCTTCTGTGTGTCCCAGAGCAGGGCTAGCTTTATTTACAGCAAGTGAACAAAGGGGGGTTACAAGGAGTAGCTTCAAGACCACCAATCACAGAACATGTATACATTGAAAAGTACAATAGAAACGAAGAGTGAATGCCTATGCATGAACATGGCTGAATGCAGAGACTCCAACTGCCACGTGAACAAAGAAACATGGCTGCACTTGGCTTCTCATGACTCAGCCACACTCATTCACAAGCATGAACTCATTATTACATGTTAGTGGATCCTATATAATATAGTTCATAGAAGACCATATTTCATAGTGACCATGCTTTTGTTCCAGTCTATGGGACTGTATTATATCTTCATAAGACAATAGCAGCAGTATTTCAGCCATATGGATCAAATATGACAGAAAGATGCCATCCATTATTCTTGGTAAAACTATAAGAATTCCACATCACAAACACATCTCCGTAGTGAATAGCCGGGGCCCAGGATGGCGGGTATATATTTGTGCGATGGATTTCTCCTTGCGCTGCCATAAATCAGGCTACAAGTATTGAGCAATCCCATCTAATGGAAGATTTCCACTAACAGGTCTTTCCTCAATGCCAGTTAAAGCAATATTCGCTGTGCATAGCGATTAGCGGTAAACTGACACTGGGAGACATAATGGCAATTTAACAAAAAATACATCCTAAAGAAATGTCCCCATAAATATTAATAACATTTCCACAACATTGACTTCCTGATTGACCTCCCCCGGCTTGTCCCTCACTTCGTCTGCTTGCTACCCGCCCTGACCTTGGATTGTTCCTGTAACTACTCTTAAGCCTTATCCTTGTCTGCTTATCTGCTACCGGTTCTGGACTTTTCACCTCCTGGTGAGGCGAACCTGAGGACCGCGACCTGGTGTTCAGCACGCAGCAAAATCCATCCTCACCATCAGAGGCTCTGGTGAAGACCTGTTGGCACTTAGACTCCGCACCTGTCTGTGTTCCTGTTCCACTGGATCCATCCTCAGCCACCAGCTCCGTTACAGTAGCAAATGAGGTTTAGTGTTGATAAATGTAAAGTTACAGTTTCTCACTAAAGTCAGTACAGCCCTCACATTTTGTAAATATTTTATTATATCTTTTCATGTGACAACACTGAAGAAATTACATTTTGCTACAATGTCAAGTAGTGAGTTTACAGCTTGTATAACAGTGTAAATTTGCTGTTCCCTCAAAATAATTCCACACACCGCCATTTATGTCTAAGCCGCTGGCAACAAAAGTGAGTACACCCCTAAGTGAAAATGTCCAAATTGGGCCCAATTAGCTGTTTTCCCTCCCCAGTGTCATGTGACTTGTTAGTGTTACAAGGTCTCAGGTGTGAAATGGGAACAGGTGTGTTAAATTTGGTGTTATCGCTCTCACTCTCTCATGCTGGTCACTGGAAGTTCAACATGGCACCTCATGGCAAAGAACTCTCTGAGGATCTGAAAAAAATAATTTTTGTTTTATATCAAGATGGCTTAGGCTATAGGAAGATTGCCAAGACCCTGAAACTGAGCTACATCATGGTGGCCAAGACCATACAGCGGTTTAACAGGACAGATTCCACTCAGAACAGGCCTCACCATGGTCGACCAAAGAAGTTGAGTGCACGTACTGTATTCAGCGTCATATCCAGAGGTTGTCTTTGGGAAATAGACATATGAGTGCTGCACATCTAGAGCCCTGAATGTGGGAATGGCCAAACACGTTAAGAATATTAAGAAAGGTGAAGTCTCACATAACGTGTCAAAACATTTCAGGGAAGTGCATGATAGAAAGCCTGATTCATTAAAATTTTGTGGTATAGAACATGTGAAAAGGCACTGGAGAGGTGGCAACTACATACGCCAACTTAGTAGGCAGGAATCCTTTTGGATATTTGAGGCAAAAGTTCTAGTGCCCAGGGGCTTGAATGTAGATTTCGACCTCAACTGCTTCATTAGTGATAAATAATGACTTTATGTGTCGTTTTGACTTGTAGGTGCTCATCCATTCTAATGTTTGGGATTGATTTTATATTTTTGAATGAGTATTTAGTGGAGCATAGGTAAGCGTTAGAGATTTTTATGTATATATTTTATATATTTTTTATTTTTATATTTATTTTTCTTTTATTTTCATTGTGTTTATTATTATTTTTTATTTTATTTTATTTTTATTTTTAATTTATATATATATATATATATATATATATATATTCTTTTTTTTATTATTATTTTCTCAGTCTCATTTTTATATTTAGTACACTAGCTTTATAGTCTCTTTTTTATAGTCTTAAGGCTTTTTAGATTGTTTTTAATAAAGATTATGGATTGATCTATAAAGATGCAATATGTAAGAGGGGTTTATGTGATGCCGGGCATGCTGACTCCAAAGTTAAATGTCCTGTCTTCATAGCCACCATTTATTATCCTATATGACCCCACTGAGCCTGATTCCAGTTTCAGTGTCCCGGAGTGTAAGCCTCTTCATTGAGCGGCATCCATTGTCCCAGGCTGAGAGGAATGGAAGGTGTGTTGTGGGCAGCATGGACCAATCACGTTTATTGCCACGGGCCGGCCCAGCCTTATAACTGAGGCATAGAAAGTGCAGTCTCCACCCCTACCGAGGAAGTCGATGCTCTACGAGCTGACGTAACGCGTATAGAGGGGGCGGTGTCTGCATGTTTGACGTCACATCCCCTTGAGGCGAGCGTCCTGAACCGCTATAACCGTTACTTGTTATGCTTTTTAAAATACCGGATCATGTAAGTGCATTCTTAATAAACGTTTACCCTGTTTATTATACGGCGAGCACTAGATTTTTTTCTATTATCTCTTCATATATACACCTGATCGGTACTGGACCGGAGTGAAGGTCTACACTTCCCTATGTGGTGTTATCATCCTGTGCATACCCTTATTGAGGGAACAAGCTGACTTAGACCCTTGGTGATTCGAGGGTCTAGGAGTGAGGTGAGAAGCCATTTCTACCGGTGAAGGGTTGGTGAACACATTCACTGTGGTGTGAAGCACTGGAGATTGTCTTCATCTGATTGGATTGATGGACTTTTTGTTACTCACCTTAATGCACACCATTATTCACTATTTAAATAATTTCCTCACTGTTTATATCTTGCACAACACTGTTTGATTTCATTTATGCTTTGGATTGTGTAGTGCAGAAACAGTCGGTGTGTGCCGACGGTCACTTGATAATATATATATTTATTTCTGGTATAATATTTTTTTTGCACATAATTTTGTGGCACAATATATTTATTTTTGCATAGAATTGGGTATATTGCACAGTATAAATTTGCACACATTTTATATGTTGCACCATTTTTTGCGCTGATATTTTTTCACCGTGATTTGTTTGTATGACTGCTGCCAGCATTGCTGCGGGGGTTGAAGGGGTGGGGGGGTCAGCCTGTCATGAGACTAGGATAAACTTATTTGGTTCAGATGGTGTCAAGCATGTGTGGCGACAACCAGGTTAGGAGTACAAAGAAAAGTGTGTCTTGCCCAGGGGCAGACTGGCAACTTTTGGCCCAGGGGGCAAGTACAAACCAGAGGCCAAGGGTGCAGCGAATCAGCCCCCCTTCCACTCTCCTTTTTCATGTCCTCTTCCTGCCCCCATTCCAGGCTGAAGCCCTGCTCCAGGTACTTTCTACTCACCGGCTGAATCTGGGTTCCCGAACTGACCAGCAGGGGGCAGTTGGGGGGAGCTGGGACAGCTCAGTTGGGGCTGGCCAGGGGAGGAGAGTCTCCAGTGGGGCATGGAACCGGCCTCTGCTCAGACACAGTTTACACCATCCATGCTGGGGAAGGAGGTCTGCGCACTGTCCTTGTCTTCAACACGCACTCAGTAGGTCAGTGGCAGAGACTTTTTACTTCTTTTCACCAGGAATCCTTTAGGTGTGTCTGTGGCAGAAGCGGTGCAGCTTTTTTACAGGACAGCAGAGCAGCCCAGGGGACAATTGCCCCCCTGCCCCCTTGCCCTGTCCTCCCCTGGCTTGCCTACAGTCAAGCATGGTGGTGGTAGTGTCATGGTCTGGGGCTGCATGAGTGCTGCCGACACTGGGGAGCTACAGTTCATTGAGGGAACAATGAATGCCAACATGTACTGTGACATGCTAAAGTAGAGCATGATCTCCTCCCTTCAGAGATTGGGCCGCAGGGCAGTATTTCAACATGATAAAGACTCCAAACACAACTCCAAAATGACCACTGTCTTGCTAAAGAAGCTGTGGGTAAAGGTGATGAACTGGCCAAGCATGTCTCCAGACCTAAACCCTATTGAGCATCTGTGGGGCATCCTCAAACGGAAGGTGCAGGAGCGCAAGGTCTCTAACATCCACCAGCTCCGTGATGTCATCATGGGTGAGTGGAAGAGGAATCCAGTGGCAACCTGTAAAGCTCTTGTGAACTCCATGCCCAAGAGTGTTAAGGCAGTGCTGGTAAATAATGGTGGCCACACAAAATATTGACACTTTGGGCCCAATTTGGACATTTTCACTTAGGGGTGTACTCACTTTTGTTGCCAGCGGTTTAGACATTAATGGCTGTGTGTTGAGTTATTTTGAGGGGGCAGCAAATTTAAACTGTTATACAAGCTGTACACTTCCTACTTAACATTGTAGCAAAGTGCAATTTCTTCAGTGTTGTCACATAAAAAGATATAATAAAATATTTACAAAAATGTGAGGTGTGTACTCACTTTTATGAGATACTGTATATACTTTGTGTATGTTCATCTTTATTTATAATTTTGACTGTCAGAACAGCATACTATCATGGGAGTTGGGGTATTTTTCTCCAATGCACACTAACTCTGCTTTAACATACTGATGAGAAGGAGAGAACACATAACACCTCTTATCCTCTAGTAATTGTCCTAGATATAAATGAAAGAGGCAATGGTTTAAAAGATGTACACATGCTACAGAGTATTCACATCTAAGTGTATGCATTTTAGGGACACCTGATTAAAATGACCTAGTTTATCCATATGGAAAGGAGTAGTGAGAAGAGTACAAGTGAAATTCAATGTAAGTAGAAGATGTGAGGAGGATAAATGAGGCATTTACTATATGGGCCAACTGACAATACTAATATTTTTGTGAATTTGGAACTCAGAATTTGGAATTCAGAACTTGTAATTAGGTACTCAGAACTCAGAATTTGACATTTTAAACGTAGAACCCAGAATTTGGAAACTGGGATTTGGAATTTTGGATTTTGGAATTCAGAGCTCAGAATTTGGAAATTGGAACTCAGATCTTGGAATTCAGAACTCGGAATTTGGAAATTTAAACTTGGAACTTGCATTCACTGTAAGATAGATTTGTATACAGCATGTCATTAATTATGTGTTAAATTCATTTACATTTTACATAAGTCATAATTGTGCATTTTATGTAATATTAATCAGTTATATAAATAGATTTTATTTTATAGTCACAATTATGTCCATGGTCTTTATGTCTTGTAGTAATTAGAAATTCATATATAATATTTTATTCAAGGGGTTATATCACATTATGTTTAGTTAGGTTAGATTTTGAAGTATATTATATTTGAGTATGGGGATTTTGGATACCCAACATCATGCATTTTGTTTTATTTTATTAATTTATGTAATGTTATAGTTTCATGATATCAACTATATGTCTATTAATAAGCTATGAACAAAAGGTAATATCTGTGGGGGATGAGCTGGTAGAGAAAATAAAAGTACAGTAATTAGGTGGAGGCAGGATGGGCTTCTCTGAAGAGAAAAGTTTTCAGGGATTGCCTAAAAGTGGGCAGAGTAGGAGATAGACGGACAGATTGGGGTAGGGAATTCCATAGGAAGAGAGAGGCTTGGATGAAGTCCTGGAGGTGAGCACGGGAGAAGGTGACAAGAGAACTAGAGAGCTGGAGGTCTTGGGAGGAACAACTAGAAGGATTTGGTTGGTATTGAGACTAGGTTAGTGATGTAGCTGGGGGCTAAGTTGTAGATGGCTTTCTAAGTTATTGTTAGTATTTTAAATTTAATTTGTTGGGTGAGTGGCTGTAACGCTCCTGCGTTTTCTGAAACAAGATGGATTTGCAGCTGCAGAAAAACTCCACTCAGTAGTCATGTAGAGATACGTTGAAATACCAATTCCAACTCCCAAGACTCATCACTGTGGTCTGTCTGAGCATACAAATATACACACTCAATAAGATGTTCCTGGAGTGATAGATGTATATAGCAGTATAGTGGTGATGAGTTGAAGAGACAGGTATGAACAGTGACAAATAGGTGAACAGCACTTGAGAGAAATGTTCATGAGAGTATAGATGGTAACAGGTAGGATGCAGATAGGTTAGCAATCATGTATGGTAGTAGGTGGTAGGACAGCAGATGACATACAGGAGAGACTAACCCAGTGCAAGGATAGATGTTAGTAGGCTCAAGAGCTAGCAATCTAAAACAACAGTGCAGATGATAGTTACAGTCCTTAATATGCAGAGCTAGATAGTGTAAGCTTAGTAGGAAGTTTATGGAGGATTCCCCTGCGGGGTACTTATCACTAATAGCAAGCAGTAGTAGAGAGGTTTGGTATGAGCGAGTGATCCGGTAGTGGGATACAGGGATCAGCAGCGAGGTTCCGACAGCGAGGTACGCTTGTAAGCATATGAGCTTCAAGGCAGGTTGAAGAGTGAAGGGTGAAAGCAGCATGCCGGGAGTGATCGGGTGGCGAGACACAGGATCAGATATGGAACAAGTTCAGGTAGCGAGATACAGGAACGAGTAACATCTGGTATGCTGACTTCGGACAGGGACGATCCAACCATGACGGTTGAACGAACATGTGAGTGAAAACGCCGGCGGTTGAAATAGCCGCTCTGCGGCGCTCAGTGATGACAGCATCAGTCTTAAAGGTGTATGCGCACCTACCAGAAGAGAATGGTGGAACGCATACACTGAAGTGAAAAGTGGAATAAGGGTACCAGAGGTACCAGAACATTACAGTACCCCCCCCTTAAGGCCGGCTCCGGAAGGCCTCTAGAACTGGTTTTTCCGGGTATTTCGTGTGAAAATTGCGAATCAGCCTAGGGGCATGTATATCAGAGGTATCCAGCCAGGTGTCGTCTTGGGGCCCATAGTTCTTCCATCGTACTAGATATTGGAGTCTTCTTCTGGGGATACGAGAATCCAGAATCTCCTTTATCTCATATTCTTCTCCGCCTTCAACTTGTACAGGAGGTGGAGGTGGGATGGTAGGCCTTATTCCTTGGTCAGGAACATGGGGCTTCAGTAGCGATACATGGAAGATGGGATGTATCTTGAGGTCTGTTGGTAATGTGAGCTGTACTGCAGCTTTTCCAATAAGTTTCCTGATTGGGAAGGGTCCCAAGAATAGAGGCCCAAGCTTTTTGCTAGGGATCTTTAATCTTAAGTTTTTTGTTGATAGCCAAACGAGGTCCCCAATAGCATACTGAGGAGAAGGTCTTCTACGAAGGTCATAGTACTTTTTTTGTTGACTATGAGCGTGTGAGATGGTAGTATTAAGTAAACCCAGAGAGTCTTTTATTTGGGTAAGATAGTCTGAGGCTACTGGGTTACTTGATGGAAGGATGCGTGGTGGAAGAATAGTGGGATGAAACCCATAGTTCAAGTAGAACGGACTCTGTTTGGTCGTACTGTGGGTTGCGTTGTTGTAGGCAAATTCTGCCAGAGGGAGGAGATCCACCCAATCATCCTGTAGGTATGATGTATAGCAACGTAAATATTGCTCGATGCACTGGTTGACTCTTTCAGTCTGTCCGTTGGTCTGAGGATGGTAGGGAGAAGTGAGCTTTCGCTCAATTCCTAGTATGTGGCATAGTTCTTGCCAAAATTTGGAGATGAATTGTGATCCACGGTCAGACAAAAGAGTTTTTGGAATACCATGTAACTTAAAGACATGTTTCATCAGTAGTTCCGCTGTTTGTTTGGATGAAGGTAGTCTGCGAATAGCAACGAAATGTGCCATCTTTGTCAGATGGTCCACTGACACTAAAATGGTATTAAATCCTTTGGAAGGTGGTAGTTCTACTATAAAGTCCAAGGACACAACTTCCCATGGAGTCTGGGGTATTGGTAGACTGCATAGTAGACCGGATGGTTTTGTAGTATCAATTTTGGACCTGGCACAGACGTTGCAGGAAGAGACAAATTTTTGTATAGATGTCTTCATATCAGGCCACCAAAACTGCCTGGTAAGCAAATTAAGGGTCTTTGTCATACCCATATGTCCTGCCATAGGCACATCATGTGACAATTCCAAGATCTTGGTGCGCATAGTAGGGGGTATGTAGAGTTTGTCGTTGTAGTAGAGGAAGCCTTCTGCATCAGCAGTTAGTTGTGGTGGAGGTGAATCCAAACCTATACTGTGCAGAATCTCTTCCTTCAAGGAACGGACAACCCCAATAATACGCTTGTAGGGTATTATAGGAACGGAAGGGATTTAGGAGCAATTATCTTCAGTTAATCGTGATAGCGCATCCGCTTTTTTATTCTTGTCTGCAGGTGTGTAGGTCACTAGGAAGTTAAATCTTAGGAAGAATAGTGACCATCGTACCTGCCGGTGGGAGAGGGTTTTGTTAGTTTGAAGATATTGAAGATTTTTATGATCTGTATATATGAGTATTGGTAATCGGGTGCCTTCAAGTAGATGTCGCCAATTCTCCAGAGCCAGTTTTATAGCAAGCAGTTCCTTTTCACCCACTGGGTAATTCACCTCTGGGCTGCTTAGAGATTTAGAGAAGAAGGCGACTGGATGGAGTGGTGAAGTATTCGTTGGTCGTTGGGAGAGTACTGCTCCTACTGCCATATTTGACGCATCTACTTCCAGAATGTATTGGAGGGATGGGTCTGGATGGCGAAGTATGGGAGCAGAGGTAAAGTTTGTTTTTAACAAGCGAAAAGCTTCATTTGCTTCATCTGACCATTTAAATGGTTTCTTAATACTTGTGAGTTGTGTGAGAGATCTCACAATGGCAGAGAAGTTCTTGATGAACTTCCTATAGAAGTTTGAAAATCCAAGGAATCGCTGTAGTGCTTTGCGGGTGGTTGGTATAGGCCAATCCTGAATACAGGATATCTTACTCATATCCATCTTGATTCCTGTTTTGGATATGATGTATCCAAGGAATAATACTTCTTCTTTATGAAATAAGCATTTTTTTAGTTTCACGTATAGATTGTGTGTGTGTAATCTGGATAACACAAGTCTTACATGTTTTATATGTTCAGACAAGGATCGTGAATAAATAAGTATATCGTCCAGATATACCACAACACAGACATCAAGTAAGTCTCTAAGGATATCGTTTATGAATCGTTGGAAGGCTGCGGGAGCGTTACATAGCCCAAATGGCATTACAAGATATTCGAACAATCCGTATCTGGTTCTGAATGCCGTCTTCCACTCATCTCCATCACGGATTCGGATTAGATTGTATGCCCCTTTCAGGTCCAATTTTGAAAAGTAGGTAGCTCCACGCACTCGTTCAATGAGTTCAGGGATAAGCGGCAAAGGATAACGATCTTTTACTGTAATGGCGTTCAATTGCCTATAGTCGATAATAGGCCTGAGACTTGAGTCTTTATTGCGGACAAAAAAAAGTCCTGCAGCTGTGGAAGAAGTGGAAGGTCTAATAAAACCTTTTGTCAAATTCTCATCCAAGTATTCCTTGAGATGGGAAAGTTAATCCTGCGAAAGAGGATAAACATGACCAAAAGGCAATTTAGAATTAGGGAGTAGATCAATAGTGCAATCATAATCCCTATGGGGAGGCAGTATTTGAGCATTTTTCTCAAGAAAAACTTCGGACAGATCCTGATAGCATAGTGGTGCAATCTCATCTGACACCACAGACAGGATCTTTCCATAAGACGGGAGGTTACACGTACTCTCGCAATAGTAAGAGAGGAAGGTTAGGGTCCGTTTCTTCCAATCTATGGTTGGTTGATGTGTGTGTAACCAGGGAAGTCCCAAAACAATGGGAAAGTGGGGCGAAGACAATAGGTCGAAGGTAGTGGTCTCCGTATGAGACTCGTTAGTGGTGACTAGGAGTGCTTGTGTCTGATTAGTGATTGGGCCAGAAGATAACGGAATACCGTTAATAAGACTCACAGAGACAGGCTTAGGTTTTGAAATAATAGGTACTTTATTTAAAGTAGCAAAACGTATATCGATATAATTTCCGCAAGATCCTGTGTCGATCATGGCCTTAGTGGTAATCCTAGTCTGGTCCCACTGCAATGTCAAACGAACAAAAAGATAAGGGTTAGTAAATGAAGTTGTCAATCCCCCTAGGAGGACATGTGAACACTCACCCTCTTTTTTGCGGACAAGGGGACAGACGCTTATCATGTGATCCGGGGATGCGCAGTACAAGCAAAGATTACTGGATCGTCTCCTGGCTCTTTCAGCAGTTGATAAAGGTGGGCGTATGGTTCCTACCTCCATAGGAGTAGGGTCAACGGCCGAAATCCGAGAAGGACTGGACAGTGGCATTCCCATTTTTTCAGCCTTTCTTTCTCGCAGCCTCCTGTCTATGTTGATACTGAGTTGTATCAAAGCATCCAGGGTGTCCGGTAAATCCGCTCGGGCGAGCTCGTCTTTAACGGCTTCTGATAGGCCGAGTCTAAATTGAGTTCTCAGAGATGTATCATTCCACCCTGAATCAAGGGTCCATCTTTTGAACTCTGCTACAAAGTCTTCTACAGGTCTCCTACCTTGTTTCAAGGACCTCAATTGAATATCGGCAGTACTCTGCCTATTGGGGTCATCATATAGACTAGCGAGTTCCGCTAGGAATAAAGCATAGGAGTTGAGAAGCTGATCATTTTTCTCAAAAAGAGAGTCCGCCCAGCCCCGTGGATCAACCGTTAGGTATGAAATAATAGTACAGACTTTGATATGATCAGTAAGGTAGGTACGAGGTTTTAGCAAGAAAAGTACCTGACAGGCGTTTTTGAATTCACAAAATTTTTTGCGATCACCTGTAAACACTAGAGGAGGATTTATTTTGGGTTCAGGGGGCTGAGCAGCGGCAAGTTGTGATAGACGGGTTACCTGCTGCTTCAGAGCCTGATTGTCTTCTTTTAATTCAGTAAGAGCGTGTATTAACGCAGTCACTTGTTGTTTTAATTGTGTCACTTGAGTGGGTAAATCTGCTGAATCCATTTTAGGTTCGTTCAATCTGTAACGCTCCTGCGTTTTCTGAAACAAGATGGATTTGCAGCTGCAGAAAAACTCCACTCAGTAGTCATGTAGAGATACGTTGAAATACCAATTCCAACTCCCAAGACTCATCACTGTGGTCTGTCTGATTCAGCATACAAATATACACACTCAATAAGATGTTCCTGGAGTGATAGATGTATATAGCAGTATAGTGGTGATGAGTTGAAGAGACAGGTATGAACAGTGACAAATAGGTGAACAGCACTTGAGAGAAATGTTCATGAGAGTATAGATGGTAACAGGTAGGATGCAGATAGGTTAGCAATCATGTATGGTAGTAGGTGGGACAGCAGATGACATACAGGAGAGACTAACCCAGTGCACGGATAGATGTTAGTAGGCTCAAGAGCTAGCAATCTAAAACAACAGTGCAGATGATAGTTACAGTCCTTAATATGCAGAGCTAGATAGTGTAAGCTTAGTAGGAAGTTTATGGAGGATTCCCCTGCGGGGTACTTATCACTAATAGCAAGCAGTAGTAGAGAGGTTCGGTATGAGCGAGTGATCAGGTAGCGGGATACAGGGATTAGCAGCGAGGTTCCGACAGCGAGGTACGCTTGTAAGCATATGAGCTTCAAGGCAGGTTGAAGAGTGAAGGGTGAAAGCAGCATGCCGGGAGTGATCGGGTGGCGAGACACAGGATCAGATATGGAACAAGTTCAGGTAGCGAGATACAGGAACGAGTAACATCTGGTATGCTGACTTCGGACAGGGAAGATCCAACCATGACGGTTGAACGAACATGTGAGTGAGAACGCCGGCGGTTGAAATAGCCGCTCTGCGGCGCTCAGTGATGACAGCATCGGTCTTAAAGGTGTATGCGCACCTACCAGAAGAGAATGGTGGGACGCATACACTGAAGTGAAAAGTGGAATAAGGGTACCAGAGGTACCAGAACATTACAGTGGCAGCCAATGGAGGGATTGGAAAAGAGAGGGGAGCAAACATTGAACGGTTGGTATGGTGGTTGAACCTGGCAGCAGCATCTATGATGGACTGAAGAGGGGATAGCCTATGTAAAGGTAAGCCCACGAGGAGGGAGTATCAGTAGTGGAGGCAAGAGATATCCAGAAAGTGAATTAGGAGCTTTGTGGTGTCATTGGTAAGGAAGGGGTGTATTTTGGAGATGTTGCAGAGGTTGAAGGGGCAAGCTGTGGAAAGTGATTGGATGTGGGGCTGAAAGGAGAGTTCAGACTTCAGGATTACACCTAGCACTCTGGCATGCGGGGACAGGTTGATGGTTATGCCTCTGATCTTGGATATATTGTGTTCAAGGAAGTGGTGTGACATGCAGACTGATATGTTGGTCAGTACATTAGTGATGCCTGAGACTAATTTTAGCTGAGAAGAAGAGAAATAGATCTGGGTGTCAGATGCATAGAAATTATATTGAAATCCATTGGAGGCTATTAGCTGATCCATGGAGGAGGTGTAGATTGAGAATAGGATAAGTCCAAGAACAGATCCTCGGTAGGCCCCGAAGGAGAAAGGAAGATGAGACAAGGAAGTAGAATTGTAAGTGGCACTGAAGGTGCGGTGGGATAGGTAGGATGAGAACCAATGAAGAGCACAATCATGGAGACCAAAGGAGTAAAGTTTTTTGAGGAGGAGGATGTGGACAACCGTATCAAAGGCAGCCGAAAGGTCCAGGAGTAGGAGTACTGTCAGGATCTGTGTCATTACGTGGGTCACCTGCTGGTGGCACTGTTGTTCCTGGAACTGAGGGGCGCAGTTCCAGGGCCCACCAGCGGGTGTCTCCCAGCAGCTGGACTGTTCTTTTAATTAAGCTGCACCTGAGGAGGACTGCTGAGGGAATATAAGCCCGCCCTTCACTGAGGCTCAGTGCTTCAGTATTTTCTCTGCTAGCCGTGTCCCTGTCTGAAACCTGTATCCTGAAACCTGTATCCTGAAACCTGTATCCTGAAACCTGTATCCTGAAACCTGTATCCTGAAACCTGTATCCTGAAACCTGTATCCTGATCCTGAGTCCTGTTCCCTGCATCCTGCTTCCTTTACCTGGCTCCCTGCTTTCCTTGTCTCCTGTTCCTGTCCTGTCCTGCAATTGTTTGCTCCATCCCTTTGTATATAGTTTGTTAGGTTCTATTGGGGTTTTGTACTGTTATCATTTATATTTTGTTTACTTGTTTATGGTCACTGGTGTTGGTATTGGAGTGTGTCATTTTGCTTAATAAACTTATTTACATCTTTATCCATCTGGGTCCTGATTCCTTGGTGCAGCCAACTGATCTGATCACTCTTGCTGGATGCCTGCATGTGGTATCCCTGACAGAATACTGAAGCCACTAACGATCAGATCGGTTGCACCTGGGAATTAGGAATTTTCTGGTTGTTGCAAGATGCAGTCAGAGGAGGTCTTTTATTTTTCTTTGCTTGTAACAGAAGACAGGGAATATTGTCGCCAAATTTTGAAAACTTACACTAGCGAGCAGTTGTTGGAATGCATCCGTCTGGCCCACTCGTTTGTTGACAAAGGCAGAGTTTTGTTCAAAGAGATTCAGCCACTTATTCAGCTCTGTGCAGAGTTGGCTTTATCTAATACCCCTAAGGGTGGTGATGATTATTCTCCTCCTTTTAGTGTCTCTCAGGTGGTATCTCTTGTGTGGCTCTTGGAAGATGATAAACCCTATTTTATTGAACATTATTCAGTGTATTCTCCAGAGGCCCTGTTGGATTGCATGAATGCTGTATATTCTCTAATCAGACAAGGGGGTTGTAAATTGAGTTTTGTTCAGGCCTTACTGCAAACCTGGTCAGATCTTTCCAATTTAGCATCAGCTAACTCACACCAATTCACTTCTGCCTCTGGACACCAGTTTTCTCAAAGTTTCTCCTCTCCGTTACCCGTAGCAACCACAGCTGCAGTTAGGTATGGTTTGCTTTCCACTGCTTGTTCATATCCTGGCTTAACGAGTTGCACTTTTCCTGCATTTAACTCTGTGAAAACTTCCTCTACTACTCTGTTGCCCCTAGCAACCTCTCAGAAATTCTCCTCTGTAACTGTCTCTCCTTTTCCACCATCTCCCAATCCTGCCATTTCGCTTCCATCTACTTCACAATCTATTCATAGCCCTGCAACCACTAGCAAGATTTCTGTATCTAAACCTAAAAAGAAAAGGAGATTTTTCCCAACACATACAATTATACCTGTTACCCAGCCTGCTGATCCAGTGCCCGCTGATCTGGTGCCTCCTACTGAGCCTGTTGATCCAGTGCCCACTGATCCGGTGCCTCCTACTGAGCCTGCTGATTTAGTGCCCGCTGTTCTGATGCCTGTTGTTCCAGTGCCTGCTGATCCAGTGCCCACTGATCCGGTGCCTCCTACTGAGCCTGCTGATCCAATGCCCACTGTTCTGATGCCTGCTGTTCCAGTGCCCGCTGATCTGGTGCCTCCTACTGAGCCCGCTGATCCAGTACCTGCTGTTCCGGTGCCCGCTGATCCGGTGCCTCCTACTGAGCCTGCTGATCCAGTGCCCACTGATCCGTTGCCTTCTACTGAGCCTGCTGATCCAGTGCCCGCTGTTCTGATGCCTGTTGTTCCAGTGCCCGCTGATCCAGTGCCCACTGATCCGGTGCCTCCTACTGAGCCTGCTGATCCAGTGCCCACTGTTCTGATGCCTGCTGTTACAGTGCCCGCTGATCTGGTGCCTCCTACTGAGCCTGCTGGTCAAGTGCCTGCTGTTCTGATGCCTGCTGATCCAGTGCCCGCTGATCTGGTGCCTCTAACTGAGCCTGTTGATCCAGTGCCCACTGATCCGGTGCCTCCTACTGAGCCTGCTGATCCAGTGCCCGCTGTTCTGATGCCTGTTGTTCCAGTGCCTGCTGATCCAGTGCCCACTGATCTGGTGCCTCCTACTGAGCCTGCTGATCCAGTGCCCACTGTTCTGATGCCTGCTGTTCCAGTGCCCGCTGATCTGGTGCCTTCTACTGAGCCCGCTGATCCAGTGCCTGCTGTTCCGGTGCCCGCTGATCCAGTGCCTCCTACTGAGCCTGCTGACCCAGTGCCCACTGATCCGGTACCTTCTACTGAGCCTGCTGATCCAGTGCCCGCTGTTCTGATGCCTGTTGTTCCAGTGCCCACTGATCCGGTGCCTCCTACTGAGCCTGCTGATCCAGTGCCCACTGTTCTGATGCCTGCTGTTACAGTGCCCGCTTGTCTGGTGCCTCCGACTGAGCCTGCTGATCCAGTGCCTGCTGTTCTGATGCCTGCTGATCCAGTGCCCGCTGATCTGGTGCCTCTTAATGAGCCTGTTGATCCAGTGCCCACTGATCCGGTGCCTCCTACTGAGCCTGCTGATCCAGTGCTCGCTGTTCTGATGCCTGTTGTTCCAGTGCCCGCTGATCCAGTGCCCACTGATCCGGTGCCTCCTACTGAGCCTGCTGATCCAGTGCCCACTGTTCTGATGCCTGCTGTTCCAGTGCCCGCTGATCTGGTGCCTCCTACTGAGCCCGCTGATCCAGTGCCTTCTATTCCGGTGCCCGCTGATCCAGTGCCTCCTACTGAGCCTGCTGATCCAGTGCCCTTTGATCCGGTGCCTTCTACTGAGCCTGCTGATCCAGTGCCCGCTGTTCTGATGCCTGTTGTTCCAGTGCCCACTGATCCGGTGCCTCCTACTGAGCCTGCTGATCCAGTGCCTGCTGTTACATTGCCCGCTGATCTGGTGCCTTCTACTGAGCCTGCTGATCCAGTGCCCACTGATCCGGTGCCTCCTACTGAGCCTGCTGATCCAGTGCCTGCTGTTCTGATGCCTGCTGGTCCAGTGCCCGCTGATCCGGTGCCTCCTACTGAGCCTGCTGATCCAGTGCCCGCTGTTCTGGTGCCCGCTGTTCTGGTGACCACTACCCAGTCTGCTGACCCAGTGCTTGCTGTTCCAGTGCCCGCTGACCCAGTGCCTGCTCTTCCGGTGCCTGCTGATCCGGTGTCTCTTACTCAGCCCGCTGATCCGGTGCCAGCTGATCCCGTGCCCGCTGTTCTGGTGACCACTACTGTGCCTGCTGATCCTGTGCCTGCTGATCTTGTGCCTGCTGATCCTTTGCCTGCTGACCCAGTGCTTGCTGTTCCAGTGCCCGCTGACCCAGTGCTTGCTGTTCCGGTGCCTGCTGACCCAGTGTTTGCTGATCCAGTGCCTGCTGAGCAACGGTCTGCCGCCCTGTTTGATGTGCCACTGTCTGTTGCCCAGCCTGGTTTGCCACTGCCGGATATCCTGCATGCCGCTGGCGCTCCCCTGCTTGATGTCCAGCTTGCCTTCAGTCCCAGTGTTGGGACATGTGTTGCAATGAGGGCAGGTGTATCCCTAATGTTACGCCTCTTCAGGAACTTGACCTGTGGGGTGCCAAGACAGCTTCCAGACCCTGGTGGTGGGGCGCATGATCAATTGCTGGACTCTGGTGGCACGCCTTCCGGCAAGTTAAAGGACTTTGGCCTAGAGAGTGCTAGAAGACCCGCAGACATGGAGGGGAGACCTTTTTGGACTTTCGGGGTAGAAGCACAATGGAGCGTCCGGAGGCCGCTCCTTAAAGGGGGGGAACTGTCAGGATCTGTGTCATTACGTGGGTCACCTGCTGGTGGCACTGTTGTTCCTGGAACTGAGGGGCGCAGTTCCAGGGCCCACCAGCGGGTGTCTCCCAGCAGCTGGACTGTTCTTTTAATTAAGCTGCACCTGAGGAGGACTGCTGAGGGAATATAAGCCCGCCCTTCACTGAGGCTCAGTGCTTCAGTATTTTCTCTGCTAGCCGTGTCCCTGTCTGAAACCTGTATCCTGAAACCTGTATCCTGAAACCTGTATCCTGATCCTGAGTCCTGTTCCCTGCATCCTGCTTCCTTTACCTGGCTCCCTGCTTTCCTTGTCTCCTGTTCCTGTCCTGTCCTGCAATTGTTTGCTCCATCCCTTTGTATATAGTTTGTTAGGTTCTATTGGGGTTTTGTACTGTTATCATTTATATTTTGTTTACTTGTTTATGGTCACTGGTGTTGGTATTGGAGTGTGTCATTTTGCTTAATAAACTTATTTACATCTTTATCCATCTGGGTCCTGATTCCTTGGTGCAGCCAACTGATCTGATCACTCTTGCTGGATGCCTGCATGTGGTATCCCTGACAAGTACAGAACAGTGTCCATTGGTTTTAGCTTTTAGAAGTGGTGCACCGAAATTAAAATTCTGGACTGAAACCGAAAATCCAGGAAGCACTTGTCCAAATACCTAAACCAAAATGGACAGTTTTTTTTTATATATAATTATGTTATATTTAACTAATTAATTAATATCATAAATTTAAATGAATATGAATTAAAAAAATACAATCCAGTAACATAAAATAACTTTTATTGAAAGTAGCACAGAAAAATTAGACAGAAAATAAAATGAAATATATATAAAATTAAAAAATGTAAATACCCACTTGAAGACCAAGCCTTTTCTGGCACTTTTTGTTAACAAGTTTAAATTAGTATTGTTTGCAAGAAAATTACTTATACTCCCCAAACATTATACACTGCTCAAAAAATTAGATGAGCACGTTTTAACCAGAGTATAGCATCAAGTCAATTAAACTCCTGGGATATTTATCTGGTCAGTTAAGTAGCAGAGGGGTAGTTTTGGTGTTAATGAAATTAACAACAGGTGCACTAGATTGGCAACAAATCCTTTTTTTCCCCTACTCATCTTTTCTGACTGTTTTTCACTAGGTCAGTGTCACTACTGGTAGCATGGGGCGATACCTGGAACCTATAGAGGTTGCACAGGCAGTCCAACTCCTCCAGGATGGCACATCAATATGGGCCATTGATAGAAGGTTTGCCGGGTCTCCCAGCACAATCTCAAGAGCATGGAGGAGATTCCAGGAGACAGGCAGTTACCCTAGGAGAGCTGAACAGGGCCGTAGAAGGTCCTTAACCCATCAGCAGGACCAGTATCTGATTCTTTGTGCAAGGAGGAACAGGATGAGCACTGCCAGAGCCCTACAAAATGACCTCCAGCAGGTCACTGGTGTGAATGTCTCTGACCAAACATTCAGAAACAGACTTCATGAGGGTGGCCTGAGGGCCGACGTCCTCCAGTGGGCCCTGTGCTCACTGCCCGCCACTGTGGAGCTTGATTAGCATTAGCCATTGAACACCAGAATTGGCAGGCCTGCCACTGACGCCCTGTGCTTTTCACAGATGAGAGCAGGTTCACCCTGAGCACATGCGACAGACGTGAGAGGGTCTGGAGAAGCCATGGAGAACGTAATGCTGCCTGTAACATCGCTCAGCATGACCAGTTTGGTATTGGGTCAGTGATGGTCTGGGGAGGCATATCCACAGAGGGATGCAGGGAACTCTATAGGCTAGACAATGGCACCCTGACTGCAGTTAGGTATGGGGATGAAATCCTTGGACCCATTGTCGGCCCTACGCTGGTGCACTGGGTCCCAGGTTCATCCTGTTGCACGACAATGCCCGGCCTCATGTGGCAAGAGTATACAGCCAGTTCCTGGAGGACGAAGGAATTGATACCATTGAATGACCCCCACGCTCGCCTGTCTTAAATACAATAGTACACCTCTGGGACATTATGTTTCGGTCCATCCGACGCTGCCAGGTCTGTTCAGGAGCTCAGTGATGCCCTGGTCCAGATCTGGGAGGAAATACCCCAGGGCACCATCCATCGTCTCATTAGGAGCATGCCCCAACATTGTCAGGCATGCATACAAGCACGTGGGACCAATACACACTACTGAGTACCATTTTGAGTTGCTGCAATAAAATTTCAGCAAAATGGACTAGTTAAACAAAAGAGAAGGATGGCGCTCAGGTGTGCACTTGTAGTGAGTGAGGTAAAATTAAATAATAACCCCAAAAAGTGGTCTTCATTGTGAGTCTTAAAGATTTAATAAACACATGCAAGTAAAAATAAAAAGTAAATAAAAGTACTTGGAAACAAACCCTGAAGCCTCTGGATCTCAATGAGATGCTGTGGGGATCCCTGATGTGGTAGTGGGACTCCAAATGGCATCGAGGTACCTCAGATGGAAAAAAAAGGGTTCTCCCTGATGGAAAATTCCAACTTCTGATGGTAGTGGCTCACACGGTCCTGTGTGCGGCCGCTACACTGAACCGAGCCGATGCGCTATAGGAGACCGGGTCCTTCGTGAGGACCGGAAGTGACGCATGGATGACGTCACCGGAAGTGGCCAGAAGTGATGCCGCAGGGATACACAGGAGGCCGGGCAGAACGAAAAGAGTATTGCAATAGCTTCTCAAGAGCTTCTGGTTGCCACAACCCAAGTTGGGAACCATCTTATACCAGGCCGCTGTGTGCCATTTACTATTAATAAATATATAGTGGCAGCCAGGCCAGCAGCCTGCTTAGCAGTGTACACAATATAAGACAGTGCAGGCCAGGCCAATTACATTGTACACAGGTAAAGTGCTATGCTAAGTTAGCATAGCACTTTACCTGATGTACAATGTAATTGGCCTGGCCTGCACTGTCTTATATTGTGTACACTCACTGCTAAGCAGGCTGCTGGCCTGGCACTATATATTTATTAATAGTAAATGGCACACAGCGGCCTGGTATAAGATGGTATAAAACTCAGTAAAATTATTAAAACAGAAAGTTAATATTCTGAAGAGGAGTAATTGTCCTATGAAAAGCAATGCCATTTAAAAAGTAAAATAATTTAGAGCCTGCACAATGAATTCTCATAAATGAGTAAAGGTCTGCACATGAAGTAACTCCAACACAGATATATACTGTACACAGGCTGTTAATATTAAAGGCCACAGATACCCTGTGTATGTAGGCCTTAGACATGACCAGCTTGCCATGCCCCCATCATCAATGCAGTGACCAGCTTGCCGTGCCCCGATCATCAATGCAGTGACAAGCTTGCCGTGCCCCCATCATCAATGCAGTGACCAGCTTGCCGTGCCCCCATCATCAGTGACCAGCTTGCCATGCCCCCATCATCAATGCAGTGACCAGCTTGCCTTGCCCCCATCATCAATGCAGTGACCAACTTGCTGTGCCCCCATCATCAATGCAGTGACCAGCTTGCCGTGCCCCATCATCAGTGCAGTGACCAGCTTGCCGTGCCCCCATCATCAGTGACCAGATTGCCATGCCCCCATCATCAGTGACCAGCTTGCCGTGCCCCATCAATGCAGTGACCAGCTTGTCTGCCGTGCCCCCCCATCAATGCAGTGACCACTGACCAGCTAGCCGTGCCCCCATCATCAGTGACCAGCTTGCCGTGCCCCCATGCCCCATCAATGCAGTGACTAGCTTGTCTGCCGTGCCCGGGTGCCCCCCCCATCAATGCAGTGACCACTGACCAACTTGCCGTGCCCCCATCATCAGTGACCAGCTTGCCGTGCCCCCATGCCCCATCAATGCAGTGAGCTGCCGTGCCCCCCCCATCAATGCAGAGACCAGCGTGCATGCGTGCCCCCTTAGCAGTGTGTGGGCCGGGCCCCCCCCTGAGGCATCACTTCACTTACCTCTCACAGGCGGTCACCGCGCGCTGCTGCTGAGTCGGCCCGGAGTCTTCTGAGACGCAGACGACAAGAACACTTCTCGAGACGAACGACAAGTTCCTCTTCTTCCTCACGCGCCGGCTCTCCTCTGGTCTGATGGCACCGGTGGGCGGGAAGGTGATCGTGACGCCGGGACGGTGAGTGACTGACGCACGCATCGCCCCCACGCATCACGTCACCCGGCCCCGGGATGTCCTCCTGTGTGATTGGTCCAGACTAGAGTCTGGACCAATCACAGCCAGGACATCACTAAAGTGGGGAGTGTCAGGGCACATTGCTCTGCGCCCCGATGACCCCCAGAAGGCCGCCAATCGGCGCCTAAGCTGCATGCACGTGGGGTGCAAAACCCCACCCCCCCATAGCCACCACTAGGTCCGGTGCCCCCTAGTGGGCTGAAAATTGTTTTTTTTTTTTCCTTTTTTTTCTTTTGGCCACAGATTGGGGGGACGGCGCCCCCTGTAGACCGGCCGCCCCTGCCCTAGGGAATTAAATGGCGATCGTTGTGGGTTTTCTAAATGAAATTCTTTTGGAAAAGATACACTTTAATGAATTAAAACTAAACACAACATATACCACCTTTTTTTTTTGTAAAATATGAAAGATGATGTTACGCCGTGTAAATAGATTCCTAACATGTCACACTTAACAATTGTACACGCTTGTGGAATGGCAACAAACTATGGTACTTAAAAATCTCCAAAGGTGATGCTTTAAAAATGTTTAAAGGTTACCTCTCTAAAGTTAAAGAAGGAGTTCTAGCACTAGAATTATTAATCTCACTCTAACGTGTATGGTGCGAACACCGTTTACACATGCATGCATGAATTACATATGCGTTCGCTTCTGCGCACAAGCACTGAGGGATGGGGGCGCTTTACATTTTGTTTTCTTTGTTACTTATTTTTTTTACACTGTCCCTTTAACTTTTTTTATCACTTTAAGGCCCTGTTCACACCTGAGCGTTTTTCAGCTCATACAACGCTCATCTCTGAGTCTCAAAACACCCAACAAGTAAAATCTCATTCATTTTAATGGCTCCTGTTCACATATGAGCGTTTTGTCGCCTAAAGCAAAACGCCTGAAGCTCAAAAAAGTATATGAGCTTCTTTTTTGGCAGATTACAAGCTTTTTTGCTAGATGTCAATGCCTGCCTCCAAACACCTGCAAAAAACGCCCTGAAAAAATGCGCGAAAAAAAAAATGCCTGCAAAACGCTTGAAAATGATACGCTCAGGTGTGAATGGAGCCCTAATCCTTTTACAAGGAATGTAAACATCCCCTGTAAAAGAAATAAGGATGAAAGGGCCTCTTTATGGAGCGATCTAGGGTCAAAAAGACCCCAAATCTCTCCTTTACCTTTAAAAGCTAAAGATTAAAAAAAAAAAACATTTTTTTGATCTCTTGCTTTAAAAAAAAAAGAAAATTGTTTACTTCCACCCTAGACTGTAAGTGACGTCATGACGTAGCTCTGGTCCTCCAAGGATATACAGGGAGTGCAGAATTATTAGGCAAATGAGTATTTTGACCACATCATCCTCTTTATGCATATTGTCTTACTTCAAGCTGTATAGGCTCGAAAGCCTACTACCAATTAAGCATATTAGGTGATGTGCATCTCTGTAATGAGAAGGGGTGTGGTCTAATGACATCAACACCCTATATCAGGTGTGCATAATTATTAGGCAACTCTGGTGCTGTGTTGTATGTGAAAAAGAAGTGGGCACATTGTATCATATCTTCTGGTCCTGTTCTAAGATAAAAACGTATTGGGCGGGAGTAAAATCAACAACGTCCGTGTCCTTGGCCTGCCTGAGGGATCGGAGGGCGAGTCCCCGGCGGAGTTTGCGGAGGGGTTCTTTAGGCAGCTACTAGACTTTCGGGAGGTGTTGCCCACGTATGTGGTGGAGCGGGCGCACCGCACCGCGTCCCTACCGGCAGAAAGATTCCCGGAGCCCCTCCGAGACCCTTCCTGGTTCGCTTCCTTAACTACCGGGACCGGGATCGCGTTCTGGGTGAGGCCCGGAAGCATCCCGAACTGAGATTTAAGAATGCCTCCATTCAGCTCTATGCAGACTTCTCGGCTGATCTCCAGAGGAAGAGAAAGTCCTTCACTGATGTCCGGCGCAGACTGCGGGAAAAAGGGGTCCAGTACGGCATGTTGTATCCGAGTCGGCTTCGAGTCACCCATGGGGGCACAGTGCGGTTCTTCAACACCCCGGACGACGCGGATGCCTGGCTGCTAACCATTCGTTGAGAGGCGTGAGTACTGGCTCCTGTCTACACTGCTGTCCTCCCCCCTTCCTGCCTGGATCCGAGTTGCTGCACCCCTGTTTCTCCCTTTGCTTCCCTGGATGCCTACCCTGTCCTTGTTTTTCCTCAGACCTTGGCCTCCCCCTAACTCACTGCTCCTTATACGGATGGCTTCACTTCTCCTATGTTGGGGAGCTCTCAGGCTCTACTGATTGGATGTCCAACACTGCAATTTTTTTTTCCGGTACTTTGATTTGACTGCCCTTTTATTTCCCCCTTCCCTCTTCCCTTGCCACTGACTGTGCAGTGGGGTGCCACCCGCTTTCCCTGTTTTTTCGCGGGTGGATCTCCCCTCGCACCCCATGTTTGCGGCCTGAAGTGACTGTTTCCCTCTTGTGGCCGCAAGAAGTAACACATGTTTTGGGATGAAGCCGTGCCAGGGTGTTGTTGTTTTCCTGGTCGGCAGGGACTACTTTTTTTTCTGACTGTTCTGTCTTTTTTTTTTCTCTTGGTGCTTGTGCCGAGGGATTTTTCTTTTTTTTTTCATGGCTGCTAGCTCACTGTATTGTATTTTGTGCTCAGGTATTACCTCTATAATGCACCTTTACCGAGTATTGTTTGTTCCCTGGTCCGGCCTATGTGTGGCTGGTGGGGAGGAGTGTGTGGTGTGGGGACCTCCCCTCCTGGAGCCGCCGCGATGCTCCTGCACTTATTTTGCCTTGGATACCATGGCGGGGAGTATTAGGCTGCTTTCCTGGAATGTGCGGGGCTTAAATAATAAAATTAAACGTTCCTTGATGTTCAAGTACCTTCAATCTCATAAGCCGCATATTCTGTTTCTCCAGGAAACACATCTCATTGGCAGCTCTGTGCTGGCTCTGCGCCGGCGCTGGGTGGGGCACTCCTTTCACGCCACGTACTCCTCCTATGCCAGGGGGGTCTCCATCCTTATCAACAAATCGTTCCCATGCCATATAGAGCAGGTTGTTACCGACCCACAGGAACGATATATTATTCTTGCCCTGTGTTTTGAGGCCAAACTTTATGTGTTTGTAAACGTATATGTACCACCGCCCTTCTCTGGTGCTGTGTTGTATCAGATTTATGAGCGCCTGGCTGCATTCTCCACTCCGGGGATCTTCCTAGCTGGTGATTTCAATGCCATCTTGGACGGGGCGCTTGACACATCCAACCCAAGCAGGCAAGGGTGCCCTGAGTTTGTTCACTGGGCCTCTGCTTTACAGCTGACCGAAATTTGGAGATGGAAAAATCCTGACCTCCGCCACTTCACGCATGTGTCAGCGCCCCATAGGTCTGGATCGCGTATTGACCTCGCCTTTTGCCCCCCTTCGGCTCTCCGGCTTGTGACTTCTGCCGTGTACCTGCCTTCTGGTATATCGGATCATTCCCCATTGGAGCTCATGCTGGAGCTGGGGGGATGGAGGGGGCATGAGTGTTGGAGGCTGGGTACTAGATGGTTGCGGGATTCTGGAGTGGAGGAGGCAATGCAGGGCAAGATCTCTCAGTACTGGGAATGTAATGAGGATTCGTCCTCACCTCTGATTTGCTGGGACGCTTTTAAGGCCACTATTCGTGGAGACTACATTAGTGCTATCAAGGCGGCCAGGGTGGAGGGTGCTGCGGAGATGCTGGCGTTGGAAGAAGGGGTATCCTTGGCTGAATCTGATTTTGCCTTGGATCAGACTCCTGAGGCGCACTCCTCCCTGGCCCAGGCCCAGAGGGCGTTACATTTGCATGTGTCCTCGGCCGCCTTGGCTGAGGTTGGTTCACTCAGGGCTAAAGTGTTTGAGAGTGGTGACAAGAACGGGAGGCTCCTGGCTAACCTGGTGGCGGATTCCAAATCTCAGACAGTCGTTCCCCTCATCCGAACTGAGGCGGAGGACACCACTGCTGACCCTGCTGCTATTCTTGCTGAGTTCCGGAATTACTATCAACGTTTGTATTCTGTGCCCTCCCCTCTGCGGGACGTGGTGGACCTGGGGGCCCTTGGGGATCTCTCCTTGCCGCGCTTGGACGAGGATGAGGCCGCTTCCTTGGAGGCGGACTTGACCTTGGAGGAGGTGGAGGCAGCTATCCTCTCTCTCCCCCCCCGAGAAGACCCCGGGTCCGGATGGCCTGCCGGGGGACTGGTACAAAATGTACATAGCGGATCTGGCTCCCAGATTGTGCAGTCTATACCGAGCGAGCCTGGAGGCTGGCGTGCTTCCGGACTCGTTGGCTCAGGCCCACATTGTGTTGATCTTGAAACCTGGCAAAGACCCTACCCTTTGCTCGGCTTATCGGCCGATTTCCCTTCTTAATTATGATTTGAATATTCTGACAAAAATCCTTGCCACCAGGTTGATGAAGGTCCTCCCGCTCTTGGTTGACATAGACCAAACGGGTTTCATGCCGGGGAAATCTACGGATATCAATACCCGCCGGGTGTATACACATTTGCAGGTCCCTGCGGAGGAACAGAGCCAACGAGTCTTAGTGTCATTGGATCTAGAGAAGGCCTTTGACTCTGTGGCCTGGCCCTACCTTAGTGAGGTGCTCCGCTCGTTTGGTTTTGGTCCTACCTTTCGCAAGTGGATTGACATTCTTTACAGTAAGCCTCAGGCACAGATCAAGTTGGGGGGTAGAGTGTCGCCTGTATTTGATATCCGGCGCGGCACCCGTCAGGGGTGTCCACTGTCGCCGGCGTTGTTTTCGCTGGCGGTGGAGCCCCTGGCGAGGGCTGTTCGGGGTTCTGGAGAGATCGGGGGGATTCGGGTGGGGTCCCTGGAGGAAAAACTGGCGTTGTACGCGGACGATATCATTCTGTTCCTCCGGAACCCGGGCCCCTCCCTCCGGGCTGTCCTGGCCCTGCTGTCGCGCTTTACGGAACTGTCGGGTCTCCGAGTAAATTGGGAGAAATCTCTCTTGCTCCCGGTGGACGCGGACTCCCGGACACGGGCAGACCCCTCTTTGTCCTTGTGCTGGGCGGACAGTGTCAGATACCTGGGGGTCACGATCTCCCCGAGGGTGCAGGATTTCTGTGCTCTGAACCTCTATCCTCTCCTCCAGTCCTTCAAGGACAGGCTCCGGGCATGGGCGAACCTCCCGCTGACTTTGATCGGGCGCATAAACCTTGTTAAAATTAAGTTGTTGCCTCCCCTGCTCTATGTTCTGCGACAGTCGCCGGTGTGGATCCCGAAAAGGATCTTTAGAGCCATTCATTCCCAGATGACCGCCTTCATATGGGGGGCTCGCCCCCCGAGGTTGTGGCTGGCTGTCCTACAGCGGCCCTGGACGCATGGGGGCCTGGCTTGCCCAGATTTTTTCATGTATTTCGTTGCCGGTCTACTGACCCATGCCCACAATTGGCTTATATCGGATGACACGAACTCTGCGGTGGTGCTTGAGGCGGCGCTGCTGGGGTCCTATATATATATATATACAGATACACTTCAGGACACCCACCCCCACCTACCTGGATACACCATCCATGGGTTACAGTAATTTGATCCTTTTATTAATATAATTTATAGAGAACTGGCAATTTGCTTGCCTCAACACTTCATTTACTTTTCAGACCAAACCCGCTCAGGATCCAGTAGCAACCTTGGGAACTACGGACTACAAAACCCTCCCACCAATTTGTATGGGGACAATCATCTCTGCATTTTAGGTACACAACCAGAAAAAAACAATGTGATTATTATATAATACTATATTTGTTCAGCACAACAGTAACTAATTTTTTGCTATTTTCTTCACTTTTCCCTTCATAGAGTTTGGTGATTTTTTCCTTGATAAAGGCTATTACATTAATGCCGAAATGCGTCGGAACCCCAGTTCTACAACCGGGAATCACCACTCCGAGTCTTAAGTAAAATGGCTCACAATGTTGATTGTTACAGTACCCATATGATTATGTATCATATTTATTTTCTTTCTCAATTTTTACTTTCTGTTTGATGTACATAATTTTTCAATAAATTTACATATATTTTACAATCTGCCTACACAATCCCACTTTCTTTCCCCTTTGGCCTGAGGAACCAAACCCCCTTTTTAGATCAGCAGTTTCAGCTAAGATGAAACTGCGATCTGTCTGTGCCTGTCACAGAACCCCCCCCCCACCCACACACACACACACACACACACACACACACACACACACACACACACACACACACACACACAGTAAGTAAGCACACAGGCATACACCCTTTGATCACCCCCAGTATTAACCCCTTCCCTGCCAGTGTCATTTATACAGTAACAGTGCATATTATTTAGCACTGATTACTGTATTAGTGTCACTGGTCCCCAAAAAGTGTCAGAAATGTCAGTTAGGGGTCCGATCTGTCTGCTGCAATGTCACAGTCCCGCTAAAAATGGCAGGTCGCCGCCATTACTATTAATTTAAACGCTATAACTTTTTTTTTTTTTACCAAAAATATGTAGCAGAATACAAATTGGCCTAAACTGATAAAAAATTTAAATTTTTAATATTTTTTTATTGGGAATGTTTTATAGCAGAAAGTAAAAAATATGACATTTTTTTCAAAATTGTCGCTCTTTTTTTGTTTATAGCACAAAATCTAAAAACCGCAGAGGTGATCAAATACCACCAAAAGAAAGCTCTATTTGCGGGAAAAAAAGGACATCAATTTTATTTAGTTACATCGTCGCATGACCGCGCAATTTTCCGTTAACCACTTAAGCCCCAGAGGATTTGGTTGCTCAAAGACCAGGCCCTATTTTGCGATTCGGCACTGTGTGAATTTAACGGACAATTGCTCAGTCGTGCAACGCTGTACCCAAATGAAATTGACGTCCTTTTTTTCCCACAAACAGAGCTTTTTTTTTTTTTTTTTTAAATAGTGGGAATCAACCCAAAAGAAGAAAAGGGGGGAAGACAGACCCAGGTGATAGAGCCTGTCGACCTAAGATGCAGTAGGAGGAATACCTCCAAGAAAAAGATAGAACAGAATAGAATGGAATGAGAAATTGTTGTGAGGGCTAGTGGGATTTTTACGGTGGTACCGTACTAATTCATGTAGAATGACACATGAGCAAACAAATAAAATATATAGAATTTATTAATCCAAAGCTTAAAAACACCATACAAATAACACAAAAGACATTAAAAAATACAAAGGTACATTAAGGAGTTCTCAGTGCTTAATACATCCGATATAAATACCGGATATTGAACCCGACATGTTTCGCAGTTATATCCAACTGCTTCTTCAGGGGTATACAATAATTTGTACTGTAGCAATGTTGTCCTGAGTTTTCCTGTGTAACAAATAGTAGAGTGGGTTATCAAAGAACTGTATCACAGAACAGGTAGCATATCTGCATAGGGATCCGATGTCTTAGTGCACTTCCCAATACGCCCAGAACACCCCAGTGGGTACGGAGAGAAAAGTGCCCACTGTTGACAATTAGGTATGTCGGTACCATTTAAAAATGTATCATTTATTACAAACACTCCCTTTATCTCTGAAACAGAGCTTTCTTTTGGTGGTATTTGATCACCTGTGCGATTTCTATTTTTTGGGCTATAAACAAAAAAAAATGTCAATTTTGAAAAAGTAACAATATTTTTCACATTTTTTTATATGAAATTCTCAAAAAAATGTAAAAATCTAAATTTTTTTTACTTTTTAGGCCAATTTGTTTTCTGCTACATATTTTTGGTAAATAAGTGTATTTTGATTGGTTTGCGCAAAAGTTATTGCGTTTACTAACTACGGGAAAGATTTATGTCATTTTTATTGTTTTTTTTTTTTAATTAGTAATGGCAGCGATCTGCAATATTTTTTGCGAGACTGTGACATTGCGTCGGCCGATTTCGTGTGTACAAAAACTGTGATCTGTTAACAATGACAGAGACACCCCACCCATCAGTGTTGCCAACCTACCAGATTGAAATTTATTGACACGACACCCAAAATGTACTGGCACAGCTAAATTTCTACTGGCATTTCCAAAAGTTACAAAATTACAGTTTTAAGTGAAAATGGCAGTATTTAGGCTACAAACAAGTACAATGTGCAATTAGCAATATCATTTAAGGTAGATATTAAGGCAAAAACACATTTCTTATTTTATTTTTGATAAAGTACGTAAGTAGCTCAGGAACAGGACTCAGGAGGGCAAGAAACTAGAATGGGCCAGCGCACACACACACACATGAAATTTACTCTCACAGTGACACAGACAGCAGTGTGCAGCAGCACAGGTGATGACACCTCACTGACATGACACGTCCCCTCCTGAGTCACAGTGACAGTCTCTCTCCATGCCAGGTGGTCCCTTCAGTCCACTCCAATCCAAACAGCACTGACAGTCCCACTCCTGGCTGGCCTTGCTTCCATCCTACAGACCCGTATATGAGGCTCCAGCAGCTCTGCTCGGCTCCCTTGCAACATGAACACACTGTAGCAGGCACTTGGATGGTCTCTGTTGGCTCTGAACTGGAGCTACGCATGAGCGTCACAGCCATATTTTTTTACTGCCAACCTTTTCCTGTCACTGGCATTTACTGGCAGGAGAAAAGTGCCCATTTTTTATTGGCTGCAAGTAAAAATACTGGCAGTTGGCAACACTGCCACCCATGTTCTACTGACGCATTTCACCCTTTACTGGGGCTTATTTGTGGAGCAGCTTTACAGTATGCGACTTCACTACATTTGTACGCAGACATTGTGGGGCAGTAATGTGGAAACAGGCAGTTGCCAGCACCTATGGCTGGTGAAATGGAGGCACAGAGCCTCAGAGATGTATTGGTAGAATAACATATTTTGAAAATGTAATTCTCAGTGTAAGGAACAATTCGTTCATCTCAGGGTGAAAATATTTGAATGCTAATGGCACATTCATATTGTTGTGCATCATATGTTAAATTCAGAATACAAAATATTTGAAATGCAGTGGATATTCTCAGTAATGTACAGCATTTTGTTTATTTGCCAGACCTCTCCATCCATCTGACTCTTCCATCAGGCTACCAGGATTTGAGTACCCTTTGGTTCTATGGCTGTAAGTAACAATTTATGCAATATAAACCTTATTCAGATCTTTGTTAAATACACTGAAACCTAACTGGATTCCTTTGGTTACTGAATTTGTACATTGTCATTGCTATTTGCTTTCTTGTATTAGCCTGTATGTATTGATTATTTGCTCCTTCTATTTAATATCAGTTTTAGTCAAAGATATGGATTCAGCATAGTGTACAATAAGCTAAACTTCCAGAAGCCTGTCACAGACTGAGAGGTGGACAAAGCTCCTCTGGGCAATGGCTTTCCCTGCAGGGACACAGAAGTTTGGGCTTAGCTGATAGCTACCCCTAGATCAGTCAAAAGGTACTTGCAGACATGGAGTAGGGTTGGTGCTGGGAAACTGGAGCGTGAGAGAGTCATGAGGAGCTGGGAGACTCAAAGCAGGAGTGCAGAAATGGCTCAGCAGAGATTCAGACTGTGGATGCCGTAAGGACTGAAAATAACTGTGCAGACAATGGGGGCCTAAAATATATTTCTGAAATAAGACTAATGTCTGCATTCAGACTTATAGTTGTCAATTTTCACTGCAGGTTTGAATTTACTTTATATTTCAGGTACTTTCATAAAAGAGAACAGCTGTTCTATTCCTAACAATTCACATGGTTTTCTGGACTTTCAGAAGTCAACATTTTTACTTTGGTAAAGTGAAAGATCCTAAAAACTACTGCCCAAGGTGCCAAGGATTATAGTATTATGTCCTAGTTGTGTAGATCCAGCTAATAATAAATCCAATACTACATTTATTCAGAGATGTATAGTAACTAAGTAGAACTACTTCACCACTGTACTTAAGTACCGAAAGGCGGTATCTGTACTTTCCTAGAGTAGAATTTTTTTCTCCTGCTTCCACTTTTACTTCACTACATTTTTTCGATGATTTCAATACTTCTACTCCAATATTTTTTTTTTTGTGCTGCATAGTTACTCGTTACTATTATAAAAATTACCACTCCCAGAACAGTAGATGGCAGGTTTCATGAAGCTCAAAACATGTGTATTATCAGCGCATACAAAAATAAATGCTACTGTATGTATAAATAAAAGCTGCATTTGAAAAAATAAAAAACAATATGATGTTCAAACTTTTGACTTATTTCTTTAATAACTACATAACACAGTACTTGTACTTTTACTTTCAGTACTTGAGTAGCATTTTTTTTTTTCAAAACTACTGGTACTTTTACTTTCAGAACTTGAGTAGCAAAATTTAAAAAAAAAACTACTTGTAATACTTAAGTACAAAAAATTATGAATACTTTAGTACTTCTACTCAAGTCACTTTTTGATAGAGCACTTCCACTTCTACTCAAGTCACTTTTTGATCGAGCACTTGTACTTTTACTCAAGTATGGGTTTCGAGTACTTTATACAACTCTGCATTTATTTCAGGTTATATATAAACTATAGGTCTTAGGATAAAAAAATCTCTTTATGTTAAAGCAAGTGTCAGAAGTGCTCATTATAATCCCTAGGGCAGTGATGGCAAATCTTGGCACCCCAGATGTTTTGGAACTACATTTCCCATGATGCTCAACTACATTGCAGAGTGCATGAGCATCATGGGACATGTAGTTCCAAAACATCTGGAGTGCCAAGGTTCGCCATCACTGCCCTAGGGTAACCGTAGACAGCCTATTCCCCACATGAGGTCTTCAAAAAAGAGGCGGAATTGGGTAGTTTATAGCCATTTCTGTCTCCCATACATTGGAGACATTTTCTTTGCTGTCAGTGATCAATATGGCGACCGGACTGGATGTTGTTCTTCCTGGCTTCCGGTTTCCGGTCAGATCATGTGACGTGGTCGCGTCTTGATGACGCGCATCAATGCTGGGTTCCTGTTGGGCGGCTTGGAGCGCCTCGCTCTCACTCCCTCGGTGACGTCAGACGCCGAGCGAGTGGAGGAGATGCTTAAATGCTGGCGCATATGGTCAGTATGCCACTAGACCACCGGGGAACAGGACGATCTTATGCCAAAACATGCGGTAATGGCGATTCCTCTTGATATTAAGCCTTCACTATGATTACTTTTCATCATTATTCAAGGACAATCTTTGCTTCTTTCTCTTCCTGCAGCTCCCTACTGGAGTGAATGGTGTAAGCGGTCTCTGGAAACTAGGCTACTTATACAGGATAACCATATGCTGCTTTTAAGCTTGGGCTTCTTTGCAACACCGGACCACCAGGGTAAATACTATATACCTATATATACATATTCTTCTTATCATTTGTTACCATAGTTATTTCATCTATGGAGTATATTCTATAAGATTCTCTTATCTTTATAAAGGGATCATCTTCCTGTGATCTGGTAGTGAATTCAACGTCAATTCCCATATGATCATCGTTAAGGCCTTTCCAAGTATATCTGCCCCTCAAGCTTTGAAGCAAAGGGTAAATTCACTACTGGTCCAAAGTGTGAGGTAATTTATCTATTGATGCCTTTTATGAAACTTATGTAAATTGTTTCCCCACATTGCAGCCGCAGTTTTTCCTTTGTGTTACTTCTGGCTTGGCTCGCATCTCCTCTATGGGTCAACCTTAAGGGGTCAGGTCTCTCTGCCTACTCCCGTCCACCCACCCTTGTCCTTGTATCCACGTCATTGCTATTCCCGGCAAATAAAGGTCCAGGTTTTTTTCAAGGTACGTTTTGCTGATATTATATTTATTGAATTTAGAGATGTTTTCTGGGCATTCAATATAGGATCATTGATATATGTCCGTTGTTTGCTTATTTGCTTTCTCTTTGTCATGTTATTCTCATATTTTTTTCTTTTTTGTAAATTTAGAAATGTTCACTCTCGAGAAATGTCTATTAAACTCCTGAAGAAGCTATTATGAAGATGGCGAAACATGTAGAGTTGACATAATCTAGTGCTTTCTTGCTTTTTACCATTTTAAAGTTATGTTTGTCATGTCCTAGTCCTTTATGTAACAATAAAATGTGATTTTTATGAGAATCCAGATTTTTCTCCATCATTTGCACCTTTAAAGTCCCACTTTGCCCCTCCTATTGTATTTACTTTATCTAGGGATATGGTGCTCTTAATTTTTCTCATCTCTGGCAATATTCAAAAGAAACTTATAATGTTGAGCTCATTGAATATTTAATTTTTTTGTCACAGGTGTTTGAAAAATGACTAAAAAAAAAATTATTTTTTTACACAAAGTTGTCATTGAAATGATATATTGCTCACGCATGCCGTGGGTATATGTGTAATTGCACCCCAAAATATATTCTGCTGCTTCTCCTGAGTAAAACGATACCACATGTGTGAGACGTTTTGTGAGCCTAGCTGTGTATTTATTATGTCTGCTCTGTTTCCCCTAGATGTACGATAAAGAAAATGGGATTTTCCCTACAGCTTACCTGTAAAATCCTTTTCTTGGAGTACATCACGGGACACAGAGGTCCCTCCCCTCTTGTCTGGGATGTATGCTTGCTACAAAACTGAGGTACTTCCTATATGGGAGGGGTTATATAGAGGGGAACTTCCTGTCTTCCCATCCCACTGCTTGTAAAAGCAGTCTAGCGGCCAATTATCTGCTAGGATTGCTTTTACATGTAAGCCGACCACTGGCTGTAAAAAACGATACCAAGATGATGCCTAAATCTGCAGGCATCATCCTGGTATAACCACTCAAATTCCAGCAATGTACCAGTACATTTCTGGTCCTTGTTTGGCATATAGTGTAGGTTTTTTTTTTTTTTCATGCAGCCTGTCGGCTGAATGAAAAAAAGAGAACCTAACAGAAATCTCTGCAAGAAAATTGTGTAGTATACCCACCATTAACCGCCCAAACATCCAAACCTACTTCGTAATGATGGGTATACCGGACAAAATTCCATGTATACCTAATGGTATTTTAACTGCAGTGGTGAAATCACCTACCACAGCGCTGCCATCAGAGGAATCCATAAATGCTGAGCGCAAACGCTGTTTGTGTCAGAATATATAAAATCAGTGTAGCAGCCGATGAGTGTACCTGCAAGGCAAACTGGTTAACAATAGAATGAAAAACAAACAAAGTACAGTTAAAGTACAGTAGGAAGAGTAGAAGAACAGAAAAATAACTCAAACGACAACTGTTTTTGGCTTTTTTGTTTTATATTTATTTTGTACATTTTTTGTAACTTTTTTATATTTTTTTGTTTTTTTTGTAACTTTTTTTAATTTTTTTTGTATTTTTTTTTACATGTTTTTTTTCTGAACTGCAACTTTCCAGGTTAGGGTCTCTCAAAATGTCGATAGCCATCGAACATCTTTCGAGACCCTGTGTTAGTGTGCCCTACACTGTGTCGTGCTGTACCCTACACTAAAACTCCACTAGTGTGTGATAGCGTTGGAAACATTCCCCGATGCAGAGACCAGGTTGGTCAGGACAGAAGGGACAATAAAAACGGGTGTCATGCCTAAATCTGCGCCTGCTACAGACACAACATCTTCTTTGGGGGTGTCTTTGGGTAGGGGTACGCGGGAAAACATGTGGAAAATGCCTCTCATGCAGCCGGCTCACTGCATCTGGTAGGGAATGTTGGGCAGGAGCACCTCCTGGATACAGGAAGGCTCCGATGATCTCTTCCTGGAATTCTAGGAAGGATCCAATTCGTCCTGACGCTTTGAATAGCACAAAGGCGTTGAGCATAGCCAATTGGAATAAATAAACAGACACTTTTTTGTACCAGCGTCTGGCTTTACGGGCAACTAAGTACGGCGCCAAAAGCTGGTCATTAAGGTCCACCCCTCCCATATTAAGGTTATATTCGTGGACACAGAGGGGTTTCTCCACAACGGCAGTTGCCGTAGTAATTTGGACTGTCGTGTCTGCGTGAAGGGAGGACAGGACGAAAACGTTCCGTGTATCCCTCCACTTCACTGCAAGCAATTTGTCAGTTTTCAAGCAGGCTCTCTCCCCCCGACTAAGACGGGAATTTACAAGCCGTTGGGGGAAGCTCCGGCGATTAGGTCGCACGGTGCCACATGCGCCAATTTGAAATTCAAGCAGGTGACTAAATAGTGGCACGCTTGTATAAAAATTGTCCACATACAAATGGTACCCCTTTCCAAATAAGGGTGACACCAAGTCCCAAACTATCTTGCCGCTGCTCCCTATGTAGTGTGGGCAGTTGGGGGGCTCCACAGTGCTATCTTTTCCCTCGTAAACCCGGAAACTAACTGTATAGCCTGTGGCCCTGTCACACAGCTTATACAGCTTGACCCCGTATCTGGCACGCTTGCTGGGGAGATACTGTTAGCAAGGCGGCCAGTAAACTTAATCAGGGACTCATCAACGCAGACAACTTGTTGGGGGGGTAAACAAGGCTGCAAACCGCTGATTGAAGTGGTTTACGAGGGGCCGAATTTTGTGGAGCCTGTCATATTCACGGGCTCCCCAAGGATGACAGATTTCATTGTCGTTGAAATGCATAAACCGCAGAATTTCCTCATATCTCGCCCTGGACATGGAAGCAGAATAAACGCACATATGGTGAATTGGGTTAGTGGACCAATATAACCGCAACTCACTCCTTTTGGTTATGCCCATGTTGAGGGAAAGGCCCAGAAAAGTTTTAAACTCGGAAACCATTATAGGTCCAGGGTGTACTAGGCGGCTGGTGCTTGCCGGTTCACCAGAAGGGTGAGCGGCACTAGTACTGGCTCTCTGCTCCATACAAGCACCCTGTGATTCCTGCACCTCAGCAACTCAAGAATGGTGTCGGGTATGCCTGGTCTTAACAGGGACCCATCCGTCAACAGAGCTGTCTGTCAGGGAGCCACTGCTCTCTTCAGGTTCGTATACTGACCCTGATTCTGCCAGTGAGGCTTCCCCATCGCTCTCATCTGACATGGTCAATATACTGTAGGCCTCTGCAATACTGTACCACCGTTTGGTCATTTTAGCAACTACATTTACAGGTACAGTAGTGTGACTCACAGGTCACCTGGTTGTCAAGGACTATTTCAACCGCTGACTCTGCTAACACAGCGGTTTTGTGTGTTGTGTTTTTTGGAATTGACGATAATCTATTGATTACTGCACTTGCCTGGGTGGGGTGGGGTGGGTTTGGGCGGAGGGGCTAAACGCAGGTGCTGGCAGGAATCAGTGCTGATCGTGCAAACACTGCGTTTTGGGAACCCTAAACTATTGGGGGCGATAGTATAGTTCTGATCAGATCAGATATTTATCTGTTCAAACACTATACTAGTAATGGAAGTGTATATGTGTGTATGTGGTAATCAAGGGGTTAACTAATATTTCTAACTATGCGCCGGGGATCTGCGCTGTCCTAGACTGACGCTAACTAATGTCACCTGTGACACTAATAATAGTGATCAGAAAAAAAACTGTACACTATAAAAGTGACACTGTGACAGGGCAATGAAGGGGTGGCGGGGACCCTAAACCTACTTGGGACAGAAACTAACTCGCTAGCGCTAACTGAAGTCACAATCACACTATCACAGATGTACAGTAAACCACTATGTTACCTGTATATAGTGTGCAATGTGACGGGGTAAGGGGTTAACTGAGGGTGATCAGGGGGGATCAGGGGGTTAAATATTTATTGGGGGGGTGGCGGGGATCCTAACCCTAAAAGGAACGGCCGCAAGCACTAAACCAGGTCACAAGTCACACTAATACAAGTATATAGGAAACAACTATATACTGTATACAGTGCGTGTTGAGACAGGGGGTGTAGGGGTTAACTGGGGGTGATCAGGGGGTTAAATCTTTATTGGGGAGGGGTGGCAGGGACCCTAAACCTCCTTGGGACAGAAACTAACTCGCTAGCACTAACTGAAGTCACAATCACACTAATACAAAAATACAGTAAACCACTATATTACCTGTATATAGTGTGCAATGTGACAGAGGGGAAAGTGTTCACTGGGGGTGATCAGGGGGAATCAGGGGGTTAAATCTTTATTGGGGGGTTGGCGGGTATCCTAAGCCTAAAAGGAACGGCCGCAAGCGCTAAACCAGGTCACAAGTCACACTAATACAGGTATATAGGAAAATGCTATATACTGTATACAGTGTGTGTTGTGACAGGGGGTGTAGGGGTTAACTGGGGGTGATCGGGGGTTAGGTTTGCCTAGCTAGTTGTGTGTGTGGGTGCTTGGTGCAGTACTCACAGTTTAGATCCGCTCTCTCCTCTTGATAAATCCAAAAAGGATTGGGGGAGGAGAGAGCGGGTCTTTTCTGTGCCTGTGTTTATATTACACAGGCACAGGCAGTATCTGATTGGGCAGGACCGATCAACTGGTCCAGGCCAAAAATCATTGGCCTAGACCTGATGACTGATCGGTTCTGAACCCAATCAGACCATCAGCGGGGCCGGGGGAGTGCGCCCCAGAGCGGCGGGAGCCAGCGACATAGTACTTTTGCCTGTGAGCGGCTGCCTGCCGCAGTAAAACTGCGGCGGGCGTCGTCAAGTGGTTAACCAGTTCTGGACCGGAAGGATTTGCGCCTTAATGACCAGGCCATTTTTTGCGATTTGGCACTGCATTACTTTAACGGAAAATTGCACAGTCATGCGAAGCTGTACCAAAATAAAATTGATTTCCTTTTTTTCCCACAAATAGAGTTTTTTTTGGGGGGGTATTTGATCACCTGTGCGATTTTCATTTTTTGCGCTATAAACAAAAAAAGAGCGACAATTCTGAAAAAAAAAAATATATTTTTCGCATTCTGCTATATAACATGGGGAATGTTATATAGCAGAATGCGAAAAATGAAAAATTAAATTTTTCATCCTTCTAGGCCAACTTGTATTCTGCCACATATTTTTGGTAAAAAAAAAAACACAATAAGAGTTTTTTGATTGGTTTGCGCAAATGTTATCGCGTATACAAACTAGGGGAAAGATTTATGTCATTTTTATTTATTTATTTTACCAATAATGGCAGCGATCTGCGATTTTTAGCGGGACTGCAACATTGCAGTGGACAGATCGGACCCCTAACTGACCTTTTTGACACTTTTGGGGGGACCAGTGACACTACAGTAATCAGTGCTAAAAATATGCACTGTTACTGTAATAATGACACTGGCAGGGAAGGGGTTAACCTAGTGGGTGATCAAAGGGTTAAATGTAAGCCTAGGGGAGTGTTTACTAACTGTGGGGGGAGGGACTTGTGAAATGATCATAGAGACCATTGATCCTGTATAGAAGGATCACAGGCGCTCTGTGGTCTTTTCAGAGAGAAGAACGGTCGGCTGTGTTTACAACTACTGCCCATTCTTCTCTCTCAGTGGGAAGCGATCGCAGGTGGCCGGCGGCAATCCGTGCCACCAGCCCAGTGCATCGGCATCCCTGCTGCCTAGTCAGCAAGTGGTTAAAGGAAGACAGCTTATCTATTATTTTTCGTAAGTACCCTTTTGGATTTTCATTTGGGCAATATATGTTTGCCAAGGTACAATCCATGCCCTATAGTTGTCCCTTCAGGAAAAATGTATAGGCCCTCTGGGTCGACCAAACTATCTTCAAGGGAGAACTTTACATCCTTAGCTAAGCTGATTGCTACCCCCTTTGCCCATATTGGATAATGTTTTAAATATATTCTCACATTTGTATCATTTGCAATATATGTCTCCTGTAAGAAGACTATATTAGCAGAGTTACGTCTAAGCTCCTCCAACACTTTGTGTCTTTTAGTTGGCGTTTAGTCCTCTGACATTATATGACAGTATTTTCAGGCAATTCATATCGTCTCTCCTTCTCCTCTTTCAGTTTATTGCCCCCCTTCCCCCACCTAGCCTAAGCCGAGTTCAATAGGGGAGACAACATCGACTAGTAGTACTGTGGAGTTGGCACAACTTTGTTTTCCCTTCCCCCCCATTTAAACTCTCCCAACCCCTCCCCCCACCTCCCCCCGCATCCCCCCTCTTTCCCTACCCACCCTCTCTCGACCCTTAACCTTAACATGATGTTGATATGACCAACTCATGGTCCTGGAGTATTTTGAGGTTTTACCCTTGGGCACACCCTGCCCTCTACTCCTTTACCTGTGGGTGGTGTTCTACTTGTCTGCTCGTGTACCTCCTTCTCCCTCTTATGGAAGAGGAGGTCAAGGCCCAGTTAGGTTTCCATCTCCAGTTGTTTGGCACCTTCCTTCCCCCCTCCCTGCCTAGCCCCAACTCCTAATCCTAACCTAACGTTAACTCCAACCTCTTACTCTAACGAAAAAATAATAATAATAAATTCATAATAATAATTTAAAAAATAAATAAAAGTTAATGAAAAAGCTAAAAAAGCTAAAATACCTAGCAACAAATGATGCAAAAGATTCTAGTTTTCTCTATTGGGTAATTAAAAAATGCCAAAGCTCAAAAACTCTGTATAAAACCGTGCATGTTGTGCATAAAACCTTGGCAAAATTGCACATTAGAACCGCGCAAGAGAAACACCGGAAAAATACACAAAGACGCTACAATCAGGTGTGAATGCAGCCTTAAAAACAAAATAAACATCACAACAACGTGAACAGGGCTACAGATGAATGTAAAGCAGCAGTAACAGAGTCAGAAAGTTTATCATAAAGAAATTGAGAGCAGTCAGTCTCTATTCAGTTTAAGGTGGATGAGAAGCAGCAGTAACAGAGATGCAAAATTTACCTGTGAAGGGCGAGTTAGAGGGATAAAAACAGACTCCGAAACGACCTAACTATTGTGCTGACCTGCATCCTGCAGTGAGACGGAGAGATGACGCATGCAAGATTGGCTTTACCAGCAGCTCAGATGTGTTGGGAGAAAGTGCTTCCATCAACACAGATTTAAGGCAGCAACTATAAAGTAGTTGGTATTGCCTGTTAAAGCTGTGAGAGTACCCACCACTATAAAACCCTGGAGAAGGGCATTGTCACTGCAGGGACATTTTGATTGCTATGCTGCAACAGCTTTTGCCACCCAGTGTGATGTGACTTGTATAACAAGTTACCTTCATGCCAGCTGTTGCCACCTCTGCCAATAGTACCTGGCCCTCATCAGTCTCCTGTAAGCCACAATACACTTGGGCCTCCCATGGCAGCGGTCAAGGCCTGCAATGTGGCATGCCAGAGCCAGAGAAGGTGAGTCACCCTGCCCTAAAATAATGCTCCAGACTGGTAAGCTGGTGTGCTATGCCCAGCACGGATGGTTACGCTGCTCAAGTAGTGATCTGTCAAGTAGTGATCTATGTCTCAGCTGAGACTCTGCAGAAGCCAGACTTCAAATCCCTTCCAGACTTGGTGGGAGAAGATTTTTTGGAAACCATGTCCCTGGAGAGGCTATGGGCAGACAGGAATCGACTTTTTTTTTCAAACAAACAAAAAAAAAACATTAAAAATAGTCTAATAAAATAGATAAAATAGCCTCATGACCCTCTAAATTTAAACATTAAATAATTGCACCCATAAAAATAGCTGTCCGGGGATACATCTACATATACATATACAAGATGTATTGCTCACTGATGGACGCAGTTAATAGGTAAAGATGAACTAGCGTTCCAAAAACTCCAAACGCTGCATAAATAGGGGTCTATATAAGTAAATATTGGGTTATCCAGTTCCCTTCACTCCACCATCTGACATTTGTGTCTTATTGCCTTTTTACTGGGTAGGTTCCCTCTGTGTTACCATATCTTTGTATATTAACCAGTGTTATACTATCTCCTCAGTCTGTGCCCTTTTGGGTTCAATTTTTTCTAGTCCATGCCCCCTGTGGGTTCATTTATTCTATTTATTTCAACCCCACATTAACTATGACTAAATGACTGTATAGATAATGAACCAATATATTAACGGTGAGTCTCACGCCATATGTTAATACCATGTCTCTATTCCAATCCTCTATACTCTTAGGGTACCTTGTCCTCCATTTATTTAGGCAGTCCATACCCACCTGGGGGGCCAGACTCTGTCTTCGGTCAGTTTTGCCATTTTTGCAAGTAGCTATACAGGTGGGACCACCCATGTCATTCATGTTCAAGCATTCAAATCGAACAAATTTTGTTTTCCCTGTATGATATAGCCATAGAATTTATGTATGTATATTAATTAAATGTCCCTTATGTATATATATATATATGTGTGTTCTGTGTTATTCTACAGTTATTACATTAATTGAGATTGTACACCCCTGCACCCCTGAGGAAGCGGAATTACCCACGAAACATGTTGGGTAGTGGGTAATCGGTCCGAGGAAGTTCTCCTAGATATACCAGGGCGTTTGCCCGGACATCTGGGATCTCCATACGGTCTGCTACAATTGCTCAAATGTTATAGCTTTATTAACTTGCACTGTTTATTTGGACTGTCCTACTGTCTCTATATATGTTTTTTAAACTTGATTTTGTAATAAAAACACATTTTTTAATATACTATGTTGTATTTTTGCATACTATTGACTATTTGTCATAGACAGTACCCTTAAAATCCCACCCCATGCCCCAACACTTCTGTCCTTTTGTCTATGATGTTTGGGATGTGGTACCTTTAATATATCTATGCTTTCTGAGCCATCTCTAATCATAGTGCAATATGTTAAAACAGCATTTATTGACAAAACATAAATTACACTTACGAGAGTGAAGATACAAATCAGCGTTGTTTAAACATTGGTAACACACACGGCGGCGGTCAGCACCAGCCTGCTCGTGTGGAATGACGTCACAAATATGGCTCCGCCTGACGCGCTTCCCCGTAACAGGCTTTAACTGGGAAAGGAAACAATGTTCCATTCAAAGATCAATCCAAATATGTTTTAGGACTTTATTTCATGCATCAACTTCATTACAAGATGTGATATTACCCTCCTGAATTTGGAATCCCGCTAATGGGGTAAAGGTTTGTCTATGCCTATCAATTTTGGGCTGCTTGGGTTCTATACATGATTTGTACTATAATGTTTGGACATATTATGTCCATTAAAACCCGCTTTTTTTAATATGTTTATTTATTCTGACATGTTGGGCTCTTGTGGTGAGTACCATAAATTGCAAACCACTAGGGCATTGCAAAGGATATACTAAGCATTTAGAAGAACAGGTAATAAATTCTCTGATGTTATAGATGAAAAATGGGGGGAGGGGGGAGTAATGAGACTGAAAAAAAATGTAAAAAAGGGGGAAAAATAAGAAATACAAAAAATATAATAATAAATAATAAAAAGTAAATAGGAAAAATAACATATTAATTGCAGAGTTGCCATGATAATATTAGCAACTAGATACATATGTATAGAAAATAGTTAAATTCCAATATATACACATAGGGAGGGAGTGTTGGGACTTTACATGAGGCAGTTGACAAATGAAAAGATAAAAACTAATAATGACATATTTATTAGATAATTGCTTTGGTAATACCAGTTACATACATATACATAAATATAATAATTCCTATATGTGCATGGATAAGGGACATTTCATATATGTACATAAAATACCATAACGGCACATTCCAGTAATCAGTATATCAATAGGTAAACCATACATATTTATAATACATATAATACAGTAATTCATGATGACAAAAAATGTAAAATATATAAAACATTGTAAAAAAGAAGAACAGCTGCATCTTGGAAAGCTCTACGCGTTTCATGGTAAAATACCACTTCCTCAGGAGCAGAGGCAGCGTTGTATCTATAAATAGATGTAGGTACCAATATAAGCAATAATTTTGACATCAAAAGGACATTAAGCCACATAAGAACGGACAAGAATAATCAATCCTATCTACTTACACAAAATTACAATATCATACGATAATGCCAGAACCGGGCCACTGGAATAGTCTAGACTGGGAACTGTGGTGGAGGGATCCACGCAGAACCCAGGCGCCTACCAAGGTATATAAACACGTGCAATCTCCATGGGATACTAGATAAATAAAAGCGACACCACCAGGTGTCCGAAAAATACTATTGTAAAAAAAAAACACTCCTGCATGTTATAAGGATAAATATAAAATAATAATAAAAAACCAAATATCCATGGAGAAAGTGAAAACAGACAAAAAAATGTGAAAAGTTTGTGCAATGAGATGTACCAATGAAGCCAAAAACACAAATGGAATAATTAGAATCAGAAAAAGGGGAGGAAGAAACTGCGCTAAATATCAGCAGAACAGGTAGCAGCAACTTAATATGTGACAAACATCAAAAAACAGTAAATGGAGGAAGCTGCGCTAAGTGACACAAAACATAAATAAGATTGAGTCCAAAATAAGTCCCAAAAAATATAAGTGATTAGTATATAAATATTAAATCAAAAAAAGTCCAGATATTCAAACGAAAATCCACAGGTGTAGACAATGAATGAAGTTACTGCTTACCAGATGTAGCAGTATAATAAGCCTTGCGTATAAATGGCCAAGCCGGATGAAGATCTATGAAGGATTCCTCACCAGCGATATCCATCCCAGGATCACAATTAGGTGGATATTGGAGTGAAAAACAAATGCAAAAACATAGCGTGATACTGTATACTGAAAGTATAAATAAACAACTCCCGTGTATGACAGGAAAGAAAGGTGCTAATAGAAACCACCACCATCACAGGCTGCTTACCAGATGAAAAGGTAAATAAAGCAAATCTATCCAAAACAATCCCAAATGACAGAGACAAGGCGAAGGATAAGCCACCACCTTATTTCCAGTTTAATTACCAGATTGTGCAGGTAAAACAAGCATGTAAGATCACTCAGATAGCTTGTGACCCCCTTGGGACCGTCACCAGAAATCCCTGCTTACCAGAAATTAGCAAATATGTGCATATAACACGAATCCGGATGTCCCTGGATATGATCACCTATCCCCTGTGAACAGGTCCGGTCCCTGGTGGCATAGATGGCTGACCCACAGATATGGCTCTGTTTTGATGGAATTGCTGATTGATCTGCCGCAGCCTTTCTCAACTTTAGGCACCCAGAGAAACCAATACTGCTTTCCAGGTTCTTCAGTGCCTCAACTCCTCCAGTCAGCTCTCTGGATTCAGCTTCACACTTCTGGCTCACCAGGCCGACTGCCTGTGACCATACACCAACTGCTGCAGAAGAGGAGGCAGCCGCCACCCTCCTTCCAGTACTCTGATCACCAGCCTGGCTGGTGGTGGTTTCTATTAGTACCTTTCTTTCCTGTCATACACGGGAGTTGTTTATTTATACTTTCAGTATACAGTATCACGCTATGTTTTTGCATTTGTTTTTCACTCCAATATCCACCTAATTGTGATCCTGGGACGGATATCGCTGGTGAGGAATCCTTCATAGATCTTCATCCGGCTTGGCCATTTATACGCAAGGCTTATTATACTGCTACATCTGGTAAGCAGTAACTTCATTCATTGTCTACACCTGTGGATTTTCGTTTGAATATCTGGACTTTTTTTGATTTAATATTAATATACTAATCACTTATATTTTTTGAGAATAATTAGAATCAAATGAGTAAGTGGAATAGAAATAGGAAAGGACAATATCCCATAAAGAAAGAAACAGCCAATGAGCAATTAAGTATGGAGCGTGGCATTGATGCATCATGGGAACCGCCCACCCGACTCCCCGCATAACATAATGAGGGGAAGGGGCAGCTCCCGGATATCAGACAACCAGGCGGCCTCGATTAGGCCAATCACATGAAATTGAACAATAACTGGTGTGTGCGTATGATTTCCAATTCCCATATGTAAATTTATTGCTATGAATGTCCTGCATGTGCGGGCGGGGGGGGGGAGGGGACACAGCACATATAAAATTTCCAATAACCATAAGATATACAGGTCAAGTGCCTCCACCCCTTTTCTTACGTAAATAATGGAAAAAAAGAAAAAAAGATGTTATAGGTTTGATAAGATGATGTTATAGGTTTTGTTTGTTGCTTAGATGTAAAGACTTTAGTTCTCGATACGCTGGCACCCCACATCTGCTTACAGAACGCTTTCTATAAGGAAATAGGTATAAAAACTATTTACCCTCACATTTGCTGTTTAAAATATAGCCATGTAACAAAGGTGGGTTCATCACTAGGGATGATCGAACTTTTCAAAAGTTCGGTTCGGCCAGAACATCCAAACTTCCCGAAAGTTCGGCCCGGATTTCAGAACCCCATTGAAATCAATGGGACCCGAACTTCGGTAATTAAAAAACACCATTTTAAAGCCCTAAAACCCAATATATGCCCCTAAAAAGTGCCTAGGGTTCTGGGTTATACCCCAGGGACTATTAATCACACAAAAAAAGTTCTTAAAAAGTGTCATTTTTGATAGAGAGCCAATTATTGAAAAAATAAAAAAAAATAAATAAAAAAAAAAAATTCTTTGGATTTAGTATCTGGGGGGTCTAAAAGGTGTACCTGTGAAGTTTCAGCTCTGTAGCATGTCCAGAACCAGAAAAAAAAAAGATTGTTTGTATTTTGTCACTTATAGAACAGGTTGTTGGCTTCTCGCTTTTCACACATTGCCGTTTTAGTAGCAAGCGTTTTTTTGGGCATTTTTTGGGTTCTTTGGAGGCAGGAAAAACATCTGAACTTGTGTATAGTGGTATATATACCACTATACACAAGTTCAGATGTTTTGCCTGCCTCCAAAGAACCCCAAAAAATGCCCAAAAAAACGCTAGCGTCAAAAAAAAAAAAGCCCAGGTGTGTTGTTGTAGGCATTTTTTTGGGGGTTTTTGGAGGCAGGCAAAACATCTGAACTTGTGTATAGTGGTATATATACACACATACTTATATGTATAAACACACCTAGACATATATAGGTGTGAAATGAGCAGAAAAAAATACTTGCGCTAATGAAATAATTAACACCAATATAGTTACGCTCCTATCACACCTATATATATCTAAGTGTGAAATACATATAAGTATGTGTGTATATATACCACTATACACAAGTTCAGATGTTTTGCCTGCCTCCAAAAACCCCAAAAAAATGCCTGCAACAACACACCTGGGCGTTTTTTTTTTTTGACGCTAGCGTTTTTTTGGGCATTTTTTGGGGTTCTTTGGAGGCAGGCAAAACATCTGAACTTGTGTATAGTGGTATATATACACACATACTTATATGTATATACACACCTAGACATATATAGGTGTGAAAGGAGCAGAAAAAACTACTTGCGCTAATGAAATAATTAACACCAATATAGTTACGCTCCTATCACACCTATATATGTCTAGGTGTGTATATACATATAAGTATGTGTGTATATATACCACTATACACAAGTTCAGATGTTTTGCCTGCCTCCAAAAACCCCCAAAAAAATGCCTGCAACAACACACCTGGGCTTTTTTTTTTTTTGACGCTAGCGTTTTTTTGGGCATTTTTTGGGGTTCTTTGGAGGCAGGCAAAACATCTGAACTTGTGTTTAGTGGTATATATACCACTATACACAAGTTCAGATATTTTTCCTGCCTCCAAAGAACCCAAAAAATGCCCAAAAAAACACTTGTTACTAAACCGGCAATGTGTGAAAAGCGAGAAGCCAACAACCTGTTCTATAAGTGACAAAATACAAACAATCTTTTTGTTCTGGTTCTGGACATGCTACAGAGCTGAAGCTTCACAGGTACACCTTTTAGACCCCCCCCCAGATACTAAATCCAAAGAAATTTTTTTTTTTTTTTTATTTTTTTTTTTTATTTTTTTCAATAATTGTCTCTCTATCAAAAATGACAATTTTTAAGAACTTTTTTTGTGTGATTTTGTGTATGGGGGGTCTAAAAGGTGTACCTGTGAAGTTTCAGCTCTGTAGCATGTCCAGAACCATAAAAAAAAAAGATTGTTTGTATTAGGTCAGTTATAGAACAGGTTGTTGGCTTCTCGCTTTTCACACCTTGCCGGTTTAGTAGCAGGCGTTTTTTTGGGCATTTTTTGGGGTTCTTTGGAGGCAGGCAAAACATCTAAACTTGTGTATAGTGGTATATATACCACTATACACAAGTTCAGATGTTTTGCCTGCCTCCAAAGAACCCCAAAAAATGCCCAAAAAACGCTATCGTCAAAAAAACAAAACAAACGCCCAGGTGTTGTTGCAGGCATTTTTTGGGGTTTTTGGAGGCAGGCAAAACATCTGAACTTGTGTATAGTGGTATATATACACACATACTTATATGTATATTACACTTAGACATATATAGGTGTGATAGGAGCGTAACTATATTGGTGTTAATTATTTCATTAGCGCAAGTAGTTTTTTCTGCTCCTTTCACACCTATATATGTCTAGGTGTATATATACATACATGGGTGTGTATATATACCCCCTATACACATGTTCAGATGTCATGTCTGACTCCAAACATGTGCTCAAAAGATCCCTATGGACGCCTGCAGCCAAAAAGAATGCTGACGGCGGCAAAGCCATATTACTGCAGCGAAACTGACTTCAGAGAAAATAGCTTTTCTCTATAGCGGTCACCCTGATATGGAAGGGTCACCTGCCATAGCAGTCACTGTCAGTTAACCCTACACTACACTACGGTCCCCTTACACTTAACACTTTCCCTACAGAAACTGAATAAATTAAAGCTAACTAAAGTGTAAAAGAGCACTCTAACTACACTAGATATCCCTTTCCTCACACTAAAAATTGCTAAATGACACTTTGTAACACTTTGTAACAGAAGTAACAGAACAGCATTCCACTCTCTTCCATGTCCCGTATAAGAATGCTAGGAATTTGGCGGGGGCTATCTTATATACTGTTAACACATTCACTAATGAATGGTCTATGGACCCCCTAGTCACTCCAATCCCATTCCTAGCATTCTCCGGTCCCCCAATTGGCTTTTGCTAATGGTTCTGGTCCAATCATGGGCTTTTTAAGCCCATTTCCTGTCCCATTGCATTTTGGTCGGTTCTGGTTGCCGAATTCCGAACTTTTTGGGCAAAAAGTTCTAAATTCGGCCGAACCTCGAACAGCCAATGTTCGGGCCGAACCGATGGTCGATCCGAACCGTTCGATCATCCCTATTCATCACCTCGACGTGCGTTCCAAACACCAGAAGTGCGTCATTGTCAGTCCCACTTAAAGCATTTTGCCCCTTCCACTGTTTTTATACCTATTTTAATAAAGTCAAAACAATATCATGCCATGGAGATCTCTTTATAATTTTTCATGACACACTGCAAGTGTATTTTGATCACACAAAAGGAGGAAATACAAAAGACGAGATGCCATTCACCATACTAGGATACTGCTAGTGAGATACGCTTTTGACTCTGAGAGTCGGTGAGTGGGGAGTGAAGGTGGGGAGCACGGAGGAGTGATATTGCACAATAAGAGATTCATCTGCACAAACACTTTATATTGTTTTTGCACAATGGACTGTATTTTTTGACACAACAGACTTATGATTATCAAGTTGGATTATATTAGCACTTTATTAGCACTGGTCACTTTTGTACATAAAATGTATGAATTGTTTAGATTTAATTTATTTAGAGCACAATGTAAATGATGGTAAGGGCAGCACTTGGATTTACATCTTTCATTAAGGTTATTTAACCCTACACCATAGCGGCAGTTCCATTAATCACGTGTAATTATAATCAGTTATAATTGTTCATTATTTATTTATTTAGCACTACCAAGCACAGTACCATAGCGCGGGTGCGCCACTCATTTTTATTCCTTAGAATAAGCCAATGTTTTCTCAATAGGCCCTTGACCAATTGATGTTGATTAGGGTACGCAGTGGTGGAAGACCACTCAGATTTATTATTCTACCTCACAGGTATCATAGCTCTTTGTCACAAAACTTTGTTTTACATACTAGGGGGCGTAGAACTGGGGGAATCCATAGCAGAGAAGGATCTGGGTGTTCTGGTAGATCCTAAGCTTAATAATAGCATGCAATGCTAAGCTGCAGTTTCCAAAGCAAGCAAAGTTCTTTCTTATATTAACAGAGGCATGGACTCCAGAGAGAGAGAGACAGTGGCGGCCTGTGCATAGGGGGGAAAAAAAAAGGAAAAAAAATTACAAAAAGAACAATAAAATTGTTTTTAAAAAATCGCGTTCGCCGGCCTATGTATTGGCTAGGAGGGGGGTGGGGTTTATGACCCAGAAGAGGCGCCGATTGGCTGCCTTCTGGGGGCGTAACCTGGGCGCAGGTCATAGCGCTAGGACACCCCCACTTTCGTGATATTCTGGCTGTGATTGGTCCAGTCTCCAGCCTGGACAAATCATCATCCAGGACATCCCGCTGACGTCGCAATGGGGGCGGTGCCGGTGCGTGCATCAGTCACTCACCGTCACCGCCCGGTCACCTTCCCGCCGCTGCAGAGAGGAGTCTCGAGGAGAGGAGAAGCCGGCACCGCTCACCTTCCCGCCGGTTCCCGCTGCCCGCCGCAGAGAAGAGGAGAGGCCGAGAGGGAGACGCCGCTCACCTACCCGCCGCCGCAGAAGAGGACGAAGTATCGAGGAGGGGAGAAGCCGCCGCCGGGAGCCGAGCAGCCGCCAGGTAAGTGCATTGGATTGAAGGGAGCATGCACGCTGGTTCCTGCATTGATTGGGGGACAATGCTGTGGCACTCTGCAATCATTGGGGTACAATGCTGTGGGCACTCTGCAATCATTGGGGTACAATGCTGTGGGCACTCTGCAATCATTGGGGGACAATGCTGTGGGCACTCTGCAATCATTGGGGTACAATGCTGTGGCACTCTTCAATCATTGGGGTACAATGCTGTGGGCACTCTGCAATCATTGGGGACAATGCTGTGGCACTCTGCAATCATTGGGGTACAATGCTGTGGGCACTCTGCAATCATTGGGGTACAATGCTGTGGGCACTCTGCAATCATTGGGGTACATTGCTGTGGGCACTCTGCAATCATTGGGGTACAATGCTGTGGGCACTCTGCAATCATTGGGGGACAATGCTGTGGGCACTCTGCAATCATTGGGGTACAATGCTGTGGCACTCTTCAATCATTGGGGTACAATGCTGTGGGCACTCTGCAATCATTGGGGACAATGCTGTGGCACTCTGCAATCATTGGGGTACAATGCTGTGGGCACTCTGCAATCATTGGGGTACAATGCTGTGGGCACTCTGCAATCATTGGGGTACAATGCTGTGGCGCTCTGCAATGATTGGGCACAATGCTGTGGCACTCTGCAGTGATTGGGGACAATGCTGTGGCGCTCTGCAGTGATTGGGGACAATGCTGTGGCGCTCTGCAGTGATTGGGGACAATGCTGTGGCGCTCTGCATTGAAAGGGGCTCGCACGCTGAACTCTGCATTGATGGGGGCACGGAACAGTGTTCATTGCATTGAAGGGGGCACAGCACAGTGTTCATTGCATTGAAGGGGGCACGCACGCTGATCTCTGCATTAAAGGGGGCACGCACGCTGGTCTCTGCATTGAAAGGGGGCATGTACGCTGGTCTCTGCATTGAAAGGGGGCATGTACGCTGGTCTCTGCATTGAAAGGGTTCATGTACGCTGGTCACTGCATTGAAAGGGGGCATGTACGCTGGTCACTGCATTGAAAGGGGGCATGTACGCTGGTCTCTGCATTGAAAGGGGGCATATACCATCTCCTGTACCATGACCTGTGACATGCCTATACCATATCTGTGCCATGCCTATACCATATCTGTGCCATGCCTATACCATCTCCTGTACCATCACCTGTGCCATGCCTGTACCATCACCTATGCCATGCCTATACCATCACCTTTGCCATGCCTGTACCATGACCTCAAAGTCACGCAATTTTTTACTGTGTTTTTTGATGCAAAGCAATACCTATTACATTTTTCTTTTTGCGCCCCCCCAAAAATTTTGAGCACCAGCCGCCACTGGAGAGAGATATCATTTTGCCCCTGTACAAATCATTAGTAAGACCTCATCTGAAATATGCAGTTCAGTTTTGGGCACCAGTTCTTAAAAAGGATATCGGGGAACTGGAGAAAGTGCAGAGAAGGGCAACCAAACTGATAAGAGGCATGGAGGAGCTCAGCTATGAGGAAAGACTAGAGGAACTGAATTTATTCTCTCTTGAGAAGAGGAGATTAAGAGGGGGATATGATCAACATGTATAAATACCTTTAGGGGTCCATATAGTGAACTTGGTGTTGAGTTATTCACTTTAAGGTAAACACAAAAGGGGGCACTCTTTACGTCTAGAGAATAAAAGATTTACGGCCGGATTTAAAGAAACTGCAGCTTCAGACATCCATGACGTGTTTCAGTTTCGCCGCTTTCAAATCAATTAACTAGCGCTGCGGCGAATTGGCTAGTGAAACAGCAATAATGAATTCCGCCATCAGCGGTATTCACTTACGATTGCGGCTTCGCAAATGAGCATACTTATGTCTTTGTGCTTATAGCAGTTTCACATAGCGATGTGGGCTAGTGGATTAGTGCACACATCACGTCTGTAATTCATCTCCCTCTGCTGTAGGTTCGAGGCTTACCATCTCCACCTACCTTTTTTATTTTCTTTTTTTGTTTATATTTCAAAAATGGAACGGATTACATCATATATATTGCTAAATAATGTTACACTCAGAAGCGCTTGCAAACTTACAGCATTTTAAGTGATTTTATGATCTTGTCTGTGTGTCGAATCGATCTTATGATTGAAAGTAGCAAAGGCAAGTGACCAGACCCCTACACTACTTCAGGTCAAGATGAAACCTCACAATTTTACCATGGTCTTCTTCCCAGATTCCATACAATGTTTAGTACTTTAGCTATATGCTTTTTAGCCTTAACACACTCCTTTTTTTTCACCAAACAGCTTTATTTTGCACAATAGCTAAGTGCTTTGCAACTTCACTGCAGTTAACAAGGTCATGGGTTCAAATCCCAACAATCGCTACACTTGGGATCTCTTTTCACTCTCATTTTTTTAAGAGTTTTTTAAACTATCTCGAATTTGGGGGGGTGGAGGGGGGGTGTCCTACCCAAATTTCAAGCACATTAATGGAACCAACACAATTTTGATTTTATGAGTGTGGTCCTAGTTTTCTCGAGATGCAATTCTTTACATATTTACCATGGTTCTTACAATTTCTTGACCAATAAACATAGGTGTCTGATATTGGACTCTCTCCATATTTCAACAACACAGACCCTCATAGTCCAACACTACATTTGCCTCACACCTCAACACAACACTGTCACATCCCTACTCTACATTCCAACCCCTCACATCACCAGTACAAGCAGCATGCAAAGTGCAAAGCTCCAGCCTTGGCAGCTTAATGGGCCATACACTAAGAATTTTTCAAGACTTTTTCCTGTAGACTTAACCAAACCATATAATATGAGGTCAAACCTCAACACTTTCAATTTGTATGCAATCAGGCAGGCCCTTGCACTACATAGAAAAGGTCAATCTGAAGGATAAAGTCTTCTCTAAATCTTACAGTGTGTATGGCCCTTTTGTCTGTAGGCACCCACACAAAACAAAAAACACATGTTCCATTCAAAAGTCTTTATTTATTCTAGAATGACAGCATAAGGAGGGATGCAGCAAGATAATATTGTCAGTCTCCAGTCCGTGTGCCTTTACAGCGCCAGCCCACAATCTTTGCTCCATGGCTACGGGATTCTGATGTCTTCCCCAACTTCATGCAGAGTTCAGAATCCATTCTGCACCTCTACCAGCTCATAGGGGACAGGCATGGCCAGGTTGCTGGTCAGCTTCCAAGCCACTTTGGAAGTTCCAGGGTGTTCATGTTGGTCATCAATGCTGCTTTTGGCCATGTGCCTTACCAAATATCCACTGACCACAAAAGAAGATGAGTGGAGTCCATCAAGGTGGGTTTCTACCAGCTACAACTGCAAGCAGTACCACTCCTGGAAAAATAAAACAAAGGATAAGATATTTCATTATGAAAATCACATCTTAATGCCTGTTTGCTTCATTTTGAACTTCATTTAATTTCGACATCACAAGTGAAATAACACATTTTCTGCCAACTTACACAAACCAGAAATCATTAATGCAAACATTTGAATACACACCTGTGACGCCAGACAGCCCATCACCACAGGCTTCTCATGGTACATGCCATGATTCCAAGATGTTCACGTTCTGGAAAATTAGAACACCATAAGATACCAAGCAGCCGTTCATGTTATCAATAACTACACAGGTGGCATAGACACAACTAAACACCTGCCAGCTCTTCTCAGCCCTTTCCACTATTCACAATACCAACATGTTTATGGTTAGAGGTGCATGTTTTTGCTCAAGTAACACAATTTTACCAATGTTGACTACACTTTATCTACAATGGCAAGTGTCATTGGCAGATGATAATTACCCTCTGTCTCCCTGTGAGTGGCACCTCTGCTAACTAGCAAATTAATACACATGCCCTATCTTGACCGGTTACAGTACTTACATGTAAAGTGTCTAGCAACCAGGGTATTCCGGGTGGCAAAACCTGCAGCGGTGCTCCGTCGCCTGGGGGCCGCCGGCTGACGGACCTCTGGCTCCCTCTCCTCCGTCAGCTCCCAAGATATATCCCGGGCAACGCACATGTTGTGCAACACGCAGCACGCCAGGATGATCTTGGAAGCCTTTGTAGGAGAGTACAGGAGTTCACCCCCAGGCCGGGCCAAGCAGAGAAACCGGGATTTGAGAAGACCTATGGTCAACTCGATGATACTCCGGCTTCTCCGCAAGGCCCTGTTGTAATTCATTTCTGCTGGGCCCTGGGGGTACCTGATTGGAGCCATCAGCCACGTCAGCTGCGGGTAACCAGCATCCCCTGAAAAAAATGAAAAATATACATTAGTTCTTCATATCATGTGACTTTAGATGACTCCTCAAAATGGGAGACAATTATGCATTTTACTAAACAACCTGCTCGTCTGTTTGCAAAAACTCATATGAAACATCTCAACTCTGTCTAACTGCCTAAATCACTAATACAAATGGGAAAAAGGACACACAAAGTGGTGTGTTTCTCTTGCAAGTTCCAACTTGGCCCCTATTTTGTTCCTATTACATTAGCCTAGGTCTTACTTCTGGAATATATCTGCAACTAGAGTGAGGAAACCAATATTGACTCACTTATGCAAAGTACTTTGGGGATATGGCAATACCATTGGAATCATTTGTAGGTTTTGTTTGGGTGGCTAGAGGATACCATTTACACATTGGTTAACCACCTTCCTTTGACTCAAAGACAACTTTGGAAATCTTTCTTTTGTGAGCTGCTAAGCTGCTGATCTGGTTGTGTGTGAACAGCCTGCCAACTCCTAACACATCCATTTTAGGTAGGCTTTGCTTAAATCAGGGTGTACACCGATGTAGCTTATTCCTATGTCTATGTAATCTTACAGTTTATGTTGTTAAGACAAAATACTTTACCAATAAGCCACCCTTGGGGCATTTGGCCACTTTCAAACGCCTCGTACAGAGTACTGGTTCGTAACATACTGGAATCATGGCACGACCCTGGGTGACCAGTGTTGACACTCATGATGCGCTGTTTGGCGTCACAAACTAATTGGACGTTCAGGGAGTGGTACTGCTTGCAGTTGCGGTACTCCACTTTGTGGCTCCTTGGTGGCCTAATGGCTATGTGGGTGCCATCGATTGCCCCTAGTATTTGCGGCATGTGTGCCCGCAGGTAGAAACCCAACTTGACTTCATTCCACTCATTTTCATTCTGTGGCCAGTGGATAAAATTGGGCACTATATCGACTATGGCATTAATGACCAACATGAACACCCTTGAAACTGTGGGCTGGCTAATGCCCATGATACTTCCCGAAGTGGCTTGGAAGCTGCCACGCCCTAAAATATACAAAGTGGCCAGCAATCTGGCCATGCCGGGCACATCATGGCCGCGCTGTGTGTCCGGTTCAATTTTGTCTGCTATGAGCTGGTAGAGGTGGAGAATAGTTCCTCGCTCGAGCCGGAACTTCCTCCTGACATCAGAATCCCGCAGCTTGTCCAAATAGATCCTTGGAGCAAAAATGCGTGGCTGGCGAGGTAAGGGCACACGGACTGGAGGTGCTGCTGGAGGTGCTGCTGGAGGTGCTGCTGGAGGTGCTGCTGGAGGTGCTGCTGCTGCTGCTTCCCCACCTTCTGCTGCCTCCTGTGCTAGGGCCTCCTCAAACAAGGCACCGATGAATGCCAACATTGCACCATCTAATGCGTCTGGGATATCGTCCTCCATTTTGAACGCGCAAATTCGCAAATGCGCAGATATATATAGAAACGGCCGCTAATTATCACACCTGTGAGCCAGCTATAAAAGGAGCACATGCCCAATATGGCTGCTGGATGTTATAGATCGATGTTTCTTATGTGCTAGCAAGACCCTGTGACCCACAACGTACATTATCTTGAGGTAAGACAATTGTATCTCTCTCTCCCAAAAAAACAAAAACAAATTCTCTCTCTCTCTCTCTATATATATATATATATATATATATATATATATATCTAGATCTGTCTGTTTGTGTGTTCTTGCTCACCGTTATTGTTTACTGAAGGAGAGAATTTGTACTTATCTTGGGTGTGCTTAAGTTGTCTATGGTGAATCCCCTCCAACCCACAATAGCTTTTGAACCCCTCAAGTGTCTTTTAATCATTGGCAGTTGGCCCCATGTGCATGTGGTTTTGACATGTGTTTTCTCATGTTTGTTAAAGGTGTGCAGTCTAGATTTGGCATCTAAACCTGCCCCCTTACCTTCCCAGCTTCCAAAGACACCATTTTTGCTTTCCTGATAACTGTAATTTATTATGTGCACGTATGTAGGTCATGCGATTTCTCATGTATGTTTAATGTTTGCAGCCTCCTTTGGCCTATAAAAGATTACACCACCACCCCCACCAAGTCTGTTTGTGCCATTAGGTAAGTGTTTGGAGGGCCTCGTGTGATTTGTGCCCATATGCGTTTTCTTATGTGTTTTTTTCACTTTCTTTGCAGCCTCTTCTGCTCTTTGACCACCACCAACACCACCACCACCACCACCACAACCAAGTCTGTTTGTGCCATTAGGTAAGTGTTTGGAGGGCCTCGTGTGATGTTTGACCATATGCGTTTTCTTATGTGTTTTTTTTGTATTTCTTTGCAGCCTCTTCTGCTCTTTCACCACCACCACCACCAGCCCCACCACCGTGTTTGTGCCATTAGGTAAGTGTTTGGAGGGCCTCGTGTGATGTTTGACCATATGCGTTTTCTTATGTGTTTTTTTTTGTATTTCTTTGCAGCCTCTTCTGCTCTTTCACCACCACCACCACCCCCACCAGCCCCACCACCGTGTTTGTGCCATTAGGTAAGTGTTTGGAGGGCCTCGTGTGATGTTTGACCATATGCGTTTTCTTATGTGTTTTTTTCAATTTCTTTGCAGCCTCTTCTGCTCTTTGACCACCACCAACACCACCACCACCACCACCACAACCAAGTCTGTTTGTGCTATTTGGTAAGTGTTTGGAGGGCCTCGTGTGATGTTTGACCATATGCGTTTTCTTATGTGTTTTTTTTGTATTTCTTTGCAGCCTCTTCTGCTCTTTCACCACCACCACCAGCCCCACCACCGTGTTTGTGCCATTAGGTAAGTGTTTGGAGGGCCTCGTGTGATGTTTGACCATATGCGTTTTCTTATGTGTTTTTTTTGTATTTCTTTGCAGCCTCTTCTGCTCTTTCACCACTACCACCACCACCACCACCACCACCACTGTGTTTGTGCCATTAGGTAAGTGTTTGGAGGGCCTCGTGTGATTTGTGCCCATATGCGTTTTCTTATGTGTTTTTTTCAATTTCTTTGCAGCCTCTTCTGCTCTTTCACCACCACCACCACCACTGTGTTTGTGCCATTAGGTAAGTGTGTTCTGTAACTGTTCACTAATTATACTGTATATGAAGAGCAATCTGCAAATCATGTTTTTTTCTGTTTTCTCTTTTGTCATTTCAGATTTAGGCGTTTGGGGCTATTTGCTGCTGCTGGACAGCCAGATTCTCTGCCCACCTCGTGCTCCCATGGCCCCACCCACTGGAAGGCTGAGGAGAAGGGGCAGGGTGGCCAGGGGGGGCAGGGTGGCCAGGGTGGCCAGGGGGGGCAGGGTGGGCAGATCGTCTGGCTCTGGTGTGAGGGAGGCTCCAGCTGTATCCATGAGGGAGTCCACCGTCCCCATCCCGGAGGAGAAGCCGGGGGAGGTGGTAACACACCAAGTGGACAAGCTGGCTCTTCTGACAGTAGTCCTGAAGAGGGTCCGTCCACCCGAGTCAGCTTGTCCACATTATCCCGGCTTCCCCGTTTCTCCCGCAATCAGTGCTGTGTCCTTGTCCAGGCCTATATGGCCAAATATCAGGCGATACATGGGACCAGGGCCGCGGCTAGCTCTGTAACAGAGAAGCGCAGATTGTGGGATGAAATCCGTGATGCTGTAAATGCACTGGGTGAAGCACCTCGCCACCGTGACAGTGTGCGGAAGAAGGTCACCGACATCTGTGCGTCCATTCGGAAGAAGCTAATTGCATGGGCTGCGGAGGGTCTTTATGACCGACAAGGTCGGCTGGATGAACGTGCACGAAGTTCTCTCTGGGATTATCAATTACCTTTCTTGCAGATGATAGGACCCGATACCATCTTTTCCAGAGAGGACTTAGATTCGGATGCTTTGCACCGAGGTAGGATATTATCTTGGATGTCAATTGTGTGAGTTGTTTTGAAAAGATGAACTACTATCCTATGTGTGACATGAATAGAATTTGATACTTGCCCTTCCAATTGTCCTTTTTTTGTTTTCCCCAACCTGCAATTTGTTCATCTGTAGCACGGATCTCAGCCCCTCCACAGCCCATGCAGCTTGGCGACCCAGACGGACTCACGGGTGTTGACATCAGTGCTGACCCTCCTCCTGGTAGGTCCCATATCATACTGTGCCAAACAATGTAGATGTATATTTTATTCTTTCCAAGATAGCTCATATTGCTATGTCCTCTTTACAGAAGATCCGCAGCAGGGAACACACCCAGTGCAGCAAGGCCTGGAGGAAGGTGTTGGTATGTATAGCAATTTTATAATTTTTAACGAATCTTATTAACCCCGTTAACACACATGTTTTTTCTTTTGAAAGAGTGTTGCCTTTTAGATGTTTACCCTGCAAAACACCGTTGACAGCATTAATGGGTGCCGTCATTAGTATTCAGACCAAGCCTTCTTAACCTTTGGGAGGGTTTAGCAAGTGTCCTATGAGCCCAGGAAAGTACTTTTGAATGTTTGGCCTCAATGCTTCATTCCTGAAGCTAGGAGGGCAATCTGGCCATAATCATTACTGCCTAAGGTTATGTACTAAACATGTTTTTTTTTTTTTTTTTTCAAAGAACATCAGGCCCCTCTTGACGTAGCAGCTGGAGTTGGATCAGGAGCTGGCGACGATTCTGCATCCAGTGCTGTGGTATGTGATATAAGGGAACAAGGTGCACATGTAACATTTCAATGGTAGTAATGATTTTGGGCTAGATGTGGCTTACATTGTGTGTGTTAAATTAGTGCTATGACATTCTGACGATGCACCAGCACAACAAGAGTTCGATCTTGAACATCAGGGAATTATGTTATAATTTGGTGTGCCACTAATGTTCCAAAAACATCCAGGACCTTTAAAGTCCGGCCAGTCTTTGATTTTCCAGGTCCAAATTCATGTGTATCGTTTTGTTGGGTTGTCCTGTAGCCGATTGATGGCGAGATTTTAGACAACATACGTAGATGTAGAAAGTCATTGGTGTAGTAACAGATTTACCAAAAGCATAAACAACCTACCACACCAGGGTTAATTGGGAACACCTTCACGTCGAAACTTTTTTGCCTTTGTCATATTAGTCCTACCAATATAATATGTACCCATTATCAGAAGTGTTGCTAGCTTGGATAATATTACAATAAACAAGTACTTATTAGAAGCACATCAAACTTTTCTACGTTCTGCTTGGGGTGTTAAGTTGTCAAACTAATCTGAACTATTTAGTCATGATGTTTGATAATGATTTGGTCTATTTCTTCTGCTTTCAGGTAGCCTTCGATGCAGAGGGATTGTCACTTACCCAACCTCGTCCATCTATGCTGGATGTAGCCTAGTGTAACGTTCATGCGTTTTTGTTAGTGGATGGATTTACAGCTGCAGAATTATTACACTCAGTAGCCTTGTAGAGATTCTGTTGAACAACATATCCAACTCTCAGGACTTCATCACAGTGCACAGCCTGTTATGCAATATACATATACTCAATCAGATGTTTAATGGAGAGATAGAATATATGAGAATGTATAGATGAGAGACAGGCAATTGTATGGTGAACACTAAGAGTAGTATTAGGAGAGTTGCAGGTGATGGTAAGCAGATAGGTTCTGATGTCAAGTATAGTGCAGATGGTGAGAGGACACAGATGGAGTATACTTAGACAGAGTAACCTAGTGCAAAGATAGTTGAAGGTAGTCCCAAGAGCTAACTGTCTATGCAGATGATAGTAGATAGATCAGTGGTTCTTAACCTGGGTTCGATCGAACCCCAGGGGTTCGGTGAGTCAGTCTCAGGGGTTCGACGGAGGGGCAACAGGGCAATTGCTCCCCCCGAGAAAATATTACTGATTGTGATGCCAACCCCCCCCCCCCCCGGGAAATCAGAGCTGCGGTCGGGACGACTCACAGCCATTACACATAGACACTTGACGCTCTGCCCCCTGTACCTCCCCCAGCAGGTTTCCAGCCTATCTCCTGCAGGCTGCTTGCTGCTTGAGTGGGCGGGATGGGGATGTACCTGACCACGGAGATCGCGCCCGCCTGGAAGAGGGAAATGTGAGCAGCTGAGCAGAGGGAGCCGAGTGAATGTTCCTGGAGGTAGGCTCAGCTAGCTGTACATGGTGGATTAGTTTGCAAGCATCTCTATGCTAAGTCTGCTGAGTTACTGCAGCTTAGCATAGAAGTGTTGTTAGCTGACAAATGGAAATGCATGTCCTTTTCATTTAGCTCAATAAGCATTGTGAATGCCCCCTGGTGTGTGCCCTCCTGATACCCCATGGTATGCCCTCCAAACACCTCCCCCCCAGTGTGTGTGTCCTCCTGACACCCCATGGTATGCCCCCCCAACCCCCCCCCCGTGTGTGCCCCCCTGACACCCCATGGTATGCCCTCCCAACACCTCCCCCCAGTGTGTTCCCTCTTGACACCCCATGGTATGTCCTCCCAACCCCCCCAGTGTGTGCCCTCCTGATACCCCATGGTATGCCCTCCCAACACCTCCCCCAGTGTGTGCCCTCCTGACACCCCATGGTATGCCCTCCCAACCCCCCACCCCAGTGTGTGCTCTCCTGACACCCCATGGTATGTCCTCCCAACCCCCCCAAGTGTGTGCCCCCCTGACACCCCATGGTATGCCCTCCCAACCCCACCCCAGTGTGCCCTCCTGACACCCGATGGTATGCCCTCCAACCCCCCCCCCAGTGTGTGCCCTCCTGATACCCCATGGTATGCCTTCCCAACCCCCCCAGTGTGTGCCCTCCTGGCTCCCCCAGTGTGTGCCCTCCCAACCACTGATGTGTGCCCTCCTGACACCCAGTGTGTGGCCTCCTGACTCTCCACTGGTGTGTGCCCTCACTACCCTCCCCCACAGTGTGTGTCCTCCTGACCTTCCCCCCAGTGTATGCCCTTCCAACCCCCTGGTGTGTGCCCTCCTGACCCCCCCCCCAGTGTGTGCCCTCCTGACCCTCCCCTGGTGTGTGCCCTCCCAGCCCCCCGGGTGTGTGGCTTTACTGATCCCTGTACACTGTCCTATCCTCTGTCCTGTCAACTCCTGTCCTCTGCCCTATTCTCTGTACACCGTCCTACAGTCTACTGACCACTCTCTCCTTCCCTACAATCAACTGACCCGTATACACTGCCCTACATGCTACTGGCCTCTGTACACTGCCCTACATCCTACTGACCTTTCTACACCACCCTAAAAACTACTGACCCCTATACACTGCCCTACATGCTACTGACCTCGCTACACTGCCCTACAAACTACTGAGCACTGTACACTACCCTACAAACTACTGACCTCGCTACACTACCCTACAAACTACTGACCACTGCACACTGCTCTACAAATTACTCACTACTGCACACTGCCCTACAGCCTACTGACCTCTGTACGCTGCCCTACAGCCTACTGACCTCTGTATGCTGCCCTACAGCCTACTGACCTCTGTACGCTGCCCTACAGCCTACTGACCTCTGTACGCTGCCCTACAGCCTACTGACCTCTGTACATTTTACTTCGTATGATACCTTTAATTCAGTTCTGTAAACAACACCATATTTTCTGGCAGTGCCCCTCCCAAGACTAGACTCATAAAATCATATTTTATTTTTCCAATTAAGAAGGGTTCGGTGAATGCGCATATGAAGCTGGTGGGGTTCAGTACCTCCAACAATGTTAAGAACCACTGAGATAGATAGATACAGATAGTCCTGGTAATTGCAGTAGATGACAGTAAATAGATAGATACAGATAGTCCTGGTAATTGCAGTAGATGACAGTAGGAGATTGGTTAGTAAGAATCCCCTGTGGGGTACTTATCACTTAGATAGGTTAGTAGTAACAGTGTCCTTAGAGAGAGGTGATCCCGTAGCGAGATACGGATCAGCAGCGAGGTTCCGGCTTCAGTTCAGCAAAGGGAAATGTCAGCAGCTCCGACTTCACAGGAGAAGGTGCGGTGAACATGTGGTTTGAACGAGCAATGAGTGAGAGAAAGCCGGCGATTGAAATAGCCGCTCATAGCGGCGCTCGGCAATGATGTCATCCGGTCTTAAAGGTGTATGCGTCTCTTGGATAACAAGATGAGACGCAATTTAGTAAGAGAGAAATAGGGAACAAGGGTACCAGAGGTACCAGAACATTACAGTACCCCCCCCCTTAAGGCCGGCTCCGGAAGGCCTCTAGGACTGGTTTTTCTGGATATTTCGAGTGGAAATTGCGAATCAGTCTAGGGGCATGTATATCGGAGGTATCCAGCCAGGTGTCATCTTGGGGCCCATAGTTTTTCCATCGTACAAGATACTGGAGTCTTCTTCTATGGAAACGGGAATCCAAAATTTCTTTTATCTCAAATTCTTCTCCACCTTCCACTTGTACAGGAGGTGGAGGTGAGATAGTAGGCCTTATTCCTTGGTTAGGAACATGGGGCTTCAGTAGCGACACATGGAAGATGGGATGTATCTTGAGGTCCGTTGGTAATGTGAGTTGTACTGCAGCTTTTCCAATAAGCTTCTCTATTGGGAAAGGTCCCAGAAATAGAGGTCCAAGTTTTTTACTAGGGATTTTCAATCTCAGATTTTTTGTAGAAAGCCAAACAAGATCCCCAATGGCATATTGGGGAGAGGGTTTCCTACGGAGGTCGTAGTACTTCTTTTGTTGGCTATGAGCATGGGATATGGTATTGTTGAGTAATCCCAGAGAATCCTTTATCTGGGCAAGATAATCAGATGCCACTGGATTACTTGATGGCAAGATACGTGGAGGAAGGAGTGTGGGATGAAACCCATAATTTAGGTAAAATGGACTTTGTTTAGTAGTGCTATGAGTCGCGTTGTTATAGGCGAATTCCGCTAGCGGGAGGAGATCTGCCCAATCGTCCTGTAGATACGAAGTATAGCAACGCAGATACTGTTCAATGCACTGGTTAACTCTCTCTGTCTGTCCGTTGGTCTGAGGGTGGTAGGGAGAGGTAAGTTTACGCTCTATTCGTAGTATCTGACATAGAGCTAGCCAAAACTTTGAGATGAATTGTGAACCACGGTCAGACAGCAGTGTTTTTGGAATACCATGTAACTTAAAGACATGTTTCACAAGCAATTCCGCTGTTTGTTTGGATGAAGGTAGTTTTCGGATAGGAGTGAAATGTGCCATCTTGGTCAGATGGTCCACTGACACCAAGATGGTGTTGAATCCTTTGGAAGGTGATAGTTCCACTATGAAGTCTAAGGATACCACTTCCCACGGAACCTGGGGTATCGGTAAACTACAAAGTAACCCCGATGGTTTCGTGTTGTCAATTTTAGACCTTGCACAGATATCACAAGATGAAACAAACTTTTTTATGGTTGTCTTCATGTCTGGCCACCAAAACTGCCTAGTAAGTAGATTGAAAGTTTTAGTCATACCCATATGTCCTGCCATAGGTACATCATGCGACAATTCCAAGATCTTGGTTCGCATAGTAGGGGGTATGTATAATTTATCGTTGTAGTAGAAGAAGCCTTTTGCGTCGTCAGTAGTTAGTTGTGGTGGAGGTGAGTCCAGTCCTATGCTGTGCAAAATCTCTTCCTTCAGGGAGCGAATGACACCGATAATACGTTCAAGCGGTATTATAGGAACTGAGGGAACCTCGGTACAATCCTTCTCGGTTAGTCGTGAAAGTGCATCCGCTTTTTTATTTTTGTCTGCGGGCGTGTAAGTCACTAAAAAATTAAATCTCAGAAAGAATAACGACCACCGTACCTGTCGGTGGGAAAGAGTTCTATTAGTCTGAAGGTATTGAAGGTTTTTGTGATCAGTATATATCAGGATTGGCAATTGAGTGCCCTTGAGTAGATGTCGCCAATTCTCTAACGCCAGTTTTATGGCTAGTAACTCCTTCTCACCTACTGGGTAGTTCACCTCGGGGCTGCTTAATGATTTTGAGAAGAAAGCAACTGGGTGAAGAGGTGAGGTGTTTGTTGGTCGTTGTGAGAGAACTGCTCCTACTGCCATATTTGACGCATCTACCTCCAAGATGTATTGAAGGGATGGGTCTGGATGGCATAGTATGGGGGCAGTAGTAAAGCTTGATTTCAGCAGACAGAATGCTCCATTTGCTTCTGTTGACCAATTAAAAGGTTTCTTCGTGCTTGTGAGTTGTGTGAGAGGTTTCACAATCGCAGAGAAGTTCTTAATGAATTTCCTATAGTAGTTAGAGAATCCTAGGAACCTTTGTAATGCTTTGCGAGTGGTTGGCACAGGCCAATCCAGAATGCAGGATATTTTGCTCATGTCCATTTTGATTCCATTTTTAGATATAATATATCCTAGGAATAGTACTTCCTCTTTATGAAACAAACATTTTTTTGATTTAACGTATAAGTTATGTGCAAGTAGCCTTGACAACACAAGTCTCACATGTTTTATGTGCTCAGGTAAGGAATGAGAATAGATAAGTATATCGTCCAAATATACTATGACACAAACATCAAGCAAGTCTCTGAATATCTCATTTATAAACCGTTGGAAGGCTGCGGGAGCATTACATAGCCCAAATGGCATTACAAGGTACTCAAACAGTCCGTATCTGGTTCTGAATGCCGTCTTCCATTCATCCCCTTTACGGATTCGAATTAAATTGTATGCCCCTTTTAGGTCCAATTTTGAAAAGAAAGAAGCTCCACGCACCTGTTCGATAAGTTCAGGAATAAGAGGTAAAGGATAACGATCCTTTATTGTAATGGCATTTAATTGTCTGAAATCAATGATAGGCCTAAGGCTAGAATCCTTATTGCGGACAAAGAAGAGTCCAGCAGCAGTGGAGGAAGTAGAAGGTCGGATGAATCCTTTTGCCAAGTTCTCATCCAGATACTCCTTAAGATGAGAGAGTTCATCCTGCGAGAGAGGATAAACATGTCCGAAAGGCAACTTGCTATTTGGGAGTAGATCGATACAACAATCATAGTCCCTATGGGGAGGTAGCATTTGAGCATTTTTCTCAAGGAAAACCTCCGATAAATCCTGATAACACTTGGGTATAATGTCATCCGGCACTACAGACAGTATCCTATCATATGTGGGGAGATTACACGTCGTTTCACAATAGTGAGAAGAGAAGGCTAGCGTTCTTGTTTTCCAATCGATGATTGGTTGATGTATGTGTAACCAGGTTAGTCCCAAAATGATTGGAAAATGTGGTGAAGTTAATACATCAAAGGTGGTGGTCTCCACAAGAGACTCGTCAGCAGTTACAAGGAGTGCCTGTGTCTGACTGGTGATAGGACCAGAGGATAAAGGGGTACCGTTAATAAAACTAACGGAGACAGGTTTGGGTTTAGAAACAATAGGTATTTTATTAAGGGAGACAAAACAAATGTCAATGTAGTTTCCACAAGATCCTGTGTTGATCATAGCCTTGGTGGTGATCCTAGTTTGATCCCACTGCAATGTTAAATGAACAAAAAGATAAGGATTAGAAAAGGAAGTTGTGAGTCCCCCTAGCAAGACATTTGAACACTCACCCTCCTTCCTGCGGACAAGGGGACAGCCGCTTATCAAATGATTCGGGGATGCGCAGTACATGCAAAGATGTTCGGTTTTCCTCCTGGCACGTTCAGAAAGGGTCAGAGGTGGGCGTATCATTCCTACTTCCATAGGAGTAGGGTCAGCAGGCAACATCCGAGAAGGACTGGAAAATGGTGAGCCCATCTTCTCAGCCTTTCTTTCTCGTAGTCGTCTGTCAATATTGATACTGGTCTGTATCAGTCCCTCTAGAGTGCCAGGTAAATCCGCTCGGGCGAGCTCGTCTTTAACGGCCTCAGATAGGCCGAGTCTAAACTGCGTTCTCAAAGATGTGTCGTTCCACCCTGAATCAGGGGACCATCTTTTAAAATTTGCCACGAAATCTTCAACAGGTCTCCTTCCTTGTTTTAAGGCCCGTAATTGGGTATCAGCGGTACTCTGCTTATTGGGGTCTTCATATAAACTAGCGAGTTGTGCTAGAAATAAAGGGTAAGAATTAAGGAGTGGATCATCCTTTTCAAAGAGAGCGTCTGCCCAGGCCCGGGGTTCACCCGTTAAATAGGAGATGACGGTACCAACCTTAATTTGGTCAGTGGTGTAGGTTAGAGGTTTTAACAAAAAAAGCAAACGACATGCGTTTTTAAATTCACGAAATTTGCTCCGATCACCAGAAAACACTAGAGGAGGGTTTATCTTAGGCTCACGGGGCTGAGCAGCAGAAAGCTGTGTGAGACGGCCAACCTGCTGTCTCAAGGTCTGATTTTCATTTTGTACCTCTGTGAGCGCAAGGATCAATGCATCTACTTGCTGTTTTAATTGTAGTACATGAGTGGGTAATTCTGCTGAATCCATATTTTTTTTTAAAGGCTCGTTCAATCTGTAACGTTCATGCGTTTTTGTTAGTGGATGGATTTACAGCTGCAGAATTATTACACTCAGTAACCTTGTAGAGATTCTGTTGAACAACATATCCAACTCTCAGGACTTCATCACAGTGCACAGCCTGTTATGCAATATACATATACTCAATCAGATGTTTAATGGAGGGATAGAATATATGAGAATGTATAGATGAGAGACAGGCAATTGTATGGTGAACACTAAGAGTAGTATTAGGAGAGTTGCAGGTGATGGTAAGCAAATAGGTTCTGATGTCAAGTATAGTGCAGATGGTGAGAGGACACAGATGGAGTATACTTAGACAGAGTAACCTAGTGCAAAGATAGTTGAAGGTAGTCCCAAGAGCTAACTGTCTATGCAGATGATAGTAGATTGTTAGATACAGATAGTCCTGGTAATTGCAGTAGATGACAGTAAATAGATAGATACAGATAGTCCTGGTAATTGCAGTAGATGACAGTAGGAGATTGGTTAGTAAGAATCCCCTGTGGGGTACTTATCACTTAGATAGGTTAGTAGTAACAGTGTCCTTAGAGAGAGGTGATCCCGTAGCGAGATACGGATCAGAAGCGAGGTTTCGGCTTCAGTTCAGCAAAGGGAAATGTCAGCAGCTCCGACTTCACAGGAGAAGGTTCGGTGAACATGTGGTTTGAACGAGCAATGAGTGAGAGAAAGCCAGGGATTGAAATAGCCGCTCATAGCGGCGCTCGGCAATGATGTCATCCGGTCTTAAAGGTGTATGCGTCTCTTGGATAACAAGATGAGACGCAATTTAGTAAGAGAGAAATAGGGAACAAGGGTACCAGAGGTACCAGAACATTACAGTACCCCCCCCCCCTTAAGGACGGCTCCAGAAGGCCTCTAGAACTGTTTTTTCTGGATATTTCGAGTGGAAATTGCGAATCAGTCTAGGGGCATGTATATCGGAGGTATCCAGCCAGGTGTCATCTTGGGGCCCATAGTTTTTCCATCGTACAAGATACTGGAGTCTTCTTCTATGGAAACGGGAATCCAAAATTTCTTTTATCTCAAATTCTTCTCCACCTTCCACTTGTACAGGAGGTGGAGGTGAGATAGTAGGCCTTATTCCTTGGTTAGGAACATGGGGCTTCAGTAGCGACACATGGAAGATGGGATGTATCTTGAGGTCCGTTGGTAATGTGAGTTGTACTGCAGCTTTTCCAATAAGCTTCTCTATTGGGAAAGGTCCCAGAAATAGAGGTCCAAGTTTTTTACTAGGGATTTTCAATCTCAGATTTTTTGTAGAAAGCCAAACAAGATCCCCAATGACATATTGGGGAGAGGGTTTCCTACGGAGGTCGTAGTACTTCTTTTGTTGGCTATGAGCATGGGATATGGTATTGTTGAGTAATCCCAGAGAATCCTTTATCTGGGCAAGATAATCAGATGCCACTGGATTACTTGATGGCAAGATACGTGGAGGAAGGAGTGTGGGATGAAACCCATAATTTAGGTAAAATGGACTTTGTTTAGTAGTGCTATGAGTCGCGTTGTTATAGGCGAATTCCGCTAGCGGGAGGAGATCTGCCCAATCGTCCTGTAGATACGAAGTATAGCAACGCAGATACTGTTCAATGCACTGGTTAACTCTCTCTGTCTGTCCGTTGGACTGAGGGTGGTAGGGAGAGGTAAGTTTACGCTCTATTCGTAGTATCTGACAAAGAGCTAGCCAAAACTTTGAGATGAATTGTGAACCACGGTCAGACAGCAGTGTTTTTGGAATACCATGTAACTTAAAGACATGTTTCACAAGCAATTCCGCTGTTTGTTTGGATGAAGGTAGTTTTCGGATAGGAGTGAAATGTGCCATCTTGGTCAGATGGTCCACTGACACCAAGATGGTGTTGAATCCTTTGGAAGGTGGTAGTTCCACTATGAAGTCTAAGGATACCACTTCCCACGGAACCTGGGGTATCGGTAAACTACAAAGTAACCCCGATGGTTTCGTGTTGTCAATTTTAGACCTTGCACAGATATCACAAGATGAAACGAACTTTTTTACGGTTGTCTTCATGTCTGGCCACCAAAACTGCCTAGTAAGTAGATTGAAAGTTTTAGTCATACCCATATGTCCTGCCATAGGTACATCATGCGACAATTCCAAGATCTTGGTTCGCATAGTAGGGGGTATGTATAATTTATCGTTGTAGTAGAAGAAGCCTTCTGCGTCAGTAGTTAGTTGTGGTGGAGGTGAGTCCAGTCCTATGCTGTGCAAAATCTCTTCCTTCAGGGAGCGAATGACACCGATAATACGTTCAAGTGGTATTATAGGAACTGAGGGAACCTCGGTACAATCCTTCTCGGTTAGTCGTGAAAGTGCATCCGCTTTTTTATTTTTGTCTGCGGGCGTGTAAGTCACTAAAAAATTAAATCTCAGAAAGAATAACGACCACCGTACCTGTCGGTGGGAAAGAGTTCTATTAGTCTGAAGGTATTGAAGGTTTTTGTGATCAGTATATATCAGGATTGGCAATTGAGTGCCCTCGAGTAGATGTCGCCAATTCTCTAACGCCAGTTTTATGGCTAGTAACTCCTTCTCACCTACTGGGTAGTTCACCTCGGGCTGCTTAATGATTTTGAGAAGAAAGCAACTGGGTGAAGAGGTGAGGTGTTTGTTGGTCGTTGTGAGAGAACTGCTCCTACTGCCATATTTGACGCATCTACCTCCAAGATGTATTGAAGGGATGGGTCTGGATGGCATAGTATGGGGGCAGTAGTAAAGCTTGATTTCAGCAGACAGAATGCTCCATTTGCTTCTGTTGACCAATTAAAAGGTTTCTTCGTGCTTGTGAGTTGTGTGAGAGGTTTCACAATCGCAGAGAAGTTCTTAATGAATTTCCTATAGTAGTTAGAGAATCCTAGGAATCTTTGTAATGCTTTGCGAGTGGTTGGCACAGGCCAATCCAGAATGCAGGATATTTTGCTCATGTCCATTTTGATTCCATTTTTGGATATAATATATCCTAGGAATAGTACTTCCTCTTTATGAAACAAACATTTTTTTGATTTAACGTATAAGTTATGTGCAAGTAGCCTTGACAACACAAGTCTCACATGTTTTATGTGCTCAGGTAAGGAATGAGAATAGATAAGTATATCGTCCAAATATACTACGACACAAACATCAAGCAAGTCTCTGAATATCTCATTTATAAACCGTTGGAAGGCTGCGGGAGCATTACATAGCCCAAATGGCATTACAAGGTACTCAAACAGTCCGTATCTGGTTCTGAATGCCATCTTCCATTCATCCCCTTTACGGATTCGAATTAAATTGTATGCCCCTTTTAGGTCCAATTTTGAAAAGAAAGAAGCTCCACACACCTGTTCGATAAGTTCAGGAATAAGAGGTAAAGGATAACGATCCTTTATTGTAATGGCATTTAATTGTCTGAAATCAATGATAGGCCTAAGGCTAGAATCCTTATTGCGGACAAAGAAGAGTCCAGCAGCAGTGGAGGAAGTAGAAGGTCGGATGAATCCTTTTGCCAAGTTCTCATCCAGATACTCCTTAAGATGAGAGAGTTCATCCTGCGAGAGAGGATAAACATGTCCGAAAGGCAACTTGCTATTTGGGAGTAGATCGATACAACAATCATAGTCCCTATGGGGAGGTAGCATTTGAGCGTTTTTCTCAAGAAAAACCTCCGATAAATCCTGATAACACTTGGGTATAATGTCATCCGGCACTACAGACAGTATCCTATCATATGTGGGGAGATTACACGTCGTTTCACAATAGTGAGAAGAGAAGGCTAGCTTTCTTGTTTTCCAATCAATGATTGGTTGATGTATGTGTAACCAGGGAAGTCCCAAAAAGATTGGAAAATGTGGTGAAGTTAATACATCAAAGGTGGTGGTCTCCACATGAGACTCTTCAGCAGTTACAAGGAGTGCCTGTGTCTGACTGGTGATAGGACCAGAGGATAAAGGGGTACCATTAATAAAACTAACGGAGACAGGTTTGGGTTTAGAAACAATAGGTATTTTATTAAGGGAGACAAAACAAATGTCAATGTAGTTTCCACAAGATCCTGTGTCGATCATAGCCTTGGTGGTGATCCTAGTTTGGTCCCACTGCAATGTTAAATGAACAAAAAGATAAGGATTAGAAAAGGAAGTTGTGAGTCCCCCTAGCAAGACATTTGAACACTCACCCTCCTTCCTGCGGACAAGGGGACAGCCGCTTATCAAATGATTCGGGGATGCGCAGTACATGCAAAGATGTTCGGTTTTCCTCCTGGCACGTTCAGAAAGGGTCAGAGGTGGGCGTATCATTCCTACTTCCATAGGAGTAGGGTCAGCAGGCAACATCCGAGAAGGACTGGAAAATGGTGAGCCCATCTTCTCAGCCTTTCTTTCTCGTAGTCGTCTGTCAATATTGATACTGGTCTGTATCAGTCCCTCTAGAGTGCCAGGTAAATCCGCTCGGGCGAGCTCGTCTTTAACGGCCTCAGATAGGCCGAGTCTAAACTGCGTTCTCAAAGATGTGTCGTTCCACCCTGAATCAGGGGACCATCTTTTAAAATTTGCCACAAAATCTTCAACAGGTCTCCTTCCTTGTTTTAAGGCCCGTAATTGGGTATCAGCGGTACTCTGCTTATTGGGGTCTTCATATAAACTAGCGAGTTGTGCTAGAAATAAAGGGTAAGAATTAAGGAGTGGATCATCCTTTTCAAAGAGAGCGTCTGCCCAGGCCCGGGGTTCACCCGTTAAATAGGAGATGACGGTACCAACCTTAATTTGGTCAGTGGTGTAGGTTAGAGGTTTTAACAAAAAAAGCAAACGACATGCGTTTTTAAATTCACGAAATTTGCTCCGATCACCAGAAAACACTAGAGGAGGGTTTATCTTAGGTCACGGGGCTGAGCAGCAGATAGCTGCGTGAGACGGCCAATCTGCTGTCTCAAGGTCTGATTTTCGTTTTGTACCTCTGTGAGCGCAAGGATCAATGCATCTACTTGCTGTTTTAATTGTAGTACATGAGTGGGTAATTCTGCTGAATCCATATTTTTTTTTAAAGGCTCGTTCAATCTGTAACGTTCATGCGTTTTTGTTAGTGGATGGATTTACAGCTGCAGAATTATTACACTCAGTAGCCTTGTAGAGATTCTGTTGAACAACATATCCAACTCTCAGGACTTCATCACAGTGCACAGCCTGTTATGCAATATACATATACTCAATCAGATGTTTAATGGAGGGATAGAATATATAAGAATGTATAGATGAGAGACAGGCAATTGTAGTATTAGGAGAGTTGCAGGTGATGGTAAGCAGATAGGTTCTGATGTCAAGTATAGTGCAGATGGTGAGAGGACACAGATGGAGTATACTTAGACAGAGTAACCTAGTGCAAAGATAGTTGAAGGTAGTCCCAAGAGCTAACTGTCTATGCAGATGATAGTAGATAGATAGATACAGATAGTCATGGTAATTGCAGTAGATGACAGTAAATAGATAGATACAGATAGTCCTGGTAATTGCAGTAGATGACAGTAGGAGATTGGTTAGTAAGAATCCCCTGTGGGGTACTTATCACTTAGATAGGTTAGTAGTAACAGTGTCCTTAGAGAGAGGTGATCCCGTAGCGAGATACGGATCAGCAGCGAGGTTCCGGCTTCAGTTCAGCAAAGGGAAATGTCAGCAGCTCCGACTTCACAGGAGAAGGTGCGGTGAACATGTGGTTTGAACGAGCAATGAGTGAGAGAAAGCCGGCGATTGAAATAGCCGCTCATAGCGGCGCTCGGCAATGATGTCATCCGGTCTTAAAGGTGTATGCGTCTCTTGGATAACAAGATGAGACGCAATTTAGTAAGAGAGAAATAGGGAACAAGGGTACCAGAGGTACCAGAACATTACACCGAGAGGCTGCTTGACGAGTATCGGATCCAAAATGAGTTAAGGAGGCGTACTCAGCAATCTACTGAGGTAGTACGTCTGCTCAGGCTCATACAGGAATCTGTAGCAACAATGGTACAGGTTCAGCAGGATATGCGTAACAGCTTGGTAAGTTTAGCAGACCAGCATCAACGGGATCGGCAAAGTGTTGACACTCAGGTGCTGGCCACACGCCAATGCCTGTTTGGATCTGAAGATGCCCCATTGGCAGAGCCCTCCCAAACATCTCACTCACCTGCCACTGCAGGTTGTGGTAGTGGGAGGGTAATGCCAGTGTTGGCCACTTGTCAGGCAGCTGGGGATGGGACAATTCCTCCTGTAGCCACTCCTAGCACTTCACACTCAGTTCGGACTCCCACACCCCTCAATGAGCAATCCTCCTGCACAACCTCATTGTGCACTGGTTCCACAATGCCCCTTCCATTTGACTACACTCCCTACACACCTTTAGAACTTCACTCCTACCCAGGCCGTCACCCTTTGTCAACAGCCCCACATGCCATTTCCCCCCGCACCGTGGACCACAACAACCAATCAACCACCACTCCCCACACATCTTCACAACCCTTGCACCACCAGCAGCATCAAATAGCCTCGGGGCTGCAGCTAACAAATTTACTGGTAATGGCACACTATCCCTAAATTCTGAGGCTGAGCACAGAGCAGATTGGACTATTGGCACAAGATCTTATGTCTGGGACATTTCCAGGGTTCACCACCCTGCATCAGCAGCAGCCTCATGCACAAGATCTGCTCATAATGGGCCACTATACCACAACTCTAAGGCTGACCCAAGAGCAGATTGGACTATTGGCCCAACATTTGATGGCTGGAACCTTTCCAGTGTTCACCACACTGCATCAGTCACCACCACCACCACCACCACCAACAACAACTTAATTTGATCTTTTTTTATTTATTTGTGTTATTTTTGTTAATGATTGTTACATTGGCCAATTTGTGGGGCCATTTTTTTGTTTAATTTGAGGGTGGCACAATATGATTTATTATAGTGTTTTTTTTTTGTGATGCAATTAAATTTTCTGCAAAATGATTAGTTTGTGTTTGATCTTTGGTTTTTTAGGAGTGTTGGTGGCCAAGTAAGGGCCCTGGTTAATGTAGGCATTTATACACACGTGCTTCTCTATCTCCAAACATATGTTTTCTTTTAAATTTGGAAAACTCAATGTTCACATAATGACCCAAGAAAAGGTCTCCCTTCAAATGTAGCTTCAAAACAAGTCTCAAGGATAACATAAACCAAAGCCAACATGCTAACAATTACAGACCACACCACTCGACTAAACAAATACAACACAAAAGACATTCGATGTGTACACCAAAAAGAAAACTTTGGTAATAAAAGATAAACTCTTTTTAATAACACATGTAGGTGTCTACCAACTGTAGCGTCAAAAAAATATATTATTAAAATATATAATATAATGAACAAAATTTCAAATGTAACATTTGTGTTGCAACGTGCAACATACAATTTATTTATTTTTCTTTTTACTAAACATTTTTGTTTTGTTTTTTTTTCAAAATTTTTTTTTTTTTTTTAGTAAACATTTTTTTTATATTTTTTTCTCAAAAATTATGTTTTTTTTTAGTAAACATTTTTTTATATTTTTTTTCAAAAATTATGTTTTTTTTTTTTTTTTTTAGTAAACATTTTTTTATATTTTTGTTTAAAATATTTTTTTTTTTATTTTTTTTTTTGTAAGAACGAGTCAAAGGCGTGACATTACGCACAAATGGCTCCTTAGGGTCCGGATCCACCCCACACAGCTGCTCCAATAACATAATTCGCTCTCCGCACCACTTTAAATACGCCAGCATTACCTCGCTGGTGAGGTGGGTGTGCCCTGGGTAGAAAAAGACATGACAATTAGTTTTATGCAAAATGATCCTAACAAGGATTGTAATTAATGTGCCTCAACAAATATGCTTAGGAGTCTAATGGTTGGCTTTTATGAACACTCTGAAGCAAATATGCTAAATTGCTGTTGTAAACCTTGAACTCAAACTTTCAACTCAAATTGTTCAAAAGGTTACATAAGATGGCTTGGAATGTTAGTAGCATTTCCACATTTCCAGCTAAGTAAAAGGCTTGTCTGCATGTAAACACAAGCAATCATTTTGAAGAATGTAAGGTGTTTTGTATTCAATTGGTTAACACGATACATGTGCACACATTTATCTCTATCACCATTGGAATCTGTGGAACGTTCTCTCTCCCTCTTACTGTCTATAGTTTGAACCTGACACATAGTAGAGACTCACCCTTTGGAATTTTGAGGGACAGTTCTGGACGGAGCAGATGTGTCTCCTCCCCTGATGTCCTTTGGTCCATCCCAGTGTTAAGAGAGAAGAAAAAGTTTCTCAACAAATGGACTCACGCTAACTGTAGGTTACGCAGTCATGAAAACGCTCTAACACCCACTCCTTACCCCTCCACACTTCCCTGAAAGTTTTATTTAGACATTGATACGTGGTGATGCAGATTTGTACAGTGCAAGCGTCATTCTTCTGGGTGAAGCTTGTAGCGTTAAGGATACGTACTCCCTGCTTTTGTGCTGATTGTGTTTCTCTGATGTTTTTTGTGCCTCAGCCCTGCCTGTTCTAAGTGTTGGTAACATATAATTTTTGGAGGGCTGCGGAAAACTAATCAGGTTAGACTTACCCTCTCTAGGTTTTTGGGGACGAGAGAAATCACAATCCTCCTTTTTACATGGCCCCTGTACACACCTCTAGGCACCTCCCTCCTGTTGGTTGACCCCACAGCAGGCAGCTTGCTATGGAGGCACATGAGATGAAGCCAAGCACCCTGTGCCTGTTCAGGCACTAGGCTGTGAGCCAGCCTTGCCCCCCTCCCTTCCGATGGTCTCAATGATTAGGAGTGACAGCATCAGGAGGCAATATTGGCATGCTGTCACCTCAGTTAAGGAGGAGGGGGAGTCTGTTCCAGACAAGTATTTGTGCAAAATTTTAGACAGTAAGAAAATGGTCCCAGTAAGTCTTAGGGGGAATATGCACACCTATCACTTGGAATACTAATGCATAGAATGCATTCACATAAAGAACCTGCTGCCTTTAGAACAACTTGAAGCCTGATCGGGGACATACACAGTTAGCATTTCTCCACTTACTAAGTAGACACATTACTGCAAAAGCACACAACTTACCATCATCACTGCTTTGTTGGCCCCCAGAACAGGATGGGCTTGCTGGCTCAGGAGAAACTGCACAAAAAGAACACAAATTGTGAACTGGAATGTGGTACATTACCGAGGAAAAGTATTTATGAAAGATTTATAAACACACATTTTCAGTGTTGACTAAATCGGGACATGAGTAAATTACAATGTCCCCAAAAAATTTACAAGTACAAAGCACACCATTTCCAATGTAGAGAAAATAACACCAATTTAGAATAGGGTGGCTTGAGAAAACTTAAAAAATATAACATGTCCTGTAATGCTCCCCAAAACGACCTTTCAAACATGAAGGTTAAGCAAGAGTGTTTCATGACCAACCTTCCTGTCACATATAGCAAAACTACACTTGCTTTGACTCCAACTTAGATTATCCCAGATACACATCATCCTAGCACACACAATACATGTGAGAATCTAATTTTAGGTACTTACAGACTAGTTCAGGGGAGCCACTAACATCATCTGCCTCCACCCCTGGAGTGGGGGAGGATGGGGGAGACCCTTCATGGGGGGATGGTGTCCCTTCATGGGGGGATAGTGTCATATCTCCTAGAAACACAAAGACACGGATACAATCCTTGAACAAAAGCTATTTGATAAAGGCACACAGAAAGTAGTCAGGAAACATTGAAGGTAGTAGTTACAGTGGACTGGGTAAGCAGCGGCCCCTCTTCCCCAGTCCTCAACAACAAACATCCTCAATGTCAGCTGCTACAGAACCCCAATGTCAAAATATATATATTACAGCCCTTATATTTCCCAGGACACATTGAACACACAAACACATGTAGAATACTTACTTCCCATTTGAGGAGAGCCCAGGTCCTCATCACTGCCTGACAAATTGGCCTCTTCTTGGGCACCAATGTCTTCCTGCCCCGGATCCAGGCGA